>NC_091073.1:32517500-33767500 GCF_032405125.1 Capricornis sumatraensis | reverse complement strand
CTTTAAAGAAGATCAAATGACCAAGGGAAAGGAGATTGGCTTTATTAAGATAGCCTTAATCTATCTTGGCAAGATTAGCAAAAGAAATATGAGACTTGCTTCTTAGTCTGAATTTCACATCTTTGCCTAATGGTTACACTTTTGTATTTCTGTTAGCTAGGATCTTTTCCTCTAAAATACACCCCTATTTATGCTTGGATTTCCTGAATTGTCTGTGAAACACAAGTTTCAGCATCAGATATGAACACATTTTGTTTGGCCCTCATACCATCCACTCATAGAGTGGTTCAAAGAATTATTGCTTTTTGTGTGTGTGTAAAATGTTTTAAAATCAAGAGATTTCAAAAAACCCTACTTCAGCTTCTCTTGGACAATCAGAATATTGGGCACAACTAGGCTTACATTTCTGCAAGGTAGTGAGCTAGAATTGCATATTTGCTGCCACCTAAGGAGCCTAGGCTCCCCAGTTTACTTCAGTCTTCACCATTCCCCATTGTTTCTTTGAGAGTCAGTTATCATTTTTCACTGTAATCATGTTGCTGCTTTTCATTTACCTAGACTGGATTTGCTTATCTATGTTACATGCCTGAGTCTTAAGGACATTTAAGTTTGTTACTTGCACCAAGTTAAGTTTGACCCAGGCCTTCCCTAGTAGCTCAGTTGGTAAAGAATCCCCCCACAATGCAGGAGATGTTGGTTCAATTCCTGGGTTGGGAAGATGCACTGGAGATGGGATAGGCTACCCACTCCAGTATTCTTGGAGTTCTCTAGTGCCTCAGCTGGTGAAGAATCCAACTGCAATGTGGGAGAACTGGGTTTGATCCCTGGCTTGGGAAGATCCCCTGCAGAAGGGAATGGCTGGCTACCCACTGCAGTATTCTGGCCTGGAGAATTCCACGGACTGTATAGTCCATGGGGTCACAAAGGGTCAGACATGACTGAGTAACTTTCACTTCACTTGTGCTAATGATCCTTGCACTAGAGGCTTATGGACAGAGGAGCAGTGCCTAACTTTCAATTCTTTATTTCCTTAGGATCAACTGAACATTTAATATCACTGCAGCAGGAACTCAGGATAGCCAAGGGAATTTGGCATAAGTAAAATTACAATCTTTTCACAATTCCTTTTACCAAATAGTGACTACCTGTTAACCTGTTCTGTGTCTTGGTCCTCACCATTTGCCATTGTGCCACTTCTCTCTGTGTTTTACTCAGCCTATAGGATAGGAAGTGGTTTAGAATTATATCACCTTCTCTCTTGTTAAAACAGCTTTGCTTTTGTGAAACCAGATCCAGCCTAGTTGGTTTTAGATCCTGAAACCAAATAATAATATGGGCTCCATCATGGACACTGAAGGCAGCGTTAAGGACACACTCAAGCAAAGATGCACATATAACAGGTCTCTAACAGGTTTCGCTATTTACATAAAGTGATCAGTAAGACCTTGGGCCTGGCACCTTTAAGAAAGGATTTATAAGTATTTTTTTGAGTATTAGAAAGGTTAAAAAATAATAAGAGTTTGAAGAACTTAAAGGTTCATTTTACCCAGATAGCTAACAGTATGTTTCTAGAGAAGGGAGAGATGTAACAACTCAAAACATAATTGCCATACAACCTTCTGTAAAAGGATAGCAGAGCTTGAAAAATCATTCCAAAAACCTTACTCTGTTTTGGTTTTCTCTTATCTATTTTAGGACCTAGGACAGAAGATTTCAAAATATATTAAAATATACATACATTTATGTTTTAAAGAGGGTGAAAAATAATTTTACTCAGTAAGAAAACACATTAAAGATTCTTTCTGGCTTTGGGTTTAATGGGAAAAATTAAAAACAGTAAAGTTAGAACTTGATAATTTTTGAGAAATTTAATTTATTAAATTAGTGTTTTCCTTCAACAAATACATTTTTAAAAGGAAAACATAGTTTTGATTTTTTTCTTTTTACCACAAATGTAATGTAATAATAACATGTTCAGACAAGCTTATTGTCATGACAAAATAACACAGTTATGCCAAAGTAATTATTATAATAATAGCCTATTTCACTTTTTTTCCCTTCTCCACCCAACTCTTTTTTTTTTTTTTTAAATGAGCAGACTTGCATTGCTTTGCATCTAAGGCAGATGACAATGCATTCACCGACCTAGTGTTTTTTTTTGGCGGGGGGAGGGGGTCGGGCAAGACAAGTCCCATGTAGAAGGAGATGAACCACCGCATAACATCCTATCAATAGCTTCTGTCTCATCTTGAACTATGTAAATTGTATAGATTATTTGATTGATCTTGACATTCAGGTGGTAAAATTCTAAGAATATTGACTGATGTTTTGGGCTTCCCTGGTGGCTCAGAGGTTAAAGCGTGTGCCTCAATGTGGGAGACCCAGGTTCGATCCCTGGGTTGGGAAGATTCCCTGGAGAAGGAAATGGCAACCCACTCCAGTACTCTTGCCTGGAGAATCTCATGGACAGAGGAGCCTGGTAGGACTACAGTCCACAGGGTCAAAAAGAGTTGGACACAACTGAGCAACTTCATTTTCTAATGAAAATATAGTAAAGGTACATAGCAGAGTGATCCTATTACATTTGAACTGGCTGTTCAACATTTACTAAATGGTGCTTCTTACTGGCCTAACAAGCATTAACTGAGTCTTAGAATGTGCCTCAGTCCCAAAGAAATGCAGAAGAGTAAACTGAGAGTCTGGCACAGGTACTTTTCTTGCCATAACATGTCAGGCTAAGTGCCTGAGAGCACTTAGGCCAAAGTTTGTCAGTAGGCAATGAGAAAGGGGAGTACTGACAGAATCACTTGTAAGGATTTTCCTATTTCACTCTTTAGACTCAGATTTTAAAAGCTACTGCCATCCAGCATTCTTTGAATCAGAATCCCTTGAGTTGGAGGTTGAGCTGATATTTAAATACAGTTGGTATTTCAAAAGAAAAAAGAAGCCTGACAAATTATTCTAATTGATAGCCAGTTTTAAGCACCACAGTCTCACTTGTGCAGGTTGAGAATATTTACAGATAATCCTGATGTTCCAACTCTAGTGCCCCTGTTCACCCTTTTCCTCCATTGCTTATTGAGAAATCCAGACCTGTATAATGAAGAAAATCACGGGGAAGAATGGATATCTCACTGCTGGGCCAGACCGGGGTCCAAGTTCTCGATCTCCTATTTAATCTCGATAATACTTTGTCGGGGGAAAAGGGGCTGTGCTGTGCATTGTACAGTGTTTACCAGCATCCCTAGCTTTTACCCACTAGATGCCAGTTGCATTTTCTCCCCAGTTGTGGCAACAATTAACTGTGTCCAGACATTGCCAAAGGTCCCTTGAGAGGCAAAATCACTCCTGGTTGAGAACCACAGGTCTAGGCAATAAACTAACGCAAGACCTAGCAAGTAGGCCGGGGACTGGTGGAGACCTGGCCGGATATAATTTGAAATTCTTAAATGCAAACCAGAATGTGTGAAGATTTATCTGGGGCTTTATGTTTCATCTGAAGATGCCATATATTATTTTGAATTTATTCTGGTTATTTATTGCTGTGTAAAAAGCTACTGTAAATCTTATTGCTTAGAACAGTGACAACATTAATTTTTTTTCACAAATCTGAAATTTGACCATGGCTAGGTGAGAGACCTTGATTTTGCTCTACTGGGGTGGCCAGAAAACAGAGAACAAGAATCCTCCAAAAGCTCACTAGCATGTCTGATGGTTGATGGCTGGCTGTCAGTTGGGGCTTTAGTGGAAGCTATGGCTGAAAAATCTGCATGTGGCCTTTCCATGGGGCAGATTGGCTTTCTCACAGCATGATGATTGGATTCTAAGGACAAGTGTACCAGGAAAATTAGGCGGAAGTTGTACTGCATTTATGAGTTGTCTCGAGAGTCATATAACATCATTTCCACTGTAGCCAAAGTCTGCTCAGATTCAAGAAGGAACATAAAACCTATCTTTGTGTTCAGATGAACAGATGCCAATGTCCCCTTATAGGAAGAGCATTTAAGATGTTGTGCATTGGTACAGTCATCTTTGGAAAATACAAAGGCAGATCATTTAGTATTGCTTACCTGTTATCTATCACAGAACTAGCTAAAGATTGTTCTATGAAATACCTATATCAATAAGCGGGGAAATTTTTGTTTCAGATGCCAATTTCTGGACCTTTCCCTTGAGGACTCTTCTGGCAGGTCAACTTTAGGCATCTGGTTTTTCAATAAGTCCTCAAAATAATTCTTATGTATATGAAGCGTGTTCTTTGTTTATACAGATGCTTTCATCATTTACACATTTCCATTACTCATTTACATATTTTCTTCCATGAAACAAGGTGGAGATACAGAGAGAGGAATGTAGCTAACTAGAAGAACTATTTCGAACATGTCTTTGGGGTTGTAATATGCATATATTGCTTGTCAAAAGACACTGTGAAAGTAGTGTTGCTGACTGGGGTTTTGTGAACATTTGATTTGTTTTAGTTCCCATGCATGTCAAAATGAAAAGAGGAAAGAGATAACATTATAGTCCAAGTCAAGAGATTTGGGATTTTTTTTAGTCTATAGTTTTGCAGTCAAATTTTATAAGATTTTATGTTACATGTAAAACTATAATTTCAGCATCAAACAGAAAAAGCAGTGTTTTTTTTTTCTTTTTTAAAATTTTAATTTTTACTTTATTTTACTTTACAATACTGTATTGGTTTTGCCTTACATTGACATGAATCCACCACGGGTGTACATGCGTTCCCAAACTTGAACCCCCCCTCCCACCTCCCTCCCTATAACATCTCTCTGGGTCATCACCGTGCACCAGCCCCAAGCATGCTGTATCCTGCGTCGGACATAGACTGGCGATTCGACTCTTACATGATAGTATACCTGTTACAATGCCATTCTCCCAAATCATCCCACCCTCTCCCTCTCCCTCTGATTCCAAAAGTCCGTTATACACATCTGTGTCTCCTTTGCTGTCCTGCATACAGGGTCGTCATTGCCATCTTTCTAAATTCCATATGTATGTGTTAGTATACTATATTGGTATTTTTCTTTCTGGCTTACTTCACTCTGTATAATCGGCTCCAGTTTCATCCATCTCATCAGAACTGATTCAAATGAATTCTTTTTAACGGCTGAGTAATACTCCATTGTGTATATGTACCACAGCTTTCTTATCCATTCATCTGCTGATGGACATCTAGGCTGTTTCCATGTCCTGGCTATTATAAACAGTGCTGCGATGAACATTGGGGTACATGTGTCTCTTTCAGTTCTGGTTTGCTCGGTGTGTATGCCCAGCAGTGGGATTGCTGGGTCATAAGGTAGTTCTATTTGCAATTTTTTAAGGAATCTCCACACTGTTCTCCATAGTGGCTGTACTAGTTTGCATTCCCACCAGAAGTGTAGGAGGGTTCTCTTTTCTCCACACCCTCTCCAGCATTTATTGCTTGCAGATTTTTGGATCGCAGCCATTCTGACTGGTGTGAAGTGGTACCTCATTGTGGTTTTGATTTGCATTTCTCTAATAATGAGTGATGTTGAGCATCTTTTCATGTGTTTGTTAGCCATCCATATGTCTTCTTTGGAGAAATGTCTATTTAGTTCTTTGGCCCATTTTTTGATTGGGTCGTTTATTTTTCTGGAATTGAGCTGCTTAAGTTGCTTGTATATTTTTGAGATTAGTTGTTTGTCAGTTGCTTCATTTGCTATTATTTTCTCCCATTCGGAAGGCTGTCTTTTCACCTTGCTTATATTTTCCTTTGTTGTGCAGAAGCTTTTAATTTTAATTAGATCCCATTTGTTTATTTTTGCTTTTATTTCCAGAATTCTGGGAGGTGGATCATAGAGGATCCTGCTGTGATTTATGTCGAGAGTGTTTTGCCTACGTTCTCCTCTAGGAGTTTTATAGTTTCTGGTCTTACATTTAGATCTTTAATCCATTTTGAGTTTCTTTTTGTGTGCGGTGTTAGAAAGTGATCTAGTTTCATTCTTTTACAAGTGGTTGACCAGTTTCCCCAGCACCACTTGTTAAAGAGATTGTCTTAACTCCATTGTATATTCTTGCCTCCTTTGTCAAAGGTAAGGTGTCCATATGTGTGTGGATTTATCTCTGGGCTTTCTATTTTGTTCCATTGATCTATATGTCTGTCTTTGTGCCAGTACCATACTGTCTTGATGACTGTGGCTTTGTAGTAGAGCCTGAAGTCAGGCAAGTTGATTCCTCCAGTTCCATTCTTCTTTCTCAAGATTGCTTTGGCTATTCGAGGTTTTTTGTATTTCCATACAAATCTTGAAATTATTTGTTCTAGTTCTGTGAAAAATATGGCTGGTAGCTTGATAGGGATTGCATTGAATTTGTAAATTGCTTTGGGTAGTATACTCATTTTCACTATATTGATTCTTCCAATCCATGAACATGGTATATTTCTCCATCTGTTAGTGTCCTGTTTGATTTCTTTCATCAGTGTTTTATAGTTTTCTATATATAGGTCTTTAGTTTCTTTAGGTAGATATATTCCTAAGTATTTTATTCTTTTCGTTGCAATGGTGAATGGAATTGTTTCCTCAATTTCTTTTTCTACTTTCTCATTATTAGTGTATAGGAATGCAAGGGATTTCTGTGTGTTGATTTTATGTCCTGCAACTTTACTATATTCATTGATTAGCTCTAGTAATTTTCTAGTGGAGTCTTTAGGGTTTTCCATGTAGAGGATCATGTCATCTGTGAACAGTGAAAGTTTTACTTCTTCTTTTCCAATTTGGATTCCTTTTATTTCTTTTTCTGCTCTGATTGCTGTGGCCAAAACTTCCAGAACTATGTTGAATAGTAGCAGTGCAAGTGGGCACCCTTGTCTTGTTCCTGACTTTAGGGGAAATGCTTTCAATTTTTCACCATTGAGGATAATGTTTGCTGTGGGTTTGTCATATATAGCTTTTATTACGTTGAGGTATGTTCCATCTATTCCTGCTTTCTGGAGAGTTTTTATCATAAATGGATGTTGAATTTTGTCAAAGGTCTTCTCTGCATCTATTGAGATAATCATATGGCTTTTATTTTTCAATTTGTTAATGTGGTGAATTACATTGATTGATTTGCAGATATTGAAGAACCTTGCATCCCTGGAATAAAGCCCACTTGGTCATGGTGTATCATCTTTTTAATATGTTGTTGGATTCTGATTGCTAGAATTTTGTTAAGGAATTTTGAATCTATGTTCATCAGTGATATTGGCCTGTAGTTTTCTTTTTTGTGTGGCATCTTTGTCAGGTTTTGGTATTAGGGTGATGGTGGCCTCATAGAATGAGTTTGGAAGTTGACCTTCCTCTGCAATTTTCTGGAAGAGTTTGAGTAGCATAGGTGTTAGCTCTTCTTGAAATTTTTGGTAGAATTCAGCTGTGAAGCCGTCTGGACCTGGGCTTTTGTTTGCTGGAAGATTTCTGATTACAGTTTCAATTTCCGTGCTTGTGATGGGTCTGTTAAGATTTTCTAGTTCTTCCTGGTTCAGTTTTGGAAAATTATACTTTTCTAAGAATTTGTCCATTTCTTCCACGTTGATCAATCCAAGAAGAAGATATAACAATTATAAATATATATGCACCCAATATAGGAGCACCGCAGTATGTAAGACAAATGCTAACAAGTATGAAAGGGGAAATCAACAATAACACAATAATAGTGGGAGACTTCAATACCCCACTCACACCTATGGACAGATCAACTAAACAGAAAATTAACAAAGAAACGCAAACTTTAAATGATACATTAGATCAGTTAGACCTAATTGATATCTATAGGACATTTCACCCCAAAACAATGAATTTCAACTTTTTTTCAAGTGCTCATGGAACCTTCTCCAGGATAGATCACATCCTGGGCCATAAATCTAAACTTGATAAATTCAAAAAAATCAAAATCATCCCAAGCATCTTTTCTGACCATAATGCATTAAGATTAGATCTCAATTACAGGAGAAAAACTATTAAAAATTCCAACATATGGAGGTTGAACAACACACTTCTGAATAACCAACAAATCACAGAAGAAATCAAAAAAGAAATCAAAATATGCATAGAAACTAATGAAAATGAAAACACAACAACCCAAAACCTGTGGGACACTATAAAAGCAGTGCTAAGAGGAAAGTTCATAGCAATACAGGCATACCTCAAGAAACAAGAAAAAAGTCAAATAAATAACCTAACTCTGCAACTAAAGCAACTAGAAAAGGAAGAATTGGAGAACCCCAGAGTTAGTAGAAGGAAAGAAATCTTAAAAATTAGGGCAGAAATAAATGCAAAAGAAACAAAAGAGACCATAGCAAAAATCAACAAAGCCAAAAGCTGGTTCTTTGAAAGGATAAATAAAATTGACAAACCATTAGCCAGACTCATCAAGAAGCAAAGAGAGAAAAATCAAATCAATAAAATTAGAAATGAAAATGGAGAGATCACAACAGACAACACAGAAATACAAAGGATCATAAGAGACTACTATCAGCAGTTATATGCCAATAAAAGCAGTGTTTATAATGATGTAGTTGGAGTCGTGTCATAAGGAAGGATCCTTTGTAGATACTTAAAAAATGATGATGTATATGGTAATGTGAATACCATTTTCAAGGAGCGTTATGAGAAATGTGGGAAATGAAATGCTAATATAGGGACATTTCCTTGACTTAAATTTTGCTGATCAAGCAACTGCAGTGACCTAAAATATACTTGAGAAAACAGCTTGTCAAAAAAGCCTCTGTACAATCAAAATACAAAAGTTCCTACTTGAAGTGTACATACTATTAACTTGCGTGAAAATCTATCTCCTGCTCCCAGCAACAGAAAACGTATAGAATGGGTCAGAAGTGGATGTCTTCAGATTGGCACAGTAAGGACAAGGACAGTCAAGACAACAATAGCACAAAACTTCATGATTTCAAAGCAAAATAGTTTTTAGTTTTTTAGAGTAGAGGAAACCCACTTTTATATTTCATTATTTTAGGGGTATCACTAGATACAGTAACTACTTTTCATCATGGGGAGAATGAGTTTTTGAAAAGCTTCAATTATTTTGATTATATACTAGGAAAATATTTAACAACTTTAGAAAAAAATTCTTATAATCAGTTAAAATTAAATAAACATTGGTACTTTTAGGATAAACCTCCATTATTCATAAAGTTATTTTTTATAGATTGCTTCCTTTGCAGAAAATGCTGTACTCGTTCTATTAAAATATTTTTTAAAAAATTATTTATGTATTATTTATTTTTTGCTGCACTGGTTCTTCACTGCTGCCCCTGGGCTTTCTTTGATTGTGGCAAGTGGGGGAATTCTTCACTGCAGTGCATGGGATTCTCATTGTGGTGACTTCTCTTGTTGTGGAGCACAGGCTCCAGAGCATGCAGGCTTCAGTAGTTGTGGCAAGTGGGCTCACTAGTTGCAGCTCACCGGCTCTAGAGTTTTGGTACATAGGTTTAATTGCTCCATGGCACATGGAATCATCCCAGACCTGGGATCAAACCCACGTCCCCCGCACTGCCAGGAGGACTCCCAACCACTGGGCCATGACAGAAGTCCAAGGAAAAAAAAAAAAACAAAACTTTTTTTTTTAACTAAAAACCTTACATGTGACATAAAATCTAACTTAGATGTCTAACATGGAGAACGATACCAGCATTTCAGTTATATTCATATGTGGGAGGGAACAGAACCAAGTAGAAGCAAGCAGAACGAAGGATCATTTAGCCTGTCACCAAGTCCTATTGAGTCTAGCTCCAAAATTCATCTTCAGTGTGTTCATTTCTCTTGCACTGTCACTACCCTTGTTAATGTCACATCAGCTCTCCCATCTGTGCTTCTGTAGTAGGCTATTATCTGTCTCCCTCTTCACTTGGCCCATTCCAACCCCCTTTTCATGAAGCCTTCAGATCAAGTTACTTCCTTCTCTAATATGCTAATGTGGCTTTTCATTCTATTTCAAGTAAAACCCAGCATCCTTACTCTGACACTCAAGGCCCTGTATGGTCCAGTTCCTTCATACTTCTCCAATCCCATCTCACAAAACTCCCCTTTGCTCATTATGCTCTGTGTCCCTTGGCTGGAGATAGTTTTGCCTGATTCAATCAGGTGTTTCTTAGGAGGCGAGTAAAGGAAGTGAGAATAGGATATGGAACAGGGAATTATTAACTCTGGTATCTCATTTACCCTTAAATATACTCTAGAAATTACACCCATTATTTCTGTATTCTATAGAATTCAAAAGATTTAGCATAAACTTAAATTCAGCAGTGGTTCAATAAACAGTCTAATTGCATTTACCTTGGATAGTTGGAAATGAGAAACATTTTCTTTATTCAGGCTTCTCCTATATTTACTCCATGTCATCCAATTAATGATAATTTTAATACATATTATGACAAAAAGAAGCCAGTTTCTTAAAGCATCAATAACTGCTACATTTTTCTTGAAGCCAGAAACCATGACTTAAATATTATTATCTGTAAGATGAGCTTAGGAGTGGAAGTGATACATAATAAGGACACAGTATTTCTTTAATGAATGGAAAATTTCAAACCACTCAGAGGACCTAGTTTAAATTGCCTTTAAGTACCAAATAGATTAAGAAGTGGTTATAATTATATAGGCTGCTGATGCATGAATTCAAAAGTGAAAATACATTGTGAAATAAGTCTTTTTACCCTATACTTATGTGAAAATATGTGGTGTTGCAGGCAAAAGTTTTATTATTTATTATTTATTATTACATAAGACCTACTAAGACAGTAGGTCTTATGTAAAATAAAACAAAAAAGAAACCTTTAGGTGGCGGCCAAGAGCTATGATTATGAATTCCATAGCCTGCTTTTGTGAGAATTTATGATCTTGTTTGAAAGTGGTCATGTTAAACCACAAAAATTTAGTGCAAAGCAAGTACAAGAAAAATAGGCCTGAAAGGAATGGATTTGAATAGAATATTGCAATCAATCAATCAAATCTCTAATTTTGATTAAAAAGTTAATATTTTGATTGTGAATATTAGGAAAGATAATTGTATTGGTATTGAGTCATGGAATTAATTATTCTTGGCAGTTAAATAATTCTTTTAGTTTTGAAAGAAATCATCTTTAAACAAAATGGTAGCCTTTTAAGAACTCAGAGAGTGTAATAAAGATGTCAAAACTGTCCAGTGCTCATTGTGCAATTGGAAACTCCACTCAAAGTTGACACAAAGTCTCAAAAAAAAAAAAAAAGTCAATGAGCTAATTCATTCTTGCAATGTCTGCCAAGCTATGGCTTCTTGGAGCATAATGTATTCTTTTTTTCTTCTTTTGCTGCTCTCTCAAATGAAGAGCCGACCAAATCCATCGTACACCTCTTTCAGTTTTAGAAAAAAAGAAGGAAAACTGAAATATTTTTTTAAAACCATTATGGTTTTTCTGACAGTTTTTCTTTTCTGCTTGTTCATTTCTTCAGTATGCACTAAGTTACTTAAAGAAGAAACAGTTTTAAACATCACTATTAGATACTGCTCTATAAAAGGTATAATTTTAAAGTTTTTATATTAATGATTAGTTCTGTTAGCATTTAGATTAATTATGTACATTTTTGATAATGTTTTTGGCAACATATACTTTAGATATTTGCTTTCATTTAATCAGAACTTTGGTGATGAAGTGTCTCTAAATCAGTTCTTATCCACCTCAGTAGCACACATTAAACATCAACTGTATGCACACACAGGGGCATGGAGGAGAGAAAGCAAAAGACAGATTCAGTATGCATGGAAATTGATAAGCTTTTCAGATGCAACAAGAGAACAGAAACAAGTAAAAATACTATAGCAAAAAACACACATTGTTTTTGAGCAATAAGAAAGGAGAGAAGGAAAAATATGAGTTGATATTAATTAAGAAAAGCTCTATAGAGAAGATAAAATTAAACTGGTATTAATAGTTTCCCAGTACATCATTGGAGAAGGCAATGGCGCCCTACTCCAGTACTTTTGCCTGGAAAATCCCATGGATGGAGGAGCCTGGTGGGCTGTAGTCCATGGGGTCGCTAAGAGTTGGACACGACTGAGCGACTTCACTTTCACTTTTCACTTTCATGCATTGGAGAAGGAAATGACAACCCACTCCAGTGTTCTTGCCTAGAGAATCCCAGGACAGGGGAGCCTGGTGGGCTGCCATCTATGGGGTCTCACAGAGTCAGACACGACTGAAGCGACTTAGCAGCAGCAGCAGCAGTACATCATTGGGAAAGTAAGCATTTTAATTCATAAGAAACTTTATTTCAATTACTTAATGTTAATATTCTAAAATTATACTGTAGTAATATAGATGTAACAATAGCATTGAACAGTTTCTTTTCTAAATATTCTTCACTGTGTTAGTCAATGGAGATGGTGAGAGTTCAGTCACTCAGTCTTGTCCAACTCTTTGTAACCCCACGGACTGCAGCACGCCAGGCTTCCCTGTTCATCACCAACTCCCGGAGTCCACCCAAACCTGTGTCCATCAAGTTGGTAATATCATCCAACCATCTCATCCTCTGTCGTCCCCTTCTCCCGTCTTCAATCTTTCCTAGCATCAGGATCTTTTCCAAAGAGTCAGTTCTTCACATCAGGTGGCCAAAGGATTGGAGTTTCAGCTTCAGTATCATTCCTTCCAATGAATATTCAGGACTGATTTCCTTTAGGATGGAGTGGTTGGATCTCCTTGCAGGCCAAGCGACTCTCAAGAGTCTTCTCCAATGCCACAGTTCAAAGCATCAATTCTTAAGTGCTCAGCTTTCTTTATGAGCTTTCTATATAAGAACCCCATGGAGAGAATGAAAGGGGAGATGGTGACAGCCCCACTCAGAAAAGCATTTAGTATGTGGCTGGATTACATAGCAAGCTGCACAAGGAGGATTGCTCAGAAATTATTTGAGTCTTTTAGCAGTTTGCAATGTAAAACTGTCTAGGAGTAAAATTAGGCTAAAAATCTGAAATTTGAATCTATGGGATTTATGTGGTAGAAATATTTTCTATATCACCGTGAATGTATTCAAAATTATATTCTTGAAGCTAGAAATCTGAGAGTTGGTTCTTACACTGTCTCTCATGGTGAAT
Organism: Capricornis sumatraensis; assembly: GCF_032405125.1. Taxonomy (NCBI): domain Eukaryota; kingdom Metazoa; phylum Chordata; class Mammalia; order Artiodactyla; family Bovidae; genus Capricornis; species Capricornis sumatraensis. The sequence continues at coordinate 33,754,399 of NC_091073.1, read as the reverse complement.
ATGGTAATAAAGTTGTGGTCAGAGTACATCATTTCTCTGGAAGTATCTTCCTTCTATGTAACATGAAAGAGGAAAACTATGTCTCTAAATTTCCTCTTAACTCTAAAATGTTACATTCAAGGATTTTTAGAGAATAAAACCCAAACATAATTCAACATTATCAAAGTAGAAGTTTTTTTCCATCTCATGAGTAAAAGCATGGCATTGTTTCAGTGAGAACTGCAAAATGAATCTAACTGTATATAGTACCCTATGCATAGGTCAAGATGACTCCCTAGCATTGTGCAGTGTTCAACCTGCATGACTTATATGTTGGCTTTATAATTATATCAATAATAAGGAAAGTAGGTATAGAAAATTCCTCTACAGGACAAATTTTATTATAGGAGAATATAGAATTTTATAAATTTGGTTTTGTTTCCAAGTCATGGTGCATTTTAGAATCTGAAGTCTTTAAGCAAGATAAAAACTGTTAAATGCAAAAGCAGTAAACTGAAGAAAACAGAAAGAGCAGATATTTTAACTATGGTGAGTAATAATGATTGACCAAGGTTTTGAGTGCTATAAAACCAGTAGATATCATGGGACATGAGTGTTTTCTGATGGATTTAAAAGGGTGAAAATTAGTCAGTGACTGAGTGTGACTTTTAGGTTCTTAATAAATATAATTTACATTAAAAATTAATTTCAAGTATGACAAAGCAAGCATACATGAATAATCTGCCACTGTGCTAATAGATATATTGTAAACTGCAAGTGGATAGAAATTTGTCTACTTTGGTTGAATGGGAAGGAAAGTTGATAGCTTCAATTGGTTACATCTTTATTCTGCTTTGTCAGTCGACCAACTATATATGAAAGTTATTTTATCTTGAGTGGCAGCAACTTAGCATGCTGGACTTACTAATTTCAAAGTTCTGTTCTTCTCTACATGATTAGGGTGAATAATGCCTGACCTAGGTAAATAAAAGTGACAAATCTCATTGATTCTACTCACTGTGAACTTACAGAGAGGACAAAGAGACTGGTTAACAAGAAGCCAGCCTACTATTTAAGATGCTATTTCCTAAAGCCGAGTTTTTCTTCCACTTTTATCATAATAAATTGCTCCAGTCATAATCTTTGACACAAAGTCTGGGATTCAAAGAATCAGGAAAAGTAATACATGGAAGGAGAAAAAGAATTAATCCAGAAACAATATATAATAATGAAAAAAGATAGAGCAAAATTTACAAATTTCTAGGAGAAGAGGAAGAACAAAGAGAAAAAGAAAGGGTAGCAAGAATGAAAATAAAGGCAGGTAAGGATAATACAGATCGAAGAGGAAAGACAATAAGAAACAAGAATGAAGCCAGTGAAAAAAGTGACAAAAATGTAGAGCAGAAACAGCAGAACAAAATGGGGGACAGGAGGTCAAAACTTAAGAGCAAAAGCATAAAAAGGGCTAGAGGACAGCAGGCAAAGAAGTGAGAAACAAATGGAGAGGGTGCAGTTATCTGGATTATAAAGCTGGGAGAAAAGAAGGCAGACAGGGTTGCAGACCAGAAAGTCACCAGAACCAGCGGTTTTCCTTTGTCTTTTATTAATGGACTTCATGCCACTTGAATGGAACTTGCAGTTGAGTGTGAATTATTTTACTGGTATCATTTATCATTCCGAGTCTGCTATAATGATGTTAGGGATTTGGCACAGGGGTGTGAGCCTTAACTGAGGCTATCAACTTCCCTTCACATCCAACCAAAGCAGTCAAATTTCTATCTACTTGCTGTTTACAAGCTCTATTCAAATGGCATAAACTGGCAGTAGGTTGACTAGTCAAATTCTGGACATTAAAAAAAAGAACTAAAAATAATCCCTTTGTATTAAAAAAAATAATTGTATGCCCATTTGCTCACAGTCTCATTGTTAGTGTATAGGTTGGGTTAGTTGGTTGTTTCTCAAATCAAGTTGACTTAAGTTTAGGCACTTTCATGAAAATTCCCCAAATTCTTGAAACATGCAGTTGCCACTACGAGAGCCAGTCAAATTGTTAAAATAAATCAAACCATCCAGTCATTATTTTAAAAGGCCTTTTGCCCAGGTAGTGAGTTTTAAAAACTGATTTTGGGAAAAAAGTCCATTTAAAGTTGCAATTAAGGATACCAAGAATGATTTGTTATTAGCAGGTCAAAAGAGATCAGAAGTAGTTTGTTAGCTTTTAACTGCAACTTGAAACCTAGATATATTTTCTGCTTTTCTGTCTTTTCATTTTGCTCTTTAATAGCCCTGAGCAAACTGTCTATCCTGTGAAGCTTTATATCTTCAAGTTCATCTCTGTTTAGGTGTTCATTTTTATTTCTCCATGGGAACAACTGTGTTGCCAGGGAAACTGGATAGCACAGAGTATAGATAGTTCAGAAAGCTTTGTAGGAAGAATCAAGCTCCTAACACAAAGTAAACTACATAATGCAAGTACTTAACACCTAACAGATTATGGCATCTCAGAAATAATAATTTGATCCTATGGGTTATCAAAATTTGTAAAAATAAAAGGAAATTATACTCTTTTCTTATTACAAAAAATATAAAGATTTATTTTTTATTAAAAAATAGAAACTGTCAAATAAATTAATTGTGGTGATTATTTTCATTGAATAAAGATTCCTTCGAAGATTTTCTTTATGAGTGTTCTTTGTACACTGACATTGTCATCCCACACCACAGCTATGTGAAGTATGCCAGACCTCACATCAGGGAAAGAAAAGTAAGCAGGAAAAAGAGGACTGGGATCAAGACTCTAAAGTGGGTAGGTGACCAGCATTCCTAATTGTAATATCGGAGATTAGGAGAACTAGGATTGTAGAACAGAAATGATTTATAAGAGGTTGGAATCTGGTGGGAGAGAATATGGCAACAGTTCCTGGCGGTGCTAACTTCTAGCTCCAGGCAAGGGAAGGATGGAGCTCATTCACTTGGAAAGCAGAGCTCTGGTCAGTGTCCAGCGAGGGGATGTGAGATGCCAGGCCAGATTCTAGTCAAGGGCAGGTCCCTTGTTAAACCAGCGGTAATTTAACTTAGAACACTGGTTGCAACCCCAGGTGTAGAGGATGTTAGCAGGGACAGGAGTTCCATAATGCAGACTGGACATCAGAATTGTTGAGTGGGAGAGTAGCTGCAGCTTTCTGGGAGCACGAATGCATAGAACAGTCCACAGACACTCTGGATTCTGGGCTCAGGACCTCATGTTTAATTCTAGCCTCTACTTAATGGTTTTGGACAGAGCTCTTAATAATTTGCCTGGTTTCATTAGGATTGACTTGGAGACTGGGAGGGGCAGAGACTGAAACAGCAAAGTTTTAGGCAACTGGAGAGGCTGATACAGTGATTGAAAACAAGACGAGACTTGATATGCTGCAAATCAACCCACAATAAGGATTCTACATTCACGATTTAATGTTAGTACAACTGTGTGTAGGAAGCATTTGTAATTCAGTGGCAAAAGGAGAATGCTCATACAGACCCCACATTTAGTTTCATGTTTTCAGGGTTATGCTATCCCAGCAATAATTTTATATTACCTTTAAGTAAGCAAAATATCTGATGTGACAATGACCCCTTTAATAAGTAACAAAATAAACTTTAGTGAAAGAGTTAACTTTCTAAACATAGGCTTAGGTGCCATCTACTTAACCTTGTATTTTCCAGTCCTCCATAGCTGTTTGGCAGAAGCTCAAAGCTACTGCAGGGAATCTATGTGAGCTGCACCTTGGTTCATGAAGTCTGAGATCAACAGACTGTCAACTCAACTCTAAAGCTTTCTGAAATAATGTAGTCATGCTGTGTGTGCCTCATTGCACTTTGAGGTTATGGTTCATTTAATTTTGTGGAATAAATCAGGTTTCTATGTAAAGTAGCATTTTCACCTATAAGCTTGGAGAAGGAAATGGCAACCCATTCCAGTATTCTTGCCTAGAGAATCCCATGGATGGAGGAGCCTGGTGGGCTAAGCTAGTAGCAGTAAAAAACAAACAAAAAAAAAACCAAAACCTAATTTTTAAGTAAAATCCAGTGCCTCACATAACTTGCATGTAAATTCCCCATGCCACAATTAGAAAAGTCCTCTTACTAATATAAAACAGAAAAATGTGGAAAGTAATAGACAATTGTTATTTTTAAAGGAAGTGAACATCCAAAAGAGGAAGATGTGAGGTTAAAGGAAACATTGGAATTAAAAATGATACTGGCAAAGCTAAGAAAAAATGAAAATAAGCTGATGAAGATTTTTAAATTATTTTTAAATTGTAAAGCTTAATATAGTGTGTGATGTCCCTCTTATGATGTGTAGGTTGAAACAAAAACTAATGCAATGTTAGATCCTTTTTCCTCATGGCCCTGCCTATTCACAGTAGTCAGATAACAATGTTCTCCCTTTCTCTATATGCAGTTATTTAAAGATTTCTCTCAAAGAAGTATTGCCTCAGTGGTGGATAGGTATCTGTGTGACAAAATACTATTTAGTGGTTTCATACATAGTATATATGTCTGTACATATATCTGTACAGAAATCTGACAAAATGTTGGTTACTCATTTCACTTTATTAACCTGTGAGCAAAAAACAGTTTGCCGTTTCTAACATGGGAAACACTGTACAGGTGCTGCTCTGGGCACCTGGAGTATACAAATAAGCACAACATAGCAAGTAAGAGGGGTAGTTCAAGATTTACAGAGTGTCGAATTAGAAGCAGGTATGAAGTGCTGTCAGAAATGAACAAAGGCAGACACTAAGGGGGTAAATATAGATTTTAATCAGTAATAGCTATTGCAATAGGGAAAGCAGCCCAGCATGCACTGCACTCAACTTTAATTTCTACACAAGTGGTTCACGGTTTTAAATGGAGAATGAGGGAGTAGGGAAGCGAGTGATAGACTTTTTCAGAGAAGTAAAGAAAAATTACAGAAGAAAGAAGGGAGCAACTGGTCTGTGTGAAATCCATTTGGGTTTGCTACCTGGCACTTATCAAAATTAGGGTCCTACCCTCCCACAGAGACTGGGAGACGGGGCCCCTGTTTTCAGCTGTTGGTTGGAACAAGTAGTGATTTCTTTTGGCAGTATTGAGCTTTTTGGGGCAGGTACTTTGAGGGGACTAGGATCATCCCAGGGATGCGGCCTTGAGCTGTTAGAAACTATCCTAGTGTTTATTCAAGTCTTACAGGCCAAGGTTGAAACCTCTTTGAGCAGAGGACTCAGAGGAACCTGACTAGAACTGAGTCAATGAGAAACGTCTGTGCTGGAAGGTCCCTCAAGACTCCATGTCTGAAACCGCTAGAGTGAGGCATTAATTTTGCCAGCAGTCACAGAGGGGAAATTAATGGGACAAATTTAGTCAGGGCAGGTGGTTTGTGGAGTGGCAGGAAATTAGGTTGAAAGGTAATCAGGAGTGAGATAATAACAAGAACTAGGATTTTATCCCATAGTCAAGTGCTTCCCAAAGGGTGGGGCTGGTCTAAAAACGACCTTTTGATGGTACAAGGGCACTGCATTAAATCATAATTAAGTCACACAATGAAAAAAATAATTTCCTTTGCAATTATCATTTAATCTCTCTAATTTAAGGAGAAAAACTTAAGTTGATACTAATCTGTGTCAAATGGTATTTGCTAATCATTTTGAAAAAGGAGTGGATTTCTACTAAAAATCTATTGGCATTGCTTTATTTTCATTGAATTTTTAAAGGTAATTTCTTTTATAGTAACTAGTGAAGGTTTTCATATTAATAACATGAAGATTGTTTTTTAAATACTCATCAGTGAAAAATGCTGAGTCCATTGAAAGGCAAATATTAAGTACACTAGCAGAAGGAAGAGTCAAGATGCATTCCTTTTTTGGGAGTTGCTCAAGGGAGAGAATGGTGATGTCATTCATTAACTAAGATAGAAATTACAGAGAAATGACCAGTGTGAAATAAAGGAAAATAAATACCAAGAATAAGAAATGTCTTGCCAGTTGTTACTCGGTGTCCAAAAAAGTTTATTTAGACCTATTGTCTTCCAAGGTCCCATTGCTTTAAGTTGAGAGCCAACACACCTTCACATTCTCTGCTATACAGCCAATAAAAGCAAGCCATAAAAACAGCCTTATTGCAAAACCTGCCTTCTTACCACTTTGCTTCACCTGCATCATGCTCAGGTAATTTTTCTTTCTGCCAGGCATTAAGTCTAGACTATGTCTTTGGTTTCTAGTGTAATTTGGCCTTAAACTTTGGGGTTTTCTTTGGTCCTTATTTTACTACTCTCACTTTGGGGCATTTCTGAATACTATCCCTAGCCAAGCATTGAAACTTTGTATATCAGATCTTGGCACTCGTTCTCCTACAGTAAAATATTGCCTTGTATTTGTATGCTCAGCGTCACAGGATGATCCCTCCCTCTTGCATGCTAGCTTAGTAGTGGGACTTTGTAACACATAGCTTTTTTGTGTGTTATTCATTAACGTATCTGAGGTAAAGAATGACAAAGCTTTCTTCATCTTTGGATATCAGCCAGTCATTTTCTTTTCTTATTTTTTAGAGGGGGCAGTAGTTTAAAGCAAAATCTCTCCTTGGGAGCAAGACCTCAAATGTTTTTTCTTTGTTTTGAAATATATTTCTTTTTCTTTTAAGCTTCTCTTTGAGGCATGTATCTAAAGCTATTCTCTGTGTCTTCTGAGATGCTGTGTTTTATCGTATAAAAAATACATATTGTATATGACTGTCATAACCTTGAAGATGGCTTTTCTCTGCTGAATTGCTGTGGTGAGGTCAGCCTGCCTTTTAGTTTAAATGGGCCCCTTTAACTTGAGTCTTAGACTAGCTAAGTCTTTAAATGAAAACTTAGCACAATTATATTTTAAATTCTTTTTGTAATCAAATTAAATACTTCATGGTTTCTCATTTTCAGCATTTTTGGAAATTTTGTTACATTTTGAGATAAAGTAATAGATTCACATTTTAAAAATAAGTTTTAAATTTTCACATGAAGTTTATAAGTATAATTAAACCCAATAATAGATGCTCCTTTCTGTTGCTTATTTTTCAATTATGGGCTTACTTTTACTGAAATATTGACATAGGTGCCTAAGAATGAAAGGCCTGCAAATAGATTAGACTTGTAAAAACACAAGTACATACTTCCTGAAACATATGTAAAGAAATATTTTGTCTTGACATATTTTATGTATAATTTTAACACTTCCACTTTTTAAAAATAGATGAGTCATTTCCTCTGTCTGGAGGATGACATTTGTTAGAGCACAGGATCCAAGTTCAGTTTCCAATTTCATCTTGACTTAAAATAAGGTGATGCTCTTATTAAGATAAATCAATGAAGGAATAACTGACTTCAGTTCAGTTCAGTTCAGTTCAGTCGCTCAGTCGTGTCTGACTCTTTGTGACTCCATGAACCACAGCATGCCAGACCTTCCTGTCCATCACCAACTTCCGGAGTTTACTCAAACTCATGTCCACTGAGTCAGTGATGCCATCCAATCATCTAATCCTCTGTTGTCCCCTTCTCCTCCGGCCTGCAATCTTTCCCAGAATCAGGGTCTTTTCAAAAGAGTTCTTCGCATCAGGTGGCCAAAGTATTGGAGTTTCACCTTCAACATCAGTCCTTCCAATGAACATTCAGGACTGATTTCCTTTAGGATGGACTGGTTGGATCTTCTTGCAGTCCAAGGGACTCTCAAGACTCTTCTCCAACACCACAGTTCAAAAGCAACAATTTTTTGGTGCTCAGCTTTTTTTATAGTCCAACTCTCATATTTGTATATCACTACTGGAAAAACCATAGCCTTGAACAGATGGACCTTTGTTGCCAAAGTAATGTCTCTGCTTTGTAATATACTGTCTATGTTGGTCACTGTGGAAAATTCTGAAAGAGATAGGAATACCATACCACCTGACCTGCCTCTTGAGAAACCTGTATACAGGTCAGAAAGCAACAGTTAGAACTGGACATGGAACAACAGACTGGTTCCAAATAGGAAAAGGAGTATAATGTCTCCCTGCTTATTTAACTTATCTGCAGAGTACATCATGAGAAATGCTGGACTGGAGGAAGCACAAGCTGGAATCAAGATTGCCGGGAGAAATATCAATAACGTCAGATATGCGGATGACACCACCCTTATGGCAGAAAGTGAAAAAGAACTAAAGAGCCTCTTAATGAATGTGAGAGAGGAGATTGAAAAAGTTGGCTTAAAGCTCAACATTCAGAAAACTAAGATCATGGCATCTGGCCCCATCACTTCATGGCAAAGATGGGAAAACAGTGGAAACAGTGGCTGACTTTATTTTTCTGGTGATTCACTGCAGTGAATCACTGCAAATGGTGATTGTAGTCATGAAATTAAAAGACACTTACTGCTTGGAAGGAAAGTTATGACCAATCTAGACAGCATATTGAAAAGCAGAGACATTACTTTGTCAACAAAGATCCATCTAGTCAAGGCTATGGTTTTCCAGTGCTCATGTATGGATGTGAGAGTTGGACTATAAAGAAAGCTGAGTGCCGAAGAATTGATGCTTTTGAACTGTGGTGTTGGAGAAGAGTCTTGAGAGTCCCTTGGACTGCAAGGAGATCCAACCAGTCCATCCTAAAGGAAATCAGTCCTGAATATTCATTGGAAGGACTGATGCTGAAGCTGAAACTCCAATACTTGGGCCACCTGATGTGAAGAGCTGACTCATTTGAAAAGACCCTGAAGCTGGGAATGATTGAAGGCAGGAGGAGAAGGGGACAACAGAGGATGAGATAGTTGGATGGCATCACCGACTCAATGGACATGGGTTTGGGTGGACTCCGGGAGTTGGTCATGGACAGGGAGGCCTGGCATGCTGTGGTTCATGGGGTCCCAAAGAGTTGGACATGACTGAGCAGCTGAACTGAACTGAACTAGGTTGGTCATAACTTCCTTCCAAGGAGTAAGGGTCTTTTTATTTCATGGCTGCAGAAACCATCTGCAGTGATTTTGGAGCCCCCAAAAATAAAGTCTGTCACTGTTTCCACTGGTTCCCCCATCTATTTGCCATGAAGTTATGGAGCCGGATGCCATGATCTTAGTTTTCTGAATGTTGAGCTTTAAGCCAAGTTTTTGAATTTCCTCTTTCACATTCATCAAGAGGCTTTTTAGTTCTTCTTCACTTTCTGCCATAAGGGTGGTGTCATCTGCATATTTGACATTATTGATATTTCTCCTGGCAATCTTTATTCCAGCTTATGCTTCCTCCAGTCCAGCGTTTCTCATGATGTACTCTGCATAGAAGTTAAATAAGCACGGTGACAATATACAGCCTTGATGTACTCCTTTTCTTATTTGGAACCAGTCTATTGTTCCATGTCCAGTTCTAACTATTGCTTCCTGACCTGCGTACAGGTTTCTCAAGAGGCAGGTCAGGTGGTCTGGTATTCCTATCTCTTTCAGAATTTTTCACAGTTTATTGTGATCCACACAGTCAAAGGTTTTGGCATAGTCAATAAAGCAGAAATAGATGTTTTTCTGGACGTCTCTTGCTTTTTTCATGATCCAGTGGATGTTAGCAATTTGATCTCTGGTTCCACTGCCTTTTCTAAATCTAGCTTCCCTCTGGAAGTTCACCATTCATCTATTCTTGGAGCGTGGCTTGGCTAATTTTGAGCATTACTTTGCTAGCGTGTGAGATGAGTGCAATTATGTGGTAGTTTGAGCATTCTTTGGCATTGCCTTTCTTAGGGATTGAAATGAAAACTGACCTTTTCCAGTCCTGGGCACTGTTGAGTTTTCCAAATTTGCTGGCATATTGAGTGCAGCACTTTCACAGCATCATCTTTCAGGATTTGAAATAGCTCACCTGGAATTCCATCACCTCCACTAGCTTTGTTCATAGTGATGCTTTCTAAGGCCCCCTTGACTTCACATTCTAGGATGTCTGGCTCTAGGTGTGTGATCACACCATCATGATTATCTGGGTTGTGAAGATCTTTTTTGAACAGTTCTTCTGTGTATTTCTTGCCACCTCTTCTTAATATCTTCTGCTTCTGTTAGGTCCATACCATTTCTGTCCTTTGTTGATCCCATCTTTGCATGAAATGTTCCCTTGGTATCTCTAATTTTCTTGAAGAGGTCTCTAATCCTTCCCATTCTATTATTTTTCTCTATTTCTTTGCACTGATCACTGAGGAAGGCTTTCTTATCTCTTCTTGCTATTCTTTGGAACTCTGTGTTCAAATGGGTATATCTTTCCTTTTCTCCTTTGCTTTTTGGTTCTCTTCTTTTCACAGCTATTTGTAAGACCTCCTCAGACAGCCATTTTGCTTTTTTGCATTTAGTTTTCTTGGGGATGGTCTTGCTCCCTGTCTCCTGTACTATGTGAGATCTAGTCCCTTAAATCTACGTCTTACTTCCACTGTACAATCGTTAGGGATTTGATTTAGGTCATACCTTACTGGTCTAGTGGTTTTCCCTACTTTCTTTAAGTCTAAATTTGACAATAAGGAGTTCATGATCTAAGCCACAGACAGCTGTTGGTCTTGTTTTTGCTGTCTGTATAGAGCTGCTCCATCGTTGGCTGCAAAGAATATAATTAATCTGACTTCGCTGTTGTTATGTACTAGTAACTGACTTAGTACATAACAAATTAACTCTCCCTTGTTACCATCTCCACTAGAAACAAGTGATATCTCAAGCTTTGAGTTTCTGAAATTCTCTTACATGAGACTGTAATGAGCTAAATTCTTACAAAGGCATAGCCTCCTTGCTTAAATTTTGGTCAGTTTGCACACGATGGACCAAGAATTTAGGTTGAAGAGTGGTGTTATAGGTATAACAAAAGAGATGTTAAAGAAAACATATATTTTTGCCAATCTGTAGTCCAGCATTTTAGCAGAATAAGTGTGAACTTCACCTACCCAACTTAATAGCTGTCATGAACTTGAGAAAGTTCCTCAGTATCTTTCAGGTTCAGAATTCTTATATCATTCACTTGTTGTGAAGGTTCAGTTAAAGAGGTTGTTGAATATAGTAATATTTGTAAAATGCCTTAGATGTCACCTGGCATATAGTTTTTTTCCCCCAAATCCCCCATCTTATTCCTTATTCTTTCCTTGAAAGAGAGAGAGAAATATTTTTTCTCAGTGTCACCCATTTCTTGATAGAAGACGATACCTTAAAATCTATAAAGATGAATGGTAGGTAATGGCAGATAATGACAAAAAGCAAACAGATTATGATCTGGGTGAAATATCAGACCCTATTAGGCAAGACTGTTTCCTGAATTACCAGGTATTACACATATGAGATAGAACAGGATTTATTTGCTTAGTAGATGTAGAACACGGTTTGTTTGGAGAGTTCCTGAGAAGTTCTTATATGAGGTAAGTTTTTGCAGGCATAGTGTTGGCCTCACCAGGGGTTTAGGAGTAATGTGTGTGATATAGAGATAAGGTTGTTTGACTACAAGGGAGCAGAGAAGGACAGAATTAAGAGATGAGAGGGATGAGAATAGGAACAAAGCAGAGGATACAGGAGATAGAAGAAAGCCATCCTATGAATAATATTACTTTCCTCAAAACCAGTGAAGTTACTAGACTCCCAGAATGCTTATTATGTGTTTTTTTTTTTGTCGATATCAGAAAAGTGACATGCCTAAATCTATGGCAGGCTGACAGGCTGCATGGATTTAGGAATGGAAGCAGCAGGGAATTAAAAAAAGTAAACCCTAAGAGATTTATGTGCTTCCAAAGTAGGTGCTAGTGGTGAAGAACCTGCCTGCCAATGCAAGAGACATGAGACACGGGTTTTATCCCTGGATCAGGACAACACCTGGAGGAGGGCAATGGCAACCCACTCCAGTGTTCTTGCCGGGAGAATCACATGGACGAGGGAGCCTGGTGGACTACAGTCCATAGAATCCAGAGTCGGACACAACTGAAGTGATTTAGCACGCACAAGAGATTTATAGGTATAGCAATAATCTTCACAAGGAGGATTTGGAGCATCAAACTGAAACCAATGGTTTGACTGAGACTCATTTGGGTCTCTGTGTGTGAGTCTCAGGTAACACCGGCTTTATACATGGCCATGTAACATTTCAGATGTTAAACTGTAGAGTTATGATTTACATTAATGCATATTTGATAATCTGTGGTGTATATGTCATCCTTAGACATTATTATGAATCAGAACTATTATGAAATAAAAGTGTCAGGTTCTTAATTTTTTGTAGTAAATATCTTCTTCATATATTAATATGAAGCAAAATCCTTTAATAGAATCCTAATTCTGATTTATTCTAGAGGTCAGATTATATTCTCTTTTCATGACAACAGAGCTAGTAATGGAGATCCCACTCTTGTTCCTATTTACCATCATTTTAACAATATTTAATATTTAATCTTTGCTGTATTTATGAAAGGTCTGTTATGTACACTGACAAAAGATTGTTCAAGACTTAACATATATACCTATAAAGGCAAAGATAATCAAATGACTAGCAATGCTATCAAATGAAACCTATCATAGTAGAATGAGAAGAAGCTGTTGCAGAAAGTGACTTTTGGAAGAAAACATAGAATTGGTTGATTTCAGTGCCATGGCTGATGGGAAATAATCTGTTTACATATATGCTATTAAACATACTTGAGTGATTTTTAAAAGAATGTGCATTTTCATATGATGTTTAAATCAAAAGAATCTGAGAAGTGTTGGATTCTTACTCTGAATCTTAACAGATCTGCATGGAAAAGGCATAATTGTTGTGCTTAAGGACACTAGAAAATGGCACATGCCTTCTTCTTCACTCTCACTGACCTGGTTCAGATGACGAACTTCTGGGTTTCTGTGACAGTCTCATAATCATCTTTCTGTCTCTAATATTTCTCTCCTCTGATTTATTCTCAATGACTCTGTGAGTGATGTTTTATAATACATTGCTGTTAGGGTTAAAACAAAAATCTTTACAAGGCTCATTGTTCATCAGTCTCCGTTGCTTGTGGGCAGATCATTTACCGTCTGAGCCACCATGGAAGCCCAACATAGGTCTGTTTAAATGCAGTGCCCCTGTGTCTTCACTAGCCATGCCCTTCTCCAGGGGATCTTCCCAAGCCAGGGATCAAATCCAGGTCTTCCACATTGCAGGCAGATTCTTTACCATCTGAGCTACCAGGGAAGTTTTGTTTATCCATACAGATATAAGTGCAGTTTATCATACATGTGCTATGGATGCTGTCTCATCTTTGGGCTTTTATGTAAGCATTCAGGACTTTCTTTCCCATCTCCCCGGAACCAGAAGTGGGGGTAAGGGGTTAAAAATAGTCTGAGTGGTAGTTGGGAGACAAGTTTTTGGTTAGGTGCAAATTAATGAATTGGAGACAATCAGAGAAACAAAATAATCTTAAAGGTAAAATAATCCTTGACAGTATAGAAGATAGCTATAAGAAACATTCAGGTAATTAATGCTTGTAAGATTTCAAGAAATTTTTTTTCTTTAAACTTTGAAGGGGATATTGGATGATGACTGTGTGTTAGTTGGGGTCATGGCTGGAAACAAAATTCCTCTCAAATGATTCAAATGAAGATACATTGATGCAGTGGTTCTTAACCTTGGCTGTGTTTAAAACACCTGGGGAGCTTTAAGAAAACTGATGCCTGTATGCTGACCCCAAAAGTTCTGGTTTAGTTGGTCTGGTTTGTGGACTGGCCATTGGGATTTTAAAAATCTTTCCAGCTGATTCTAATATGCACCTCAAATTGAGAATCACTGCTTTAATGAAAGGACTGATTTCAGAGGTGTGGGTTGTATTAAGAAAGGATGGTAACACACCAGAGACTAGTAATGAGGAAGAGGAAGAATCATTAACTACCCTTATAGCCAAGGGACAAAGAACATAATAGAAACAGAATGACTCAGTGAGAGCTGGGCTTGTGGAAAAGGGGCCGCTTTACCAGAGTGTAGTTTGAGGAAGACACAGCTACTTCCAGACACATTGCTGAAGCAGGGCGTATTTGTCAAGGTTTTCCAGAGAAACAGTACTAATAGGATCTCTATGTCTCTGTCTCTACCCCAGTATATATACACACACACAAATTTATTTTAAGAAATTGACTTGTGATTATGGAGGCCAATAAGTGGGTCTCCAATACTCTAATACTTTGGCCACACAATGTGAACAAATGACTCATTGGAAAAGAAGACCCTGATGATGGGACAGATTAAGGGCAGAAGGAGAAGAGGGTGACAGAGGATGAGATGGTTGGATGGCATCACAGATTTAATGGATATGAACTTGAGCACACTCTGGGAGATGGTGAGGGACAGGGAAGCCTGGCATGCTGCAGTCCATGGGGTGATGAAGAGTCAGGCACGACATGGCTACTGAACAACAAGTGGGTCTTCAGCCTGTAGACCTGGAAAAGCCTGTGTTGCTGTTCAAATCTGAAGTCTGCCAGCTGGCTGAATCCCCTTTTATTAGGGGGAGATCAGTCTCTTATTCTATTTAGGCTTTCAGTTGATTGAATGAAGTCCACCCACATTGTGGAGGGTGGTATGCTTTAATCAAAGCCCACCAATTTAAATGTTAAGTGAAAGTGAAGCTGCTCAGTCATGCACTACTTTTTGCAACCCCATGGACTATACAGTCCATGGAATTCTCTGGGCCAGAATACTGGAGTGGGTAGCCTTTCCTTTCTCCAGGGGATCTTCCCAACCCAGGGATCGAACCCAGGTATGCTGCATTGCAGGTGAATTCTTTACCAGCTTAGTCACCAGGGAAGCCCAAGAATACTGGAGTGGGTAGCCTATCCCTTCTCCAATGGATCTCCTGCATCTCCAGCATTGCAAGCAGGTTCTTTACCAACTGAGCTATCAGGGAAGCTTAATTTAAATGTTAACCTCATCTAAAAACCATCTCACAGAAACATCCAGAAAATGTTTGTCAACATATCTGGGCACTGTTGCCAAATTTATACATGAAGTTAATGGTCACAAAGAGAGGGATTAGAAAAGTAGTCCAACTTTTTTCTCTTTCCTCTTCCCTTCCTTTTGTCAAACAGCCTCCACAATATGGAAAAGAATGAAAAATCGATCTGAAGAGGCAAATGGAAGATGTTCTGCACATACCACTAACGCATTTACCATAGATTTGACCATTATTTTGGCAATGTCTTTTCTGTTGTTACAATTCCAGTTTAACTTGAGCAATATTATAACATTTTATTTATAAAATGTTTTTATTTATATTTATAAAATTTATTAAAACATTTTATTTTTTAAAAAGCGTAGTAATGATCTAGTGGTTTCTAAAATGATTTTCTAATGATCTTTGCTGGAATAGTTTCT
The DNA here is from genome assembly GCF_032405125.1 of Capricornis sumatraensis. NCBI lineage: Eukaryota > Metazoa > Chordata > Mammalia > Artiodactyla > Bovidae > Capricornis > Capricornis sumatraensis. The sequence continues at coordinate 33,739,069 of NC_091073.1, read as the reverse complement.
GTTTAGACTAGGGTAACATAAGGGGGCTTGTGTCATAAGCACTAGTGTGGTTTTTACTAACCAGTAAGAGTAGTGTTGAAATTTATTGTCAGTTTAAATGGATATACTATCCTATTAAATTTTATATTACATGATGTGACAATTTTCAGGTTTTTAGAAAAAAAGTGACTGTATATTATATACTTTATTATGTTCAGAATAAAAAATATGTCTGTGTATAAAGTTGTAAAGAAATAGTATTTGCTATATTACCTAGATGGTGGTTGCAATAATTCAGATGAGAAATAATTGGTGTCCAAGTATGCAGCTATAGAATTGAAAAACAGAGCTTTGATTTAGTCTAGCAGCCTCACCTATTTCTTGCTTGTGTGTTATAATGGACTCAATAAATGGCGGAAGAACATGTTGATAATGATGTATCTATAATATATTGAAATGGAGATAGTTGAGGAGCAAAGGAAAATCTTCTTTGAATCTTGGAAGAGCATTGTGGGATTGTTGTTTACAGATTGGACAGTCATTGTACGCCAGTGATGGATGTAATAATGGCCATGTAAAGGCTGCTTTCAAAGAATGTGCTGAAAGAAAGCAAACACACATTAAACTTTGAGAGCCACTAATATTTAAAGAGTGTACAGAGAACTAAATGAGGAATGCTCAGAGAAGTGAGAGATAAACTAAAAAATAAGAGAACTCAAGAAAGCGAAACTAAGAAAGGATTTCGAAGATGAAGCAGTATCAAGTGATAAGAAGATGTTAACCTTAGTGAGAACAGTTTCCAGTGTTGAGGTGGAAACTGAACTATAACAGGGTGAAGAAACAGTGTGAAGTGAGGAACTGGAGACTGTGGGCAGACAATTCTGTTAAGAAGTGTGGCTGTGAAAAAAAGGAGAAGGAAATGGACAGCAGCTGGAGAGGATGAATGGAATTTTCTCCCTCGCTCCCTCCCTCTCTCCCTCCCTATCTCCCTTCTTTCTTTTTCTTCTCTCTCTCTCTTTTTAAAATGGAACAACAGAGTTAAAATAGTGCTTTGTACTGAGAGTTTAATATTCTTGGGTGCTAAGTCACTTCAGTTGTGTCTGACTCTGCAACCCTATGGATTGTAGTCCTCCAGGCTCCTCTGTCTGTGAGATTCTCTAGAATGGGTTGCCATCCCCTCCTCCAGGGCATCTTCCCAAACCAGAGATTAACCTCCATCTCTTAGGTCTCCTGCATTGGCAGGCAGGCTTTTTACCACTAGCGCCACCTGGGAAACCCTTGAGGTGAGTTAATTTTAGAGGTTGACTAGACCCAGGCTATGACTTGTGGAAGTTGAGTGATGGTAAAGATCTTTGGGATAGAGGAGGTCAGTTGTGTAGCTCAGATGTGGAATAGGGTTTTATAGGTAAGGATGAAGAATGTAGGTCACATAACAATATCACCATTAGGTGGCAGGGAATTGTCCAAGGGTTAGAAGATGAAAGCTGCAGGCTCAGGTAAATGGATGTAAAACCACACAGCATGAGCTTAAAACAAGAGGGGCTTCTTGAATGGAAATAAATGTGTGAAAAATAGTAAGTGGCAGTAGGGAGCCAGGAGGATGCCAGCCCTGCCACAAGGGCTGAGATGTTTATGTTGACATACGGGAGAATGCAAAGTTCCTGCTAGAGAAGTCAGCATGAGAAGAATTGACCTCCCTTTGAGGTTAGGTTACTATTTAAACAAAACAAAACAGCCATTCAGGACATGTCCTGGGAGAGGTTAAAGATGTAAAGATATAGAGGATTTGGATTTGCTTGCTTCTTTTTCAGAATGAAGAGTTCCAAAGACCCATAGAAGGATCTGGAATGAGGGCAGAACTGGAGGGAAAGGAGAAGAAGGAAGATGGGCCACTAGGGCTGGTGGTCTTATCTGTGATATCTAAGGTGAAGAGGGGGGTAAAGAGTTACAGGTTAGCCAGAAGTGACATAGGTGGGATTCCATTTATTGATGGAAATTTGATTTCTAGTAATTTTGGTGGTGCCTTGAACCCAAGTTTCCAGTTCTCTGATTTTATAGATAGCCTGCTTCATATAGATACTAAGATGATCTAGCCTGCCAGGAGGCCATGGTGATCGTTAGGGCCTCTTGTTGCTTCTTAGCGTCTAGCATGTGTCAGGTGGGTCCAAACTTTAGGAGGAAGGACTAGTTGTTACAGTCAGTGGCAGTCATTATAGTAAGCACGACTAAATGTAGTGATTCCATTATTCTCACTTAGCCCTCAGCAGGACATTTTGGAATCTGAGAGATGCTTATGGAAAACCTGTGGTTCATCAGTGGGATTGTTGAGGAATGCTTGTTTCCATCTCTTTCCTTGTAGGGGTTAGCTGAAATTCCCCAGTAGCCTCATAACACAGAGTTAGTCCCTTTCAGTTCTAAGAGGGAAGAAGTAGGGATTTTTCAGGAGAAAGGAGAATCCCCAGTCTCAGTCTCACTATTCTTTATAATCATAAACAAAGGGACAAAATTCCTGAGGTCACGGTATGTATTTTCATGCTTTCCACTAGAACTTCCGGAGAAGGCAATGGCAGCCCACTCCAGTACTCTTGCCTAGAAAATCCCGTGGATGGCGGAGCCTGGTGGGCTGCCATCTTTGGGGTCGCACAGAGTCGGACACGACTGAAGCAACTTAGCAGAAGCAGCAGCAGCAGCACGAGAACTTCACAGGGCCTGTATTTTTATAATCCATAACCTATCCTCTCAGAAACTACATCTGGGTGTTTGTATCTTATTGTGGTTTTGTGCATTCATTTCATTCTTACCTAAGAGATTATGTCTCTCTTAAAAACAGTTTTGTGGACATATTTTTTAAAAATATGATTCAGATAAAATTTAATTCTTGATTTTTACTTCTTGTTTTCCCCCAATATCTAAGTTGTGACTATGAGAGTAAGTATTTTGGATTCTAAAAGCATATTGCCAAGTTAGGATAATTATTCTTGCCAATACGCATTTATGGAACCCACGGGGGGGTATACTCCTATTGTATTTGAGATAAAGAATCACTAAGTAAAGAACAATCCATAAGAAAGAATACTGGAAATGAAAATTATTGAAAATTCTGCAATATCAATTATTCAACGTATCTATTAGAATATATTTTGGAACCATTGAAAAAAGAATCAAAATTGTACAAATGTATTGAGAAAACAGTAGGACAGTATGTTCCAGCATCATATTTCATCTTCAATTTAGAAATTCTTTTAGGAAAATTATATTTTCATTTTAATGAGGCATTTTATTCATTGCAAGTTCAGTGCTATTGATGACCGCTAAAAAGGTTTACCTGGGCATAATAGGATTCTGGGGAGATGGTGAAGTAGGAGGCACCAAGGGTTCATCCCACCCACGCAGTAGTTAAACAGACAGAATTTGGCTGATGTAAGTGTTTTGAAACCCTGGAGTCCAATGAAGGCTTGCTACTTTTAGAGGAAGGCTTGGACATTAAATCATGCTTAGTTGCAATTTCAGCATTTAAGAACTACCCATCCCGCATTCCTCAGCCCAATGGCAGATAGCTGCGCACGTGTTTCTGAAGCAGCTTATGCATGGCTTGCAGGAGCCAGAGTGGCAATAAGAACTCTGTCCTTCAAATATCAGGGATTTATGTTTTGATTGCTGATTGCTATTTCTGATCATGGATTTGCAGACAGACACAGAGGTGGGCAGCTGTATTTGTTGCACCACATCTTATTGTTAGAAGCCCCTCCTGCTTCCAGATGAAGTGAATTCCAGGAGAAATAAAGAGCCAGCATTCCCCTGCTCTACACTTTATTTTTCTTTTTTTCACATTTTGGGAGCCAAAGATTAAAGATAAGAATATTCAAAAGCAACCATGTGTATAGTGGAAATTAGAAAGCCGTCATGCATGCCCAGAGTTCCAGAGAAGAGCAAGGAGAGATAAAGTCTTCTTAAGTGAACAATGCAAAGAAATAGAGGAAAACAGTAGAATGGGAAAGACTAGAGATCTCTTCAAGAAAATTGAAGATACCAAGGGAACATTTCATGCAAAGATGGGCACAATAAAAGACAGAAATGGCAAGGACCTAACGGAAGCAGAAGAGATTAAGAAGAGGTGGCAGGAATACACAGAAGGACTGTACAAAAAAGGTCTTAATGATTGGGATAACCACAATAGTGTGGTGACTCATCTAGAGCCAGACACCCCAGAGTGTGAAGGCAAGTGGGTGTCAGGAAGCATTACTACAGGCAAAGCTTGTGGAGGGATAACATTTCAGCTGAACTATTTCAAATCCTAAAAGATGATGGTGTTAAAGTGCTGAGTTCAATATGCCAGCAAATTTGGAAAATTAAGCAGTGACCACAGGAATGGAAAAGGTCAGTTTTGACTCTAATCCCAAAGAAAGGCAATGCCAAAGAATGTTCAGACTACTGTATGATTGCACTCATTTCACATGGTAGCAAGTTAATGCTAAAAATCCTTCAAGCTAGCCTTAAATAGTACATGAAATAAAAATTTCCAGCTGTACAAGCTAGGTTGAGAAAATGCCAGAGGAACAAAAGATCAAATTGCCAACATTCATTGGATCATAGAAAAAGAAAAGGAATTTTAAAAAACCTACTTCTGCTTCATTGACTATATTAAAGCCTTTGACTGTGTGGATTACAACAGATTGTGGAAGATTCTTAAAAAGATGGGAATAAAAAACCACCTTACCTATCTCCTGAGAAACCTGTATGCAGGACAAGAAGCAACAGTTAGAACTAGACATGGAACAATGGACTGGTTCAAAATTAGGAAAGTAGTATGGCAAGGTTGTATATTCTCACCCTGCTTATTTAACTTACATGCAGAGTACATCACATGAAATACTGGGCTGGATGACTCACAAGCTGGAATCAAAACTGCCTGGAGAAATATCAACAACCTCATATTTGCAGATGATACCACTCTTATGGCAGACAATGAAGAGGAACCAAAGAGCCTCTTGATGAAGGTGAGAGAGTATAAAAGCTAGCTTAAAACTTAACATTCAAAAAACTAAGATCATGGCATCTGATCCCATCACTTCATGGGTAATAGATGGGACAATAGTGGAAACAGTGACAAATTTTATTTTCTTGGTCCCCAAAATTAGTGCAGATGGTGACTGCAACCACAAAATTACAAGACACTTGCTCCTTGGAAGAAAAGCTATGCCAGACCTAGAAAGTGAAGTTGCTCAGTCGTATCCGACTCTTTGCAACCCCATGGACCGCAGCCTACCAGGTTCCACCGTCCATGGGATTTTCCAGGCAAGAATACTGGAGTGGGTTGCCATTCCCTTCTCCAGGGGATCTTCCCAACCCAGGGACTGAACCCAGGTCTCCCGCATTGTAGGTAGACGCTTTACCGTCTGAGCCACCAGGGACAGTGTATTAAAAAGCAAAGACATCACTTTGCTGACACAGGTCCATATAGTCAAAGCTATAGTTTTTTCCAGTGGTCATATACAGATGTGAGAGTTGGATGGTAAAGAAGGCTGCATGCCAAGTAATTGATGTTTTTGAACTGGAGAAGACTCTTGAGAGTCCTTTGGACTGCTTGGAGATCAAACCTGTCAGTCCTAAAGGAAATCAATCCTGGATATTCATTGGAAGAACTGATGCTGAAGCGGAAGTTCCAATACTTTGGCTATCTGATGTGAAGAGCCAACTCATTGGAAAAGACCCTGATGCTGGGAAAGATTGAAGGCAAAAGAAGAAGGGAGTGATAGAGGATGAGATGGTTCGATAGCATCACTGACATAGTGGACATGAATTTGAGCAAACTTTGGGAGATATTGAAGGACAGGGGAACCTGGCATGCTGCATTCCATGGGGTTGCAAAGAATTGGACATAGCTTTGCGACTGAACAACAAGAACAACAATGATTCAGTAATCCTACTCTGGGTATACATCCAAAGTAAATGAAAGAAAAGTCTTGAGAAGTTATTTGTACCCTCATGTTCATAGCAACATTATTCATACCAGCTAAAACAGGAAAGAAACCCGAGTCCATCAAAGTATGAATGGATATGTACGATGTGTTATATCCATACAGTGGGGTTTTATTCAACCTCAAAAAGAAAGGCAATTCTGGCACATGTTCCAACACGTTCCAGCACGTTCCGGCACAGTTCCAGCACCTAATCAAGCCTGACGACACTATGCTTAGCGAAATAAACCGATCACCAAAAGACAAATAATGTATGATTCCACTTATGTGAGTTACTTGAGTAGTCAAAAATCATAGTGAAAGAAAATAGAAAGATGGTAACCAGGGACTACAGTATAGGGAACTGTGATGGCAAGATGTTGTTTAATGGGTATAAAGTTTCTGTTTTGCAAGAAGAAAATAGTCTGGAGATGGATGGTGGTGATCATTGCAGACCAATATGAATGTGCTTAATAATAATGAACTTTTTTACTAAAAAACCAATTAGTTCTGAGTTAGACATATAATGTTTTAGAGTCATTGAGTAGATGAACTGTTGAAGCCACGATTGAATTAGGTCACTTGGAGAGGGGAGGTAGCATGAGAAAGCAGAGCATGATCCAAGGTTTTCACAGTCCAATTGAGAAAAAGAAGCTTATGCGAATATCTGAAAAATAATTACCAGAGTAAAAGGAAGAAAATGACTGGGCAATAAGTAGTGGCACACAAGCCTGGAGAAAAAGGGATGGCTTTAGTAAGCTCAGTAAAATCATATATATGAAACAATCATATATATGAAATATATGTAGCCTAATATGGCTACATATTCTTTTTTTACATATGTGCTTAGTTTATTCCTGAAAACTAACTGTCAGTAAAATTCATATTATAGTAATTACACAAGTTATACATATATCTCTGCAGCCTTGGATATATCTATAGCTATGTTAATATCAGCACTTATATTTATATTTTAAAATATATTGTATATTTATATATACCAATCTCTAAAAAATTCTGGGAAATATGTTTTTGTTTTTTGGGGGGAACAACATTTTATCAAAAGGAAGGATGACCCTTATAAACCAAAGTATAATAAACCAAAGAATAATACCTTCAAGAAAGAGCTGTTGTAAATATTATCAATGTTTTACAAATTAAACAAGTGAAACAGAAAGCTGATTGTATGTAAGATTGTCACAAGATCATTGGTGAGCTATAGAAGATGACTTTTAGAGGAGTAGTAACAGAAGTCAGACTCAATGGATTGAGGAATGAAGGAACCTAAGAAGTAATGAGGATAAATTATGTAACACTTTCAAGAAGGTCAATGGTAAAGACAAGGAAGGAAATCAGCAATAGTTTTTATAGTGTGTAGGAAGAAGGATTTTCTTTATCTGAATACAAAAATTTACCATTTGTGGGATGAGGGAAGCTGACTCTGGAAAAAGCCATATTTAAAATAGAGGTGATAGGATAAATAACTAGACTGACATCTCAAAGCAGATAAAAATATTTAGATTTAGAACACAGATTAGTCCATAACAGATAGAGTACTCTTTCTTACAAGATAGGTTGCAAGATTATGAAAATTGGTGTCATTACTGGGAAGTTAGATGTGTAGAGGGGGAAGCTTGAAGATACTCATACTTGATGGCCTATAGATGTCTGTGAAATTGGAAGCAGAAGTTTTTGCTCAAAGATGAGAGTGAGAGTCCTGATCCTCAAATGGTGCTAGAGATTCGGGACAGTCCCTCAGAGAATGTGAAAGGGAGTTTACCAGGAACAAGATAAATGAAAATGAAAGGATTGATGATGAAAACTATCATGTTTCTAAGTTACAATCATCTATAAAAAACTAATTTGAAAATGCAAGCACTTCTGCTACACTGAAAAACTCACTATATTTGGAATGTGAAAAATTATTTTTAGTAACATGTACAAAATGCTTTATTTAAGTCGTATTGATGTTTCTATCCACAACTCTGACCCACATATATGAAAAGTCCGGGGCATGTTTGCCCATCATGAAAAAAACAATGGCAGAAATGGAAAATATAAGAGTAGAGGTGTTGAAGATCTCTTAATTCCTGAAAAATAAAGTTAATTGAAATAATTAATTTAGAAGCAAGCTCTGTAGATGGACAGACTGGATTTGAATTTCATGCTTCAGTAATTGTTAGGCAAACATTGTCATTGCTCTTCTCCTTTTATCTGCAAGTTAAAAAAAAAGCCATCTTCAGTGGGTTTTTTGAGACCTATGAAATAATGCAAAATGCTTTAAAAAATAGTAGTTGACATATGTCCAGTTGACTGGACATGGAATGGCAGACTGGTTCCAAATAGGAAAAGGAGTACATCAAGGCTGTATATTGTCACCCTGCTTGTTTAACTTCTATGCAGAGTACATCATGGGGAACGCTGCACTGGAAGAAGCACAAGCTGGGATCAAGATTGCCGGGAGAAATATCAATAATGTCAGATATGCAGCTGACACCACCCTTATGGCAGAAAGTGAAGAGGAACTAAAAAGTCTCTTGATGAAAGTGAAAGTGGAGAATGAAAAAGTTGGCTTAAAGCTCAACATTCATAAAACTAAGATCATGGCATCTGGTCCCATCACTTCATGGGAAATAGATGGGGAAACAGTGGAAACAGTGTCAGACTTTATTTTGGGGGGCTACAAAATCACTGCAGATGGTGACTGCAGCCATGTAATTAAAAGACGCTTACTCCTTGGAAGGAAAGTTTTGACCAACTTAGATAGCATATTCAAAAGCAGAGACATTAATTGCTAACAAAGGTCCGTCTAGTCAAGGCTATGGTTTTTCCAGTGGTCATGTATGGATGTGAGAGTTGGATTGTGAAGAAAGCTGAGCACTGAAGAATTGATGCTTTTGAACTGTGGTGTTGGAGAAGACTCTTGAGAGTCCCTTGGACTGTAAGGAGATCCAACCTGTCCATTCTAAAGGACATCTGTCCTGGGTATTCTTTGGAAGGACTGATGCTAAAGCTGAAACTCCAGTACTTTCGCCACCTCATGGAAGAGTTGACTCATTGGAAAAGACTCTGATGCTGAGAGGGATTGCGGGCAGGAGGAGAAGGCGATGATAGAGGATGAGATGGCTGGATCCCATTACTGACTCAATGGATGTGAATTTGAGTGAACCCCGGGAGTTGCTGATGGACAGGGAGGCATGCTGCGATTCATAGGGTGGCAAAGAGTTGGACACGACTGAGCGACTGAACTGAACTGAGCTGAACTGAACCTTGAATGTGCTTCTTATACCTAAAGTTTCTTACAAGTTTTTGTTCAAATAATGAGCATTGTTATCATTTTTTTTAAATTTATTTTTCTTTTCTTTCTTTCTTTTTTTTTCCTTTTCACCATGAGCTAATGGTGCCTTCATATTAATAGAACTCTACCCCTGGCATTTACTGACCCATATCTGGAGAGGTCAAATACAATAGCTTCTTCTTGGATCATAGTAAAACTTCCTCCCTGTTATGGAATAGAGCAATTGATACAATGTCAAACACTCTGCTTCCTCTAATTTAGAAGGCATTGTAGAAAACCAGCACATATATTAGACACAGAGTTAGCAGACTTTCTTAGACTCAACTGTGTGGTTTCACTCAAAAGTCACTCTCACGGCTCAAAAATATTTACTCCTAGGACTGTAAAATTCAATCAGGGTACTGTGTTTATGAAAGCATATCATATCTGAAAGGCTATAAACCATGAAGTATTATTGTAATAATATTTATTTATATCTAGCTTTAAAATAACTCTCCACTTTAAGTAATGATCCAAAAAGAAAAAAAAGAGTTTTCCTCTAGTAAAAATATCAGTGTCAAAATTAAACTTTCAAAAATACACAAGAAATAGTTTTCAGTGACTTTTGTAACAATAAAACTGAACATATTCACAGATTCTGATTACCAGTAAATTTTTGTAGCCTAAATATTATGGATGTAAGTTTGCAAAATTAATCCACAACTTTCAGATAAAAATGGCAATCTAAGAATATGTGCTTCTCCAGTTTTCCTACAAGGCATTGAAATGACAAAACCAAAAGCTATAAACAAGGGAGTAAATTTATAACCACTCTAGGGCATAGTAGAGGGCCAACAGTCAAAAATTTCTGCAGATTAGAAAGGATTTGGATTTAGTTTCAAGAAGAAACCAGAGCAAATACATTATCCAGTAGAGACAGGAAAATACTGGTAAAGAAAAGTAAAGGTTAATGGGTTTTTCCCCCAGTGCATCTTAGAGAAATTTTAAGCTTGTAGTCATCAAGAACAAGATGGCATTTACTCTCTGAATCTCAAAATCCTGGGAGAACAGCATTATAGAAGCAGTGAGAATCTTCTAGGGGGAAGAAAAAAGGAGGATCTTATAGAAGCAGGGATGGAGGAAGATAAGAAAAGCATGTTCAGAATGCCCTTAAAGACTCAAGTAAAAGAAAGGTAGAAAGGGCACAGTTTTTCAGCTTCTTTGCTATTGAAATTTTGGACTGGGCATATTTTTGTTGTGGTGGACTGCCTTGTGCATTGTAGGATTTTTGCTGACATCTTTGGGCCATATTCACTAGATGCCAGGAGCTCCCCGCCGCCCCCCCCCCCCAATTGTAACAACTAAAAATGTCCATAGACCTTGCCTTCAGATTTAGATGTTAGATGTTTTTCTATTTCTTTAACATTTGTTAGATGTTGCTAGTTATTTATTGCAATATTATGATTTATAAAAAATACAGATTTGGTCCAGATGACCAGAATATATATTTCTTCTTTTTTGGTCTTTGTCCATAATTCCTTTCTTATAGCTCCCCAAACCCTTGGAATTTCCTGAGTTAAGAATGATTAGGGTGTCTTTTGTTAAGAGTGATTAGAGTATATGTTGATAAACATCTTAGGATGGGTTGCCAAAGAAACTGGCCTTGTATTTAGAGGGTGGTCCTCCCACCTCTGATCTCAGGGGAGGGGAAACAGGCTAGAGGTTGAATCAATCACCAGTGGCCAGTGAATTAATCAATCATGCTTATGTAATGAAGTCTCCATAAAAACCTAAAAGTAGAGGATTCAGAGAGTTTCCATATAAGAACACTTATATGTGCCTCAGTGCCAGGCCCCTAGCTCCACAAGAACAGAGGCAAGGCGCCTTTGTCTAAGGTTTCACTTTATCTGTGTTTCATTTAGCTGTTAATTACTATCCTTTAATATCCTTTGTAATAAATTGGTTATCTAGTGAGTAGATGGGTTTTCCTGAGTTATTGAGCTGTTCAAGCTGTTCTAGCAAATTAATCTAACCCAAGGAAGGGATCATGGGAATCTTTGAAGTACAGGAAACCTGGGCTTGCTATTGGTGTCTAAAGTAGAGGGTGGACTTGGAGTGAGCCTTTTACTTGTGTAATCTTGATTCAGTCTCTGAGTGGATAGTGTCAGAATTGAGTTGAACTCCCAGACACCAGGTTGATGTGCAAGAATTGCTTGTTGGTATGGGGATATACGGGCTTCCTGTTGTGGCTTAGTGGTAAAGAATCCACCTGCAATGCAGAAGCCGCAGGAGACATGGGTTCAATCCCTGAGTCAGAAAGATCCCCTGGAGGAGGGCACGGCAACCCACTCTGGTATTCTTGCCTGGAGAATCCCATGGACAGAGGAGCCTGGAGGGCTACAGTTCATAGGGTTGCAGTGGATACTACTGAAGTGACTTAGTAGGCACACATGCATGGGGATAAACAAACACACACACACACACATTGAAATTAAGTACAGGAGTCTAATGTATTACTCTTGATCATATTCTTGGTTTTTCTTAAATATTTTGTGATTTTTCATGATCTCTTCGTACTTTTCACTGATTTACTAGGTTGATTGGTAATCAGCTGACACAAATTTTGTCTACAATTCTATAAGGACATTTCCCCAGTTGGCCTCTTACCTGAGGGCTGTTATGGGCACTGTGTCAATGAGGGCAAAGTATAGCCTTGCAGAGTTCCTCTCTGGTAAACATAAAGTAGAGTGGAAGTCTTGAGGGTCTTACAATTAGTAAAAAAAGGAGTTTAATCTGAAGGTAGAGAGCTTCAGTATTTATCACTTGTAAGCAAGTTTCTTTCCTTTTTAAAGTTATTCTTCTTCATCCATTGTGGACTTTACCCTCCCCCCTCCAACTTTTTTTTTTTCCAGGATTTCCATATCTGGCATGATACGCCACCCCATGAGTCCTATTAGAAAAGACTCTGCATTTTAATTTTACAGCAGATTACAAACACTATCCCTACAGGCAAACAACTACTACGGATAGCTCAGTGTGATGGAGCTGGGAGGAGGTATTTCTACTACAGCTACCTAGTAAAGATACCTTTAATCAAATTATCTTTACTTAATTAGTTCATATATAAATATATAGTATAATTAGTTATAAATTAATTTGGTTAATTGGATAATAGCTACTCAGTTCACTCCTCTTTCCTGTACTCATTCAATCCAAGATTGGAGCTTTTCTGAGTCTCCATTAGAAAGACAGTTCTCACCTCAGTAGTTTTTCCTTTAGATTGTGTTGCTCTATTTTGGTTTCTCTGTCAATTTTATTCCATCTCCTTTCTGTCTATAAAGCTCATTTTGCTTTTACAAACTGCTGAATGAATCCTATCTGCTCTCAGAGCTTGGACTCTACTACTTTCCTTCATTTCTAGTCTTCCAGTTATCTTCAAATCCTCACCACCATGGATTTCTAGAAAATAGAAAGTACAAAATAAATAAATTACCAGACCATCAGCATCTGAAGAAAAATAAAATAAAAATAAGGAACCCAAAAAAGTCAAAGAAAGTACCCAAATTCCAAAGCCAAATAAACATACTTGCAATAATAGGAATGTTTAAATGAGATATAAAATCAATGTATATTCCCCAGACCATTTATATAAGGTGAAAAAGTTATTTCTTCAGTTTCTTTAGAAGAAGCACTATAACTTGAATGTCCAAGGAAGAGAGAAAATAGCTGAATTATATTAGACTATTGATATTCTTTAAGTTACAATTGGAAATGAGTTCTACGAAGTTTCTATTATCTTGAGAGACTGTGATTTTTTATCTATAGTTTGTTCTCTCCTGGATAATTTGATTGGTAGTAGATATGGTTTGTTAATTATTGGCTGCATCCAAGTAGAAACATTACTTTGCCAACAAAGGTCTGTCTAGTCAAGGCTATGGTTTCTCCTGTGGTCATGTATGGATGTGAGAGTTGGATTCTGAAGAAAGTTGAGCACCGAAGAAGTGATGCTTTTGAACTGTGGTATTGGAGAAGACTCTGGAGAGTCCCTTGGACTGCAAGGAGATCCAACCAGTCCATTCTAAAGGAGATCAGTCCTGGGTGTTCTTTGGAAGGACTGATGCTAAAGCTGAAACTCCAGTACTTTGGCCACCTCATGCGAAGAGTTGACTCATTGGAAAAGACTCTGATGCTGGGAGGGATTGGGGGCAGGAGGAGAAGGCGACGACAGAGGACGAGATGGTTGAATGGCATCACCCACTTGACAGATGTAAGTCTGACTGAACTCCGGGAGTTGGTGATGGACAGGGAGGCCTGGCATGCTGCAATTCTTGGGGTCACAAAGAGTCGGACACGACAGCGACTGAACTGAACTGAACTGAAGTGCTTTTAGGTTGCCCATTGCTTTCTTTTTTATTAACTCATTTGTTACTATAGACAGAACTTAAGGGTAGGCTAGGCAAATAGTAAGTAAACTTTATTAGATTTTACACTGTAGGAAATAAATTATTCTATATTACAAAGTATTCCAAGGTATATATTTAGCAAATTATAGTAGACATGCTAATTATTTTCTACCTACTCACAGCTCCAGTTGATGATTCTATTTTACTGCAGTCATAGTTGGCTGACCAGATGTTTATGATAATCTGTAGTTACAGACAGACTCTGGGAAGAGTAAAAGAGAGGAATAATCAAGTAGAAGTTTGGAATTAAAGAACTGAGGAACCTGGGTCAGTCAGAATTCAGCCCAGAATTTACTGGTGATTATACAGAGCTGGACTTTTAGCCATGTTAAGCTGTGGTAAAGATGGGTAAGCAGAGGAAGATGATAAAAATATTACAGATTGAACATATTCATATAATAAATACATAGTGTACACAGTTCTGAAAGAGGGAGTAATTTTGGTTTCTAATCTTGTAAGCCCAGCTATATTTCATTTCTGTCTTGGTATTCTGAGATATTTCATATTGTCTAATTGACCTATTTTTGAATTTTGTTAGTGTGAATATGATTTGCTTCTTGCAAATAAAGGAACCTGGTTGGCAGCAATGATCCGATTATCCAATGCTAGTAACAGAATCACTTGTTAAGTATTGGTGATGAAGGTGATGAAAACAACCAATATTACATATTAAAAGGGAGCGATGAGATGACCAATAGATTCAAGAAATTAAACCTGGCAGACCGAGTGCCTGAAGAACTATGGATAAAGGTTTGTAACATTGTACAGGAGGCAGTGACCAAAACCATTCCAAAGAAAAAGAAGTGCAAGAAGGCAGAGTGGTAGTCTGAGGAGGCTTTACAAATAGCTGAAGAAAGAAGAGAAGCAAAAAGCAATGGAGAAAGGAAAAGATATACTCAGCTGAGTGTAGAGTTCCAGAGAATAGCAAGAAGAGATAAGAAGGCCTTCTCTAGTGAGCAATGCAAAGAAACAGAGGGAAAAATTAGATAGGAAAGACTAGATGTCTCTTCAAGAAAATTGGAGATATCACGGGAATATTTCATGCAAGAATAGGCATGATAAAGAACAGAAACTGTAAGGACCAAACAGAAGCAAAAGGGTTTAAGAAGAGGTGGCAAGAATACCCAGAAGAACTCTACAAACAATGTATAATGACCAGGATGACCACAATGGTGTGGTCACTCACCTAGAGCCAGACATCCTGGAGTGTGAAGGCAAGGGGAGCATTAGGAAGCATTACTGCAAACTAAGCTAGTGGAGGTAATAGAATTCCAGCTGAGCTATTTCAAATCCTAAAAGATGATGCCGATGAAGTGCTGCATTCAACATGTCAGCAAATTTGGAAAACTCAGCAGTGACCACAGGACTGGAAAGTCAGTTTTCATCCCAATCCCAAAGAAAGACAATGCCAGAGAATGTTCAAACTATGGTACAATTGCACTAATTTAACATGCTAGCAAGGTAGAGTTCAAGCTAGACTTCAGCAGTACATGAACTGCAAACTTCCAGATGTACAAGGTGGGTTTAGAAAAGGCAGAGAAACCAGTGATTAAATTGTCAGTATTCCTGTTGGATCATTGAGAAAGCAAGGGAATTCTAGAAAAACATCTACTTCTGCTTTATTAATTATTCTAAAGCCTTTGACTGTGTGGATCACAACGAACTGTGGAAAGTTGTTAAAGAAATGGGAATACCAGATGGCTTTACCTGTCTCCTGAGAAACCTGCATGTGGGTGAAGAAGCAACAGTTAGAACCAGACATGGAACAACAGACTGGCTCAAAAATGAGAAAGGAGTACGTTAAGGCAATATATTGTCACCCTGCTTATTTAACTTCTATGCAGAGTACATCCTGTAAAATGTAGGACTGGGTGAATCACAAGCTGGAATCAAGGTTGCCTGGAGAAATATCAACAATCTCAGATATGGAGATGATACCACTCTAATGGCAGAAAGTGAAGAGGATCTAAAGAGCCTTTTGAGAGTGAAAGAGGAGAGTGAAAAAGCTGGCTTAAAAGTCAGTATTCAAAAAACTAAGATCATGATCATCCCATCTGCTGCTGCTGCTGCTAAGTCACTTCAGTCGTGTCCAACTCTGTGTGACCCCATAGATGGCAGCCCACCAGGCTCTGCCGTCCTTGGGATTCTCCAGGCAAGAACACTGGAGTGGGTTGCCATTTCCTTCTCCAATGCGTGAAAGTGAAGTCGCTCAGTTGTGTCCAACTCTTAGCAACCCCATGGACTGCAGCCTACCAGGCTCCTCCGTCCATGGGGTTTTCCAGGCAAGAGTACTGGAGTGGGGTGCCATTGCCTTCTCCATTTCGTGGCAAATAGAAGGGGAAAAAGTGGAAACAGTGATGGATTTTATTTTCTTGGTCTCCAAAATCAGTGTGGATGGTGACTGCAACCATGAAATTAAGATACTTGCTCCTTGGAAGAAAAGCTATGACAAACCTAGACAGCATATTAAGAAGCAGAGACATCACTTTGCCAACAAAGGTCTGTATAGTCAAAGCTACAGACAGCATATTAAAAAGCAGAGACATTTCTTTGCTGACAAAGGTCAGTCTAGTCAATGCTCTGGTTTTTCCAATAGTCATGTAAGGATGTGAGAGTTGGACTGTAAGGAAGACTGAGCACCGAAGAATTGATGCTTTCAAATAAATAAGTAAGGGACTTCCTTGGTGGTCTAGTGGTTAAGAATTGGCCTTACAAAGCAGGGGATTCAGATGTAACCTTTAGTTAGGGAACCAAGATTCCACATGCTGCAGAGCCCCTAATCCAAGTGCTGCGACTCCCGAGCCTGCGTACTCTGGAGCTTGAGTGCCACAGCTAGAGAGTCTGTGTGTTGCAGCTAAGAACCACAACTCAGATCCAACACAGCCAACTAAACAATATCATTTTAAAAAAAGAAAATAATGTTTAACTGGATCCAACAATAACAGTGAGGCTATGTATTAAAAAATCCACAAGTGATATCAAATTTTTTATTTCTCTTTTATAGTTTCCTGTTTTACCCATAAAGAAGAATTGGGTAAGTTATGGAGCTGTTAGAATCATTCATGCTTCAGTATATATTCTTTGAAATTATGTTTTAGAAAATTATACATACTGAGACATACATAATAAAATGAGGATTGTCTAGAATGTTGAAAAGCAAAAATTTCCTCTCTCAGAACATGTAGAAAAATTTAGCAACTATTATTGATGAAACATGCCTATGTCACTGAAACCAAGTCCACCTGAAACTGAGTTCCCAGCTGAGTTTATGATTAATCTCTATCCAGAACTTTATTCGCTTTCCTGTCTTGCCTGTTCCCCTCTGGATTGAGGATAAACAAGGAGAAGGGAGGGGTACTAAAACCAGTCAAGACATTGTGAGGTCTTCCCAGATATAAAAGTTCCTCCTGTCCCACATTACTTGTTTGGAGGAAAAGAAAAAAAAAGAGTCTTCCTAGTCCTTCTTTGAGTTCCAAAGAGCAGGCTCAAGCACATAATAATTAGAACACTAGAGTTACAGAACTCCTAATTCCTCCTGAAGCGATATAGATGGAAATCTGATGCATATCTTTGAGCTGTTCTGTAGAAACTAAGATTCCACCCACGTGGAAGATGGTTATTACATGCTGACCCACAAGGGCTTAGACCCCTGAGTGCTTGGAACCAGAAGGCTGAGATTCCCAGAACATCACCCCATTACCTCACCACCAACCAGAAGAAAGTCCATGAGTTGGTTGCATATCTTCCAACCCTCTATCCTAACACTGTCTTTAAAAACCATAGCCTGAAAGCCATTGGGGAGTTTGAGTCTTTCGAGCATGAGCGTTCTTCTTGCTTGGCGCCCTGCAAATAAAGACTTCACATCCATGCGTGTGTGCTAGTCATGTCCAACTCTTTGTGAGCCCATGGACTATAGTCTGCTTGCAACCCTTACTTTGTTGCCAACACCTACTTTCAATTTGGCTTTGTGTTTTGGGCACTGGAGCCCTTATCCATAACATCACCAATAAGCAAATCATGCACAAAGCCAACAGCACTTCAAGTACACACATAGTAAGTTTATTTAGTGATTTGATTTCCTGTCCCTTTCTTGGAATACATTGGTTTCAACCTCTGGATTTTCCCTAAGATTCCTCCACCATGTGTTTAGACATCTTTTGGTAAAAAGTTGTTGGCTATTTTTAAAGGAATATGTTTATAAGAGTAAGATTGAGTAAATGTATATCAGTAAGGGCAGAAAGATTTGTAATCTTGGGGGGAAAAAAGATTTTATCTATACATTAGATTTAGATTTACCAATCTGAGTCCTTTTGAGAACTTTTACTCTATGATATGAATGAAACTAGTTTGGGTTTGAAACTCACAGTGTAAGTGCCTCCCTTTCCTTCCTGATTTGTGTTGAAGATGAAAAGCCTTGGGTGAGATGTGGTACTTTACCCAGCTCTGGCTTCTTGATCTGTAAGACAGTAACTTTATTGTCCATCATTCTTGAGTTCTCTTTTTAGATATTAACATAAAACCACTTAAAATCAATGTATTTCTTACATCCTGAAAAATTTAAGTGAAAATAAATGGGCAAAAATAGCTAACAACACATGAATATAGAATAAAACAAACAAGTAAAGGAATGCTTATTATGTTTAAATGACCTTATCAATGAAGTTACCATTGCTTCCCTGTAGTCAAGGCAAATTCTGAACTATAATTGTTTACATATAATTGTCGCCATTATTAGTGTATTAAACACCTAGTTTTTCAGGACATGTAATCCATGCCCACTCCCTGCTGGAAGCACTTGAAAAATTATCAAGAAGATCTTTATTTGGGGAACACAAATGGAATATGTATCTTTTTTGTGTGTGTGATTTTAGTAATTTAATAATATGGCCTTTGATAAAAAAAAACTTGGAACTTAAAGTTATATTTTCAACTTGTAAAGAAAGTTATACAGGACACTTGTTTATTACAATTTGCAAATATATAAAATTTCAGAAACAATCTAAGTTTAAAATAAGTTCAATGGAAAAATATTATATGTTCCTGGGAGATTGTGTCTCACCGTGATCTCTATCCTGTGTACTCTTTTGCAATGCGACTTTGGCCCTTCACACATCAAAAGATAGAGTCTACACACTTTTTACTTGACTATGGCCTTTTGATTTATTTTGGCCTATAGGATGCAACTTTTAAGCCTAGTACTTAAGAGAAGCTGTGGAATGAACTTTTTCATTCATTTAGAAGACAGTCACCATCTGGAGAAGTTGAAGATACTCTGTGTGAAAGGGATGTGGAAAGAGGCCCTTGAGAATAAAGGCCAAATAGAAGAGAAAAGGAGGGATCTTAGCTGAAGCCAGCAGCAACTACTGAGATGTAAATGAAGACATCTTGGATGTCCTAGCCCTAACTGAATTGCCAGCTGAATGTAGCTACATGAATGATCCCAGTCAAAACTAAGGGACCAGAAAATCAACCCATAGAATTGAAAGAAATAAAATAGCATAGCCGTGTAACTAACTTTTAGGATGGCTTATTTTTTGCAGATATAGATAACTTACATGGGTTTTTTGTAAACATTTTTTCTCCAGCATTTGACTTATTTTTTCATCCTGTTAACCTGTCTTTTGCAGAGCAGAAAATTAGAATTTTTATGAAGTTCAGCTTATCAATTCTTTGTTTCATGAATCATGCCTTTGGTGTTATGTCTAAATAGTCATCATCAAACCCAAGATTATCTAGATTTTCTGTTATGTTATCTCTAAGGAGTTTTGTAGCATTGTGTTTTACATTTAGGTTTATAAGGGTGTGGAGAAAAGGGAACCCTCCTACACTGTTGGTGGGAATGCAAACTAGTACAGCCACTATGGAGAACAGTGTGGAGATTCCTTAAAAAATTGCAAATAGAACTGCCTTATGACCCAGCAATCCCACTGCTGGGCATACACACTGAGGAAACCAGAATTGAAAGAGACACATGTACGCCAATGTTCATCGTAGCACTGTTTATAATAGCCAGAACATGGAAACAACCTAGATGTCCATCAGCAGATGAATGGATAAGAAAGCTGTGGTACATATACACAATGGAGTATTACTCAGCCATTAAAAAGAATACATTTGAATCAGTTCTGATGAGATATATTTTGAGTTAATTTTTGTGAAGGGTATAATATCTGTATCTAGATTCATTTGTGTGTGTTTGTGTGTCTTTATGTATGGATGTACAGTTAGTTGTTCCAATATCAGTTGTTGAAAAGACTACCTTTTCTCCATTGTATCCTGAAAGAGACTATGTTTGAATTAAAAAACAGTACGACAAACAAAACAGTTAAATTTTCTGTGGTGATGGTATAAGGAAGTATATATATATTTTTTCTAGCTTGTTACTATGTAAATGCTTCCTTATTATAAATGTGTACAATCAATAAAATACCAGCTTCTAAAGATATATCTAAAGAACAGCAGACAGGCACAGATAACCACTGGGCTATACTTATAGGATATCCAGTGAAAATTTCATGATGATAATTCCTGAGTCTCTTCAGTGTAACACAAATTAAATCTTGTCATTTGTGTGAATTAAGAGATAGAAGCTATAAATGGAAATATCCTAGAGATTTTTCAATCTTTAATTTCTCCTTTATTTTGTTAAGCAATGAAGAGCTTTCTAGATTTCCCCACCTTGGCAGTGTTCTCAATTTTGTTCCTAACCCTGAAGAAGGCAATTAAGAAACCCATGGGGCTCCCCATGGAGGGAATGTGAGCTGAGATCCCCAACAGAAATGGGGACATCCAGTGGGAATTCACCCCCTTCCAAGGGAGTGTCCCTTTCCACCTGGGGAATACCTGGGGTGTTACTCGCCCAATTCTAAACCAATGGGGTGTATGTGGATATACATAAGGTTTTCTTGAATTTGTGATGGTGGCTAATCACATTGCCACCATCACATTTGGCTCCACATTGCCAAAGTCAGCTTATGACTTCAGATGACAAAGTTCCTGATTGTAGAGTTGATTAGTATTTATTTTCTCCTTCTGCCCTAAGGTTGTGAAACATGAAGTGCCCAGCTTCAGTCTACGTCTTAGTTTCCACTTCCTCAAAGACTCAAGAAAGAAAAAAAAAAAAAAGATGAAAGGAAGGAAGGGATAAAGAAAGTTATCCCTTCAGTGAGTAGGGAGATGATGAGAAATCTGAGTTCATATGTAGGTTTAGATTTTGTCTGCTAGGCTGCCTCTAACTTGTCAAGTTATTATGGCTCTTTGCCAAATCCCAAAAATATGAATTAAAAATAGCATGTTGCTTTAATGTGCATTATTGCTGAGTTGTTTGTGGCTTCATCATGAAAGTCTGGTTTCAAAAACAGTATGAAAGCGAGGGTTCTCAGCAGGATTGTGAGTTTTCATTTAAAAACCAGAAATGGAAACAAGGAAGAATAACACACCACAGAAGAAAAATGAAACCACTATATACAATATGACCTAGCCAAAAACAAAAGTAGAAATGCATTTTATAATTTGTCAGAGGCTTAAGAGACATACAGCAAATGTATTTTTGACCCCAAATTAGCTGAATTTCTTCTTGTTTCAGGTTTAAAAATGAAATACTTTCTCACAGATCTGGTTTAGAGTTCTTGAAACTGATAAATGCTGTATGTTTTGTATTCATTTGGCAGATAAATAGACACATTCCTAAGTATTTGTATAAACAAAATTATTCAACTAAAAATTCCCTGTGCGCTAGAGTACCATTTCTTCAGATGTTTTTCTCTTTGAAGTAAAATGTTGGGACGAAAATGCCATTGATATAACTATCACTATAAATAACTCATTGTTGCGTATTTGTAAGTTTAAAGTTCCTAGCCTTATGACTGTATGTTTTATGTGCATTCTTGTAGCTACCAAATAATGAATATAGCATACTAAGTCCTTGGTATAAGAAAATTTGATTTTTTGAGAGTAGACAATAGTTTAGATTTTCCCATATGACAATACTTTTATAAAACTTTTAATTTAGATATTGTTTCACACTTCCAAGTATTGTAATACTAGTGCAAAATTTATAAATTGTTTATGTTTTGCCCTATTTATAACTTTCTCTTGCCTTTGTTTCTGTGTGTGTGTATAGATATATACATATGCATACACATATAAATAAACACACATATGAATTTATATGCATGCATACATGTATATATGTATATACATGTATATCTGTATAGATACATACACTCTTTATGTGTGTGTATATTTGTATAAGTATGTATGTATGTGTGAATATATATATTACATATGTATGAAGATGTAAGAGCTGTTGTCAAGTGTATATAGGATTGCTATATGGAAAAATTCAAAACCTATGTTCTGTGGCTTGTAGTGATCAGATAATGAATATATTGTGTACAACTTCGAGGTAGGCTTTCATGTCTGACTCAATGAACATGAATTAGAACAAATTCCAGGAGATAGTGGAGGACAGAGGAGCCTGGCGTGCTGCAATCCATGAAGCTGTAAGGAGTCGGACACGATTTTGCAGCTTAGCAACTGAACAACAAAGGCTTTGCTTTAATATAAGGAAGATTTTTTCAGCATCTCAATTGACATAGATATGATACTTTGTTGACAAATAAATGCCTCTCTTACTAGATGCTGAGGCATAATTCATTTTTATTGAGGATATGTAAGAGAAGAATTAGATATTTTCTAAATTCTTATAGTGATAGGAAAGAAAACCATTTAAATTTACAAAAGAGCCTCTTAGTTTTTGACTTAAGAGTTCAGTTTGTGGAGAAGTGGGGTAGATATCTTATGTGACACTCTGTATTTTAAATTTATATGAGAAAGTGGCAAATACAATGGAAACAAATTATTGTCAATAATATTATTACTTTCCAAAACACCTTCAGATCATGATATGGAGTTAGTATAAACTCTTACATCTGTCACACCTCTGAAGGGAAAAAAATATTTATAAGTACTGTCTTAAAGAATTATAAGTTCCTAAAATTTAACCAAAAAATAAACCAGTACTTAGCAGAGAGCTACGAAAAGAGTAAGTTATTTATAAATAATTGTTGAAATAAAAATGAATTAATCACATTAGTAAGTTTTAGTGTTAAATGGATTTTGTAGTATTTTAAATGTTTTTAAATAGATAGTCCATGTTTGGTTTTTTACACTAACACCCTATTAATTAGAACATTTGATTACCTTATTCTTGAAACATGCCAGATAAAGCTAACTTAGCTCTTCTTTTTTAAATCTGCCAAAAAATTTATCTAACAAACTAACATCTGTTTTGCATTATAGTGAGGCTCACTCTCTTTCTGGGCCTCTGCCCTCAATATGCGCAGAGTCAAGGACTCACACTAGTACACGGCATTGTTATATTTTGCCTATGCCATGCTGCTGCTGCTGCTAAGTCACTTCAGTCGTGTCCAACTCTGTGCGACCCCATAGAGGGCAGCCCACCAGGCTCCCCAGTCCTTCGGATTTTCCAGGCAAGAACACTGGAGTGGGTTGCCATTTCCTTCTCCATATATGTATATACATGTATAGCTGCATATGCAAATACTTGTATAATATTTATGTGTATCTATATTTAATACAGAGAGAGCGGGGTTGTTAGCTGGATCTTCTAAGATAATAAGACTTGACAGTTGCTGAGTATTTACTGAGTGCTCAGCAATATGTCAAGTGCTTTAAATGCTTTTCTTTCTAAATGTTCATAAATATTTGAAATCCTATTGTTACCATCATTTGAAAGATCTCAAAGCTAATATGTGGTAGAAGTTAGGTTCACAGTGTGAACTTCTGGCTATTCACAGTGTGATTCTGGCTATTCTTAACCACTGTACCTTATGACCCACACAAAGACAGTCTTCACCATTTCCATACCTAGACACAGATTCATGTCTCCATATCACAGTATGCTCCTATGTTTATCTATCTCTATGTCTGCAGCAGCAGCAGCAGCAAGAGTAGTAGTTGTCTAATGGGGGCAATTTTGCCCCTGATATAATCAGCAATATCTGGAGACTATTTTCATTATTATATCTGAGAGCGTATTATTGGCAGAGGCCAAGGATATTGTGACTGTCCTAAAATACACAGACTAGCTCCCGACCCTGACACACACACAGCAAAGAATTTCCTGACCCAATATGTTAATAGTGACAAGATTGAGAAACCCTCAACTGGAGAGGTAAACATTTGAAGAGAAATGTAAATGTTTATATGTATATTTTTACATAATTACGTTTATTTAGAGAACTCTTTGAGTTGTTAGAAGACAATGGCCTTTAAAATGTTTTAGAATTCTCTTAACAGGTTATTTTGACCCACAAAACACATAACTTTATTTCTAATTCAGAGAACAGTATTGCCATGTTATCCCTGATACTGAGCTGTTATATGTCCCAAATATATTGACTTAGTGTTGTCGACTATGCTCATTGAAAACAAAAAGAAAACCAAAAAACTTCAAGCATGTACAAGAAACCTGCCATGAATTGGTCTTTATCTTAGTCTATATGGTATTATTTGACTTATATTGTGTTGCGAATGAGGCAAAATAGCCAGCAGTAAATAAACAAGTCTTCTCTACACAGTGATTTATTGCTTTTAAACTGTTTGAGGCTATCTCCATTCCCTTAGTTGGCTACAGCAGACCACATTTCACAATTCAAAAGGACCAAGTCATCATCATACTGCAGTGCCGTCTGGCCTGTCAAATTTCTAGTAATATAAATTTCCTTAAATCAGGTTTAGTTCTCAAATTTGCAGTGTGAGTCATCAACAGCCATAAACAACTCTGAAGGAAGAGTTATTGAGAATGAAAAAAAAGAACTAAGATGTATGGAAAAGTATATGAGTATAAATTGATGCATATGCAATAGTCAAAATTTGATGTTTTCCTCTATAAATATGGCAATTTCACATAGTTAGACCTAAATTAGTTTTGGTACTTGAACATATAAGGCACAGTGGCCCTGCAATTAACTTGTTAGTTGTTCAGATTGTGGTTCTACATCTTATTGCTTCTGAACTTGAGACCATTGTATAACCTGTTTAAATCTCAGTGCCCAGAGCCTTCAGTTTGCACATTTATTGAATAAGCATATTTTATTTGTCTTTACAGCAGCAGGGAACTTGACTATTTTTTCATAGTTCCATTCCCATTCATTAGACAATGTTGACTAGAGTGATTGTGGTCAATATATTTTGAACATTTGTTGAATGAATGAATGAATGCATGAAGAATAATAGCATTTATCTCATGAAATTGTTATGAAGCTTCAATGAGATTATGTATGTTAAAGTCCTCAGTATATATAATAAATGTTAGGTGTTAGCTGTGATTATTATTAATTCAAACAGAAAAAAGATTACAGATAAGTTTCAGAAGTCATCTTCATTTTGAAAATACACTTTTTGATTCATTTTCATTAAACTTCTCTCGGATCCTGGTGAATTTGTGTGTCAGAATCTCATACCACACTTTGAGAAATGTGGCCCTAATTCTTTTGTGCATATCAGTTAAGTTCAGTTCAGTTCAGTCGCTCAGTCGTGTCCGACTCTCAACCCCATGAATTGCAGCATGCCAGGCCTCCCTATCCATCACCAGCTCCCGGAGTTTACTCAAACTCATGTCCATTGAGTCGGTGATGCCACCCAGCCATCTCATCCTCTGTCGTCCCCTTCTCCTCCTGCCCCTAGTCCCTCCCAGCATCAGAATCTTTTCCAATGAGTCAACTCTTTGCATGAGGTGGCCAAAGCATATAGCACTGTGTAAATTGTTTAGTAAATGAATAAATAAATAATTTCACTTCCCCTTTTCTCTTTAGTATTTCTACTCTAGACTGTGAGAGATTAAATTGTCTTCAAAAATATCTGTAACTAGGCAGGTTTCCATTGCAAATAGACACAGTTCCAAGAAACCATCTAGTATCTTAAGGTTTTAGCCACATTCTCTCTTACAAAGAGTCCCATGGTTCCTTGGCCACAATGGCCACATCAATCTTCTTGAACCATGTTTATCTTGGGCAGTATCACATCTCTCTGTGCATAATGTAAGGGTGATGATGGTATTGCAGTATTCACTGATTCATAACTTGTTTAAAACTGGTATTCCCTATGGTAGACTAGGGAGTATTTTTCAAGCTTTTGAGAAAACAAAGCAGTTGGGGCTTCCCCAGTGTCTCAGATGGTTAAGAATTGGCCTGCAATGCAGGAGACCTGGGTTTGATCCCTAGGTTGGGAAGATCCTCTGGAAAAGGGTATGACAACCCACTTAAGTATTCTTGCCTGAATAATCCCCGTGGACAAAGGAGCCTGGTGGGCTACAGTCCATGGGGATGCAAAGAGTCGGACATGACTGAGCGACTAAGCACAGCACATTAATGAATGAACTCTCAAAATTTTAACTCACCTTTACTATTGCTTTATCTTGTTTCACTGAAGTTGTTTTTAATACAAAATTCCATATCCTGCAGCCACCCGTGGACCATTTAAAAGAGTGGTTAGTATTCAGAGTTGTCTAGTTTCATAATCATTTGTAGAATTTAAAATAATTACACTTGCTAGGCTCAACCCAATGGAAATTGTAGGTATAGGAATCAGTAGGTATAGGAAGGGGGTCCAAGTGTCTATATATAGATGACATGTTGTTGTTGTTCAGTTGCCAAGTCGTGTCTGACTCTTTGCAACCCCATGGACTGCAGCATGCATCAGGCTTCTCTGTCTTTCATTATTGAGTCAGCTGTCTCATCCTCTATTGCCCACTTCTCCTGCCCTCAGTCTGGATGGTGTAACACCTTTGTTTTAATCTTTTCCTAGAACAGGGCTTCATTAAACTTAAGCTGAATACTAATTACCTGTGGAACTTATTAATGACATGGATACCCAGGCCCTATCCTCACTGAGCCTAATGAAGTAGTTTCAAGATAAAGCAGCCAAATCTGCATTTTAAGTAAGTGTCCAGGTCAACTTGTGTTTCACATTCTCTTAGCACATTTTAAGAATGTGGTCTTAAATTTTTGCACATGTAGCAGTTTGTAGATTGTTGGATGAATGAGTGAATACATGCACTTGTTAAAACTGTTGTGAGGCTTAAAAGGGGTATTGTAGATAGTGTGCTAATTAAATACACTAAATGTTCATTGTTTGCTCTCATTATGATTTACATGTAAAAGCATAGATCCAGATGCTTGGAACCTTTTTTCTTTCTCCACATTTATCATTATTATTCTCATCAGTTTTACCCTTCAAGTCTAGTAAGTCAAAATTAACCAAATAATTACATAAATTATTATTTGACTCATTATGATAATGTAATAAGTTAAACATTTAAGATACTATAGTAATGAATAATGGAGCTGGGCTAAATGAATCTAGTTTAAGAATTTGGGGAGGTTTTCTGGAGAAAGAAAAGTTAATTTTTGAACTAGAACTTGATATGATAAATAGGAATAAGCCAGGTAAAAAAGTAAAAGAAGAGTCTGAAGTGGCAGGGACACTGCAGCCAAAATCCATTTCTTAGTAGAATTGCTTAGAGATGGACAAGAGAAGATGGAGGCCACAAGGAGACTGTTACATTAATCCATGTAAGGGATGATGGGGACCTAGAGTAGGAAGCAGCAGTATTGTGGGTATAATGTGGAGAGATTAATAAATCATATGGTTTTCAGTGATGTATTAGCTGAGGGCAGGGGATGAGGAAATAAAGGTGTTGGGTTGATTTCTACATTTCTGGCATAAAATGATGAGTACTGGTTCTTAACAACATATAATCACCTGGAAGCTTTTGAAGAAAAAAAAAAAAACAAACCCACACCTGGATCCCACTTCTAGTTATTCTGTATTTGAGTGGGGCTCAGGCATAAATGGTCACTAATAGGAGCTACTTGTTTCCTGATAGTGCAGTATTTGGTAGATTAAAAACTGGAACACACTGAGGAAAGTACAAAAGTTGTCCTTTACTGAATCAGATAACATTTTCTTTACTTAGTTCTCAAGAAAATGATATTTTTCCATATGTTGAATATGGGTAGCCATTCCCTTCTCCAGGGATATATATATATGTATATACACACACCATAAATATATTAATGTATTTGAAAAATATCCTTTAGAAAAGAAAAATATTTATTTAGTTAATAGGCACATAGGCCAGTTATGTTTATTGCCCCTCAGCTCCAAATTCGTCCTTTTTTTTCCTTCTACTCTGTGATAAAAGTGGGCCTGGTTGAACACTGTAATACAGAGTGTTGAGGGGACAATAGAGGAGAGAGTGGCCTTCTTCCAGGTTCAGGTGTACTCGTTTAGTTGAACTCCTGAAGAGTGAATCGGCTTTTTTCAGTGGTGTTCTAGCATCAAACAGCAAGTGGCACCTCCCCAACCTCCCTCCACACCAACCCCATCTTGGGTGGTTTCCAGCAGTAAGTTTGATGGCACTCCTAAGGGCAGCTAGCAAGTGCTATGGATTCACCAGCTTGTTTCCCAGTGAATCGTCAGTGACCCTTTCTCACACCCCTGCTACTTCCAGGTGACTTTCTATGAGCCCAGATAGAACCCAAACTGGCTTTCCAGTGAGTCAATAATAAGCTAAACTTGTAGCTTCTCAGCAACCCTGTTGGGTTGAAATAACCCAGCCAACTTTTCCAACAGACAGTGGGATTCAACTGTACCCTCTGTAGTGAGATCTGAGTCCTGGCTTTGAGGAAGGAGTCTTTCCCTCCAAGTTTGTCCTTTCCTTGAGTACTCTCCCTCAGTAGCACTGAGTATCCCTTAGAGTCCACATACCCACCCCCTGACCTTTAATCAATTCCCTTTCCCTCTTGCAAATACTGTGTAGTTTCTGTCTTCTGATTGGAAAGTAACTAATGTTTTAGAGAACTAAGAAAAAACATTTTATCTGGCAGGCAAATTCAGTTTTTGCAAGTACAAAGAGTCTAGGAACTGAATAGACTTTTGGAAAAGACTTAAAATGAAATTACTGAATCATTTTCTAATTCTGAATATGATCCCTTTGGTACATGAGAGTACTTCAGGGAATTATTGTGAACAATAACAGTGGGGCAGAGAAAGCATTCGTAATTCTCTCAGTACCCAGAGATAGCAAAGACACACATGGAAGTTTTCCAGCTTTGGTCTTTTGTGTTGAAAATCTTGTTTGAGTTCTGTTTTATCTCTTAGTTCTTTGCATATTGGCCAGAGTTCTTTGTATCATTCCATGAGAATATTATGACATCTTTCCTTCTCTCCTGGTCCATCTCTGTGTGTGAAAGAGACTAATCTGTAGTTGGGAGACACTGTTTCCCAAAACTCCATCTCCACGCACTCCTGGCCAAAAGCAAAGTCAGTGTTGAGGAGCCTTGTTACATGAAGACTAAGGTTTTCTTTATTCCCCTTCTCTCCTTTTCTGTTGTGAGCTGCCTTCTCTCAAGTCCTTCACTTTATTCCCTATAGTCTCTCTAGTTAGGTACATCTTTCAAAACCTATTATTCAAAGGATATCTGTCATACT
Organism: Capricornis sumatraensis; assembly: GCF_032405125.1. Lineage (NCBI taxonomy): Eukaryota > Metazoa > Chordata > Mammalia > Artiodactyla > Bovidae > Capricornis > Capricornis sumatraensis. The sequence continues at coordinate 33,709,874 of NC_091073.1, read as the reverse complement.
TTCTCCTGTTTATTTGTCAAACTTTCAGGTATTTCTTATATCTATAGTATCTACTCTAGATTATCTGCTTTTAAATCTTCAGGTTAAGATTTCTTTGAATGTGATCAGTATACAATGTATTGGATTGGCAAAAAATTCCTTTGGGTTTTTATGTAACGTTGTACAGAAAAAATCCTGAACAAACTTTTTGGCCAACCCAATATAAAAATGTAGATTCCTGGATCCTATTCTAGAATTACTGAATCAGAATCCTGAGAGAGCCAGGATTCAGAATAATGGATTTCTAATAATGTTTCTTCCATCCTAAAATGCTAGCTTCGTTAATAATAGTTTACAATGTTGCCCCTAGTAGATATTTGCATATCAGTGTGGTGCTTCTAGCTGTAAAAGCCATTTTCCATTGATTCTAGTACAGATTAGAACAGAGTACAAACTTGGACATTATGTTATTAGGGACCTCGGAGCCTTTGCATGAAGGTTGACTACAGACTCCTTTAGCTCTGGAGGCTAAAGTCCCTAGGCTCAAAGGGTTGTGAAGGGTGGGGTTCACATTGAGCTGCTGAAAGCAATTTTGGGGTTGTTTATTTCCATTCCAGGCAGCACAAATGTCTATAGAGCAGTGGAATAATGATGGAAGTTGCTGATACTGAGGAGATTCAGAAGCTGTAAGGCCAGAGTATTGATGGGCTTTCTATGGAAACAGAGAGTGTCCAGGATAGATAGGATGTGGAAATGAATAGAGAATTCAGACACAGGGGTAAATGTATTTAGTTATGTCTGTGTGAGGAAGTGGGTGTGGGACACAAGATGGACAGATACTTAGTGTTCCTCTAACTCCCACAACTCCCAGAAATGTCACAGTAATTGAATAATGCTTTATCAAAAATAAATTATTTGAAAATGTCTTGTAACTTCTGTACAAGTATTGTACTGTGAAGTCAAGTGGTTGCCAAATATAGCAGCACATTACAATCATCTCAAGTGCTAACTTAAAAATGTGGATTATTGGATCTCACCCCACTTTTTTCTTAATTTATTTATTTTTATGAAGGATAGTTACAATATTGTGTTGGTTTCTGCCAAAAATCAACTTGGATCAGCCATAGATATACGTATGTCCCCTCCTTCTTGTGCCTCCCTCCTACCTCCCACCCCATCCCAGCCCTCTAGGTTATCACAGCACCCGGGGCTTCTCATTATAGTGGCTTCTTCTTTTGTTGCAGAGCATGGGTTCTGGGGCACGCGTGCTTCAATAGTTGGAGCAAATGGACTCAGTAGTTGCAACTCCCAGGCTCTAGAGCACAGGCTCGATAGTTGTGGCCCACAGGCTTAGTTGCTCCTTGGCATGTGGGATCTTCCTGATCAGGGGTCAAACCCCTGTCTCCTACATTGACAGGTGGATTCTTTACCACTGAGCCACCAGGGAAGCCTGGAATATTTATTTTTATAAGCTGTCTGGATGATGATTATTCAGTTAGCTAGAAATGAAATTAATAAATGAATGAGTTCAAGGAAATGGGTTAACTTGGTTATTTGCAATCCTGGACTATTTAGCAACCTAAAATTATCCTTTCTCTACCCATACATTAGACAATTCATTTGCTGCTCTGATTATAAGAATGAGTCCCAATAAATCATTGAAATTCTTTAATTGTTAGTCTTTTCCTCTTTCTGTTGAGGTTTTTAACCCCTCATTCATTGAACCAATCCATATTGAAGACTTTTTCTTCAAGTTTCTCTGTCACCTCATACCAATACTTTGCAGAGGAATGAAAGTGAGAGATGTTGGAAAAGTGCATTTGTTTTGACTAGTACTGTACAAGTAGCTGCTGAAATCTTTTTATCTTTCTTTTGAAATGGATTCTGTCTCTAGAAAGTTTGTCTCATTCTGCCTTGCTTTTCATTCCCCCTGTGCTACAATTATTTCATAAAAGTGGCACTAAATTAAAGGGATTCCCCCTTGTGGCAAGTCATTCAACTATTACTCAATTCTTATCATCTCAGTGTAATTTTAACTGCTAGGAAGTATTGGTGCGAGTCTTAGTCTGCCATTTACTGGTTATTTGACCTTGGCCAACAAACTTAACCTGTCTGATTTAACAGTATCATCATAAGAACAAAATGTTTGCCAACTTCCCTGTTAATGTATAGGCTTATTTTGTGCAATCCAAAATACACCGTGTAAACTGCAAAATAAAGTAAATATTAGTTGATGAGATTAAGAATAATGAGAATGATAGTTAGCAATTTTCAGCAGGAATCTCTGGTTTTGGGGGAAGTGAGTTCTATTTTTGTTTTTCCTTCTTACTGCCCCATGTATCTTTTTTTTTTTTTTTCAAGCTCAAACTAGAAGTTCTTTGATGGCTTCCCTGGTGACTCAGACAGTAAAGAATCTGACTGTAAGGTGGGAAGACATGGGTTCTATCCCTGGGTTGGGAAGATCCCCTGGAAAAGGGCATGGCGACCCACTCCAGTATTCTTGCCTGGAGAATCCCCAGGGATGAAGGAGCCTGGTGGGCTGCAGTCTGGGGTCAAAAAGAGTTGGACATGACTTAGAAACTAAGCACAGCACATTAATGAATCAACTCTCAAAACTTTACAGTCACCTTTACTATTGACTTACCTGTTTCACTGAAATTGTTTTTAATAGAAAATTTCATACCCTGCAGCCACACCTGGACCATCTGAAAGAGTGGTTAGTATTCAGAGGTGTCTAGTTTCACAGGATTCAACTGAGTGACTAAGCACAGCACAGCACAGAAGTTCTTCAAAGTTTTATGCCATACAATTCCATGATAGAGTTAGGCATGTTATTTAAATTATGTAAATTCTCACTCTCTTTCCTAAATTATATATAAAATTCATAGGCACTCTTTACAGTTGGTAATGACAAGAATGATGGTACTTGAGTAATTAAACTTCACAAAACACCTAAATATTATCCTCCTGAAGATGTTCCTGGAAAGCTAGTGGGCCACAGATAACAAAAATCTCTTCAGTCAGCATGTTAGAAAATTCTGAGTTAGCATCAGTCTTAGGACCATTTTGACCATCCTTACAGCAATGAGAGTGATTTTTCTGAAGAAACTGGATAGTGACCTGCTGCTTGTGACTGGACCTCTGATCTTCAATCTAATTTCTCTGCATAGAACACACCAGAAATTTGTCATCACCATCTTCATCAGCAGTGTGAAAAGCCCAAAGCACCTCACTCATGCTTACTTCAAAGAACAAAAACTTCTTAAGCTCAGGCACCAGGAAGACAAGATCCTCACAGAGAAGGAGAAATAAGAGTTTACCGAGCAGCTCCAGGCTAATCAGAAGGCCGTGGACTCGAAAACTCTGCCAAAAACCAAAGGTGTTTCTCAGCTCCAGGGCTATCTCTGCTCTGCATTTTGTCTCTCAAATGGAGTTTATTCTCACAAATTGGTGTTTTAAATTTCTTACATAAACCTAATAAAATAACTGATACTAAAAAAAAAAACAAAAACACTGGAATATAGTTTCCAGCAGATTCATTCATTTTTTTTCTTTACTGGAATAAGAAAGAAGTCTCAGAAAAGGAAGTTAGGTGGAATGCTTTTGTGACTCAAGAGCTTAATAGTTTAAGGGAACATGTGAGAAGTCTTTCAATCAACAGGACTTTCCATGGTTACCACTAGTGGAAAAGATGGTTCATCCTGTTTCTCTAAACAGATGCCCTGCTGTCCCCTCTTTATCATCGGTCCCAGGCACTTTGAGTTCATAGAAGCTTTCCTGATAGATGTTCTCATCATTCCATGGAAATAGGCATGACTGTGTGGGAGAAGATCATAAGTGATGTGAAATGTGAATAAGCAGCAGCATCTTTATTGTCGGGTGTGTCTTCTGTGTTTAGCAATTCTTCATTTTGCATAAAAACTCAGAAAATATTTATGTAGAAGTTCACTGTGCTGACACACTTCTTCGGTCAAAATAAACAAGGGAAGAAAAGCAAGAGGACTTGGATAATATAAAATCAGTTTTTGGTTTTATTTTAATCCAAAATAGACCTGAAGGAATGTTAATGAATACCCATCCGTGGATTCCTTCATTTGATAACTATTAAATGAATTGTCTCCTGTATATTCTTCCATTTATCTATCTACCTGTCTTCTGAAGTAATTCATACTTATTTTGTAGTCTGTTACCTTAGGTATTATTCTTAGCTATATGGGACTGTACAATAAATTTCATCCAAATATAGCAGCTTATAAAAATAGACATTTATTATCTTCATTTCAGGGGTCTAGATGCAGCTTAGTGGGGGATCTCTGGTTCAGAGTCTCTACAAGATTATAATCCAATGTCCCCTGGGGCTGCAGTCGTCTCAAGGTTCTCTAGGAGTAGGATTGACAGCTCTCGAGCTCTCTTATGGTTCATGTGGCTGTTGGCTGGAGATAACACTTTCCTGTCACATGGGCCTCTCCATAAGTCAGTCCCCAACATGGTGGATGACTTTCCTCAAAATGAGCAAGTATGATAGTCACTCAGTCGTGTCCTACTCTTTGTTACTCCATGGACTGTAGCCCCCCAGTCTCCTCTGTCCATGGGATTCTCCAGGGAAGAATACTGGAGTGGGGTGCCATTTCCTAGTCCAGGAAAAGTGAGCAAGGGAGAGAGCAAGAGAAAAAGAGAAAGACAGAAGCCAGAATCGTCTGTAACTTGTTTTTGGAAACAAAACCATGTCATTTTTACTTTATTCTAGTTGTAAAGAGGTGATACTATGTCCAGCCCAGGTTCAAGAGAAGAAGATTACACAAGGGAATGAATAGCAGAGGTGGGGACCACTGGGAACCACCACAGTGCTGTCCCAGGGATACACAATATGGTTCCTTGCTTTTGAGGCATTTGCCAGCTGTAGAAAGTAAACATATTTACGAAAGAGTAACTTACAAGGCAGTAAGTAGATCACAGAGTTAGTGGATAGTAGAGATGTTCATAGGAGGAAGTCTGTTTGAGGCAGTCAGGGAAGTTACGGTATAACAGGCTTCATATTTTTGGCCTGGTTGTATGGATAGACATTGGCTGTGTCCACAGAGAAAAGATCCTTGAAGTTTCAGCATAAGCAGTTGCAAAAGTTGGAAGAATCTTTCGGATTTAAAGTGACTTAAAATGGCTAAAAGTGATATGCAATCAATAACTGTATTTTCTTTAGGATAAAGTTTAAACACCTTACTGGGTTTTTTTTTTTTTGTGTGTGTGTGTATGTATATATATATTAGTATATATGTGTATGTGTATATATATATGTATTAGTATATGTGTGTGTGTATATATATATGTATGTGTGTGTGTGTGTGTGTGTGTATGGATAGATAGTTAGAAAGATATTCTCCATGGCTCTTCCACTAGTACCCCTGACTATGTGTCCTAGGATCTGATCATGCACTGTGTCAAGTGAACCCTGGTTTCTTCACTTATATGCAGTACTAGAGAGTATTCTCCTTAGGCTGTCTTATTCTCTATAATTTGCTTTGCTAACATGTACTTATCACCCATATCAGTAAGCACTATTTTCTAAAATGTTTCCAGCTGAAGAATAAGAGGAAGCCATGTCCTATCTCTCTCAGCAAGACTTGCCTTTCTTCCCTCTGGGGGATATTCCACCTCCATGCTCACCTTATCAAGACATATTGTTTTGTACTTGCTCATCTCCCCTGTTACAAGGTAGCTCTTTCAGGATAAGAACTATGCTTTAATTTCTATTTGTGACTGATGTAGTGGCTACTGTTTAATAGGAGCTCTTTTTGTCACTAAAAGAAGAATCATAATCCAATTAATGAGATAAACCAATTGGAATAGAGGGGCTGGCCTAGGGAGACATGATATTGTTGAAAATAACCATTGACAGAAGTAGTAGCTAGTCTCAGGTAAGAGACTCTCCCTCTCTCTCTCCCTGTATCCCTCTTTTTTACCTCTCTTCCTTCCCCTCCCTCCCTCACTTTCTCTCTCCTTGGTGGTAACTTAGATGTGCCCTTGACTGAGACAAGTGGTTTTTTGCTCATATACTATAAGGTAAAAGAGAGATGGTATGGTTTAATGGAGCATTTACCAAAATGTATTTTATCAATATAAGCTAATACTTACTAAACTAACAAACAAAAGATACTACAGGAAATGATGATGAGTTAAATAAACAAAATTTTTGTTACTGTTTTTAATTACAGGATTTTGCAAAACCTGTAATGTATTCATTGTTTATCTCTGGAGGCACATTTAGTATGGGAGATTGCTCAAATTTATATGCTAAGAAACTGTTTTTTACAAAAGTATCTCTTGGAACCCACTAAAGAACCGTTTTTTAAAAAGTAATTCTTCGAAAAATTCTGGTTTAGTGTATTTTACCCTGAACAGAGACCTGAATCCTACAGTCCTGTGTGTTTTACTTGCTTCTGGTATGACATACAGCAGCTAACCAAGCTTTACTCTACCTCCAGCCTGTAAATGAAAATAAAACCTGACCTTCACCAGCCTCTGAGGGAATACTGTAAAATCGAATAAAATGCATACAGCAAAATTTGAAAAGCAGATGTTATCCTTGCTCTCTACTGGATCTTCAATAGTAACATGCCACAGAGCAATGTTTCCTAGTGCTAGTTTTTCAATCACTTGAAAAATTAAAAAAAAAATCAGATTCTGGAATTTAGAAAGATGGCAATGACGACCCTGTATGCAAGACAGGAAAAAAGACACAGCTGTATATAACGGACTTTTGGACTCAGAGGGAGAGGGAGAGGGTGGGATGATTTTGGAGAATGGCATTCTATCATGTATACTATCATGTAAGAATTGAATCGCCAGTCCATGTCTGACGCAGGATACAGCATGCTTGGGGTTGGTGCATGGGGATGACCCACTGAGATGTTATGGGGAGGGAGGTGGGAGGGGGGTTCATGTTTGGGAACACATGTAAGAATTAAAGATTTTAAAATTTAAAAAAAAAAAAAAGAAAAAAAAATCAGATTCTAAATTTTACTAAAACCCCTGCAGTGCATTTAAAAGGAACTTTAGAGAAGTAAGAGACAGAGATGTATACTTGCACGTAGCTATGAGAGGAAAGGACCAGAGGAGAGAAGTACCACTTTTTTTGTTTTTGTTGTTAGTTCTTGCTGTTTCTTTCAAAGACTGTGTGAGGACTGAAAAGAGGGGTCACCTTGAGTAAATTTATTCTACTGAAAGGAGAGTGCTTCTCTTCAGAACCTATTCAAGTCCTGCTGAGATACTTTCTCTAAAGAGACTACTTTTTAGATATAAGTTGTCTATTCACTTTTGAACTGACTGAAGTATCTGTTGGCTTGAATAGGAGTTAACCAGTGCTAAATCTCAGATAACCAAAAGCTGAATTTAAAGTATAAGTTTAACATCTTTCTAAATTCCATATATATGTGTTAGTTACTGTATTGGTGTTTTTCTTTCTGGCTTACTTCCCTCTGTATAAAACCAATACAGTATTGTAAAGTAAAATAAAGTAAAATTTAAAAAAATAAAAAAAATAAAGTAAAGTTTAGAAGTGAAAGTGTAATTTGTATTGGTACTATGTTTGGCAGTGTTGGAACTTGTTTGTAATTCCTCAGCCCCCACAGGAAGACTGTGGAGCAATTTCATGAACTTGCTTTAGTCCTGCTTTGAGGGATTTGTTGACTGCCAGAATTGAGTCCAGTTACCTTTGCTGGTGATTGTGGCCCCCATCTCTTAATCGCTAAATATGAAATTTTGCTCCCTTTGCAGAGTTGTTGTGAGAACTAAATGAGATAGTATAGATTCAACCAAAGGCACTTAGCATCCATTCAATACATGGTAGCCTTGAATTTTCCTTTATTCACAGTGTTCATCAGATAACACATTTCATGCCTAATCTTGGGGCAGCTCTGAAATCTATTATAACTGCCCTTTGACACTAGAGAGATGGAATTCTTACAGGCTTTCCCAGTGATATATGTAGCAACTCTTTTTGATTAGTTCTTTTATATTTTATATAAAGACTTAAGATTATTACTTTATATACTTATTATTCAAGCATGAGTTTTATTTTCATTTTATTCTACTATGTGTAACAGAAAAATTCTTCTGTTTTTAATACATATGTGCTATATGTTAATTAGTTGTTATGGTTATTGTCCAATTAAGGTATTAGTAAACTGTGCCCTTGTAATAGACAAGGTCATATACTTTAGATGAGATAGTGTCTCAGATAGGAGTTTCCATAACTTCAGCGAATTATTCACTGAGAGGGAGCATCTGTGGATGCTGGGGGTTTCATTCTTTATCCTTGCCTTGAAGGCCAAGTGTGTCCAGCAGTTATGTTTATATGGTGGTAAATATATAGCATAGAGAGGTAAATGGGGAGATGGAAGCATTATAGAGATACTAATTTTAAGGTGTAAAATCAGTGTGCTTTAATTTTCAGTCATTCCCAGTTCCTAGGAATCCAGCTCTCCAAATCACTGAATCAATAGCATGTCTGGCTTTATGGGGGAAAGCTTAGCCCTGTTAAAACCATGGATATATTGGCATAGAATTTTTAAATGGGAATTTTTTTTATAGTCTGAAAGTAAGGACTTTTGATTGTTGAGAATGCCTGACTCGCTTGAGAAGGAAATAATTTTTTCAGAACCTTCCAAAGCAGACATTCAGCTTGGAGAGGATCAGGCAATTTATATGATGGAGCTATAGACTAGGAGAAAAAAGTTTCAATGCAAGGAAATGTTTTTGACACATAGGTAGAGGAAAACTCATGTGGACATTGAGAGATGGAGCCTGGGAATGAGATGAAGGGAAGAACCAAAGATCGGGCCCTAGTATTCTGATTCTCCCCTTAAGGATGAATCCCTAAGGAGAAGGTGTTAGCAACAACCAAGTGAGTTTGAGGATGCCAGAGACCAGAGGACCTGATGTCCTGCTTTTTTGGACATAGCCTAGGACAATGGAAAACTTTGCAAAGAGGTCATGCATGTGAAATGCCAGGAGTATTTACATAGCAGTAATTGAGGAATTATCAAATAGGGTGGGCCTGAGTGAAGGTTCACTTCGAAGTGGTGTGGAGAAAACAAATAAAAAGCCCTAGGTCCCCAAGACCATCCATAAGTGCTATATTTTCTAGCTATCAGCAGGAAGATGACTACAGCCATATAAACCAGAGACTATAGGATTTCTTTGTGACTGGAGGCTATGGCCAAGTCCATGTACATTTGCATTGGTAACAGGATGCACTCTAAAGACCAAGCTGGACAGCACAACTCAGAAGTATACTCGGTGGCCACATGGTTACAATACTATAGAAGCAGCGACAACCAGAGGGCAACTCAGAGACCAAGCAGGATGTGACATATCACCTGGAGGCTTGGATGTTCCACCTCCATTTATGCAGACATGTCAGCTTCATTCTGCAACCAGATACTGTATTTGGAAGGAGAATGGAAAGAATTTAAACCATGAGAGAATCTTAAATACATGATAAAAATGTATATTCTGACTTCTGTGGTAAGGGATGTCTAGAATAGATAGAACGCATAATACTTACAAAACTAATATGCATTTTTGATATTTGAATGTATGTTTATTAAATTCATATCTGTCCAGTACACAAGAGAGCTGTGAAGCTGGGTAAGATCTTTTAGGATAGAATTCATTTATCTGGGAATAAAAATCTTAAAATATGGAAAGTTAACTAAAAATGATTAGGATAGCTTGTAACTGATTTGTTTTGTTTCCTCCTTGAAAGTTTAAAATTATCCTCTGTGTGTCAGGGTAGCTGAGGCCTGAGTTTTTCAAAGGAGACTAGTATCTTTGTATAGGCTGCATATGAACTTGTGGGAATCATAGTGAGGAAATTCTGATGCCAACATTATCGTCTGTGGAAACACTTTGAGAACTTCATTTGTGGAATCTCCTATAGCTCATATCTGCTCAGTCTTGAAGGGATTTTCATGTTGCTTATTCATGGAGGCCTTTTCCTTATCATCTTCATGGCAATGGTGGACTCTTCTCTAATCAACCTTCTCTAGCCATAGTCTCCTGAGTGGTTATAGAGGAAAAGCCAAGGGTGATTGTAAGTGTAATGCATGGATGGTCACAGGACTGAATTCAGGAGGAGTCAATAATTGAGTTCTAGTTAGAGACGGAGGGTCTGGAATATAACATGCTTAGGTAGGTAGGAAAGGTGAAGTCCAGAAAGCTGTTATCAGACTGGAAGAAGTAGCCAAGTGTGAGGGAAGCCTGTTCTTTAGTATGTCCAACTCCAGGTACAAGGTTTTGGTTTTGACTTAATTTAAGCAAAAGACTGGGGGAGGCAGTAAACCCCAATTTGCTTCTTTCTCAGCTCTAGAAATAGAGTGAGTACGGATGGGCCTGCGAGAAAAAAAAAGTACCAGAAATGAGGCATAAAGAAGGGAGTACTAAGATCATGACATCCAGTCCCATCACTTCATGGCAAATAGGTGGGGAAACAATGGAAACAGTGACAGACTTTATTTTCTTGGGCTCCAAAATCACTGCAGATTGTGACTACACCCATGAAATTAAAAGACACTTGCTCCTTGCAAGAAAAGCTCTGACAAATCTAGACAGCATATTAAAAAGCAGTGACTTTACTTTGCCCACAATGGTCTGCATAGTCAAAGCTATGGTTTTTCTAGTAGTCATGTATGGATTTGAAAGTTGGACCATAAAGAAGACTGAGTCCTGAAGAATTGATGCTTTTGAACTGTGGTGTTGGAGAAGACTCTTGAGAGTCCCTTAGACTTGAAGAAGATCATATCAGTCAGTCCTAAAGGAAATCAGCCCTCAATATTCATTGGCACAACTGATGCTGAAACTCCAGTAGTTTGGCCACCTGATGGGAAGAGCTGACTCATTAGGAAAGATCCTGATGCTGGGAAAGATTGAAGGCAGGAGAAGAAGGAGATGACAGAGGCCGAGATAGTTGGGTGGTATCACCAACTCAGTGGACGTGAGTTTGAGCAAGCTCTGGGAGACGGTGAAGGACAGGGAAGCCTGGCATTGCATGCAGTCCATGGGGTCACAAAGAGTTGGAAATGACTGAGTATACAACTGAACAAATGGACCCTGTGGCATGGTGAATGGTGTCTGGTTTTTTTCTCAAACAGCACATGTCTAGAGCCATGAACGGTATGATAGACCTCTTTACCTTTCAGGACCAGTGTAATCCACTGGGCAGATAAATCTGTATGATTGTTACCCTTTAGATACCCTGGTTGTTGACTGGTTCTTGCCTTTTATTTATTCCCAATACTGATTAATAGGGTTCCACTTGTTTGCTGTGCCTGAAGACTCTCATTGATAACTATCCATGCCAGCTGTCTTGTGGCAGGCTTCTATTTCGTTCTTACTGTAACTCTCCCCAGTACCTTTAGCCTGGCCCTCAAAATGGTTTGTTCTGGGTATTGATAGTGGTGATGGTGGCATGCCCTGTTATCTAATGCTTTCAAACTCATAATGGTTACAACATTCACACACGATTTTTACATTAGAGAAATGGAAAATGAAACCACTATATAAATTTGTTAGTTGCATATGTAATGTTAACAGACATCAATAATAGTAAGCTTTTTAAATAGTATTCTGTAATAGTTCATAAAAAGCTAAGTATTCAGGAGGTATATATATATTAGGGTCACTGAGTAAGTCAATGACTGAATACTGATTAGTTCAAACTCTTAATGTTTCAGAGTTTTAAGGCATCTTTTTATATATCTCAGAATGACACTTTTCTTCAAAAATAAGTCTCTCTTGGCTACTTCTAATCCTCTTTCCTAATTGTGAAAGAAAACCAAACAGGAAGTTACTACTTCTCTGTGCCAATTCTCTCAGACCACACAGAAGCAAAAGCTAGATGATTTGGCAGTGCTATCAGACCTGAGGAAAATTTGGCAATAGTATGAGTGAAAGGGAAGTTGATTGTGGTGTCACTAGGCCACAGTGGAGTGGTTGCAGGCAGTGCTAGTAAACTGCCTACACCCTGGGTGGGAGCAGCTGGGCTGGGAATTTGACCCATCGAGGGAAGAGAGAACATGTTGGTCCACTTGATGTCAGGATAAAATGGAAGTTGGCATTTTAGGGAGTTATTGAAACCACAAAGATTGCTTGTGGATGAGGAAGGAGCAGTGTAGGCAGAATGCTTGTGATCTATTCTAGGTTGCTTTAAATACTTGATACTACTACTTTCTAGGATTAAGGCCATGTGAGGTAATGCTATCTGAATATTTTGTTGGGATCAAGTCCTAACTTAGGAAAAAACACCAAAACATTAAAAAAAATAGAATTAGATGCAAAGATACTTTCTTGAGTAAGTTTGTTTATATTATGGTTAACTTTGGAGAAATTAGATTTATCTATTAAAAAATTACTTTAAAGCACTTTCATATGCTGGGTAAGATAGATCCTATAATGGCATAGCATTATTGTTATGGTCATTAAAATTAAGCTCAATATAAAGTAAAAAATGTATAACCCTACATATTCTGTGAAATAGGAATAATAATAATAGTTAACTTTCATTGAACACTCACTCTGATCCAGGCACAGTGTGTGGTGCTTTAAGTTTATATTCTTTTTAAAGTTCAAAACAAATCTGAGCAAGGTGCTTTTTGTGTTGTGGCTTGCAAAGGAGAAACTTGAGGCATAGAGAAGCAAAGAGAACTTGTTCATAGTCACATATATACAGGCATACCTCGTTTTATTGCACTACAGTTCATTGATACTGCTCTTGTTTCAAATAGATTCATGGCAACCCTGCACTAAGCAAATCTGTAGCGACATTTTTTCCAACAGCATTTGCTCACCTCATGTTTGTGTCACATTTTAGTAATTCTCCTAAGATTTCAAACTTTTTCATTGTTATTATATTTGTCATGGTGAGCTGTGATCAGTAATCTTTTATGAAACTATCACAAAAAGATTACCAATTACCCAGATAATGGTTAGAATCTTTTAGCAATAATGTATTTTTAATTAAGGCAAAACTAATGCATAATATTATTGTACACTTAATAGACTATAGTATAGAGTAGACATAACTTTTTGGAAACAAAACAAAATTTGTGTGATTTGTTCTAATGCAGTACTCTCCTTAATGCCTTGGTATGGAACCAAAGCCTCAGTATCTCTGAGTATGCCCATAATAGGTATCAGATCTGGGATTCAGATCTATGTGTGACTCTACTGTCAATCTTTTTAATTTATTTTTTAATTGGAGGGTATTGTGTTAGTTTCTGACGTACATCAACACCCATCTGTCATAGGTATACATAGGTGCCCTCCCTCTTGAACCTCCCTCCTCCTACCACATCCCACCCCTCTAGGCTGCCACAGAGCACAGGGTTTGAGCTCCCTGTGTCATACAGAAAATTGCCAGTGGCTATCTATTTCACATGCGGTAGTGTATACGTTTCAATGTTACTGTTTCAGTGTCTCCCTCCCTGTTTCTCCCATGTGTCCACAAGTCTTTTCTCTGTGGCTGTATCTCCACTGCTGCCCTGCAAATAGGTTTATCAGTATCATCTTTCCAGATTCCATATATATGTCTTAATACATGATATTTGTTTGTCTTTTTCTGACTTACCTCACTTTGTACGATAGGTTCTAGGTTCATCCACCTCATTAGAACTGACTCAAGTGTGTTCCTTTTTATGCCTGAGAAATATTTCATTGTATATATGTACAACAACTTTATTCATCTGTCAATGGGCATCTAAGTTGCTTCCATGTCTGATCAACTGTAAATAGTGCTGCAGTGAACATTATGGTACATGTGTCTTTTTCAGTTCTAGTTTCCTCGGGGTATATGATCATTAGTGGGATTGTTGGGTCATATGGTAGTTTTATTCCTAATTAAAAAAAAAAAATCTCTATACTGTTCTCCATAGTGGCTGTATCAATTTACATTCCCACAAATATTGCAAGAGGGTTCCCTTTTCTTCACACCCTCTCCAACATTTATTGTTCATAGATTTTTTGATAATGGCCATTCTGACCACTGTGAGGTGATACCTCATTGTGGTTTTGAGTTGCATTTCTCTAATCATAGCACTGTTGAGTATCTTTTCATGTTTCTTAGCCATCTGTATATCTTTGGAGAAATGTCTGTTTAGGTCTTCTGCCTACTTTTTGACTGGGTTGTTTGCCTTTCTGATATTGAGTTGCATGAGCTGCTTGTATTTTTGGAGATTCTGTTGTCAAACATTTTAACAAGGATTCTCAGTTGCTAGTCTAGTCCTCTTCAAAACTGTTGCCTGAATGCAAGTTAGAACAGCAAAGTAAATCACTGCATACTTGCTGAAATGACTAAAATTTTAAAAGGCTAACATATGGTGCAACTGAAACTCTTATATACCACTGGTATAGTATAGAAGGGTACAAACTATTTGGAGAACAGTTTGAGTATTGCAGGTACAGTTAGCATACACTTACGTAACCCTATAATTCCTTTCTTAGGTATTTACCAAGAGAAATAAAAATGTACCTATATACAATGTTAATATCCACTTTATTTATAGTATTCAAAAACTGAAAATAATCCAAATGTCTATTAACTTGTGAATTGATAGACCACTTGTGATAATACATACAATGGAATATTAATCAGCAATAAAAAGGAATAGACTATTGATATTTGCAACTATATGGAGAAGTCTTAAAAGTGTTATAGTGAGAAAAAGACAGGCAAAAAATTGCACATAGTGTATGATTTCACGTATGTGAAGTTCCAGAATAGGCAGAACTAATCCAAAGTGATATAAAGTGGTTAACTAGTACTAAGAAAGTAGGATTAACTTAATAAGGATACCAGAAAAATTTTGAATAATATAAATGCTCTTTATCTTCATTGTGGTGGTGGTTACACAGGTTTATGGATTTGTCAAAACTTATTGGACAGTACACTTAAAATGAGTGTATCATATTTTATATAAGTTATCTCAGAATAAAATTGATTTTAAAATATCTTAAGTCTCTATTGCCTAGGGATTCTTAGACTTTATTTCTTTGAACTTCCTGCCCATTCCATCATGTTTATGTGAGTATGTATATACGTATAGTATTAATTTATTTATGAGATTGTGTACCAACTTGCTTATAGACTAGATCATTTCACAAAATTGAATTATTTTTCTGTTTTTTCTTATATTTGTCTGTTTGGTCTTCTTTTGCTAACTGAATCAATTATAACACTTTTTATTAATTTGATTATGTAAAAAGCTATATACACCCTGCCATAATTTTCAAAATACAGTGCATAGTGCCAAATATTCAGGCCTAAGTAAAATGAAAATTTCAATTAACTAATAATATTTATTAATTTTCTATTAACCGAAAAAGCCTCTTAAATTCGCACCTCACATATGTGAGACAATGGAAAAGAAGTCTTTAATGGTGACTTTAATGTGATAACGCCTAAATTATCATCTAATCATCTCACATAGATTGACTTGTAGTTTTTGCAAGTTTTCCTTACAATTGAAAGGAATTCTTAGGGAGAATTTAAATGTTGAAGTCAGGTGCATGGCTTGAATTCGAATCCGAATTTCACTCCTTACCTGCTGGGTGACAATGGGCAACTAACTGCATAGGTTTTTTGATTATCAATTTACATATCTGGAAAAATAGAAATAATCTTACGGGATCGTGACAGATAGGAAAACTGTATGGCATATAATGGATGCTAATATCTAATATGCCTGATTGCTATTACTTATTGTATTAAATGTAGTATAATAAAAAGAATGCTAGTTTAAAAGTTGGAATCTGAGGTTTAATTCCCTGTACTTAATTCACCAGCTTGGCGACTGAGACAGTCTTCTAGACAATGATCTAGAAGATCGACCATTTTGTAAAGTGGTTATAATAGCAACTACATTGGTTTATTAATGATGTTCAAATGAAACTTTATAAATTGAAGTATATAGAATACCTGGTACAGAATAGGACCCCATAAATGTTATTTGTTTTGAAATCCAACTGTTATTGAAATTCTCCCATAAAATGAGTAATAACTCTACTAAATAAATATTAATGGTAGTGTTCCATTCACGAGGTGTACCTAAAGATAGGTATTGCATAACCTTAGCTTAAGAGAAAAGAAAGACAGATCATTGACAAAACCTTTTTAATTTTATCCAGATCTTTGACATTTTAAAGATATAGCTGAACAAGTAGCCAGATAATGCAGAAGGTACTTTATCATCTGTATTTCAATTGCTTGTTTCTGTTTTTTATTAGATTTCTATGAAAGTCTAGAAGGTGGGAAACAGAAGGCAATGCAACCAAGAATAATACAATACTGATCTTTTTTTTTTTGATAGTGCAACTGTTTCATCATGCCTTGTTATTAAGCAGTGGAATTAAGCAGATGTCCAAAAAGACTTGAAGCTCCAGGGACTCCAGCTCTGTAAAATTATTCATGATACAAATTAAAATGAGATTTTTTCATGACGAAAATAATGTTCTGAATTATTCTTCTACTGAGAGTGTCTATTTCCAATTGGATATTCAAAATAAGATATAATAAATAACATATAAACACATATCATACTTAAACAAATCTTTTTTGAAAACAAGAAAACAAAACTCTTAAGAAAATAAAGCATAATAATTAAGCCGTATATTCTTTAAAAAATGAGCATGGAAATATTCACACATTGTTGAATGTGTTGTTGAAAGTGTTGATATCTTCCAAATTTTGAATTAGAAAATCATGTACAGATGTGTCATGGCACAAAGCCAAAAAGATCCAAAAAGAGATCTACTTTTCTACACAAACTCTACCTGTCTACCTGCAGATATAATTACTCTGATATTAGAATTGGTATATTATTGGATGTCAAGATGTGTTGCCACTGTCATTATTTTTAGTTAAATAGATATGTTCATGTGAGACCTTTTAATTCCCAAGACCTTATTTTTCATATTTAATTAAGAAATTATTTTGCATAATTTTCAATTCTTGCCTGAAAATTGAATTTGTTTCATATAAAATGATAGAAATGTAACCACTGGTGTTTAAAATAATATAGTTTGATTCATTCAAATGTAGCTTAAATAAGAAATTAAACCTCACATATAGTTATTTTCTAAATAAGTTACAAAAATAATGGCTTCCCTCTTCATGCTTGTTACTACCATCTCTCATTCTTTTTGCATTGCCAAAAAGAACAAACCAGAGCATTATATAGAGGGCATTCTACTTTGTTTATGTACAAGTTCCATAATAAAACAGTTGTAATGGGCTTGTAAGACAAAAACAGTAATAAATTCATCAGAAGAAAGTAACTGAATAATGACAAAAGAACACTAGCTAAATAAAAATTATCTGTGAGGAGCGGAATTATAAATGTATTATGGAGAAAACCCTTTGTTTTATAAATCTATGTTGATTTCTGTAAGTTTTAGAACTACTTTTCACGTAAATATCCTTTGGGCTATAGTGCAACTTTTGAAAGAAGTTACTTGCCTGGGATTGCATGGTTTTAATATGCTAAAGATTTTTACTGAAACAAAAACATTCTGACTTTGTATTTACTGATCTTTTTTCTATGTTGTATAAAATCAAAAGCACACAGAACTGAGATTACTTAACCAAAGGATTATTTAACTTTTGAAATAACTTTGAAAATTTATGTTTTTCAAGTAATTTGGGTGGGGGATTGGGTTCAGATTTACTGTCTAGCCAGCAGTTTATTGCTTATACTCATAAATATTCATATTTAACAAACCTACATTTTCATATATTTATGCCTTACATGAGAATGCTTCATCTTTGAGTCACTGTTAATAACTGAAAAATGGAGCTATATCAGTAATACCATTTCATTTTAATGGTAAATTTTTATGAACTAAAATCACCCAATTATTTTCTAGGTTAAAAAAAGGAACTTTTAATAGTATTTGAAAAAAAAAACACCTCAGTGAATTGTCTGTGAATAATTCAGATATAATTTAATTACCCTCATTTCTGATTAATTCCATAAAAATTTAGAATATAGGCATAGCAGACAATCATTACATTTCTGCCTACTTGGTATCCATATCCCTTTCTTTTGGCATAACAACATTTTGACTTTATTTTGGGGAGTCACATGTCCCTACTTTTAGTCTAAGCTCTAGGTGTTATTAGGAATGAAGAGTTATTTCTCATCTGGGGCTTGCTAAGGATGAATGAAGCACAAGCTGGAATCAAGATTGCCAGGAGAAATATCAATAACCTCAGATATTCAGATGACACCACACTTATGGCAAAAAACAAAGAGGAAGCCTCTTGGTGCAGGTGAAAGAGGAGAATGAAAAAGCTAGCTTAAAACTCAGATTCAAAGAGCTAAGATCATGGCATCTGGTCCTATCACTTCATGGCAAATAGATGGGGAAACAATGGAAACAGTGACAGATTATTTTTTGGGGCTCCAAAATCACTGAAGATGGTAACTGCAGCCATGAAATTAAAAGACGCTTGCTCCTTGGAAGAAAAACTCTGACAAACCTAGATAACATATTAAAAAGCAGAGACACTACTTTGCCCACAAATGTCCATATAGTCAAAGATATGTTTTTTCCAGTAGTCATGAATGGATATGAGAGTTGGACCATAAGGAAAGCTGAGCGCTGAAGAATTGATGCTTTTGAAGTGTTGTGTTGGAGAAGACTCTTGAGAGTCCCTTAGACTGCAAGAAGATCAAACCAGTCAATCCTAAAAGAAATCAGCCCTGAATATTCATTGGAACAACTGAAGCTGAAGCTCCAGTAGTTTGACCACCTGAAACTAAGAGCCGACTCATTAAGAAAGACCCTGATGCTGGGAAAGATTGAAGGCAGGAGGAGAAGGGGACGACAAAGAATGAGATGGTTGGATGGCATCACCAACTCAACAGACATGAGTTTAAGCAAGCTCTGGGAAATGATGAAGGACAGGGAAGCCTGGTGTGCTGCAGCTCATAAGGTCACAAAGAGTCGAACACAGCTAAGTGACTGAGAAACAACAAAGTGGAGGAAACCTAGCCTGTAGCGAGTGGGTCCGTCTTGCTACCAGATGGAGAGAGCTTGATGAAGTCAACACAGAGAAAAGGAAAGCTAAGAAATGAAGTGATATAGGTTCTTAACAGCATTTCTTCACACCGATTGTAGCCAGCTTTTCCTCTGCACTTTAGTGAAGTGAGCCAATATTTTGATTCACTAATTGCATAAGCCTTTCTGATTTGAGTTTCTGTTACTTGTAACTGAAAATGCACTAATCAATGATCATAACTTCAGTCCTTCAACATGAGAGTACAAAGTTAACAACCCTGAAAAATCCATGAAAGTATATGTTGAACCTCGAGCATAAAGGGCCTTAAATATTTATCTATTCTATGTAAATAGAATCATGCATGGGATTCTTCATGCAAGAATACTGGAGTGTGTTGCCATGCCCTCCTGTGGGATGCAAGTGACTCATTCATTCAACTATGCCGTATGCTGTGCCTAGTCACCAGGTCATGTGCGACTCTTTGCAACCCCATGGACAGTAGCCCACCAGGCTCCTCTGTCCATGAGGATTCTCCAGGCAAGAAAACTGGAGTTGGTTGTCATGCCCTCCTCCAGGGGATCTTCCCAACCCAGGGATCAAACCCAGGTCTCCCACATTGCAAGCGGATTCTTTACTGTCTGAGCCACCACGGAAGCCCATTCAACTATAGCTTCTGGTAAGCCAGAAATATGGATAACTATCCTAGTATGCCAGTTCAGTGTTACACAAAGAAAAATAGGATTTCCTTTGAGAATAGCAGGTAAACATTGTTTAGTCACTAAGTCGTGTCTGAGACTGAAACCTCATGGACTGTGGCACACCAGGCATGCAGTTAAAGTGTAGAATGTTCAAATTATATGAATTAAGGGCCAATCAAGCCAAATGAATGTTGTTTACATTTAAAAGTATATGCCATTTTTTTTTTCTGAAAGTAGGTGGCTTACTATTTGTATCAAATAGCACAAAAGCATTATGTTCCCCTAAAGAGGACAAAACATTTTTTAGAACATTTAAAAATATCTGGTTTAAGATGTGCCTACTCTTGCCTGGAGAATCCATGGACAGAGGAGCCTGGCGGGCTGCAGTCCATAGGGTCTCAAAGAGTTGGACACGACTGAAGCGACTTAGCACAGCACAGCACATACCTATAGAAAATTGCTGGTCCTTTAAAAGTGGTAGCCTTTGTGTTCTATTTCTAAGCATCTCCTCCCTTGCCTTCCACTCTCTCAGTCTCAAATATTTGATAGTTCACTCTATGCCAGACACTGTGCCAAGTACAAGGGATGGTAGAAGTAAAGACTGACGAGTCCTTTTCTTACAGATACTTCTAAATTTTATTATAAAGTTAATATTAAAAAAGTAGAAAGATGTTTTAAAGTCTACCAAAATTATAGATGCTTCTATTTTCTAGGCAAGATCACATTGTATTTATACCCCAGACAATCAGGTAGAAAGTGCATAACACACCATTTATGTGCTTAGTCACTCAGTCTTGTCCGACTCTTTGCGACTCCATGGACTGAAGTCCGCCAGGCTCCTCTGTCCATGGGGATTCTCCATGCAAGAATACTGAAGTGGGTTTCCATGCCCTCCTCACGAAATGATCCTTAGGAAGCCTCTTTTTAAAGAATAAGATAGGGGTTTCATTTATGTTTTATTCCCTATCAGAGTCAGTACCAAGTAGCACCTCTGCCACAGGCACTGCTCCTGCCCTTGGCCGAAGAAGTTCCTCTCCAAATGTCTGAAAAGCCATGGGCCCTGAGAGCTGGCATGGCTCACTTGGACATGAGGATTGATGGCAGGGTTCCCCATGGTGCCCTGAAAGCATAAGCAGGCAGCTTACTAAGAAAGGAAAGGCAACCTGACCTCTTTTATTACTTTTCTCAGGGAAGACATTTTTGGTTTGGTGACCAAAAAATGTCACAGCCTACTTTAATGAATTTGGGACACTGATAAGCAAGTCTTTCCCTATCTATTAAAGTAACATAAGGGACAAACAAGCCAGAATGACTGCCAGGCAGAACAAAACTAACTTTCATAAAGAATTTGTGGTATGCTATGTTCTCCTTCCTCATTGGCACTGCAGGCTATTTCTAGGAAAGTTCATGGTTTTGACAATAAGAACAATATATAGCAGTCCTGGTGGTCAATCTCATTAGTTTTCTTTGATAGAAAAGGTACTTTTTATGTGGCATTGTTAGGTGATTAGGTCTTTTTAAATGATTTTCTCAAGGATTTCCTTAACAACTTCATGCTTGCTGACCCATGACCGGTAAATTGTGACTCTGAACCCTTGACTGAATCTATGCTAATTAACCCTCATCTAATCCTCATCTAAGGTTTGCTTATTGATTGGTCTGTTTATTTTGGGACTTCTCAGAGTATTAAATATGACAATAAAAATAATGAGTATTTGATAGGAATAGTATGTAGCATCTCCAAAATTATTTGATCGCTGATTTTTTCTTCTTATGGAATTTCTTAATATTAGTGTTCTAGAGAACAATTATCAAAAAGTTAGTTGCTCGTTTAGAAATAAGCATTTTCTTTGTTAAAATCAACTAATTGTTTCTATTTCAAATAATGTCAGAAGTATTGCCATAGTTAATGTGAATATTAACAGACTTTGTATGAAGGCAATGACTGTATGTCATTTTTCTTTTTGTTCCCAGCTTTGCTGAAATATACTATATAACATGTTGACATATAACATTGTATAAATGTGATGATTTGGTGTGTGTGTATATTACAAAATGATCACTGCAGTGAGTTTTGTTAACATCTTCATTGTCTCACATAATTACCATTTTGTGTGTGTGTTGTGAAAACATTTAAGATGTACTCTCTTAGCATCTTTCAAGTATATAATACATTATTAACTATAGTTAGCTTCTAAAGGAGATCAGTCCTGGGCATTCTTTGGAAGGACTGATGCTAAAGCTGAAACTCCAATACTTTGTCCACCTCATGCAAGGAAAAGACTCTGATTCTGGGAGAGATTGGGGGCAGGAGGAGAAGGGGACAACAGAGGATGAGATGGCTGGATAGCATCACCGACTCTATGTACATGAGTTTGGGTGAACTCCGGGAGTTGGTGATGGGCAGGGAGGCCTGGTGTGCTGCAATCCATGGGGTCGCAAAGAGTTGGACACCATTGAGCAACTGAACTGACTGAACTGAAGGTCCTTAAAATTTACATCTCGTAACTGGAAGTTGTACACTTTAGTCAACAACTCCCTTCCTCCAACTCCTAGCCCCAGCAACCACCATACTTTCTGTTCCTGTGAGTCTAACTTTTTTAGACTCCACATATAAGTGAGATCCTTCAGTATTTGTATCTTAATTCTTTCGTGTAGCATAATGCCCTCGTGGGCATCCATGTTGTCCCAAAAGGCAGAAATTTCTTCTGAATACTATTTCTTCCTCATTGAATATTATTCCATGTATATATAATAATACATACATAATTCTATATACATATCACATTTTTCTTTGTATCTATATACCACATGAACATGAATAATGCTGCCAAAAACACGAGGCTGCAAATACTTTCTCAGGAAAGTGATTTTATTTTTTACATATATATATACATTCAGAAGAGGGATAGCTGGATAATATGCTAGTTCTATTTTTTAGTTTTTTGAGGAATCTCCATACTCTTTTCTATAGGAGCTGTATTATTTTACATTTCTACCAATAGTGCACAAGGCTTCCCTTCTCTTCACAACTTCATCAACACTTGTATACTTGTCATTTTCTTAATAGCCATTCTAGTAGATGTGAAATGATATCTCATTATGGTATTGATTTCCATTCCATTGATGATTAGTGATGTTGAAAACTTTTCATGTACTTGTTAGTCATTTATTGTCAAGATTATTTAGGCCCTTTGATCATTTTTTTAAGTCAGATTATTTGGAGTTTGTTGCTATTGAATGGTATGAATTTGTTATCTATTTTGTATATTAACTGCCTATCAGATATGGGATTTACAAATATTTTCTCCCATTCCATAGATTGTCTTTTCATTATATTTCATTTTGTTGATTGGTTCTTTGGCTATGCAGAAGCATTTGAAGATGATATACTCTCACTTACTCATTTTCACTTTTGTTGGTTGCAGTTTTGAAGTCATATCCCAAAAATTCATTGTAAGGTCCAAAGTCAAGGCTTTCTTCCCCCATGTTTTTTACCCCCCTGGGAATTTTAAGGTTTTAGGTCTTATATTTAACACTTTAATCCATTTTGAGTTAATTTTTGTGAGTGTTGTAAGATAGGGGTCCAGTCCATTGTTGTCTATGTGGATATCCTGTTCTCCCAGCATCATTTTTTGAAGAGATTGTCTTTTCCACATTGAGCATTTCTGGCAACCTTGTAAAATATTAGTTTACCATATATATATGGATTCATCTCTGGGCTCTCAGTTGTCCTCCATAGGCCTATAGATGAAACAGATGAAAACATTTCATCTTTTTCTAGTACTATATGTTTGTTTTATTACTTTAACTTTGTAGTATAAAATCAAGAAGTAGGATGCCTCTAGCTTTGTTATTCTTTCTCAAGGTTGTTTTGGCTCTTAGGATCTTTTGTGATTCCATATAAACAGAAGACTTATTTTTTTTTTCTATTTCTGTAAAATAAATGCCAAAGGCATTTTGATGGAAATTGCATTGAATGAATAGATTGCTTTGGGTAGTGGTGGTGGTGGTGGTTTGGTTACTAAGTCGTGTCCGACTTTTGCGATCCCGTGGATTGTAACCTGGCAGGCTCCTCTGTCCATGGGCTTCTCCAGGGAAAAATACTGGAGTGGGTTGCCATTTCCTTCTCCAAGGGATCTTCCTGACCCAGGAATCGAACCCAGATCTCCTGCATTGCAGGCACATGGTTTACCAACTGAGCTATGAGGGCAGCCTTTGGGTAGTATGGATATTTTAACAATATTAATTTCTTCCAATCCATGAACATGGAATCTTTTCCATTTATTTATGTCTTCTTCAGTTCTACCATCTATGTGTTATAGTTTTCAATGTACAGATCTTTCATCTCCTTGGTTAATTTTATTCCTAAGTATTTTGTTGTTTCTGATGCTATTGTAAATAAGATTGTTTTCTTTATCTCTTTTTAAGATAGTTCATTGTGAATGTATAGACACATAACTTTTTTGTATGTTGATTTTCTATCCTATAACATTATTAAATTCATTTGAGTTGAGAATTTTGACACATATTTCCTTGGGTATATTGGCTTGCAGCTTTCTTTTTTCTTATCTGGCTTTCTTTACTTGACTTTGGTATTAAGGTAAGGCTGGCCTCAAAATGAATCGGGAAGTGTTCCCTCCTCTTCAGTATTTTAGACGAGTTTGAGAAAGTTGGAGTTAACTAGCCTTTAAATATTTGCATGGAAACCATTTGTTTTTATTAATGGTGCCATTTTTATTAATGGTGCCATATAATTCTCTCATTCTTTCTTTTTTTTTTCTTTTTACCCTTCTGACTAGATGATTTTAAATGACTCATCTTCTTGCTCACTAATTCTTTTTTCTATTTGGTTGACTCTCTTGTTGAAACTTGCTATTGAATTCTTCAGGGCAGTCACTGTATTCCTCAATTCTAGTGTGTGTGTTTCTTTTTTTAACAATTTCTGTTTCGTTGTTGACTCATTTGGTTAATGGAGTATTTTCCTAATTTCATTTAGTTGTCTGTGCTTCCTTACAATTCTTTAAAATTCTGAATTCTTTGTCAGATTGTTCATAGATCTCCATTTACCTAAGATCAGTCGTTAGAATTTTATTTATATCCTGTGACATTTATTATTCCTTGATTATTTAATCCTATGACCTTGTGTTGGTATCTGGGCATTGAGGAAGTAGGCACCTCTTCTAGTTTTTGTGTATTGGCTTAGACAGAGAAGTCCTTTAATGAGTCAACGCATCCAGAGGTTCTAGTGCTTTCTGTGAGCAGACTTGCTTCTGGAGTCTTTGGGCAGGTAGTTGTGAGCCTGGTTCAGCAGCTGGGCAGATCTGGTGCTCAGGTCTGTGGCTCCTGTCCTAGGTCCTGGGTCCATAGGGATAGGCCTGGATCCTATGTCTTCAGAGGCTGACTAGGTTTAGGGGCTGACTAGAGGTGGTCCTAGGCCGGTGTCTGCAGGGCCTGATCCAGTCTGGAGCCTGGGGCCATGGGAATTGACCTATAGCTTGAGGTCTCAGGGGCCATCATGAAGGCTTGGGCTATGGAAGCCTCTCTGGTGCTTGGGTGGCCTGAGATCCTAGGACTGTAGGAGTTGCTCTGTCACTGGAGTGGGTGGAGGACCTGAGTCTTGGGAGCCAATCTGGTGCTATGAGAGCATGCTTGGCACTGGGTGGGTTAGGAGTCAAGGACTGTTGTATAATAGCTGGCCTAGCATTGGGGTTGGCAAGGAATCTGGACTTGAGGGAGCCTTCCTGGAGAAGTCAGCTTGGCACTGGTGCAGCTGAGTGTTGTGGTCTGTGGTCATTTCACTCTTTCTCCCCTGCAGGAGAATCTCTCTCTCTGCACTGGGCCTAGGAGAGGGGTAATGGGGAAAACGTGAAACTGTCTTTCCTACTTGCTTCAATTCATCTTCTATCTGTGCTTTTTCCAAGAACTGTAATTCCTTAACTGAAACCCTTCTCTCTTCTGGAGATATTTTCATCCTTGGATAGTTTGTTCACATTGTTTCTGTGAGGTGACCAGCACTGGAAATTCCTGTGTCACCATCTTACTGACATCATTCCACTCATGAACCTTCTTAAATACTCTACTCTAAGGTGGCTTCCAGCTTTGACCAATAGAACCTGAGCAGAAAGAGTTTTGGAAGTGTGTATTATCAAAATCAGAAGCGGTGGAAGAGGGCAAGAGTTGCTTAAAGTCCATCCAGAGAGTCTTTAAGTTTGTTTGTTAAGGAACGCTTTTCCTTGGGCTATTTCTGAATATCAAATTCACATTTAAAGATAAAGGTTTAGTTTTCACTTCTAGCCAAGATGGAATAAGAGAATCCAGATTATCATCTCACCTACCTGAAGTTTATTCCTTCAGATACTACTGCACCTGCATTCTCCCTCCTCATCCCATTTTTTCTGTGGTTACAGACTACTTTTTCTTGAAGCACAAGAACAGCCTTAGCAACCTCCACCCTGAGGAATTTCACATAATTGCTCTTTCTTGTTCTGCCTGACTACCTCACTGGAATGGTGGTAGGTAAGAAGAGGTCAAGAGGCTTCCCAGGTGGTGCTAGTGGTAAAGAACCTGCCTGCAAATACAGGAGACTTAGCCGGGTTCGATCCCTGTGTTGGGAAGCTCCCCTGGAGGAGGGCATGGCAACCCACTCTAGTATTTTTGCCTGGAGAATCCCATGGACAGTGGAGCCTGGCAAGCTACAACCAATGGGGTCAAAAAGAGTTGGACACAACTGAAGCAACTTAGCACACACATGCAGGAAGAGGTCAAAGCTGGGGTGACCTATAGTTTTTTAAATATAATAGATTTAAATAACCATTTACAAAGAGGAGAAATAAATGAATGAGTAGTACTAAGATAATATTTTTACTCTTCCTTCAAACTCTTTTTGGCTGTTATGTAGAGGATTGTCCAGCTGATCTTCCATGTGTACACTTGTTCAACTGTGAGCAGGTCCTCAGAAGTTCTAGGCTCTCTTTCAATTTCTGGCTTTGCACATATTATTTCCTCCTTCTCAAATATTTCTTATCTCACTTTTCACTGACCTATCTCCTGTCTTCCCTCCAGATATCAGCTCAGATATCATTTCATCCAGGAAATCTTAACAGGTTAAGTTTGGGGAAGATGTTACTTCTATGTGCTTCCTCTAATACATTCTGCTTACATTTAGTGTAGCCCTTAAGATTCTCTGTTGCAGATGCCTCCTTTTCCTGATTCTCCTATTAAACTCCAAGCTGTTTTAGCTATGTTATATCTTGTTTACTCTTTTATAACCAGAGCATAGCATAGTGCCTGGAGGCTGCTCAGTGGAGCTAGGGTGATTAGTCCAAAGTTACATAGCTAATGAGTAGCAGATTTAGGATTCAAATCCAGCCCTCTATCTGCCCATGGGGCATTTGTTTTGTGCTGTTCTGAAAAACACTACTTCTCCCTCCCACCTAAACACACATCTATTAAAAGACTAGAGTCTTTAAAGTATTGCGTGATACAGACTGACAATCTTTGTTAGGGAAAAATCCACAGCTAAAGTAAATTATTCTAAATCCCTCCACTGAAGTGTGACAAAAATTGGCACCACATGTGATACTGCAGGGTGCTTTAGCCAAAGAATGGGCCCTGATGTGTTTCCATGTGGTGGAACAATAATAATACCTATGATCCAGCCATGTGGAAAGAATATGTCATGGGTAAATTGCACAAAAATGTCCTCTCCCAATCAAACTATGTTATTCCATAAAATATATTTAAAATATAGTGACTTGTTCATTTATGTTAACAGGAGTGAACTGTACTTCTGGTGTTTTTAATAATGAAAAGAATTACGTTTTTAATCTTTTCACTTAAGTGTATTTCACTAAGTTGTCATTATGTGTTATAGTTTGTAATGTATTTGTGCTACAAGACAATTTGTCTTTCAGTATCAACTGCTATGAATTATGCAAAAGTTTCTAAGTATTTTTGTCTTAATCATTTTGATGTTAACCTTTCAGATTGTAATAGCATTAAAGACTGCTGAAGCTGAAAGAAGAAAAACAATTTTGGCAATAATTTCTACAGCTGTACAGAGTGTATTTTATACCGTCATTAGAGAGATAGTTTTTTTGAATTCAGATGGCACAGGCTAAACACATAATCTGTTCATTGTAATTGTTCAGCCCTTTTAATGGCTTTGATGTCTAAAGACCTTAATTGCCAAGTATCTACCTAGAGTGGAGAGAGTCAGTCACATGATATTATAAAAAGCAATTGAGTTAAAATTTTTAAATTAGGAGACAGCCTCAAAAATACATATTTTTGAGATCTCCTGAAAGATCAGGTGATCTGGGACCAGATGTCTATGCAGCACCACTTCTTGGATTGACGTCACTGCTGCCTGCCCCCTTTTAGGCTCTTGTGTCTCTACTCCCTTACACACACATTTCCCTTCTTTCATATTATCTCCTTGACCCTCTTGGCATTGATTTCTTGATCTCTGGATGAAGAATTCCTATCTATATAAATAATGATAGTTTTGTCAACCAATCAAGTAGATCCAAACAAATTTTACTTTCAAGATTAATAGTTATTGAGTTAATGTTTTTTTTAAGTGTTGGGGAGTTAAAAAAAAATAGGATGACATCATGATAGGATTAAGTGAATTTTTGGCTAATATTATTTTCTATATGACAGTTTAGTTCAGTAAGAATTTATTGAGCATCTATGTAGTCCTGAGGATATAGCCATCTTCCTTCAAGAAACTTACAGACCTTCTCTGCCCATATCAATCACCTCTTAACAAACCAGTAATAGGACTGTAACTTTGGAGTAGGTTATACTGTCACCTTTTACATAAAACAGAAGTAGAAGAATTCAATAATTTAAAAGCTTTATATTTAGAACTGTGTTTAGTTTATGAATAGTGTTGACATCATCAAAATTAAAAGAAATATAAATCATTAAATGATATTCTTCATTAAAAAACTCTGTTTTATAAGTAAGCATATTTTTTTCTTGGAAAAAAAGAGCCCTTGAAAAGTAGGATTCACTTGTTCTCTCACTGAGCATGGTTATAGAAAGTAGGCCATTGCTTTTCTCACCAAATTAACTAAATATGTTAGCCCTTGAACTTTACAAAAGGTTTTTTTTTTTTTTTTTTACTTTGTTAATGCTAGAATGGACATGGTGTTCTTCAACTACTTCATTTGAGAAAGAGCTGTTTACATGTTCTTTGGCCTGCTTTATTGCCTTCAGAACGCTTCAGTGTTTCTTCTGCTTTCAAGACAGAGGAGCACAGAGATTTCCCTATTCTTGGCACTGACTCTTGGTTATGGTCATTATGTGGCGTTTGACTTTGGAACATCTCATTACTTTTATCTAACTTTTTACAACAATGACAATAATGGTAACATAATAAAATAAATCTAGAATAAATAGGCAAAATTATAAATCATTTATCATAGATAAAGTCTATCAAATTTTTTTTTACTCCAAAATTTCTTCTTAATCTGCTTTGAATATCAGTTCTCACAGCCAATACCTATTCTCTATAAGATAGTACTGGTCTCATAAGTAGCAATTTTATACTTACTGTTATTTCTCTACAGCCATGTTAACTTTCTTGATGCCTCTAACAAACTCTGCACACAGAAATTAGATTTTTACTCATGAAGTAATTAACCCTAGCATGGAACCCAGTACTTTCTTTCTATTCAGTGAATTCTTAACTTTCTTAACAGTAGCACAACTTCTGCTTTCACTATACCGCCAGTAGATCTGATTTAGTTTTTAAGGAGATGCACATTGACAAATTCAGTAGATTCTCCTCAGACCTTTTTTGTTTTTCTGCTTGATCTTGATCTTGCTTGTTGACCCTCTCTTTGAAACTTCTGTTACCTTCATTGACACTATAATCTCCTAGTTTCTCCTTCCTTTCTTAGTTTGTTTCACAGAATTTTCTTCCTCTATCTATCCTTTAAATAAGATAAATCACGTTTTATTTTTGGACCTTTCATGTATTCACCTCTTCCCTGAGTGATTTGCTATGTGCTTATAGCAAAAGACATATTTTTATGCCACTATTTCTCAAAGCTGTGTCTTCAGTGTGGATTTTTGTTTCTTGCCCCACACTTTTCTGCCCAACACTTGAATATACATATTTATTTATGTAGATTACAGTGCTTCAAATTTAACTTATAGTTTTGCACTTATGCCCAGTCATCCTCTTTTATTTCTTATCCTGGTAGAAAATACCATTATATATACAAAATCCCAAACTAAAACTTGAGACTAATCCTGATCTGCTTCTTCTCAATCTTGAGTTCAGTCTTTACTCCAGGGAGATGAAAAAAAGTTTTAGAGACCACTAACTTTCTGTTCCAGTGTAGTGCTTTCTATCACACCTGCTGCCATCTTGGAATAGGCTTTCCAGATCTTTCACTTTGGCAATGTAATTATTCTTAGGATCTGACCCCATACTTTTTTCACCTCCACTGTCATTGACCCTGTCATTGACCTTCTTAAAATGTAACACTGTCTCATTGCTCTCAAAACAAAAACAGGAAATACCTTTCATAGACTCTTTGCCTGTAACAGAGGTTTTGAGACATTTTTTTTTTTACATAAATGAAACTTAACTGGAAGACTAAACAGATAAATAAGCTAGGAAGCTTTTATTTCCCTGTAAAAATTCTATAATTTGAAAACCACTGGCCTACAATATAAAATCAAAATTCTTCCATATGGCAAACAAGGCCCTCCTTATTTTACTTCCCCTCCCTACCCCACTATCTATCTCATCCCATTTCAATCTGCTCTCCACCACATTAATCTCCCTGCCTTTCCCTAAACTGGCCACTTTTGTTTAGGGCCTTTCTACTGTTCCACATCATCTACTGCCTGCCTGAATGTTCTTCCTTACATTGTATGACTTAAAACATCTGGCTCATCTTTGAGACCCAGTTAAACTGTCCTCTCAGAGGACTATCTCAATGCTTCCCTTTCCTGACTACACAGTGTTCTCCAAACAACATTTCTTATTCCTGCTTTTGAACACCATAGTATTTTTACATGCATATATGTGTGTATGTTATAAATATACTTACTTTATACATACGTTTATTCAGTTTATGAGTTAATTTCTTCTATTATGTTGTGAACTTCTTAAAAGTCATTGCTGTACTCATCTTTGTATTCCCAATCTCTAGGAGAATGCTTTGATAAAGTTTAACATCTGGTACCTTTGACAATAATTTTAGGTAGTATTCCTTTATCTAGATATATTATTTATAATATCTACTTTTCTTCCTCAAAAACACAAATGCAGCTATCTACTTTTGCATAGTTCTTCAGTATTCTACTATAGTTTCTTTAGTTATTATATCACTAAGTACCAATCCACCTTCATAGATTATTTTAAAATTTGGAAGTGTTCTTTTTTTTGATCTATTCATTTGTTAATTCATCCAACAAACATTTGCTAAGAACTTATACTGCACTGGTAAGTAGAAGCGAGGAGAGAGAGAGAGGCAGGGATGTTCATCAATGTTATGCTTTGTTGTCCATGGTTACAACTTTCAAACTTACAACATTATGGGTCCTTTAGGAAAAAATTAGATTTGGTGTTTAATGCATTAATCCTTAGGCTGGACTGGATCATGAGATTCAAGAAAAGGAGAATAAAGTTCTGATAATTCTTCTTTTATTTCATTTAAATTGAAGTATAGTTTATTTATAGTAGTATATTATTTTTGGGAGTACAGCATAGTGATTTAGTATTTTTACAGATTATACACTATTATAAGATAATGGCTATAATTCCCTGTAGTGTAGAATATATCTTTGTTGCTTATCTATTTTATGCATAGTAATTTGTATCTCTTAATACTAAGCCTGGAATTTGTCCCTCCCTCCCTTCCCTCTCCCATTGGTAACATCTAGTTTGTTTTCTGTGTCTATAAGTCTGTTTCTGTTTTGCATATTACATTCATTTGTATTTATTTTTAGATTCATCATGTAACTGATATCATAGTAGTTGTCTTTCTCTATTTGACTTACCTCACTAAGCATAATATTCTCTAGGTCCATCCACATGTTTTATTTCTTTTTCCTGTCTGATTGCTGTGGCTAAAACTTCTAATACTATGTTAAAAAGAATTGGTGAGAGTGGGCATCCTTTTCTTTGTTCTAGAATTTAGAAAGGTGTCAGGTTTTCACTCTCGAGATGCTAGCTGTAGGTTTGTCATTTGTTCCTTCCACACCTAATTTGATCAGAATTTTATCATGAATGGAAATTGAATTTTGTCAGTTGCTTTTTCTATAGCTACTGAGGTGATCATGTAATTTTTATCCTTCTTTTTGTTAATATGGTATACCATATTGATTGATTAGTGAATATTGAACCAATCTTGTGTCTCTGGAATAAGTCCAACTTCATCATGGTCTATGATTCTTTTTATGTATTATTGAGTTTGATTTGCTAATATTTTTTGTTGAAGATTTTTGCATCTATTATTCATCATAAATATTGATCTATAATTTTCTTTCTTCATAGTGTCTTTGTTTGGTTTTGTTTATTAGGGTAATAATGGCCTTATAGAATGAATCTGGGAGTGTTCCATCCTCTTCAGTTTTTTTGGAATAGTTTGAGAAAGACAGGTTATAGTTCTTCCTTAATTGTTTGGTAGAATTCCCCTGTGAAATCTTAAAGTCCTGGACTTGTTTGATGGGAGTTGTTTTTTCTTTTTTTTTTAAATTACAAATTCAATTTCACTACTAGTGGTAGTTCTGTTCAAATTTTTTTTTGTTTCTTCTTGATTCAGTTTTAGTAAGTTATATTTTTCTAGAAACTTCTCTATTTCTTCCAGGTTGTCCAGTTCATTTTCATATAACTATTCATAGTATTCTCTTAGAATTTTTTGTATTTCTTTGGTATTGATTGTTTTTTCTCCTCTTTCATTTCTTATTTTGTTTATTTGAGTCCACTCTCTTTTTTCTTCATGAGCCTGGCTAAGGTTTATTAATATTTTTGTCTTTTCAAAAAAACACAGCTCTTGGTATCATTGATCTTTCTTGTTGATTTTTCTTTGCGTCTGTATTTTATTTATTTCCCCTCTGATTTTTACTGTTTCCTTTCTTCTGCCAACTTTGTGCTTTTTTTTGTTCTTCTTTAAATCCTTTAGGTGGTATATTAGGTTCCTTATTTGAAATTTTTCTTGTTTCTTGAGGAAGCCCCATATCTCTATAAACTTCCCTCTTAAAACTGCTTTTGGTACATCCTGTAGATTTTGGAGTATTCCCATTTTTACTTGTCTCAAGATATTTGCTGATTTCCTCTTAGATTTCATTGACCATTGGTTTTTCAGTAGCATGTTTAGTACCAATGTATTTTTGTTTCTATAGTTGATTTCCTATACATATCAATTAAGCTTAAGTGGCCTGTTGTGTCATTTAAGACCACATTGCCTTATTGATTTTCTGTCTTTCTTAACTGAATTTCTGGGTTCAAACTTGTGGCAAGGTAGTTGCTGGGGACCCATCAGCTAGGACAGACCGCTCTCTCTCCTGCTGCATGCACTCTCCAGGACCAGAATCCAGGCTTTTCCAGCCTTTCTACCTTACTCAGCAGTCCTCCAGCCAGACAAAGGGAATTCCCTCTACTAATTCCAGGACTGGGACATCCAATATGTGGCCTCCCTCCTCAAGGTGGGTGTTCAATCATATAATCTCAATTTCCTCTGAGTCCCCTCCCAGGGGCACAAGTCCTGACCTTTCACTTTAATTGTATAGGAGTCCTTCTGCCAGTTTCCAGTTAATTTTCAGTGAGAATTGTTCCACATGTAGATGCATTTTTGATGTGTTAGTGGAGAGAGATGAGCTCTGCATCCTCTTACTCTGCCATACTGATATTCGTCCTGCTTTTACTTTTTAATGTGTCTACTCTGTTGAAGTCCATAACACTTCAGAAGACTATACTCACATAATGCAAAACTAAAGCCAGAATTCACCTTATGTTTAAAAATTCTGTCTTCCTTATATTAAGGTAACTGTGAGGATTCCTTGAGATTTCAGTATTTTGTATATATTAGTTATGTATATGAAAAAAATTATTATTTTTTGGTGGGGTCATTGATGTGGCTGAGTGTCATTAAACTAGGAATTAAAAAGTGATCATGGTTGTTATTTCCATAAAAATTGCTGAGTTGATTATTTTTTAAACCCTCTGATTAAAATCACTCATGAGTGCCAAACTCAAGCTATTTATTGCTTGTAAAGTTCAACTTTTTATTCAGTAATCATGGAAAACACTTGACTTCCCTTGAACAGCTCTTTATTTTTAGAAAAGGAAAAAGGGAAATTAATATTTTTTGAATGTCAATTATGTACTAGGATGGTGCCAGATATTTTGCCTTTAATCCTCCCAGCACACCTTGGAGCAAGAGGTATTACTTCTACTTTTGCTAATGTGTAAAATGGATCTCAAGGGAAGTGAAATACTCCATCCCAGATTCCTCACTAGAAATTGGCAGAGTCTAATTTAGGATTCAACACTCCAGTGTTCATCCATATTCTTGCTTTTCGGAATGCTGCCTCAGACTCAACTACTCAAGGCCAGCCATGAATATATATTAACAAGGAAAATGGGCTGAAATATATCATTTCAAGATGATATCACTTCAGGCCTGACCTTGCTGTTGTGATTTGTCTCATTGGCACACTCTATCTATATATAACTGTGATTCATTTTCCACTATCTCTAGTTTTTTTGAATTCTTTCTTAAGGCTATAAAGCTTGTTAGAATTGTTTTCATAATATAAAGTACAAGAACTATAGGTCTAAAAATTAGAAGTCACAATTTAAAAATTACTTAGCCATAAAAAAGAACATTTGAGTCAGCTCTAATGAGGTGGAGCCAGCCTGTTGTTCCATGTCCAGATCTAACTGTTACTTCCTGACCTGCATATAGGTTTCTCAAGAGGCAGGTCAGGTGGTCTAGTATTCCCATCTCTTTCAGAATTTTCCACAGTTTGTTGTGATCCACACAGTCAAAGGCTTTGGCATAGTCAATAAAGCAGAAGTAGATGTTTTTCTGGAACTCTCATGCTTTTTCAATGATCCAATGGATGTTGGCAATTTGATCTCTGGCTCCTCTGCCTTTTCTGAATCCAGCTTGAACATCTGGAAGTTCATGGTTGATGTATTACTGAAGCCTGGCTTGGAGAATTTTGAGCATTACTTTGCTAGCGTGTGAGATGAGTACAATTGCGTGGTAGTTTGCACTTTCTTTGGCATTGCCTTTCTTAGGGATTGAAATGAAAACTGACCTTTTCCAGTCCTGTGGCCACTGCTGAGTTTTCCAAATTTGCTGGCATATTGAGTGCAGCACTTTCACAGCATCATCTTTCAGGATTTGAAATAGCTCGATGAGAATTCCATCACCTCCACTAGCTTTGTTCGTAGTGATGCTTCTTAAGGCCTACTTGACTTCACATTCCAGGATGTCTGCCTCTAGGTGAGTGATCATACCATCTTGGTTATCTGGGTCATGAAGATTTTTTTGTATAGTTCTGCGTATTCTTGCCACCTCTTCTTAATATCTTCTGCTTCTGTTAGGTCCTTATCATTTCTGTCCTTTATTGTGCCCATGTTTGCATGAAATGTTCCCTTAGTATCTAATTTTCTTGAAGAGATTTCTAGTCTTTCCCATTCTATTGTTTTCCTTCATTTCTTTGTATTGGTCATTGAGGAAGGCTTTCTTATCTGCTTGCTCTTCTTTGGAACTCTGCATTCAAATGGGTATATCTTTCCTCTTCTCCTTTGCCTCTTGTTTCTCTTCTTTTCACAGCTATTTGTAAGGCCTCCTCAGACAACCATTTTGTCTTTTTGCATTTCTTTTTCTTGGGGATGGTCTTGATCCTTGCCTTGTGTACAATGTCATGAATCTCTGTCCATAGTTCTTCAGGCACTCTGTCTATCAGGTCTAATCCCTGAATCTATTTCTCACTTCCATTGTATAATTGTAAGGTATTTTATTTAGATCATACCTGAATGGTCTAGTGGTTTTCCCTACTTTCTTCAATTTAAATCTGAATTTGACAATAAGGAGTTCATGATAGAGCTTCTCCATCTTTGGCTGCAAAGAATATAATCAATCTGATTTTTTTTTCAATCTGATTTTAGTATTGACCGTCTGTTCTTGTCCATGTGTAGAGTCTTCTTTTGTGTTGTGGAAGAGGGTGTTTGCTATGACCAGCTGCAATCAAGATTGCTGGGAGAAATATCAATAAGAACTTATGTATACCTGTGGCTGATTCATGTCAATGTATGGCAAAACCAATACAGTATTGTAAAGCAAAATAAAGTAAAAATAAAAATTTTTTAAAAAATTAAAAAATATAAACTGTATGATTTCACATTTAAAAAAATAAAATAAAATAAAATAAACCTCAGATATGCATATGACACCATCCTTATGGCAGAAAGTGAAGAAGAACTAAAGAGCCTCTTGATGAAAGTGAAAGGCGAGAGTGAAAAAGTTGGCTTAACACTCAACATTCAGAAAACAAAGATCCAGTCCCATCACTTCATGGCAAATAGATGGGGAAACAATGGAAACAGTGACAGACTTTATTTTGGGGGGCTCCCAAATCACTGCAGATGGTGACTACAGCCAAGAATTTTAAGATGCTAGCTCCTTGGAAGAAAAGTTATGACCAACCTAGACAGCATATTAAAAAGCAGAGACATTACTTTACCAACAAAGGTCCGTCTAGTCAAAGCTATGGTTTTTCCAATAGTCATGTATGGATGTGATAGCTGGACTATAAAGAAAGCTGAGCACCGAAAAATTTATGCTTTTGACCTGTGGTGTTGGAGAAGACCCTTGAGTCCCTTGAACTGCAAGGAGATCCAACCAGTCCATCCTAAAGGAAATCAGTTCTGAATGTTCATTGGAAGGACTGATGCTGAAGCTGAAACTCCAATACTTTGGCCACCTGATGCGAAGAACTGACTCATTGGAAAATACCCGGATGCTGGGAAAGATTGAAGGCAGGAGGAGAAGGGGATGACAGAGGATGAGATGGTTTTATGGCATCGCTGACTCAATGGACATGAGTTTGAATAAACTCCGGGAGTTGGCGATGGACAGGGATGCCCGGCATGCTGCAGTCCAAGGGGTCGCAAAGAGTCAGACATGACTGAGCATGAATTGAATTGAACTCAATGAGGTGGATGAACCTAGAGCCTATTATACAGAGTGAAGTAAGTCAGAAAGAGGAAGATAAATATTGTATACTAACATATATATATATGGAATCTGGAAAGATGGTACTGATGAATTTTTTGCAAGGCAGCAGTAGAGAAACAGACATAGAGAACAGACTTATGGACATGGGGAGAGGGGAGGAGAGGGTGAGATGTATGGAGAGAGTAACATGGGACCTTACATTACCATATTTAAAATAGATAGCAAATGGGAATTTGCTGTATGTCTCAGGGAACTCATACAGGGGCTCTGTATCAACCTAGAGAGGTGGGGTGGGGAGAAAAATTGGAGGTAGTTTCAAGAGGGAGGGGACATATTGTACATGTATGTCTGACTCATGTTGATGTTTGACAGAAAACAACAAAATTCTGTAAAGCAATTATCCTTCACTTAAAAAATAATTGAATTTTTAAAATTAGTTTGGACTTAATTATAACTAACTTGTGCTCTTGTTATTGTATAGAAGGGAGTATAGAATGAATAATCCCTTTTTCTGCCTTAATTGACCCTGATGCAAATTTATCCTTCTGATTTTTAAAAAAATATAAATTTATTTATTTTAATTGCAGGTTAATTACTTTACAATATTGTATTGGTTTTGCCATACATCAACATGAATCTGCTACAGGTATACACGTGTTCCCCATCCTGAACCCCCCACCTTCCCCCCTCCCCATACCATCCCTCTGGGTCGTCTCAGTGCACCAAGCATCCAGTATCATGCGTTGAACCTGGACTGGCGATTTGTTTCATTTTGTTCTTTTAAATTATTGTATATTTTGTGGTTACTACAGCTTTCAGAAGTCTCATATTCTTTGGTGCTGATAAAGTACACTGTAATCCAGTTTATATATATTGGAAAGAGATTTGCTGTCTAAATAAGAAATTGCTATAGGGAAGTCAGTTCTAATATAGAATATGTTAAGGTTTGGAAATAATGTCAGTTTTAGTGCTTTTTAATTGAATTGGGAACTTTATATTATAATTTTATTTTAAAGAATTAAAATGCATTGTATTTGGAATACTGAATAAAAATTGTAAAAACTGTGTTTCTTACTCTGACTTCCTTTATATCTCTCTGGATCATATAAAATTACCTCAGTACTCATCCTGTTCTCTCTGCTAGTCACCAGTAACTTAATGTAAAGATGTGTCTAAAATACTGACTGTCTTACTTTCTGGCTTACTTCACTCTGTATAATCGGCACCAGTTTCATCCATCTCATCAGAACTGATTCAAATGAATTCTTTTTAACGGCTGAGTAATACTCCATTGTGTATATGTACCACAGCTTTCTTATCCATTCATCTGCTGATGGACATCTAGGTTAAAAACACCAATACAGTATACTAACACATATATATGGAATTTAGAAAGATGGCAATGACGACCCTGTATGCAAGACAGGAAAAAAGACACAGCTGTGTATAACGGACTTTTGGACTCAGAGGGAGAGGGAGAGGGAGAGGGTGGGATGATTTTGGAGAATGGCATTCTATCATGTATACTATCATGTAAGAAAGAATTGAATCGCCAGTCT
Organism: Capricornis sumatraensis; assembly: GCF_032405125.1. Lineage (NCBI taxonomy): Eukaryota > Metazoa > Chordata > Mammalia > Artiodactyla > Bovidae > Capricornis > Capricornis sumatraensis. The sequence goes on along the minus strand of NC_091073.1, from coordinate 33,671,365 downwards.
ATGTCTGACACAGGATACAGCATGCCTGGGGTTGGTGCATGGGGATGACCCACTGAGATGTTATGGGGAGGGAGGTGGGAGGGGGGTTCATGTTTGGGAACACATGTAAGAATTAAAGATTTTAAAATTAAAAAAAAAATACTGACTGTCCCCCTACTATCCATTGCCTTCTCATGCTGCCATAATCCAACTCCCCAATATAAACTATTTGAGTCTGTTAATAGGCATTAACAAGATATACTTGTTGGTGAATTGAACCAAGCACAGCAGAGGAGAGGTTTCCCTTCTCATCTGTGTCATTTGGCAAATATGAAAGCCTGAATTCTCACATTTGGTGGCAGAACCAAGTCTAAAAATCTAGATTTCCAGGCTAATATTTATACCACACACCACTGTTGCTTATACTGAGTTCAACCAGTGATTTGTCTAGAGTCTGTGGTATATATATAAATATGTTGCTTCAATATTTTACAGATTTTAAGAGATACTAATTCTGTCCACAAATATTAATTGAGCAATTACTATGTGCTAGAGATATAGCTATGAATGAAATAGACAAATCCCATGCCTTCTCAGGACTTAAATTCTAGTGAGGGAGATAGGCAATAAATAAACTGATAGATCTATTATACAATAATAAGTATTCAAATCAGGGTACAAAGATGGAGTATTTTGGATATAACTTCATGAATGCACTGTGAGGTTGTATTATTTTTTCAAGTGAGGATGGAACTGAGACACTTGCAGGGGGATATTAACAGAAAGTATGCTTTTATCCATCTTGGCTTTGGACTTTATTATGTCACACATTCATGAAAATATACACATATGCCCAAACTGTGCATTAGTATGATTCCTACAACAATGACTTTTCTGACAAATTGTTTACATGCTACTTTATATTCAGATTCATTTATATTCAGATTCATTTCTTTTTATTGTATTGTCATTGTTTATTACTCCACTTTATTTCAATGAAATTGTCATCTAACAGTGTTAACACATTTGTAAATGCGATGTAAAATTTGCAAGAACAAAAGAGAGAGTAAAAATACAGTAGAATGACTCACAAAACAGAAAACACACTGGATTGTCCTCAGTACTTCTATGAAAAAGCTTTTCCCATTCCTGGAAAATTCCAGTGTATTGTTGCAAAGAAAGGCCTTAGACTCTATCTTATCCTATATTATCAGGCAAGAGTAATGATGGTATTTATAGCTCTTGAATGATCATGAGGCAAGTGGCAAATTTGTTTCCCCTCTCTACTTTTTGCAAATATCTGAGAGGTTTCCTCTATAGTTGAAAAACAGATATCAGGTTGATAAAGATAATAGCTAATATCCAGCTCAAATCTAACCCTTACTATATTCCAGGCACTCAAAAGTATTAGTCAATAATAACTTCCTTGTACAGTATATATACAAAGATCCTCCATCCATGGAATTTTCTAGGCAAGAGTACTGGAGTGGGTTGCCATTTCCTTCTTCAGGGGATCTTCCCGACCCGGGGATCAAATCCGGGTCTCCTGCATTGTGGACAGATGCTTTTACCGTCTGAGTCACCAGGGAATCCCTATATATACAAAGCACTTTACGTGAATTATTTCATTATTGAAAAGAAACATCCAATTAATTAAACATTATTAAGTTCATGTTATGGGTAGGAGTCCACAGAGGTTGAACATCTTCCTCAAGGTCACACATGTTATTAGGGTCAGACAAAGACCTCAGCAATTGGACTTATGACCTCAACTCTTAAACACAGGCATCTCTGTGAGTCTTTTTTTCTGATAAATAAACACATGGATCAGGTTCTAAGTGAAAAGTGGAAAAAAAAATGAACTACATGGCCTGAGGAACAACAAGTCTGAGGTAGCCACTGGTCACAATCAGAAGGAAAGTAATCCAGTGTGCAGAAGATCATGGTTTTTCTAAGTATCTGTCTGCTCTTCCTGAGGGTGATCCCCATAAGCACAACAGGGAAGTTGTTGAAAATAATAGTGCATGTTGATACAAACAGAAACCTTGGAGAAAATTAGATAATTTTTTCACTGTAGGAGTTTTTTAGCCAAGTACTCCTGGTGAGGCATTTGTAAGGTGTATTTGGAAAGACCAGGGAAAAGCCTTGCAAATATCAACCAAAATCAAAAGGGTACTTGTGGTTGGTGGCTACACAGGCTGAATAGCATGACTTTCTGGTACCTGCTTCTTCTTCTGCCTCCTGTGGTTGCTAAGAGTGACACATTTGCAGACACTTCTCTGAGCACCAGTGTTCACTTAACTAGTATTTGTGGAGCACCTATTCTATGTCAAGTATGGAGCTATGAGGTTGAGATTTGTGGAAGCTAAAGAGAGACTCCTTGCTTTAAAAGAACTTATGGATTGTTCCTTCTTTTTTCCTATAATCATTTAGTACATATTATGAGAGTAAACTGTATGCAGTATCATGCTTGGTTCTGACTTATAACCCAGAACAAGGAAGAATATATACCTGAGATTAGGCATTCTCAAAGAGACAGAAGATAATCAAGTAAACAAATACAGACAAATTGTGTTTACTGCTATGAAGGGATTAAACAGGGTGTTGTGAGAAAGAATAACAGAATGTCCCACTTTAGGGAAGGGAGATTAAGAAAACCTCTGCAAAGAGGTGACATAAATTGGGAGGGAAATTTGAGGTGGAGACAATCATGGAAAAAGTCAGTCAGAAAGAAGTCCAGACAAAGGAAATGAAAGACTTAATATGGGAAGTGGGAGAAATTGGAGGAGGGGGATTTAGTGACTTAATATAGATTTTTTAAAAACTTGTTACTTGCAGAGCCAAAGAAACCAGTTTTTCAGAGACTGATTCTTCTGATTTCTGTTATACTTTCCTATTTCCAAGACAGTGAGATGAGCATTAAATGGACTAAAGAGCCATGAGGAGGCCAGAGGAAAAATTCTACTCAAATTTTAGCAGGTCTTCAAGATACTAAGGGACTAATTATATTTCCAGAGAATGAATAACTCTCCATGGAATGATATTTCAAGGTAAAATCTTAGGATATAAATTCTATACTTGCAAAAATATGTTATTTTTTCCAACAGTAAATTGAGACAATGAGGATGGTAGATTTATTATAAAAAAGCATTTTAAAACATTAATTGAAAGGCTTTATTGAAACTATTGGTCATGACAGTACCCCACTTGATGTTTAGTCATTGCTGAGGTCAGTATCTATGGAAAAAATGACAGTATTTGTTTGAGGTCAAAAGCTAAAGAAATACAATTTCACTAATGATTACTTCCTTATTTTAATGAGGTACTTTTTAGTATTGTCACCCCAAGGTACTGACACCTCGTTACTTGGCAAATTTATGTTTCTCAGATCTCTGAGTTGTAGGAAGAATACATTATGAAGCCCTAATTCACTCAGTTTCATTATGTATATGACTGATTAAAAATTAAGTCAGGAAGGAACCACTAACAATGTGACTGAAACTCTGTGGTCAGCGGTAGTTTGTCGAAAGAATCCAGCTCATACACAGTGTACACACACATGCCCACATGCGTATGCAGACTCACACACACAAAAAAGCCATGTTTTTATAGAACACAGGCATAGGAGGAACAAGAAGGTAACAGACTCGACTTTCCTGCTTCATTCTTACACTAGATGAGCTTCTGGTCCGGATATTCTTCAAGTATTCTTCAAAGATCATGGGATTGTCCCAGATTACTCCACAATACTGCCTGCAGCCTCTCTGCTGAGAAATGGCTTAACATAGGGGGCCAAAGAGGAGCACTGTCTGGGACTCTCTAGTTTTCATCTGTACTTTTCCCCCATACCTTTGACCTCATTCTTTTCCTGATACCTAATTCTCTGTATTTTTGCTTCTCAAGGTGAAGTCCACAAACCTGCAGCATCACCTGGGAGCTTGTTTGAAATGCAGAATTTCAAACCTCACCCCCAGAGCTCTTGAATCAGAACCTGCATTTTTAACAGCAAGCCTTATATATACATTAAAGTTCGCAGCTCTCTTCTGCATTCAAACATGCACAGGTTTTCCCTGTCTGGAAAAGCTATCAGCAGATCTTTGTTATAGTTATATTTTTCATCTCTGTCATGGCCAGACTCTCACGTGCTGCTTCATGTATTCCGATTCCTTCTTGCTTTCCACTCCATAACTCCCTGGAACCTGGCTTCGTGTCGATCTGTAGTATACATGTAAAAATCATTGCTCCTCATCATCCCTTCACCTTATCTCACCGAGCATCCTCCACTTCTCCCTCCTCAGACCGTGGGGTTCACACCTCTCCCATAGGGTGCAGCATGTAACCAGATTAAGTTAAATAGTCAACCACAGTCCTCCTGGCTAAGGTGATTTTTGTCTACAATGAGTGGATGGGGAGGAAGCCTTCTTAATTTTATTTCTATAGGGGTCCAAGATGACGAGATAGAAATTCTGGAGTTCCTCCTGCAACCCATCCTGCCTTTAGGCTTGGGTAGAAGTGTCCTCTGCTCTCAACACCTTGTTCTGGTCCTCTTCCAGCCAGACTTCATCCTACTGGCCATAGAATCTCCAAGGCCATAGGGATGGACCAGGTAAAACCCATGACACCCCCTTATCCAGGAACCAAGGACTCTGGAATTCACTGTCCAGTTGACCTCTGATCCTGCTTTTAAGTCTTAAGCAAAAAGGAAAGTTTCATGCATTCTTGAGCTGTCTCATGAATTGCATTTTGCTGCTCCTGGTATGTATACTTGGTGTGAAGGATGGACAGGAGAATATTTATTTGAAGGGTGTGGACAAAGCTTTCTCCTATAGGCTGTGTGTTCATACAAGTGTGTGAGAATCCCCTGGTGGTGCTATGTGGAGCTGGAGGTGAAAAGAGAAGCAACCACCAACAGTCTGTTACCTGCCTCCTTTGTTGAGGCTGCTTTGACTGCTGTATCCTTGCCAAGCAGATGGAGGTGCTCTCTCTTCATATTCTCCTTTCCTTGCTTGAATTTCTACTATAATAATGCTGTTATGCTATTGAGATTCACTTAACAGCAGAGACATGTTTTATCACCTTCTTTTTCTTGCATCTCTTGCACACTAAATGAATATCTAAATGGATGAAGGAAACTTTCTTTTGAAAATCTCTCATCTCTTCAAATCACCATGCCACTCATTTCTAATTCTTTTCAAAAACTCTGTGAGTTCCTTTTTTGTTTTTCCTTAGTGGGCTTTTCTTTTTCTTTTTACTTCCCATCAAATCTTTAGGATTTTCTAGGGGTAAAGACTCACAGCCTTCTAGTTCAGAGATCCTTTGAATTTTCTGAAATTCAACAACCATTTCTGTGTTGATTTAAAATTTTTTTATTTTCAATAAGATGCTAATGTTTTCTTTAAAAATCATCTATTCAGATTCATATTCATTTAGTTGACATTCAGTTCCATGTCATTAAGATTTTAAATATTATTGAGAGAGGAAAAATACTGAGATAGCATACATAAAAATCAAAGTGTATTTTCAAGGAATCCTTGATATTTATATGTGTGACAAATTGTCAGATAGCTTTGAGTCAGACATGCTAAGTGCTTTACAGTTATTAGTCATTTAACCTTCACAAAGGTCTTATAAAGTAGGGACTTTTATTACCTCCATTTTACAGATGGGTCAGACAAGGCTTAGAGAGATTGTGCATTTGCTCTCAGCTACCATCAGAGCTGAAGTCTGGATTCCAAATCACATATATCTGATTCAACATTCAACCAGTAGGCTGGAAGGACACATAGGACACATAAACCACACATGTGGCTTAAACATTAAGAATTTTATGAAAATCTGTGCCTCCTCAATAGATCATTCTGTGGCTGTCTTTCAAGGAAAGCCAGGAATGCAATAGGTTTTTAATTTATGCAGTCATTTAGTGACTGGGATTTGTTTCTAGCCTTTTACTCTCTTGTTTTGTCTCATAAACAAGCAACTGTACAGCAGCAGTATATCCACAACACTTTGTGCATCTTACATACACCAAAACATCTGTACTATTGGAAAGGGCAAGACGAGGACTCAGTCACGTGGAATATTTTTTACTATATAATTTAAGGGGTAGAAATTGGAATTAACTTAGTCTCCTCAGAGAGGTACGTTCTATAAATCAAGAAAAGCTATCATCAGGTTTCAGATACACCACATGGCTTCTTCTCAACAATGTTTTTGAGATTAAAGATGCTTCCCCCAAAATGTGACAGCAAGCAGATTCTTTGGCTGAGTAAATACTTAGAGAGAAGCATAATATGTTCCTCCCCTGAAGATAGGTTAGGGGCTCAGATGAGGGCACCACAGAGACTTCCCTGTGAGGAGAAAGGCAGTCAGGCGTTACTTGATCACTACAGAAATCATGAGACAAACCAACCCACAAGCAGAGTACTTTCCACCCTCCATCTCAGGAAGAGCTAAACAGCCAATTTTGACTTCAACAGCAAGTCAGCCCTGAGATGCTGCAACAGTTTTGATTTCTGAAGAAGTAGATTTCATCAGTTGTTTGTCCCCTTTTAATCTGAGAGTGGAGAATAGTTGAACCCTGTAGTGGTGAACTCTTGTGACTGTAAATGTCACAGCACATAGGCACCACCTTGGATCTGAGGGTGATTGTGAAGCTCTGCGTTATTGCAGGTATTGTGAAGGAGGTTTCTGGGGGTAATTGTGCATTTTTGAAATAAACAATGATGCAAGCTATGCTCATCTTCCACTTTAGTTCTGCCTGTCTTATTCAGAACAGATTTGCACACTGATTAGGGGATATTTGGAGAAGCCATGTAGCACATTTAGGAAAGCTCAGACTCTGGAGTTAGGCTACCTAGGATAGAATCTTGAGTCTATAACTTACTAGTCATGTGACCTTGGGTGAGAAATTCACTGGCTCAGTTTCTTCACCTATAAAATGAATGTAAGAAATGCCTGTCTTTTAGGATATTGGGAGGATCAAAATAGTAGATTTGTATGAAGAAGGTAAAGGGCTTCATGTTGTACTTAGCACTTAGTGGTATCCAATACATGTAATTGCCTTGCAGTTGTACTCCCAAGTGAAATGTAAGAAAGCTGGCTTTGCCTCAGGTTACATTTGATAATGATGAAGATGATGACCAAGCTATGCCCCAAACACATTACACGTTAACCATGCTATGCACCAGGAAGAATTACACTGGACCCAGTTTTTGTGTCCCCACCACTTAACTTTGCTTGGCGTCATCTGTCTTTTTATGGCTTACATCTTTACTAGAGTCATCAAAGCCATTATGGGCATCACCTCATTTCTGACCAACATGAGTTACTGCTGCCCTCTTGAGATGACACAAGAGCTCATCTCCAGTACCTACATCCAGGGTCACTGGTCCTACAGAGGCACAGCCTTGTCTAGTGGCTGCCCAAAGGACTGGACAACACATTTTGGAGATATGGGAGCTGATTCCCTGTGGGGTGACACTTGGCTAGTCAAAGAAGGAAAGGAAGAATAAATGGATAAGTTACTTACCTTTCTTTTCTAGATAGCCTGATCTGAGATACTGTGATTCCAAGTGGTCAGTTCAGCAGCAATCATCTAACATTTGCTTCACTCTTTTCTTATATCACTTCACTTTCTTTTCCACTCTTGATTATATTCACCAATAAAATGTTAGTAGGTAAGCATTGCCTTCGGTACTGTTTTATAGGGATCTAGGGACTAAAAGCAAGAAAATCATTTTTCCATAGTAAGCTGATAAATTAGCTTAATAAACATAAATATTTTAACAGCAACTTTAAAACAATGTAGTAATGCTTTTTATTGCCATGGAAACACAGGAGATCCAGGAACATATTCCTTAAAAAAAAAGGAAGGAAATGTCAGGCAGGCTTCCCTGAGGAGGTTTTATTTTGAAGGACGAATAGAATTTTTGAAGGATATTTAAAGATAAGTAAGATGGGGATATATGTATACCTATGGCTGATTCATGTTGAAGTTTGACAGAAAACAACAAAATTCTGTAAAGCAATTATCCTTCAATTAAAAAATAAATAAATTAAAATAAAGATGGTTAAGAAAGCAGATGGAGAAGGCAATGGCACCCCACTCCAGCACTCTTGCCTGGAAAATCCCATGGACGGAGGAGCCTGGTAGGCCGCAGTCCATGGGGTCGCTAAGAGTCGGACACGACTGAGCAACTTCACTTTCACTTTTCACTTTCATGCATTGGAGAAGGAAATGGCAACCCACTCCAGTGTTCTTGCCTGGAGAATCCCAGGGATGGCGGAGCCTCATGGGCTGCCGTCTATGGGGTCACACAGAATCGGACACGACTGAAGCGACTTAGCAGCAGCAGCAGCAGCAGCACGAAAGGCAGAAAGAACAAATTAAGAGAAAGCAAAGTTATATGGACAAATGCAAACTTGTATGAAAGAATAAAGGGTCCCATGTGACTGGAGTGGAGAGTGCATGGAGGGGGTGGTATAGATGAGACAGAAGTATGTGCTGATTCAGATTGTGAAGGGCCCTGGATGCTATGCTAAGAAGGAACTTTGGCATTATACCCTAGGATGAAGGGAGCTTCCAAAGGTTTTGAGTAGGGAGGTGGTATAATCAAATTGTAGGATGTCGGAGGCAGGTAGCTGGCTAGGAGAGTAATTGCAACAATCCACATGTGGCCATAAGAACCTAATCTGAGAAAGACAGGGACTGGAAAACAAAGGCTTCCCTAGTGGCTCAGACGGTAAAGAATCCACCTGCAATATGGGAGACCAGGGTTTGATCCCTAGGTTGGGAAGATCCCCTAGAGGAGGGCATGGCAACTCTCTCCAGTATTCTTGCTTATGTAATTCCATGGATAGAGGAGCCTGGCAGGCTATAGTCCATGAGGTTGCAAAGAGTTGAACACAACTGAGCAACTAAGCACAGGAAAACAAAGGATAAATGCTAGATTTATTTTGGGGACAAAATCAAGAGGATTTGAAAAACTTTGCATGTAGAATGAGAAAAATCAGTGTCAATGTTGATGCTTGGGCGGTAGCCACACACCAGAATGAGTAATGATAGCATTTACCAAAACAGAAGACAGAAAGGAGGGCACATTTTTGAGGAAAAAGTTAATTTTATAACAATGTTTCTACATTTCCCAATAAACATCTAGGTAAAGTTCCTAGGAGTAGTTGGGAATACAAATCTAGACCTAAAATATAGTTACTCTACAGATAAAGTTGACTGCTGACATTCTCAGAGATATTGGAAAAGTTGGCCAGGAGAGAGACCAATAGGTAAATCAATATTAGGAGCATGAATATAAAAGGAAGTTGTATGGTGTCACCACAAATTATTCTCCTAAGGCTATTAAACTGGCCAAAAACATTCTTTTGAGTTATGTGGTTTACCTTTTGGAAATACAGGCAAATATACCCAAATGAGTCCCAGAGCTTTTCTCATATTTTTGAACTTTTACTTTCAGCTACTCATCGGTGAATATGAAAGGGACTTTTCTCTGTTTAATTTCTTCTTTGGAATCCTAAAGCATTTCCCTAAAATGTTTCAATCCTCAAATACTTTTTTCCCTTTTGTGAAATGGTTACTTTCAACCACTTACACAAAATATTATTTTAAAATATGCAATATTATGGTTTCCAGAGTGTTGAAACATTGATGATTCCAGAAGAAAGATTTTCTGAAATGTCATCTTGGTAAAGTGAAAATAACACTGAATAAAGAGCTCAGAGGTCCATTCTGGTTCACCCACTAAGAAGATTTGTTTAAATCCTTTGATTCTCACTTTGTTGCAGTGCCTGATACATTGTTGTGTGTTGTATGAATAAATAATGTTGTATGAATTTTCAAAATAATACTAGTCTTGAACTTGAAAAATTCTAAATAACTCTTTAATGGTAAGATTGTCTTTTTAGACTTTATCCTCATGTCTTTCTAATAACTTTCATTAAAATTTGTTCAGCAGGCCTTTCCTAAATAATTAGTAAACTGTTATTCTCTGCAAAGATAAATAGACTAGGAACAAATCTATCTTATAAACTTAGATAGCGTCTGTTTTATAGGTATAGAAAATAGAAGCAGATAATTTTCTTACAGTAGCACCAAAATTCACTAATTAGGTATCTCTAAGAAACTAATGCTCTACATGCTAACGTAAGTTCCAAATACTTTCAATGTGCCCAGTAACTAATGTAAATAATAGTCCTCTGATCTTAGTCTCAAACATATTTGGTATTTGTCTTTCTTACATATACTGATTGATATTCTTTAAATCATGCCCATTTTAAATGTCTGTTGATTATACATGGACTTTAAACATAGATTTCAATCTTAAAAATGTAAAATTTCTGGTGCCTAGTCCATTACTGAGAAATGCATTACTGTATTTCAAATGCAAATTATGACCTTTAAGTGAGAAGAAACCTATTTATTGAACAGCATTTAAAATTGCACCAGAGGAACATTAGTAACTTAAGAGCAATAGTATTTGTCCAAATTGAGACAAAGTTATTCCTGCTTATTGACAGCATTAGTACTTAGGATAGCTATCTAAAATTATCAGTGTGGAATCTAAGGTGACACATTGCCTTAATCGCTTGATGGCGCTAATTTCATTTCCCAGAAATTTAGTGAAATCTGTAGACCTATATTTATTTAATATGGCATCCAGAACTTTAAACTCTAGCTTTGGAAATTTATAAATTTCTTCTGAAATGAAAATAGGGGAAATCACTGTAACAATGTTCCAGTTAATTGTTCTTTTTTATCAATGCCATCTGGATATGTAGGTAGTCTCTACCCTAAGTATAATGTTAGAAGAATGTCGATAAGATTTAACTGGGAAAAGATGAGCAACTGTGCTTCTTTTGCAATAAGGTTATCACTAATAATCTCATAAATAGGTATATTACAGCAAAATCCTCATCACACTTAAAAAAATATTTCTTGGTAAGTTTCCCTAGTGTAATGTCCTAGTGATAAGGACCTAACTCACTCTTTCTTTTTTGGAGCAACTTTAAACAAACATGCAAATTTTGTTTCCCCTAAAATCAAAAAGGAATATGAAATTCATACATTCAAACTATGTTTAGCAAGCCTCTTCTGTATCCCAGACAACATGCTAGCAGCTGGGAAATAAAAGTGAAGAAACAAAAACATAGGCCTTGGCCTCATGGAGCTTATCTGAACAATGAACATGAATTATTTACAAAAATTATCATGGAATTTAAAATTTTCTATTGATACTCAAATGAAGGCTTTCCTTTGAATAGCCCAGATCTAAACGGAAAGAGAGAGGAGAGTATTCCAGTTGGAAGAAATGTGGAAGACTCTTTGATGGAAGAAAACTTGGAAAATCTAGAAATTAGAAGAAATCTCCTCCAGAACAGAACTAATCATTAAGAGCAATATATTATTACAGTGGGCAGATAAGAAGGGACACAAGAGACCATGGAGGGCCTTACTGGCCAAATGGGGATTTCAGCTTTACCTTGAGAGGAAGGGAAACCTATTTAATTTGAAGGCTGGAGCATTGTATTTACATTCTGGAAAAACCACTCTGTTTTCTTTCATTTTTACTAAAAAAGAATTGACTGAAGGACATCAAACATGGATAAAAAAAAAAAAAGAGGCCACTTAAGCTGCTGTTGTATTTGAGGCAAGGGAAGTGGGTTGTTCGGAGGAGAGTCATGACAGTGAGCCGGGAAAGAGGGATATGGGATGAATTATATTTAGGAGATATGCCTGGCAAGGGCTAGTGATGAATTAGATATGGAATGAATGAAGTAGGTGATTTGGGGAGGTTGGCCTTCAAAATTGGACTGCTCATGGTGTCACTTCCTGAGGTGGGAAATACAGGCAAGGAAACCATTTGGGGACAAGTTCATGATTTTGTTTTGGATTGAATTGCATGGGTAGAAGGACATCCCTGGTGGATCAGTGGTAAAGAATCTGCCAGCAATGCAGGAGACCCGGGGTTGATCCCTGGTTGGGAAAGATACTCTGGAGTAGGGCAAGAAAACCACACCAGTTTTCTTGCTTGGAGAATCCCGTGGACAGAGGAGCCTGGCAGGGTGTAGTCCATAGGGTTGTACAAGGTCAGACATGACTGAAGCGACAAAGCAGTAGCAGCAGCAGTAGCAGCATGCGTAGAAAAGAAGAGGGAAGAGCTTGAGAGCTAGTTATCTGGGTTTAGCGCTCAGAGGAGAGTCCTGATATAAATTTAATACCATTAATGTATACCAGATAATATAAAGAGTGGCAAAGATGAGATTGCCTGGGGGAAGAGATGAACTGCTAGGACAAACAGTAGAGGAGAATGAGTCAGCAAAGACAGAAAAAGAGCAGCTAGAGACAGGAAAAGCATCAAAGGAGTCTCACAGATGCCAAGGGAGAGTGAGTACCAAGAAGGGATCAGTGAACTTCACAGTAGGAATTGCGTCCAACTCATCAGAATTTTCCAGCTCTCTGTCTACAGGCACATCGTTGATGGCTCTCCTTCCTAGCTTGTGGTGGGTGGGTGTGGACATGCATTTAGTTCTGGCTAAAGAGTTATAAGCAAACAGAATGTGTGTTGATTCTAGGCATAGTCTATAATTGCCTGTATGAAGTTCACCAGAGGTCTCCCTCTACCAGGATAACAAGCAGTGTTCAAATTAGAGGCTGCTATGAAGGTCCAAGTTCCTGAGTGATTGAGTTGAACAAAGGCCTCCAGCTAACCCTCAATGGACCTACAGAGTGAGCAAGAAAGAGACCTTTGTTATGGTGAGCCTAAGGGATTGGAGTTGTTTTTTACTTTAGTATCATATAGACCCTTCTGAATGACATGTGTTAAAATCTTCTGAAAGATCAAGAAAATTAAAGAATTGAAAAAATTCCATTGGATTTAGAAAAGTGGTCATAAGGGGAGTTTAATGGAAGTAGAAGTCAGAAAGAGTTGAGGCCTGAGAAGATAAGCAAACTGACAGCAAGTTTATATAGAGAGATTGTTGACAACATCAGTGACGAGAAGGAAAGGTTATCATGGGCGCTTGAGAGAGGTGTAAAAGTTTGTTGTTTTTATAAAATGGGGGAGATTTGAGAAACATGTGGATAGAAAGAATTTTGATGGGAAATGAGGTAGAATATGAAGGAAAATATAAATGAAAATAAGAGATGATTGATATTGACAGTTTCTTGAAAAGGTAGGAGGGAAATGTCTTGAGCACTGCTAACAGAGGCAAATTTTGACTAAGTAATTCTTGGCTCTTTACAAAAAGAATCACTTATTGGAATAAAAATGAATGAATGAATGACTAGATAAATAAATATTCTATAATGAGTAAAGAATAAACAAAGATGAAACCTTTATATTTTCCTCTTTTTTTTTTTTTTTTGGTCCCAATGTTATATGTCAGAAGAGACAGTTCTTGCTTCACCCCTTTAGAATGAGACTTGTGTATGTTTAGAACCAGTCCTGAGCAAAACTCTAAGTGATTAACTTTTAATTTATGCCACTCTTTCATGTTGCAAGAAATACAGTGAAGAGGGTGTGTTGAAAGGAGAGAATAAAATTAAGAAGCACAGGAAGTCACTATGACACTTAAACAATCAGGAAGAACTCAAATGTAGTTTAAGATGTAACTCAGTACACAACCACTAGAATGTAGGGTTTGTGAAAGCATGGATTTATTTTTATTTTCTTCTCTCAGTAGACCTTGTCAGTATCACCAGGTCTTAGACTAGTCCACAGTGCATAGTAAGCACTCAGGAAGTATTTGCTGAATGTGAGAATGACTAACAGCTTGCCTTGCCCTTATAAAAGTCTAGTACTTCCGAACTCTGATTCTGCCACTCCTGCCTTTATCTTACTCTGCTTCTTTCTCTGCTTCTACTGTCACTGCCAATCACCAACACCCCACCCTGCTCCTCTCTTACTCCCACGGTTTCTGTATATTACTCAAGCTTTTGACTAGTTTGTGGTTTCTGTTTTCCGTCTTGTCAAGGTATTTATCTTAGTTTCGCAATACTCCAGAGACTGTAGCTCTATTTGAAGTTTTTCATTTTCATGCCATAAGAGAGATGGTATGATTGTTTAGTTAGTTATTTACTACTCTTTCTCTCTCATATATATATATATATATAAGATGGGGCATAGCTCTCATTTCAGAATACCTCATAAGACCGCTATATAAGTCTGTAGCTTTCAAATTTGTCCACATCAAGGAAAATATTTTCCATTTGACCCAACACTCGCACAAACACATTGTTAACATAGTTGACACACACACATACACAGGGAAATAATACTTCATGAAACAGAATTGATCCTTTTTCTTTCAATATACTGTTACATTGTAGTCTAGTCTAGTATATTTTATTTCATTCATTCCATTCCATTCATTCTGTTCTGTTCCATCTCCATTTATTCTGTTTCACTTAAAAATGTTGTGAATTGATTCATGGCCCACAAACAGGTCAAACATACAGTATGAAAAATCTTAGTCTAAGTTGCATATGGCCAACTTTGGTTTAGGCATCAGTTTTTAACCTGGTCATCTGGGATCAACCATTTGTGGTCAGCTAGGGCAGCCAATGGAGTCATATGTTGCGAGCGAAGAAAGATTATATCTTTGGCTAGGATCTTTCATGAAAAGGAAGAGGTTCAGTTCAGTTCAGTTGCTCAGTCATGTCAGACTCTTTGTGATCCCATGAACCGTAGCATGCCAGGCCTCCCTGTCCGTCACCAACTCCCAGAGTTCACCCAAACTCATATATGAGTTGGTGCTGCCATCCAACCATCTCATCCTCCATGGTCCCCTTCTCCTCCTGCCCTCAATCTTTCCAAGCATCAGGGTCTATTCAGATGAGTCAGCTCTTCTCATCAGGTGGCCAAAGTATTGGAGTTTCAGCTTCAACCTAAGTCCTTCCAGTGAACACCCAGGACTGATCTCCTTTAGGATGGACTGGTTGGATCTCCTTGCACTCCAAGGGACTCTCAAGAGTCTTCTCCAACACCACAGTTCAAAAGCATCAATTCTTTGGCGCTCAGCTTTCTTCAGAGTCCAACTCTCACATCCATACATGAGCACTGGAAAAACCATAGCCTTGACTAGACAGACCTTTGTTGACAAAGTAATGTCTCTGCTTTTGAATATGCTGTCTAGGTTGGTCATAACTTTTCTTCCAAGGAGTAAGCGTCTTTTAATTTCATGGCTGCAATCACCATCTGCAGTGATTTTGGAGCCCCCCAAAATAAAGTCAGCCACTGTTTCCAATGTTTCCTCATCTATTTGCCATGAAGGGATGGGACTGGATGCCATGATCTTCATTTTCTGAGTGTTGAGCTTTAAGCCAACTTTTTCACTTTCCTCAAGAAGCTCTTTAGTTCTTCTTCACTTTCTGCCATAAGGGTGATATCTGCATATCTGAGATTATTGATATTCCGGCAATCTTGATTCCAGCTTGTGCTTCTTCCAGCCCAGCATTTCTCATGGTGTACTCTGCAGAAGAGGTAGTCCCTTTTTTTTATGTGGATGTGAGAAGTACTTAATATGTTCTCTATAATAGAGGCCATCTCCCATTCTAGTGCAGCTCTATCTTTTCCTCACTCTGCCCATTTCTTAAACTAACCCCTACTAAAATGTAGGTTGATAGAGTCTTGCAATGAGAACCCCTCTTAAGATGCATTTTAATTTTAGGATGGTCATATTTAGTTAATGAAATTTAATCACTCTTGAGAGCACACCATTTTTAAAACAGAATCCCGGGTTGCTCATTATGAAATAATGGGTGACAGTCCAGAAGCAGGTGATATTTGGGGGAACCAGGGCTTTTTGTCAATGCTACGGAATTTCCTGAGATGTTAGAATCCCAGATTGCTTGTTATGAAATAATGGGTGACAGTCCAGAAGCAGGTGATATTTGGGGGAACCAGGGCTTTTTGTCAATGCTACAGAATTTCCTGAGATGTTAGAATCCCAGGTCGCTCGTTATGAAATAATGGGTGACAGTCCAGAAGCAGGTGATATTTGGGGGAACCAGGGCTTTTTGTCAATGCTACGGAATTTCCTGAGATGGTAACATGATGCGACAGCCAGAATAATGGCCTCTTCCAGATGTTACACCCTAATCCCTGGAATCTGTGAATATGTTGCCTGAAATGGTAAGGAGGGCTTTGCAAATGTGGCTAAGGCCCTTTTCACTGAGATGTGGGTAGGTTAACCTGTGGGTGGTGGAGGGAGGGAGTTAGGGGCAAGATGTGATGACAGGATCAGAAAGATGTGACTTCAGAGGATTCCATCTATTATTTCTGACCTTCAAGACAAGGAAGGGATCTGAGCTAAGGAAGGGGATGGCCTCTAAAGTTGAAAAATGCAAGAAAATGGACTCTCCGCAGAGCATCCCAAAAGGCATGTGCTTCTGCTACCACCTTGATTTTAGCCCAGTGAGACCCATGTCAGCCTCCTGACTTTCAGAACTGTATGATAATAAATTTTTGTTGTTTAAACCACTATATTTGTGGGTACATTGTTACAGCAGCAATGGAAAACAAATGCATTCAGAGTGAATTTGCCAGCACCAGGAGAATGTGTGGAAATAAAAGCAGAACCTCATCTAGATTCTGACATCCCAAACAGGTTGTTTAAGGGTAGTGGATAGGTGACTTAAAGCACTCCTTTTCTTCTATGCAAGAGAACATCGAGCTTTCAGACTTTGTAAGAGACTTGTCTCTATGAAGTTTATTCTCTTAACCCCCAAGGTAGAGAATAGAATTTGCTGTGCTTGAAAATTTGTCAAGAATATGCAAACTAAGAGACAGGATATGAAATATACTGCTACTTTCTTTAGAGATTCAAATTGACAGAAAAATCACTTCTGAAAAATCCCAATAATGGTGCCCACAGCACATAGCAGTATGTGAATGGAAGTGAAAGAAGAAAGAAAGTGAAATTGCTCAGTTGTGTCTGACTCTTTGAGATGCCATGGACTGTAGCCTATCAGGGTTCTCTGTCCATGGGATTTTCCAGGCAAGAGTGCTGGAGTGGGTTGCCATTTCCTTCTCCAATGTTAACATTAAAAAATGTTTTGTG
Source organism: Capricornis sumatraensis (assembly GCF_032405125.1). NCBI lineage: Eukaryota > Metazoa > Chordata > Mammalia > Artiodactyla > Bovidae > Capricornis > Capricornis sumatraensis. The sequence continues at coordinate 33,654,313 of NC_091073.1, read as the reverse complement.
TCGCCATTTCCTTCTCCAATGTTAACATTAAAATATGTTTTGTGTCTTCTTGCGCAAAAGTGTTTAAATATTCAAGAAACACACACACACACATACAGACATGTGTGCCTGCCTAGTTGCTTCAACTCTTGTCACCCCATGGACCATAGCCCACCAGGCTCCTCTGTCTATGGAGTTCTCCAGGCAAGAGTCCTGGAGTGGGTTGCCATTTCCTTCTCCAGGGAATCTTCCTGACTCAGGGATTGAACTCACGTCTCCTGCATTGGCAGAGGGATTCTTTACCACTGTGCCACCTGGGAACCCCATATAGAGATATAGGTATATAGATAGATATAGATAGCAAAACATGTTATGTAAACTATATTAGCAGGTGAATTAGGAATATTTGCCATTTCCCTTTTTCTTGACTTACAGATGTGAACTTTATGGAGTACAATTAAAAGTTGATATTTTTTTCTCAAATAACTTGCAATATGGTATATCAGGGACTCAGAATAAATTCTTATTTCCCCTGAAAGTGAGTGAGATAATCTGTATGCTTGTACCCACCCACACGCGCGCACACACACACACACACACACACACACACACACACACACACATAAAGATATCTGTTAATGGAGTGCAAAAAAATCACTGTTTTAATCAAGGGACACAAAATTCAACACTTTTCTAGAACTTAATGACAAATATATACTTTGGAAAATTTCAGGAAAATCGAAAGTTCCAGGGAAATTGATGTAAAGACAGCTGAAGGTTTTGCCAGAGTGATCTTGGTATGATGATAGCAGTTATACCACAGAGGAGTCAACAAATGGACTACTATTTAGGTTACTGTTACGAGGCAAGTAATCCATAGACGTTCCAGCAAAAACTGCACAGGGGATTCTCTGTTGTCGATTAGTAGCAAAAGGGCAGCATGGAAACATCTTATGACCATGTGAAGAGTTGGCATATATTCCATTATGTGCTATCCTGAAAGCAACAAGTGAAAGAAAACAGCAGTGAATTTCTAAACTACAGCTTGGCAGGGGTCAATTTATGAATGATTCATCTTATGCTTGAGTAAAGAGCCAGAAAGATGTAGTGAAGGAAACTATGAAATTGTAAGAACAACTTGGCTCACTTTCTTAATCTAGAGAAATTAGGATTGATGTGACCTAAATTAACTTTGGCCCTAACATTTAAGGGCTTCCCTGGTGGCTCAATCAGTAGAGTCTGCCTGCAATGCAGGAGAACTGTGTTTGATCCCTGAGTTGGGAAGATCCCCTGGAGAAGGAAATGGCAACCCACTCCAGTATTCTTGCCTGGAGAATTCCAGGACAGAGGAGTCTGGTGGGCTACAGTCAATGAGATCACAAAGAGTCAGACATGACTGGCTGACTGACTAACTTAACATTTTTCTATGATTTGAGATACTCACTGAAATTAACTGGTAAATGGCACAGTATTAACTGTTTTGGGAAAGTCGTAGTATGATCATGACTCAGGGACAAAGTGATCCAGAAAATAGATGTCATAGGCAGCCCAGGGGTATAAGAGTCAATGGCATACCGAAACAGGACAGAGAAAAAACTCCAGGGGGGATCTTTCTTATAAGCTTGCAAAAGTGGCCTTTCCCTTTCCAAGACAGCCTCATATGGGGAAGAATCTGATCATGGGGGGTGGGGGTGGGGGGTGAGGGGGGAGGGATATGGCTTTTGCCTATCGCTCTTTCTAGTATATTTGTTCCAAACATAGGGATGAACATGAGTAATATTTAATATAGGTCATTAAAGGATACCAAGAAAATCCCCTTTTAATTATTAAGTAACACTGTGGACATATTCAAACCACATTTTGTGTTTGATTTTCCCCTATGGGTTCCAGTCATCCCTAGCTCTGCTCCCTACCAGATACAGAGAGGCAATAAGGTCTAAATTCTCTATTCAATGTGGTATTAGGAGAAAAAAAGCTACCTCTGCATTAATGAGCAATCGACAGCTTCCATGTGGTCAGAAAAATTTTAAGTTTAAAAAACTTTAAGCAAGCCTTCCTCATTTTACAGATCAGTTCAGTTAGGTCAACGAATATCTACCATTTCCAGATACTGTGGAGCTTTTGGATATTTAGGGATTAAATAAGACCCAGTCCTGATCAGACAGAGTCTTAATAAAGTTGGGTGGGCAGAGGTAATATCTGTTATGGTGAGGTAAGAACTACATTAAATGTATGTATCAGTCAATGTTCTTAGTTCCAAGCAATAGAAATTTAATTTGTCTGATGTAAATTGAAGAAGGATGCATCAAATTCTAGTCCCACAATTGCTGAAGGCTAGAGAATCAGGCTGGAGAAGGCAATGGCAACCCACTCCAGTACTCTTGCCTGGAAAATCCCATGGACAGAGGAGCCTGGTAGGCTGCAGTACATGGGGTCGCTAAGAGTCGGACACGACTGAGCAACTTCACTTTCACTTTTCACTTTCATGCATTGGAGAAGGAAATGGCAACCCACTCCAGTGTTCTTGCCTGGAGAATCCCAGGGACGGGGGAGCCTGGTGGGTTGCCATCTACGGGGTCGCACAGAGTTGGACATGACTGAAGCGACTTAGCAGCAGCAGCAGCAGCAGCAGTACAGAATCAGGCACATGGCTTGTGAAGACAAAGCAACAGCCACGGTTGTTATTGAATAAGTTAGTTTTTTTCTGCTAAGCCCTAGAAAACAGTTTGCAGAACCATTACCGAGAGTTCTAGGTTCTACACTCCATGGCTCTGACAGACACATCCAAGACAGAACATTGTTTGCACAGCTGCCTCTGTTCACCTGAAGAGTGGATTCTCCTCTGTTACTGCTTCTTTGGGCCTCCAGTTCCTAATTCCAGGTGCCAGGTAGCTGTGTCTGATTAGCCGCTCTAAGTGCTTTCCCTAATCTGCCAGGCTAGCTGGGACAGTGAGTCACTGGCATTTTGGCTTCCATGTTGTTGTCACCACTAAAGTATGGATGGAGTGTAGCAGATTTTAAACTCACAGTTTAATACATCACTGTGTCTTTTAGCTTAAATAATCTTTCGGATAACTCCTTTTTTGCTCTCAGCCTTTCAGTTTCTCCTCCTCCATCTTCAGTTTTCTTTAAGATGGTCCCTAAGTGTATATAGGAAGACAGACATAACATTATGGTATGGGGAAGGAAGGGGATCTGAAGCCATGTCATATTGTCTGGGTCCTGGCTAGTCACCTGCTATAGAGGAGTTTGCTTTGACTCTAGTGCTTGACCAACAGGTCTTTTTGAAGTGTTGTGCAAGCATGATATCCATTATATGATCCTTACCATTTTTCTTGGGTCACAAAGCATAATATAGCCTCTTTGTCCTAACCCCCTAGTATGTGCATGTCCCCTTGCCCACTTGGCACCTTCATGCTCCCACAATGAAGAATGTGGTGTTAGTCCCTGAATAGCTCTCCTAGCTGGGCAAAGAATACAATGGTGTCAGCTGTGTGATTGAACATGGAGGCCCTGCACTTGATATATTTCACTTTTCAGTACCTAGGGAGCATGTGTGTGCCTGCTCAGTCGCTTCAGTTGTGTCCAACTCTCTGGAACCCCATGGGCTGTAGCATGCCCAGGCTCCTGTGTCCACAGGATTCTCCAGGTAAGAATATTGGAGTGGGTTCCCATGCCCTTCACTGGGGATTGTCCCAACCTAGGGGTTGAAACCTAGGGTATGTCTCCTGCATCTCCTGCATTGCAGGCAGTTCTTTATCTACTGAGCCACTGTTTCAACTGAAGCCCTCTTAGAGTCCCACTCACCCTCTGGCTTTCTTCTTTCCACACACTGGGCTAGAAGGGGCTGGCTTTCTATACTTTAATACTATCTGTCAGGAAATAACAGATATCCATATTCTACTTAATTTTTAGGTGCAACAAATCTTGTGGCTGCAAGTGATCACGATTTCAGGGTAGAAATGAAAACAACTTGGTTTAGCATTAACAAAATATCAAGTCAGCCAGACATTTGTGTAAATCAGTACAAGAAACATGTAAGGGGTTTAGAATGGGGTAAAGGGGTCAGAAAAGACATTCTTTTTTTTTAAATTATTTTATTTTTTTTTTAAATTTTAAAATCTTTAATTCTTACATGTGTTCCCAAACATGAACCCCCCTCCTCTCCCTCCCCATAACATCTCAGTGGGTCATCCCCATGCACCAACTCCAAGCAAGCTGTATCCTGCGTCAGACATGGACTGGCGATTCAATTCATACATGATAGTATACATGATAGAATGCCATTCTCCAAAATCATCCCACCCTCTCCCTCTCCCTCTGAGTCCAAAAGTCCGTTATACACAGCTGTGTCTTTTTTCCTGTCTTGCATACAGGGTCGTCATTGCCATCTTTCTAAATTCCATATATATGTGTTAGTATACTGTATTGGTGTTTTTCTTTCTGGCTTACTTCACTCTGTATAATCGGCTCCAGTTTCATCCATCTCATCAGAATTGATTCAAATGAATTCTGTTTAACGGCTGAGTAATACTCCATTGTGTATATGTACCACAGCTTTCTTATCCATTCATCTGCTGATGGACATCTAGGTTGTTTCCATGTCCTGGCTATTATAAACAGTGCTGCGATGAACATTGGGGTACATGTGTCTCTTTCAATTCTGGTTTCCTCGGTGTGTATGCCCAGCAGTGGGATTGCTGGGCAGAAAAGACATTCTTAAGGAAACAACTCTGAACTGTGTTGGGGATGAACTCCCTGCCCAATTTTAGATAGCTTGTATGCACACAGGCAGGATGAGCGGCTAGAAGTCCTTAAGATATATTAGAGGGCAGTTGGGAAGACTCTCCTGACCAACAGTCACCTTCACTAGCCTGCCTTTGTGTCTGATGATCCACAGATATCTCACTGTGTGTCAGCAGAATCTAGAAGGTTCACTTCCTCCACAGTGGCTGACAGCCGGACTACACAGCAGACTGTGTGAAGACTGAGAGAATTCTGTAGAAGTAGATATGTAAGGAACCAACAACTACCGAAACAATTCCCTTCTTGGGTGGGAGAGATCAGTGATTAAGAATTATTTAAAGAAGTCTGAAGGGCAGCATTTTCACTTCAGAACCATGAGATTAGATTGCAGGGGAAGGGAACCAGAAACGCTGGAGCTGATCAAAAACTGTAGATGGTGGCAGGGCCATGTCTCCAACCAAGATGCAGTTATGGGAATGAGGGCCAGTCTTTGGGAAGCTGTTAGCAAGCCAAGTGCACAGCATGGAGCAGAACTGGTGAAACAGTTAGTTCTGATCCAGTAAAGTGTTCATTTCAGGTACTGACAGGCGTTAAATTGATAGACTTAGTACCATACCATTCTGCAAATAGAGGGCTGCACCAGAGTAGACCACAGGAGCATTCTGAGATCAGTATTCCTCCTAGGTATTTAAAGAGTTCTTTAAATGCAAATATTTCCTGGGAGAGATAAAGATAGTATTATCCAGCTCGGAGTAAATATCTCAGTTATTTCATTCATTGGTTGTTTTATCAGAAACATTTACATGTAAATCACTGAGTTAGTGAGTGGGAATAAAATCAGATCTTACCTTCACAGTGGAAGATAAGACCACATATATATACACATACCAATGAAATAAGGTATAAAACCTGTTATGAGAGGGCTAGATAATATATGGTTTGTTAAGAGAGAACATAATTCAAATTAGGACAGGCTGGCAAGGGCTTCTTAGAAAAGAATGTTTTGTTTCACTGAGCTTTGAAAGAAAGGAAGGATCTGAACATTTAAAGTTGGGAAAATAGTAGAGAGAAGAAACAGCATGGAGAACAAAATCTGTAGGGTTTAGGGAAACAGAAAACTGTTTGTTTTGGAAATAATATAAATGACATAAGGGCAAGTTAGGTTCTGGTCAGGAGATTGAGAGATCTGTGGCAAAGGAAATAGAATGACTCAGTTTGAATTGTGGAATGACCCAAGGGGAAACTTCAAAGGAGCTCTGGGTGGATCAAGTAGGTTTGGCCACATGAAACCCATTTCCTTAGTGGGGAGGCAGGGATACAGAAAGTGCAGAAAATGGAAAAAAAAAAAATTCTTTTGTCACCATTCTGCCATCTGCTTACTTTAGCTGAATGCTTCCATTAGGTTTTTGGGTTCAGACCAGGACTTGTCTATAACCATTTTATGGTTTGTTTCTAATGAGAAAGAAAAGGCTAGAGACAGATGCTGTATGAGTAAATGGAGAAAATACATTTTTTAGGTTTTGTTTGTTTGTTTCTAACACTTTCCCAGTGTTGCAAAGAAGTGAAGCAATTATTGCACCTTTACTTTTACCCAAGTTTTAAAATTTCTATTTTTTCTTCCAATTTTCTTGAGTTTTGAGCAATCAGAAGTAATGTTGGAATCCACAGAAGGAAAACACAAAATCAGGGAATGGAAAGGAAAAAGATAGAAAATATCAACAAGTTTCATCTTTTTTTTTTTTTTTTTCAAAGTTGCTTTTTATTTTATTTTATTTTTTTTTTTTATTTTTTATTAAATTTTAAAATCTTTAATTCTTACATGTGTTCCCAAACATGAAACCCCCTCCCACCTCCCTCCCCATAATATCTCTGTGGGTGATCCCCATGCACCAGCCCCAATCATGCTGTATCCTGCGTCAGACATAGACTGGCGATTCAATTCTTACATGATAGTATACATGATAGAATGCCATTCTCCCAATCTTGTTCACATTTTAAAAATCACATTTAAAGTAATCCAGGGCATTTAGAAACTGAAGGGTATAATGTTTCTATTATATCCTTTAGCACCTGTGAGTGACAATCACAAATGCTGATGCAGGATTAACTAGAGGCTTTCAGGATTTACCTGGGAAGTTCTCATTCATCTGTTGCACAAGGTAATGAGGCATCTCTGCCCTGAATCACTGAAAGAGAATCTGGTGTGGCAGGTTGCACAGCTGAGTGAGGATTTGTTTGCATAAAGTCTTTTTAGTTCGTTCCAACAGTGAGGGCACCTTCTTGTTGGCAAACATCAAACCTTTTTTCCATTTCCTTTTATAGAAATAATTTCACATTTACAAATTGTTCTTAAATATACCCACCCAATACATACATGTTTACTTTTTGTTTTGCTTTTTTTTTTTTTCCCACCTTCCCAGAGCAAAGCTGCACCCTCTTCTCCCAGTTTCAGGTGAGAAATTTGAATTGTGGGTATTGTAGTTCTTCTCCCTTTTAGGGTTTCCGGTTGAGCAGCCTGGAGTCATACCACAAGGACTCCTAGTCCCAGGTGGCTCAGTAAGTATTAGTCCAGGCGCCACATACAGAGCAAGGCACGTCTGTAAGGAGGCCTTGGTTTGGGGTAGAAAGACTTCCATTCACTCTACCAAATAATGTTCCTGAACTGAAGAGACTGGGGTTCATTTCTGCAATTGTAAGTGCTGCTTTTAAAAATTAATTATTTTCACTATTGATACATGGTGCAAATAGGAAATTGTGTCATTTCCAGAACAATTGAATAAAGTAAATATTTCTTCCTTCCCAAGGCCTCCTTGGGAAAGAAAAAGAGAAGGTAATTGACACTCTGTGGGTTTGTGGGACATGGTTTAGAATAAATTTTAATACATAAATACCTGAGACATGGCATAGGATGAAATAATTTATGAAAAGAACAATAAGACATGCTACATTCAAAGTCAGGTATAAACAATGACAACAACAATAGAACCCCACTTTGACTTACTTCAGATATGTGGATGGTTGAAATCCTTTGAAACTTTTAAATATTTCAAAAGGCAACAGCTGTGTTGAAAAGACTGTGGATGTTAAAGTCAGATAAAGTTAGATTCAGTGGCCCTACTTCTTATTAGATGTGTGAACTTTGGCACAGTATTTCACCTTGTGGAGCCCCATTCCCACACTTGTAAGGTGGGTGTAAAGCCTGCCTCACGAGATTAATAGTATAAATGAGTGCTGTGCATTATGCTGAATAGGTGCCTAGACAATAGCTACTGGAGGGTGGACTTTCTTCATAATGAAGTTTCAATTCAGCTTCAAAAACAGATTAAAGGGATAATTTATTGTAGGACTCCACTTATATGAGGTATTAAGAGTAGTCAAATTCATAGAAACAGAAAGTAGAATTGTGGTTGCCAGGGGTTAGGGAGAGGGTGAAATAGGAAATATTTAGTAAGTAACGAGTTTCAGTTTTGCAATTTGAAAATGTTCTAAAGATTGATTGCACAATAATGTAAATATACTTAACAGTACCGTGCTCTACACTTACAAATGGTTAGGATGGTAAATTTTACATCATGTGTTTTTACCACAATTAAAAAAAACCAGATCAAGGAGCGCGTAGTGAGAATTCTGGTGCCTCTTATTTATGAAAGTATCTCTGACTCCTTAAAACATGTCTAAATCCATTTTCAGTGGGTCTAATTTTAGAGTTGATATTGGATCACCTGTGTTAATCTCTGTTTTTTTGCATAATAATAATTAGCAGAGAGGATAATGCAATTTTGCTGTATTCTTAAAGTCATCACTATTTTTGTGGAGATCCTTTTATATCCTCCATAACTTAATTATGTGATTAATTCATAATAGTGAGATTTCATCATTACTGTACAGAATATAGGAATTGTGAAGTCATAGTTTGGTTGCAACTTACTTGAAAACTTTAGAAACAGCTTAAATGTTTTATTTATTTTGGTGTTCTCACCTTCCCTGGAGCTATAAACAGATAATTTTATGTGTCTGTCTTAGAGATAATAAAGACTATTAAGACAGGATCTGTTAAACACCATCCTGTCTTAAAATGTGTTAGCTAATTTGGAGGACAAAAGACAATTTGAAATTAAGTTGATTTTAAATTTAATAACATATAATGAAAGTATGTCATTGTTGAATTTTTGGAAAATCTTCTCTTGAAAGACTACACCAATGCCTAGCTGTCTATTGAAACTATGTGTCTTCTATGGTATTTGGTGATAACTGAGAAGGCAATGGCACCCCACTCCAGTACTCTTGCCTGGAAAATCCCATGGGTGGAGGAGCCTGGTAGGCTGCAGTCCATGGGGTCGCTACCAGTCAGACACGACTGAGAAACTTCACTTTCCCTTTTCACTTTCATGCATTGGAGAAGGAAATGGCAACCCACTCCAGTGTTCTTGCCTGGAGAATCCCAGGCACGGGGGAGCCTGGTGGGCTGCCATCTATGGGGTTGCACAGAGTCGGACACGACTGAAGCAACTTAGCAGCAGCGTGACAAGTGTGTAAAGTTTTGCATGGGATATATCATTTAAATGTAAACTCTCTCAGGAACTATGTCAGGAAGTCCAGGGTAGATTAAAGTGAAAACAAAGGAGAAAGAAAGCTGCCGAATCAGTTGATAAATATAGTATACTATCTAAAAGGGCATTACTTCTGCTGTTGAATGTCATCTATAGTCTACTCTCTCTAGGACATGCCATTTATTCACTTAACAATTCCTTCTCACAGTCCTACAATGTCCTTCCCCTGGGCTGGGCTTTGGGGTTAGAGTAACTGAGGCATAGCCCTTGAGGGGATCCTATTCTATTAGAGGAGGTATGTACTTCTAAATAGCTAAAGGCAGAAAGTGCTAATTCATGTCGCTTAAGTCATTCCTGGCCTCACTGTTCGTTCATTCCTACTGCTTAGCATATATGCTGCTCAGGAACATGAGATTAAAGAAGTTTTCATAAATCTTTGCTTGAACTGTAATAATTAGAGGACAGAAAAAAATAAATTTGGAAACTTGAATGTGAGTTGGTCAAAAACAAAGTGGAATGACTTCCCTGAACATGGAAGAAATACATACCCAGAATTTCAGAGGAAGGGGAGTTCATAGTGTCTGGAATAAATAACAGGTGCTGGGAATGAAAATGGAAGAGGGGGATGGGAACTCAATAGCAAAACAACAACAATAATAATTTAATAATAGTAATAAATGATAACAGTCAAAATGCTTTTGAGTTTTTAAGCTTGGGCCTGAGAGAATAACAGTAATACTGAAGCAAAAGAGAGGGGAGCTAGTTCTTGTGGGGGAAATGTGCTTCAGGCAATTTGAAATCAGAGCTGAGCTGATCTTTCAGTGGAAAGGGAAACTGAGTTGTTAATCACTTGGAATTGGAATTCTGGAGAGCCATCAGAACTGGCCAGAACAATAGAGACAGCAAGCAAGCACCTCTTTCAGTAAAATGAAACTTAGTTCTGTTCTTGCTCCTGCCTCACTCATAGAGGCATGCTGAAGAAAGAGACTCTCCAGGTATCTAGGGATGGAGAGGAGAAAGAAGACTGGATTGACTGCTTTCACAACTTTATTTTGTCTTAGGGTTTCTCTCTTGATTACTATAATTACCACCTTGCTCAGCGATGATGCTTCTTTGTAGGAGCCTTCCTGGGAAAAAAACAGAAACATCATTTCTAGCCAGGAGACTGACCACTAGGTTTACTTTCCAGGAATGGTAGAGGGGAGTTTTTGTGTCTTCTGTTTCCATTGGGAAGAGCATTTAATTTGGAAGTTTTCCTAAAAGATACAATACATAGTAGATTTCCATTTAAAGATAGATATCATAAAGGCTTGCACACTCACCTTCCAGCCTAGCAAAAAAAATTAGAAATTAAAAAATTCAAGTGCTCTCCCTGGTTCTGTTCCTCCCTTTGCTACCTCAGCAGTCACTGCTTTTCAGTCTTTGTAGATTTTCTCTCTGTTGTACGCTTTTATTCTTTTGTCTACCTTTATTTTTATATTTTACTATTTCTACTGCAATTGAACATATCCATAAATATTATATAAGCTTGTTTTAAAGTTGAAAGATTTTATATAAACCCTAGAGTATACAGTGTTCAACTGCAACTTGCTCTGTTCTTTTAACCTCGTACTTTTCAGGATAATCCGTATTGATTTTTGTAGCACAACTTATTAGTTTTCATAGCAGCATGGTATTTTGCTATCATAAATAGAATTATAAATAATATTCTTATACATGCCAGTTGTATACAAATATAAGATTTATTTTAGTGAATATTTCATAATTTGCTGAACCATAGTCATGTATATCTTCAAATTTATGAGATACTGATGAATTGCCTTCTAAAATATTTATCCCATATTTTGTTCATACACAGTGAAGGAGAATTCCTGTTTCTCCCTAATCTCAAGACACTTATTTATCTTCAATGCTCTAAATAAATAATCTCTCCAGATGTAACTGAAAACCAGATATTTGTGGCATCTTGGAGACTCAGATATGTTTGTAGCATTGTAATCTCTAAAATAAAGTGCAAAATTTGATCTTAAATCAACTTCCTTGTTTCTCAGCCTGTGGTGTGAGAGAACAACTGAATTTTCTATTTAGTAGACATTGTTGTTGTTCAGTCACTAAGTCGTGCCCGACTCTTTGTTACTCCATGCACAGCGGGCTTCCCTGGCCTTCACTATCTCCCACAATTTGCTCAAATTCATGTCCATTGAATCAGTGATGCTATCTAACCATCTCTTCCTCTGCCACGCCCTTTTCCTTGTGCCTTCAATCTTTACCAGCATCAGGGTCTTTTCCAGTGAGTCAGTTCTTTGAAACAGGTGGGCAAAGTATTGAAGTTTCAGCTTCAGCATCAGTCCTTCCAATGAATATTCAGGGTTGAATTCCTTTAGGATTGACTGGTTGGATCTTCTTGCTGTCCAAGGGACTCTCAAGAGTCTTCTCTAGCACCACAATTTGAAAGCATCAGTTCTTTGGTGCTCAGCCTTTTTTATGGTCCACCTCTCGCATCCGTATGTGACTATTGGACTTTTGATGGCCAAGTGATGTATCTGCTTTTTAATACTCTGTCTAGGTTTGTCATAACTTTCCTTCCAAGGAGCAAGTCTTAATTTCATGGCTGCAGTCACTGTTCACAGTGATTTTCAAGCCCAAGAAAATTAAATCTGCCACTGTTTCCACTTTTTCCCCATCTATTTGCAATGAAGATGGGACCAGATGCCATCATCTTCATTTTTTGAATGTTGAGTTTTAAGCCAGCCTTTTCACTTTTGTATTAATAATAATAACAATACCATGTACCAAATACTGTTTTAAGTCCCTTAAGTAAAATATATGGCTCAATTAATTTGAGGGTTAGGATAAAGATGTTCTGCCAGTTTTAGAGATAAAAGAAACTGATTCACAGAAGTACCATGTCAGTAGTAACAGGTTGTGAAATTTGTATCTACTCAGAATATTCCAGCTAAGACAAGTGATAAAAGGTAGGTGGGAACAGACTGGATAAAGAGACATCAAAGTATCATAGTCCTAAACTTCCAAAACTTTAAAATCTAGCCACTAGTTAATAAGATAAAAAGAGCATAATGAAGTGATGAGAAGTGTCAAATAAGTCTATATTTGTATGGAGAGAATTTAATTTTGCCTAGGAAACCTGGAAATGATTCTCATAAATGATCAAACTTTACTGAGCCTTGGAAATTAGAGAAACGAAGTTAAAGAGGCAAAAACAAAGGAAGTAGCTACTTATAAAATATAAGGAAATGGAAAGTACAAAATATATTTGGTAAAGTTAATTTATCCAGCCATTGACTCAACAAATAATTTCTGAACATCTGTTGTGTGTGAGGCACTGACCTAAACTGTGGGACATAGCAGTGAACAAAAAAGACCCCATCTCTCCCCATAGGTAAGTGTGATTGGTGATGTAGTATTTGGGGAATTGGGGGCAAAAGATGAAGGAAATAAGACTGGAAAGATAGATTGCCTATAATTATGAAGCATTTCCAAATATCAGCCTAAGAATTGTGCACTTTATTCTGAAGGCAGTGAGGAATCAGTGTGAGTCACTGTGGGGTGAGTGGCATTATTCATTCATTTATTCAGTAAACTTTAATTCAGCAGGCTTCCCAGGTGGCTCTAGTGATAAAACCCCGCTGGCCAATGCAGGAGACATAAGGGACAGGGTTCAATCCCTGAGTCGGGAAGATCCCCTGGAGGAGGGCATGGCAACCGCTCCAGTATTTTTGCCTGAAGAATCCCATGGACAGAGGAGCCTGGCAGGTGACAGTCTATAGCATCTTACAGAGTTGGACATGACTGAAGCGACTGAGCACACAAGCATTAATTCCACCTGAGCTTTACTTAGTCCTGGGGATACAAAGATTGAGGGAGTGATAAGCATGTGTATACAGTTGATAATGCTATGTAAGAAATAAGGTGGGAGTTGCAAAGCATAGGAAAGCCTAACAGAGGCTGGAGTGTGTGGTGAGAAGAGGGGGACTAGGGTTGGAGATAGCAGCCAGTTTTGACCTTATCAAAATTTATCAGAGTAAAACTTTAGGTGTGTTTCCCTTCCAATTTTTTAATGTTCAAAAGAAAATAAATTTTATTAGCTGACATATCATTTCATATATCAAACTTTTTAATTTTCTGAAACTTTCTCCTCAATACTTATACAGAAATATAATTCTCAGTCCTCAAACTAGAGTGCTAGGAGAAGCCCTTTATCCTTTGCTACTTGAAAAATAGCAAGTCTCAAGCAAAGTGAACAATCTCTGCTTACTAAACCATTATCTTTTTGGATGGTTTTAATAAACTGAAAATTCAATAAAAACATTACTTGGTTTTGAATATCAATAATAGAACATTGTTTTCTACTTGTAAAGGTTAATTCCTCAGTATTTACAGGTAGATTGCAAGCATACAGTATGGATGTATTTTTATGTTCTGCCTGTAATCCAGCCTATTTTTCTGTATTATCATGTGCAAAAAAAAAAAAAAAGTATGTTATAGCTCACCTATTTATGGAAAAATATAGACTCATTTATTCAGTCCATGGTGTTTCATTCAAGTTTCTAAATCTTATTTATAAATGACTTGGTCAGTTATTTGGAAAGGGCATTTCACTTGGATATAGACACAACTGTGTCAGAATGTCAGGGCTGAAAAAAGATGTTGGAGACTTTGTGCCAAATAGAAAAACTTTTAAAAATTCAGCAATGAATAGAGGCCTTACTGTGTATGTAAATATATTTACAAAGATATTAAATAAAAAATGTAAAGTAATTCTTGCCACAATAAGAAAATGCAAATAATATGTTAGCATATAGAACGTGAAGTAAGCTGAAACTCCAGGTTTCAGATTTTTAATCTGCAAATTCTCTCTTCATAAATACGACATGGCAGCTTTCAGTTTTTTCCAACTCTTTCCAGTAAGAAACACTGTAAACATATGGAATGTCTAGTGCCTTTCCTGTTTTTTACTTAACATATTTCAGTGAGTGACCCATATCATTGCATATGAGAAGACCACATTTATTTTTTCCCACAATGGCTATGGATATGCCAAAGATTTTTATTGGTCTCATATTGTTGATTTTTATGTAATTTCTAGATTTTGGCTACAATTAACAAAGCAAGAGTGGTCAAGGAAGTTAAACTGGAAAATTTGGCCAAGATGCTAAGATAACTGTTTTCTAACTAAAATCCCAAGTTGGGAATATCTTCACAAGTATTGACTCCTCACCCACCTCCAGGCTATAAGGAAAAATAAAGGGAGAATAAAACATAGAGGATTTTATAAGAATGAGTTTTGAAGCGCTAACCCAGTGTGGAGAGGTAGAAGTGAGGGATGGTCTTTTTTATCTCAAACTTAGAGGAAGTGGCTTTGCTATATACTCCTGGAAAGCTTAATGTGTTTTCCTCTAGAAAACCAGAGCTGAGGGGGACATCACTAACAGAAGAATTAGATGCGTTGCTCAGTTCACAGGTGATACAGTCATAAGCTTCTGAGGATTCCTCAAAGCTCACTCATGTACGTGTGCACACACTCACCCCCATACATAGTGCCAGTAATAAACACTGCAGAGCCAAAGCCAACTTTCAGTCACACTAATAGAGTAAAAATGTTCTGTTTTATTTCTCCTTTTTCTTCCCTACTCTCCAATTTTGGAGGCTACAGTAATGGGAGGTTGCAAGTTGAGTGAGAGAGGAAGTGAGGTAGAAAAAGAGAAGGTGTGCACAGCACTCCCTCCCCAGAAGCCTGTAGACTTGTAGGGCACGAGAGCAGGGAGTTCAGTCTTACACCAAAATGTTGGTATGCTGATGGAAATATTGGATGGGGCATTCTAATTCATGAATCAAAACTGTATTTTGCAACTTTAAATAACCACAGAGTAACCAAAAGATACATGGGGCCAACTAGGGAATTTTCATCAGTGGTATTGGGAAAAACTCCCCCAAGTGAATACATTTTTAAAAGGAAAGTGGTGGACAAAAATACAATTACATTCTGATTCATTTCACAAATTGTTTCAAATGGTTACATGTATATCTTTGCCTATATGTAAGGGAAACTCTCATTCTTAAACAAAGACAATATATCTATGAATTTCCAGAACCGAGTAATTAACTTGCAGTAAGAATAACTGAAACTAAAACTACTGTAGACAGAGTATAGAGAGTATTTCTAGAAGATCTTGAGAGTCACTGGACTGCAAGGAGATCCAACCAGTCCATCCTAAAGGAGATCAGTCCTGGGTGTTCATTGGAAGGACTGATGTTGAAGCTGAAACTCCAATACATTGGCCACCTCATGTGAAGAGTTGACTCATTGGAAAAGACCCTGATGCCAGGAAGGATTGGGGGCAGGAGGAGAAGGGGATGACAGAGGATGAGATAGCTGGATGGCATCACTGACTCGATGGACATGGGTTTGGGTGAATTCCGGGAGTTGGTGATGGACAGGGAGGCCTGGTTTGCTGCGATTCATGGGGTCACGGACAGTCAGACACAACTGAGCGACTGACTGAAATGAACTGAAATGAATTCAGTATGGTAATGTCTCTTTTAAAATTTACATTAATTAAACTAATTGAAATTTAGGTTAATTAAAATTAGCAAAAATGAAAAATTTAGTTTCTCATTTGTATTAGCCTTATTTCAAATGTTCAGTAGCTACAAATAACTATTGATTATGTGATTTGACAGAGCAGATATAGAATATTCCCCAAATCACAGAATTTTTGGTCCCTATCACAGACATTAAACCGTTTAATTCTCACAAAACATAGGGAGGATGTTATAGTTATTGTTCCTACTTAATAAATATGAAAATATAGAATCAAAGAGGTTTAGAATCTTGAAGTTCTTCAATTCCAGGTCTCCTGATCTTTCCTCCAAACCACACTGGTTGACCCTCGAGGCACGAAGGTAAAAAAATCTGTTTCACTCTACTTTCAGAATGCAGTAGGGGATATCCTAAAATCTAGAAATCCTTAAGGGAAGGAAGATTTGCTCATCTAAGTGTTACTGGATTGGTGGGGAACAAGTCTTATTTCTAGTTTCTCAGTCAGTTCAGTTCAGTTCATTTAAGTTGCTCAATCGTGCCAGACTCTGTGAACCCATGGACTGCAGCACACCCTGTCCATCACCAACTCCCGGAGTTTACTCAAACTTGTGTCCACTGAGTCAATGATGTCATCCAGCCACCTCATCCTCTGTTATCCCTTTCTCCTCCTGCCTTCATCTTTCCCAGCATCAGGGTCTTTTCCAATGAGTCAGTTCTTCGCATCAGGTGGCCAAAGTATTGGAATTTCAGCTTTAGCATCAGTCCTTCCAATGAATATTCAGGACTGATTTCCTTAAGGATGGACTGGTTGGATCTCCTTGCAGTCCAAGGGACTCTCAAGTCTTTTCCAACACTACAGTTCAAAAGCATCAATTCTTCTGCACTCAGTTTTCTTTATAGTCCAACTCTCACATCCATACATGACTACTGGAAAAACCATAGCCTTGACTAGATGGAACTTTGTTGGCAAAGTAATGTATCTGCTTTTCAATATGCTATCTAGGTTGGTCACAGCTTTCCTTCCAAGGAGCAAGCATCCTTTAATTTCATGACTTTGGTCACCATCTGCAGTGATTTTGGAGCCCCATAAAATAAAGTTGCTTACTGTTTCCATTGTTTTCCCCATCTCTTTGCCATGAAGTGAAGGGGCCGGATGCCATGATCTTCATTTTCTAAATGTTGAATTTTAAGCCAACGTTTTCACTCTTCTCTTTCACTTTCATCAAGAGACTTTTTAGTTCTTTACTTTCTGCCATAAGGGTGGTGTCACCTGCATATCTGAGGTTATTGATATTTCTCCTGGCAATCTTGATTCCAGTTTGTGCTTCATCCAGCTCAGCATTTCTCATGATGTACTCTGCATATAAGTTAAATAAGCAGGGTGACAATATACAGCCTTGATGTATACCCTTCTTGATTTGGAACCAGTCTGTTGTTTCATGTACAGTTCTAACTGTTGCTTCCTGACCTGCATACATATTTCTCAGGAGGCACATCAGGCAGTCTGGTATTCCCATTACTTAAAGAATTTTCCACAGTTTATTGTGATCCACACAGTCAAAGGCTTTGGCATAGTCAATAAAGCAGAAGTAGATGTTTCTATGGAACGCTTGCTTTTTCAATGATCCAACAGATGTTGGCAATTTGGTCTCTGGTTCCTCTGCCTTTTCTAAATCCAGCTTGAACATCTGCAAGATCACAGTTCATGTATTGCTGAAGCCTGGCTTGGAGAATTTTGAGCATTACTTTGCTAGCGTGTAAGATGATTGCAATTGTGTGGTAGTTTTAGGATTCTTTGGCATTACCTTTCTTAGGGATTGAAATGAAAACTGTCCTTTACTAGTCCTGTAGCCACTGCTGAGTTTTCCAAATTTGCTGGCATTTCTAGTTTCTAATACAGCCTGTTTTACAATCTATAAAATTTATTCATATAGATGTAGATTCAACTAAAAGATTGTTTTAATGAATGGGGAATATTTTAGTAGCAATGTTGTTGTGTTGTGTTAGCCGTTCAGTCGTGTTCGACGTTCAGTTGTGGTCGACTCTTTGCAACCCCATGGACTGTAGTCCACCAGGCTCCTCTGTCCATGGGATTCTCCAGGCAAGAATACTGGAATGGGTTGCAATTTCCTTCTCCATTAGCAGCAATAGTGAAGTACTAAATAACTACACTTAACTAATATTTCCCCTTCACTTTTGTATGGTTCTCTAAGAAACTTACTTAGTGACTTGGTTATGCATAGATTGTTTTAAGACCAGGTTTACTTTCTATTGTTTTTACAAAATAAATATACAAAACTCATAATTGTAAAGTAATTAACCTCCAATTAAAATACATAAATTTATATTAAAAAATAGATTTAAAACTGTTGCTTCACACTAAACATCTAATGGTGTGAGCATGTAACTTTTATTGGAGAAAATATGAACTGAGATGGCTCAGCCTTGAGTCCATTTCATAAACATTTCATGATACAATGGGGCTCACATTGTATCACATTGTATCTTACGTATTTCCTACTCTTGCATCTCCTCATCCCAGCTATTCCTTTCATCCCTCTCTGTTGTTACTGCTTACAGACTGTGTACCCCTTCCTCTGGGTCTAACCTGTTGTGTCCAGCTGTTTGCTGTCCCATGGCCTGTACAGTCCATGGAATTCTCCAGGCCAGAATACTGGAGTGGGTAGTCTTTCCCTTCTCCAGGGGATCTTCCCAATCCAGGGATTGAACCCAGGTCTCCCGTATTGCAGGCAGATTCTTTACCAGCTGAGTCACAAGGGAAGCCCGACCAGCACCAGTTAAGGTCATCTTTATATTTGACTCTTAAATTCAGATGATATAGTGTCACTTCTTTCCTTTCACAATATATGCCTTTAAATAAAGAAACATAAAAACAGAAATTTATCCTGCCAAATAATACCCAGTTATTTGAAGACTTTAAAAAAGAAAGATGAACAACTATCTGGGTTGGTTTAGGGTGACACTTTCCTGGGTACTGAGTAATATGAAAAATACTCAGTAATGGCTATTGGCATGGACACTGACTTATCAGAATGGATGCTGGTCAGCATATAGTACCCGGTGTTCTCACTGAGTATCCATGCTGCTTAGAAGCATGGATAGTCATGAAAATATTGCCTGGCTTTTATAAACTTCCAATATTAGATAACACTCATGTTTCCAGTCTTGGGTGGCATGAGATATCTTGGGAGCCTAACTATGAGGATATTTCTCTTGATTCAAGCAAAGAGTAAATGAGGTACTGTTGGTTGAGAGCATTGCTTTGCCTCCCCTTTTATCTAATTACATTGCTTGATCTCTCATGCCTTAAGTTGAGTTTTGCTGTTTACTGAAGTTGAAATTCCCTGTTCTTAAACTACGCTCTCTTGCTTGTTGAAGTTTGATAGCAATTTACTTTCTCTTTTAGGATTTGTTGTTATTATCAGTAAGTTGGTTGAGAATGTTGATACCAGAAGTCTCTCAGTGACCTGTTTTCTTTTGTGGGTGTCATGATTTTCTTCCATATTTATTCTTATCATTTTGAAATATAACTTAGTAGTGGTTGTTTCTGAGAGAGACATTTTTATGTTTAATTGTAGCTCTCTGTTTCTAGTAATCTTTTAATGAGTGTGTGTGTGTGTGTGAGTATGCATATAGGATGATATAGCCACTTGTTTTTCTTTATTCTCTATCTTGCTAATAATTATAGAATAATATGGATTTTCAAGTGGTGCAAGTGGTAAAGAATCTGCCAGTGCAGGAGGTGCAAGAGATGCAGGTTTGATTGCTGGTCCAGGAAGATCCTCTGGAGTAGGAAATGGCAACCCACTCCAGTATTATTGCCTAGAAAATTACATGAATCTATGAGCCTGGTGGGCTACAGTTCATGGATCCCAGAGAATCAGACATGACTGAGCACATATGCACATAGTTCACTTGGGCTTCTCCCCTAGTGGCTTCCCCAGTGGTAAAGAATTCACATGCAATGCTGGAGATATGGTTTCCAACTCTGAGTCAGGAAGATCCCCTGAAGAAGAAAATGGCAACCCACTCCAGTTTTCTTGCCTGGGAAATTCCATGGACAGAGGAACTTGGCAGGAGTTGCAAAGGAGTTGGACACGACTTAGGGAGTAAACAACAGCAATAGTTAAATCACAGTTGCTTTAAAACTGTTCAAAAGACCTTTTTCTCTTATGAAAATACATTTAATTCACACATTTCATATTGATTAATTTTATAGAACATTAATTTTATTCACTTTAAAATCTAAGCATTTCAATATAAACAAAATTATTCTGAAATAAAATCTATTTTTTATTAAAACTAGGTGATAAGAATTGCAAGTGGATTCTTATCCCTTCATTCTAAGCCTTATTTTAGAGCATGGTTCTGAGAGATTGTTTCTTCATGTTTATGCAATGATCTTCACGTTGTTGGAGGGTGTGGTGGGGAGGATAGTGCTAGAGCACCAGTCAAGAGGGTGCCAGAGTGTCCACTGTGCCGGACAAGGCAGGCCAAGCCCTTTACCTAAACTTCAGTGGTATGTCCTGGGTTGAGCTGCTGCCACATTCTCTGCCATATACTCTCAAGTCCCTTATATGTGTAAATCCCCTTTGCCCTGATAGCTTTGGCTGGGATGGTGCTTTTTTTTTTTTTTAATGTGCCTAAGCAGGAGAAAGTCAAATCTACCAACTCTTTATCTGTGAACCACATTTCCACCTTTGTTGTTAACTATTTTCTCTTCTACTTCCAGCTTCTTTGTGTGTGTATTGTATAAACCACATAATCTGTCTGTGTCTCAATTTCTTATCTGCAAAAGGAGCTTGTACTCTGGCTACTTTTTCTGCTAAGATAGTCCTGAGGATTAATGAACTGACTTTCAAAAGCACAAGTGTCTGAGGTGATAGGCCCTCCATAAATTCAAATTACAATTATTACTATCCTCCATTTTACTGCCAGGAGAATAGCAACTCAAATGGGATCTAGTATTTATAAAGGGCTTTGCATTTTTAAAAGTATTTTGTAATCTTTAATAGCTTAGAAAAGCCTCTCCCTGCACAGTCTCAGCATCATGCTTCTATTGACAAAGGATTCATATAGATCTTTTTCATGAACTCGTTCATTGTTTTGCTGATTCAGATTATTTTTCAATTCTATTTTGTCTCATCCTTGAAGGATTTGTTCTATATCAAGGCTGCTTGGGGGGTATGGGATTTATTCTTCTAATTGAATTATTTGGATAATATCAATATAATTTGACTTATAAATTGATAACCTTTATAAAAATGTTGCTTCATTAGAATGGAAATGAAGAGATTAAAATTGAGGCTGAGATCTGTATTGAGAACTCCAGAATGGAGGCTTGGACCAGGTTCAGACTTTAGGAGCTTATCAAATCATGATTGAATTATCAAAGGGTGGAGCTTGGACAGAATGTTCACTTGTCCAAATAAGCCTTCAATGTTTACCTTGGGCAGTTGATTTCTTTTCATCCCCTCCGCCCACTAGGAGACCAGCATCCATTAAGTTGATTCCTTGGCTGTACAGCTTTGTTCATTGTTTATACCCTGAAACTGTCTGGATACACTTGGCTCTTTATCCCTCTCGATCTCCCATGTTGCCTTTGGATCCGATGCTTAATTCTGGTTCAGAAAAGTCCCTGGGACTTTACCCAGGCACTAGTTTAATTAGTGCCAGGTTTTTTCCATCACTCATGAAAGGGGATCAGGCATTGCTTTGATCTAATATCTTTTTGGCAACAGTTTGCTTCTCTTCCCACCACTCTCCTTCATGCCCCAGGTATCCTGTGTTCTCCAGGACATCCAGATGTATGTGGTCTTCATGAGGTTTCTTTGCTAATACCTAGACTTCAGAACTTCCTCTTCTTTCTTTCTCTACCTGCATGAGTCAGTCTAGTAACTGGAAGGCAGTCTGCCTCATGACTTTGGTGTTTCAGGGTTTCATCACTAGAGAGTGCTATTTTCTTCTTATGATCCTTGAAACCATTTATGTTGAAATGGTTTTTATTAAATAAATATTTCTATAAATGAAGTCACATATATATTCTAGTGGACAAAGGAAGCCTATGTATTTTAAGGATGAAAGCAAACAATAAATGATAGCTTTGGAAGCATTTCTCCTAGAAACCAAAATATTAAGTCTACTATTAGCTGATCAAAATTCATTTTAAACTTTTCTGTTTCAATTGAAGTTGAGTGTGAAGAATAATGACTTTAAACTTCATTTTTCAAATATGGGTTTTTAAAACTTGACAAGATAAAGTTTGTCTGAAATCTCTGTACATCATACAGTTACATTCTACTTTCTTAGTTTTTGTCTGGAGGCATTTGTGAAATAAACCATGCTCTCAAGTTTTTTCATTCCTCAGTTTATTGATAGTGGGAACACAAGGACATGTACAGATTTACTAGCAGACAAAAGAGTTTGATATATATTATGTGAAAAATCAGAGTCAGCTCAACATTTTGAAATGTCCAAGAAAGAAAAATAAGTTGTCATTAAGATTCCACACAATCTTTATCTTAGCTCTGCTTATTTAATACACACAAAAAATGCAGAGCCACATGATTTTTACTCAAGAAGGTCAAACAATTTACATCTGTTAGTTTCACATAGGAAAAGCACAAGGCACACAACCAATTGAAAGCAAACCTGAAAAGAAGAGATTGCCTCTCTTCCCCCGGGAGGGCCTAGGAGGAGCAAAAAAGAAAATAATGATTGCTGTCTTGTTACGAAAACCTTAGACTCTCTTTAATTTTTAACCAAATTAAAAATTATTCAATCCTTTTCAAATACCACAATTTTAATGTAAAGCTCATATTGGGATTAAACTTTCTGTTTTGACAAATATAAACATCTGGCATTCATGGAACCTGAGAACTGATGTGGACGTTACCACCACCTCTGTAAGTGTTTTTAGATAAACAAAAACAGTTTCCATATTATAACAGATGACAACTGAATTTGATTGGTACTTTTCAGATATATATCGTGGGAACTAGAAGTTCTATGGAGTGATTTCAGAGCTCCCACTGCAGTGAAAGTGGTGGCTAGCAAGGTGAGGGTTGTGGGCTATTCTCCCCTTACCTGTCAACAAGATGAGTTTGCCTTTTATTACTTTCCAAAACTTATTTCTTTAAGTTTTGCACAATATTTCATTTTCAGGAATTGTTCCTCTATGCATGAGAGAATTATGTTTGAAAACATTCAGTTATTGCTAAGGTCCTTTCGTTTCTAAAGATGTGTTTTCTATATATGTATACCAACATACATTGTTATATATTTATACACTACCTTTCCCCAATGTGACTTAAAGTACCAAATCACAAAATATACATACATAATAAAATTGAAAACCATTAACAATGGAAGGTAAGCCTCATAAAATAATGGCAAGGTATAGCAGGTTGGGTAAAGAGATTAATTATATTAGACAAAAATATCAGGGATACGAGAATCTCTTTTAATGTATAAAATCTTAGTCTAATCTTCCCTAGCTAAGGTAAAACCCAAAGCCTGAGGCAATACTAATCTGTTTTTTTTTTTTAATATTTATTTTTAATTAGAGGATAATTGCTTTATAATGTTGTGTTGGTTTCTGCCATATATCAACATAAATCACCCATAGGTATACATATGTCCCCTCCCTCACACTTCCACCACATCTCACCTCTCTAGGTGTCAGAGGGCACCAGGTTGAGCTCTCTGTGTTACACAGAACTTCCCATTAGCTATCTGTTTTACATATGGTAATGTATATATTTCACTGCTGCTCTCTTGATTCATCCCACCCTCTCTTTCCCCCACTGGGTCCATAAGTCTGTTCTCTATGTCTAAATCTCTGTTTCTGCCCTGCAGATAGGTTGATCAGTACCATTTTCCTAGATTCCATATATATGCAAAACAATATTTGTTTTTCTCTTTCTGATTTCACTCTGTATAACAGGCTCTAGATTTACGAGGTAGATGAAACTAGTCTTTTAATAAGAGAAAAGATTAAAATTTGGAGGAAGAAACATTTTTATATCCCCCACATTGGAGAATAATTTGTCATACATGGCTTTATATGAAACATAATGGGCAAGTTTCCTGATTACAGTTTTACAGAAATATAGGGAAATTACATGTATGGTCGGTCATATCTTATCTTTACTAGGAGTAAAAACCAAGGAAGTAGTGCTAAGCCGTCACTCTGTAAAGACCATTTGGATAACAGGCTAGAATAATATGCTTTACTTTTAAAGCTGCCCACTTATTGGAATTGATTTAGGGATAAGGCTAGAATTGGGGTGCTGTGAATGGTTCATATACCCTCTTCTAAGATTGGCATGGCTTTTAATAGAATTTGTGTGATGGGCAGTTTTAAATTCACATTGTGGAACATATCTAAAAGGCAGATTTTCTTTGTTGTTTGTGAATACAGCAAAATGATGTTTTGTGTGGAAATAAAATTCCTGACATGGTCTTGTTTTCTTAGTTTTGTGTTGGACCTCAGCCAGCAGAGCCCAGAGGTTGAGCTGGCTTTCAGCCAGCAAATGAGTGATTCAGGTGTGAGCTTTTAAGGGTACAGTAAAAGGAGTGAGGCCTACCAAGAGGCTCTTTATTCCTCTGCCATGGGACCAGATTAAAATGCTTCCCCTTGTGTTTATCTCTAAGGAAAACTAAAAAGAAAGAACCTAGAAGGGGGCATCACTTGCTTGTACTATTTTCTAAGTTTGGAGAAGAGAAAAAAAGTTGGGTTCCTTGCCTCTGCCACCACTGTCAGAACCTGGCTTCCTTTTTAGTTCTATCACCAAAAATTTTATCATCTAAAATTCTATGATCTGTGGTTATGATATAAAAGAAAGATAAAACCCCTCAGAGCACCATGACTTCCTAATTTCCCTGATTTTAAAATGGATTCCATGTCATTTGTGAACAGTCAGATGATGGTGACGAGATGAAATCTTGATGGTCACATCATGAAGCTCCTCTCATTTTACATATGGAGACATGAGACTCTCAGCAAGCGATGAGTCACTGCAGGTCACATAACCAGCTGGTCACAAACCCAGAACTAGCCTCCAGGTCTCACTCTTTCTATTTTACCACTCCTCAGGGTCCAAAGAAATGATTATGTTACAATAGTCAATGTTTTATTTAAATATATCTACTTGAAACTGTGTGTGTGACTGTGTATTTGTGTGTGCAGACACATCCCTATTGTGTAAAGATGATAGATACAGGGATGGAGAACAGTGTT
The DNA here is from genome assembly GCF_032405125.1 of Capricornis sumatraensis. Taxonomy (NCBI): domain Eukaryota; kingdom Metazoa; phylum Chordata; class Mammalia; order Artiodactyla; family Bovidae; genus Capricornis; species Capricornis sumatraensis. The sequence goes on along the minus strand of NC_091073.1, from coordinate 33,629,214 downwards.
GGCCTTTTGATTTCTGCCTCCTGATGGTTTTACTTTGCTGTTCATGAGACAAAAAGGGAATAGAAAGAAGTCAAACTTCCCCAAGAGTCTGAGTTTACCTTCTTAATGACATGTTTATTTTTCCACGTCACATTTTGCAAAGAAGTGAGAAGTGGGGCCTCCGCAACCTGGCCTGCTTTCCCTAGTTTTTGACATTACAGTAACTTCCTTAGTTTAGCTGCACCTTTTACAAGATCGCTCATAAAACCTCAGAAGCTGATTTCTTAGAGAACTTGCACCAGTGACTGTAAGGGGATGCAACTTAGAAGAGAAATGGCAATAAGAAAAGTTGAAGACAGAGTTGTACCTTATAGCTGTCACCTTGATGTAACTGTTTTTTTCATTTCTCCAAATTTCTTTTCAGTTTTTATTTGTAGTATGTACATTTTTATACTTTCAATCATAGTTTAAATAAACTTTCAAGACTAGCCTTTTCGCTTAGACATACTATTTCTCATGTTAGAGGTTCTGCAACTATTTTGCTAAAAGAGGACATTATGCTCTAAGTTCATAGCTTATAATATACTTAATTATTCATCTATTAAAGAACATTGGGGTCATTTTCAGTTTATTTTTCTATTACATATAATGCTATGATTGAGAATTTTATAAACATAGCTATCCCTCTTACTTTTGAATTACTTTCTTAGGGAAAATACAAATTATTTAGAAGGATTAAAATAATTATTTTAATTCCCCAAGGTGGGCTTCCCAGGTGGTGCTAGTGGTAAAGAATCCTCCTGCCAATGCAGGAGACATAAGAGATGCGGGTTCAAATCCCTGGGTTGGGATGATCCCCTGGAGAAGGGCATGGCAACCCACTCCAGTATTCTTGCTGGAGATTTCCATGGACAGAGAAGCCTGGTGGACTACAGACCATAGGGTCACAAAGAGTAGGATGTGACTAAAGCAACTCACCTGCACACACATGCACATTCCCCAAGGACAGACTATTTTGTGAGGCATGAAATTTATATAACTTGGGGAAAGGGGATCTTTGAGAAAAAGAATGTAAAACCACAAATATAAATTGTTACGATTCCTCTCAGTGCCCATGAAGGCTCATCACAGTGAGGAGCCATAAGCTCAACTTCTAACAGCCTCAAATTGTCAAAATGGTAAATCCTCAAATACTGTAATAATTGCAATTTCATCAGTAAGATATGAAATACTTCATCTCTGAAACCTCATGAGTACTATGACTTAATTACTTCAGTACTATAATAACATGGCTACATTTAACATGGATAATTTGCTTTAGTGTACTTGTTTTACTTACTAAAAAGATCTTGTTTCATCGCCTCTTGCTATATAGCAAACTACCTCAAACTTTGGCCTTCATTATATGGATTGTGGCTCTAAGTTTGCAGGTGGACTGGTCTAGAGGGCTCATGATGGCTTCATATTCTCACCTGGTATTTTGCAAATGTGACCAGAAGTTCGGACTCAGCTGGGCTTGTTGATCAGAGTACCTTTATGTAGGCTATCCAGCATGATGGCCTCAGAGCAGAAAGATTTATGACGTGGCAGTTGACTTCACTCAGAGCAAGTTTTCAAAGAGAATTGGACAGAGCCGCCAAGACTTTCTATGATGGAGATTTGGAAATCTCAAAACATTGCTCTTCCCACACTCTATTAGTCAAGCAAATCTCTAAGGCCCATTTGGATTCAAGTGGAATTTCAGTGAGAGGATAATACAGTTGAACTGGAAATCATTTTTAATTTACCACAGGGTAATACATTTTTCTTGCTTGTGTGCTTCTTGTATAAACTACCTGTTAAATAGCATCATATATTGTCAACATAATTATGAAGGTTTAAATAAAATATTAAATGACTTTATGATAGTAAGGAAAGAGACATTTTGTAACCTGCATAAATCTATTAAATGTGCCTTTAATAGAGTTGAAAAGTCAGAATTACTTCAATAGCCAGCTTGAATAAGGTCACTAGTTTATGGTTATGTGTTACATATTGTATATATTATATCCTTGTCTTCCATTTCTTTCTTTTGTATTTATTTATTTTGTTCCTTTAGTAAGATGATAAAGATGAGATGCCAAATTGTCATTAGCAAATTTAGGTATAGTCATGTCAAATAAATAGGGCTTCCCAAGTGGCTCAGTGCTAAAGAATCCACCTGGTAAGCATGAGTCATGGGTTCGATCCCTGGGTCAGGAAGATCCTTTAGAGAAAGAAATGGAAACCCACTCCAATATTCATACCTGGGAAGTTCCATGGACAGCAAGCCTGGCAGACTAGAGTCCATGGGGTCACAAAGAGTCAGATACAATTTGAAAGTACACAGCAGCAGCAGCATGTTAAATAAATACTACAGGAAAATTAGCATAGAAGAAAGGACATGTGAGCCCTTTGCCTGTTTGCCCTTAGCCTCCATTTCTGTCCTTCTCTGCTCCTCTGTGTATTGTAGGTTTGTGATACCCCACAGATTGCCTTTCTAGGTTTTTATTGACAGCAAGATTCTATTTAGGTCTTGCCAATGGGAGGTCCTGCCAAGAGACTGAGAAATGAAGGAGGGGGAAAGTGACTCATTTCCTGATTTCAGTTCCTTGGCCTCCATCTGCAGCAGCAAAAAGTTATGAACTCTAAGCATCCTCTGACCATTTCAATAACACAGTACAGAATTCTTCCCTAATTCACACACCTGCCTTTTGGTGTACTCCTTGGCTATACCAACACCAGAACCTGAAGTAGAGACTTTCAGTATCCTTGGCTCCAGTTGAGTGGTACCTCTTCAGCAGTTGAGCACCAGTTATACAAGGCCCAGTTATATTTCCAGCCACCCAGCTCTCTCCAGCACCTTATTCATGTTTCCAGGGCTTCTTAAAGGACCACAAAAATGCACTAGCAAGTGAGCAACTGGATTCTACAATCTCATCCCCCCTTTTGTTTCCTTGGCCTGGGAATAATGGCTCCTTCCTGCAGGTGTCTATATCTAGGTTAGTTCACACTCTGAATTTTTACTCTTTCAGACGTCTATGCTTGAAAGATCTCATATGGTTTCTTTCTTTTTTTTTTTTTACTGGACCCTGAGTGATACAGTAGGAGCTGTGTTACTGCTAGTCATTTGCAGATGTGGATAACATGTCTACTAAGGGAGAATATTCAGATCAGAGCAGCTGGTTCAAGAGAAAGGTGAGCAAGCCATTCATAAAATATTGGTGCTTTGTTATCTGAGTTTTTAATACCACCCTTGTTTATGGGCTTTGTGTCACAGTACCAGTTGTGTTCTGCAGGAAAATACTGTCTTTTCACAAAACAGAAAGCAAACATTATTGGGGGTAGTACTCATTTTTCTTGTCATTGTCAAATTGAATTTTGTAATAGCATAAGTCACAGGAATAGGTGCAGTGATTATTCTGTCATTGACAGTTCATAGGAAGCCTCTCGAAAATGAAAGAGTGGGTTATTATAGGAAAAAAAAAGCTTGCATTGAAAATCTTTCAATTTTTATTGGTTTGACAAAAACTAACAGATTTTGGCTTTGTTGCTGTTTTGAAGCCATGAACTGTTCCAGATTTTTCATGTTTAGAATTATCTGTGCAGGCTGTGGGAATGGAAAAAGGCACTACCAATTCCTTTTTGAAAAAAAAGGGGTGTTTATTTATTATGCCTTGACTCTTAAATTCATTTGTCAGTTCTGAAAAATTTGTATTGAGAAAAAAATTTTCTTTAATATCAGGATCCGGCAACAATTTATTAGTGTATGGCCTTAATTATTATACAAATATTAAATAATAAAGTAGTAGAATCAAAATGTTTCCAATAAAGAAAGCCAAGCAGAAAACTGCTCACAATTAAGCATTTACTTTAGCATGAATGTAATTATCTTTAATATTCAGAAGACAAAAATGATATTGTATACATTTATTTGGACAAACATATAAAATAGTCCTGATTTATTTATTAACACCTTAAGCCTGGTATTATGGTTATTATACAGTGGAAGTGACAAATAGATTCAAGGGATTAGATCTGATAGAGTGCCTGAAGAACTATGGATGGAGATTCATGATATTGTACAGGAGGCAGTGATCAAGACAATTCCTAAGAAAAAGACATGCAAAAAGCAAAATAGTTGTCTGACGAGGCCTTACAAATAGCTGTGAAAAGAAGGGAAGCTAAAGGCAAAGGAGAAAATGAAAGGTATACCCATTTGAGTGCCGAGTTCCAAAGAATAGCAAGGAGAGATGAGAAAGCCTTCCTCAGTGATCAGAGCAAAGAAATAGAGGAAAACAATAGAATGGGAAAGACTAGAGATCTAGTCAAGAAAATTAGAGATACCAAGGGAACGTTTCATGCAAAGATGAGCACAATAAGCGACAGAAATGGTAAGGACCTAATAGAAGCAGAAGCTATTAAGACAAGGTGGCAAGAATACACAGAAGAACTATACAAAAAAGATCTTCTAGACCCAGATAACTACAATGGTGTGATCACTCACTTAGAGCCAGACATCCTGGAATGCGAAGTCAAATGGGCCTTAGGAAGCATCACTACAAACTAAGTTAGTGGAGGTGATGGAATTCCAGGTGAGCTATTTTAAATCCTAAAAGATGATGCTGTTAAAGTGCTGCACCCTCTATGCCAGCAAATCTGGAAAACTCAGCAGTGGCCACAGGACTGGAAAAGGTCAGTTTTCATTCCAGTCCCTAAGAAAAGCAATGCCAAAGAATGCTCAAACTACCGCACAATTGTACTCATCTCTAGCAAACTGTACGCTAGCAAACTAATGCTCAAAACTCTCTAACCAGGCTTCAATAGTATGTGAACCGTGAACTTCCAGATGTTCAAACTGGATTTATAAAAGGCAGAGGAACCAGAGATCAAATTGCCAACTTCTGCTGGGTTATCAAAAAAGCAAGAGGATTCCATAAAAACATCTACTTTTGCTTTATTGACTACGTCAAAGCCTTTGACTGTGTGGATCACACAAACTGGAAAATTCTTTAAGAGATGGGAATACCAAACCATCTAACCTGCCTCCTGAGAAATCTGAATGCAAGTAAAGAAGCAACAGTTAGAACTGGACATGGAACAACAGACTGGTTCCAAATCAGGAAAGGAGTACGTCAAGGCTGTATATTGTCACCCTGCTTATTTAACTTCTGTGCAGAGTACATCATGAGAAACGCTGGGCTGGAGGAAGCACAAGCTGGAATCAAGATTGCCGGGAGAAATATCAATAACCTCAGATATGCAGATGACACCACCCTTATGGCATAAAGTGAAGAAGAACTAAAGAGCCTCTTGATGAAAGCTGGCTTAAAACTCAACATTTAGAAAACGAAGATCATGGCATCTGGTCCCTTCACTTCATGGCAAAAAGATGGGGAAATAATGGAAACAGTGAGCAGCTTTATTTTTGGGGCTCCAAAATCAAGGCAGATGGGCTCCAAAATCACTGCAGATGCAGATGGTCATCACTGCAGTTGGTGACCAAAGTCATGAAATTAAAGGATGCTTGCCCCTTGGAAGAAAAGCTATGACCAACCTACATAGCATAGTAAAAAGCAGAGACATTACTTTACCAACAAAGGTCCATCTAGTCAAAGCTATGGTTATTCTAGTAGTTGTGTATGGATATGAGAGTCGGACTGTAAAGAAAGCTGAGCACCAAAGAATTTATGCTTTTGACCTGTGGTGTTGGAGAAGACTCTTGAAAGTCCTTTGGACTGCAAGGAGATCCAACCAGTCCATCCTAAAGAAAATCAGTCCTGAATAGTTATTGGAAGGACTGATGTTAAAGCTGAAACTCCAGTACTTTGGCCACCTGATGTGAAGATCCAACTCATGGGAAAAAAACCCTGATGCTGGGAAAGATTGAAGGCAGAAGGAGAATGGGACAACAGAGGATGAGATGGTTGGATGACATCGCTGATGCAATAGACATGAGTTTAAGTAAGCTCTGGGAGTTGGTAATAGACAGGGAGGCCTGGTGTGCTGCAGCCCATGGGGTTGTAAAGAGTTGGACACTACTGAGTGACTGAACTGAACTGATGGTTATCAAATGCCAAATTGGATAATTATCTTTCTATCTTTACAGCATGATGTATTTATAGTTATTTTGTATCATAGATATCCTTCTTTTAGGATTAAGTAACTCTGGAATACAGAAATCAAGCTAACAGTTTATTTATTATAGCCAGTGGGGCTTATTTAGAATATCATTTCATGTGACTATCTTCGTGCACATGGAGAACAAATACTTCAAATTGATAAACAGTCTAGATCGAGATTACCTACTCAGATCTTTATAGAAGGAGGTCTTTTAGGATAGCTGTAAAGGCTAAAGAGAATAAAGATGTTTATTAGTTACCAACTGTATAAATATGTAGATAATTTAGGAAGTGAAGATATTTGATTGTCTGGTCTACTCATTTACAATGAGACATGTTAATCCTCACATGTAGCATAGATAATAATAGATTATAAGGTAGGTTAGAAAATGGAGTCTCATCTACTTTCCTGAATCTTTCTCTCTTTCTCCCTTTTTCTGTTTCTCTCTCTGGTTGTGTTTGTATCTGACTCTTTGTCTCTGTCTCTCTCACCTTCTCAATTAGTTGGCACCCTTTCTCACATTGGTCTAGAACCAGTAGATAGTGGAATTTATGCCAATTCTTGGTTAGTCTTCCCAGAGCTTTCACACTATCGTGGGCATTTCTTTCAAGAAAACCATTCATGTAAACTACCTATATGCCACATTTGCAAACCACCTAGAAAACCTTCACAAAATTCTATTGATTTGTTACACATAATTTTTGGTCTGTTAATCCAGCTTTTTACTTTCTCAGCTCTTAAGCAGGAGTTCATTCTTTCATTTTGCTGCATATTTTACTGAGTACCTCCTATACACTAGAAACTTATCTAGATGCTAGGGATACAACAGTGAACAAAATAGACAAATAAATAAGTCTTTAGTCTATGGTGCTTATATTCTAGTGTAGGGAATACAGAACATAAAATAAATTGGTCATATATATTGCCTGTTAGAGGTTAAAGGTGGCATGGAGAAAAAGAAGATAGACAAATGCAATGAAGGATGTGTATTGAATTAGTAATTTTAGTCAAGGGGCCAAGGAAAGTGTCATTTATATACTTGCCAAAATATCACCTCATAAAGATGCTGATGAAGTCACCACAGATATCTGGGAAAAGAGATTTTTAGGCAGAGAAATCAACAAACATAAAGGCCCTGAGGCAGGAATGTGCCTATTGTGTTTGAAGCACGGTAAGGCCAGTGTGAATAGAGTCTCTTGATGAAGGAGAGGGTATAGTAGATGACCTCAGACTGGATACGGGGTCAGGTGTTTTGGACTAAGTTTGTATAGATCATATGACGTTGGCTTTTACTTGGTTGAGAAAGGAAGCCATTGCAAGGTTTTGAATAAATGAATGATATGCTCTAAGTGACCTGACTGTTCAAGGAGGAGAGAGTAATAAGCTACATTTCATAATGTTGATGGATTAAAGACACTGAATGAGAATTTACCTTTGAAATTGGCAATGGAAAATCATAGGTGACCTTGACAAGAGCATTTCTGATGGAGCGGAGAGTGGGTAAAAATGATGGAAGGACACCGAGAGTAAGAAAAAAATAATTATGGATGAACAGAGAAGGTATTTTTGTGTGTCTGTTTTTGCTATAAAGGGAAGATGGGAAATAGGTGGAACCTAGAGGGTATAGTAAGGTCAGGATGGTTTGGTTGACTTTTTCAAAAGATGTCCAAAGTATCAGCACGTTTTTATGCACTGGAAAAGATGCAACAGAAGGGAATACACTTGTGATGCCGGAAAGAGAAAGGTTGTTTTTGTTGCATTTCTTTGAATAGGTTACTAGGCATGGAACCTGCATATCTGTGGAGCCAGGGATACTTGGCTGGCAGTACCAACAGTTCATCCTCAGTAACGGGAAAGAAACCCAAGTGCATGATCCAAATGTAGGTAGTTCAAAAGATGTGTTGGTAAGAACAGGTGGAAGTTCTCTCTGAATGCTTTTTTATATCCTCAGTAAACTACAAAGGAAAATTATCAGCTAAAAATGGAAACCAAGGAGGGTGCTAGAGATTCAACAAGAAAGGAGAGGGACATGTATGTGCCTGGGATTTTAAGTAAGATTGCCTGACAACGTTAGGAACTAACCAACTGGGGTTAGTCTGTGTGCTTTTCTTCATCTACGAGCGCTTTCCGGATTATGGTTCAGTGTTGGGTTTCACCAAGGTACAGTTCCAATGGTTAGTATCGATAGAACTTGTAGAAACATTTGGAGAGTTAAGGAGGAAGGCAGGAAGGTGGTTGTAGTGACCATTCTTGTCATTTAAACTGTGAATAGAGGAAGAACTATTTGAAGAGGAAACATGTGAGAGGCAGTGAAACAGTGAAAGAATCTGTAGGTTGCTGGTCCTATAGGGTAAAGGAATCAAGGAATTGCCATGAAATATTAATTCATATTAGAGTTCATATCAATTTTAAGAATTTTTCTTTATTCCCATTGTGGTTTCCCCTTCATCCTGTTTTTCCTTTAAACATATCCATCTTTAGACATTCGGTTCAGTTCAGTCGCTCAGTCATGTCCGACTCTTTATGACCCCATGAATTGCAGCACCCCAGGCCTTCCTGTCCATCACCAACCCCCGAAGTTCACTCAAACTCATGTCCATCGAGTTGGTGATGCCATCCAGCCATCTCATCCTCTGTCATCCCCTTCTCCTCCTGCCCCCAATCCCTCCCAGCATCGGAGTCTTTTCCAATGAGTCAACTCTTCACATGAGGTGACCAAAGTATTGGAGTTTCAGCTTTAGCATCAGTCCTTCCAAAGAATACCCAGGACTGATCTTTAGAATGGACTGGTTGGATCTCCTTGCAGTCCAAGGGACTCTCCAGAGTCTTCTCCAACACCACAGTTCAAAAGCATCAATTCTTCGGTGCTCAGCTTTCTTCACAATCCAACTCTCACATCCATACATGACCACTGGAAAAACCATAGCCTTGACTAGACGGACCTTTGTTGGCAGAGTAATGTCTCTGCTTTTGAATATGCTATCTAGGTTGGTCATAACTTTCCTTCCAAGGAGTAACCAACCGTCTTTTAATTTCATGGCTGCAATCACCATCTGCAGTGATTTTGGAGACATTATGTATGATTTAATTACTACTGTCCTCTCTATGTGAAATAATATTTTCATAATAAAATAATATATACCCATTGAAATTTAAAAAATATAGAAAAGGTAAATGAAAATCACTAAAAGAGTCTTACCACTTAAACAAATGTACTGGTAGTATTATTCTGTATGTCAGTCTTTGAATATCTCTGTCCTATTTCTCTTCATGACATTTCATGATTTTCTACCATGTTTAAGTTTTTTCATTTCAACATAGTCTTATAAACATACTTACTGCTAATCCTAAAGGAGATAAGTCCTGAGTGTTCATTGGTAGGACTGATGTTGAAGGTGAAATGCCAATACTTTGGCCACCTGATGCAAAGAACTGACTCATTTGAAAAGACCCTGATTCTGGGAAAGGTTGAGGGCAGGAGGAGAAGGGGATGGCAGAGGATGAGGTGGTTGGATGGCATTACTGACTCAATGGACATGGATTTGGGTGGACTGGGAGTTGATGATGGACAGGGAATCCTGGCATGCTGTAGTTCATGGGGTCACAAAGAGCCAGACACGACTGAGCAACTGAACTGAACTGAACTGATTCCTATATAAACAATAAAAAATAAGACAGAAATTAAGGAATCAATCCCATTCACCATTGCAACAAAAAGAATAAAATATCCAGGAATAAATCTCCTTAGAGACAAAAACCTGGACACAGAAAATTATAAGACACTGATGAAAGAAATCAAAGATGACACAAACAGATGGAGAGATATTCCATGATCCTGGGTAGGAAGAATCAATATTGTGAAAAGGACTATACTACCAAATGCAGTCTACAGATTCAGTGCCATCTCTATTAGATTGCCAATGGCATTTTTCACATAACTAGAACAAAAAGTTTCACAATTCATATGGAAACCCAAAAGACCCTGAATAGCTATAGCAGTCTTGAGAAAGAATGGAACTGGAGGAATCAACCTTCCTGACTTGAGAGTATACTACAAAGCTATAGTCATCAAGGCAGTATGGCACTGACATAAAAACAGAAATATAGACCAATGGAATAAGATAGAGAGCCCAGAGGTAACGCATGCAACTATGGGTACCTTATTTTTTGACAAAGGAGGCAAGAATATACTATGGGGCAAAGACAGCCTCTTCAATAAATGGAAAAAACTGGATAACTACATGGAAAAGAATGGAATTAGAACTCTTCCTAATGCCACACACAAAGATACGGAGAGATATTTCAAAGTCAAAATGGATTAAAGACCTAAGTGTAAGACCAGAAAGTATAAAACTCTTAGAGGAAAACATAGGCAGAACACTGAATGATGTAAATCAAAGCAAGGTCTTCTATGACCCACCTCCTAGAGTAAAGGAAATAAAAATAAACAAGTGGGACCTGTTTAAACTTAAAATCTTTTGCACAGCAAAGAAAACTACAAACAAGGTGAAAGGACAACCCTCAGAATGGGAGAAAATAATAGCAAAAGGAACAACTGGTGAAGAATCAATTTCCAAAATATGCAAGCAACTCATACAACTCAATGCCAGAAAAACAATCAACCCAATCAAAAAGTGGGAAAAAAGACCTAAAAAGTCATTTCTCCAAAGAAGACATACAGATGGTTAAGAAACACATGAAAAGATGCTCAACACCTCTCATTGTTAGAGAAATCCAAATCAGAACTGCAATGAGATACCACTTCACACCAGTCAGAATAGCCATCATGAAAACATCTACAAACAATAAATGCTGGAGAGGGTGTGGAGAAAAGGGAGCCCTCTTTCATTGCTGGTGGGAATGTACATTGATACAGCTACTATGGAAGATGGAATGGAGATTCTTTAAAAAGCTAGGAATAAAACCACCATATGACCTCCAAGGCATATACTCAGAGGAATCCAAAATTGAAAAAGACACATTTATCCCAATCCTCATTGCAGCACTGTTTACGATAGCTAGAACGTGGAAGCAACCTAGATGTCTATTGACAGATGAATGGGTAAAGAACTGTGGTACATAAATACAATGGAATACTATTCAGCTATAAAAAGGAACACGTTTGAATCAGTTCTATTGAGGTGGATGAACCTAGAGCCTATTATACAGATTGAAGTAACACAGAAAGAGAAATGTAAATAGTGTATACTGATGTATATATATGGAATCTTAAAAGATGGTACTGATGAAATAATTTTCAGGGCAACAATGGAGAACAGACATAGGGAACTGACTTATGGACATGGTGGGAGGGGAAGAAGGAGATGGTGAGATGTATGGAGAGAGTAACATGGAAATTTACAATACCATATGTAAAATAGAAAGCCAACAGGAATTTACTGTATGAATCAGGGAACTCAAACAGGGGTTCTTTGACCATCTAGAAGAGTGGGATGGGGAGGGATATGGAAGGGAGGTTCAGGAGGGAGGGGACATGGGTGTATCTATGGCTGATTCTTGTTGATTTATGACAGAAAACAAAATTCTGTACAGAAATTATTCTTTAAAAAAATTAAAAAGTGCTTCTCTGACCTTTCATTTCAGCTCCCTCCAGTGCAGGCCTACCTGTCTGCCAACTCCTCTCCATTTCAGTGCATCCAAGCATAACTTATTAAAAAAGAAAACCAAACCATGCTATTACATACTTCCACCAAGATTACCTTTAATGACTGTATAATGTTCTAATGCGGGTGTGTTTTGTATTCCATTCATTTTTTTCTACATTATGGGATATTTATACTAATTTACTTTGGCATTAAAATTGTGTGGTGATGAATGTTTTATGAATGATTTTAAAATTATTGTTTAGATCTCCTAAGGAATTTTATATGTTCATTCTTCCTGTTTTTAAATGAAATTATTCAAATGCCTCAAACCAGTCCTTAGACATTTTTATTTTCTTTAAGTGAATCCTCTCAAAATTTCCAGAGAGTATTTTAAAACCTCTTCCAGTGAATTTAAATATAACAGATCATTCTTTCATTTTCAGTATTTTGGGCTCCTTTTATTTATTTTATTGTCTTTCCCACTTTTCAATATGATACTATATTTTTATGATGCTCCATCCTGACCACAGCTGTAAATTCACATGTCCTGTTGTTTTCTTGATTAAGATAATGATTTATTCTAACTTCTAGTTACTTAGTTTGGCATTAAATATTTTATACTTATGGATCAGTTTTTATGTTGAAAGTTTCCAGACCCATTTAGAATGTTGATAAATGCTTCATCTCATTTATATTGTAAAACTCAAAAACATCCCAGTTAGTAGGTCCCTTTGAGTTTATAAGAATCAAAGATGCCTTTAGATTACAAGGGGTCATGGAGAGGCAACGTGAGGATGTTAGAGAGAAAAACAACGTGAGAAACCAATGAGCAGGGCTTTGCTGACCTGGGATACAGTTACGGATGTAACCGGCACTCTGGCCCTGTGGTGGCAGGTGTAGTTGGTCCCTCAGGGGAGCTACTCAAGGCCTTCTGCTTTAGGATTTTCCGGGACATTGCCTACAGATTACTCTGGTTTTACTCTATGACAATGTGGACCCCAGAGCAATATTTTTGCACTTTGGCTCTTGACTCTTTTACTTCTTTGCTATATGACATTAGGTAAGTAAACTAATCTCTACATACCTCAGTTTCCCTCACTGCAAAATGGAGATAATAATATCACTTACCTACTATGCAGATTTGGAGAAGGCAATGGCACCCCACTCCAGTGCTCTTGCCTGGAAAATCCCATAAACAGAGGAGCCTGGTGGGCTGCAGTCCATGGGGTCGCTGAGTTGGACACGACTGAGTGACTTCACTTTCATTTCACTATGCAGGTTAGAGGAGATAACAGATGTAAAGTCCTTAGAACACTACCTAGCACAGAGTATACCTAGTAATCTTTAGCTGTTATTAGTTACTGCAAGTTTAAATTTACCTATATTAGACAAACTCTTACTTCTGTCAGATTTCCCTTATTTCCAGTCTCTTTATTTTCTATTATTTTATTCACAATCATTTGTAAATATTAATAGTAATGTTTACTGTATTCTCTGTTTTTACCTTTTTCCCTTTGTAACTAAGCAGATTAGGTATTCTTTCACAAATTTTCTTCATAGATTATAATCTACTTAAATGAATGTTTCTATTTTCTTCCAAATATTTTCTAAGTGCCATCTCATTTTTAGCTTGGACATCCAACCTTATCCAGAGAAACTTCCTTATATTCTTGTCTTTCTTCCATGATTACATGTCATTTTCAATTTGTCTCTTTGGTTGAGTTAAGTTGGAGTGTTCATTTTGGTTATTGTTTGAATATCAGAATATATATTTTAGAATAATACATGTTTTTATATAGTCTTATGAAAGCTTGCAATAGATATTGTAAGATATATATTGTAATAATGATAATATAATAATATAAAATAGATATTACAGTCTTATAAGAACTTACAATAGGTATTGTAGATAGATAGTGGTGGAGTTTTACAGAGCAATTTGTCAGTCTCTTATTAATTCTTAAAACAGCAAATTATAAACCTCTGTACAAATAACTATTTGGTAGTAACTCGAGTTCAGCTTTTTACTTCTTAAGAGAAGACTGAGACTCCTCCTCCATAGTCTCACCAAGAGGCTAAAGAGACTCATGATATATGTTTAGAAACTTGGAATAGGGAATAAAATGAATATTGAAAATTTTATCAAACCAAGAAAAGAAAGACAAATAAGTAAAAATACAATATGAGGTGGGAGAAATAAGTAAAAATCATGACATTTGATGACTTTTAAATGACTATAAAATGATAGAATTCAACTATTTAAAGACATAGATTAACAATCAATGTGAATTCTTAAAACTTCATCTGTTAGCTGTTTATGGTAGCATACCTAATAATCAATCAAAAATGTTGAAATAAAGAGAAAAAGATGTCACACAAATACTGAATTTCCTTGAGTTTCAGGCACCATTCCATTTTAAAACACACCCTTATGATATATAATATCAGAAAACAGAAAGTCATCTCAACTCTAATAATTGTTTATGCATTTTGATTTCTAAGATTTCAAACTGTGTAAAAAAGTGCCTTAAATTGTGAAATACAATAATGAAAAGTATGTTGGTAGGCAGTATTAATACCACATAAAATAAAATTTAGGTCTAAAAACATTTATAGTGATAAAGAGAAATGCTAGAGAAAAATAAAGAGAAAATCCATTAAAGAAACATAACTACTGCTTCCCTGGTGACACAGTGGTAAACAATCTGCTTGTGACAAAAGAGTCATGGGTTCAGTTCCTGGGTTGTGAAGATCCCCTGGAGAAGGGAATGGCAACCCACACCAGTATTCTTGCCTGGGAAATCACATGGACAGGAGCGTGGCTGGCTACAGTCCATGGGGTCACAAAGAGCTGGACATGACGTAGCAACTAAACAGCAGCAGCAGAAATGTATCTAGTCTTAACAATAAAGCCTCTAGCCTTATGAAGAAAAAACTGACGAAATTTCAAGAAAATTTGACAATTTAAAAATGTGTTTGGCAATTTTATGATATCTCCAGCAGAAATTTATAAATCAAACAGGTGTAAAATAACTGTAAGGATAGAGTAAGCTTGAAAAAGTAGCTTAAAAATTTCCTAATAAGTAAAACTGGATAGAACAATTTCATGCATAATGTTAGTAATTTGTCCTTTAATTTCAAATATTGTTTGTGTATTTCCAAATTTTAAAATGAAAAAAATTAAAATGTATTATATATCACACAAAATCCTGAACTTCTTTCCTACAAATGTAACAGAAAACTACTAAAACACATGTGCATGAAATACTATGTAGTTAATATAGATGTATAACAAAATACTGCTTAGTTCCAGTAGCTTAAAAATTCATAACCCCTTTATTTATACTATCTTTATTTTGCAGTGACTGCTTATGATTCTGATGTTCTATTGGTTGAATTTGAAAAGAAACTTTGCTGTTGCTATTCAGTCACTAACTCCTGTCTGATTCTTTCCAACCCCATGGACTGCAGCATGCCAAGCTTTCCTGTCCTTCACTATGTCCTGAAAGTTGCTCAAATTCATGTCCATTGAATCAGTGATGCTATCTAATGATCTCGTGCTCTGCTTCTCCCTTCTCCTCTTGCCCTCAATCTTTCCCAGCATCAGGGTCTTTTCCAATGAGTCAGCTCTTCACATCAGGTGGCCAAAGTATTGAAGCTTCAGCGTCAGCACGAGTCCTTCCAATTAATATTCAGGGTTGATTTTCTTCAGGATTGATCAGTTTGATCTCCTTGCTGTCCAGGAGACGCTCAAGAGTGTTCTCCAGCTCCACAGTTTGAAAGCATCAATTCTTCAGCACTCAGCCTTCTTTATGGTCCAACTCTCACATCTGTACATGACTACTTGAAAAACCATAGCTTTGACTGTGGATTTTTGTTGGCAGAGTGATGTCTCTGCTTTTTAATATGCTGTCTAGGTTGGTCATAGCTTTCCTTCCAAGGGGCAAGATTTTTAATTTCAGGGCTGCAGTCACTGTCTGCAGTGACTTTGGAGCCTGAGAAAACAAAGTCTGCCACTGATTCCACTTTTTCTCCTTCTTTTGCCACGCAGTGATGGGACCAGATTCCATGATTTCAGTTTCTTTAATGTTGAGTTTTAAGCCAAGTTTTTTACTCTCCTCTTTCATCTTCATCAAGAAACTCCATAATTCCTCTTCACTTTCTGCCATTAGAGTGGTATCATCTGCATATCTGAGGTTGTTGATATTTCTTCCGGCAATCTTGATTCCAGTTGTTATTCATCCAGCCCACATTTCACATGATGTACTCTGCATAGAAGCTAAATAAACAGGATGGCAATAGCCTTATTGTACTCCTTTTCCCATTTTGAAACTGTCTGTTGTTCCATGTCTGGTTCTAACTATTGCTTCTTGACCCATATACAGGTTTCTCAGGAGACAGGGAAGGTGGTCTGGTACTCCTATCCCTTTAAGAATTTTCTACAGTTTGATGTAATCCACACAGTCAAAGGCTTTGCATAGGCAATGAAGAAGAAGTAGATGCTTTTCTGGAATTCTCTTGTTTTTTCTATGATCTGACGAATGTTGGCATTTAGATCTCTGGTTCCTCTTGCTTTTCTAAATCCAACTTACACATCTGGAAGTTCTAGTTCATGTGCTGCCAAAGCCTAGTTTGAAGAATTTTGAGCATAAATTTAATAGCATGTAAAATAAGCACAATTGTATGGTAGTTTGAGCATTCTTTGTCATTGCCCTTCTTTGAAATTGGAATGAAAATTGACCTTTTCCAGTCCTGTGGCCACTTCTTACTTTTCCAATATTGCTTGCATATTCAGTGCAGCACTTTAACAGCATCATCTTTTTAGAATTTTAAATAGCTCACCTGGAATTCCATCACCTCCACTAGATTTGTTTGTAATAATTCTTCCTAAGGCCCACTTGAATTTGCACTCTAGGATGTATGGCTGTAGGTGAGTAGTCACACCATCATGGTTATTCAGGTAATTAAGAACATTTTTGTATAGTTCTTCTATGTATTCTTGCCACCTCTTCTTAATCTTTTCTGCTTCTGTTAGATCCTTACCATTTCTGTCCTTTATCAAGCCTACCCTTTTAGGAAATATTCCCTTGATCTCTCCAGTTTTCTTGAAGAGATCTCTAGTCTTTCCCATGCTATTGTTTTTCTCTGTTTCTTTGCATTGTTCATTTAAGAAGGGCTTCTTATCTATCTCGCCTTCCTATTCTCTAGAACTCTGTGTTCAGTTGGGTATATTTTTCCCTTTCTCCCTTGCCTTTCACTTTTCTTCTTTCCTCAGCTATTTGTAAAGACTCCTCAGACAACGATGTTGCCTTCTTGCATTTCTTTTTCTTGGGGATGGTTTTGGTCATTGCCTCCTGTAAGCAATTTGACTTAGGTCATACCTTAATGGCCTAGTGGTTTTCCCTAGTTTCTTCAGTTTGGCTGTAAGCAATTTGACTTAGGTCATACCTTAATGGCCTAGTAGTTTTCCCTAGTTTCTTCAATTTGAGCATGAATTTGCAATAAAGAGCTGATGATCTGAGCCACAATCAGCTCCAGGTCTTGTTTTTGCTGACTGTATAGAGCTTCTCCATCTTTGGCTGCAAAGAATACAATCAGTCTTATTTTGGTATTGACTATTTGGTGATGTCCCTGTGTAGAGTTGTCTCTTGTGTTGTTGGAAATGGGTGTTTGCTGTGACCAATGCATTCTCTTGACAAACTTTGTTAGGCTTTGCTCTGCTTCATTTTATACTCCAAAGGCAAACTTGCCTATTACTCCAGGTATCTCTTGACTTCTTACTTTTCTATTTCATTCCCCTGTAATGAAAAGTACACTTTTTTTTCAGTTTTATTCTTCAAAGGTTTTGTCATAGAACTGGTCAACTTCAGCTTCTTCAGCATTAGTGTTTGAGGCATAGACTTGGATTACTGTGATGCTGAATGGTTTGCCTTGGAAGCAAACCAAAATCATTCTGTCATTTTTGAGATTGCACCCAAGTACTGCATTTTAGACTCTTTTATTGACTTTGGGGCCTACTCCATTTCTTCTAAGGAATTCTTGCCCACAGCTGTAGATATAATGGTCATCCAATTATATTCACCCTTTTCTGTCCATTTTAGTTCTCTGATTCCTAAGATGTCAATGTTCACTCTTGCCATCTCCTTGACCACATCCAATTTACCTTGATTCATGGATCTAACATTCCAGATTCCTATTCAATATTGTTCTTTCTAGCATCAAACTTTACTTTCACCACCAGACACATCCACGACTGGCCGTCACTTTAACTTTGGCCCAGCTTCTTCATTCTTTCTGGAGTTGTTTCTCCACTCTTCCCTAGTAGCATATTAGGCACCTTCTAACCAGTGGGGGCTCATCTTCTGGTGTCATATCTTTTTGCCTTTTCATATTTTTTATGGGGTTCTTGTGGCACGAATACTGGAGTGGTTTACCATTCTCTCCTCTAGTAGACCATGTTTTTGAGAACTCTTCACGATGACCTGTCCATCTTGTTTTGCCCTGCATGGCATGGCTCATAGCTTTATTGAGTTATGCAGACCCCTTTGCCACAGCAAGTCTGTGGTCCATGAAGGGGACCATGTTTTGTCAGAGCTCTTCACTATGACCCATCCATCTTGGATAGCTCTGCAGGGCATGTCTTATAGCTTCATTGAGTTATACAAGCCCCTTTGTCATGACATGGCTTTGATCCATGAAACTTTAGGTTTTTAGCTAAAAATATTACTTTGAATTTAGGAGAAATAAACATATTTTTCCTAGAGAGGCTGCCAATAGGTCCTAATGAGAGGTTCACATGTTATGTAAAATTTGTGTAATAAAAGCTGGAAAGCTTTTACTGGGAAATGTTAACTAGGGAGATGCTTTTTGGGGATATATCTATATGTATGTATGTGGTAAGCTAGAAAATGTTACCCTGAACATAAGAAAACTCTTTTGGCCCAACATAACCAAGGTTTATGCTAAAAACAGGCTTTTATATTACCTTGGTATCCAAAAGTGTCTCCATATAGATCTTATAGTACTAAGAGAAAGAAAAGAGGAATACATAAGCCCCAACAAAGCCTGATAAGGGAGAGAGTATTTGTCCTTAAAACCTAAAGTAGCACTGGTCTTAGAAATGATCCCTGGGCTATACCAGGAAGGGCCATGCCACTTACAGGGAAGAGAGAATCCTACATGTTGTTTTATCACCTTGAAATCCCATGTCTCTTACAATGTCCCAATAAGTGTTTTTGCCCCAGAAGGTTTGACTTGTAGAGATGGGCATCTTGAGCTTCCAATGTTTTATGGTGTATATTTTATGCTTGTCCAAAATTAAACAAATATAGTCAACATATATATTCTCATATATATGATAATATTCTAATAGTCTACAATATATTCTCATCACCTTTAATTATGATTCAGTGGCTCTCAATGTTTGTTGTGCATCGGAATCTTCTGGGACGTTTCTCCAGACTCTTGTAACAAGTTCTGGACATCAGTGTTTTTTTGTTTATTTGTTTTTAAGTTCCATGGTTGATGATGCAGAAGAATAGCTGCAAATCTCCATTTTACACTAAACTAGTTAGGGTAGTCAGTCGGGGGCTGGAAGCAAGACCCTCACAAAGCTCCCAAGCAGCAGTCTAGGAGGACCCCGACCTGGCACCAGGTGGCGCTGTGGGCACAAATCTGAGCCTCCTTCCGGTTTCCTCAGCTGAACACACGGAATCCACGAACTCTCACAGAGCAGTGAGGGTCTCAGTAGAGGGAAACGCAGCCCTTTATCTTGAGTGTTCCAAGAGCTTTAAATGAAAGGGGAGAGGTGGAGGAAGGGAAAGGAAGAGTTCCTTCTGGAAATGTTCGAATTTCTTTTGGGGGAAGTGAGAGAGTTCAATTTTTCAGTCTTATTTAATGAAGTAAAAAGGACAGTGATGGAAAAGTCTATTCATCCCATTCTGGATGGTTTCCTTTGTATTTAATTTGCTATTTCTATTAGAATTTAACACATGAAAATAGAACCAACAAAGTCTAATTTAAACATTAAAATTTGCCATTCCTGATGGCTCCAGTTGTGGCTATGTTTACTTTTTTCCTCATGATGATTTTAAATATTTAAAAATATTTGCAGATAGAAGGAATGTATATTGACTATTTCACATCATCTATGTGGGACCATGTGTTTGTCTAATATAGTGTAATTACTCTAATATAGTATAATTACTGGAGAAAGAAATGGCAACTCACTCTAATATTCTTGCCTGGAGAATCCCATGAACAGAGGAGCCTGGCAGGCTATTGTCCATGGGGTCACAAAAGTTAGACACGACTTAGCAACTAAACAGCATACTGTAATTACAGTGACAACCATCCTGGTTTCCCTGGACTGAGAGGTTTTAGTTTCAAAACAGGACAGTCCTGGGCAAACCCTCATAAATTGTAACCCATATATTCATTCAGGCAGCTGTGTTTTCCTGTTATTCATGCCTTTGAGTAGGACTCAGCATTTCTTATTAGTGATCCACTATAAGCCTTTTTTACATCAGTGTTCATGCCGTTATCATTTAATAGCAGCTGAACCTTTGTACTGTCTTTCTGTCAAGAAGGTAGACTTTAGATATGTAAATGATTTACACTAGCATTTTAAGTTCAAACCTAGGAAGACTGAGTATACACAAAAGATTTGTCAGAGGGTGTTTTCTTTCCTGGCAAAGAATTTGGGGAATCTTATGATTAATTCAGTTCAGTAACAATGGGGCAAGTATTGGCTAAAAAGCATTAGATTTTGTTGCAAAAGGACTGAGAAAAACAAGTTAGAAAAAAATACAGTAATTTTTCAATTACTCTCCTTAGAGAGGTAAAATGATCATAGTTGAATAATCAATCATGTTGAAAGCAGTTAAACTTCCAAAGTACTTTTTCGGGTTCCTCTTTTCCAATATTTCTTAAGTATCTTTGTCAGTAGCTACTCATTACTTATGCTAAGACCAACAGAACTGATGTGATTTTTTTCACAGATATGAGAAAAATAAGAGCTATCATTTTCAGCAGTAATTGGTATTAATTCAGGATTTATGCTATTCAGTTTAATCTTTACAACAACTTTTCTACCAAAAATTCTGCAGCTTTATTGATATATAATTCACATACCACTAAAACAACTTTTAAAATATTTTTATACTTTGTTATCAAGAAAGTGATGCTCAGTCTGCATTCTTTCTCTTGCACCCCAGTTCCTCTGTTGTCATGAGCCCGCCACTGTTTTTGACAGGAGTAATGCAAATACCTGTTAAAATGTTCTAAGAAGAATGATGGATAGGAGATAGGGTCCCCAA
Source organism: Capricornis sumatraensis (assembly GCF_032405125.1). Classification (NCBI taxonomy): domain Eukaryota; kingdom Metazoa; phylum Chordata; class Mammalia; order Artiodactyla; family Bovidae; genus Capricornis; species Capricornis sumatraensis. Next base: position 33,608,171 of record NC_091073.1, on the reverse strand, counting down.
AGACAACTGACCAGCAATTATTTATTTTCCCTTAGGGGCTGAGGTCAGGGTCTCAAACCATCTGAATAATAGGAGAAGCTTCTGGAATAGGCCTAGTTGGAGAAATTATTTCTATATGCACACGAATAATAGGAAGGAGGGATCAGAGGAAAAGAAAGAGAATCAACTGGTCCTGACACTCTTTATATAGTACTTTGACTATTAAAGCAGCACTATCAATGTGGGCTCATTAATAACAATAACAACAACAATACTTATTATTAGTCTTCCTTTTTACCGATGATAAACAGAGTCACAGAATGTTTAGTAACTTTCCTTAGTTTATACCCAGGGGTCCAAAACAAGAGAATTCTAACTTCAAAGCCTCAATTCTTTGTATTTTGCAGAAATGCATTTACACATAAAAACAGAAACAAACACTGCTGATAGGGGAAAACTACTGAGATCTCATAATGTCAAGTACTCTATAAAGTGGTAGAGTTTTACAGGGTATAAAACGTAAAAGAAAACAAATACAGCGTTAGTCTCAGGGTGCTGAAAAGGGCTGTGCAAGTCAAAGACCTACAGGTTCAGCCCCCTTAATCACAATAATTCTACTTTAGCTCCACCCTTTCAGAATCAGTACTTGACCTCTGTACCTTTTGAAAAATACAAGCTGAGAGACTTCTCTTGCACTAAACAATGCAAAAAAATATTGCTTAAGGTCATTTAGACAGTCCAAATCATATCCAGGAGCTCATGCAACAGTTAAACTTGTTCAGTTACCTACCAGCTCTCTGAAAGTGTCACCTTAATTTATTCACTTGTTTTGTTTTCATTTTTTTAAAACTGAAGAATGATATATACTTACTTGTTTAAGTGCATTGTATTATTTGAGTATTTGTAAGCAGTCTTCAATTTTTTTGAAATCAAGAAAAATTGTGTGTGTGCATAAGGAAGATATATTTCTTCTTGTTGTTGTTATTTATTTATTTATTTATTTTTTTACTTTATTTTACTTTACAATACTGTATTGGTTTTGCCATACATTGACATGAATCCACCACGGGTGTATACAAGCTCCCAATCCTGAATCCCCTTCCCACCTTCCACCCCATATCATCTCTCTGGATCATCCCCATGCACCAGCTCCAAGCATCCTGTATCCTGTATTGAACATATACTGGCAGTTAAACTTGAGAGACATATTACTAGGAATAGTATATGGTAGCAACAGACATTTGAAAACACCTTCATTAAATGTTTTCCACAGTAAAAGTACTAACTTTGTTCTATGACTCAGAAGGTTAGTATCCGTGTTTCTATGTGGGAGCATTAACATAGCTATGATCTCAGGAAGATTTCAGCCGATGGCCTAACTGTAATATGCAGAGGTAGAGTGGTCTGTTCAGGTCTGCGATTTAGCCACTCCTCTTAATTGCACAAGTGGGAGTGAATCCCATCTTTAGCTTAGCCGATTGTTTGGATCAAGAGATAATGCTTCTCTGGAACCTCATCAAGAACTGGAGCATATAAATTTGTGTGGGTTGAAATGTGTAAACAGAAACTCAGTTGAGAGAAACTAAGTAGAGTGGGCTTTACTGGACCCGATGATCTGTGCTGCCCTTTTGTAACCTAACATTCTTCTATTAGGATGGGGAAATAAATAGCTGCTTAGCTGGAACCCCTGCTCTCTATCCAATTTGACAGAATTGCCCTGGGAGAGATGCCATCAGCACATGTTAAGAGAGAACTCCATGACAGAGACTCACACTGTTCAACATACACTAAAGGGTGGGCCAAAGATGTCCTTCCTAGCAGTTACAAGGTCCCCAACACTCCCAGTGATGTTGATGCTTCCGGTAAGTGGTTTGTTTGTATCAAATGCTCACTGCGTAGCTGTAACTAGGAATGTTTTCCTTATTGTAGTCTCTATGAGAAAGTGGAGAGACAAATTTTTGGTCTATTGCTAATAATATACTGGAACGTATGGCATGATGTTGGTAAAATTATTTATTTTTATTTTCCTACCAACTCTCTGCAAGTATCACCCTAATTTATTTGCTTATATATTTTATTTTTTACTGAAGAACAGCACACACTTACTTGTTGGGTAACTGCATTGTGCTATTTGAGTATTTGTAAACATTTTCAAATTCTTTTTTAAACCAAAGTGTGTGTATGCATACACACACACACACAAAAACACACAACACTCTTAAAATGAACATACTGAAAGGACTTCAAATTAATAAAACAAATGTTTACTGATTATCAATTATGTGCTTAGGTCAATATTAAATACTGATGATTTATAATGAATATTTATAAGAAGTATATAATACTCTCTGAAACACTTCTCTCTCCATGGATTAGCTTCTGAACTTTTGAAAGGTTTCTTACCATTTTTTAAGTGTTGGTTACATAGTTCTGCTCTCTGAAGTGAAAGACAGGATGTTGCAAGAATGAGATAAAGTCAGGATGAGTAGAACTAACTTTGCCAAGGAAGTGATCTTCTCTTGCTTTAGCTAAATGTCCTACCTAAAAAGTCCTTGTTTGCTAGGAGGTACAGTGCATGAGGCTGGAGACCACTTTATTTTATTCTCCTTGAATTAAACTTTTTATTATTTTTGGTTCAAAGTCTTAAAATCTAAGCCATTGTTACTTTTGACATCATATAGCATCAGAAGTTTAAAAGATCTATGTGTTGTTCTTATAGAACTCATGGAAATGGCTAGAAATATTCTCCTACTCTTCTTCTCACAGAGTTCAAATCAGGAGGTGAGAGTTTGATTCTTGCCCCTACCAGTGATGATCCTGGTATCCTGGGCAACTCATTTAACCTCTCTTCAGCTCAGTTTTACCGTCTGCAAAATGAGCATTCTTTGTCTAAAATAATGCTTTTCTCTTTTCTTCATGGTCACTTGTAACTGCAGTCACTTGCATTAGTTCTGAAGGCTGAAAGTTGCCAACTGCATGAGCCACTCCATAATTTGCAATGCCCAGTGCAAAATGAAAATATGGAAGCCCTTGTTCAAACATAGTACTTCAAGATGGCAACAGCAGAGTATTAGACCAAGCATGAGACCCTGCTGAGAATGGGACCCTGGTTGATACATTCTTCTTGTGGGTCCTGCTAACTTGGTGACGATCTTTTGCAAGATTGCACAATCTCTGCAAGATTGTGACTTGATGATACTCTCCAGCAACAAGCCTGGGCATAGCCTCTCATCTTACTTCCTTGTTCTGACCAATGGATAGGAAGCATAGTGTAGGGTTCAAAAGCTTGTTCTCTAGAATCATTTATCCCTAAGTTCAAACAATGGCTTTGCTGTTTAGTACCTACATAATTTTGGGCAAATAAACTCCCAAAGCTCAATTCCCTTATCTTTAGAACCAACTTTCTAGTGTTGTTGCAAGTTACAAATGAGAACATTCATGCATGGCATTGAGGATAATAATAATAATAGCTCTTATTATGAATTGTTGCTGTTGTTTAGTCTCTAAGTCGTGTCTGACTCTTGTGATGCCGTGGACTATAACCCACCAGGCTCCTCTATCCATGATATTTTCCAGTCAAGGACATTGGAGTGGGTTACTATTTCCTTTTCCACTTATTATGGATATGTTTTATTATTTTTCAGGTCTGAAGTATTCCTTTTGTGTATTTGTTTAGAGTCCTTTACACTTTCTGTTTCAGACTATGGTTCCTAGGAAGGTTTCTTGGCTACATCATGAAACTGAACATAATACAATTTCCATTCTACTCTTTCTCTGTTTCTGATTTGTACTTGCAAATATGATGTTATCCTGCATAATTATTGTAATTTACCAAAACTTCAGCTCTGCCAGTGATGGAAGGGTGGTAAGATAAAAAGGACATGATGGAAATCTTGACATGGTTATATTAACAATATGATGTATTGATAGAATGTTTTGAGTCACAACAATCGGAGACATCATAGAAATGATTGTCTATTACTAATACTGCCTAATGCACCAGGGTCCCTGCTGCCCTCCCTGGAGAAGAGCCTAAAGCTATTTTTCTTAGGAAAAGTGACTGCTGATATTTTCCCTGTCAGGTCTTTTAAATCTTTGATCATGATTACCAGAGGTAACACTCAAAACCAAACGTCCAAAAACGTTAAACCATTAGTCATGGTTTAATGACTAATGGTAAGAATATATACCGATAAAAGATTGCCAGTATACAATCAGAAGGTGCCCTGGGGTTAATATCCAGTGAGGCCATACGCATGATGAAAACATCCAGTGAAATCACAGCAGGTAAGCATCATCACAGTTATTTCTTTTGCTTATAGTTCTTTTGTGTTCCACTGAGACTTTTTATACCAGTTGCATTTTCAGGAAAATGCAAAGTTATTTAGGTAGGTTTGGCCTTTTGGGAGTGAAGTCCGCTAATCCAATAATTGCTCTTCTGACATTTTAGCATGTACTGTCACCTATAAGAGTTATAGCCTAGATGGAAGTATTTTTAATATCACATAGGTCAAGAATTAAATGCAGTAGAGATCATAGAAATATACAGGAGACCTGAGATATTCAAGCATAAGTTGGAAAATACTTTGAACCTACTTGGTGGCTAAAAATAGTAATCTTCCCTGTATAATGACTAGCATAAACATAACAACTTCAAATGAATGCATTTTAAAGGAGTAATTCTTTTAAGTGATAACTGCTTCCCAGGTTACTCTTGGAAATACTGCCCCCCTTCTGAAAAAAATCTGTAATCTTTTACTAAATTATACAATTGGTAAATTTTCTAAGTCACTTCAGGCCTAATTGAAACAGTAAAATAAATGAAGGTCAAAACTTTACTCATTGGTTCTTTAAGAAAGAAAAAGGTAGATCATGTAGAGTCAGAATGATTGTGTTGTAAAAGCATACTGGCAAGAGCATGTCCCCAGTTAAGTTAGTAAAGTACTAGATTGTTCTTTTCCTGCTTACTCATTCCAAAAAATACTGACTCACGCTTCTTTAGATGAAGTTTAAAATTTCCTGTTTCTGACAGCAATTGCAACTGAGTGTAAAGTTTAACTGGAAGAAAACACAAGGAAATAAATGATAAATGTGTCTAGTGCTATTTGCACCTGTGTAAACATGCACTACCCTCTGCATGCCGGCACCATATTCCTTCCAGTCAAGAGCTTTTCCCTTATATTGCCTGTCCCTGTATTTATAGGAAAAGAATTCCAGATTTAGGAGAAAGTCCAGTGAGGTGTGTGTGCATGTGTGTATGTGTGTGTATGTATGTGTGTAATCCTGTGTGTGTGTTCATACAGAAAAAAATTACAAGAAGAAAGATCTGTTGAGGGGTAGTGGGAACAGCCAGAAGATAGGAGAAATCTACTGGGAAAGAAATCAGCAGGGTGGTTTTTAGAATGTGATTCTTAAAATGTGTCCTCTGCGTCCCCAGAACCACTGCATCCTATCACTTGGCCACTTCCTTAGAAAACCAAATTCTCAAGTGCAACCCCAGCCCTTCTGTTAATAGATTAGAAGCACTGATGGGGTGGCTCCAGCAAACCATTTTGTTTGGTGTTTGTTCAGACCTTCCATGTCATTCTAGTGGGGCTGCATTTTACAACTACTGGCTTAAATGACAGTGAAGATCTTCTTAGGTGACTGGAGAAGAGGACTACTCTACAGAAAATTCCAGCACAGCCACCTTGTTCCTTTGTGAGGAGTGATGATCCTACAGGAGCATAATGTCATAAGGCATCGTTCCTGGTTCTTACATGGTTGAGATATTCTCACTGTACTCCATTGGGTTATAATTATGTTTTACAGCAAGGGTTATTTGCTGCTAAATAATCCTTGGTATAAATTATTCCTTTCTGTCTTTTTTCTGTAAGAAATTAAAGAGTTTAGGTAGATTTCTGTCTAAACTGATTTTCCTTTTAAAATGTACTTTATCTTTTTGAAAAATACTTTTTATATTTAAGTATTTTCCCCCATTTTAACTTGCTTAATTTTACCGAAGGATATGAACTTAGTTTTCCTGTTTTAAAGTTTTGGCTACACTATTTCAAAGTGTTCTAAGGATTTTAGTATTGGGCATTACATTTGGCAAAATCAAGCAGAGAATTTTGAGAATCTGCCAAGAAACGAGGTTCAGTATAAAATGCATGCAAAATTCTGCTTTTCACCGAAACTTTCCATGTGGCTTTACTTGTTAGAAAAAAAAACTGCTATTGCACCATATTTTAATGAGATAATTTTTGCATTTGCTTATACACCATGTTTGGAAAATATGACCGCTTTTTCCTTTTCTTTCTCCACTTTCCTTTCCTTTGGCCGTGCCACACAATATGTGGGGTCTTAGCTGCCCAGTCAGGGATTGGACCTGCTTCCCCTCCATTGGGAGCATGGAGGGAGTCTTAACCAGTGGACTGGCAGGGAAGGTCCTTTTTCTTTTCTTTTCCTTCCTCCCCTATTTTCCTTTCTCCTTTTTAATTTTTTTCTTTTATATCAGAAAAGGCTTTTTATTTCTTAAAAAAAGTTTTTGAAATAAAATGTCAAGAACTTGAAAGTAATGTATGGCAAGAAAGACAAGTGAGAGGTAAAGGAGGTGTGGTTAACAAGTGGACAACAGGAAGCAAGGTTAAGCAACAGTGGAAACTGGAACTGCAAGGTGGGATAGGCTCAGAATAGAATGTTGAGAATCTTGAGTCTGAGAAGGGGTATATGGCAGCTTGCATTATGGAGTGTATGGGATAGCTGTAATGTGCATGGGTAATTATGACTGGTCAGCCACTCACCAGCTATTTGATCTTGTAGGTTACTTATGTCCCATGGCTAAGATTCACTTTTGGACTCTATGAAATCTGATTTAATATACCTATTTTTCAGTGTTGTCATAGGTCTCAGAGAAAACATATATGTAAAGAAAGCTGAAGCTCAGCAATGCCATGTCTACAGTTAGTACATACTGATACTTTTACTTCTAATTCATGTTTTCATAGTTGCATGATACTCCATTGTATTATAACACCACAGTTTATTAACTTATATAGCAAAGGATATTTTGATTGATTCTAGTTTTTTGATAAATACATAAAAAACATTTTTATATATTTCTTCTAATGCACATATGCAAGGTTTACTAGAAACAAATAACTGGAATTAAAATTGCTAGGTACCAGCATCCCAGGTGGCGCTAGTGGTAAAGAATGCACCTGCAACACATGAGGCCCGGGTGGGAAAGATCCCTGGAATAGAAAATGGCACCCCATTTTTGTCTGGGAAATCCCATAGGCAGAGGAGCCTGGCAGGCTACAGTCTATAGGGCCACAAAGAGTTGGACAGGACTGAGTGGGTGCGCGCGCACACACACACACGCACCCCGTAAGCATCTTTCCTAGATAATACTAGATTGATTTCTAAGTGGTTGTGCTTTTGACGCTTCCACTAGAAGTATATAAGTTTGCTGTGCTCCTCATCTTTTCCAATAATTAGTGTTGCCAGATTTTAAAACTTTTCCAAATTTCATGGTTGATAATTGTATCTCATGTGGCATCCCTGATTATGTTTCCCTGATTGCTGATAAATTGAGCATATTTAATATATTTATTTGATATTAACCAGAGGTGGCAAGAATACACAGAAGAACTATACAAAAAAGGTCATAATGACCCAGATAACCACGATGGTGTGATCATTCACTTAGAGCCAGACATCCTGGAGTGTGAAGTCAAGTGGGCCTTAGGAACAATCACCATAAACAAAGCTAGAGAAGGTGATGGAATTCCATCTGAGCTGTTTCAAGTCCTAAAAGATGATGCTGTTAAAGTGCTGCACTGAATATGCCAGAAAATTTGGAAAACTCACAAGTGGCCACAGGACTGGAAAAGGTCAGTTTTCATTTCAATCCCAAAGAAAGACAATGCCAAAGAATGTTCAAACTACTGCACAATTGCACTTATCTCACACACTAGCAAAATAATGCTCAAAATTCTCCAAGCTAAGCTTCACCAGTACTTGAACTGAGAATTTCTGGATATTCAACCTAGATTTAGAAAAGGTAGAAGAACCAGAGATCAAATTGCCAACATCTGTTGGGTCATAGAAAAAGCAAGAAAATTCCAGAAAAGAACATCTGCGGCATTGACTGCACTAAAGCCTTTGACTCTGTGGATCACAACAACTGTGGAAATTTCTTCAAGAGATGGGAATACTAGACCACCTTACCTGCCTCCTGAGAAACCTGCATGCAGGTCAAGAAGCAACAGTTAGAGAACAGGGTGGCAGAGGAATAGATGGATGTGGAGTACATCTCTCTCCACAGATACAAATAGGAATACACCTTCAGACACAGAAGTGCATGGAGAACACCAGGTGAGAGGGGACAGGAGTACCTGACCAGTGGAAAAGAATATATAGAATCACGCAAAACTCTGTAGGAATAAGGAACTAGGGGGAAAAACAGGAATGTTAGTAGGACTGGGCCTGCCCTCTGTGGATGGGGAACTGAAGCAGGGGTCTGATCCCCATGTCGGGGTAATTGACTGAGTCAGAGGACAAACATTTAAGGCTGAGAGTGAAACAGCTGTTCTGTGGCAGCCTAAATGGAATGAGAATCATATGCTGCAGCCATATGTACCCTGGACAGGAGCGCTGGTCCCCTGGAAGGCACAGTGGCTGGGAGCTGGAGTTTAGGGATTGTGGGGCAATCCCAGGGCGAGGGCTGCTTTGACTCCAGAGAGACAGATTGAGGGGATGTGAAGGAGGAGATCATGGTGGGAAATGCCTGTGGAGGAAAGCCAGGCAGCCATGGAAGCAAGGCAATGCTGCTGAGTCACATGTAGTGGGTAGAAACATCACCATAGCCTTTCTCTCTCCACACACCACCACCGGCAGCTGAACAATAGAGAGGCTGGCCCATCAAACACCTGACGCACTGAACTACAGAGTAGGACCCCACCAGGGTGCTCCTTTAAGTAACTGATGCGCCAATCTACAGAGTAAACCCCAGTCAGGGGGGCCCCTCTATGTGCCTGAAAGGGCGGAGCTACAAAGACTGACCAAAGAGGCCTTCTGATTGCCAGCTACAAGAGGCTCAAAAAAAGACCCTGATAGGGCCATAACTCCTGCAGCAGAGGCAGTGCATGTCCCTGCACACTTGGCTCCACCAGGGTCCCTGCAAGCCAAGCAGCTGCTCCAGTTTCACACTCGACTCTCACTGGGGCAGAGCTGCCAGAGGCAAAAAAAATTCTTGCGTCTATGCACGCAGGGTTGCTTCGGTTGTGTCTGACTCTGCGACCCTGTGGATTGTGGCCTGCCAGACTTCTCTTTCAGAGAGGGGGTTCTCCAGGCAAAAATACTAAAGAGTATTGGCCAATACTGGTTGCCGTACTCTTCTAGAGCACTATATTTCCTGCTGCCCTTGCTGTCAGCCCCTTTGAGTACCTGGTGCTGCCAGAACCCCTGGGAACCAAGCAGCTGCACCACCTCTGCACCTGGCCCTCACAAAGGCAAACCCAGGTCCTCAAGGGCAGCCTCAGGAGCTAAACCCCAGTGGGCGACCTGCATGCAGAGGTGGAAATAAAACCACAATTGAAACCCAGGGGCAGTGTGGCTAAGGAAGAAGACCCCAAATTTTCAAAACAGCTGTACAAGCTGCAGATTAAATCCACATGATCAACTGGGCAGACTTTGTGTCTATGGGTTATATAAAAGGCCATTGAGAGCTCCCACAAAAGAAAATGCAGTAGCTCTGATAGCTGTGGACATTGAAGGCAAGACACACAGGAGTAGGACCAGATTAAAATCTGAGCTGCCCCCACAGCAGGTCCAGAGATCAGCACAGTGTTGGAGGGCATCCTAGGGAGGTGAAGTGGACTGTGACTTGCAGCAAGGGAAAGGACTCTGACAGCAGTGACTCAAGAAAAACATTTACTATTCTTATTTTTTGAGTTGTTCTGTAGATTCTTTTCAATATTTTTTCTTTTTTTTTTTCCCTTTTTCCCCCTTCTGTTGTAGTTGTTGATTTTATTGGCACTAAGAAATCCAATTAAGCTTTTGAGCTTTTTTTTTTAGTCACATTTTTATTGTTATAAACCTCTGCCTGTACATTGGGCTTTTGCAGCTGTGGAGGTTTCCTTTTTTATTTTTCTTTTCTCTTTTTTAAATTTTAATTTTTAAGCCTATTATTATTTTTTTCTGCATTTATTCCTTTGTTTGCTTTTCCTACTGTTCTCTTCCTCTTGCAGTTAATCTTTAACATATATAAATCTTCTTTACCCACCTCTATTTAACTTTGCATATCTACTTTTTCTTTCCTTTCCTTCTCTCCTTTCCTCTCAACAGATTTGTTAGTTTTATTTTGATTGCTTCATTCCCCAATTGGCACCTTCCTTTAGTTTTGTCTTCCAGTTTGTGCTTTAGTTTCGTTCTGGTGGATGTAATTTTTGGTTTCCTTTGTTCACGGGGCCAATCTATTTGTACTTTATTTTTGCTGGACTGTTTTGATTTTGCTTATGGGTATATATGTATATGTGTATATTCAGTTACACTTTTAATTGTTGTTATAAACCTCTGCCTCTTCATTGGGCATTGGCAGTTCTGTGGGGTTTTCCTTTATTTTTTTTCTTTTTTCTTCTTCTGATTTTTCTTTTTTTCTCTTTTTTATAATTTTAATTTTTAATTTTTTTAAACCTATTATATTTTTTCTACATTTATTCCTTTATTTTCCTTTCCTACTATTCTTTTCCTCTTGCAGTTAATCTTTAATATATACAAATCTACCTCTATTTAATTTTGCATATCTGTTCTTTCTTTTCTTTCTTTCCTTTTCTCTCAACATATTTGTTAGCTTTGTTTTCATTTCTTTATTTCCCACTAAGCACCTTGCTTTAGTTTTGTTTTCCAATCTGTGCTTTAGTTAGTTTTGTTCTTAACTGATAAATATAATTTTTGATTTCCTTTGTTCTCTGCATCAATCTACTGTACTTTATTTTTGTTGGGCTGCTTTGACTTTGTTCATGGGTGTATCTGTATATCCCATTATTTTAATTATTATTTGCCTGATTTTGTAACTGCCATTTATCTGGAGTTCATCATTGGTTTCTTGTTTTGGGATATTTATTTTAGTCTCATTTAATGCCATAACAAACCACTTGTGAAATCTTTGTTCCTGAGCAGATATCAAGCCCTGAGCCTTTGGAGTGGGAGCACTGACTCCAAGACCCTAGACTACCAGAGAACTAACCCTGGGGAGTATCAAATAGTGAGAACTCACACAAAGGAAATCACTTGAATACAAGACCTGGCATCACCCAACCACCAGTAGCAGCCTGTGCGGGACACCTCATCTGAACAACAAACAAAACAAGAATACAAACCAAATCATCAACAGACAGGAGTACCACCTCACTCAGCCTTGCCCATCAGAGGAAAAACAAATAAACAATCAAACAGACAAAATCTCAGCACAAATCTCACCCTATACAAAGCTTACACAAACCACTGGAGCAACCATAGGAGGGCAGAAACCAAAAGGAAGAAAGAATTCAACCTTCTTCAAGGAAAGAATTCAATTTTCTTTGAAGCCTAGGAAAAGGAGACCTCAAACACAATAACTTAAAAAAAAATAATGAAAAGGCAGAGAAATACTGCACAAGTGAAGGAACAAACTAGAAACACAGAAGTCTAAATAAATGAAGAGGAAATAGGGAAACTATCTGAAAAACAATTCAGAATAATGATAGTAAAGATGATCAAACACCTTGAAAACAAAATGGAGAAAATGCAAGAAACAATTAACAAAGAATTAGAAGAATTAAAGAATAAACACACAGAGACAAACAGCACAATTACTGAAATGAAAAATACTCTAGCAGGGATCAATAACAGACTGTCTGAAGCAGAAGAACGAATCAGTGAGGTGGAAGATAAAATGGTGGAAATAACTTCTGAAGAGCCGAATAAAGTAAAAAGAATGAAAAGAACTGAGGACCATTTCAGAGACCTCTGGGACAATGTCAAACACACCAACATTCAAATTATAGGTGTCCCAGAAAAAGAAGAGGAAAAAGGTATGAGAAAAATTTTAAGAGATTATAGTTAAAATGTCCACAACATGGAAAAGAAAATAGTCCATCAAGTCCAAGAGGCACAAAGAGTCCCACACAGGATAAACCCAAGGAGAAAGACGCCAAAACACATACTAATCGAACTAACAAAGACTAAACACAAAGAAAGAATATGAAAAGCAACAAGTAACACATAAGGGAAACCCCATACACTTAACAGCTGATCTTTCAGCAGAAACTGCAGGCCAGAAGGAAATGGCAGGATATATTTAAAGTATTGAAAGGGAAAAATCTACCTGGCAAGGAAAAATGTACTTGGCAAGGATCTCATTCAAATTTGATGGAGAAATAAAAAGTTTTTCAGACAAGCAAATTTAGACAAGAGAATTCAGTACCACCAAGCCAGCTTTACAGCAAATGTTAAAGGGACTTATATAGTCAAGAAATACAAGAAGAGAAAACAGATTTACAAAATCTACCCTGAACAATTAAGAAAATGGCAATAGGAATATATATATATGTATAATTACTTTAAATGGCAATAGGAATATATATATATATATATATATATATATATACACATATATATATATATAAATAATTACTTTAAATGTAAATGGAGTAAATGCTCCAACCAAAAGACACAGGTTGGCTGAATGGATACAAAAAGAAGACCCATATATATGCCATCTGCAAGAAACCCACTTCAGACTTCAAGACACATATAGACTGAAAGTGAGAGGATGGAAAAATACATTCCATGCAAATAGGAAGCAAAAGAAAGCTGGAGTAGCAATCTTCGTAGCAGACAAAATAGACCTTAAAGAAGATTACAAGAGAAAAGGAAGGATACTGCATAATGATCAAGGGATCAATCCAAGAGAAAGACATAACAATTGTAAATAACTGTGCACCCAACATAGGAGCACCTCAATACATGAGTAAAGCACTAACAGACATAAAAGGAGAAATTGACAGTAACACAATAATAGTAGGAGATCTTAACACCCCACTCACACCAATGGACAGATCATCAAAACAGAAAATTAATAAGGAAATGGAAGTCTTACGTGATACATTGGATGAGGTGGATCTCATTGATATCTTCAGGACATTCTATCCAAATGCAGAAGAATACACCTTCTTTTCAAGTGCACGTGGAACATTCTCCAGGATAGACCACATCTTGGGTCACAAATCAAACCTCAGTAAATTTAAGAAAATTGAAATTGCATCAAGCATCTTCTCAGACCATAATGCTATGGGACTATATATCAATTACAAGAAAAAAAAAACTGTAGGAAACACAAACATATGGAGATTAAACAACACATTTCTAAATAATCCAACAGGTTACTGAAGAAATCAAATGAGAAATCAAAAAAATTTTAGAAGCAAATGACAATGAAAAAACAACTCAAAACCTATTGGATGTAACAAAAGCACTTCTAGGAGGGAAGTTTATAACAATACAATACTGCCTCAAGGGTAAAATAAAACATCGAATAGACAACCTAACTTTAAACCTGAAACAACTGGAAAAAGAAGAACAGAAAGAAAAAAAATAATAGAAGGAAAGAAATCATAAAGATCCAAGGGGAAATAAATGAAAAAGTAATGAAAGAAACAATAGTAATGATTAATAAAACTAAAAGCTGGTTCTTTGAGAAGATAAACAAAATTGAAAAGTCTTTAGCCAGAGTCATCAAGAAAAAAAGAGAGAAGAATCAAATCAACAACATTAGAAATGAAAAAAGAGAGGTTACAAGAAACAATGCAGAAATACAAAGGCTTATAAGAGACCATTATGAACAACTATATGGCAATAAAATAGACAAACTGTAAGAAATGGACAGATTCTTAGAAAAGTTCAATCTTCCGAGACTGAACCAGGAAGAAATAGAAATTATGAACAAACCTATTAGAAGCACTGAAATTGAAGCTGTGATCAAAAATCTCTCAAAAACAAAAGCCCAGGATCAGATAGCTTCACAGGAGAGTTCTGTCAAACATTTAGAGAAGAGCTAATGCCTATCCTTCTAAAATTCTTTCAAGAAATTGCAGAGGAAGGAACACTTCCAAGCCATCACCTAAAAGGAGTACGTCAAGGCTGTAATTTGTCACCCTGCTTATTTAACTTATATGCAGAGTACATCATGAGAAATGCTGGACTGAAAGAAACACAAGCTGGAATCAAGATTGCTGGGAGAAATATCAATAACCTCAGATATGCAGATGACACCACCCTTATGGAAGAAAGTGAAGAGGAGAGTGAAGAAGTTGGCTTAAAGCTCAACATTCAGAAAACGAAGGTCATGGCATCTGGTCCCATCACTTCATGGGAAATAGATGGGGAAAAAGTAGAAACAGTGTCAGACTTTATTTTTTGGGGCTCCAAAATCAGTGCAGATGGTGACTGCAGCCATGAAATTAAAAGACGCTTACTCCTTGGAAGGAAAGTTATGACCAACCTAGATAGTATATTAAAAAGCAGAGACATTACTTTGCTGACTAAGATCCGTCTAGTCAAGGCTATGGTTTTTCTTGTGGTCATGTATGGATGTGAGAGTTGGACTGTGAAGAAGGCTGAGTGCTGAAGAATTGATGCTTTTGAGCTGTGGTTTTGGAGAAGACTCTTGAGAGTCCCTTGGAGTGCAAGGAGATCCAACCAGTCCATTCTGAAGGAGATCAGCCCTGGGATTTCTTTGGAAGGAATGATGCTAAAGCTGAAGCTCCAGTACTTTGGCTACCTCATGGGAAGAGTTGACTCATTGGAAAAGACTCTGATGCTGGGAGGGATTAGGGGCAGGAGGTGAAGGGGACGACCGAGGATGAGATGGCTGGATGGCATCACGGACTCGATGAATGTGAGTCTGAGTGAACTCCAGGAGATGGTGATGGACAGGGAGGCCTGGCATGCTGCGATTCATGGGGTCGCAAAGAGTTGGACACGACTGAGCTACTGAACTGAACTGAATGCCTATCCTTCTGAAACTCTTTCAAAAAATTGCAGAAGAAGGAACACTTCCAAGCCATCACCTTGATACCAAAACCAGACAATAACAACACACAAAAACAAAAGTACAGGCCAATATCATTGATGAACATAGATGCAAAAATCCTCAACAAAATTTTAGCAAACAGAATTCAGCAACACATCAAAAAGCTTGTACACCATGATCAAGTTGGATTTATTCCAGGAATGCAAGGATTCTTTGATATATGCAAATCAATGTGATACACCATCTTCCAACAAGTTAGAAGATAAAAACCACATGATAATTTCTATAGATGCAGAAAAAACCTTTGACAAAATTCAGCACCCATTTATGATTAAAACTCTTCAAATAATGGGCATAGAAGGAACCTACCTCAACATAGTAAAGACCATATATGATAAGCCTACAGCAAACATTATTCTTAATGGTGAAAAACTGAAAGCATTCCCCTTAAGATCAGGAATAAGACAAGGGTGTCCACTTTTGCCAGTATTATTCAACATAGTTCTGGAATTCCTAGCTACAGCAAACAGTGATGACAAATAAATAAAAGGAATCCATATCAGAAAAGAAGAAATAAAGCTCTCACTGTTTGCAAATGACATGATACTGTACATAGAAAACCCTAAAGATAGTTTCAGAAAATTACTAGAGCTAATCAGTGAATTTAGCAAAGTTTCAGGATACAAAATCAATACACAGAAATCACTTGCAATTCTATATACTAACAATGAATAATCAGAAAGAGAAATCAAGGAATCAATCCCATTCACCATTGCAACAAAAAGAATTAAATATCTAGGAATAAACCTACCTAAGGAGATAAAAGAACTGGATACAAAAAAGTATAAGTCACTATTAAAAGATATCAAAGATGACATAAACAGATGGAGAGATATTCCATGTCCCTGGGTAGAAAGAATCAATATTGTGAAAATGACTATACTCCCCAACACAATCTACAGATTCAATGTGATCCTTATCAATTTACCATTGGCATTTTTCACAGAACTAGAACTAGAACAAAAAATTTCACAGTTCATATGGAAATGCAAAAGACCCAGAATCGCCAAAGCAGTCTTGTGAAAGAATGGAGCTGGAGGAATCAACCTTCCTGACTTCAGATTATGCTACAAAGCTACAGTCATCAAGACAGTATGGCCCTGGCCAAAAACAGAAATAAACACCAATGGATAAGATAGAAAGCCCAGAAATAAACCCATGCACCTATGGGTACCTTATTTTTGACAAAGGAGGCAAGAATATATCATGCGGCAAAGACAGCCTGTTCAATAAATGGTGCTGGGAAAACTGAACAGCTACATGTAAAAGAATGAAATTAGAACACTTCCTAACACCATACACAAAGATAAACTCAGAATGGATTAAAGACCTAAATGTAAGACCAAAAACTATAAAACTCTTAGAGGAAAACATAGGCAGAACAGTTGATGACATAATCAAGGCAAGATCTTCTATGACCCACTTCCTAAAATAATGGAAATAAAAACAAAAGTAAACAAGTGGGACCTGATTAAACTTAAAACCTTTTGGACAGCAAATAAACTCTAAGCAAGGAGAAAAGACACCCTGAGAATGGGAGAAAATAATAGCAAATGAAACAACTGACAAAGGATTAATATCCAAAATATACAAGCAGCTCATACAACTCATACCAGAAAAACAAACAACCCAATCAAAAAGTGGGAAAAAGACCCAAACAGGCATTTCTCCAAAGAAGACATCCAAATGGCTAACAAACACATGAAAAGATGCTCAATGTCGCTCATTGTTCAGTTCAGTTCAGTTCAGTCGCTCAGTCGTGTCCGTCTCTTCGAGACCCCATGAATCGCAGCACGCCAGGCCTCCCTGTCCATCACCAACTCCCAGAGTTCACCCAGACTCGCATCCATCGAGTCAGTGATGCCATCCAGCCATCTCATCCTCTGTCGTCCCCTTCTTCTCCTGCCCCCAATCCCTCCCAGCATCAAAGTCTTTTCCAATGAGTCAACTCTTTGCATGAGGTGGCCAAAGTACTGGAGTTTCAGCTTTAGCATCATTCCTTCCAAAGAAATCCCAGGGTTGATCTTAGAGAAATGCAAATCAAAATTACAGTGAGATATCACCTCACTCCAGTCAGAATGGCCATGATCAGAAAGCCTACAAACAATAAATCTGGAGAAGGTATGGAGAAATGGGAACACGCTTGCACTGTTGGTGGAAATGTAAATTGATACAGCCACTATGGAGGACGATATAGAGATTCCTTAAAAAACTATCAACAAAACCACCATATGACCCAGCAATCCCACTCCTAGGCATATACCCTGAGGAAATAAAAATTGAAAAAGACACATGTATCCTATTGTTCATTGCAGCATTATTTACAATAGCTAGAATATGGAAGCAACCTAGATGTCCATCGACAGATGAATGGCTAAAGAAGTTGTGGTCATATAGACAATGGAATATTACTCAGCCACGAAAAGGAATGCATTTGAATCAGTTTTAATGAGGTGGATGAACCTAGAATCTATTATACAGACTGAAGTAAGTCAGAAAGAGAAATGCCATATTCTAACGCATATATATGGAATCTAGAAAAATGGTACTGAAGAATTTATTTACAGGGCAACAGTGGAGAAACAGACATAGAGAATAGACTTATGGACACGGGAAGTGAGGAGGAAAGGATAAGATGTATAGAAAGAGTAACTTGGAAACTTACATTACCATATGTAAAATAGATAGCCAATTGGAATTTGCTATATGGCTCAGGAAACTCAAACAGGGACTCTGTGTCGAGAAAAGTGGTGGGATGGAGAGGGAGATGGGAGGGAGGTTCAAAAGGAAGAGAATATATGTATACCTATGGCTGATTCATGTTGAGGTTTCACAGAAAACAGCAAAATTCTGTAGAGAAATTATCCTTCAATAAAAAATAAATAAATAAAAAAATAGCGACAGTTAGAACTGGACATGGAACAACAGACTGGTTCCAAAATGGGAAAGAAGTATGTCAAGGCTGTATACTGTCACTCTGCTCATTTAACTTATATGCAGAGTACATCATGCAAAATGCTGGACTGGATGAATTGCAAGCTGGAATCAAGATTGCTGGGGAAAATATCAATAACCTCATATATGCAAATGACACCATCCTTATGTCAGAAAGTGAAGAGGAACTAAAGAACCTCTTGATGATGGTGAAAGGACACAATAAAAAAGCTGGCTTAAAACTCAGTATTTAAAAAACTAACATCATGGCATCTTGTCCCATCACTTAGATGGGAAACAATGGAAACACTGACAGACTTTATTTTATTGGGTTCCAAAATCACTGCAGGTGGTACCTGCAGCCATGAAATTAAAAGATGCTTGCTCCTTGGAAGAAAAGCTGTGACCAACATAGACAGCATATTAAAAAGCAGAGACATTACTTTGCCAGCAAAGGCCCATCTAGTCAAAGCTATGGTTTTTCCAGTAGTCATGTATGGATGTGAGAGTTGGACCATAAAGAAAGCTGAGCGCCGAAGAATTGATGCTTTTGAACTGTGGTGTTGGAGAAGACTCCTGAGAGTCCCTTGGGTAGCAAGGAGATCAAACCAGTCAATCCTGAAGGAAATAAATTCAGAATATTCTTTGGAAGGACTGATGCTGAAGCTCCAATACTTTGGCCACCTGATGTGAAGAACTGACTCATTAGAAAAGACCTTGATGCTGGAAAAGATTGAAGGCATGAGGAGAAGGGGACGACAGAGGATGAGATGGTTGGATGGCAACACTGACTCAACGAACATAAGTTTGAGCAAGCTACGGGAGATGATGATGGACAAGGAAGCCAGATGTGCTAAACTCCATGGGGTTGCAAAGAGTCAGACATAACTTAGCAACTGAACAACATTCTCCTCTTGCCTTCAATCTTAATATATTTAGGGACTGATTATTTTTGCTTTTTGTGATAAATGCTTATTCAGATATTGTTTCAAGTTTTTTAGTAATGTCTTATTTTGATGATTGTTTTGTAGAAGTCTTCAATATATGTTGGAATCCAATCCTTTTTTCATCTTCAGTCATATATAATGAAAATATCTTCTCCAGGTTTATGGCTTGTGTTTTTACTTTCTGTGAACAATGTACTTTGATATATAGGATATCTTTTTTTTTTTTTTATGGTTTGCTTTGTGTTTGTGCTTTGCTTAAAAATTGTTTCTAAACAGCATCAAGATAAATCCTTAGACTCTACTTTTAAAATTTTGCTTTTCAGTCTTTAAATCTCTTAGAATAAATTTTTGCATATGATCAATGTAATTTTTTTCAGCATGAACCATCAATTGTACCATCACTGTTA
Organism: Capricornis sumatraensis; assembly: GCF_032405125.1. Lineage (NCBI taxonomy): Eukaryota > Metazoa > Chordata > Mammalia > Artiodactyla > Bovidae > Capricornis > Capricornis sumatraensis. The sequence goes on along the minus strand of NC_091073.1, from coordinate 33,588,789 downwards.
ACTGAATTATCTATTTCCACACTGCTCTGCCTGACTATCTCCATCATATATAAATATTAAGTTCTTGTTTGAGGGTGATACTACTTCTGGGGATATTGTGTGTCCTTAGTATATTTCTATTCCAATCCACATTGTCTTACTTAGCACTTATTTCTAATAAATTATGATATCTGGTATCACATATCACTTCTATTATGTCCTTCTGGATTGTCTTGAATAGTTCTTTGCTTTTCTTCATAATTTTCAAAACAGCCTAAGTTACAAACATGTATGTAATATGTGATTTTTCTGGAACTGCATTGAATTTATAGGAGGATTTGGAGAGGATATCTAGTTAAATGATTTTTTTAGTTTTTTAGTCATCAAACAAGACATGCCTATTTAGTGGAGTTTCAACTTACTATTCTTTTTGTTATCCTTGAGTTTTTCATTATTACATTTTGTATAGTATAGTATCCCTAATGCATTTCTAGGTTTGTTTGTTGCTATTAATCCAGGATCTGAGTGTTTTTCAATGGAGTATTAATAGCTGTATCAGGATATCTGTCAAGCATCCTACCAGAAGTAGAGGATCTATGAAGAGTATTTTTATATGTAGTTTTCTATTTAAATCTGTGGATTTCTTTGAGTTTGGTTTCTATGCCAACCTGCTTATATTATCTTATAAGAAATATACATATATATATATATATATAACATATATATGCCTATATATTGTTTACTTTGTAGATGGAATAATGTTAACCAATGAAAAAGCCCATTTTTGGTCAGGAGGAATTTCACGAAGTATGTCTGAAGGAAATCTGTTTGACATGGAAGCCCGAAAATCCTCAAGAAATTGTGATATTACAGGTATAGCAATTTATAATTATTGAATTTTTTTTAATCCATCATGACTAATTATTGGGGGACTACTTCTGAAAAGTATTACAAACAATTAAGAGAACTGTAAAATCACAACTTTATCATTGAAATACTTACACTATCATTAAAAAGATGTGAACAATAAAATAGTCAAAATAAAACAGGTAATGATAAGTATTATAAGGAGACAAAGTTCTTTATTAAATGAGCAGTATATTCAGTAAATACAGTGAATTTTGAGGTTAAAGAGACATCTGTAGGTTGCAGTGGGCCAACAATTCCAGTATAAAAGAATTGAATAGATTCTCAGAGGAAATGTTGGTTTTAAGAGAGTTTGAATGTCCTGGATTTAAAGAAAATTGTGAAAATAAAAGAAATGCAGCAATTGTTTTTCAAAATATATCTTAACATTTTTAATATATGACACTTAAAACTAATTTCAATCAATATATAGTTCTATATATAACAAAAATGTCTGAAAGCTTACTTGAACTCATTTTTTCTATTTTAGCTTTCATTTTCTCTAAAGCAGCCACAATTTTACAAAGTCCACAGAATCATTATCAATATTTATTGAAAAAGTGATCAAATATAATTTGCTCTAAACATAAATATTCAGTATTTTTGAGATATATAGAAATTCATTATAGTTGATATACAAGTATTTGAATGTGTTGCTGATTCTTAAAATATCCACTTTCCAAAGTAACAGCGTATTTCCCTTTTGTGGTGGTAATAAGACTGTTCTTTGCCATTTTAAACTTTAAAAAGCTCAAAGAATTCCTTCAAGTAGTAAATCTAATGGTGGTCTATTTTTTCTGTGCTTATTTTCATGAAATGTTCACTTTTCATGAAAAAAAATTCAACCTGTTAAAATTTATCAACATGAAATTTTCAGAAAATATTCTAAGGAATCCATGCTTGTCTAGTTTGTTATTTTTTAAAAAAATTTTAGCTGTTTATAGATATATTTGATATTTTTCACATATTGAATATTATCAGGAAAGAATGTTAAATAAATAATCTAGATGTAATGAGACCAACCACTGTATATTTAGAAAAATCTGGATAATAGACTAAATTATTCTGTTTATTCAGAGGTACTCATTTATGAAAATGACATATTAAACATGGCATAAATGTATGTAGTCTGGGTCATTTTCACAAATATGTGTTAAATGATTATTATTGAAATTTCTAAATATTTTTGTTTATAAATCATAGTGTATTAAGATAAAATAATGTTACATAGAGTCAGAATAACCTGGTCAAACAATTTCTCTTTCCTCTCAACATGAAAATTTGACCGAAATTAACATTGATTTTCTAGTACTTAGACTGGAGATCAAAGACAAATAAAAATTCTTCAATTTTTAAGCTATAGTAAAACTTAATCTTGGTTGTATCTCAGAATGCCATTTCATTTTTGTTTTGCTTTATTTTGGTTTAAATAACAAGAACGTCCAGATCCAGGTTTGCCTCTTGATTGGCCAGAGGATTTCACACTTCATGGCAATAATGCTTCCAATGCTACAAATCCATTCTGGAATGAACTGTCTGCATCTAACCCATTTTTGGATGATATAACTCAGCTAAGAAATAACCAGAAGAGAGATAATATTTCTATCTTGAAGGAAGATCCTCTTCTTTTTTTTAGAGAAATAGAAACTGGAAACTCTTTTGATTCCTCTGGTGATGAGCTTGATGTGCATCGGTTGCTTAGGCAGTCTTCCTCAAGAAAATCTGGAAGATCTAAAAGTGTTTCAGAACTTTTGGACATTTTGGATGACACAGCACATGCCCATCAGAATATACATAACTTTGACCAGATCTTAGAACAAGACTTAGAATGGCTTCAAAATGATCGAGAGGCTTATAAAATGGCTTGGTTAAGTCAGCGCCACCTTGCCCGTTCCTGCCTAGATTTGAGTACAATTAATCAGAGTCCTGGATGGGCCCAAACACAAGTTGCAGAGACTACAGTCGTTTGCAAATTAAACCACCAAGGAGGGTCAGTACAGTTACCTGAATCAGATATCACTGTTCATGTGCCCCAAGGCCATGTAGCTGTGGGGGAATTCCAAGAGGTATCTCTAAGAGCTTTTCTAGATCCTCCACAAAAGCTTAACCATGATCTTTCATGCACCATAAGCCCACTGTTGGAAATCATGTTAGGTAACCTCAACACGATGGAAGCCATTTTGCTTGAGATGAAAATTGGGGCTGAAGTGAAAAAGGATCCTTTCAGCCAAGTCATGGCAGAAATAGTGTGTTTACACAGTCTGGATAAAGAAGGCCCTTTCAAAGTATTAAACAACTGCTACATTTATAAAGACATCGTCCAGGTCAAGCTAGTAGACTTGAGTCAAGTGATGTATCTAGTGGTTGCCACACAAACTAAAGGTACTCAATCACCAGCTGCCACCATTTGGGATTATATCCACAAAACCATTTCAGTTGGAATTTATGGACCCAAATATATCCACCCCAGTTTCACTGCTGTTTTCACAGTTTGTGGACATAGTTATATGCCAGGAAAGCTTACTATCTCTGATATTAAAAAAGGTGGGAAACCCAACACATCTCCAGTTGTGTTTCAGCTCTGGGGGAAGCATTCCTTCTTACTTGAAAAGCCACAAGATTTAAGTATATCTGTCTTATCATGTGATCCTGATTTTGAAGTAAAAGCAGAAAGAAAAAGGAAAGAAGTTAAGCAAAAGCACTTGCAATCAGGTCAAGTAGTTCATCAACAATTTTTCTTCTCTTTAGTTGACTCCAGAGAAATGCACTTGTTTGTTTTCTGTGTTCAGGTGGAGCCGTGCAGTGGTAGGCCAGTGACACAGTTCTTTATAACTTCACCTGATCCAGCTCCGAACCTAAAAAGTCTGTCAAATCTTCCAAGTGATTTGCAGAAGAAGAAGGAAAGCAAATCTTCTCCTTTATTACCAACAGTGCATGTTAAATATCCTACATTTCAAGACAAAAAATTGAACTTTACCAGCTATGGAATAACCCAGAAGACAGTGATAAGACAAAATAAGATTGAATACTTACTTGAATATTTCAAAGGGGACACAGTAGCTCTTCTTGGAGAAGGTAAAGTAAAAGCCATTGGACAGTCCAAAGTGAAAGAATGGTATGTGGGAGTCCTGAGAGGTAAGATTGGACTTCTACATTGCAAAAACATCAGGGTGATTGCAAAGGAACAAGTAATGTCTACGTCAGATACTGTCTTCACAACCCGGAATCTTCTTGAACAAATTACCCTGCCTCTTAAAAAACTGACTTACATCTACTCAGTTGTCTTGACCTTGGTATCAGAAAAAGTGTATAATTGGAAAGTTTTAGCTTATGTCCTAGGCTATTCACATCTGGCACTAGAAGACTTTGATCAGCTACAAGCAGACAAAGAATCAGAAAAAGTTGCTTATATTGTAAAGAAGTTAAAGGAAGATTGCCATGCAGATAGAAATACCAGGAAGTTTCTTTATGAACTTACTGTGGTGAGTATTGCTTGATCACAGGAATTTACTTACCGTAGAGAACTTTATTAACTTGGCAATATTTATAAGTAAACATATGAGAGTAGTTTGAAAAACTCTCAGTAGTCTCAAGTACACTGAAGTCACTTCAGAGCTTTGTGTACAAGATCATATAACTAGTGTCTTAGATTTGACATTCAATTGTGATTTTCCCAGAAACTAGGCCCCCAAGGATCATCCTTTAATGGAAGATTAAAGATTCTGTTTGTGCTAAAACATAACAATTAAGAGATCCCTTTTTTTCCTCTCTCAAATATTTAGATAGCTCTTAAAATATCAGAGGAGTTCCAATTACATGAAAGTAAATAAGACAAAACTGAAACAAAACTACTTAACTTGGGCATTGCTGTAGATTCACTTTTTAGTGTTTTTTAGATGTGCTACCAATGTCCTTAATTTTAGCAATTTAACATTTGTCTTATGTATGTGGTGCATCACAATCCAAAAGTGATATTGCTAATTCTCTTCTTTATGTTTTAGTAGGACTCTAAGAATCATGTTTTTTTTCAACATAGCATTTACCCCAGTGTAAGGCTCAGCAGAGAATTATAAAAAACATGAAGAACTGTTTTGTCTTACATTTGGATATTCAGTAATTTATTTAAAAAAAATCAAGAGCATATTTCTAAAAATGGCTAAAATGTGACTGTATAAATAATAATAATGATATATACCACTTTCCTAAGGATCTCTATATATTTGGCACTGTGCCCAGCACTGTATACATACTCTTTCATTTGGCCATTTTAATCGCAATACAGGATAAGTCTAGTTAGTATCTCTGTCTTCAAATAGAGGAAACAGAGTCTTGGGAGGTTGGGCAACTTGCCCAAGATCTGCCAGTTGGTTAGTATCAGAGATGGGATTTGAAATCTTTTTGGTTCCAAAGCCACACATAAAACCACTATATTTCCCTGAAAAAAGTTTTTAACAATGTACATAGGTATATAAAGATATTTAAGTATGTGTATTGGTGTGTAGTAAATATCTTATAATTGCAAAACAAGTGCCCTATAAGAGATGAGTGGTTCATGTAAAGTGAGGCAGATTCATGTAGAGGAGTCAAGTTTTAATCGAAGTGCAAAATGGGAGAAAAAATTTTTGGCAAGGGGTTTATTCTGTGATGTTAACAATAGCTAACATGATATGGTATATATATATATATATATATATACATATATATATATATATATACACATATGGGCTTATGGGCTTCCCGGGTAGCTCAAATGGTAAAGAATCTGCCTGCAGTGTGGGAGCTCTGGGTTCAGTCCCAGGGTCAGGAAGATCCCCTGGACAAGGGAATGGCAACCCACTCCAGTATTCTTGCCTGGAGAATTCCATGGACAGAGGAGTCTGGTGGGCTGTAGTTCATGGGGTTGCAAAAAGTCAGGTATGACTGAGCGACTAACACACACACACACACACACAGAGATAACTCTTCAATTGTTTTTATGATTCTACAGTGATACTGAGAAGGGTGAATTTTTAAAACCCAATATCCAATTAAATAAGTGGTTTTATGATGGTGTGATGCATTTTCACTTAATCCAGGATATTTACAGTCATTGGCTAATCTACCTGGTTGAAGCTGCACATACATTTTACAATAGCTCATGACCTCTCATAGCTTGTGTTCAGCATGGACCCATGAAAGTTTGAACTGAAAATTGCTTTCTTGTTTCTGTTTGTGGCAGAAAAGGTTATATTGACCAAATGGTCTTAAAGTTTAAGCTGGGTTACACTTACTCTATGTTAGTGTATGATAGTTGAGTCACTTTGGTGACTAACTAGACAGTGCTGGTGGAGAGCTCGTTTAAGTGAGTATTTCCTACAATTTCATGTTGTGCCTCAGTGGAGGCTTCAAAATTTCTGAAAGGAAAGAGCTAAGGCCTAGTTATCTAACCAGAAGATGATGAAGCATATGGTATAGAGGCTACCTCTTGAAACTTTATTTGTATAGTGAAAAGTGAAAGTGAAAGTCATTCAGTTGCTTCCGACTCTCACAACCCCATGGACTATACAGTCAATGGAATTAGGAGTACCTTTTTCTTGGATTGTATACTTGGGATTCCAGCTTGGAGTAGCTGGAAATGAACTTATAAAGATTGTGGGTTACAATCTCCTCAATCATATCTAGACATTAAGACTGTCTTTATATATTTTGGAATTTGACACTCTAAGCACTTCAGCATCTGATTCAACTTTCATAATGATTTTAAGGGGTTAGACGGGGTAGTATTACTATAATATCCACTTTAAAAGTCATTAAATAGAGACATTTTGTAATTTATCTAAATTCCTATTCTTTGTGAAGTTGGATTTTAAGCTTAGGTTTTATAACTTTAAGTGCAAATTTATTTTCCTTAAAACAAGGAACTGGGATAAACTAAACCCACTCCACAGTTTACTAAAAGCACCTCAGGGGCCTGCTGTCTCAGCACTGCTACTCCCTGAGGTCACAACTCCTCTCCATAAATTTACGGATAAATGTAGTCCATGTATAGAGACCATGGGTAGTTCTCCTAATGCATCCATAAGAATGAACATTCCTTGGACTTTAATAGTTGCTTCACTTAGTCAGTCATTTTTACTTATTGTTTCATAATGATAGATAAAGCTTTTAAGTGCCATTAAATGATGAAGGACTACTGAACATTTTTATTTGAACAGAAAAGAAATATAGACAAATCTCTTGTACTTTAAAAATATATTCAAGACAAAAGAGAAACTCGTAGACTTGTTTGAAACATGCATGGTGACTGACAAAGCTCAATGCTTAATTAAGGAAGAAAAAAAAAGTCTGAATTTTTTCTTTTTTGCATTGTTGAAACCCAAGTGTTTTATATTTGATACCTTGTGATTTAAATTTAGCATTAACTACATTGATGGTACGGAGAAGGCAATGGCAACCCACTCCAGTACTCTTGCCTGGAAAATCCCAGGGACAGGGGAGCTTAGTGGACTGCTGTCTGTGGGGTCGCACAGAGTCGGACACGACTGAAGCGACTTAGCAGCAGCAGCACATTGATGGTAAAGGGAGAGAGTTAATTTTTTAAGTTATTAATAGCAATAGCTTTGTTGAAGGTTGTCCAAGTTTCTCATTTTTATGCAATACATATAATTCTGGGGAGTTTTAAATCATATTTTGATTAAAAAATTAAATAATGTTTACCAACAGCTGTGTGCTCACTCTAGAAATCCTATAGCCAGTCCTCTGGAAGGAAAGTAATTACTGTTTGTATAGTGAATAATCATGGGTTAATAAATTATTAACTGCTAAAACCTCAGGGTATCTTTGGAAGTGGTTAATTCAACTTCCTCCTTTGGTAATTAAGGATATTAAGAGACATTTTAGTTAAGTGGTTTACTTAAGGCCCTATAATTAGCTACCAAGTTAGTCCTGAAACTCCCCTTAATTCTGGTCTAGTTTGTATCCTCTGTACTTTGCTTGTTGGATTCGCTTAAAAGTAAATCAACTCTTTGAATTTTAGAAAACTCAAATATATATGTGTGGTGAAAAAAAGGATGCCAGTTTCTAGAATATGTAATAACAAATTTAATTTCTAGATAAAAGTTCAAATTAGTTGCTTTAAGTTATGACATGTAGTTGTTGCTGCAGGCTCTGCTGAAGATTGATTGCCAAGGATTAGTAGTGCATCTTGTCCAGGAGGCTGCTATTCTGACTTCAGCTGTCAAGCTTGGGAAAGGCTGGAGGGAACTAGCTGAAAAGTTAGTGCGACTCACAAAGCGACAAATGGAGGCATATGAAATTCCTCACCAAGGAAAATCTGGAGATGTGGCTGTAGAGGTAAGATTTCTGTTCATCTAAGTAGTAAAAAACTGCAGACAAAGTAAATCAAATGCAGTCAAGAGTCCACTGCATATACTAACTGATTGACAGAGTGTCCTAAAGGATCCACTCACTGAAATCACTGAATCTATAACCATTGATGTTATCTGAAATATACACGTCACTCTTTAATGGTATTAAGAACCTTTAAGATATATTGATGTTTTTCCTACTGGACTGCATATGGCCTTTTATCAAATAAATTGACCAAATAAGATAGACAGTTGTTATGAAGGGCTATAAGAACTTGAGGCGGAGAAAAGATAAACTTTGAAGGAGTTGGGACCCAGTCAGGACAAGGAAAAGGGACACAATAGTAAGTATTTATCAGCTTCAAAAATAGAATTAGTCTTTGGTGGTAAATAATGTTTGGTGACAAAAAAATTTAAGAGAGTAAATGGTGTGAGGTCGTTGGTAACAATAGCTAGAGATATCTGTGTGCGTTATCTATCTCCTTCACAATTTTGCATACAGTAACTATAGACATCAAATACAGAATGACAGATGTCAACTTAAAATATAGTCACAAACTAAAAGATGAGAGTTATGTTTTATTTGGAAATTTTGCGGAGTTAAGCCTGGGAGGCAGCATCTTGAGCAGCCCTGAAAGAACTGCTCTGAGGAAGTGGGGGGAAGAGTCAAGTCACATAGAAGTTTGCAACAAAGGGCAGGCAGTCTGAACATCAAAAGTATTTGGTAAATTACAGAAAACCAGATATCTCAAGTTAAGCAATGTAGCACTTTTCTGTGTATGGGAAAATACAAGAGTCTGGGCTTACTGAAATCATTCCTTTAATATGCATCTCAGCCATCTGGGCCCAGCATCCTGCATTTTTCACTTCCTGAATTCCTGCATGCTCACTGTAGGGAGTGATTGTGGCTCAATGGGCCAGAGAGCTCAGGTACTCTTCCTGGGTACCCTTAGGACTCAGGAATTCACATTTGAAGGGCTGGAATCACTCATGACTGTAATCCTTGTTTGCTGGTATGGCAGGAAATATTCCCTTTCTCACAGCATGTAAAACAAAGCAAATATGTAAAATGCAAAAAATTTATTAATATTAAAATAAAGTATACTATTCAGTGTAAGTTATATAAATATTTTCTCTATTTACCATAAAGACATATGAGTCTTTTTTTATTGACTAAATCAAATCTCTTATGATTATACAGTAGAAGTGACAAATAGATTAAAGGGATTAGATCTGATAGAAAGAGTGCCTGAAGAACACTGTAACACTGTACAGGAGGCTGTGATCAAAACCATCCCCAAGAAAAAGAAATGCAAAAAGGCAAAATGGTTGTCTAAGGAGCTGAGAAAAAAAGAGAAGCAAAAGGCAAGGAGAAAAGTAAAGATATATCCATCTGAATGCAGAATTCCAAAGAATAGCAAGGAGAGACAAAAGAGCCTTCCTAAGTGATAAATACAAAGAAATAGAGGAAAACAACAGAATGGGAAAGACTAGAAATTTGAAATACCAAGAGAACAAAACATTTAGAAATACAAAAAAAAATTAGAAACACCAAGGGAACATTTCATGCAAAGATGGGCACAATAAAAGACAGAAACAGTATGAACCTAACAGAAGCACAAGAGATTAAGAGGTGGGAAGAATACACAGAAGAACTATACAAAAAAGATCTTAATGACCCAGATAACCATGATGGTGTGATAACTGACCTAGTGCCAGACCACCTGGATTATGAGGTCAAGTGGATCATAGGAAGCATCACTATGAACAAAGCTAGAGGAGGTGATGGAATTCCAGCTGAACTATTTCAAATCCTAGAAAATAATGCTGTTAAATTGCTGCACTCAATATGCCAGCAAATTTGGAAAACTCACAAGTGGCCGCAGGACTGGAAAAGGTCAGCTTTCATTCCAATCCCAAAGAAAGGCAATGCCAAAGAGTGTTCAAACTACTGTACAATTCTACTCATCTCACATGCTAGTAAAGTAATGCTCAAAATTCTCCGATCTAGTCTTCAACAGTACATGAACCTAGAACTTCCAGATGTTCAAACTGGATTTAGAAAAGGCAGAGGAACCAGAGATCAAATTGTTAACGTCCTTTGGATCGCAGAAAAGCAAGAGAATTCCAGAAAAACATCTACTTCTGCTTCATTGACACCATTAAAGCCTTTGTGTGGGTCACAACAGACTGTGGAAAATTCTTAAAGAGATGGGAATGCCAGACTACCTGACCTGCCTCCTGGAAAATCTGTATGCAAGTTAAGAAGCAACAGTTAGAATTGGACATGGAACAATGGACTGGTTCCAAATTGGGAAAGAAGTACATCAAGGCTGTATATTATCACTCTGCTTATTTAACAGGGTGCAGAGTGCATCATGTAAAATGCCAAGCTGGATGAAGCACAAGCTGGAATCAAGATTGCTGGGAGAAATATAAAAAAATCTCAGATACGCACATGAAGCCACCCTTATGGCAGAAAGCCAAGAAGAACTAAAGAGCCTCTTTATGAAAGTGAAAGAGGAGAGTGAAAAAGGTACCTTAAAACTCAACATTCAAAAAATGAAGGCCATGGCAGTCTGATCACTTCATGGCAAATACATGGGGAAACAATGGAAACACTGACAGACTTTGTTTTCTTGGGCTCCAAAGTCACTTCAGATGGTGACTACAGCCATGAAATTAAAGACACTTGCTCCTTGGAGAAACACTATGAGAAACCTAGACAGCGTATTGAAAGTAGAGACATTACTTTGCTAACAAAGGTCCATCTAGTCAAAGCTATGGTTTTTCCAGTAATCATATATGGATGTGAGGTTTGGACCATAGAGAAAGCTGAGCACTGAAAAATTGATGCTTTTGAACTGTGGTATTGGAGAAGACTCTTGAAAGTCCCCTGGACACAAGAAGATGAAACCAGTCCATCCTAAAGGAAATTAGTCCTGAATATTCAGAAAATGAAGATCATGGCATCCGGTCCCATCACTTCATGGGAAATAGATGGGGAAACAGTGGAAACATTGGCAGACTTTATTTTGGGGGGCTCCAAAATCACTGCAGATGGTGACTGCAGCCATGAAATTAAAAGACGCTTACTCCTTGGAAGAAAAGTTATGACCAACCTAGATAGTATATTAAAAAGCAGAGACATTACTTTGCTGACTAAGGTCCGTCTAGTCAAGGCTATGGTTTTTCCTGTGGTCATGTATGGATATGAGAGTTGGACTGTGAAGAAGGCTGAGTGCCGAAGAATTGATGCTTTAGAACTGTGGTGTTGGAGAAGACTCTTGAGAGTCCCTTGGACTGCAAGGAGATCCAACCAGTCCATTCTGAAGGAGATCAACCCTGGGATTTCTTTGGAAGGAATGATGCCAAGGCTGAAACTCCAGTACTTTGGCCACCTCATGTGAAGAGTTGACTCATTGGAAAAGACCCTGATGCTGGGAGGGACTGGGGGCAGGAGGAGAAGGGGATGACCGAGGATGAGATGGCTGGATGGCATCACTGACTCGATGGACGTGAGTCTGAGTGAACTCCAGGAGATGGTGATGGACAGGGAGGCCTGGCGTGCTGCGATTCATGGGGTCGCAAAGAATTGGACACGACTGAGCGACTGAACTGAACTAATTCATTGGAAGGACTGATACTGAAGATAAAGCTCCAATACTTTGGCCACCTGATGCGAACTGACTTATTGGAAAAGACCTTGATGCTGGGCAAGACTGAAGGCAGGAGGAGAAGGGGACGACATATGATGAATGCTTGGATGGCATCACTGCCTCGAAGGACATGAGTTTGAGAAGCTCCGGGAGTTGGTGATGGACAGGGAATCCTGACATGCTCCAGTTCATGGGGTTGCAAATGAGCAACTTAACTGAACTGAACTGAAATAAAAATATTCCAGTGATGAGCACATATAAAATGGCCTGTATCTCTGTTTCACATGAGTGCAAACATTTTCAAGATACTTCAGTTAAGGAAAAATTGTCTCTCTAGTTAGATAATGACTCGACAGTAGGCATAATCTATATTCTCTGCTTCCTTTTTGAGCATAGAACTGGGTATTAATGTCTTGAGAACATTTTCTTACTTTGAAGTAACTATGTCACCTGTGTGTGCAGTGTGTGTCTGCAGACTACAGTCCATGGGGTCTCAAAGAGTCGGATACAACTGAGCACAAGCACACACTCACACACCTATCAGAGTAGCCAAAATCCAGAACACTGACCACAGCAAATGCTATTGAGAATATGAGTAACAGGAACCCTCATTCATTGCTCGTGGAAATACACAGTCACTTTGGAGTGTCTTGGCTGTTTCTGGCAAATGAAACATACTCTTGGTATATGATCCATCAGTCATGCTCCTTGGTGTTTACTCAAAAGCATTGAAAACTTTTGTCCACACAAAACCCTGTACATGAATGTTAAAGCTTCTGTATTCATAATTAGTAAAACCTGGAAGTAACCAAGATGTCCTTCAGTAGGTGAATGTGAATGGATAAGTACACCGTGGTATAATAGAATATTACATGACAATGAAGTTTTGTTCAGCACATAAAAAAATGAGTTATCAAGCTATGAAAAGACATGGAAGATCCTTCAAATAACGTTACTAAAGAAAAGAACCCAATCTGAAAACGCTACATACTGTACGATTCCAAACATATGATGTTCTGGAAAAGTTAAAACTATGGAGACAGATCAGAGGTTGCCAGAGTTTGAAAGAGAGGAATAAATAGGCAGAATACAAAGGATTTTTACCATAGTGATGAATACATATCATTTTATATTTGTCCAGACCAATTGAATGTACAAAGCTAGGTGTTAACCCTACACTATGGACTTTGAGTGATTATGATGTATCAGTGTAAATTCATCAGTTGTATCCAATATACCACTGTGGTGAAGGATGTTGATAATGGGGAAGGCTATGCATGTGTGGAGGCTGGAGATAAATGGGAAATCTTTGCATCTTCCTCTCAATTTTGCTGTGAACCTAAAACAGTTATTATATATATATATATTTCCAAAAAAAGTTGTCCAGTTGAAATCAGGGCTTGTTTTTTTTTCTCACTAAGCTCTGATTTTAAAAAGATTTTACATAGAGTTCTTTATCAAGGAATTTTGTTAAATATCCAACTTCTCTCAAATTGTGGTTGTTTTCAGTTTGTCCTCCCTGCAAATCTTCATAGAGGCCAGCTAACAGCCTACTTTTCCTTTATTTACTTTAGCACAGCCCAAATCACGAATGACTAAGTCTATGCCTGAGGCTGATAAATACTCAGAAGCAGAAAGGAAAACCTTTGTGTGTCTTTCTAGGGCCTGTTGTTCAATTTTTGGTGCTTGCTGTGCTAAGTCGCTTCAGTCGTGTCTGACTCTTTGCAGCTCTATGGATTGTAGTCTGCCAGGCTCTTCTATCCATGGGATTCTCCAGGCAAGAATACTGGAGTGGGTTGCCATGCCCTCCTCCAAGGGATCTTCCCAACCCAGTGATCGAACCCACGTCTCCTGCGGCTCCTGCATTTCAGGTGTCTTCTTTACCGCTGTCTTCTTTACCCGGGAAGCCCCCATCACTTTGGTGCATATGGTTAAATGTTTAGAAACTAATTCATAGTATATTGGCTTCAAGCTATTCCAAATAATCTATGAGATTCTTTACCTTTTAGACTATGTACTGTGAAGGGTAAATGTGTGCTAGTTTCCATGTCTGAAAAAAGAAAAAAAACTGTACAATATTTTTTTCTTAAGGAGGAGATGATTCTTCAATGAGACTAATTTACAGGTTAAGCAGTTGATTTCAAAACATACTTTTATTAGTTCTGGATAGGGTATGCAGAGGGAGGGTATTGAAACTGGGGCAAGGAGATAACAAGTTCTTGTGGTTCCCATGCTGCTTTTTATTTCCTTTATCTCACTTCCTCAGTGGACATGCATTTAGAAAATTTCCTCCTGTGTGTGCCAATGCCTACAATCAGCTTCTTTTCACTTACTTTTTTTTGCTGTTCAACTTCTCCCTTTTTCCTTTGTTCTATTTTTATTTTATCTAACAGTTATCTGGCACTTACTCTGTGCCAGTCCCTATTCCAGTAACAGTTCAAAAATTAACTTATTTAATCCTTTCAACAAAATACTTGTGGGGTGGATACTAATGTTATCTGAGCTGTAGGGAGGCTAAGTAACTTGCTCAAATGTGCATAACTAGAGACTCACAGAACCAAGTTTGGAGCACAGACCTTTGACTTTGGGGTTCTTATACTTTAACCCCTACACATTGACCGCCAATTCAAATACAGTATAGTGGCTGAGTGGCAGAGCTGGGAGTTATGGTTGGGATGGGGAATTTAAGAAGCTCATTTCTTTTTCTTTTTTTCAAGCCATGTCATGATTCTATCAAAATTTGTCTCAACGCCTCAGCCAGTTTAAGAATGGATTATCAAAAGAGTGTCACATTTTTATTTTGGCCACTTTTTATTCTTTTATAAGATGCAAAAAGCTTCTCTCTGGAGATGTCTGAGAACAACAATTTTAAATTAACCATTGCCCCAAGTAAAATTTTAAGAAAAGTTATTCAGTTTTTCTAATGATGTCACAATTCCTACATAAAAAGCAAAATTACACAACCTAGAGTATGATTATAAGCAAAACGTGTTTTTCAGAGTATTTCTTTTGAGAAAAGCGTATATTTACACTATACAAAGAAAAATTTCCTGTGAATGTTAGTAAAATTTTTTCCTGAGTTTTTCTGAGCCTATATTTTTTTAAATAGGTAGCAATAAAACATTTTAAAAATGAGTCCATATTTAAAAGCAGTTGTATTTTACAAGCAGAATGCTGGGGATTTAGGGGTCAAGATACTCACCAGCCCAAACTAGGTATTCTTTATTGAACTTTCTGGAGATTATTACCATTTATGACAGAAGTGATTTCCTTAGCAACTGTCTCACATTGGTCCCCTGCCTAACAATAAAGGCTGTGCTCTTTCCATCTTACTCAGTATGAACATTTATTCACCAAGGACACTAAAGGTTCACTTCCCCTTTTAAACTACCTCTGGCAGTGCCCACTGGGCTCCACCTCCACCTCAACAGGCACCAATAAACCTGCTGAGGCTGATCTCTTGTCTGATTTACCAAAATGGGCCATCCTCCCATAGAAAAGTCCAGTGAAGTCAACATTCCTAATGGTAATATTTTTTCATCTCAGAATCCATTCACTTATAGAGAGTTGTACTAGGCAATATTTATGTTTTGCCATCTGCACTTAATCAGTGAGAAGATAATTCTCTGTCTTACCTTCTAGCAATCTTTTCCCTCCTCCTTCTCCAACTGGCTGCTGCAGTGTTCAGAGCACTTTATTTTAGGTCTAGCTTTAAAATGGTAAAGTAGGAATCCTTAAACAGGTAATTTTATTATTATTTTTATAGCTGAATGAAAGTTCTATATGGAGTTCTTCCTACTTTTTTAGACTCTCACCTCTGTATCCTTATTCAGTATTTAAATCATCCATACACTTCACATGTTTTCTGTGATTATCAGTTCTCAGCATTGGAACATAGGAACTACAACAAACACAGAATGAAAGATATGATTTTTTTCTCTCTGAAGTCACATTTCATTTGGCGTGGGAATTGGGATAAACTGTTAATATTTGCATTGTTATATTTCAAAGACGTATATGATTAGATGCTAAAATAAGTGAATATAAATAATAATGAGAATAATAGTTGTTATATGTTTACTGTGTGTCATCCAATCATTATTAGCGTTTTCTTTACAATGTCTCCTTTACTTCAACAAACTTTTCAAGGCAAATATGAAACCATTTTCTTTTTGCAGATATGCAAACTGAGTGAATACATTTGTGTTAGCTATCCAGAATTACGTGGCAGATAAGTGACAGAAGTAGGATTTAAATCTAGGTTTGTTTTACACACAGTTCTATTCACTGTGCTCTGCTGATGATAACTTCTTTTCAGAGTTAACTAAATAAAAGAAAATCAAAGAATCAGGAGCTTTCAGAGGGCATATCTTAGTCCTGAAGGATAGGTAACATGTTACTAACTGGTGAGGACTAGAGGAGATTTCAGGGCTCAGGATACAGTGACTTCTAGAGGCCACTGAGGAGACCACTGAGTGTTTGAGGAGAGAGGTCATTTTAATAATTATGAGGAGATATGGCTGGACATAGATATATTTTGGAGAGTCTTGAATGACTGCCAGAGCATTGGTTAAAATTCCTTGTCTGGATTTCTGTCCCAGCTCTACCAGCTATTAGCCTAAGACCTTGGACACATTACTTGACTGTTTTTAGGAATCACTTTTTCTTGTAAAATGAAGCAAATAATACTCTCCTATTCTTCAGATGTTTGAAGGATTGAAACGTGAAATATTTGGGACAATGCTTTGCACATTGTAATAGCTAAATACATGTTATTTATTATTTTGTCTAAGAGGAATAGGTGAATGTGACAACTGTGTGACAATGCGTGATTTTGAAAAAGGGAATGAAGTATAATAATTTTTAAGTAATATAGCCAAGAGTAACCATAGAAAGAATGTAGATAAGGGAAAAACCACAGTGATTTTATTTTATTTTTTCTTAATATAAATTTATTTATTTTAATTGGAGGTTAATTACTGTACAATATTGTATTGGTTTTGCCATGCATCAACATGAATCTGCCACAGGTATACACGTGTTGTTCCCCATCCTGAACCCCCCTCCCACCTCCCTCCCCGTACCATCCCTCTGGGTCGTCTCAGTGCACCAGCCCCACAGTGATTTTAAACCTTCTCTTCTGAGAGACTGGCAAATGGTAATGCGCAGAAAAAATGAGAGGGAAAAAAAAAAAACCTGGCTGATCAGATTTTTCTTACTGGGTTAACAGCATTTAATTTTCTTTGGAAAATATCTCTTATAAAAAGTGAAAGGAACATCCTTGTACTCTTATGGTTTTCTGGTTCACACTGCAATGTATGGACTCTGCTTATAGAGTGTGGTATTGCCTGGTTTTGTATCTGGGCCTGGCTCAGGTCTAGCCTTGGTGCTTATGTCAATGGTTTGCTGCTGTTTTACAGTAAGAAATATATTAATAGTTTCTTTAAAAAGAGAAAATATTATATGAAAATTTATCTACCAGTGGTAAAGTGTTTAGAATAATTTCTCAGATGTTCATTGTTTGTACTAGAGATCTGGCACAGTGACATAACATTTAGACTATCATGGTTTATTTTGTAGAGTACTATAATGCTTGGTGCTATAATCTGTAATTCTAAAAATATACACTCCTTCTTTTTTGAGATGATAGAATAAAGAAAAAAGACATCACAGTGTAATATATGGGGTAACACACTATTCCTGTGATATGTGGTTTAATTCTGCATTATATATCTGATTGGGTTCCCAGGTGGCTCAGTGGTAAAGAAACCACCTGTCAGTGCAGGAGATGCGGATTTGACCCATGGGAAAGAAGATCCCTTGGTATAAGAGATGGCAACTCACTCCAGTATTCCTGCCTGGGAAATTCCACAGACAGATGAGCCTGGAGGGCTACAGTCCATGGGGTCACAAAGAGTTGGATACAACTGAGCGACTAAACAACAACAACAATGTGTCTGATTAGCACACTAAAAATCAGATAGAAGTAATAGTCATATTAGGTTAAATATTACAAAGATATTTTAAAATGTATTTATAAACACTAATATTTGTATTAGAATTTAGATTTTTCTCCATCAAGTTTTATTATTAATGATCACAAAAAAATTCAGAAAACCAAAGCATAGCTAATTATGACTTAAATTAGTATTTATTAACAATCTAATACTGAAAAAATTTGTGGTAATACTTTAGTGAAATGGCCTCATATTTATAGCCAGGTGACCTGGACTTGTTTCCTACCTAGGTTTTCCTACCTAGGTTTTCCTAAGATGTTAGACTGTTTTGACGTAGTAGCAAGGAATGGGTCTTCTGTCTTCCTCTGCTGCTGCTGCTGCTGCTGCTAAGTCGCTTCAGTCCTGTCTGACTCTGTGAGACCCCGAAGACGGCAGCCCATGCTTAATCCCTGAAGTTTCAAGAGGTTATTTCTAGAGCAAACACAGCTGTCTCTGCCCAAAGAGACTTTTCCAAGAGAATCTTAGGTCAAATTTTAACCAAGTCCAAGTGCTGTCTCCTTTCTAAGGAAATAAGGATGCCTGATATGTTAGCCTCCTTTCTTTTCTGAAGATAATGGCAACCTCATCTTCAGTAATATTTATGTATTTACCGACTACAAGTGATGGAAGGACCACCTGGATATTGTAAATGATGCACTGAAGATAGAACGCATATAATTATCACTAATGAGGCAAATTTGCCTTGATACATCAGATAATTGTACTTAAAATGAAACATTGCTTCTACAGTTTCATGAGGAAAGTAGGTGGATTATTAATTCTTTAATGTGGCAAAATGTAATTATCTCAAGGTAGTTAAAACCACTTGCGTTCTTTATACTATTCATATTTTATGAGCTAAAATAAGATGAGGAATGCTTTGCTCAATTTGAATTGCCTTTGTTCATGTTGCATTTCATTATCTATTGCATTATCTAATACATCTGATTGGCTTTTAGGAACAAGCACTCTAAATTTGGAAAACTCTATCCTGTTTCATTTCTTTTAGCATCACACATTACTTTTTCACTGCTCCTTTACATTTTTATTTGTCTTCTAATATCTGAAAGATAAATCAAAGACATATTCCTACTATAAAAATTCTGAGGATTTGGAAACTGCTCAGACTTCATAGGTTAAATGCTTTACTGATGCTGCTGCCCTTTATACAAAGAGATCATAGCACAGAGGTGAGAAATTAACAACTCTCGGCTTTCATCAGCCTCATGCTTCCTATTCAAAGATGAACCCATAAACACCATGAAGTTAACATAAAAAATCTTAAAGAGATGAGAATGATGCCTCTGTGTCAAATACTTATGATAAAGATGAGAAGGCTGAGGAAATTGTTTTGTCATTAGGAAAAATTCAACAAAAACAAACCTTCAAGAGCATGTTGTCCTTTTGATTAGTCAGAGCATTAGTGCAGAGTTCCTGAATATCTTTCCTTAGATCATAGCACTGAGCAAGAGAGGAAGAACTATTTTTAATCCACTGAATAGATATAAGATAACATAAACCTGGAAGAGTTCTTGGCAGTCCACAACTCATTTCCAATTTTTTTAGATTCAACTTAGATCATCCTAGAGGTTTTAACTTAGATCATCCTAGAAAGAAAATTGTTAATTCTACTCATTTTATTCATTCAAACTTTCCCAGAGCAAATAATTTTGTTTTCTCTTTAATTTATTATAAAGTTTAGAATCCTTTGTTGTCTTACTATGTA
The DNA here is from genome assembly GCF_032405125.1 of Capricornis sumatraensis. NCBI lineage: Eukaryota > Metazoa > Chordata > Mammalia > Artiodactyla > Bovidae > Capricornis > Capricornis sumatraensis. The sequence continues at coordinate 33,569,177 of NC_091073.1, read as the reverse complement.
TGTCTATTTGGATATAATTTCATAAAGTCCATCAGTTCAGTTTAGTTCAGCCGCTCAGTTGTGTCTGACTCTTTGTGACCCCATGGACTGCAGCACGCCAGGCTTTCCTGTCCATCACCAACTCCCGGAGCTTGCTCAAACTCATGTCCATCGAGTTAGTGATGGACATAAAGGCCATAGTTAATTAATGTATGCAAGTTATGTTTTTTGTCTTTGCCTATGATAACATATATTCACTTGCTAAGAAAATTGGAATGATTTTAAACAATAAAAAGTGCTGAAGAAAGAAAAGTGTAAGTATTTAAGAATTTGAGCCCTATTGTCATATACCTATACCATATAGGACAACAAACAACTGATTAGACTATTGCATTGATGAAAGCTGGACTTCTATCATGCTTTGTTAAGGCAAATCTTAATATAGAAAAAGTTATATTTACTGTGCTTGGCAGAGGTTTGCTTTTTGAGGGAAAATATAGATCCTCAAATTTAATATTTCTCATCAGTGTATCAAGTACATAACTACAACATATGCTTTTGATCTAATCCCTTCTCGATTATTCTTGATACTTGCCCCCTTAATTACCTGCCCCAATCCATAATTATTTTAATGTTTGTCTGTGTTTATGTCTTTTCTGCCTAAAGAAAGTTGACTTTTCTCCTTGAATATGTTACATTTGCTACCTCTTTAATCCCCAGCAGCCCTAAATTCTCCATCTGGCTAAGTTAGGATTCAAACCAAATTCTCCTTTCAGTTATATAATGTCACTTTCTACAGATTATCTTCCTTTGAAACGCAGTTCTATCTTCCACTGCCTCCACTTCTAGCGTTGTCTCTCTTCCCGTAACTTCCAAATCCCAGGTGCGACCCGTTTGTCCTTTGGCTTCCAGTTCCTTGGCGCCTGCTTATACCTGCAGTCTGCCTTTCACTCTCTTGAAACTGCCTCCTCCAAGGTTACCAAATTCCTATTAATTGCCAAAATCCTGAACTTTTTCCATTTTCTTTCATGTTTCCACATCACTTGATGTTCCAAGTAGCAGAAGTTACAGAAGAGAGACATCTTCAGTGAGAGAGTGCTATGCCGGTAGAAGTTTTACAAGTTTGTCCAGGGAGGAAAAGCCCTAATTTATAGCTTTTACCACTGTCCTTGGTGTAAATTCTTCCAACATGGATGACTTTAATCTTCCAGTGTGTCACTGAACGTGGAACTGGGAAACTGCATGAACATAAATTTGTGTGAGCAAACCATTGAATGTCCTTTGGGGGATACTATCTAGTCTTTAACTTTTGCAGCATGAAGCAATCTGTTTCATTTTTCTATTACTCTAACACCAGCTTTTCTCCACCCTTTTATTGCTTCTGTTTCTTAATTGTGGTCCCCAATTGTAGACTTCATTATGGCTTAAACTTTTTACACCTTTATTTTCCTCCTTGGCATTTTCCTCTACTCTCATTCTTTTCACCATCACTTTAGCATGAGTTATGCTAAACCCTTTCCTGCTCCCTAGAGGTCGTCTCTCTATTTCAGTTTCTTATTGGGGATAACAGATAGCCCCTGGTTTACTTCAAACTTAGTAAGGCTGAAACCCTACTGCCTATCTTTCCCTCACCAAAAAGTAAAATCATATCCTATTGAAAAGTATTAAATGCATCCTATATGCCAGACACTTCATGAGGTGTTTTGGACACAGACATAGAGATTATTATCACTGTTTTATAGAATAAAAATTAAAAGCTCTGATAATTTGATAAGTTTACTGTAACTATCCCATGTCTTGACATACGGTGCTAAGTTGCTTTAGTCATGTCATGTTCTTTGAGACCCTATAGACTGTACCCATCAGGCTCCTCTCTTCATGGGATTCTCCAAGCAAGAACGCTCCAAAAGAAAAAGGAAATTGGATATGAACCCAGGATTCTGAAATCAATTCTCATCTTTGATTACAGCATAGTGCTTCTCAGTTGATGGAACTGCCATTTTTTTTTTTTTTGTCTTACATTGAATTACAATCTGCAAGTAGTTTTGAATTTTTCTAAATTATTATTTACTACCAAATCTTGTCTGTTCATACATTGGGCCAGTGTTTCCACAAGAATCAATCTCCCTTCCATGCTATAAAACTTCCAAAAACAAGAGCTCTGCTATATTCATTTTATTCCTTTTCCTTGTAGCAGTTGCTCAATAATTTTGATTTAAAAAGTGAAACAACTAACAACAATGTATTTCAAACATTTTCATTGAATGTGTACCACAGTGGTATTTCTCTGTCATCTGTATTGAGAGCCACCAATGATATTATATATAGCAGAACAAATTTTCCACCGAAGGAATATCCAGGTTTAGTTCGCAGCAAATAGGAGCGAAAACAGGATGCAAAATGTGCTCATGTTTTAGTACAAATCATGAAGTTTACCATGTGTTTATAGTTCAAAACCACTATACCTATTTCTAGGTAGCTTATAGTTTAGACTCCAGGGGATTTCTAATGAGTGTAGGGGCAATATGTCTCCTTGTATTTCTGACAAATACAGGAGACTCCTGGGAAGTCATTTCCCACTTCAGAGGTCCTAATTAGGATCTGGGACTCAGCAATCTATCCACATTCCTCTGAATTGCAAAAACTGGTGATACTGTTATGCTATCAGTACAAATTACCAAACTTGAAGGGATTATATGGCCCTCTGCCTTTGGCACCCCACTCCCGTACTCTTGCCTGGAAAATCCCATGGTTGGAGGAGCCTGGTAGGCTTCAGTCCCTGGGGTCGCTAAGAGTCAAACATGACTGAGCGACTTCACTTTCACTTTTCACTTTCATGCATTGGAGAAGGAAATGGCAACCCACTCCAGTGTTCTCGCCTGGAGAATCCCAGGGACGGGGCAGCCTGGTGGGCTGCCGTCTATGAGGTCGCACAGATTTGGACACAACTGAAGTGATTTAGCAGCAGCAGCTGCCTTAGTAAGTGGGTAGATATACCACTGGATTTCTGAATCTGTACTTTCTAATTCCCATATCACCTTGGTGTATTACCTGCTTCTGACAGCACCAAGGAGCTGCTTTGTGACTGAGTATGCCTCAGGTGTTTTCCGTACATAACAATCTGCTGTACTGTGACAAGATACTTGACACAGAGCTTTTCTACTCAAGAAAGTTAGTGAAGGTATATACTTTGAATCTGCATCGTAGTGCACAACCTGAAAATTACCCATTCGCTGTCCTTAAGAGACATCTGTTCTCTGTGATACCGTGTCATTATCTCGGTACTGAAATGCTCTCAGTTGCTGTTTATCGTATCATCAAACACATCTTTTCATCAGACTCAGTCACTGGGGGGCTTAAAATAAAGTCTTAGATGTCTTTAGCTATAAACATTAGCATTTTAAACAATATATAAAAAGTTGAAAAATAATGTACCAGTTAGTTGAACATCAGGGAATTTTAAATGAATTCAACATAGATTACAAGTTTAAAGCTTTTACAGAGGTATAGGATATAGATTTAGATATGGATTTAGAAAAGGCAGAGGAACCAGAGATCAAATTGCCAAATACGCTGGATCATTGTAAAAGCAAGAGTTCCAGAAAAACATCTACTTCTGCTTTATTGACTATGCCAAAGCCTTTGACTGTGTGCATCACAACACATTCTTAAAGAGATGGGAATACCAGACCACCTGACCTGCCTCTTGAGAAATCAGTATGTAGGTCAGGAAGCAACAGTTAGAACTGGACATGGAACAACAGACTGGTTCCAAATAGGAAAAGGAGTACGTCAAGGCTGTATATTGTCATCCTGCTTATTTAACTTATATGCAGAGTACGTCATGAGAAATGCTGGGCTGGATGAAGCACAAGCTGGAATCAAGATTGCCAGAAGAAGTACCAATACCTCAGATACACAGATGACACCACCCTTAGGCAGAAAGTAGAGAAGAACAAAAGAGCCTCTTGTTGAAAGTGAAAGAGGAGAGTGAAAAAGTTGGCTTAAAATTCAACATTTAGAAAATGAAGATCATGGCATCTGGTCCCATCACTTCATGGGAAATAGATGGGGAAACAATGGAAACAGTGAGAGACTTTAATTTTGGGGGCTCCAAAATCACTGCAGGTGGTGACTGCAGCCATGAAATTAAAAGATGCTTGCTCCTTGGAAGAAAAGCTATGATCAACCTACACAGCATATTAAAAAGCAGAGACATTACTTGACCAACAAAGGTCTATCTATTTAAAGCTATAGTTTTTCCAGTAGTCATATATGGATGTGAGAGTTGGACTGTAAAGAAAGTTGAGCGCTGAAGAATTGATGCTTTTGACCTGTGGTGCTGGAAAAGACTCCTGAGAGTCCCTTGGACTGCAAGGAGATCCAACCTGTCCATCCTAAAGGAAATCAGCCCTGAATATTCATTGGAAGGACTGATGCTAAAGCTGAAATTCCAATACTTTGGCCACCTGATGCAAAGAACTGACTCATTTGAAAAGACCCTGATGCTGGGAAAGATTGAAGGCAGGAGGAGAAGGGGACAACAGAGGATGAGACAGTTGGATGACATCACCAATGCAAAGGACATGGGTTTGAATAAGCTCCGGGAGTTGGTGATGGACAGGGAGGCCTGGCGTGCTGCAGTCCATGGGGTCACGAAGAGTTGGACATGACTGAGCGACTGAACAGAACTGAACTGAGATATACCCGCTACAGAATAAACTATTCAGTTAGTGTTTCTGTGCATCTTAGCAGTGATAGGCAAGACTGAATCTGACAGTAAGGCTCTATTACTGTGCCTCAACTCATTTTGCATGGCAGAGTATTGGTGGAACCTACACTTTGGGAAGTTTGGTTTCAGTGTGAGTGTTCAGGAAAGTAGATGAGAGAACACCTCATTCACAGTTTACTGTGATGGAAGATACAGTGCTTGGTGAGGATAAATCTTACATACAGAGATATGGTGTGATTTCTGTTGCTGCATCAAGACCACATCAATATGGTTTAACTGATAATTTTTTTCCATTCAGTATCCTGAAGAATCAAGCTTTGCCTGGAGAGGTGAAAATACAGGTGTTCATGGCTTCCCAGGAATGCCAGTTGAATAAATAACATAAAATTATACTTTGGTATTGATGCCTACTCTTTCATTAATATATAGATTGAAATGAAACATAGCAGAACTCCTTATTTAGGTCTTTCATTCTGTTAGCTTCAATGTAGAGTATATGGCGATATCAGTGAAGGGTGACAATTAGATCTCAAGGCCCTGCTTCGCGTGATATTACTATTAATGGAGGCTCTATTTTAAAGGGGCAGCTCTGCATAATATGTCACTCACAGTCTGTGTTCCTGCACTTTGCAAGTGATAAAATCACAAATGAATTAGTTTAGCGAACCCAGAAAGTAGCAAGTAACAAAGTTTATATTCCAAATATTCTGATTACAAGTACAGGGTTCATTTTGTTATCATCCTAGAAAAAATGTATTTTAACCTGGCTATGTGTCTGTGTGTGTTTTCTACAGTTTGTCTTATTTGGTCAGCCTTTGTCTCTATTCTCTCTGAGGCTGGTTGCCTTGGTTACCATTATATACACCCTCTTTTGTGAGGTTCCTCTTTGACTTACATTTATTTCTATGGAAACAATGAGATCATTGGTATGGGTAGGTGCTTTAGAGAAAGCGCAATGAAGTATTGAATATCTATTCTTCTTTTGGTTATTAAAATATATCATTAAATTATTTTTTAAGTAGAGAAGTATATTTCTGTGTTCCTTTTGACTTGATCATGAAGCTACATTTTTACTTATTTATAGACTTGCTCATGAAAAATAGATGGGGAAACAATGGAAACAGTGAGAGAATTTATTTTGGGGGGCTCCAAAATCACTGCAGATGGTGACTGCAGCAATGAAATTAAAAGATGCTTGCTCCTTGGAAGAAAAGCTATGATCAACATAGACAGCCTATTAAAAAGCAGAGGCATTACTTTGTCAACAAAGGTATGTCTACTCAAAACTATGATTTCTCCAATAGTCGTGTATGGATGTAAGAGTTGGACTCTAAAGAAAGCTGAGCACTGAAGAATTGATGCTTTTGAACTGTGGTGTTGGAGAATACTCTTGAGAGTCCCTTGGACTGCAAGGAGATCCAACCAGTCTATCCTAGAGGAAATCAGTCCTGAGTATTCATTGGAAGGACTGATGCTGAAGCTGAAGCACCAATACTTTGGCCACCTGATGCAAAGAACTGACTCTTTGGAAAAGACCCTGATGCTGAGAGAGTTTGAAGGCAGGAGGAGAAGGGGACGACAGAGGATGAGATGGTTGGATGGTGTCACCGACTCTATGGACATGAGTTTGAATAAGCTCCAGGAGTTGGTGATGGACAGGGAGGCCTGGCGTGCTGCAGTCCATGGGGTTGCTAAGAGTTGGGCATGACTGAGTGACTGAACTGAACTGAGACTTGCTCAAATACAGTGACTTAAAGCATTAGATATACTGTTTAGCTCCTTCTTGTTATATATGGTGTGGTAAAGATCACCACAGATACATATATAACAATAAAAGAGTTAGGACTTAAACCTTAAAATTGTGTCAGAGAGTGAAAAGTTTATCAGTAATATTTGTTATAATAAAAGAATTGCACAAGGAATTCACATGAAGAAAATGAGCAGTATTTAGATGAATCTAGAAAAAAAGGCCCTATTATGGTCACTGTTTTTAAAATCTAGAGTTTTAGAAACACAGGGATATAACAGGAGTGATAGTTATTAAAACATATTTTCTGTGATACTGGGCTTGCCAGGTGGTACTAGTGGTAAGGAACCCATCTGCCAATGCAGGAGATACAGTAAACATGGGTTTGATCCCTGGGTTGGGAAAATCCCCTGGATGAGGAAATGGCAGCCCGCTCCAATATTCTTGCCTGGAAAATTCCAGGGACAGAGTAGCCTTGCAGGCTATAGTCCATGGGGTCACAAAGAGTTGGACCTGACTGTGCGACTGAGCATCATCTGTGACGTTAAATAAGTGTGTGTAAATATGTGTGTGTATATATATATATATATATATATATATATATATATATATATATATAATAATTAGTATTCTGTTTTCAAATTTTAAGAACCTTTTTAACCCCTTTTTAAAGCATCTATTTTCCTCTCTGACTTATTTACAAACTAGTCTAATTTTTTTTCTTTATAGATGATGTGGAAACCTGCCTATGATTTTCTTTATACTTGGAGTGCTCACTATGGAAACAGCTACAGAGATGTGTTACAAGACCTACAATCAGCTTTGGACAGAATGAAAAACCCTGTGACCAAACAGTGGCGAGACTTAACTGGAGCTTTAATACTAGTAAATTCTTTAGAGGTCTTGAGAGCAACTGCATTCTCCACTTGTGAGGAAGTATAGAAATGAAGGATACGTTTTGAGAGGAAGGAGTAGAGGGAGAAAGGGGTGTGTGTGAGAGAGAGAGAAAGGAAAAGAATCTCATAAAAGTATTGGTTTTAAGAAAAAAAAAAAGTTTTTCCTGGTGAAAACATAGCCTAACACAAAATCCAAGGATGGCTTTTATAATCAAATATGTATTTTTGTGTCTCCCTTTCACATGCAAACATTAAGCTGCTTTATTGTTGAGAAAAGAAAGAAAAAGCTCTTTCTCCCTTTCAAAGTTACGCTTAATTTCTTTTAGTTAAAACAAATGACTGCCGGCATAATTACATCACACAGAAACCCAGATAATCCAGAGGCTCTCAATAAAAACACTGGAATTTTGCCAGCAGACAGGTAGAGGGAGAGGAGAAGGAAGCAATGCTCTGCGGCCAGGCACCAGACTACATACTTTCTCTAGCTGATCTCTTTTATTTCCAGTGGCATTTGTTAGGATTATTCCCATTTTTCATGTGAAGAAACTAAGGACTGGAGAGGACAGTCAGGGCTATACTGCCAGTGTGAAGCAGGTTTTCTGTTTGCAAAATCTGGCTCTGTTTTTTTTTTTTTTTTTTTTTTAAGAAAACAGCACATGGGAATATAGTTTAAAAAAACACACACAATGCATATTAAAACTTTGGGTAATTATTTCCTTTTAATTAAGCTGTCTGCTCTATTCTACCATCTCATGAAAGTGCCAGAAGGAAGATATGACTGGAAATCTGTTTTCTGCATCCACCAACTGGAATTTTTACCACCTTCCTCCATCTTGAGGTCTAGCTAATCCTTCAACTTTTTCTTCAGGATCATAATGCAGAGTAATTCTTTTAACTGTCAAAGAGTTTTTAAGAAGGAGGGTTATTTTTTAAAAGCCTGATTTATAGCTGCTGAATGCAGCCATCTTATCTACCAGAAACACTGATACCTGTGTGTGTGTGTGTGCATGCTCAGATGTTTATGTAATCATGTGTATGTGTGTGTATTTCAGAATGTTTTATAAATCTTTTGGAATACAAAGATTGTATAGAAATGTAGGCAAGTATAAATGCTAACTGTTAGAGAGATGATAAGGGATGGTCTGTGCTTACTCCTGTGTCCAGTCCTTTGGCTGCCTGCCTCTGTTTATGTGCTCTAGACAGTCACTCATTTATTGTCATTCAGTTGACAGAGTGTGTGTACCCACTTGGTGGCAGATGCATAGATGTTTGAGGTTAATAATGGGAGAAAAACAGCATGATCCCCCTGACTTCAGTACTGCTGAAGTGATAGAGGCAATAATAAAGAATTATACAATTAATTTTATTTAAAATGGCATCTGCAATACCAGCTGCAGAGGAAAGGCTGGAATGCCAAGAGATATAGATCTGGCGGGGTGGGGGGAGAGGTGAGGGGAGGGGTGGGTGGGATCATGTGGACCAGGGAGATCACATAGGTTTTCCCTGGTAAAGAAATGATGAGCCTGAAGGAGGATCAGACATTGCTTCTTGTCTGGAGAGGGTGGAGGGGGCAGTTCCTCAATGCACTGAAGACCTCAAGCAGGAAGGGAGCTCAGGAGATGCAGGTATCCAAGGTGAAGGGCTGGGAAGGGTGAAGGAGTGAAGGAAAGAAAGAGAAGTCTTCAAAGGTAATGTGGATGAGCTGAATAAGGACTTTATTTAGGAATCCTGAATAAAACATGTCCATTTGGCTAAAAAGTAAAAGAAGAATCATTTTAGAGCTTTTAATACACCCACCCTGAGGTATTTGGTATGCTGGCAAAGGTAATTTGAATTAGGATTTAAGATCTTTAAGGCTTTTAATATTTATATTTGATGATAAGTGAATACAGCCTGCCCAAGAAGTTATGTACACAGATTCAAGGACAGAATTTATTTCAGTTGAAAATGAATTCAGGGAGAAGGGAGAAAAAAGAAACAATCTGTAAGTTCGGAACACAATCATTTTTAGTGGTGATTTTGCTTTTGCTTTCTTTAGAACATTCTTGGAATCTTATTAGCATGTCAGCAAACCAGAGAATTTCGGGAAAGGATAATAAGGAATTAATAACTGGGTTTTTCCAGGCTCTAAGATCTGAGACAACAGAGATCTTGTGAGTTGATTAGGGTAGTAAGATTAAATAAATCACTCAGGTTTATCACATCAGAGTGTTGTGATTGTGGTTGGGAAGTTTAAGACGAGTTTTAAAAATGAACAGTATTATCTCTAATTTAAGGATGAAACAACAGTTTAAATATTAATATACACAAAGATATCTTACAATCTCATAACAAATCCTTTCAGAGGAATTTTAAACCCATGTCCAAACATTCTGTTCTTTTAAATATATTCTAACATTTTTATAAATCATTTCCACTTTTCTGAATTTTATATTTTTCTTCCTATAATGGATTTTCATAATCAGAAAAGATTAGCTCGGTAATCACAAATTGCCTTTAACATTTGGCAGCAAATCAAGAGAATTAATAAGGCAATTAAATCCCATCCTTGACATCATTAAAAGCATCAAAAGCCATTAATGTAAAACTTCTTCAAGCATTTGGAACTGGAAAAAGCATAGCTGATTCTTTCAGTTCCTCAGGCTTTTCGCCTAATGATGAATTAGGATGAGATTCTTGTTTGGTGCTCAGCTTGCAATGTAGTAATTTTTCTATGTAAGCCACAGATCCTCTACTTCCTTCTGTTAAAGCCTTAATATGAAAGTCAATTAAGGAGGTGCAAGTAATAGTGTGTCATTAACTGTTCATGCCAGTCATGAGTACAGCACACTTCCATGTTCTGTAATGTAGAAAATACCACATGAAGTTTTGGAACTGGGGATAACTAGGTCTCTGGAAGGAGCAGAATGCATTACATTAATGGATGGTGTTTGTCTAAGAAATGTTGCTACTGCTAAATAGCTTTGAATATGTTATATGTAAATACAATGAAGGAAATGCATTCAAAATCATACAATACAATACATAATTGGAAGTTTCAAAATGAATTTTCATACTGTGCTGTTGTAAATTATATTTCCTATAATTTTTTCATGTCTAAGGAATATTTTAGGCACTATAAAGGAAAGAGAGATAATAAAAATTATGTCTCTGAAGGCTTTTCCTGTTTAAAGAGATTTTTTTTCTTTTTATATCTACAAACTTCTTCCCCTTCCATATGAAGTTTCCTTTGCGTGCTGCTGTATAATTTAGTGAATTCCAGAGTTCTAAAGAGGTGGGGTTAACCCAAAGACTTTCTTCAGAATAACATAATTGTTGAAATTTGGTTTCTTACATGCTTATTTTCTAGACCACAACATGAAATAAGTGACTTATGGATACACTACAGTATTTCAGTATTTCACTAACTGTTGTAGAAATCTGTGGCTTTTACATACATATTTTACCTTTTCTTTTTATACATTTCTAGGCCTATGGAGGCCAGAAAGCTTTAAATCTAGTAGCTTTGCAATTCTGAATAATAGTGTCAGTTCACACATGAAGGGGGCTTCCCTAGTGGCTCAGATGGTAAAGAATCTGCCTGCAATGCAGGAGACCCAGGTTCTATCCCTGGGTTGGGAGTTCTCCTGGAGATGGGTATGGCAACCCACTCCAGAATTCTTGCCTGGAGAATTCCATGGACAGAGGAGCCAGGCAGGCTACAGTCCATAGGGTCACAAAGAGTCAGACACGACTGAGCAACTAACACACACACACACACACACACGTACATGAAGGAGTGATGGAGAAATTAGTACTGGGTAATAATTAGTAATCTGCTGATGTCCATGTATAGAGTCTTCTCTTGTGTTGTTGGAAGAGGGTGTTTGCTATGACCAGTGCATTTTCTTGGCAAAACTCTATTAGTCTTTGCCCTGCTTCATTCCGTATTCCAAGGCCAAATTTGCCTGTTACTCCAGGAGTTTCTTGACTTCCTACTTTGCATTCCAGTCCCCTATAATGAAAAGGACATCTTTTTTGGGTGTTAGTTCTAAAAGGTCTTGTAGGTCTTCATAGAACCGTTCAACTTCAGCTTCTTCAGTGTTACTGGTTGGGGCATAGACTTGGATTACTGTGATATTGAATGGTTTGCCTTGGGAACAAACAGAGACCATTCTGTTGTTTTTGAGATTGCATCCAAGTAATGCATTTCGGACTCTTTTGTTGACCATGATGGCTACTCCATTTCTTCTGAGGGATTCCTGCCCGCAGTAGTAGATATAATGGTCATCTGAGTTAACTTCACCCATTCCAGTCCATTTTAGTTTGCTGAGTCCTAGAATGTCGATGTTCACCTTGCCATCTCCTGTTTGACCACTTCCAATTTGCCTTGATTCGTGGACCTAACATTCCAGGTTCCTATGCAATATTGCTCTTTACAGCATTGGACCTTGGCAACTGGGTATCGTTTTTGCTGTGGCTCCATCCCTTCATTCTTTCTGGAGTTCTTTCTCCACTGATCTCCAGTAGCATATTGGGCACCTACCGACCTGGGGAGTTCCCCTTTCAGTATCCTATCATTTTGCCTTTTCATACTTTTCATGGGGTTCTCAAGGCAAGAATACTGAAGTGGTTTGCCATTCCCTTCTCCAGTGGACCACATTCTGTCAGACCTCTCCACCATGCCCGCCCGTCTTGGGTGGCCCCACAGGGCATGGCTTAGTTTCATTGAGTTATACAAGGCTGTGGTCCTAGTGGGATTAGATTGACTAGTTGTCTGTGATTATGGTTTCAGTGTGTCTGCCCTCTGATGCCCTCTTGCAATACCTACCATCTTACTTGGGTTTCTCTTACCTTGGACGTGGGGTATCTCTTTACAGCTGCTCCAGCAAAGTGCAGCCACTGCTCCTTACCTTGGAGGAGGGGTATCTCCTCACCGCCGCCACCCCTGACCTTAAACATGGAGTAGCTCCTCTCGGCCCTCCTGCACCCTCGCAGCCACCACTCCTTGGACGTGGGGTCGCCTTTCTCGGCCGCCGCCCCTGGCCTCAGGCATGGGGTAGCTCCTCTGGGCCGCTCCTGTGCTGTCACAGCCTGGCACTCATGGCCCCCGCCCCTGGTCTCGGATGCGGGATAGCTGCTCTCGGCTACCGCTCCTGACCTCGGAGGTGGGGTAGCTCCTCTTGGACCCCGCCTTTGACCTTGAACACGGGGTAGCTCCTCTCAATTGCCACCCCTGGCCTTGGATGCGGGGTAGCTCCTCTCGGACACTGCCCCTGACCTAGGATGTGGGGTAGCTCCTCTTGGCCACGCTTCTGTGAGGTCCTTTGCAGCCGGGGCGCTTGCGAAATCAGATTGATTATATTCTTTGCAGCCAAAGATGGAGAAGCTCTATACAGTCAGCAAAAACAAGACCAGAGCTGACTATGTGTCAGATCATGAACTTATTGCCAAATTCAGACTTAAATTAGAGAAAATAGGGAAAACCACTAGACTATTCAGGTATGACCTAAATCAAATCCCTTATGATTATACAGTGGAAGTGAGAAATAGATTTAAAGGACTAGATCTAATAGAGTGCCTGATGAACTATGGACAGAGGTTCGTGACATTGTACAGAGACAGGGATCATCCCCATGGAAAAGAAATTCAAAAAAGGAAAATGGCTGACTGGGGAGGCCTTACAAATAGCTGGGTAAAGGAGAGAAGTGAAAAGCAAAGGAGAAAAGGAAAGATATAATCATCTGAATGCAGAGTTCCAAAGAATAGCAAGAAGAGATAAGAAAGCATTCCTCAGTGATCACAGCAAGAAATAGAGGAAAACAACAGAATGAGGAAGACTAGAGATCTCTTCAAGAAAATCAGAGATACCAATGGAACATTTCATGCAAAGATGGGCTCGATGAAGGACAGAAATGGTATGGACCTAACAGAAGCAGAAGATATTAAGAAGAGATGGCAAGAATACACAGAAGAACTGTACAAATAAGTTCTTCAGAACCAAGATAATCACGGTGTGATCACTCACCTAGAGCCAGACATCCTGGAATGTGAAGTCAAGCGGGCCTTAGAAAACATCACTACAGACAAAGCTAGTGGAGGTGATGGCATTCCAGTGGAGCTATTTCAAATCCTGAAAGATGACGCTGTGAAAGTGCTGCACTCAATATGCCAGCACATTTGGAAAACTCAGCAGTGGCCACAGGACTGGAAAAGGTCAGTTTTCATTCCAATCCCAAAGAAAGGCAATGCCAAAGAATGCTTAAACTACCACACAGTTGCACTCATCTCACATGCTAGTAAAGTAATGCTCAAAATTCTCCAAGCCAGGCTTCAGCAATACGTGAACCGTGAACTTCCTGATGTTCAAGCTGGTTTAGAAAAAGCGGAGGAACCAGAGATCAAATTGCCAACATCCACTGGATCATGGAAAAAGCAAGAGAGTTCCAGAAAAACATCTATTTCTGCTTTATTGACTATGACAAAGCCTTTGACTGTGTGGATCACAACAAACTGTGGAAAATTCTAAAAGAGATGGGAATACCAGACCACCTGACCTGCCTCTTGAGAAACCTATATGCAGGTCAGGAAGCAACAGTTAGAACTGGACATGGAACAACAGACTGGTTCTAAATATACGTCAAGGCTGTATATTGTCACCCTGCTTATTTAACTTCTATGCAGAGTACGTCATGAGAAACGCTGGGCTGAATGAAGCACAAGCTGGAATCAAGATTGCCGGGAGAAATATCAATAACCTCAGATATGCAGAGGACACTACTCTTATGGCAGAAAGTGAAAGGGAACTAAAAAGCCTCTTGATGAAAGTGAAAGAAGAGAGTGAAAAAGTTGGCTTAAAGCTCAATACTCAGGAAACGAAGATCATGGCATCTGGTCCCACCACTTCATGGGAACTAGATGGGGAAACAGTGGAAACATTGGCAGACTTTATTTTTGGGGGCTCCAAAATCACTGCAGATGGTGATTGCAGCCATGAAATTAAAAGATGCTTACTCCTTGGAAGGAAAGTTATGACCAACCTAGATAGCACATTAAAAAGCAGAGACATCACTTTACCAACAAAGGTCCATCTAGTCAAGGCTATGGTTTTTCCAGTAGTCATGTATGGATGTGAGAGTTGGACTGTGAAGAAAGCTGAGTGCTGAAGAATTGATGCATTTGAACTGCAGTGTTGGAGAAGACTCTTGAGAGTCTCTTTGACTGCAAGGAGATCCAACCAGTCCATTCTAAAGGCAATCAGTCCTGGGTGTTCTTTGGAGGGAATGATGCTAAAGCTGAAACTCCAGTACGTTGGCCACCTCATGCGAAGAGTTGACTCACTGGAAAAGACTCTGATGCTGGGAGGATTTGGAGGCAGGAGGAGAAGGGGACGACAGAGGATGAGATGGCTGGATGGCATCACCGATTCAATGGACGTGAGTTTGAGTGAACTCCAGGAGCTGGTGATGGATAGGGAGGCCCGTTGTGCTGCAGTTCATGGGGTCTCGAAGAGACAGACACGACTGAGTGACTGAACTGAACTGAACTGAACTGAATAATTATGGCAAAGGAGAAAATTCCAGAGCAAGCAGTGCTGTTGTAGTAGTGAGTACAACATGAAAGGCTTATTCTATAAGATACTAGTCCAGGGATGGCAGCTGTGGCTTCTAATTTTTTCCTATCACTTCCTAAGAGACTTTTGACCTGTCATTCAGCCTCCCCAGGCTTCAGTTTTCTCATCTGTAAAATAAGGGGCTCCAACTGGGTAGTCTCTAAAGTCCTCTTAGGCTTAAATATTTATGAATGGCTAGTAAATGGGATATTTTATGGGGTTTATAGATTTATTTTGCTATGAGAGAGTGAGTGAAGTGAAGTGAGTGAAGTTGCACAGTCGTGTCCAACTCTTCCCGACCGGGAGGATCCCCTGGAGAAGGAAATGGCAATCCACTCCAGTACTATTGCCTGGAAAATCCCATGGACAGAGGAGCCTGGTAGGCTACAGCCCATGGGGTCGCAAAGAGTCGGACACGACTGTGCAACTTCACTCACTTCACTCATTATGAATGTATAATGAATGGGATATTTTATGGGTTTTATAGATTTATTTTGCTATGAGGGAAAATTATAAACTAAAACTTATAGTCTGAATATCAGTTATCTACATTAACATAAAGTCCTGCATGTGAGGCATAACACACATAAGCTATGCACAGATACTATGTCATTTATTACTCACATCGCCTGAAGTTTCAGGTTACACAGCATGCACTATTTTAAATAGTTGAAAACCATCAACTATTCAGAACAAACTAGACTAGAGGTATGAGAAGGTCACCAATGGTTTTGCTCAGAGCTACCGAAAGCACACTGTCAAAACATGCTCCCTTCCCATTATAAAGGCCTTCGACCAAGCAACCTCTATGCAGTGGTTCTTCAGTTTTAGCAACTGCAGAATCACCTGGAGGGCTTGTTGGACCATAAACTTCTGGGCTCCACCCCACAATTCTGATTCAGTGGGTCTGTGGTGCTGCCTGAAAATCTGCATTTCTGGTAAGTTCTCAGGTGATAGAGATGCTGCTGGTCCAAAGACGCTCCTTTGAGAACCACAGTGTTACACATCCTTCATCTCTAAGAATAAAGGAGTTTTTATAAAACCAGAAAACCTTACTTCTGGGTAACAAATTTTTATGTTACTTCATCGAAAAATAGTTTTTGAATTAAAAAAAAAGATTATATAATGGCTCCATTTTCATATATAAAGTGAACTGTTGATGAACTCATAAAAGCTTCAAAATGAATTTTATTAGAAAACTAATTAAAGATCTCTGCATCTCACCTAAAATGTAATCACATTTGAATAAAAAGATTAACAATTTGAGAAATTTATTGTGTGTTAAGATGATTTTGCAAAATATATCCACTGTTTCTATAAAACTTCTTGGGAGAAAGCCTTCTTTTTACTGACCCATCACTTGTTAAATGTCTTGCTGAATTAATTTTTCCCCATTTGGGAAAAAGTAAACATTTCTAACTAATGTGATCAATACACCCATTTTCATGCCCCATTTTCTTTGTAGAATTACAAAGTGATCACAAACATTGTTGTTAAGGTAGATAGATAGTCTCTTTCCAATGAGGAGTTTCACATTTAAAGGGATGGTGACTCTGACAATAGGTGATGAGCTGAGCAACCTCACCTTGACATTAATGTATCATATTTCATCCTTTGCTAAAAGTTTATTTTAATTACTTTTTAAAAGTTTGTTCTTAGAGACATTTGAGACTCTTTTTGGGGGCTTGGAAGCAGATTTTCAGTGTTTCTCATATGTAAATTGACATTTAAACCCTTGGAATATGCTGAAATATTTAACATATTTATATAAATATGATTATATTTAAGTTGAAAGTCAAACTTAGCCATGATATTACTGCTTGACTTAAGCTGATTCTGCAAAAGTAAGTCATTTAAATAGAATTAGTGACTGACAAGTTTGGTATGATGTTGACCTTACACTTATTAGGTTAAATAGCACAATAAAATTATATACTCTTTTTTTTTTTTGTATAGTAGAAAAATTCATTCTACAGGAGGAAAATATACTCTTTTATTCCAGAAAAATGTGTATTCAGAGCTCACCTAGTCCCCTTTATATCATGGTGGAAAGCAAGGAATATGTGAAGGGAAGATAGGAAACAGTTTGATTATGGTCTAATGAAAGGAGACTATTCGGGGACAATGGAAACTTCTTTTTGCTGGTCTTTTTAAAAATGGAAAATATATTTCATTGATTCTCTTTATATGATCAGTAATAAGGTACAAATGAACTATTGCTTGGTTTCCTCTGGATGGATTTAATGCTACTTAAAACTGTTCCTTGAAACTATTAAGAAACTTCACTAGAGCAAATACAGTGGCTCTGTGTTAAGACTGTCATTTAGCAGTCTTTCGGGAGCTGGTGTCAGAAAACCTATTGAACAGGTTTAAGCACAAAGGATTTATTGTCTCTCACAATTGAAAACCCCAGGGGTAGTTTCAGGCATTCCAGGATTCTGGGCTCGAAGGGTGTGATCAAACTGACTGTTTTTCACCCTTCTCTGACTTTGATTATCTTAGTTTCATCCTTGGGCTCCACAAAGCAGCCCAGCAACTCTGGGCTCTCCCTTCCTGGGACCTGATGACTGTGGCAGCTCCAGTCTCACATTTCTCCACGTTCTAGTTTCAGACTGTGGTGGCTTTGTAATGTGTCATCTGGGCTAAACTAAATGATGTTTCCCCGAGTTCTCCTAACTGACTGTTTCCCGTTAGGGTTGGTAACAAGAGTCATCTGTGGACGATTTGGAAGGTCACCGTGGAGCAGTAGCCACTGTGATTCTTGGAAGGTGAATGTAGGCATGACTCCACGGCAGCTCCCGACTCAGCCTGTTGGTGACGGGCAGGTGATTGGCTTGCCCTTCTGCAGCCAGAGTGCCACTTGTCCTGCAGAATATCCACAGCAGCAAGGTTGCAGGCTTGGAGTCAGAGAGGGACCAACAACTGTGCCAGTAACAGACAAACGAGAGTCTAGTTGTCCCTGCTGTTCCTCAGTCAAGTATTTATCTTTTCTTTCCCTCAGCCTGACCTTAAACTTCAAGCTCGGTGCCACAGACAGAAGAAAGAGCCAGGCCAAGACTCTGACCAGCTCTCACATATGCATCAAATCAAGTCACTGCAATAAATCCTTATTGTATATCAATGCTGATGGTTCTGCTTTCCTTAGTGGACTTTGATAGGTAGGGCAATAGTAAGTATTTCCGGATAACCCCAGTAGAAGAGTCCTGATGAGGCCAGTTTTTCGGTTTTGTGCTCATCTTTCAGTCAATCACTAAGGGCTGTAACCAGGGAACCTTTGGTCAGACCTGGGTCTTTTGCTCCTTCCTTCACTCCCACCGCCACCCTATTCAAACCACTGGATTTGGGAGTTTTCAGTCAACAGATAGAATTGAGTTTTGTTCCTGGAATGGGGAGGAGGTGGATGCTGGGGATGTCAACAGCAATTTTCCATTTAAAATGTGATGTTATATAACCTCAGCACTATTTCCTATACCAGGAAAAATTTTTTCCCTCGAGTGTAATTCAAGACTCTAGTCATTTGAGCCCTTCTCACGAGACTGGGCAATGGGCCCGCTTCTATAAACTTCTGCACTAAATCAAATGCTAAGTAAGTGAAACCTCACCAGCAATCTGCCCTTCACATACCACTTTATAAAATATGGGTGACATGGCCGAGCCATCTAAAACCCCATCAAGATTCTGAGTTCACCTGACCCGGGAGGTTCGGGGCAGTTCTCCTATTACTCCTAATTGTTCTCTTTTAAGCAGTATCTGTAACTTAGTCCATGCACCTCAAGTGCTGCCAGAAAGAAGCTGACTGGGAGACAGAGAGAGAGGAGGAATTCCCAGAATGACTGACTGAGAAAATTGTAGTTCAGATTGAGTGGCAGGCATCAGTTGCCTGTGGGGGGGTGGGGGGGAGGGGAATGATGGCAAAATCCTTTGAACAGTCCCTGAAAATCATGAAAGCAAGTCCAAGGTCAGGAGTATTTCTCTCTTTCTCAGCCATCTGACTTTTCTTTGGAGACCTTTATCTCTACTTCTGAATCAGTAATAACCTCTAAATGCTGCCCAAGGGAAATGCAGAACAGCAGCGTGAACAAAGTAAATCAGATGATTCTAAGACAGCAGTGAAAAATCCAAAATGATACAAAAGGGATACACGGGCAAGGGTGGTGTATTTCTTTGCTTGTTTTGTATACAGAGCAACTTTATAAAGATAAAACTCACAATTCATCTGGCCCATTTTTAAGAGCCTATGAACATCTTCTTAATACAAGTTTCTGTTTAATATGTGTTTAATATATGTTCACTTATAGTCATCAATTACCTTGAGTGGAGAAATGCTCTTCAGGAGGGAATATCATATTATGTTTTTTTAGGATGAAGTTAAATGCTGTGGGTTGTGGAGAAATAAGAGATTAGTGATCAAGGTTATTCAGGAGAAGATGAGAGAGCACTTGATGTTACATTCCTAAAGCTATTTTCAAGAGGTTTCACTGATAGGTTGGAAGAAAAAGAATCTAAAGTCCTACTTTCATATTCTTAGAGAACGTTTCTATTTATTTCCATTTGGACTGCTAAGAAGTTTACTATATGCCTAGGGATAACAGTCCAAGTTCTAATGTGAGAGCTGCAAACCCCTGTAAGTAATTAATCCAATGCCCTGGGTTCTTGCCTTGAGCAAGTTTCTAAATCTTTTTTTAATGAGAGCTCATTTTGACCACTTAGTATGTTCTGTATTTATCTACTAGAAAATTTTATTAGTTTGCTAGTACTCCCATAACAAAGTACCATAAAATGGGTGGCTTAAACGACAAAAATTTATTTTCTGCCAGTTCTAGAGGCTAGAAATCCAAGATCAACTCTCTGGCAGGGTTGGTTTCCTGAGAGGCTGTGAGGGAAGGGTGTATCCTAGCCTATCTCCTGTCTTGTGCACATGGTTGTCTTCTCTGTGTCTTCACGTGGTTTTGTCTTGGTGCGTGTGTCTGTGTCCTAATAGCTTCCAGTTTTGGAGTAAGGCTGATCCTAGTAACTTCATTTTATCTTAATTACCCTTTAAAGTGCCCTATCACCAAATCCAATCGCAGTCTTAAGCCCTGGGGGGTTAGGAGTTCAACATATGAATTTGGAGGGGACACTATTCAGCCTATAGCAAAACTGATTTTTTTTTAAAATTTAGTGAAATCAGCTACTTTGTTTGAATGTATTTTATATAATCCTGCAATGAGTCTTATAAAAATGTTGCGCCTTGCTTCTCTATCATAGGCAAATCATAGATGCCTGAGAAATGATGGATGTTCCAGAGTCACAGAATGAGCAGATTGTAGTGAGGTGGCACACCTAGACAGCTGGACCTTTTCACTGCATTGTCCTTTTATTTCAAGCAAGATGTAGCATCACATTCTGCTTGTCAGAACTAATGAAAAATATCGGTGTAGATAAAGATACCTGTAGATGATTTTCCTTGGTTCTTCTTTCTTGTCATTTTAGGATCTGAGTGCTGCACATAAAGAATGCTCTTTCTACAGGTGCAGAACATGAAGAGAGTCTAAGAATAGTGTTGTGGGTAAGGATTATGACATGATTCTGGACTTTTTGGTGTGAACACACATATGCCTGGGAAAGCAAATATCTTTTATTGAGCAAAATAAAATAATGGGAGGCTTAGATCACCCAGAAAGCAAAATGAGCAAATCTGGGAAATTTGTCCTGACAAGTGTGGTGGGTGGGGAGGGAAGAAGAGGTATGCTGCACTGCCGAGGGAGTTGAGTACATCATCCTGGGCAGAGATTTGAGAGAAACGGCAGAAAAATCTCTAGCTGGAAACAGCAGAAAAGTGAAGGGTGAAAAGTCTTCCCCACCATTGTTTCTCACAGGCCTTTCAGGAACATCAGGGTAAACAAGCCTGGAACTGAGGGGTTTCCTGAGACTTGGAATTTTCTTTGCTGAAACCAGGAAAGTCCCAGGCATACTGAAACAGTTGGTCACTCTAGGTATAAAACACTGAAAGATACTGCTGAAAATAAGAGTGGCAACTGGGAAGGATAACACTTTTAATCATTATCAGGCATTTTGTACCATAGGGTCAAATAATCACAATACTTAAAGCTGTGTTAGAAAAAGACATGGGCTATTTTTATAGCTGAAGGGAGACATGGAAAGTACCAAGAATGTGTCACTGACTTGGAGACGGATTGTCTTGAGAAATGGGCAAAACTGAAAGTAAGTACAAGGTGCAAAAGTTGACAGGGAGAGATAATGAATGCAAGCTTTGCTAACTACAGTTGTAGCTGAGGACCAGAACTGATAAAACTCTTGCCACTCTGATGTGGATTATCTTTGGAATGATACCTGTAAGTGTGTTACTTAATTATCAGTTTCTCTGACCACAAAGCACTGAATTATTAACTTAGTTTAGTAAAAAAAAAAAATACAGTGGTTAAAAAAAAGTGCAAATTTACTGAGCAGTATATGGGAAGGTGTTCTTGCCTGGAGAATCCCAGGGACGGGGGAGCCTGGTAGGCTGCCGTCTATGGGGTCGCACAGAGTCGGACACGACTCAAGTGACTTAGCAGCAGCAGCATATGGGAAGGATATTTGTCAAAGTGGTTATTTTTGTTTATAAAGACCAGTATTAAGCATAACCATTTGCACATTCAATTAATTCATTGAACTATAGTCACTAAGTCGTCTCTGACTCTTTTGCAACCCCATGGACTGTAGCCAGCCAGGCTCCTCTGTCCATGGGATTTCCCAGGCGAGAATGCTGGAGTAGATTGACATTTCCTTCTCCAGGGGATCTTCCCAACCCAGGGTCAAAGTCTTGTCTCCTGTATTGGCGGGAGAATTCTTTACCACTGAGCCACCTGGGAAGCCACATAGTTGATTTACAATATTATGTTAGTTTCAGGTGTGTAGCATAGTGATTCCATATTTCTAAAGATTATAATCCATTTAAAGTTATTACAAAACAATGGCTATAATTCCATGTGGAATTGTGGCTATAAGCAACAATATATCCTTGTTGCTTATCTATTTCATACATAGTAGTTTGTATCTCTTAATCCCGTACCCCTATCGTGCCTGTCCCAGCTTCTCTCTCCCCATTGGTATCCACTCGTTTGTTTTTTGTATCTGTGAGTCTGTTTCTGTTTTGGTATATGCATTCATTTGTTTTATTTCTTAGATTCCACATTAAGTGATGACATACAGTATTGCCTTTCTCTGTCTGACATATCTCACTAAGCATAATACTCTAAAGGTCCATCCATGCAGAATTTCATCCTTTTAGGGCTGAGTAATATTCCATAATATACAAATACCCCATTTCTTTATCTGTTTGTCTGTTGACATACACTTGGATTGCTTCCATATCGTGGCTATTGTAATTAACGCTGCTATGAACATTGGAGTGCATGTGTCTTTCTGAATTAGTGTTTTCGTTTTAGGCTATGTCTGTATGCAGGCCAGGAAGCAACAGTTAGAACTGGACATGGAACAACAGACTGGTTCCAAACAGGAAAAGGAGTACGTCAAGGCTGTATATTGTCACCCTGCTTATTTAATTCTATGCAGAGTACATCATGAGAAACTCTGGGCTGGATGAAGCACAAGCTGGAATCAAGATTGCTGGGAGAAATATCAATAACCTCAGATATGCAGATGACACCACCCTTATGGCAGAAAGTGAAGAGGAACTAAAAAGCCTCTTGATGAAAGTAAAAGAGGAGAGTGAAGAAGTTGGCTTAAAGCTCAACATTCAGAAAACGAAGATCATGGCATCTGGTCCCATCACTCCATGGGAAATAGATGGAGAAACAGTGGAAACATTGGCAGACTTTATTTTTGGGGCCTCCAAAATCACTGCAGATGGTGATTGCAGCCACGAAATTAAAAGACGCTTACTCCTTGGAAGAAAAGTTATGACCAACCTAGATAGCATATTCAAAAGCAGAGACATTACTTTGCCGACTAAGGTCCATCTAGTCAAGGCTGTGGTTTTTCCAGTAGTCATATATGGATGTGAGAGTTGGACTGTGAAGAAAGCTGAGTGCCGAAGAATTTATGCATTTGAACTGTAATGTTGGAGAAGACTCTTGAGAGTCCCTTGGAGTGCAAGGAGATCCAACCAGTCCATTCTGAAGGAGATCAACCCTGGGATTTCTTCGGAAGGAATGATGCTAAAGCTGAAACTCCAGTACTTTGGCTACCTCATGCGAAGAGTTGACTCATTGGAAAAGACTTTGATGCTGGGAGGGACTGGGGGCAGGAGGTGAAGGGGACAACCGAGGATGAGATGGCTGGATGGCATCACTGCCTCGATGGACGTGAGTCTGAGTGAACTCTGGGAGTTGGTGATGGACAGAGAGGCCTGGCATGGTACGATTCATGGGTTCGCAAAGAATTGGACACAACTGAGAGACTGGACTGAACTAAACTGAACACAACGATGGAATTACTGGATTATGAGGTAGCACTATTTTTAATCTTTCGAGGAACCTTCATACTGTTTTCCATACCGTCTGTGCCACTTTACATTTCCGTCAACCGTATACAAGGGTTCCCTTTCTTTACTCTCATGAACTTTTTATATTTGTAGACATTTTGATAATAGCCATTCTGAAAGTTGTGAATTGATTTACATTTCTCTAATAGTTAGTAATGTTGTGCATATTTTCATGGATGTGGGATTTACAACACTTTATCGCATGTTTTCTGGTTGTTTTTGTAGTTCTCTGTAAGCTTTCTTTGTTTCTTCGCTTGTGGTTTGATGATTTTCTTTAGTACTATGCATGTGTTCATTTCTTTTTAGTTTTTGTGCATCTATTGTAGCTTTTTGAGTAGTGGTCACCATGAATTTCACCTGTGTTAACCTGTAATTATATCTACGTGTTTTATACTGGTAGCCATTTAAGTTCAAACATATTCTAAAAGATCCACTTTGTTTACTCTGCTTCCCTATGTTTTGTCTTTGATGCCATATTGTATATCTTCATGTTTATCCCTTAACTGTTTGTTATAATCACAGTTACTTTTACAACTTTTTGTGTTTTCATCTTCATACTAGTTTTTTTAATTGGTTGATACTCAGCCCTTACTCTATACTCGCCATTCCCAGTGGGATTTTCCCTTTCTGATAGATTCTTACTTCTTTTCTACTTAGAAAAGATTTTTTAACATTTCTTTTAGGGTCAGTTTAGTATTGATGAACTCTTAGTTTTGGCTTGCCTGAGAAAAAAAATTCTTTCCTTCTATTCTAAATACTAATCTTGCTGTGCAGATTATCCTAGGTAGCAGGTTTTTCCCTCTCAGCACTTTGAATATATCATATCACTCCCTTCTGGTTTGCAAATCTTCTACAGAAAAATCAGCTGATATACTTATGGGGGTTCCCTTTTTTATGACACTTTGTTTTTCTCTTGATGCCTTTAGAATTCACTGTTGAACTTCTGCTATTTTAATTATGATATATATTGGTAAGAGTCTGTGTGGTTCATTTTATTTGGGACCCTCTATGCTTCCTGATCTAAATACCTGTTCCCTTCTTCAGGTTTGGGAACTTTGAACCCATAATTTCACCAAATACATTTTCGATCACCCAGTTTCTGTCTTCTTCTGGGATCCCTATAATGCAAATATTGCTTTGCTTGATATTATCCCCCAAATCTCTTAAATTGTTTTCATTTTTGTTTTCTCTTTTTGCTGTTCTGATTGCTGGTTTCCATTATTCTAACTTTCAGATCGCTTGTGCAGTTCTTCTGTATCATTTAGTCTGTTGTTCATTCCTGCTAGTAGGTTTTACATTTTAGTTACTGAATGCTCCATTTCTGATTGGGTCTTCTTTTGTATTTTCTAATTCCTTATTAAATTCTTTGTTCATTTATTCTTTTCCCTAATTCAGTTAGCATTCTTATTATTAGATGTGGTTTGAATTATTTATCTGTTAAATTTTTATTAGTTTTATTATTTCTATTTTTTTCCAATGGTTTTCTGTTTCAATTGAGACCAGTCCCTCTGCCTTTTCATTGCTAAACTTTCTCTGTCTCTATGAATTTAGGTAAAACAGTTACTCACTGCAGACATGAAGGGGTGTCCTTATCTCAGAGTGTCCTTATAGAGACTGCTTGTGCCAAGTACGTTTGGTTGAAGAGCTAGATACGATGTGAATGCATGTCCGTCTTTCCTCAGGTTATGCCTGTACCATCACCTTGATAGGCAGTGGGGCTGGAGGTGGAGTGGCTAGATCCAGAGCTGAGTTTGAGGCAGGGCTTCTCCTCTGCTCAGTGTCTGTTTAACCACCTTTTGTGGAACTCTTTCCACAGAGGAGAGCAGTGCTGAAGCCTGAGGGGCCGATGCAGGCACTCTCGTGGGCTACGGTGTGTCAGTCACAGGGGTCCAAGCTGCCTGCACTGTGCCATCTGTGGAGGTACCAGCAGTTGTTGCCCTCACCTGCTTTACATTCAGCCTTACCTCTGAGTCTTCTTTACCCTCACAGCTGGTCATGCCCTCCAGTCTCCACTGTCCCCGCCCTGTTGTGGAGTCTTGCCACATTGCAGGCAGGGCCCACAGGGTCTCTCAGTATTCATGAGGGGGCAGATTGTGGTGGACCGGCCACCAGCAGTATTCCAGATTGCTTTTAAAGCACTGCCTAAGTCTGTGCCAATGATTACAACCCCATTCTACCTAGATTGCACTCAAGGTCCAGTTGCCTCTGTATCCCACAGCCAGGCTCTTTCTCTTGTGTTGGCACCCCAGGTATAGTGTAGAGCTGCTCCATTAGTAAGTGGGGATGGAGCTTTCGTTCTGCTCAGGCTCGGGCATGTGGCAGGGCACTCACTGGGAACCAAGTAGCCAGTGGAGCGGTCTTCCGTCTGCCATCTCCAGCCTGCCTCAGGCACAAGATGGCATGCACATGTGCTCCTCACCAGCGGAGTCCAGGCTTCTGATAGCTCTCTTGTTAGACCCAGCCAACCAGCCTAGGTGGCTCATCCTCCCTGGTTTGGACCCAGGACTGGGGGACCCAATAAGTGGCTCAAAACACTCCCTCCTGAGGGAGCACCTCTGCCCATGTTATCTCCCTTCTCCCCTGAGTCCCCTCCTAGTCCCAGCCTGATCAACTTGCTTCCCTTCCTTCCTCCTGATCCTATGTGTATCTTTCTTACAGTCTTGGTTGTGCAGAAGTCTTTCTACTCTCTTTAGTTAGTTTTCAGTGATGGTTATACCACATGTAGATGCATTTTTGATGTGTTCATAGGGAGAGTTGAGTTCCACGTCTTCCTACTCTGCCATCTTGACTGATCTCTTCTGTACGTTAAATTTAAAACATGAAGAGGATTTGGAAAGCTTTGGCATCTAATTTTGTGATATTTGTGAAAGGCTTCTTGGAAATGCTTTTAAAATTAATTAGAACATGACTGTGACTTCATGTGGATGCAGTTATCAACCAAACTATCAATTAGCAGTCAAGGAGCACTAATTTGTGTTAAGTCATGCACCCTATGTATGAGAAATGATCCAAATAAATTTAAATGGGGATTTACTGTTTTGATTGTGACAGTCTTGTCAGTGTGGTCTCCTCTGCTTATTTTCCTTTCTCTTCCTCTTCATCCTTATCTTTCTTCTCCTCCTCCTCTTTTCCCTCCTATTTGTTTTCTCTCATTGTCAAAAAGAATAGAAGTTGACTATTATTCTCACAACAATATTTGAAGTGTCTACTTTTATGAAAGCAATGTTCATTGCTTGACTATCATGTCTAAAGCACCATGCAGGGCATGGGATACAAATAAGGAAAATCTTTCCATCCTGACATTTTCTATCTAGTGGAGCACTAGACAAGCAAATAGGTAATTATAGATATTATAACAGGACAGACTTGGTCATCAGTTGAGTTCACATATAGAAAGGCCATGACTGAATGTTTACTATTATCATGTATTTACACAACATACTAACGTGAGAAGTAGTGAGGCCAGTTGCCCTCCTTACTTCTTCTGTGGTTTGTGGCATAACAACAGACATACTTGTGTTAACCATAAGTTGTTCTATTTAGCTGCCAAAGTTCATTTGGCGGCTAATTTCAACTGTGGTACATAGTGAGAGCAGTTGAACTCGAAGGCAATCGACCAGCTTTCCTGCCTTCTTAGTCCCATTTGTATATTGATAGTGTCTGTATTATTTAGAAGCAAAAATCACCTTCAAATGGAAAGTTTCTAAAATCTTACAAAAGGTTCCTTATTAAATATTACAGGGACAACTACATTAATGCACTCCTTGATTCCTTGAGGGCAAAGGGCACTTGGAGCACAACATTTAAAGCTCTGAGTAAATTCAGGAATCTATCAGTAAGTCCTGACTCAACAGAATTAACTCAGAATTTACGGGCAGGGCTCTTATATTAATAAGGGAGATTGTATTTCCAAAACATTCCAGTGTTTAAAAATGTCTTAGAAAAACTACAACCCTGACTAAACAGTGCTCAAGTAGAAATAATTCTGCAACTGAGTACTTCATACAGGAAAAGACCTGAGAGAGGCCCAGTTATAATTAACTGTGAAGGTGTAACTTTGACAATTTTATCTCTCTTTAGAAGAAAAATAAACATTTTAATGATTGGGATATTAAAAAAAAAATGGTTTCCAGGACATTGGATAAAGTATTTGGAAAAAATCTCTGGAGCAAGGTGGGTCAATGTAATGTGTCTCCCCAAAACTCTCTAACATAAAATTGTAGACGATAAAAGCACATCTTTGAACTGATTATCTAAAATTTTATATTATATAGGATTATAGTATAGGACAGCTCATTCAAATTATCTATATACTAGCAGTTTTCAATGATATTCTGTGGTGTAATAGATTTTTTATGTTTTTAATAGGCTACTTATATAAACAATTTTATTTTCCGTATAAACACATACTTTTATTGTCTGTAGCACTTTATGAAAAAGTGTAATCAAGTACCTACTTCAAAGTCTTGTTATTGTCATTTTTTTCCTTTGGGTAATAATAATAGATTGAAATTTCTCTCTATATGCTTCTTGTCAAGTGCTGGATCAATGCCATGATTTCCAAGATGGTTGGATAAATTCACTGGTAAAGCAATTTGTGTTTATATCAGTTACATTCATATTGTGCAGAATTATTAGATTCCTTTGACCCAGAAAATATATCATAACTCACTGGAAATGCAAGTCAGAAAACTTAAAATTGATTATCAGATTTTATTTCAACAGTCTAAGTATTGTTTCCATACTCAATAGCTCATTATCCAGAAAGACAGGTCATTCCTGAAGAATAAAGTGTTTTGAGGACTTTTCTCAGACTAAAAACATGAATAATGCAATAAACAAGTGCAAAGTAATTCATCATCAAAGGGAGGATGTTTGCAAGAGAGCTCTTGAGGCAAGTGGGAGACTTGTTAGGAGGTTTTGCTGATTGGCAAGGTTTCAAGGGAAAGGAAGAGAAAGGGGTTCCACTGCCATCTTCTGCCAGGGTTAAAACTTAGAACTGTGCCAAGGGAAGGTAAAGAGCCTTTGTAAGCACAGGAGATGAAGGCAGGTGGGGACAGGAATAGTATGGAGAGGCACAGGCTATGAATGAGCCCAAAGCCTAAGGGCTGAGCAACACTGGGATCTGAGAGCACTCAGAATTTTCTACACTTCTTGGTGGTTCCCCCTTATCCTAGAGGTTCTTATGATGTTTTACAGCTTGATTCTCTGCATATTGTTACATCTTCACTCCCGCTTTATGATGTTAATTTCTCATCTTTATTTTAGAAGCATACCACCTGCATTAAAGATTACAAAAGACATAATTTAAGATATATAATAGCTCTTTCCTTATGAGGATATGATATTTAAATATATTTTTTATAAATTTGTAATCATATCTTATGCTTGCCCTTCTCATAGTCCCGAACACCTAAGGATATAATATATATATCTAAAGAAAATGCTTTCTTTGGTTAGATAGCATCACTGACTCAATGGACTTAAATTTGAGCAAACTCCTGGAGACAGTAGAGGACTGTCTGACAGAGGGCCTCTGACAGAGGAGCCTGATATTCTGCAGTCCCTGGTGTTGCAAAGAGTCGGACACATCTTAGTGACTAAACAAGAACCATGCTTTCTAACTAAAAGCTAAAATAAAAACGTAATGTTGGATGAGAAAAGAAAGCAAAAAAGAATTCATAAAGTATGTAGGCCTTCATATATAATGCATGCTAAATATGTAAAATTATTATACATTATTTATGATTACGTGCATACATATATAATAAAAGTATAAAGGACATGCATGGGGAAATGCATGGCTATTTTTGAGGACTGATCACATTTAGAGAGGAAGAAACAGATGAATAGTGGGGCACTGGCTGTTTCTATTACATTTTAATTTTTTCTAAATGGAGCTTTGAACCATATGTAGCAACATATTACAATGTGCTTAATCTAGTTATTTTTGCATATGGATGCTTACATGAGCAGTATATTCTGTACTTTATGTTGGAAATACTTGATAAGTAAAAATACATTTAAAATTAAAACAGAGAAAAGCCTAAGCCCCTATTTTTCTGTTAGGAAAAATCCTAACAGAATTCCTCATCAAGCAGATCTTGAATAAAATGCTTCATTAAGCAGAATCTCAAATCACTTACCACTCTCAGTTACCCTCTCTACTTCTTTGAAAAATGTGCTTTCATTTTACATAAAATGGTAAGGATGTTACCTCTAAAACAATTGGTTTTTATGTCTTACTATTTTATAACGGATAACTCATAAGGCATAAACTGAGTATACCAGGAACTGAGAAACTCTGAGAACATTATAGATCTCCTGGAAAACATTAAAATTACATACAAAGTACATAGCATATGATTTTCTTTCCATACAGGGAGGTATGTTGTACTGAAAGAAGTCTGAGCTTAGGATCAGAATACAGGTTCTACCTCAGTCCTACTCTTTAATAATAGTTAAACCGTAAGCAAGACAGTTACCTTTTCCGGGTCTTTGTCTCTTCATCTGAAAAACTGAAGACTTGAAATTCTTCCTAGCTGTGGGTCCAGTCAATAGGAGGCGGAGTTAGGGAATGTTAAGGAAGTAGGTTCTGAGGTCAAACGAGGGCAGACTCTTATCCCTTCCTATGTGAGGACTGAATAAAATAATACGAGCATGGCCCTTCAAACAGTGCTCTGCCAGAGTGAGAAGCCTCAGCTTATTTATTTATTTTTTGCTGTGATAAAATGCTGTGATTCAATTTCCCCAGAAACAAAGTGGCCTTGTGAAATCTTACGATACTAAATGCTTTATTTTAGTTTATCACAAATAAAGTACTTCCACTCTATTTCACTGCATTCCAGGTTTGAAAAGACCTTTGCTCTTTGTCCTGGCCCTGGAGGAGTTAGGAATGTACCTGAGATAGCAAAACCAAGTACATGAGATAATAACTAATTCATATATGGCTCTGTTCAATGAAGAGCTAGGTGGTGAGGTTCATAATCAATCCAGGAGAAGGGGGATGAGACACAGCAGCCCTGGAGCCTGAGCTGGAACCAAATGATTCAATGAACAACATGGGAATTTAGCTAGGTCTCCGTGTTCACTGTTATCTCTCCCAGCCATTGTCAGTGCTAGTTAACAGACTGGAATAGCAAAGTCCTGAGTGCTTTCATCACCGACAAGGAACGCTCTGGGTTCTGGGAAGAATCTGGCTTAATTTATTTACAACTTGGGGCGTGGATGGATAACTTCTTTCTTAAGCAAGAAGTCTATGTGCCAAAATTTACATTCTTCCACTCAAAAGTATGAATTCCATTCTGTTCTAAAGCTCAGATGCTCTTTCCAAACATGCTATTTACTTTTTTATCCTCTCTGCCAGGAATCTTTCTGCCTGCTCATTACTGATCTCCCACTCAGTGAGGCAATCGTCCTCAGTTTCTTAGGTTGAACCAGAAGAACCATTTAGTAAGGAGGAAGTAAGCCTGGCACAGAGGCTTACTGCCCACCATTGTCGTCTAGAATGGTCAATGTCATCCCCTCTAGAAGGAAGGCGGCATCTCTTGGAGGGCTAGCCATTAGGTCCTTATAGGAAAGAGACCTTGGAGGACTTTATCCAGGGTCCTTCCAGCTGGCTGTGCGATGTGGTGAACTGCAGTAAAAAAGGTTCACAGACATTTACCAAATGGGTCGGCCTCTGCCTCCTACAAATTGCTGAGTTTATTTTGGCAAATTACTTAACTTCTCTGAGACTATTTTCTTATTTGTAAAATAGGGGGGAAAAATATCTACCTTAGTGAATTATTGTAAGTAATAAGATAATTTATGCAAAGTACTTAGCAAAATAGTCAAATAAGTGTCATCTCTGTGTGTGGCACAAAGAATTAAAAATATACATATTCCCATCACCTTGCCCTTTCCTCTCTTTTGATAAAGGAAACAACATCATCTCAAAATAGTGATATTTAATATTTTACTATTATTCTCTAGAAAATATAAATAGGAAATTCATATCTCAAATAATTGAAATAAAAATCCAAGACTTTAGCTGGTTGAGAGGCCTGCTCTGAGCAGAACAAAGTCACACACAGTTCTTTGATGCAGCCCAGCCAACTTAAAGTGGTGTTGATTTCTTTAGCCCACAAGTATTAACATTTTGCTTGTATGAGCAAACTCCCCTTTGCTAACACTTTTGAACATATCCTTCCAACATCTAAGTTTTTGTTTTGTTTTATAGTTACTCATATTTGTCATGTTATTTGGTATAAAAGGATTTTGAATGAGGAGGGTTTTCATTGAGTCAAGTCAGGTAATTTCAGAAATCTGATTTAGAATCCAAACTGAGTTAGTGTTTCCTTTTTAGTCCCATGTCAATAATTTCATTCACTTCAGCTAGCTCACTAATATACAAAACTAATCAAATCTTTGAAACTCTTCCATCCTCTCTTTTGTACTGCCTTTTACAAGGAAGAACAAACAAATAGCACTCTTCTTGACTGAAAGGAACTACACAGAACTGATACCTGACTTCTGTATTTACATCATGGTTCACTCTGTGTTCTTAGTGCGGCATTGGTCTTAGAAGAGTAATGGCTAGAGAGTGGCCCAAGCATCTCACAGCCTTCCATTAGTGACAGCATTTCTGGAACTCAAATATTTTCTTTGTTATCTCTGGCTTTAAAAAATACAAAAGATATCCAGACCCCTTCCTGAAAGGACTCTGATGAAACCATACATGGCTAAGGAGAGAAAGGATATAACTGTGTACTCTCTAAGGTCGTCAGGTGGGCTTCCCTGGTAGCTCAGCTGGTAAAGAATCCGCCTGCAATGCAGGAGACCCCAGTTCGATTCCTGGGTCAGGAAGATCCCCTGGAAAAGGGGTAGTCTACCCACTCCAGTATTCTTGGGCTTCCCTGGTGGCTCAGACCGTGAAGAATGTTCCTGCAATGTGGGAAACCTGGGTTCGATGCCTGGGTTGGGAAGATCCCCTGGAGGAAGGCATGGCAAACCCACTCCAGTGTTCTTGCCTAGAGAATCCACATGGACAGAGGAGCCTGGCAGGGTACAGTCCATAGGGTCACAAAGATTCAGACACAACTGAGTGACTAAGCACACACACTCAAGGTTATCAGCTAACAGTAATGAAATGGATTCCACAAAGTATTTTCAACTTTATCAATGCCTTCTTCTTTTTTTTTTGAATCTTAGTGATAGAAGTAAGGAAAGTTTATCAAGCAGTAACTGTCTGCCAGGCATTTCTACTAAGTGAAGTGCCTTAATGTGCATAGTGCCTACCGATAAGGCGTAGGTGACATTAATGTCCTTTACTAATGAGGCCAATGAAACAGAGAAGTGAATACGTTGTGGTCACACAGCTTGTAAAGTTAGGCCTTGGAATCATACTCGAGTCTTTGGATTCTTACTCAAGCAGAAGCACATCTGGAGAGCATTCTTTAAAAAGGCTGAAATTTGTTTAAGGATGTTGTTGTTCCCGGATGTCATTTGATTGTGTGAACAAGTTTTTTGAAAAGGCGACTCCCCACCCAGATTCAGGCTCCAGTTTGAACAGCTTTGCCTCAACTACAGCTACTTCAGTGTTTCTCGTATACAATGAGGCTCCCAGCTCTCTTTCAACATAAGATTGTTGTAGGGATTAGCAGGAAAGACACAGATGATATTAAGTTATTGATTGAAGACCCATTTTAAGATTATTTTCTGGGCTTATTATACATTCTCTTGTCATGTACTCAATATGTTTACTATGGTAATGCTCAACTAATTATTTTAAATATTCATTATTTTAGGAAGAGAAATAGTAAGTTTCCACAAAGAATATGTATTTCACTCTCTTTCAATGTATATATTTCATTATATTTCATCATATAGATAAGTGAAAGTGAAAATCACTCAGTCATCTGACTCTTTGCGACCCCGTGGCTATACAGTCCATAGAATTCTCCAGGCCAGGATACTGGAGTGGATAGCCTTTCTCTTCTCCAGGGGATCTTTCCAACCCAGGGATCAAACCCAGGTCCCTGCTTTGCAGGCAGCTTCTTTAGCAACTGAACTTGAGGGAAGCCCCCTCATATAGATAAAAGGTAGACAAAATGGTGTTTTGAGGGGAAATGCTAAAAAAAGAACTAAAGAAGCTTAAACCATAGAAATGTATTATATGTAAGCAGGTCACAATGGAGAGATCAAAAAGTATGAATCAGAAATATTTAGAAGAAACTTACTTTTCCCCCCTAGTAGGTA
The DNA here is from genome assembly GCF_032405125.1 of Capricornis sumatraensis. Lineage (NCBI taxonomy): Eukaryota > Metazoa > Chordata > Mammalia > Artiodactyla > Bovidae > Capricornis > Capricornis sumatraensis. The sequence continues at coordinate 33,535,505 of NC_091073.1, read as the reverse complement.
ATAAGCAGTGAAATAAAAGAGACTTTCCAGTAATAGGTAGGAAGGAAATGAGTAGTGATATAGCATAGTTAATGCCAGAAGAGAAAGTGACCTTCATTACTGAGAACATTTTCTTCTCGTGACATAGTGCAAGATATTCTGTGGATTCTTTTTCAACAGAAATGTGCATTAATGAAAACAAATATCCTTTTACTCAAATCTTATATGGGAAGTATGACAGGGCATAGACTATTCTGAACCACTAGTTTAATTATCATTCAATCAGTTTAATTATCATTCATTCTTACAACTGCATTGATTCCAATTTACAAGAGCACCTAGAAAGTCACTATTTTCCTGATTTTCTTGACTTTATTGCCTTATAGGCATTTAAAGATTTTAGAATATATTAATAGCTTAAGTAAACCAGAACTGCTATCATATACAGATACCAACCCCTATTTATTGTTGTTCAGTCACAAAGTCATGTCCAACTCTTTGCAAACAACCCCTATACCACTCTTTAAATACAAATGTCATGAATAGGTATAGCTGAGGATAGAACTTAATTTAATGTCATATATATACTTATTTTTCATTTAAAAAGAATTGTTAAAATTCAATACAATTAAGAAAGAAACGTATGATTTGAAATCTTCTACCAAGATCTTTCACCACAGAACAACTTAATTTTTTATGTCAGGACTTCCAAATATAGTAATATCATACTTATCTAGAATTATAATTCTATAATTCCATATAAGTTTAATCTGATTAGATAGTAAAATCTTATTCTTTATAAACCATTCCATTCATGGTTTTTAAACATCTTATCACATTCCTTCTAAAATATTTTGTAACATTTCCTGCCAGTGTATACTAAGTAAACTCTAAATATAATTTAACTACTTCTGAATGATGTAGGTTGTTCTGTATTCTAACTTTTTGTAAAAGTTTTAAAATTCTTCTGTTCTCTTCCTTTTCTGTTGCCCAGTTTTTCATACTTCAGCTCTTGCTGATAACCAGGGCTTATCTGTCAGCTTACTTGTTTTTTTTCAAAGTTGCTATTTCTAATCTGTTATAACCATAGAAACCAGATAATAGTTCTTGTCTGAACTTAGAGTTAACAGGCTCTAAGTTCAGTCTCTCTTTGGTCTTGTTAACATTGATTTAGCTTATTTAGGGACCTATTATATTTCATCCCATAGTCTAATCTGTATTATGGATGGTTGACATTTCCAGATCTGAAACCTCTGATTCAGTTAGGAAAGTGAAAAGGTGGAGGGTGGGGCATCCAGGCAGCCCAAGCAACATGGTTAGAGGCAAGAATGGATGTTGGAAGCATAGTGTGTTTTGAAAGCTGAATTTAGGAAGGCTGCAGCCTCTACTGTAAGACGAAGAGAATGCATGTGGAATGTGGCAATAAGAGACAAGGAATGGAGCAATAAGCAGAGGTGAAATGCCAAAGGTTCTTATATTTCACACTAAGGAGCTTTAACTTGAACATTGAAGTGTAAGATGCCCTTAAAGTGTTTTAGAGAAGGCAGCATCATGATCAGATTTGTATTTTAGAAAGATTACTTTCATGTCCCTGTGAAAATATTGGTATAAATGGCTAGGGAAATCACATTTATATTAGGTATTAAATTAGCTTGCAGCATTTGATTCAGTAGCTGGAATAACAGAAGAGGGTTGTTTTTAACCCTTCTTTATGACTTCTCATATTCATACCTAAAATATAATAAAAACTATGAAAACCTGAGTTAAAACTCAAATGTGACAATGATAGTTTACCTCCTTTAAGGAATACGAAGAAAAGAATCACTGCCAGTTTATATGGGCTCTTTGGAAAGTTCCAGAGCACTCTGGTGTTTTTTGGCAACTGGCATATTACAGTAAAACTTGGAGAAAGGTCTAGAATGCCCTCTGTCATATACAACATTCTAATTGAAAAAGAATCCCCAAAATGCAGAAAAGTTGAGCTGAAATATTATGAAATGCCAATTACCAATTATTAAAATTTTTCATCATCATTATCATTATTAGTATACATATGTAGCAATCATTATCTTACATTTTAAGTGATAAAAGAGGTGTTAAGAAAGTGGCTTGCCTAAACAGTGAATGACAAATATAAATATGCTAAAAGAGTCTTCATTTGAAGCTATGTAAGGATTTGGTCATAAGAGTGAGTTTTATCCTTTGTGCTGGTCAAAGATGGTAACCCCTATGTCTACCAAACTGCCTGCACTAAGAAACTGAGATGGAACTCAGAGAAATTTTCTTCTGTGTTGTCATGAGCATGGTAACAATAACAATAACAATCTGGTAATGGGTGGTGGAGAGAAGAATGATGATTATTTAGTTTCACTCACTGGTAGCTTTGTTTTCAGGTATGGAAAATTCCTTTTAAAACTGTAGGAGGACCTAAATATATGAAATTGTTTCCAATTCACTTTTTGTTTAAGGAGCTAGAAGAAATAATTGAATTTCATGCCTTAATTTTGCTGATTAGGGAACTGAAGCTTAAAAGATACAAAAGGCTACTTAGTTGAGCAGTTTCAAAGCACCCTGCTTTTACCGACTTCAGAATTCAGCACATGCATCTCACGTGTTTAGTGTCCCTAAAATAACGCCTCCTTTGGGGTCAGTCCTTAAATCAATAATAGTGAGGGGCAGTAAGACGGGAATGATTTAACACCACTGAAATCTGCTCCTTGATTGTTTCCTTGAATCTGCTTGGCAGCTGTATGGACATCCTGAGGTAAGTCTATATCGCTTCTCTGCAGAAGGGCAGGGGATGTGGAAATTTGCTAATCAGCAGAGAAATGAAAGGCATAGATAAAATACCCAGGACCTACAGGTCTGTGGTCATATCTTTTTGCTTATGTGTTTCTTTAGCTGACTTCAGAATTTTGCTAGTCAAATGCTGTATGTTTGATCACCCAATGGCAAGAGTGTCTTGTGGCAATGTTCTAGGCTTAGATTTTGTGAGCTTGGATGATAATTTTGCACAGAAATACTTACTTTTGCTATTTGGATAGGTTTTTATTAGTCCGCTCATTTTCAATCTAGAATGAGAGTCTTGATTTATTATTAAGCTATTAAACTTTTAGTTTATTATTAAACTATTCTAGTACAATAGAATCAGCTTGCTTTATTTCAATAAGCTTATAGTGGTCTCTTTGCCTACCTAGGAAAAATCCTGAGAAAATATTCAGGTAATCAAAAAGTATGACTAAAAATTATATGAATCTAAAAATTGTGTGAGTAATTGTGTCTAGAATTCTGCTGGAAATGACTCATAGAGATAATGTGTGGTCATCTATTGTATGCATCTGAGAGCAGTTTTGATAGAAAATATCCTCTTATTTAAGATGTAGTGTGCTTCGTATTATAAGCTGTAAAATACAAATGTTATACATATTGAGTATGAAAGCTTGATAGATATTCTTAGGAGCATAGTTTCATAAAATGCATGAATGGTGTGTATCGAATCAGCCTGTCTAGATGAGACACGAAAAGCTGAATCAGCTTCATTCTAAACCATTAAGGTCTGTGACCTTGGAACAAATCAATAGAATCTTTTCAGCTTGTCTTTGGGAGATGGTGTTAATTCAACTTCTAATTCAAGACAATTAATATCTATGGATCTCTCACCATGTTCCAGGCCCAAGAGATACAAAAAAACAAAATAGTAAACTTTCTTGTCCTCCCAGAGCCCACCATCTAGTTGGGAGACAGGTTTGTACACATTGAACCAAAATACTGATGTGGGTTATGATCATCACATAAGAAAGCATTAAAAGAGTAGATGATGCCTGAGGGTTGGGGAAAAAAAAAAAAAAAAAAAAAAAACTGAGGACGGGGGAAGATTCAAAGAGGACTTGATGTTTTTAAGACAGATATGTAAGGAAAACTGCTTTTTTCCCTTAATTTTCATAAAATGCTCAAAAATCCTGTGGAGTCACACATCTTTTTTTTTCGTGGCTTATCAGATATTTCCAGTTTTCTAATATGTGAACTACTTCTATTGCTAGAGAATTGATGAACTAAATTGACTTTTAAAAATATAATCATTCTGTCTTGTATTTATTTACACACTAGAGTTAGGAGGAAATGGGAAATATGGATCAGAAAAGATTAAGAATTGGCACTTTGGTCTCTACAAAGAAAACACTGTTTTCCCTGGACATTTTCATTACCAAACCCAAAGAAATAGCAATCACAACAGAGAGCAAGTATCTCATTTAGGTTTCTTAACGATTATATATTTGTATATAATTCATATGTAGAAGGGGTATTTAACTAATTGTTTGGTTTCAGATGTCAGATTAGGACCAATGATTTGTTTCCTGGTTTTGGCTTCATAAAGGCAAAATTCTAACAGAGTGGCTCCAAATTCAAATGGAGTGCCTTGTAAATTAAAGAGCTATCAGTTTTCATATGGAAGGAAGATGACCACTCTTCCAAATAAACTTAGGCTCAGAGGTTATGGCCAAACATAAACATTTCCTCAAGAAACAATATCGGATTGACTCAAATAGAAAGAGTTCCATTCCACTGAGTAAGACGAAGATGACTGGCTCAAACATTAAAATGATTGGCTAAGAGAGGAAAATGAGCTAAAAATACCATTTTTCTATTGTGTGAACCATTTAGAAATGTTATATATCTACAGAATATAAAATATAAATATATTATACATATATATATAAATAATATAAAAAGATAGGTTGGAAAAACTCTGACAAAATTGTTCCCCCTTGCATTATAAATTAAGAACCATCTGAGCAAATGCAAACTATTCTATCATGCAGTGGATAAAATGAGATGTGTAGATGTACATGCAGATTTTTTTGACAAATATTTAAAAGATGTATTTAAAATGTGCATTTAAAACTTCAGTGGTAGGTGTGGATTAACCTTTTTAGTGCTTTATTTATAATTTTGCTTGACACCACAAGACTAACAGTGGTTCAACTTAGAGACAGCAAAGAAGCAGAACTCAAATTTTAGCCAGATTGTTCTGGACGTCATGTTTTCAAGCCAATGAAACCGCAGTGCTGAGTTGGATTTTTCTATTAATAGGGATTGATTTGATATTAACAGACTGAGTGACTTCAACGTTTGTTCCTATCAGCCAAAAGGAAAAGAGGACTTGTATAACTTCTAAAACATTCTTTCCTGGTCAAAGGTTGACAAAAGGGCCTGTAACATTTGGAATATTATCTGCTGCTATGTCTGCAGACCCTGGAGATCCGACTCCTTGTGCGTCCACACAGGGCCCTGACAGCTGTTACCTCTTATTTATTTTCTCTGAGCTTCAGGGATAATAGACTCTTGTCGAGGGCCGCCAGCACCGTTGTCCTAAACTTTCACTCTTTCCACTTGCAGTCTCTCTTCATAGAGAAATATGTCTTCATCTTGATATGACTTGAGGCAGGAGTCATTTTCATATTTTTATCTTCCCTACTGAAGATTGTAATTGACTTTAGAATGGAGTAGTTTTCTAGTTCTTGTTTAGTGTTGTTCCCCACACATAGCTGTCACCAAATGAACAGGTGTATTCTCAAAAGGCATGAGGTAAAGCTTTGTAGGAAATTGATGAGAACATGGTTTTTTTCAAGCTCACCTCATTTCTTTCTTTGTGTGTGTGTGTGTATTACTGTACAGATCAGAGGATGGCATAGACATAATATATCTGGTTTTAATGAATTGTCATGTCATATTCTTAAATATAATAAAAGAAACATGAGCTCAGTGATAGTATAGTTAGGTAGATTTATAGCTCACTGAACCACTAGATTCTCAGTCTCTTGATCACTGGCTCAGTGGAAGACTACTTTGTGGGAGATCATGCTGGAACACCATTCTGGAACTTATTGAAGTTACACAAATCAAAACAGCATTCTAGATGCTTGTCTGTATCATTATTTAAAAGCATACAGTATATACTATTAAAATAGAAAATTCTTTTATATCTTTTTGAGAAATAAAATAGATAATTTTATGAGATACTGTTTTTCTAAGTCAGTATGATATCTCTTTTCTTTCCTGGGTCTCATGGTGGTCAACCTATTTCACAGACACTAGTGGGAAAATAATTGAAGACATGAGGATAAGAGTGAAACTATTGATTCAATGTTTATTAATTTGGGACATCACAATAGCTACATGGTAACCCAGATTCAACTGAGGGTTCTTGGTATATAGAAGAGCGGCTAGTGAAAGAGGAAACCAGTCAGAAAGAACAAATATAGCTTTGCTTTCCATGTGACCCTTCTCTTTCATTGCCTCATTTTATTAGATAACTGAGTCAAACTATAATATAGGAAGCTGGTGGAGGTGATGGTTGAGTTGCTAAGTCGTGTCTGATTTCTGCAACTGCATGGACTGTAGCCTGCCAGACTCCTCTGTCTATGGAATTTTCCAGGCAATAATACTGGAATGAGTTGCTATTTCCTTCTCCAAGGGATCTTCCTTACCCAAGGACCAAAACCACATCTGCATTTCAGGTGGTCTCCTGCATCGCAAGCAAATTCTTTACCACTGAGCCACCAGGGAAGCCCGTATAGGAAACTTGCTTATGGTAATACACATTAGAAAATAATGATCTCTGAGGATGGTGAGAACTGGAAAGGCAGATGACGTAGTCTTATGAGGTGTTGAAAATATACTTGGTATGGGTGGTGAGTACATGCATTTACATATATTAATAATAGATAAAAATTGAGTAGTTTGTGTACTGAACTGTATTTAGTTAATTCCTCATTTTTAAAAAACAAAAGAATACAATGATTAAAGGCCTTAGGCAGTGATAAACAAATAAGCAGTCATTAAACTAGTTTGCGTAGATTGGATAGAATTATATAGTAGGTAAGTAGAAGGAAGAGTTGAGAATATTCTTTCATGCTGCAGTCTTAGAATCCTAAATGCCATGATGAGGAAACCAAACTTTATTCCTTATGTCTGAGGTAATTTTTATGGAGTTAATTCTTGAATACTTAATCCTAACCTCACTCGGATAAACTGATAGTTGGTTAGACTAACTGGTAGTTGGTTGGGATCCTTTGGAAAGCACACTGTTATTACTACAAAAGGACACCCTCCAACGTGCATGATTCCTGAGTAGAGGGTCAGAATCAGTGACTTTTATCTCACCTTAGGCAAGAATGGGTCGAGTTTCCTCCAAGAGATTTCTTGATTTTCCATAGCTGGTTTAATAATGAGCAAGTCTGGAGAATTAAACACCTAGAGGAGAAAATAAAAGGGAATGGAAAGAAGTGCCTCCTGGGCAAATTCCTTGGCAGAGGAACAGGGCAGGGCAGGCCAGGGCTCTCTGGGAGTAATGGCCATTCTGCATAAGATGGCTTTTTCTCCTCATCTTCTCAGAACATAGGGACTTGTTTTTCTGAGATTGGTCAGCACCTAGTAGGCCTTTACTAAAGTTGTTTGAATGAATGAAGATTGAATAATCCCCTCCAAAATGATACAATTTTTGCAAAAGAATTATTTGTTGTTGTTGTTTGTTTTTTTACTGGCAAGATTGTTTTAAAAAATTGTGATCACTCTAAGTTAATATATTATATTTCCTTGCGAAAATATGTTTGCAGTGCCAGATGTAGCAAGAATTTTACAAGACATTTTGTTGGTGGGGGATTATGTGTGTAATAAATACTGCACTAAGTAGTCATAAACTGCATCCCAATTTCAGAAGTATTGAAAATAAAAATAAGAGAATGAACATGTGTAAGTTCCCATCCTCCACCCTTTTTTGAAGACCTGTATCACACATTCAAGACACACTCATCTTTTTTTCTTTAAAAATGAAAAAAATCTTCCACGACTTTCAAGGTCAGCTGTAGATGGCTGTATTACTGCAGACTCCATGGGAATATCCAGTAGATCAATATCTGAGGGGGGGAAAGGTCACCACACACTGGCTTCACACAATTTACAGGAAATTGAATGCTGTTCCAGATCTTACACCTTAAGAGAAAAACCAAAAAAACAAATGACAATTGGGAAAGAAAGAAAAACTTGGGTTGGAAGTCCCCTCCTCTAAGATTTTATTCTTGGCAAGAAAATTCTATGATTATTGTTATTTGCTTGAAAATTGAGTTTTTCTGCACATGCACTTCCAGTAAAACTGTCCAAAACAAAAACAATCAGTCTTGACTTTTCCTTACTTATCCTTATGTAGCTTTCCCGCTGGGTAAGGGTAAGTTTACCCTTCTGTGTTTATTACTGGAGTCACTATTCATTCCCTTAATTTCTTCAGGGCCTTGGCTCAGAAAACTGGGAGTTAATAATTATATTTAGTAGTAATGATAAGCATAATTATATGTTATGTATAGCTGTGTTCTTAGTCACTCAGTCCTGTCTGACTTTTTGTGACCCCCATGAACTGTAGCCCGCCAGGCTCCTCTGTCCAAGGGGATTCTCCAGGCAAGAAAACTGGAGTGGGTTACCATGCCCTCCTCCAGGAAATCTTCCCAACCCAGGGATCAAACCCAGGTCTTCCACATTGCAGGTGGATTCTTTACCAGCTAAGCCCCCAGAGAAGACTTGTGTATAGTTACAATATATAAATGTAAACCTGCTTTGAAATTTTTAAAATACCTTCATACACTTATTTAATGTGGGTAGGGTTCCAAATAGGAAAAGGAGTACGTCAAGGCTGTATATTGTCACCCTGCTTATTTAACTTCTATGCAGAGTACATCATGAGAAACACTGGGCTGGATGAAGCACAAGCTGGAATCAAGATTGCCGGGAGAAACATCAATAACCTCAGATATGCAGATGACACCACCCTTATGGCAGAAAGTGAAGAGGAACTCAAAAGCCTCTTGATGAAAGTGAAAGAGGAGAGTGAAAAAGTTGGCTTAAAGCTCAACATTCAGAAAACGAAGATCATGGCATCCGGCCCCATCACTTCATGGGAAATAGATGGAGAAACAGTGGAAACAGTGTCATACTTTATTTTTGGGGGCTCCAAAATCACTGCAGAAGGTGACTGCCGCCATGAAATTAAAAGACGCTTACTCCTTGGAAGGAAAGTTATGACCAACCTAGAGAGCATATTGAAAAGCAGAGACATTACTTTGCCAACAAAGTCTGTCTAGTCAAGGCTATGGTTTTTCCAGTAGTCAGGTATGGATGTGAGAGTTGGACTGTGAAGAAAGCTGAGTGCTGAAGAATTTATGCTTTTGAACTGTGGTGTTGGAGAAGACTCTTGAGAGTCTCTTGGAGTGCAAGCAGATCCAACCAGTCCATTCTAAAGGAGATCAGTCCTGGGATTTCTTTGGAAGGAATGATGCTAAAGCTGAAACTCCAGTACTTTGGCCACCTCATGCAAAGAGTTAACTCATTGGAAAAGACTCTGATGCTGGGAGGGATTGGGGGCAGGAGGTAATGGGGACGACAGAGGATGAGATGGCTGGATGGCATTACCGACTCGATGGACATGAGTTTGAGTGAACTCCGGGAGATGGTGATGGACAGGGAGGCCTGGTGTGCTGCAATTCATGGGGTTGCAAAGAGTCGGACACGACTGAGCAACTGAACTGAACTGAACTGAGGGCAGTTATTGGCTTCCCTGGTGGCTCAGATGGTAAAGCGTCTGCCTGCAATGCAGGAGACCTGGGTTTGATCCCTGGGTCAGAAAGATCCCCTGGAGAAGGAAATGGCAACCCACTCCAGTATTCTTGTTTGGAAAATTCCATGGACAGGGGAGCCTGGCGAGCTATAGTCTTTAGAGTTGCAAAGAATCAGACACAACTGAGTAACTAACACACACGACAGCTATTACTCATTCTCTAAAGGTGAATAAATGGCAAAAAATAAGCAACTTGCCCCAAATCACACAGCTATTAGATGGCAGCTAAGGAACTAGAACTGAGGGTATGGAAAAGCTTTGTTAAGTGAACATGGGAAAACCTTCCTACTCTTTCTTATTTCCTCAGCTAGTACTTTCTTTGTGTTTGATTATTTAAAGGAACTATCTAATTAAAACAAGTGCATTTTACTACCCCTGTTAATGTTAAAGGATATCACCATGTCCAACAGATCACCTGTTCAGGCTACTTTTCCTCCTAACCATCTCTTGAATTAAACCACTTTTCTTTATTTACAGGACACAATCCTAATCCATGCTGTCACCTCTCTGCTAAGATGTCTCCAGTAGTTATTTAACAAGCCCCTGTTTCCACACTACCCTCACCTCTGATGCTATCTTTTCTATGTGCACCCCCATAGAAACTACTGCATTATGTCTCTCTGCTTTTTAAAATAAAGATCCCTTATTTTCTCACCCTGTCCACGGTTTTACCCATTCAGATCTCTCTGGAATAATTTTCCCCCTATTTTCTCTCCTACTTCTCAAGTCCAGTCTCACAGGCCTGTTTCAGACAAGCCAGCTCCTTCCCAACCCACATACTATTTACTTCTGCCTGGAGCTTTCTCTCCCTCTGTCACCTAGTTAACCCTTACTCTCCCTTCAATTTTTAGTTCAAACACCGCTTCATAAAAACCTCTCACTTCCTTGACATGCCATTTTCCTCTTTATAACAGTATTCACTTTCCCCCTGGGGTGCTACCAGAGGGGTACTACCAAAGTAAACCTACCACTCTGGTAGATTTACTTGGATTGTTTGATCAGGTGCTGCAAAGGAAAAGGTTAACAGTGGGTCTGTGACACATTCTACCTTGGAAATGCCTAAGATAATTTTTTTTCTTTAACCCCAACCACAGTTTCTTGCAAATATTAACTGATGCAATTTATTAGCTCCTGAAAACTAAGCTGCTGCTGCTGCTAAGTTGCTTCAGTCGAGTCTGACTCTGTGCGACCCCACAGATGGCAGCCCACCAGGCTCCTCTGTTCCTGGGATTCTCCAGACAAGAATACTGGAATGGGTTGCCATTTCCTTCTCTGAATACTAAGCTAGGAAAGCTTTTAACAAAATGTACCTGATCTGTCTGGCCTAAGTGTGTCTGTACTGTATGAATTTATGAACAGCAGCTGTGCTGATGAATGCAAGTTAATCACATGGCTAGAACTGGACTGTGAGATGATGAGATGTATAAACTGTGAGACTACAAACACTAAGAAGCTTCCCTTTGCTTAATTCAAGCCAAGCAAAGTAAACACCCTTTACTACAAAACAGGAGGCTACATCTGATGGGTTTAGGCCTGCTAGATATTGCTGTACCGTATTTTGTTGATATTCCTTTCTAATAATTTGTGAAGTTTGATGACTAACAACTCTGCTTTTTATTACTACATAAGTGAAATATTTGTATTTTCTCCTTGTTGTCTCATGAGCTCCATGAAAGCCGAAAGATAGTTGTTGTGTTTTTTTGGGAAGATATTGTTTTATCTGACAGCTAATTCCTATTTTCTGGCCCAGTATTTAGCACACAGTATGTGCATGATAAACATTTCTGTGGCACAGATCATTAGAGATCACCATATCCAACTCTTTCCTGCCTGCACTCATGAGAAAACATCCAACTTCCCACACAGTGAGGTCAGGATCACATGGTTAATATTGGCCAGCAGATGTTGAGAGGAAGTAACATACATAACTTCAGGTAGTTCAGATATAAATTGCCCACACTATTTCCCCTCTAGCAAATGCTGAAAACTTGTGTTGATATGGTTTTGTGGAAAGATGGCAGAGCTTCTGTCATTCCTGCATTCCTAACTAGTATGTAGAGAATAACCATTCCTCCTACCTGTGCTGGATATATACCATGAGCCAGCAATACTAACTGATTTTGTGAAGCTCCTGAGATTTTAAGGTTAATTTGTTACCTGTATGTAACGTAGCCTATGCTGTCTAAGGCATGAATGAGCAGTCGGCAGGCAAGACCAGGTCTAAAACCACTCTAGAGCACATTGCCTTGTTATTCTTTTCCCTTGAATCTTCCATTGTCTCCCTTTCTTCCCAAAATACAAACTAGTAAATGAGAAACGAGAGAAGGGTCCTGCAGAAATAATAGATTCGTCTTAAACTGATCTTTCAGGTTAACTACTTAGTAACAATATGTTACTTCTCTATGCCATGTCAGTTAAGTACTAGAGTATTATAGAGTAAAGGTATTAACTTGTACCTCCTGTATTCTTGGTCTGTATCCTCATAGGGAATTCCAGCACAAATTTTATTATGGGTCTCAAAAATTTGGGTATGCATAAGATTTATCTTAATAATTCGCTAAAAGCACCAAATTTAAGCTGTCTATCCAAGAATCCATTGGATTTATGTGAGTCCAAGGGATTTACATTTTAAATAGCCCTCCCCGGGTGTTCTGATGTATATAGTTCTCAAACCTCACTGGTAAATACTACTATAAACGGTAGTTGTAAAGGTCTAATAACATGGGAACTTTTTCATTTATGTCAGTGGTTTTCAAACCTGGCTGTATATCAGAACCACGTGGGAACTTTGAAAATGGTATCAAGGCACAGGCCATACCACAGACTAATCAAATCTGATGGTGTATATAAATGAATCTATACCCTGCAAACTATGGCTAATTATTGCTTAGCAGGTCTCCTTCTTACTGTGGCATTACAGGAAATTAGTACACATGTCCTATGACAGTCAATAGCCCCTTAACTGAGAACCCATATGGGGCTGAACAAATGTCAATTTCTTAAAAGTTTAGAACCCAAAGAGAAAGAATTCTTGGTAATATACTGACTTCATGGATCTTAGTTCCTCTACTTCTAACTCCAACTCATCTACCCATCCCATAATAAGCTTTTGAGGCAACCAGCAGACAGGTAGAGACTGAAAAGTGTGAGCCTTGGGCTCTCAGTGCTATGACAGATGCAGCTTCAAATTGGAATAAAAGCATAAAAAATCTGTGCTCAGTTGTGTCTGACTCTCTGCAGTCCCATGGACTGCAGCCCACTAGGCTCCTCTGTCTATGGGATTTTCCAGGCAAGAATACTGGAGTGGGTTGCTGTGCCCTCCTCCAGGGGATCTTCCCAGCCCAGTGATCGAACCCTTGTCTCTTACATCTCCTGTATTGATAGGTGGGTTCTTTACCTCTAAGCCACAGGAAAAACTGATGGCTCAGTGCTAAACATAAAGACTGAAGTCAGGGTTAGAGAACCCATGGTGAATATTTGAAGACTGCTATTTCTTTACTGAGCTTAATGTGATCCTGTTTTCATGATGGTATATATGTGAGAGTGAGGATAAAGAGGCCAAGATGGGTCCACCTGAGTGTGCTTTGTTTCTTTGTTTTTTTATAAATGGAGGGATAGTTGGGATGGTAGGTTCAATTTTCTATCTCTGAAGATTAAAGGCCTGTGGACACCAGGGAACAGAAAGGCTTCTTGCCACAAGGGAGGACAACCTGGCATCTGCAACAGGGCCAGCCCAGTCCATATGAACAGACGTTACCTCCTCTGGGATTGTTGCCATTTAGTTTTCCCAAACAGCCAGATTTTAGCTACAATGAGCAGAACCCAGAAAATTACAACTCACCTGGAGAAAGTGAAAGTCACTCAGCCATGTCCAACTCTTCACGACTCCATAGACTATACAGTCCATGGAATTCTCCAGGCCAGAATACTGGAGTGGGTAACCATTCCCTTCTCCAGGAGATCTTCCCAAGCCAGGGATCTAAGCCAGGTCTCCCGCATTGCAGGCGGATTTTTTTTACCAGCTGAGCCACCAGGAAAGCCCAAGAATACTGAGACAGGTAGCCTATCCCTTCTCCAGCAGATCTTCTGGACCCAGGAATTGAACTGGGGTCTCTTGCATCATAGATGGAATTTTTACCAGCTGAGCAATCGGGGAAGCCCTACAACTCACCTACAGGGGCCCATAAAATAGAGAAAAGAAAAAAACAAAACAGATCAACCCTCCTCCAGTAAGGTTCCTGATATGGCATACCTTCTGGACATTTCAATATAGAAATCATAAAAAGCGTTTAAGAAAATTCAAGTGCAATCCAAAGAAACTTTGTAGAACTTTGATAACAGAATCAAGTTTAGAGGTTCACCATGTCAACAAACAGAGAAGATATTGACTACCTAATTAGTAGGTTAGAAAAAAAAAAACACTGAAGGAGATATCGCAGAGCAAAATGCAGGGATAAAAATTGTAAGGGAAGAATTAAGTGACAAAAATGAAACTGTAAAAAAAATAGGAATTCCAGAGGAAGAAAAACAGGGGAGATTATGCCAGCACATTAATTAAATGAAGCAGAGAAAAACTTCCCTGAGTTAAAGGAAGCTCAATTAAAAGGACCTTCCAGGTTCTAGTCATGATTTTTAAGAAAAACTCATACCTAACCAAGGTAAAATCCCCAAATTTGGGGCATAAAGAGAATATATTAACACTTCAATATAGAAAGAATAAGTAAGTTACAAAGACAGGCAGATGAGGATGGGATTGGGCTTTTTATCTCCTGTGCGAGGCCACAATACAGCGATGTCAACAGCAGAAAACAATCAAAGTACAAGAGCATCAGCAAGATTGCAACCCTGGCTGCACTTTAGAATCAGCTGGAAAGCTTTAGAAAGAAGCTGGAGGGTCTTGACCCCAGGCTCTATCCCAGATGAATTAAATCAGAATATCTTAGTGTGGAGCAAGGAATTGGTATTTTTTTAGCTCCCCAGATGTTTCTAATAAATACCTAGCATTGCCATCTAATCTATAGACTACTGGGGGGGAAAAGGAATGAAATCTAAAAACCCTATGCCCAGTCAGTTCTATTTCCTTTTTACAGAACTATTTACAGATATACATGTTTTTAGAGAATTTATCACTATTTACCTAATCTCAGGTAAAGACAAACTGTCTACCCAAAGAATAGATAAATGAGTATAGTCAAGATGGAGAAAGACAAAAGAGGACAGAAAGAGTGGTAAGCAAGGAGTCATGCAAAACCTGGTTACATCTGAATGGGTGCTGTTAGACAGAGTCACTGAAAGTCTGCTGGTTTACATACAACAGGAGACCTTTATAAAGGTTCTTGAAATAGAAGAGACAAATTGTGTGGAGAGATTCTAATGACGATGATGCTCAGTCGCTCAATCTTGTCCAACTCTTTGCGGCCCCACTGACTGTAGCCCACTAGTCTCCCCTGTCCATGAAATTTCCCAAACAAGAATACTGGAGTGGGTTGCTATTTCCTTCTCCAGGGGATCTTCCCAACCTAGGGATCAAACCCATATCTATTCCATCTCCTGCATTGGGTGGGTTCTTTACCACTAGCACCACCTGGGATAATAATCATTTGGAATTGAAAAATCTCAGGTTTCTTCAGTAAAATTTAAAAGTTGGGTTAGAATCATGATGAGGAAAGAGAAGTAAAAGAATTCCAAAAGTTTCCCCTATGGATCAAAGCAAAAAACAGGGTGGGAAGGGGAGGAAGGGCAGGAAAAGGAAAAGAATATTCTAAAGTTTTCCTCTTTTATGGGTGAAATATCACATGGGAATAGAGATTTTTTTATGAAGGAAACAGTTGTTATATTGGTTTCATATATACTGGTAGGATATCTTAAAATAAATATCCACAATGCAAAGGTAATCATGAATGGCATGGAAAAATAATATATGACCTGTAACATTGGAAATGAATAGCAATTCATTCAGAAGAGCAAAACCTAAGTAAAAGGGTACCAGCAGTCCCATAATTCCCCTTCCTGCCTCCTCCTGTAGATGATGCCTCTAAGCGTGCACTCTCTTATGTAGTGGGACACATCCCCTGTCTCTTCAGTGATGTATCTCCAGAAATTTCCCTTAAGCTCCCATACTATCACTGTTTCACTGTCTGCTGGATCGTTGACATCAGTATCCAAACATGCTATCATTTTTTTCTTTTATTTAAAAAGCTTCGTTTCACTTCTCCTGTGAGTTGCCCTCCTGTTTATATACTCTGAAATTCTTTCTCTTCTAAACTGTCTTTAACAATCAAATTTTCTGCACCCCACCAGAGCACCAGGATTTTTGGTCAAATTTCTATATCTAAAGCCAACATTCAATTCTCAGTCCACATTTTACGCGGTCTTTCAGCCGCAATTAATACAGGTAATCCCCCTCTTCACTGATAATATTTCCTCACTTGTCTTCTAGAATGCGATATAGTTTCCCTCCTCTCTTACTTTCCTCCTCTTTCCCTACTCTTTAACAGTCTCATTTGCTGGTTTCTTATCTTTTCCTCAACAACTTTATCCTGAATTGCCCCAGGTTCAATTCTTCCTCCTCTTCTCCAGCTGCCTGCACAGTCTTGCTAATCTCATCCCGCTCGTCAGTACTGATTCCCACATTTCTACCTCTGGCCAACTCTAGACTTGATGTCCAATTGCCCACTTAATATCTCCATTTGGATATGTAATGCACATCACGAGTCAGTATGTACAAAACTAGTGATATTCTTGACTGAGCGACTGAATTGAACCGACTGAGGGATATTCTTGTCTCTGTGTGTGAAAGTGAAAGTGAAGTCGCTCAGTCGTGTCTGACTCTTTGCGACCCCATGGACTTTAGTCCATAGACCATAACCATTGGATTTAATGTCAATTCATTCTTTCAGTTGCTCTTTACAAATAACCCATTTGACCTTATTTCTTTTTTTCTCTTCCCCTTGTTCAGTTTTCTTAATGACATTGCCTCCTTATAGATCCTCAAATTTGTCACTCATGTTTTCTTAGGGTCTTCTGCCTGGCCAGTTCCTCTACCGGGACCCCTCTTCCCTCAGATATCTACAAGGCTATCTCCATTCTTTAGTTTTGAGACTTTGCTCAAATACCTTCTTGTAATTGAAACTATGCCAAAGCTTTTGAGTGTGTGGATCACAATAAACTGGAAAATTCTAAAAGAGATGGGAATACCAGACCACCTGACCTGCCTCTTGAGAAACCTATATGCAGGTCAGGAAGCAACAGTTAGAACTGGACATGGAACAGCAGACTAGTTCCCAATTAGAAAAGGAGTACATCAAGGCTGTATATTGTCACCCTGCTTATTTAACTTCTATGCAGAGTACATCATGAAAAACGCTGGGCTGGAAGAAGCACAAGCTGGAATCAAGATTGCTGGGAGAAACATCAATAATCTCAGATATGCAGATGACACCAATATTATGGCAGAAAGTAAAGAGGAACTAAAAAGCCTCTTGACGAAAGTGAAAGAGGAGAGTGAAAAAGTTGGCTTAAAGCTCAACATTCAGAAGACAAAGATCATGGCATCTGGTCCCATCACTTCATGGGAAATAGATGGGGAAACAGTGAAAACACTGTCAGACTTTTTTTTTTTGGGCTCCAAAATCACTGCAGATGGTGATTGCAGCCATGAAATTAAAAGACACTTACTCCTTGGAAGGAAAGTTATGACCAACCTAGATAGCATATTGAAAAGCAGAGATATTACTTTGCCAACAAAGGTCCATCTAGTCAAGACTATGGTTTCTCCAGTAGTCATGTACGTATGTGAGAGTTGGACTGTGAAGAAAGCTGAGTGCCGAAGAAGACTCTTGAGAGTCCCTTGGACTGCAAGGAGATCCAACCAGCCCATTCTAAAGGAGATCAGTCCTGGGTGTTCTTTGGAAGGACTGATGCTGAAGCTGAAACTGTAATACTTTGGCCACTTCATGCGAAGAGTTGACTCACTGGAAAAGACCCTGATGCTGGGAGGCATTGGGGGCAGGAGGAGAAGGGGACAACAAAGGATGAGATAGATGGCTCGATGGCATCACTGACTCGATGGACATGAGTTTGAGTGAACTCTGGGAGTTGGTGATGGACACTGAGGCCTGGTGTGTTGTGACTCATGGGTTGCAAAGAGTCAGACAAGACTGAGTGACTGAACTGAACTGAAATGACCCTGGAGACCCTATTTAAAAATGATTTCTACCCTCATATCACAACCTTCCGAATCTACCTTACCCTAAACTATTTTCACTGTACTTATCACCATGTAAAATACCACTTTTGTTGTTGTTCAGTTGCTAAGACATGCCCAATTCTTCAGGACCTCATGGGCTGTAGCACACCAGGCTTCCCTGTCCTCCACTATCTCCTGGAATTTGCTCAAACTCGTATCCATTGAGTCAGTGATGCCATCTAACCATCTCATCATCTGTCGCCCCTTCTCTTCCTTCCCTCAGTCTTTCCCAGCATCAGGGTCTTTTCCAATGAGTTGGCTCTTCTCATTAGGTGGCCAAAGTATCAGAACTTCAGCTTCAGCATCAGTCCTTCCGATGAATATTTAGGGTTGTCTTCCTTTTGGATTGAGTGGATTGATCTCCTTGTAGTCCAAGGGACTCTCAAGAGTTCTCCAACACCACAGATCAAAAGCATCAATTCTTTGGTGCTCAGCCTTATTTATGGTCCAACTCTCACATCTATACACGACTACTGGAAAAACCATAGCTTTGACTATATGGGCCTTTGTATATAAAATATTATGTAACTTATAATTATTTTGTTGTTACTATGTTCCCCCTTCTATTAGAATTTGCATGTCTTTAGGTCATGGATCTTTATTTGGTTTCACTAATCTATTTATCTTAATAGCTTAGAGCAATGCCTGGTACTAATAAAAGTCAATGAATATTCATTAAATAAGTTAAATATATTTGTATCTAAGTATCATGAAGAAATATGATTCATAGGATATAACCAGAACTCATTTTTATTTTAATCTAAATATTTTCTTAAAATTAATTCAGGAAGTCCATCCTCTGTCCCTGTGTGAAAACTCATACCTGTCTATAAGATCACTTTAAGGCAGACATTTTTAGGAAAGTCTTGATAATGACTATCTAATCCATATTGGGATGTGTTCTTTTGTGATCTATTTAGTCATTTTCTAAGATAAATTCTGCTGGTTCTTTTGGTACCAGGATGCCATTATTTAATGAATGCACCTGAAATCCAGAAAGAGAAACCCATGGACCATCCCACTGACTAGCTCAGACCTAAGGCTTTGTTGGATCAATGTGCACATGCTCAGTTGCTTCAGTCATGCCTGACTCTTCGTGACCCATGGACTGGAGCCCGCCAGGCTCCTCTGTCCATGGAATTTTCCAGGCAAGAGTACTGGAGTGGGTTGCCATGCCCTCCTCCAGGGGAGCTTCCCAACCTGGGGATTGAACCTGTGTCTCTTATGTCTCCTGCACTGGCAGGCGGGGTTCTTTACCCAATGAGCCACCTAGGAAGCCCCAGGCAACCCCTCCAAATTAGCTTGTTGCTCAGAAAGAAAAAATGAAGATGAAAGAACATATTTAATGATTCTGTGACATAATAACCATTGTGCTATGCTTAGTTGCTCAGTCGTGTTCAACTCTTTGTGACACCATGGACTGTAGGCCACCAGGTTCCTTAATCCATGCAGATTCGTCAGGCAAGAATACTGGATTGGGTTGCCATGCCCTCCTCCAGGGAATTGTCCCAACCCAGGAATTGAACCAGGGTCTTCTGCATTGCAGGTGGATTCTTTACCAGCTGAGCTACCCAGGAAGCCAAGAATTAACCATTATTTCTCTCTAAATTCACACCTTGTATTTGTGTCAGGAACAATTCAACAATAAATATTTAATTCTAGAAATGAAAGACTCTTTTGTGGAAAGCAAAACCTGCTTTGTAAGACTGAATGGTCATTGGCCTGTCTGCTGAGATATGAGGTGTCAGCCAGGCAGACAGGGCAGAGGGGTGAATATTCTGTGCCTTTTCCCCATCTTCACCACCCCTCCAGCTCTTCAGAGACCCAGCTTTGCAATTTAACTTCAAAAGATACTCTGAAGTGGAGCTAGGTGGCTGGGGTGAGGGCTTAGGCTGGCCACTGACCTGTTCTCCAGGAGCCGGTACTCCTGGGCAATAGCCGAAGAGAGAGCCAATCCTGGGCTCATGGCAGCTCAAAGGGAGTTCAGTTTGTTATAAACACTTCCCTCAGCAGGAGTGAACTGTAGGACAGAGCCTGCATTTTTGTCTGGCTGCTGCTTGCTTGCTAGCTTCCTTTATTTCCCACTAGCTTGCTGTTCTGCCTGATTTGTCCAGGGTTGCAACACCAAAGGAGATGGTAAAGAGGAGGAGAGAAGAAAGTTCTTACTTGACAGACGCTGTCAAATCACAGCTGTATGCTTTCTCAGCTTATCGATGTGTGAATATGGTTCTTTCTAGGGCACTTTCATGGATTCTTCAGGGGTTCCTCTATGGGTTCCTCAGACCACAACTTATTTTTCAAGGGAGAGGCAGTCTTTCTAGCCTCAAGTTTTATATTGGTTTTCTAGATTCCAGGAAAACTGCCTTTTTAAGCTGTACTCTTGGACAGAAGCTGAAATAGCTCCAAGTCTACTGTCTCCTTGGTAGGTCTCACATGTACCCCCTGCCCTATTTAACACTGGAGGGAATTCCATGTCTTCTCAGAAGCAGGCATATTTGCTGCCCCAGGCTACTTTTAGTTTCCTTTGAGGTGAATCACACACCAGTTCCTGCATTGCCTAACTTCAGAGAACATGTTGTGCTCCCCAAAGGACACTGTTTTAGCCTCTCTTGAAAGACCCAAGGTTATGAAATGGTCTTCTGTTATCTCATCCCATTCTTCTGGGGAAAGAAATTTCTTCAGAAACCTACCAATTTTCACACACCTCATTTTTTAAAAAATAATGTCTTTGAGATGAATGTTTAGGATCATATTACTAGTTCTTATCATTTTGAAATTTCCTCAGATCTGTCCTGAATTTTGAAAGTTTATATCCATTGTATTGTGGTATCCCCCAGGAAATGTTAACATCTTTTAATATATAGCATATTGAAAAGCAGAGACATTACTTTGCCAACAAAGTCCATTTAGTCAAGACTATGGTTTTTCCAGTGGTCATGTATGGATGTGAGAGTTGGACTGTGAAGAAAGCTGAGTGCCAAAGAATTGATGCTTTTGAATTGTGGTGTTGGAGAAGACTCTTGGGAGTCCCTTGGCGTGCAAGGAGATCCAACTAGTCCATCCTAAAGGAGATCAGTCCTGGGTGTTCTTTGGAAGGACTGACGCTGAAGCTGAAACTTGAATACTTTGGCCACCTCATGCGAAGAGCTGACTCATTGGAAAAGACCCTGATGCTGGGAGAGACTGGGGGCAGGAGGAGAAGGGGACATCAGAGGATGAGATGGCTGGATGGCATCACCGACTTGATGGACATGAGTTTGAGTGAACTCTGGGAGTTGGTGATGGACAGGGAGGCCTGGTGTGCTGTGATTCATGGGGTTGCCAAGAGTTGGACATGACTGAGCAACTGAACTGAACTGAACTGAAAAAAAAAAAAAAATATATATATATATATATACACAGAGAGAGACATATATATATATGTATAATTTACTTTTTATATACATGTATTTATAAACAGTTGATGAAATCTGATATATACTTGCTAGGTAGTTTACATGGGTTATTATGAATCAGGTGAGGGTAGGGGAATGATGTAGGGAGAGGAATGAGAAAAGTCAGAGATGGAAGGACATTCAAGAAAATGTTGAATGAATAACATATTTTCCTAAATTCTCCCAGCATCTTATATTACTGTGTTTTAAAAATACTTTTGCATGTATTAGTATGTGTGTATTTTTATGATCAGGTCACCCAAGGCGGCCATTCTCTTGCTCTCTGTACATCCCCCGTCCGGCTCAGTGCCTACTTCACCTACACCCTAATCACCTGACTGACTTTCCCACATACTTGCCTCAGCCCCAGCTAATGATTGTTCTAACCTTTAGATCAGAACATCTCCACCTGATAGCATATTAAAGAGGCGGTGAGGGGTGGGCCCCTCCGCTAGTTTCCCTGGTAACCAAGGAGCCAACCAGATACCAATTCCCCCTATAACTGGTAACCTCCCCCTCCTCCTCTGGGGAGTGAAATCTGCCGCCATTTCCTTGCTTTCCTCTGCGCACATTCGGATGTCACTCCAGAACCTTGCTTCAGACAAGTAAGTTTCCCCCTGCATTACAGCACTGATGTCTCTGTTCCTCACTCCAGTCTCTTTCTTCAGTCTCGTGGCTAGGCGAGCATGGGGCTTACTGGATTGCGGGGTGCAGCCCGGCAGTACTCATGTATTTTTGAGAGAAAGATGTCTTAAGTGAAAATTAGGTTCAGAGTGCGAATTGTGATTCTGTCTAGTTAAAAGAAAAATAAATCTCCAAATGTATAATACACAGTAGTGTTTTGGTAAGAAAATGTGGAGGAAGTCATAGAAGTTGGACAGATACTAACATTGATTTCAGGAAAATGGAATAGGAAATATATCAGAGGGAGATTAACCTTAAAGGAAATCAGTGCAGTACTGCTGAAAGTTCTGGGAGAGTAGTAATGGGAATCACCTCTTACCTATCTTCTCCTTACATGTAGCTAGAAAGGTCATCTGCTAAGTAGGAAGACAAAAAAGGGTGGATCTCTGGATGTGAGAAAGTGGGGTAACCTGAAAGAACAACAGTGAGGTACAAAATTGATTATGAAAGAGGAGAAGACTAAGGTCAAAGCGAACAGAATGAACCTTAAAAAGTTCTCAACTTACTAATGTCTTTTGTTCATTAGTATCCAATAACTTTGGACTAAGAATTTTGAACATAATGAAAAGCAAAACATTGTAGATTACCTCAAAATGGGGGATTTATGGGGGCAGGTACAGGAGGTATAAGGTCATAAAGTATTGAAAGTTTGGCTGATTTAGTTGGTCATCAGGATGCAGGCTGAGTAAGGAAACATGAAGAGCATTAAAGATAATCTAGGAAAATAGGCAAGGAGCATGCATGCATGCTCAGTTGCGTCTGACTCTGCAACCCCATGAGCAGTAGCCCACCAGGCTCCTCTGTCCCTGCAATTTTCCAGCTGAAGAATACTGGAGTAGTGGCCATTTCCTACTCCAGGGGATCTTCCTGGCCCAGGAATGGAACTGGTGTCTCCTGTGTCTCCTGCATTGACAGATTATATCTGCTTTCAATTGAGAATTTAGAAATAGCCAGAGTAAAACCATGCTAAATCTTTGGTCACGTGTCCAGTTTTGCAACTTCGTTATTATGAAATAAGCCCCTTATTTTGAGGCTTTGTTATGTGGGAATCCATACTGGTCAATCAAGGCATTCTGGAAGCTTCCCATATTGATGTTGTTACAGCCGCTAGAAGCCAGGAAGGAAAAATTACATCCAGAACAGGTGTCAGCTCCAATATGGACAGATTGCTGCCCCTTCTGGGGCTAGCATGTTTTGGTAATACTTTATTCCTAGTGTCAACATAAGAATTTGTCACGGACTTCAGGATTCCCTTTATTATTTTAATACACAGTAACTAATCAAAGGAACTTCCATGCCTCATCAATTCCAGGGACGGTCTCACGTTAGAGACCGACTAGTGTGGCACTGAATGTGATCATCATAGAGAAACTTGACAGTTGCCAAATTTTATTCCATAAAAGCTAGTTCATGTTTACTTTTGTGACTACATTACCATGACCTCACCAGAGACATTAAGTGGGGAAAACATAATTGCTTAATTAACTGCAGCTGCTAAAGTTGAGTCACCTGCAATTTCTATGTAAGATAAAAATATACCCCTTTACTACATGATAAAAGCTTATGGAAATTCATTCAATGTTTATTCAATAAAATTTTAGTCAGTGTTCATTGTATGCCAGTAGATACAAGCTTATATGTGGGGACACAACAGGGAATGAGATACGAGCCCTGCTCTCTGGGAGTAGATAATCCCCTTATGAAGGAAGGGAGTTCATATATATGTCTAGGTAATGGTTTGCAGCACGGATGGTTTTGTTTCTTTAGTGGATATAGGGTATGCATAATTTAGGGTGCAGGTGAAGACTACCATTGGGCTTAATGAATAACTCCTTAGGCCGATGGTCTTCCAGACTTTGATTTTTGTATTCAAAATAGCATATGTCTCTCAAAGAGTCTTCAAAAGATAATATGTCATTTCATGTCAGCAGTAAAAGAGGTATAGAAATCGAAAAGAGGATGTGAAAAGTCTGTTGGATGTCAGACTGCCTGGTCTGATCTGATTTTCTTTTTTTTCTTTGTCTTTTTGCTGTACTTTCTGGGAAGATTTCCTGTTTTATCTTCCAACTATTTACCTTCTACTGAACTTTTCATGTTTACAATTTTTTTTAATTCCTAGGAATCAAGTGTTATCTTGCCATATCTCTGTATAAATGAATGATACCAGTATTTTCTTATCCCAGCATTCTGTTTTTTCCAGTTTTTGTCCCCTTTTTGATTGTTTACGTCACCATACTTGACTTTAAAGACATCTTTTCTCTTAAAGGTCAGTCAGGACTTGGCATTGTGAACATGAGTAGGAGACACAAAATTGGAATTCCTGTGTTCCTTGAGTTAATCTCTAAGTTTATGAGTTGATTGTTTCTGAGGAACCTCTGGGACCAACATCTTGGGACAGTGTGATAGTTCAGGGGATAGTTCTGTCTCCAGTGTTTGGAATGGTAGTGTTCACTTAATCCTGCTGTTTCAGAAATATATTCTCCAAGATCCATCTGGGCCTCCCAGTACAGAGACTCTTTTCTCCTTGGGTGAGAGACTAAACCTCTAGGCTTCTGCTGGAGATGGTGATCAATTCCCCTGAGTATGGTATGAGAGAGGGATCCGAGTTCTCAGTGTTTACCATAGTCCCTTAAGTCATTACACACTTTCACACTTAGTGCTGCTATCATTGTGCTGCTTGAAATACAAATTGTGTTGGCTCTTCATTTTTCACTACTGCCAAATTGAATTTTGGCCTTTTTGGATGTACTGAGCCATTTGTTCCTGTGAATTAGGGGGAAGTGTTTCCTCCATAAGGACACAGGTCTCTCTGGCAGAACATAGAATGAAGAGCTGGGTTTTTATATCCTACTGGCCCTCATCTCTTGAGAAATTGGCATGCAGGCCAGGAAGCAACAGTTAGAACTGGACATGGAACAACAGACTTGTTCCCAATTAGAAAAGGAGTACGTCAAGGCTGTATATTGTCACCCTGCTTATTTAACTTCTATGCAGAGTACATCATGAGAAACTCTGGGCTGGAGAAGCACAAGCTGGAGTCAAGATTGCCGGGAGAAATATCAATAACCTCAGATATGCAGATGACAGCACCCTTATTGCAGAAAGCAAAAAGAACTAAAGAGCCTCTTGATGAAAGTGAAAGAGGAGAGTGAAACTGTTGGCTTAAGGTTGACATTCAGAAAACTAAGATCATGGCATCTGGCCCCATCGCTTCATGGCAAATACATGGGGAAACGGTGTCAGACTTTATTTTGGGGGGCTCCAAAATCAGCACAGATGGTGTTTGCAGCCATGAAATTAAAAGACGCTTACTCTTTGGAAGGAAAGCTATGACCAACCTAAACAGCATATTAAAAAGCAGAGACATAACTCTGCCAACAAAGGTCTGTCTAGTCAAGGCTATGGTTTTTCCGGTAGTCATGTATGGATGTGAGAGTTGGACTATAAAGAAAGCTGAGCACCAAAGAATTGATGCTTTTGAACGCGGTATTGGAGAAGACTCTTGAGACCCTTGGACTGCAAGGAGATCCAACCAGTCCATCCTAAAGGAGATGAGTCCTTAGTGTTCAATGGAGGGACTGATGTTGAAGCTGAAACTCCAATCCTTTGCCACCTGAAGTGAAGAACTGACTCATTTGAAAATACTCTGATGCTGGGAAAGATTGAATGCAGGAGGAGAAGGGGACAACAGAGTATGAGATTGGTTGGACGGCATCACTGACTTGATGGACATGAGTTTGAGTAAACTCCAGGAGTTGGTGATAGACAGGGAGGCCTGAGCACGCTGCAGTCCATGGGGTCGCAAAGAGTCGGACACGACTGAGCGACTGAACTGAACTGGCCCTCATTTCGGTGAACTCGGATGGTTAAGAATCTGCTTGCAATGCAGGAGACCCAGGTTCAATCCCTGGGTCAGGAAGATCCCCTGGAGAAGGGAATGGCAACCCACTCCAGTACTCTTGCCTGGAAAATCCTATGGACAGAAGAGGCTGGCAGGCTACAGTCCATAGGATGTCAAAGAGTCAGACAGGACTGAGCAACTAACACTTTCTGGCCCTCATTTCAGCCTCTGTCATACACAGTGGCCATTGTCAGCACAGGCCCATTTGCTGTTCTTACCTCATCCTTGTGACTTTTCATTTTTAACACTTTGCTTTGCAAAAACTTAAATGAGTGTGTGTTTTCTGGAGGAAGATAAATTACATATATCTATTTGATCTATCATCATAACCCAGAAACAGCATTTAGAAAATTTAAGTCAGATAAATATTCTTGCGTCATTGTCTCAATAGATCTGTTCAGAGATGTGTATTCCACCTCTGTGGCTAAATAGAATTGTCTGGTCAGAACTCTTGAGACAGATCATGTAGCTACTGTGATCAGAATATTTCTGCATAAGCAACCCTGAAGGACATACTATTTGCAAAGCAAATTCAAAACCACATACTTTGCTTGAATTGGATAATATTAAAGCTTAGATGTCAGCTAGGATAAGCTTGATATTTAAAACTAATTAAAAAGTTGTGCAAATTGCACATAAATATATTACTCAGCATATCCTGCATGGCTCCGTAATTGGAGAGCTTTTTTCATCTCGCTCAGTGACCTCCCATTCAAGGGTGAAAACAGATTTCTTTCTTTTAAATGATGGAAGCCAGAAGCTATTTACTCTTAAGCTAAGAGTTCCCACACTCCAGCTCTTCTAATGGGCTGGAAATTAGTAGTTACAAGGGACTCTGAACTTTCTTTTTCTTTGCCACAGATGTAGGTAGGAATGCATAACATGAATCATATTTATCAGAATTGAGGAATGTATTTTTAGACAAAAGACTTGTATAAGACACAATTCTCTCAAATTCTCTCTCATCTGTCTCTCCCTCCCTGCTTCTCTTTCTATTTTTTCTTTTTTTTTCAGGTTAGAGAATGCTTCAGTGACCACTTTCTCTGCCCACAACCGATAATGGACCCTGTTCTTACCAGAGAAATATCTTCAGCCAAATAAATTTTGCTAAATATTATTTAGATTAAAAAAAATTTTCTCCTTAAAGCCTTTTGCAGTTTCTTATCACCTGTCCATTAAGGTTGGTATTCAGTAGCTTCACTTTCCAGTGCCTTCACTGGAAAATTCTGAAAGAGATGGGAATACCAGACCACCTGACCTGCCTCATGAGAATTCCTATATGCAGATCAGGAAGCAACAGTTAGAACTGGACATGGAACAACAGACTGATTCCAAACAGGGAAAGGAGTACGTCAAGGCTGTATATTGTCACCCTGCTTATTTAACTTCTATGCAGAGTACATCATGAGAAACTCTGGGCTGAATGAAGCACAAGCTGGAATCAAGATTGCTGGGAGAAATATCAATAACCTCAGATATGCAGATGACACCATGCTTATGGCAGAAAGTGAAGAAGAACTAAAACTCTTGATGAAAGTGAAAGAGGAGAGTGAAAAAGTTGGCTTAAAGCTCAACATTCAGAAAACTAAGATCATGGCATCTGGTCCCATCACTTCATGGGAAATAGATGGGGAAACAGTGTCAGACTTTATTTTGGGGGGCTCCAAAATTGCTGCAGATGGTGATTGCAGCCATGAAATTAAAAGATGTTTACTCCTTGGAAGGAAAGTTATGGCCAACCTAGATAGCATATTGAAAAGCAGAGACATTACTTTGCCAACAAAGGTCCGTCTAGTCAAGGCTATGGTTTTTCCAGTAGTCATGTATGGTGTGAGAGTTGGACTGTGAAGAAAGCTGAGCCCTGAAGAACTGATGCTTTTGAACTGTGGTGTTGGAGAAGACTCTTGAGAGTCCCTTGGACTGCAAGGAGATCCAACCAGTCCATTCTGAAGATCAGCCCTGGGATTTCTTTGGAAGGAATGATGCTAAAGCTGAAACTCCAGTACTTTGGGCACCTCATGCAAAGAGTTGACTCATTGGAAAAGACTTTGATGCTGGGAGGGATTCAGGGCAGGAGGAGAAGGGGACGACCGAGGATGAGATGGCTGGATGGCATCACTGACTCGGTGGACATGAGTTTGCGGGAACTCCGGGAGATGGTGATGAACAGGGAGGCCTGGCGTGCTGCAATTCATGTGGTCACAAAGAGCTGGACATGACTGAGTGACTGAACTGAACTAAACTATAGCTTTACCACTTAGCACATATTTCTACCAAGTTGGATGACTTGGTATTTCTCTAAAAATGTACACTTCCTTGATTTCATAGATTAACACTTACTAACCTCTCCATCTGGATTTTCTTTCTTCTCCTTCCCCATAGGCACCTGTTAAATTTTATCCATTGATTAAGTCCTAGATCAAAAGTCATTTCTTCCACTAAACTGGTCTTTTGACTTTGCAAACTTTTTACAACATTAAATCTGATTTTATGTGAAATATTTTTATATAGTTTTTCTTAGTTTCAGTCACTTTAGGCAAATTCTTGTTTTAAAAAAATTCTCTCCAAACAAATAGTAGCTACTGAGTAATTCTTTCCTACATGAGTGACATACCGAGTCTTTGAGATTTTGTTTTGGCAGTTAAATTTGTACTAGATTCTGTCTGGACACAGAGAAGACATTTGTTTTATAAGAGACATTTTGTTTCTTTTGTAACTTGGTGGTTTAAGTGGACTCATACTTCTTCATGATGAGTATGATATATATTATTGTGAATTGATTGGATTTCCTTTGTGCCCCAGTGTCAGGCAAATTTTTGTAAATATTCCACAAGTTTTTGAATCAATGTGTACTATTTCTCTTTGCTGGAAATAAGAGTTAATATAAGAAATAATTTTTTGGAGAATTATATGCCAGGCATTGTTTGGGGCACTGGGAAGTATAATGTCATACACTCATGGATTTTGTTGTAGTTTAGGGATTGGCAAACCAACCAATAAACATATGATACTATGTTGCATCATGTTAAATGCTAAAAGCAATTATAAAGAAGTGTTATGAAAAGTGGTTAAGTCTTTTCTAAAGAGATTATTGAGTATAAATACAAATACAATGAGAGAGCAGGCTATGCTGTGATGTGGGTGAATATCATTCCAGGCAGAGAGAACGACCATAATGATTGCCCTGCAGATGAGATTAAGCTTGGACTGCATGGCTAAAGTGATTAATAAACAGGGAAATTAGGAGGAGGAGTCAGAGATAAAGGTGCAAGGTCATGTAGCACCTTGTATGCTGCGGAACAGAATCTGAACTATACTTTGAATGAGATGGAAGGCTATCAAATAGTTTGAGCAGGTATGCAGTATGATTAATTCGTAGGGGTGAGGCACTGGGAAATCAGTTGGAAGGGGATTTCAATCCTTAGATGAGTTCCTGGGTTAGGTGTAGGGCCCTGAATGTGGTCAGAAGTTTTCAGATTCAGGAGACATTTAGAAATTACAGATAAGCAGACCTATTCTGATGATTGAAATATGGATATGTTGTAAATAGAGGACTGAAGCGTGACTCAGGGGTTTGGGGCATAAACATCTTAGGAAATTATGCTACTATTTAATGAGCTAGAGAAAACTGGGGAAAGAGCCAGTTGCTGATGAAAATCCTGCTGTCAAATCTTTCTTTCTAATGACTGGTTTTAATTTTTTTAAATTTGTCTTTGATACACTAAGCTTAACAGTGATGGGCATACATATAGATAGCTTTTTATTTACCCTGTTCAAATTATCCTGTCTATTCTATGAAAACTTTTTTTTTCTCCCAATTCTGGAACATTCTTTTGAAAGACAACTATTCTTGCTATTTTCTCTTCTTAAAATTTCTGCTGCATATATAGATTTTTCTCTTTCTATTCTCCATGCTCTTAAACAACTTGAATCTTTAAATCAATTGTTTTATTTTCAACTACTTTATTTTTCAATTTATAAATTTAACAGTACTTAAGCTGCAGTACTAATACCTTGGCCTTATGAAGTGTCTAAAACGAGTTTCAAAACACATATAAAATCTGACTAGAAACTCTCAAGTCATTGCTAGAGGAAAAAAAAAAGAAAAGGATGAACCTAGAAATAGAATTTAAGCATCTTAACTAAAACATGCTTCATTTTTTTACTTCTAATAAATAGTAGCACCTTTTGAAAATACTTTTCATTTCTATGAATTGCTTCAGAAGTATCAAATTCATAAAATATTTTATAGGTATTCTAGTCCTGAAACCCAAGTAGATACTGTTTTTCTTATACATGTCCTTCTTTTCATATTTCAAAGCAAGAGTTTTATAGGGCTAATCTTGGGTGACAGTTTTAGCTACATATATTTTAATTGGTTTAATATTTGACTTAATATCCTGAGATACTATAGTAATCAAATAATACCTTCCAATATCATAATTGCTGTTTACCTTGCAAAATCATAAACAGTGCATTTTCTAGGCACTGACACAGATTGTCTCAACACACCAGTGATTTATTGGAAAATCCTCACTTTTCAGTCGAAGTTCTACAGTTAGATAATTTTCCAAAGCTACCAAGCTGATCAGCAAAGACTGGAATAACCTGATCTATCTGACTCCAAAACCTACGTTACTGCTGCTATAGTACATCTTACAAAAGACGCTTGGTGAGAAGACTTTTATTCCAGTAGGGCTTAGTCTCTGAATTCAGATTATTCTGGTTCTGTAAGTTTTTTCAACCTGAATATAATATAGATGAAATCCCAATTAATATTTCATACAAATGCACAGGGAAGAGTGGGTGCTTACTGCCTTCTACCTGTGTGTTGCCAGGGTAACCTAACTCTACGCTGCCTTTTGTCTTGTGCTGCCTTCATGGAGGAGAAAGTTTCTCTGTCCCTGGAAGCCATTACTGGAGTGTACACTATGTATTGTATAAAATAACAGTAAAGCCACTCTTTAAAAAAATTGCATTTTACTTTGTTTTTTGTTATGTAAATTTGAGGTGTTCAGCATTATGGTTTGATATCTGTATATACTTCAGAGTGATTATCACCATAAGTCTACCATCTGTAACCATATGGATGACCTCTTTCTCCCATTTTGCCCACCTCCCTGAATACCTTCCCCTGTGATAACCACTAGTCTAGTGTCTGTATTTTGAGGTTTTTTAAGGTTCCATATATGAGAAAAATGGTACAGAATTTCTTTCTCAGTCTGACTTATTTCACTTAGCATAATACTGTAAAGGGAATTTACCCTAAAGGGTAAAGCCACCCCTTTAAGGAGCAACACTTGACAGTACTTGATCAATGTTATTCATTTTTCCAATACATTTGTTTCATTGAGTTAATATTTGCCATTCAACATCTCAGAGCTATACACAGAGACTCTGAAAGCTGTACATTCAAGCAAGTTTGGCAAAACAAAAAAATTTTTTCAGCGTTTCTAACTTACCCTGCTCTTAAATTTTGTTTTGTACCTTTTCCTTTCACCCTCGTAAAGGTGTTCAGCTCAGTCACATCCAACTCTTTCCAACACCATGAACTCTGTCCATCACCAACTCCAGGAGCCTACTCAAACTCATGTCCATCGTGTCATATTAGATTAAAATAATTGGATCAGAAATTTCTGTGTGTACCTCTCTCTAATTGTATATTTAATTTGCAATGTCTGAAACCAAAATATTCCTTACAGTTTTATTCGTTTATAACCCTTTAAACAACATTTTAAATTTATTTTCATTAGCTACTACTAGATTATATATTCAGGGGTATAATCTGGACAGAGTTGAACTTAACGGGTTTCTTTCCTAAATATGGAAGTCACATATTTGAAACCTAATAAAAGTATTACTTTATTTAAAGGAGGAGAGAGAGAGAGAGAGCCATTTTTCTATAGTTAAAAGTAGTATAAGTAATTAAGCCAGTACAAAAGAGATTTTTTTTTTCTGTTTGTGGCACTAAAACAATAAAATTTAAAAACTTTATCATGTGTTCCTCTTCTCTCCAGGACTATGGAGATTTTCTTTCCCATTAATATATTTTTTTCCTTCCTTTTAGTGATACCTTTAATCGTCTCTATACTCTAAGCCCTACCTGACACTTCTTTCTAATCCTGCTTTTTTTGCACATGATCTTTGGACTTGGTTAGCATTTTAAGTGCATGGGTTTGTACAAGACAGTCTAGGTTGGCTACTGGCAATAGCTCACAAACTTTGGATATGTAAACACTACTGGTCTTTCTGGACAAAGCTAGTTGAAATATACTACCATGTCCAAGGAACTTCTGTGTTTGTTTTCTCCTTGGTGACCAAGGTCTATACATTTCTCAGTAAGTTTTGAGAATTATTTTATTGAAAATATATTTTATTCTGCAGGCAGTAAGTACTCAAAAAATGCTCAGCCTAGTAACTAAAAAGTCTCAGAAATACCTCACTAGTTTTTCAGGAAAGCAAAACCATATGTCTTGATTTAAATTGCTATGGAAGCAATCAATAGAATTTTGCTCCCCAGAAAGAAATTAGATGTGTTAAAATTTAAGCAATACTGTAACTGACTAACTTGTCCGTCCATTGGAAAAAAAGTTTACATGAATGTGTCTCTATTATTACCCACAAATTTACTTACTTTAATTATGCTGCTTGCAAAGCACAAAGGAATTAGGGTTTGGTTTGTTATATATTTTGTGAGTTTCTAGACTTATTTAAGAAAACAGGTTTATTTGACAAAGTAAGTTTTTTTTTTATATTATTGTATTCAGAACCTTTCTTGATCCAGACTTATTTTGAAGAGTAGGAAATGAGGCATTTTGATTCCATGGTGTCATTTCTAAAAGAGTCTGAGATTTTATAGAAGGGCATATATCCTTTCCCATTATTATTTTAAAGTAAGATAGTCTAAGGATTTTTGAAGACTCCATTCTGTAAAATCAGTGCTTATCTGATGATATTAGTTAGCAAGGAACAGAAGTCATTTAACAATCAGTCCATCTAAGGAAGAAGACAAGGGGGATTTTTGATCAGTATTTTGGTTTCTAAAAGATAATGCTACCAGAGAAATGGTACTTTGTAGAGCAAATTTGAATATTGTGATGATGAATTTAAAAATCTCTTCAGAATCAATTAATAATTTGCTATCCTATTTAATACAAGTTTTCTTAAGAGTTTCATTAGAGCTGGTCATTCTTCAAGAAACGGATAATCTCAAGATATATGGTCAAGTTCTTATTTCTTACACTGCAAAGCAGGAGTTACAACTTGGTTATTCCATCAAGAAAACAGCCTGTGAAGATGACCTGTGTGAGATGACAAGCCTGCTGCTGCAAATGACATTTGTTTTCTCTCTCCAGCTATGCAAACAGCAGATAACAAGTGAATTAAATCATCCCAAATAATTTCCCCAAACTGCATACGAGAAAAAGTAATTACAAATGGAAGAAGAATCAGTCCATTAGTTATTCAGAACTATTGTAATTCTTTTCATTGTTAGGTCTCAACTGTTTGCTGTGTTCTATTAAGAATTAGAAAAATTCGTTAATATGAGACCCTCGTCTTGATTACGATAGCTACTATACTATGTAACATTTTTAGAAGAATCTAGATCCTTGAGTGGAAATCAAGGTTGAAAAAAAGAACCCACAATCTTGTGTTTTAAAAAATGTTAAGTATTCAACTCTATAAGAAGTTATAGTTCAGTCAAGAAAATAATTAAACTTGATAGCAAGATGCAGATAGGACCTAATTTATAACTTCAGTGTGGGTCAGTGACATCTGACAATTTTATCAAAACAGATTGGTGGACCTCATCTCCAGAACTTCAGAAAGCTGGGTTGGGGCCTGAGAATTTGCATTTCTAGAAGGTCCTGAAACCACACTTTAAGAATTGCTATATGAAACAGTGTGATATTATTAGTGTTTTTCTCTTAAGATAATTTATTATGCTGTTGAAAGAGGGATTTACTTTGGCATCTCTATAATAAACACTTCTGAATAGCATCCAAGGGGAAATTCCTTTTATGAGTTTTTTTCCTTTTTGTAGTGAACAGCATTATATTTTTAAAAATCTTAACCTAAGATGCTTCTTTAGTTATAACATATGTTACATATTATAACTAATATAGCAAATTTATGGGGAGATGAGATTTTTGGCAAAATCAGTCATTTGGAATAAATCAAGAGGTGCACAACAAATGATTAATCAGTCTGTGAGGAATGTGGAAAATTGGCAAAACATAATAATAATTCCCATTGTCTGATTTACAAGTCTAACCTGAAGGGAAGGAGCAGTGCTGAGTTCCATTGTAACAAGTGGCAAGACATGCAAGAGATTGGAGCAAAAGTTGAGAGAAGTACTGAGAAAATTGGAATCAGGGAGGTTAAAAATGGTGAGAGAACCAGTGATTGTAAGAAGAAATCTGGTTAAAGAAGGAGATAAGAAAAACATAGCATTGGGCTACAGAATTGAATAAACAGTTCAATACACCTTGCCAGCCCTTGAAAGAAGCACTGAGTCAACACCAAAAGCCCAGAGAAAATGAATGCCGCTATGTCCTGTGGGTCATTTAATGAAAAGGCATGCTAATATTCCCTAAAATATTTGATTATAGTGCACTGATTGTTGACTGCGACAGGTACAGGAAATTTGAAATATTTGGCCTACTGTTCACAATATGGGGAATATGCAGCATACGTGAGATGTTTCCATTCTATTTCAGTCAACATTATTTTAGCATTCCCAGGTGTTGTATTAAAGTGCATGTGTATAAGTAAATGTTGATGTGTATACTAGGCAAATATCTTCTAACCCACAAACATGGAGAAGGTTGATATAATTGCCAAAGTCACGGAGCTAGGAGTAATAACTAAAGTGAAGTTAGAATAATACATTTGTTCTCAACTTGGTGCCAGTCATTTGAAGTATTTCATAGATACTTTATATTTTATGAATCTTCATTATGTATTTTTCAGTTAATTATGGCTAATATATGAAGTAGATAACGTTTTCCTATTTTATATATGAGAACTCTGGGATACATAGGGGCTAAGTAATTGCCCAAGGTCACACAGCTACTCAGTGGCAGAACGATACTAAAAGATCAGTGTCTTCTGCTCAAGGGATTAGAGCAGAAGATCTCAAAACTATTAGATCTCAAAAACTATGCTTTACTGTCTCAAGTAGTAGAACTGAAATTTCAGAATCTGTCTATAGTTTGTTCCCTCTCTGGGATTTTAATTTATGTGGAGATCAATCAAGACACACATCATACAAAAATAATGGTAGATAGAGGTCAGTCTGTGACAATTCAGCTTGGCAGGCAAAAGCTTTCTCAATGTTGTGAAGAATCATGAGGCCATGTCTGGACTAGTAGAAACTAGCACCGTGGTCAACTAGTGACATCTGCCAGAGATGGGAGAGAAAAAGGGTTGGGGTGTCGTGAATTACTATTCCTAAAGTAGAAAAGAAGGAAAGCTGCAAACTATAGATCATGGTGATTAAATGAGTAGCTTTTTTTTTCTAATTGAAAAGTTTTCCCAAATTAAAATTGTTTTGAGTTCCATGGCAGCAAGGCAGGGGTGATGGAGGGTTTATTTTCTTACATGATAGGTAATCTACTTTACTGAATAGAAGAGTGAAGTCTCTCAGTCGTGTCCGACTCTTTGCAACCCATGAACTGTAGCCCACCAGGCCCCTCCGTTCATGGGATTCTCCAGGCAAGAATACTGGAGTGGGTTTGCCATTTCCTTCTCCAGGGGATCTTCCCAACCCAGGGATCGAACCCAGGTCTCCCACATTGTGGGCAGATGCTTTAACTTCTGCACCACCAGGGAACTTCAGATCCAAGTACTAACATCAAAGATTTCAGGGGAGGAAAGGATGCCAGGTTGAAAGAAGAAGGGGAAGGAGGTGGGAGAGGGGTGGCTAAAGGGGTGGCCTTACAGATGTCTCCTGCCACCTACAGATATCCAGGCGTTATGGGACATTTCCCTGGGCCTCCAGAGAAGGGAGGACTGGAACTCGGCCCTACCAGAAATCAGACCAGACCAGAACCAAAATTCGAGTTCTCTGCCAAGAGGAGGTGATCAGTCTCCAATCCTCAGCTCAGGCTGAGGGCCCTTCGACCGGATTCCTGCGTCCAGGACCGGGGGACAAGAAAAACAGGGAAGGATAGGAAGGGTTAAGGAGAGGAAAGAGAGAGGGAAGGGGAGAGAGGTCAATAAAGTCTCTTGTTCCTTACCAGTTGGGGCACTCTGGCCAGTTGTCCGCGTCAGGAGGAGACCAGGGACAAAAGGGTCCCAGTTGCGGCCACTGGGTCTGGTCCATTGGTAGGCAAGCTGGCACCTGAGTACCCCAAGTGGTCAGGATGTCAGTCTCAGTGAAGAAGAGTCCCACCAGAGTCGCTATTTGTTGCCGGAAGGGGGACCCCTTCCAGGGCCCGAAACTGGGCTCTTGTCTAACACTCGGAAATGAATTGTCCAAGGAGACACATGTGCTGACAAAGCAAGAGATTTTATTGGGAAAGGGCACTGAGTGGAGAGCAATAGGGTAAGGGAACCCAAGCCTGTGCAAATTTGTACTTTAGTCAGTAAAATGTTAATTTAAACATGCTTTTGAGACGTGGCCACATGGAAGTAGCTTTCTAATCTTCCAATCTGAGATTCTAGGTCATATTGTTAAATTGAGCAGAGCGTTTATGGCCTGTGCACATAAGCTAGTGTGCATATGTGCTAAGTCACTTCAGTCATGTCCAACTCTTTGTGACCCTACAGACTGTAGCCTGCCAGGCTCCTCTGTCCATGGGATTCTCCAGGCAAGAATACTGGAGTGGGTTGTCATGCCCTCCTCCAGGGGGATCTTCTTGACCCAGACTTTCTAACTTTGATTTGCCTATGCTAATTACTTGCATCACAGGTGGGCATATGTCAGGCCTTTTATTAGGGCCCAGTAATCCTCCTTGGTAATGATCCTTTGACTCCCTTAGCTATGCTTTCAGGGCTGCATCCTTTGAGTTCTTCCTTTTCTGTAAGAAATGGTACATGTTTGTGCTAAACTAGGGTAGCTCACTCTTACTTTACAAGATTGGGTTCTCTGAGACGTGTTTTAATTTTGAACTCTGACCCTTTTGCTTGCACCCACAGTGCTTCTAGTGATGTCATTTTTTGTGGACTTTGTGAGTTTCTTATGAATCTCATTGAGGATAAATCTGTAAGAAAAGTTGTTCTCTGAGAGAATCCTCTCTACCTTAGGTGAGAAACAAGGTATCATGGGACAACATCCTTGAGGTTTTTAGAAGTTGTTCTGAGTCGTTGAGAAGGTCTATAAGGCACCCTTGTTATTCCTGAAGTCTCAACAGGGAGTCTTACAGTCACACATTAGGTAAGAGCTTTATCCTGAAGCCAGGTTTTCCTGGCAGAACTCTTGCTTTGTTCTTGCTCTGAGGCTATTTCTTTGAGTCTTTTGCTGTCTGGAGAGAAAGTTATTTATTTATGAACACAGCAAGTATTGAATACTTTATATTTTTCTCTAAATTATGATAGAAAATTAGATGATTGTGATTGATTTCCCTAAAACTGGATCCAGAGTCAAAGGTGAAGTAACTTATGGTTAAGGCTCATCAGCTGCTGGCACCACTGGGCTATAGGAAAGTAGAAGAAGAAAGAAACCTGGTACCTGCTGTGTCAATGTTACGTAAATAAAAACAGAAGGTTTACTTACTCCGGCTCTTGAAAAATTAAATTTGTGAAAAGTCTTTGCACTTAGTAGAACATCTAGAGTTTAGGAATGTAAAACTGAAGAGATAGCATTAAAATTACATGGAAAAATATTTTTTACTTACTTCCCAGGAACATCGGGACTAAAACGAATGATTATGAAGTGCTTTGAAAACATAACTGCATTGTGTAACATCAGCCTTGGGGCTAACCTCTAGTCGGGTTCACAGCAAATCAATTAGTCCTAGATCATCCTGGCAGCACTGTCAAGTATCATTAGTGCTGGAAGCCACAGACAGCCACCGAGGACCTGCCCATGATTACTTCCTGAAAGTCTTAGTTTTCAGTCCGTGGAGTGGAGATGCCCTGACGGCACATTATAACACAAGTAATTATTCATCAAAACTTGTCTTGCTGCAAGCAATTTATTCCTCTCACCACAGATGTCCCCTGTTCTGACCCAAAGCAGCATGAATGTGGGCTAAAAATAGCAGCTCCACAATGCAGCAGGCAGCCACGGTTAGACTGCATTTAAATGGTCCTTATGCCCTTGGATTCAGAGCACTTTCCTCGCATGGATTAACCCTAGAAGAAATCCTGGAAGGTAAAGATTATCTTATCCCCTCTTGTGCTTTAGTCCTTGTAATTATAAGCATGTTTCTTTTTGCAGATGAACTCTGCTTTGCCTGGCAATTCATCCTTTCTGTTTTACACATTTACCACTTTTTGTTTGCTTCTTTTGATGTAGTTGGAATTGGGAAATGGGAAGATCAGTTCTGTACCTGTCACTCTACTCTCTGATCACACTACATGCTCAAAAAACATATTCATTAACAGCTATTATGTGTAAGTACATGCTAGGCACTGTGGAGGATAAACATACAACCCTTATTCTCCTACACATCAGCTTCAGGAAAATCAAATCATTAAAGTAACAAGCAGAGAAGCATTTAATTCTCATCTAAGATTTGACTAATAAAATTTTTAATCTTCCTGAGCTCCTCACCCTGTTTGGTGTAACTATTTTCTAATGTGTCAGTCGGGCTTCCCTGTGGCTCAACGGTAAAGAATCTGCCTGCCAATGTAGGAGATGCGGGTTTGACCCCTGGGTCAGGAAGTTCCCCTAGAGAAGGAAATGGCAACCCACTCCAGTATTGTCTAGAAAATCCCACTGATACAGGATCCTGGTGACTAAAGCACATGGGGCTACAAAAGAGTAGCACATGACTTCGTGAGTAACCAACAAGAAGGAACGTGAAGGTCTATGAGAGAATCCTCATTTAAGGATGCCGTCAACACCCAAGTGAAATCCTGTGAAAAACATCTTGTACCATCTTCTGCTGACGTATCCTTGTCCTGTTGATACAGAGCACTGACTAAAAATCCCCCACACAATTCCTCTGAAATGCCTGGATTTCCTCATGCTAAAAGGACTGCTGGGCATTGCAGGGTTTCTAAGATGCTTAGAGTAATTAAGCTTAACTCTAATCCTCAAAAAGGAGAATGATGGACAAATGTGGTCTCTAACCCCAAGGAATTCATAATCTTATCATGTGTATTGGATATGGTTATAAATAACAGCATTTCATGTAATTATTTTGATTAGAGGTTTAAGACTAGACACTTAAGTCAGTTTCCTTAATGAGTGTATGTGATGGTAATTGTTCTTTTTTTCCCTAGCTTTATTGTGATGTAATTGACACGTTCAGTTCAGTCACTCAGTCGTGTCTGACCCTTTGTGACCCCATGGACTGCAGCACACCAGACCTCCCTGTCCATCACCAACTCCCGGAGTTTACTCAAACTCATGTCCGTTGAGTCGGTGATGCCATCCAACCGTCTCATCCTCTGTTTTCCTCTTTTCCTCCCACCTTCAATCTTTCCCAGCATCAGAGTATTTTCAAGTGAGTCAGTTCTTCGCTTCAGGTGGCCAAAGTGTTGGAGTTTCAGCTTCAACACCAGTCCTTCCAATGATATTCAGGACTGATTTCCTTTAGGATGGACTTGTAAAATCATGCAAGTTTAAGGCGTACAATGTAATTTGATACATATATTGAGAAATGATTGCCACAGTTAGATTAATTAAGATAGTCTTCACATATTATTCATTTCATTGTTTTTATGGCAGGAACATTTACATCTCATAATTCTATTGCCAAATTTTTGGTGGGTTGATGAAAAATGAAATGCACGCTAAGTTCCAGTCAAGACTTGTAATGGAACATGATCTGTACCTTTGGTCCTTGCTTAGGCCACTCTTCTTAATATTAATCGTTAACACTTTTGAACGTTTACTATGTAGCAGGCACTGTTTTACATATGTTGAGTCATTTTTTAAACACACAACAACCATATTTTTATCATCTCCTTTTGAAAGACACCCTTGGTGAGCGTGGGTAGTCCCTGAAATCAGGAGAAGCTTCTCAATTTCCAGTAATGCTGTGTTTTGAAATGGATGTTAGTGGCACACATGTGTTCACTTTCTTAAATTAGTTTAGCTGACAGAAATGATGTGTATACTTCTCAGCATTCAAGATCACACAGAAAAAACAGCAGAGGCAGAATTCAAACCCAGATGTTCTGATTTGACAACACACATTTTAACTGTAGTAGTAAACAACCACAGTTGGTTTTGCATTTCTAGAACTGCGGTGTATATTCATTGAAATACTAGTGTTTTGGAATGCTGTCTGCAAAAGGAAGCTCTGTGAATATCTAAGTGTGAGAAATACTGCATATTCCTATATGGAATTCATGTCACATTTTAACATGGTAAAAGTTTATATATAAATATGGCATGGAAGAAAAGTTTCATTTTGTATAGCATAACTTTCCTAATCATTTTTGCCTATGAAACACCTTTCATCACATAGTGCTTTATTTGTTTGTTTTATTTATTTTAATTGGAGGCTAATTACTTTACAATATTGTATTGGTTTTGCCATATATCTGTACACATAGTGCTTTAATATACTGCTGAAAAAGACTTTTGAAAAATTCACTTTGAGAATTAATATCTTGAGATAAGGAATTAAAAGCTTGTCTCTGAAAAAGACTCAGTGATAAAATGAGGAAGATTTTTATACTTCAGGAATTTGAGAGATGGTTCATGGGAAGGACTGATGCTGAGGCTGAAACTCCAATACTCTGGCCACCTGATGAGAAGAGCTGACTCATTGGAAAAGACTCTGATGCTGGGAAAGGTCGAAGACAAGGGGAGAAGGGGACAACAGAGGATGAGATGGTTGGATGGTCACCGACTCAATAGACATGAATTTGGGTGAACTCTGGGAGTTGGTGATGGATAGGGAGGCCTGGCATGCTGCCAGTCCATGGGGTTGCAAAGAGTCAGACACGACTGAGCAACTGAACTGAACTGAATTTGAGAGAAGTTTCTGTGTTACGTTTCAGTAAAGCATGATTTAAATATTACCTGACTGGGCTTTTTAATTCTCCCTCTGTTCCTGTCTGTAATTCATCTTGCATTTTTTAGTTTTCTTGGTTAGTTTCAGGTTGATCCTATCTACATGGAGAAGGCAGAACTTTATATATTTACTTTAATGTAAAATGCTTAAGGAAGAAAAACATACATTTAGGAAAGTATACATATCATGTGTGTCAGCTGAATGAATTTCAGAAGGTGAACACGTGTGTGCCATCAGCATCCAGATCGAAACACAGAGCATCGCTGGGAGCCCAGAGCCTCTCTGACTCCTGGTGACTGCCCATTCACGAAGGGTAACTGCTACCCCGTCTTCCCTCTACACAGGTTGGGTTTTTGTTTGTTTACAGCTTTATTGAGGTAAAATCGACATCTATTAAACTGTACATATTTAAATGATTTTTATGAATGCTAGCATATGTATCACACAGAAGACAGTGAATATATCCACCATCCTCCTAGTTTTCCTTCTGACCTTTGTAATTCCCCATCCTCAAGCAACCACTGGTCTGCTTTCTGTCACTTTGGATGAGTTTGCATCTTCTAGAATTTTACAATAATGGAATGATGCATGTGTACCCTATTTATCCCAAGACAAAGGGGCTCTTGCTTATTTCACTCAGCATAACTATTTTCAGATTCTCTCACTTTGTGCATTAGCAGTCCCTTTTTATTGTCCAGTATTTCGTTGAAAGGATATATTGCAATTTGCTGATCTAGTCACCTGTTGGTGGCCATTTAGATTATTCTGGGGCATTACAAATAAGGTTTCTCTGTATGTTTATCTACAAGTCTTTATGCTTAGGTTTTCATATCCTCTCATGAATACCTAAGAGGGATATGGCCGGGTCAAATGGTGAGCATATGTTTACATTTTTCAGAAACTGCCGAACTGTTTTCAAAAGTGAACATACTAGTATGTATTCCCACCAGTAGTATATAGAGTTCCAGTGTTCCATATCCTAACTAACACTTGATATGGGTAATTTGTAGTTTCAGCCATTCTAGTGAGTGTGTCGTGATAGTGTATTGAGGTTTTAATTTGCGTTTTCTTAACAGCCTCCTTTCATGTGCTTATATGCCATCTGTACGTCTTCTTTAGTGAAATGTTCATTCCAATGTTCTTTCCTTTTTTTAATTGGGTTGTTCATTGTCTTATTGTTGATACTGGAAAATTCTCTATTTTGCATACAAGCTCTTAGTTGGAAATCAGCTTTGGTAATGTTTTCTTCCAATCTGTGACTTGCCCTTTCATTCCTGTAACAATATCGTTTGAAGAGCAAATGCTTTCACTTTCTTTTAGTTACTGTTAGGGTCTATGATAAAATTGATAATTCTTTGTTTATTGTAAGTCAGTGTCAGGTTTTTCTGTTTTGTTTTGTTTTGTTTTGTTTTTTTTGTATGAAGTTATCCAATTGCACCACCATCATTTGTTGAAAAGACTTTGCTCCCATTAAATTGCCTTGGTCTCTTTGTCAAAGTCTAATGGGGAAACAGTGGAAACAATGTCAGACTTTATTTTGGAGGGCTCCAAAATCACTGCAGATGGTGACTGCAGCCATGAAATTAAAAGACGCTTACTCCTTGGAAGGAAAGTTATGACCAACCTAGACAGCATATTCAAAAGCAGAGACATTACTTTGCCAACAAAGGTCTGTCTAGTCAAGGCTATGGTTTTTCCAGTGGTCATGTATGGATGTGAGAGTTGGACTGTGAAGAAAGCTGAGCACCAAAGAATTGATGCTTTTGAACTGTGGTGTTGGAGAAGACTCTTGAGAGTCCTGTGGGCTGCAAGGAGATCAGCCCTGGGATTTCTTTGGAAGGAATGATGCTAAAGCTGAAACTCCAATACTTTGGCCACCTCCTGTGAACAGTTGACTCACTGAAAAAGCCTCTGATGCTGGGAGGGATTGGGGGCAGGAGGAGAAGGGGACGACAGAGGATGAGATGGCTGGATGACATCACAGACTCGATGGACATGAGTCTGGGTGAACTCCGGGAGTTGGTGATGGACAGGGAGGCCTGGCGTGCTGCAATTCATGGGGTCGCAAAGAGTCAGACACGACTGAGCGACTGAACTGAATGACAGTATATGGTGTTGATTTATTTCTGGACTTTCTATTCTGTTTCATTATCTATTTATCTATATTTATACTAAAACAACATTATCTTATTTAC
Source organism: Capricornis sumatraensis (assembly GCF_032405125.1). NCBI lineage: Eukaryota > Metazoa > Chordata > Mammalia > Artiodactyla > Bovidae > Capricornis > Capricornis sumatraensis. The sequence goes on along the minus strand of NC_091073.1, from coordinate 33,492,260 downwards.
TTTTCCTTTCCAATAATTTTTGAAATCAGAAATTATACTTTCTTGAGTGTAAAGTTCAACATTCAAGGTCACACAGGAAAACAAGGAGAAGATGATGGTATAATTTTTCAGCATACATTTTACTTGTATGCTTTAAAAAAAAATTGCTTTTCTTATGGCTCAGGTCGTAAAGAATCTACCTGCAATGCAGGAAACCTGGGTTTGATTCCTGGTTTAGGAGAGCCCCTGGAGAAGGGAAAGGCTACCCACTCCAGTATTCTGGCCTGGAGAATTCCATGGACTGTATTGTCTATGGGGTAGCAAAGATTCAGACACAACTGTGCGACTTTCACTTTCACTTTTACAAAATTGCTATGACTGTTTCACGTCCTTTCCATTTTCTTTGATTTTAGTTCCAGCTTGTCAATTTCTTTCCTTTTTTTTTTTTTTTTAAATGCCTTCTGGGATTTTAATTGGGATTGTATTGAATCTGTAGGTCAATTTTGGAGAGAACACATATCATAAAAATATTGAGTCTTTTGATCCAGGTGTTTTTCCATTAATTGAAATCTTTAATTCATTGCAGCAAATTTATGTAGTGTTCTGTGTTTAGGTCTGATACATCTTCCATCAGATATATTCCTACATATTTTATATTTTGATGCTACTGTAAGTGGTACTTTTAAATTCAAGTTCCTATTCATTGCTCGTATAACATAAATTAGTGTTGCCAGTTTGACAGGGCATATTATTTTCTGAAACATTAGAGAACTCATTACTAGTATCTGGGCTGTCATTTGTAATACAATATTTTTAAAATATATGTTGCAAAGGAAAAATATAAAAGCTCATTCTAAGACAATCCATGAATCATTGTTCTATTCACTCATTCATAGTTTACCCATTTATTTTTCCCATTGAAGTTTATGAAGGAAAAGCTTTAAATACTCTTAAATATTTTAAGAAAACTGAAGCTCAGAGGTGAAGAGATTTCCTGTGAAAATAAAGAGAGCTTCAAGAAAAAAACCATGCATTGGCTTTGGACCAGAGCTTGTTATTGATGACAAATAACTCAAGCCACTCTATTGATACCCTGAGTTACAGCATTACATGAGTCTGCTACTTGAATGAAAACCTTTCCAGTTGGAATTGTAAACCTCTTACAATTTTAACATTTTTGTCTATCCTAGAAAGTCCTACTATTAATATTTTTAGCAATATTAAATGCTTTCTCAGATCCCCTTCCCCCAACACACACATGGGACAGGCTGCTGTGGACTAAATTTTGTCCACATTTGGAAATTGAAGTTTTAAGCCCTGACGTAGCTGTTATGATGAAGTACTTTTGGATGTAATTAAGGTTAAATGAGATCCTAAGGATGGGGCCCTAATTCAGTTGAACTGATGGCCTTATAGGAAAATGAAGAGAGAGAGATCTCTTGCTCTCTCTCTGCAAGTACAGACACTGAAGAAAGGCTATGTAGGCACACAGCAGGTGGTTGTCTATAAGCCCAGAAGAGGGCTCTCACTGACATAGATCACGCTGCCATCCTGTTCTTGGACTTCGAGCCTCCAAAGCTGTGAACATAAGTTTCTGTTCTTTAAGCTACCTAGCCTGTGGTATTTTGTCATGGCAGCTCCAGTGGAAGAATGCACAAGCCAAATCTTACCACATTCCCTATAGCTCTCCTTGTTACATGGTTGTTTAATTGGCTGCATGCAGTGACTGTGCTGATTACGCTGGCAGATTTAGAATTCATTTACAGGTAGCCCATTCTGATGATCCTTGTGTTTTCCGATTGATTTACTGCTGGTGTATTGTTACCACAGGACCATCAAACTGCAATTCATTCAGCAGTTTATTAAATGACATCTCTTCCCAGAGTGTGAAAATATGCTACCCCTCTTAGAACAAGAGATTAAAAAAAATTTTATAAGAGTTTAGGTTTCTAGAAAAGGTAGCAAGGTAATACAGGGAGTTCTCAAATGCTTAGTACTATTTCCTCTGTTAAGATCTTAACATTAGTACAATAAATTTGTCACACCTAATAAACTAATATTGATACATTATTATTAACTAAGCCCATACTTCATCCTGATATCTTTAATTTTCACCTAACATTCTATTTGTGTCCCAGGATCCTATCCAAGTAAACAGAATGTGACATTCAGTTGTCATGTTTCCTTAGGTGGTGGTTCTTCGCTGTGACGGTTTCTCAGACTTGCTTTGTTTGTGATGACCTTGACTGTTTTGAGGAGTATGGGAAATGCATTTTGTAGAATGTGCCTTAACTGGGATTGTTTTTCTCATGATGAGATTAAGATCATGGGTTTCGGGGAGGAGAGCATCAGAGGTAAAGTACCATTCTCATTCCATCGTATCCAAGGTAAAGGCTATCAGTCCTTATCACCTGTGTGTTTGTCAGCGTTCTCCAATGTGAAGTTACTCTCTTTTCCTTTCTGTTAGCCTCCACATGGACATCACTAATACAACCTACACTTATGAGTGTGAAGTTATGTTCCATCTCTCTGAAGGGGCAATATGTACATAAATTATTTGGAGTACTTCTATATGTGAGATTGCCTTTTTCCCCTGTTTATTTATTCAGTCGTTTGTATCAGTATGGATTCTTGTCTATTTACTTTCTAAATTGGGTTATAATACAATACTAGTCAACTGTTTCTTTTTTGTTTATTGAGGTATAGTTGATATATATCATATGTTTCAGATATACATCATACTGATTCCTAATTTTTAAAAGTTATATTCCATTTATAGTGTTATAAAATGTTGGCTACAGTCCCTGTGTATACAGTATATCCTTGTAGCTTATTTAGTACCACGAGAAGTATAATAATTCATACTTCTTAACCGCATACCCCTATCCTGCCCCTCCCCCTCTCCCTCTCCTCACTGGTAAGCACTGGTTTCTTTTCTGTGATTCCTGTTTTTCCCCATCTTTGCTTTTTATTTTTTAAATTATAGAAGCATGATAACACATTTACAGGAGACTTGGAAAATACAGAATAAAGTTACATATGCTGCTGCTGCTGCTAAGTCACTTCAGTCATGTCTGACTCTGTGTGACCCCATAGACAGAAGCCCGCCAGGCTTCCCCGTCCCTCGGATTCTCTAGGCAAGAACACTGGAGTGGGTTGCCATTTCCTTCTCCAATGCATGAAAGTGAAGTTGCTCAGTTGTGTCTGACTCTTAGTGACCCCATGGACTGCAGCCTTCCAGGCTCCTCCACCCATGGGATTTTCCAGGCAAGAGTACTGGAGTGGGCTGCCATTTCCTTCTCCAAACGTTACATATAGTTCCACTGTATATTACAGTTACCTTTTAAGTAGATAAATTTTTAGTTGGAGTGTCTATCTCAAAGTCTCAAAAATTAATAGAATGAATACAGAAAAGTAGAGGAAATAGTAGATAGACCTGAAAAGTACCGTTCAGTTCAGTTCAGTCGCTCGGTCGTGTCTGACTCTTTGCAATTCCATAAATTGCAGCACGCCAGGCCTCACTGTCCATCACCATCTCCCGGAGTTCACTCAAACTCATGTGCATCGAGTCAGTGATGCCACTCACTCATCTTATCCTCTGTCGTCCCCTTCTCCTCCTGCCCCCAATCCCTCCCAGCATCAGGGTCTTTTCCAATGAGTCAACTCTTTACATGAGGTGGCCGAAGTATTGGAGTTTCAGTCTCAGCATCAGTCCTTCCAAAGAACATCCAGGACTGATCTCCTTCAGAATGGACTGGTTGGATCTGCTTGCAGTCCAAGGGACTCTCAAGAGTCTTCTCCAACACCACAGTTCAAAAGCATCAATTCTTCGGCACTCAGCTTTCTTCACAGTCCAACTCTCACATCCATACATGACCACAGGAAAAACCATAGCCTTGACTAGACGGATCTTTTTTGGCAAAGTAATGTCTCTGCTTTTGAATATGCTGTCTAGGTTGGTCATAACTTTCCTTCCAAGGAGTAAGTGTCTTTTAATTTCATGGCTGCAATCACCATCTGCAGTGATTTTGGAGCCCCCAAAAATAAAGTTGACACTGTTTTCTACTGTTTCCCCATCTATTTCCCATGAAGTGATGGGACCAGATGCCATGATCTTAGTTTTCTGAATGTTGAGCTTTAAGCCAACTTTTTCACTCTCCACTTTCACTTTCATCAAGAGGCTTTTTCGTTCCTCTTTACTTTCTGCCATAAGGGTGGTGTCAGCTGCGTATCTGAAGTTATTGATATTTCTCCTGGCAATCTTGATTCCAGCTTGTGTTTCTTCCAGTCCAGTGTTTCTCATGATGTACTCTGCATAGAAGTTAAATAAGCAGGGTGACAATATACAGCCTTGACGTACTCCTTTTCCTATTTGGAACCAGTCTGTTGTTCCATGTCCAGTTCTAACTGTTGCTTCCTGGCCTGCATATAGGTTTCTCAAGAGTCAGGTCAGGTGGTCTGGTATTCCCATCTCTTTTAGAATTTTCCACAGTTTATTGTGATCCACACAGTCAAAGGCTTTGGCATAGTCAATAAAGCAGAAATAGATGTTTTTCTGGAACTCTCTCGCTTTTTCGATGATCCAGCGGATGTTGGCAATTTGATCTCTGGTTCCTCTGCCTTTTCTAAAACCAGCTTGAACATCTGGAAGTTCACAGTTCACATATTGCTGAAGCCTGGCTTTGAGAATTTTGAGCATTACTATACTAGCGTGTGAGATGAGTGCAATTGTGCGGTAGTTTGAGCATTCTTTGGCATTGCCTTTCTTTGATCTCTGGTACCTCTATCTTTTCTTAATCCAGCTTGAACATCTGGAAGTTTTGGGTTCATGCATTGTTGAGGCCTAGCTTGAAGTATTTTGAGCATTACCCTGCTAGCGTGTAAAATGCCTACAACTGTGCAATAGTTTGAACATTCTTTGGCATTGCCTTTCTTTGGGATTGGAATGAAATTTGATCTTTTCCAGTCCTGTGGCCACTGTTGACTTTTCCAAATTTTCTGGCATGTTGAGTGCAGCACTTTAACAGCATCATCTTTTAGGATTTCAAATAGCTCAACAGACATCCCAGTACCTCCACCAATTTTGTTTGTAGTAATGTTTCCTTAGGCTCACTTGGCTTTTCTCGTTCCTTTGGCTCTAGGTCAGTGAGCACACCATATGGTTATCTGGGTCATTAAGACCTTTTTTGTACAGTTCTTCTGTGTATTCTTGCCACCTCTTCTTAATATCTTCTGCTTCTGTTAGGTCCATACCATTTCTGTCCTTTATTGTGCCCATCTTTGCATGAAATGTTTCCTCGGCATCTCTAATTTTCTTGAAGAGACCTCTAGTCTTTACTATCCTATTGTTTTCCTCTGTTTCTTTGTGTTATTCACTTAAGATTAATTTCTTATCTCTCCTTGCTGTTCTTTAGAACTCTGCATTCAGATGGGTATATCTGTCCTTTTTGCCTTTGCCCTTCAATTCTCTTCTTTTCTCAGCTATTTATAAGGCCTCCTCAGATAATCATTTTGCTTTTTTTGCATTTCTTTTTCTTGGGGATGGTCTTGATCACCACCTCCTATACAATGTTAGGAACCTCTGTCCATAGTTTTTCAGGCACTCTGTCTATCAGCTCTAATCCTTTGAATCTGTTTTTCACTCTATCAGACTGAATCTGATAGAGTGGCTGCAGAACGGACTGAAGAGATTAGAATTTCCAGTACTAGGTTTAACAAAACGTGGCAAAGAGTAGACATCCTTGTCTTTTTCTTCGTATTTCAGCTTTTCATTATTGAGTATGAAACTGTGGGGACCATCATATAAGGCCTTTATTGATATATGTTCCCTCTATACCCACTTCCTTGACATGTTTATCATAAGTGGATACTGAATTCTTTGAAAAGCTTTTTCTGCATCTATTGAGATGATCATATGATTTTATTCTTTAATTTGTTAATGTGATGTTTCACATTGATTTGTGGATATTGAAAAATCTTTTCATCCTTGGGATAAATGCCACTTGACCATGATGTGTGAGCCTTTAAATATATTGCTGAATTTGATTGGCTACTATTTTGTTGAGGATTTTTGCATCTATCTGCATCAGTGATACTGACCTGTACTTTTTTGTTTTTGTGATATCTTTGGTTTTAGTATCAGGGTGATGCTGGCCTCATAGGATGATTTCAGAAGGCTTCCCTCCTCTGTAACTTTTTGGAATAGTTTTGAGAAGACAGATGTTAACTCTTATGTAAATGTTTGGTAAAATTTATGTGCTATCTGGTCCTGGATTTCTGCTTGCTGAGAATTTTTATTATTTTTATTTTATTTTTATTTTTATTTTTTTTTTTGGGTGAGAATTTTTAAATTACGGATTCTATTTTATTACTGATAATTGAGCTGTTCATATTTACTAATTCTGTCTGGTTCAGTCTTCAGTTCAGTTGAGTTGCTCTGTCGTGTCCGACTCTATGTGACCACATGAACTGCAGCAAGCCAGGCCAGCCTGTTCATCTCCAACTCCCAGAGTTTACCCAAAGTCAAGTCCATTGAATCGGTGATGCCATCCAGCCATCTCATCCTCTGTCGTCCCCTTCTCCTCCTGCCGTCAATCTTTCTCAGCATCAGGGTCTTTTCCAATGAGTCAGTTCTTCCCATCAAGTGGCCAAAGGATTGGAGTTTCAGCTTCAGCATCAGTCCTTCCAATGAATATTCAGGACTGATTTCCTTTAGGATGGACTAGTTGGATCTTCTTGCTGTCCAAGGGACTCTCAACAGTTTTCTGCAACACCACAATTCAAAAGCATCAGTTCTTAGGCACTCACTCAGCTTTCTTTATAGTCCAACTCTCACATCAGTACGTGACTACTGGAAAAACCAAAGCTTTGACTAGATGGACCTTTGTTGGCAAACTAATGTCTCTGCTTTTTAATATGCTGTCTAGGTTGGTCAAAACTTTTCTTCCAAGGAGCAAGCATCTTTTAATTTCATGGCTACAAGCACCACCTGCAGTAATTTTGAAGCCCAAAAAGTAGTCGGTCAATGTTTCTGTTGTTTCCCCATCTATTTGCCATGAAGTGATGGGACCAGATGCCATGATCTTAGTTTTCTGAATGTTGAGTTTTAAGCCAACTTTTTCACTCTCTTCTTTCACTTTCAACAAGAGGCTCTTTAGTTCTTTTTTGCTTTCTGCCATAAGGATGCTATCATCTGCATATCTGAGGTTATTGATATTCTCCTGGCAATCTTGATTCCAGCTTGTGTTTCTTCCAGCCCAGCGTTTCTCATGATGTACTCTGCATATAAGTTAAATAAGCAGGGTGACAATATTTCCTATTTGGAACCAGTCTGTTGTTCCATGTCCAGTTCTAACTGTTACTTCCTGACCTGCATACAGATTTCTCAAGAGGCAGGTCAGGTGGTCTGGTATTCCCATCTCTTTCAGAATTTTCCACAGTTTGTTGTGGTCCACACAGTCAAAGGCTTTGGCATACTCAATAAGGCAGAAGTAGATGTTTTTCTGGACTCTCTTGCTTTCTCTATGATCCAACAGATGTTGGCAATTTGATCTCTGGTTCTTCTACCTTTTCTAAATCCAGCTGAACCATCTGGAAGTTCATGGTTCAGACTGTTGTAGCCTTGGGAAATTGCAAATTTCTAGGAATGTGTTCATTTCTTATAGGCTGTCCTCTTGTTATTGTATAACTAGTAATTTCTTATTATCTGTTGAATTTTTGTGATGTCCGTTTTAACTTCTCCTTTTTCATTTCTGATTTTACTGATTTAGGACCTCTCTTTTTTGACAGTCCTGGTGAAACATGTATGAATTTGGTATCTTTTCAAAGAACGAGCTCTTAATTTCATTATGTTTTTTTCTTTTTTCCTCTTTTTTTCAGTATGTATTTCACTTATTTCTGCTCTCATCGTTATGACTTCTTTCCAACTGCTGCTTTTTTCTTTCTCTAGTTCATTTAGGTACAAGTTTAGTTTGTTTATTTGTGGTTTTTCTTGTTTCAGGAGTTAGGCTTTTGTCACTATAAACTTTCCTCTTAAAACTACTTGTATTGCGTCCTATAGATTTTGTATTGCTGTGTTTTCATTTTCATTTTTCTCCAAATATTTTATTTCCTCTTTGACTTCAATTATCTACTGGTTGTATGATAGCATATTGCTTAGCCTCCTTTTGTTTGTGTTCTTTACAGTTTTGTCTTTATTTCTAGTCTCATCTTTGTGGTTGAAAAAGATGCTTGATGGGATGTAATTCTTGAGATAATTTAGACTTGTTTTGTAACATAATATGATCTGTTCTGGAGAATGTTACATACACAGTTGAAAAAAAAAGTATATTCTGCTGTTTTTAGGTGGAATGTTTTTTATGCATTAAGTTCATTTAGTTTAATGTGTCCTTTAAGGCCAGTGTTTTCTTATTGATTTTCTGCCTGGATATTCTCTCCATGGATATATATAGGGTGTTAAAGTCCCCTAATATTACTGTGCTTTTGTCCATTTCTCCCTTCATTTCTCTTAATATTTGCTTTCTTAATTTAGGTGCTTCTAAGTTGGGTGCATATATATTTATAATTATTGTATCTTCTTGTTAATTGTTCCTTTATCATTATGTAATGCTCTTGTTTATCTGTTGTTACAGTGTTTGTTTCAAAGTCTGTTTTATCTAGTATGAGTATTGCTACCCGAGCTTTCTTTTCCTTACCATTTACATCAAATACATTTTTCCATCCCCTCACTTTTCATCTTTGTGTCTTTAGGTCTGACATGAGTCTCTTATAGGCAGCATATGTATGGGTGGTTTTTTTGTTTGTTTTAATCCATTCAGCCACTCTGTCTTCTGACTGGAGCATTTGGTCCATTTAAATTTAACATAATTATTAATAGATGTATACTTACTAACATTTGGTTGCTTTGAGGTTGTTTTTGTTGTTCTTTATGTTCCTTTCTTCTTTTGATCCCTTTCCTTGTGATTTGATAACTATTGTTAATATTATGCTTGAATTTCTTTCGTGTGTGTGTGTGTGCTCCTATTAAAGATTTTTGATTTGTGGTTACCATAGGTTTATATGTAGACTTTAAGGTAATGATCATAAAGAATCTCAAAGAACCTGGAAGAATGAATGAACGAAGACTGAGAAGTTAGTTATTGTTATATTTTTCAGGCAGGTGGCTGTGTGTTGTGTGTTGCTGCATGAGCTATCTCTAGCTGTGGAGAGCAGGGGCCATTCTCTGGCTGTGGTGCACAGGCTTCTCATTGCTGTGGCTTCTCTTTTTGCAGAACACAGGCTTCAGAGCGCACAGCCTTCAGCGGTTGTCGTGCACAGGCTTAGTTGTTCCACAACATGTGGGATCTTCCTGGACAAGGGATCGAACCCATGTCTCCTGCACTGGCAGGCAGATTCTTTACCACTGAGCCACGAGGAAAGCCTGAGAAGTTAGTTTGTAACACACTGTTAAAGTCTCTATTGGTAGATTGATTCACTTGGTTCTTCTGGATTTTAACTCCTTGCTTCATTTGGAACTTGCTTCTCTGTTGCCTCATTTTACCTAAATCACTGTATTTTATTTCTGTGTATTTGGTAAATTGGCTATATTTCCTGATCTTGCAGAAGTGACCTTATGTTGGAAATGTTCTATGGGGTCCTGCAAGTGCACTGTTGTCAGGTAACCAGAGCTAAATGCTTTAGAAGAGATGCCCACTCTGTGGATTGTGTGGGTCCTTCTGTTGTGGCAGGCTGACTACTGTAAGTGTGCTTTGGGGCTTGGCTCGCTCCTAGCCCAGTTGGTTGGCAGGCCTTCCTTATGTGGAGGCTGCTGATGGGTGGGACTCTGCCCTGGCACAGCTGGCTTTAAGGTTACAGAAGTTCTTGTCCTGGTACTGGCCTGCAGGTGGGTAGGGCTGGGTCATGAGGCAACTGCCTCCAGATCTGTGGTTGGGTCCAAGGGCTAGTGTTAGCCCAGTGGCTGATGGTACCAAGTGAGTGGGTAGTACTAGGGCCCAGGGGATCACAAAGATAATGCCCACCTCCTGGGGGTAAAGCCAGGACTAGTACCATTCCAATAGTGGGCAGGACATGTCTGATAGCTAGCTAGCTGATGAGCCCCCAGAAGTGTTGGGGCTTGGCCTGCTCACTGGTAGGTGGGGCTTAGTCCTAAGCCCTCTGATAGGTGGAGCTTGGTCAGGTGGCTGGGTGCCTAGGGGTTCCTGTGGCAGCTGGCCTGCTGGTGGGTGGGGCCATATCCCTGCCCAGCTGACTGCCTAGCCTGGGGCATCCCAGGACAGAAGCCAACCAGCTAGGGCCTGAGGCTGTGTCCTGACAATAGTGAACTGGAACGAGGATTCTGAAATAGCGCTTCCCAGCACCATGTCCTGCCGCCAGCATCTGTGTCTCCAGGGTGGGGTTCATTTGTCTCTTGCCTCGCTGAGAAGCTCTCCAGGTTCATCAGCTGAGTCTGACCTAGTTATTGTTGCTCAGTCACCAAGTCTGTATGTTATTTTGCGACCCTGTGGACTGAAGCACATCAGGATTCTCTATCCTCTGCTGCTGCTAAGTCGCTTCAGTCGTGTCCAACTCTGCGCGACCCCATAGATGGCAGCCCACCAGGCTCCCCCGTCCCTGGGATTCTCCAGGCAAGAACACTGGAGTGGGTTGCCATTTCCTTCTCCAATGCATGAAAGTGAAAAGTGAAAGTGAAGTCGCTCAGTCGTGTCCGACTCTTAGCGACCCCATGGACTGTAGCCCACCAGGCTCCTCCGTCCATGGGATTTTCCAGGCAAGAGTGCTGGAGTGGGGTGCCATTGCCTTCTCCTCTCTATCCTCTACTACCTCTTGAATTTGAGTTTGCTCATATTGATGTTCATTGAGTTGGTGACGCTATCCAACAAATCTTATCCTCTGTCACCCCGTTCTCTTCTTGCCTTCAGTCTTTCCGAGCATCAGGGTCTTCTCCAGTGAGTTGATTCTTCACATCAGGTGGCCAAAGTATTGGAGCTTCAGCAACAGCCTTTCCAATGAATATTCAGGGTTGATTTATTTTACCTTATGCTTCTCATTATATTAGAAAAAATAGCCTTTGAGAAGACCAAACCTCTTTCTAAAAAACTTAAAAATAATATCTTAAATAGTTCTTTGGGTAAAAACAACTTTTTCCATAGAATCCAACACTCCTCTCACCCTGCCCGTACTTACTGACACTGTGCCAAATTAGATTACAGATACATGAAAATAAATATCCAGATAAGAAATGAAATATTAGGTAATTGTGACATTTTCTCCAAATCTCCAGATGTTTGGTTTTCTGTAAGGAAACTGTTACATCACTGGCATTTCCTCTTTACATCTGGATGTTCAGCTATCACAGACAGTCTTTTGTTCATTTCTGTGAAATACTCATTTCTTGTCATGATTCTTGAAAACAGGGTTGATGTCAAAAAGATGGCAATGAAACAAATTATATATCTTCTATGTATCACTCAAGCCACATATAAAATAGTCTGAAAATAAACATTTAAAGAGATTTACTCCAAGTATATACTTAGTATGCTCTTGTCCTTTGACAGCTGTGTAAGATATGAACATCATTAACTTATGCGTCAATTTATGCTTCATTGGCAATTAAAAGCCATGATGCAACTGTTTAAATATTTTAGCATTTATTCCCTTGGTAGCTCCTATGGACAGTATTCTTTGATTTGAAAAGGAATATACAATACCATGAATTCTAGCTTAGATGTCCAAAGATAAAATGTTCCCCAAGGACCAGGGTAAAAAATAGTGAAGGGTTTAGTGGTCTGGATGAAGGGCAATAGTAACTCTTGGGGGCAGTCTGGAAGTGAGTTAAATTCTCAAAGTCTATACCAAACAAAGATATTTTTAGAAAGACAGTAAGAACCTAAGAGAATATGCCTGAGAACTGAATTTTGTTCAAGTACTCTTCAGTTTTAATGATATAATTTTTGTCTAACTTCTTTCTGTTGTGGATAGGAGACTGAGGTCCAATTTGTAATAGTATGGAGCAGCCTACATGGCATGGCTTATAGTTTCATAGATTGGTTAGTTTTCTGACTGAAAACCACAATCACTGAAAACTAACCAATCTGATCACATGGACCACAGCCTTGTCTAACTCAATGAAACTATGAGCCATGCCGTGTAGGGCCACCCAAGACAGACGGGTCATGATGGAGAGTTCTGACAAAACATGGTCCACTGGAGAAGGGAATGGCAAACCACTTCAGTATGCCTGCCTCGAGAACCCCATGAAAAGTAGGAAAAGGCAAAAAGATAGGACACTGAAAGATGAAATCCCCAGGTTGGTAGGTGCCCAATATGCTACTGGAGATCAGTGGAGAAATAAGTCCAGAAAGAATGAAGAGACGGAGCCAAAGCAAAACCAACACCCAGTTGTGGATGTGACTGGTGATGGAAGCAAGGTCCAATGTTGTAAAGAGCAACATTGCATAGGAACCTGGAATGTTAGGTGCATGAATCAAGGCAAATTGGAAGTGACCAAACAGGAGATAGCAAGAGTTGAACTCAGTCAACATTTTAGAAATCAGTGAACTAAGATGGACTGGAATGGGTAAATTTAACTCAGATGACCATTATATCTACTACTGTGGGGCAAGAATCCCTTAGAAGCAATGGAGTAGCCGTGATAGTCAATAAGAGAATCCAAAATGCAGTATTTGGATGCAGTCTCGAAAAAACAGAATAATCTCTGTTCGTTTCCACGGCAAACCATTCAGTATCACGGTAATCCAAGTCTGTGCCCTGACAAGTAATGCTGAAGAAGCTGAAGTTGAACGGTTCTTTGAAGACATACAAGATCTTCTAGAACTAACACCCGAAAAAGATGTCCTTTTCATTATAGGGGACTGGAATGCAAAGTAGCAAGTCAAGGAACACCTGGAGTAACAGGCAAAATTGGCCTTGGAGGAAAGAATGAAGCAGGGCAAAGGCTAATAGAGTTCCACTGGTCATAGCAAACACCCTCTTCCAAACAACACATGAGAAGACTCTACTCATGGACATCACCAGATGGCCAACACCAAAATCAGACTGATTATATGCTTTACAGCCTAAGATGGAGAAGCTCTATACAGTCAGCAAAAATAAGACCGGGAGCTAACTGTGGCTAAGATCATGATCTCCTTATTGCCAAATTCAGACTTAAATTGAAGAAAGTAGGGAAAACCTCTTGGAGAAGGAAATGACAACCCACTCCAGCACTCTTGTCTGGAAACTCCCATGGACTGAGGAGCCTGGTAGGCTGCAGTCCATGGGGTTCCTAAGGGTTGGATACAACTGAGCGACATCACTTTTCACTTTCATGCATTGGAGAAGGAAATGCAGCCCACTCCACTGTTCTTGCCTGGAAACTCCCATGGACGGAGGAACCTGGTAGGCTGCAGTCCATTGGGTCTTGCAGAGTCGGACATGACTGAAGTGACTTAGCAGCAGCAGCAGGGAAAACCACTAGACCATTCAGGTATGATCTAAATCAAATCCCTAATGATTATACAGTGGAAGTGAGAAATAGATTTAAGGGACTAGATCTGATAGAGTGCCTGAAGATCTATGGTCAGAGGTTTGTGACATTGTACAGGAGACAGGGATCAAGACCATCCCCATGGAAAAGAAATGCAAGAAAGCAAAATGGCTGTCTGAGGAGGCCTTACAAATAGCTGTGAAAAGAAGAGAATAAAAAAGCAAAGGAGAAAAGGAAAGATATATACCCATTTGAATGCAGAGTTCCAAAGAATAGCAAGGAGAGATAAGAATGTCTTCCTCAGTGATCACTGCAAAGAAATAGAGGAAAATAATAGAATGGGAAAGACTCGAGATCTCTTCAATAAAATTAGAGATACCAAGGGAACATGTCATGCAAATATGGGCTTGATAAAGGACAGAAATGGTATGGATCTAACAGAAGCAGAGGATATTAAGAAGAGGTGGCAAGAATACACAGAAGAACTATACAGAGAAGATCTCTACAACCCAGATAATCATGATGGTGTGATCACTCACCTAGAGCCAGACAGCCTGGAATGTGAAGTCAAATGGGTCTTAGGAAGCATCACTATGAACAAAGCTAGTGGAGGTGATGGAATTCCAGTTGAGCTATTTCAAATCCTGAAATATGATGCTGTGAAAGTGCTGCACTCAATATGCCAGCAAATTTGGAAAATTCAGCAGTGGCCACAGGACTGGAAAAGGTAATTTTTTATTCCAATTCCAAAGAAAGGCAATGCCAAATAATGCTCAAACTACCACACAATTGCACTCATCTCACATGCTAGTAAAATAGTCCTCAAAATTCTCCAAGCTAGGCTTCAACAATACATGAACTGTGAACTTCCAGATGTTCAAGCTGGTTTGAGAAAAGGCAGAGGAACCAGAGATCAAATTGCCAAGACCAGTTGAATCATTGAAAAAGCAAGAGAGTTCCAGAAAAATATCTATTTCTTTATTGACTATGCCAAAGCCTTTGACTGTGTGGGTCACAATAAACTGTGGGAAATTCTGAAAGAGAGGGGAATATCAGACCACCTGACTTGCCTCCTGAGAAATCTGTATGCAGGTTGGGAAGCAACAGTTAGAACTGGACATGGAACAACAGACTGCTTCCAAATGGGAAAAGGAGTACGTCAAGGCTGTATATTGTCACCCTGCTTATTTAACTTATATGTAGAATACATCATGCGACATGCCAGGCTGGATGAAGCACAAGCTGGAATCAAGATTTCCAGGAGAGGTACCAATACCTCAGATACACAGATGACACCACCCTTATGGCAGAAAGCAAAAAAGAACTAAAGAGCCTCTTGATGAAAGTGAAAGAGGAGAGTGAAAAAGTTGGCTTAAAGCTCAACATTCAGAAAACTAAGATCATGGCATCTGGTCCCATTACTTCATGGCAAATAGATGGGGAAACAGTGGCAGACTATTTTTGGGGGGCTCCAGAATCAGATGGTGACCTCAGCCATGAAAGACACTTGCTCCTTGGAAGAAAAGCTATGACCAACCTAGACAGCATATTAAAAAGCAGAGACATTACTTTACCAAGAGAAGTCCATCTAGTCAGAGCTTTGGTTTTTCCAGTAGTCACGTATGGATGTGAGAGTTGGATTACAAAGAAAGCTGAGCACTGAAGAATTTATGCTTTTTAGCTGTGGTGTTGGAGATGTCACTTGACAGTTCCTTGGACTGCAAAGAGATCCAACCAGTCTATTCTAAAGGAAATCAGTCCTGAATATTCATTGGAAGGGGCTGCAGCTAAAGCTGAAACTCCAATCCTTTGGCCCCCTGATGTGAAGAACTGACCCATTTGAAAAATTCCTGATGCCAGGAAAGATTGAAGGTGGGAAGAGAAGGGGACGACAGAGGATGAGATGGTTGGATGGCGTCACTGATGCGATGGACATGAGTTTGAGTACACTCCGGGAGTTGGAGGTGGACGGGGAGGCCTGGCATGCTGCAGTCCCTGGGGTCGCAAAGAGTCAGACACGACTGACCAACTGAGCTGACTGAAGACCTGGAAGGGCAAATGAAGAGTTCTGCCTTGGCCATGTTTGCTTGAATGCTTATTAGGTACCCCAGGGAAAACATGGAGTTAACAGAGTTCAGGGAAGAATGAAGCTGAGATTTCTTTGGGAAGCATCAGCGTTGAGGCCTGGATGAGGTCATAGAGGGAGTGAGTACAGGGACAGTACATGTCCCTGGCACATTGCAAAACTGTGAGGTTTAGAAGAGAAGCTTAAGGAAGGAGGTCTGTTTTGTTTTTCACTCTAGCAAAATGCACCAACATTGTGTATTGCTTAATTTTTTTGTCCTCTACCCTCCCTTAACCAGTTATTTCATATGAATTAGAACTTCTTATTGCATACTTTGCTTGTTTTTTGAGTGATTATTTACTTCTGGCCCTGTAATTGTGAAATAGGATTCAGAGAAATAGATTTTAAACCATTATGTTCTCCAGTACACAAAGAATTTACTGGTGGAAGTGGACAGGACAATAGTCTTCCTGTGACCAGCCTGTTTTATTCCCTGAGGCTGAATGAAATCAAGGTAATTACTTTATAATTAATGTGAAATGATATAATCAAAATCTACTTAGGGGGATAATATAAGTAAAGGACCTTTTGTGACATCTTTTCGTGAAATGAAGATTTCCCATGAGAAGACAGAGTGAAGTAGCAGAGTGAAAATAAATGTTAATAGCTGGAACCAGTGGAAATATTTTCTCTTTAGGAAAATACCTGGATAAGTTACACGGAGTGGAATATGAGACCGTGAGGAGGAAGCCCAGGAAATAAGAGATATTTAAGCCCCACTGCTGGAGAAGGCAATGGCACCCCACTCCAGTACTCTTGCCTGGAAAATCCCATGGATGGAGGGGCCTGGTGGGCTGCAGTCCATGGGGTCTCTAAGAGTCGGGCACGACTGAGCGGCTTCACTTTCACTTTTCACTTTCATGCATTGGAGAAGGAAATGGCGACCCACTCCAGTGTTCTTGCCTGGAGAATCCCAGGGACGGGGGAGCCTGGTGGGCTGCCGTCTATGGGGTCACACAGAATCGGACAAAATGACTGAAGTGACTTAGCAGCAGCAGCAAGCCCCGCTGCACAGACCCAGGGGACAGAAGGTTATGAAAAAAAAGTGTTGTGAATTTGCCCAAGAATTTTAGTAGCAGTCATGTCTAATGATTATGGTTAAATTACTTTTGCTGTAGCAATTTAAACAGCTTTTAATTTAAACTCCACGCCTTCATCAAAGTGTGCTATACACGCAATGCCTTCTGTCAGTACTTTTGTATGGTGTGTCTCAGTGAATGTGTTCATGAATTTTTTTTAAAGTACAAGACAAGGTAAAATGTTTGAGGTTTTAACTTCTAGACATATGATACCAAATTCAAAACTTATCATGGAGAACAAGATTCAGTGAGGTTATAAGGGGAGCCAGAAATGGCTATGAGGAGTAAATCTCTCCCTCCACCTTCTTGTATTTGGAAACCAGCAGCATACTGGTGAGGATTTAACTAGGTATAAATTGGAATTGAAGGTTTGGACCAATCCAAAATAATCCTAACAGGCAGAGTATATTATAGTAGTTATTTTGGGTTTTCTAAAATGTGCTGTGTTGACTCAGTTTTGAGGCTCTGGCTAAGAGGCAGGTCAGTTCCCCTTTCTGGGCAGCCAGTTAAGCCCACACCTTAGCCACTTCCTTTATCTGCCTGTTACACTCCAGGTTACTAAGCACACTTCCTAATGCTCCATGGCCAAGTTCCACACAACCTTGGTCACTATGCACCAAGGCCTGCAAAATTATTCATATTAGCCAGTCTACAGGGAGCCCTGGAAACCTAGGCATTCCAGCCTACTTGCTGCCTCTGTAAGCTGCCTCTGAAGCTCCAGTTTGCTGTCTCCTTTCCCTACAGTCCTTTGTTTGGTCCCGTCTTTCTTCTGGAGCTGTATAAACAGTTCTGCCTTTCATCTACCCATGTGTCAGTGTGTTGAATCCTACCATTAAGAATCTTTAAAGCTTAGGAAATTCAAAGGAACATCAGCTTGATATCTGGAGTTTACTTCAACATTTTAAAAAATATATATTATCTATTATATGGAAGACTTCAACTTGGTGAACCTAAAACTGACCATGAAAGAATCATGTCAAGGGATTCATTAGACATTTAGACTGGTGTTCCATCCTCAACCAACTGAACCAGAAATCTCCAGAAGGTCTAAAGTGGGAAACTATTTTTAGTTTTCTGGGTGATTGTAGTTCACATACTTACTTGTGTAGGAATTATAGATGTGGAAGATACTTAGCTTCAATGAGTTAAATTCTGAATTAAAATCCCAGATCTGCTTTCACTATCATGTTACATGTAGCAAGTTATTTAACCTTTTTTGAGGTTCAGAGTTCTTGTCTGTAAAATGAGAATAATAACTTGATGAATTACTGTGATGATTAAATGAGAAGTTGCCTAAAATATCCAGCAGAATGCCCAGAACTTGAAATATAGAGGCTATTAGTAGCATTATTTAGAAAGCACAAACAATAGAAAAACAGTGTGTAACAAGGGCCAGGAAAAGCAGGTATTTGTAAATTTTGCAAATAAAAGATAGACATGATAAAATCCTTCAACACTTAAAGATTAATAAGGTTCAGATATATTCAACAGCTTTTCCCTACGAAAAGGTAGGTATTAATTCAGTATGTCATCCTGTGAGTTTAACTCATGAATATGGTGCCTCTCTGATGTAAATGTTTATCTGTAAGTGTTCATTGTAGATCTGCCAGTATGATTTATTTCTGTTGCTTCATCGGCAGTTTTGACTGTCCTCTGTCTGCTGGAACGCTTTTCTTTGCCTGTCTTAACTAGATGGTTGTTATGTATCCACAGCAACCCTTTTCTCTCACATGCTCTCACAAGTTTCCTCTTCTTTGAAGTATTTTCATCTTTTAAAAAGCACATCACATAATCAAGGTCTGCCAAATCTCAAAGATGAAGTAATTACTAGGCAAGTTTTAGATAAAACTTCTACACTTGGGGCCCATTGGAGCAATTGGTAATGAAGATGTTTCCAAATATGTACATATTGGGATTATCTAGTATCTGTCTGGGCTAGTATGGATGACACTAAGCTTTCTATACTCTCTCATTTGACTATACATGGTCAAAGGATGGATTCTGTTTTCCTTTAGATATTTTTTTTTAATAGTGACACCCAACCTGTCTTGATACCCTATTAAGCACAATACCCTCTTAGCCTTGAAAACATACCAATGCTATAATATGTTGCTTAAAGTTACGTACATTGCTCTTAAACCACAGTTACTGCCAGTACTCCCTTACTCGCCCTTCCCTATTGCAAAAAGTAATGGAAAGAAAAAGGTACACATTTAAGATGTTTTTTAAGACTATTGCTCTTACTTCATTACTCAATGGCTAGATGTTCATGGGCAAGTTATGAGCTCTGAGCCCATTTATTCATTTATGGGATGAGAGATGGTAATACTTGCCACATAGGAATGTTTTGACAATTACATCAAATAATAGATATACATAAAAACTAATTTGGGAACTTCCAGGCATAATACGGAGAAGGCAATGGTACCCCACTCCAGTATTCTTGCCTGGAAAATCGCATGGACGGAGGAGCCTGGTAGGCTGCAGTCCATGGAGTCGCTAAGAGTCGGACACGACTGAGTGACTTCACTTTCACTTTTCACTTTCATGCATTGGAGGAGGAAATGGCAACCCACTCCAGTGTTCTTGTCTGGAGAATCCCAGGGACAGGGGAGCCTGGTGGGCTGCCGTCTATGGGGTCACACAGAGTCGGACACGACTGAAGCGGCAGCAGCAGCAGCAGCAGACATAATACACGTTCATGACTTTTTTAGTTGAAGTGAGTGCAGTTAGTATAGGGCTTCCCAGCTGGCACTAGTGGTAAAGAACCCATCTGCCATTGCAGGAGACGTAAGAAACTCATATTTGATCCCTGGGTGGGGAGGATCCCCTGGAGGAGGACATGGCCACTCACTCCAGTATTCTTGCCCAGAGAATCATGTGTACAGAGGAGCCTGGCGGGCTACAGTCCATAGGGTTGCAAAGAGTTGGACGTGACTGAGGCAACTTAGCACGCATGCATGCACACAGGTAGTATAAGACTCAGGGTACTTGGCTAGAATAGCCTTCCTGATATCGTCTATCGCTTCCATTCAGACACATACTCACCCCGTGTTCTCATCTTCTGCCCCATCCTCACACCACTAGGATCCTTACAGGTCATTGTCAGTTATTCACTCCACAGAAACGGAAATTATCCTAGGATTATACTCTCATATCCTGCTAGTCTGCAGGGAAATCCGATGGAGGGCTGGGTTCTTTGCACACCCAGCCATCAGAGGTGCTGTGAAGTTGGAAAGAGCTATTTTCTGTCACTGTACTTGGATTCCTTTCAGCCCAGTGGGGGCAGTCCAACCTTAAACTGAGAGACCTCCATTCTAATTTCAGCTCCACCGCGGGCAAAGCAATGTTAGTCATGTTATTTAAATTCCCCTGTTCTCAGTTCCAGCAGATTGCAAGTAATCTCATCCTACTGGCCTGCCTCACAGAGACTCTCTGAGAAAATTTTCTCAGGGATATAGAATGCTGTGAAATTGAGAGACAGGTGTGTTTTTGTCTTGTGAGCTCAGCTACTGCAGTTTAAGGCTCAAGACTGTTTGAACCTCAGAACATAATGTCAGTATTTAGAAAACAATTGTCTGTTTCCTCACAAGGACACTATCCTGTGATCCTTTTATTATGCTAATAAAAATGGAAATTAAAAATTTTTAATAGAAATTAAATTTAAATTTTATTTATTTTAATTGGAGGCTAATTACTTTAGTATATTGTATTGGTTTTGCCATACATCAAAAAAAGAAAAAAATAGAAATTAAGTATCCAACATTTGTAAATGTTTTATTTTTCTACTTTTTTCTCAAGAAGGATCTGTTAATATTTTGAAAGTCTCAGCTTCTAAAGAAGCTTATCAGCTCATGGAAATTTTTCTTAAGACAGGTTTAGTTGCTCAAACCTAAGTAAAATGCTGACATGCCTACATTGCTGACACAAATACATTTCTCTTCAGGCAAGTTATCTCATGTGTTTGCCTCTATTACTACGGTCTAAAAACTTGGAGGGAGGAAGTAGAACAGCATCGTTACTTCACCCTCAATTGAAGTGGCAGATGCATTTCTATTCAGTGAAAGAAGCAAAGACAGTCAGTTTAAATGTCCATTCAAACACAAACATTTATGGAACCCTCCTTTAGTGCCAGAAATGCAAAAATGATTAAGATATGGTTTCTGTCCTGTATCAGAAATATATATAAATATAAATCCTTAACAATCAAAATAATATCAGCAAAGTATTTTGTGTCCCTGGAATCTGAACTGATGTCCTTAACGAAGAAGTATCTTTTAAGAAATTAATTGGGTTCCTGTCTTTAGTGTTGTGTGAATAAAAATTAGAAGGAGAAAAGGAAGACTGTGCAAATGGCCCATTTTTGTGAATCTCTGACATATCTCTGATCATAGAAACTAACTAAAGAGGCTTCAGTTTTTGCACCAGAAGCATAAGCAAACATGCTTAACAATTTTGTTAATGTGGTACAGGTTCCTATTTTATGGGCATTAATTCCCATTCAATGTATAAATATCACACATAAACATAGTGAATCAATACATTTCTGAAAAACTGTTTCTCCAAAAACAATAAAGGAATAAGGTCATCAGATATGTAGGATCAAATATGCAAAAAGGAGCTTGTTTTTCAAGAAGATAGTACTGTCTCCTGTTTCATTGTGAAGGATTTCTAAAGTGGATACGATATCAATTAGGGATTTAAATGGTGAATGGAGAACAGTAAACAAGTACTCAGGGTAAAGTATGACACCTTGGTATAATCACTTATTTTGGATTCTTCTCTGTCTTATTTGAGATAGCAATAAAGAATTAAAGTATAAAGAAACTTGCAAGGATAAACAGCAAAGGAAATGATAACATTTTGTGAAATGGAAAACTCAAAACACAGAGCTGAAAGCCGCAGACAGAGGAGTCCAGTAGAGGCAAGAAGATTCATTCTATACAACTGCAGTAAGGCCTTGCAATTAGAGGCTTTAGATAGCTCAGAAATTAGGGACAAAAGATAGGCCCTAGAGCAGAAAGATAGATGGATATGGTGAGATTTATTGAACATATTAAGATGCTCTTGAGGGTAAAAGAGTACATTATTAACTATTAAACCATGATAAGTGACATACATTAGGACTGTCCTGGGCAAAAACACATTAGCTCTACATTGAGGTAACTATTCAAGTCTGGCTGTCTCTTTTAAAATAGACTTATACTCCTTTTCAGGTTAATGTGTAGGTGTTTTTACATACAGTGTTTTTGATACCAACCCTTGTTAGATGAGTATTGTGTATCTTCTGTTTTTTGACTTATCATCTAATTCTTAGGGTATTTTTTAAAGATTAGATTTTTAAAGTTTTTTTAAAGGAACAGAAATTCTCAATTTCAATATTATTAATATATTAATTTCCCTTTTATATTAACACTCTTTGTGCCCTCTAAATCATCCTCTAAATAAGATCGTGGAGATACTAATTTTTATTCTTTCTGAAGCTATAAAGATTAACTTCCATATTTAAGTCTTTAATCTGCCTGGAATTGATTTTGGCATGATGTGAATAAGTGGTCAAACTATAAGTAATTTTTTAATATTCATAGCTCAACATTATTTTTCAAAACACTTGTGTTTTCAATTATTCTCATAAGTAAATTGCCCATGTATGAACAGTAGCTTATACACTTGTTTCTAGCCTTTTAAACTTTATTTTAATAATTTTATTTTTTCCTAAGTCTTTAATCTATATGCAACAATAACATGAATTTATTTTTAAATAGTTTTTTAAAATTATTCAATTAATTTCTTCTCACTTAATTCTTCTATTAAAATACTTAGAGTTACACAAAAATCCCTGTTGGAATTTTGATAGGGGATGAATCTATAAACCAACTTAAGAGAGCTACCATTTTTACAATGTGTTTTTCAACCCATCAATCTATGAATTTTCTGTTTATTTAGATGTACTTTAGTTTCTTTTAATGTTTTATAAATTTTGCCATATAGATCTTACGTATTTTCTTAAAACATTTTTTGATACTATTGTAAATGTTCTATTTTCAAATTTTCGTTTTATAAGTGTTTGTTGCTGGTGGATATTTGTATATTTGTTTTTGTTTATTTTTGAATCCAGCAATTTTGTTAAATTTTTCATTTTAATCACATAACTATAGATTCTTTTGGATTTTCTTGTTCACAATAACATAACCCACATTTAATGGAAGTTTTATTTCATTTCCAGTTCTTACATTTTTCATTGCTTTTTTGATTTACTACTTCCTCTGTGTAGCAGCTCCAGTATAGTACTGCGTAGGAGAGAGTGGTCATTCTTATCTTGGCCCTTTCTTGAAGGGAAGGCCTTCAGTGTTTGAACATCAAGTGTGAGTGTTGCTCTAAATTATATTGTAAATATCCTTTATCAGATAAAGGAAATCTTTCTTTCCCTCTAGTTTCTCAGTGTAGTGAACATGAAAACAAATGTCATCAAAACCTTTTCAACATTTAGAAAGACAACTCTATGATTTTTTTTCCCCTGTAACTTATTTTTGTGGCAAAACACATTCAATTATTTTCTAATACCAATCTAAAAATTTTAATGTTAAATTTACCTTTCTCTAGTATAAACAATATCATCATGACATCTTATCCTTTCTACATTTACTGCATTCCTGGTTTATGAATTTTATCAGCCATAAAAAAAGAATGAAATATTGCCATTTGCAGCAACATTGATGGACCTAGAGGATATTATACTTAGTGAAGTAAGTCAGATAGAAAAAGAAAGATTGTATCACTTATATGTGGAATCTTAAACAGTACAAGTGAATCTATACAGAACAGAAAGAAACTAACAGATGCAGAAAACAAATTTATGGTTACCAAAGAGGGAATGGAAGTGGGGATGGACAAATTAGGAATGTGGGATTAACAGATAGAAACTACTATATATAAAATATATAAGCAACAAGGATCTACTTATAGCACAGGGAACTATATTCAATATCTTATAACAACCTATACTGAAAACTACATATATAAACTGAATCACTTTGCTAACACTTGAAACTAACACAATCTTGTAAATCAACTGTATTTCAAAAAAAGATGATGTTTGCCTCTATTTTTTCTCACTTTTTAAAATATCAAGGTTATGCTCACCTCATAAAATGAATTGGAATGTGCTATTTATTTACTTTTTTATTTTCTAGAAGGATTTAGTAGGACTGGAATTATTTCTTCTGTAAATGTTTACTAGAACTTCTCCATGAAGCCACATCTGTTCCTGGAGATTTCTTTGTGGGAAGATGCTAAACCAATAATACTTTTATGGTAGTGGAAATATTCAGATTTACTATTTCTCATTTTTTTCTAGAAATTTGACAAGTATAAATATTTTTACTAATAACCTCTTTATCTAATATTTACCCTATCCTGATAATGGCTGTTTGTGGTTTTCTTTTTTCCTTGACTTATTCTTACTTCAGATTTGCCAGTTTTATTTGCCTTCTCACAGGACCAAATTCTGACTTTGTTGCTTCTCAATATTTCTTATGTTCTTTTCTTTCCCACTTATTTCATTAATTTCTGCTGTTACTGTGTTTTCCTGCCTTGTAGTTTCTGCTGCCATTTGGGCTTATTCTACTAACATCTTTTAATGAATGCTTAGTTCTTCAATGTCAGTCTTTATTATTTTTTAAAAAACATGCATTTAAGACTATGACTTTTTCTCTTAAGTATTACTTTAATCTGCTTTTAACAATTTTCTTATACTGTATGATATTTGCATTGGTATTCAGGTCGTGATACTCTGTCTTCTAGTTTCCATTACAGTATTTTTCTAAGTCCAATGGATTACTCAGAAGTGTAATTTTAAATAACCAGTTTAATTTTCATATCTTCAAAATATACTTAGCTTAATTCTGTTATGGTAAGAGAATGAGTTCTGTATAATTTAAATACTTATAAAATTTGATACTTAGCTATACATTATTTTTGTTCAGTGCAATGAATGTTTACTTTCTGTGCGCACAATGTAGACCACTTTTCTGCTCTCAATTGCTTCTTGCGGTTGAGAACTTTTATCTGGGATCAATTCCTTTCTACCTATAGCATGTCATTTAGAACTTTTATTAGTAAAGACTGCTGGTGAGTGCTCGGATGTTTTCAATCTAAAATGTCTGAATTTTGCCATATTCGTGAAAGATACTTTAGTTGGGTATAGAATTCAAGGATCAGTGTTATTTTCTTTCAACCTATTGAAGAGTGGTGGTGTTCAGCCACTAAGTGTGTCCAACTGTTTGTGACCCCATGGACTGCAGCATACCAGGCTTCCCTGTCCTCCACTATCTCCCAGGGTTTGCTCAAGTTCATGTCCATTGAGTCAGAGATACTATCTAACCATTGAAGGTGTAATAATTTAACTAATTATGGCTTTCATTATGCTTATAAGAGATCAGATACAGTGTTACTTTGAGGATGTGTTTTGTTTCTAACGTCTTTACTATTTTCCGCTTCCCTTGGTGTTCTCAGTCTCATGTGTAATGTTTGTATCTGTGGTTCTCCTCCACGTCTGTTACCCATTCTTGTCACTTTCCTCCTGCTCTTTTGATTCATCATGTGTCATTCTTCTTTTGTACCTATTCTTTCATAAGTCTCTTTTCTTTTGTGTTAAAACTGCTGCTAAACATCTCCATTACTCTTTTTACTTTGGGTATTGTGTATTTATTCTAGAAAATCTGTGATTGTTCTTGAATTCTCCAAAGTCATTTTTTATAATTTTTTCTTCCCTGCAGATATTTTCAAGTCAACTATGTTCACATTTAGTGATATAAACACTTTCCTTTATATCATTAAATGTGGTAAATGTAGTTTTAAAATATATGCTTATAACTGTAAAATATGACATCATGTGGATCTGATTTTTTTGCTTTTTTTTTTTTTTGCTGATGGATGTATAAGAAGGCTAGGGTATATTAACAAGTAATGGAATAACTGGTCTTATATCAAAGTTCTACATAAGTAGATGACTTATGAGAACTTGACTATGCTTGGTAAACAACCTTGAAACCTCAGTCAGTTAACACAACAAAGTGTATTTCTCATTTATGTAGTCTTCTATTGTTTAAGTGACTTTCTGGGTAGTTGCCTTCCACCTCATAAGGGAACCAATGAGTATTTTTTTTTAATACCTAAGAGAACTTTTCAGATATGATTAGTTAGAGGATCTTGATACATGAAGATTTTTCTAGATTATTTGGATGTCTCAGTATGATCACAGATTCTTACAAGTGAAAGAATGAAGCAGGAGAATCAGATCAGAAGGAGACTTGAAGATGCTATGCCTCTGGTTTTGAAAGGAAAGGGGCCACCAGCCAAAGAATCTAGGAAGCTTCTAGAAGCTGAGGTAGGAAAGTAAAAAATTGTCCCCTAGAGCCCTCAGAAGAAATATAGCCCTGCTGAAACTTGATTTTAGCCTTGGAAAATCATTTTGGACTTGTGAGCTAGAAAAATTATAAATTTGTGTTGTTTTATGCCACTTATTTGTAGTAATTGTTAAAGTAGCATGAGAAAACAGCATTAGTGTATTGACATACCATTAAAGTGTGTCTCTGATAAATAGAATAGAATTAGATTTTGTTAAGCTATGGTTTTAATCCAGTCTAATAATTTTTGTCTTTTAGTTGGATTATGTAGTCCATTTTTACTTATTATCCTTGATATAATTGGTTTTAAATAAGCCACTTTTATATTTGTGCTTTAAGCATCCAATCTATTATTTGTCCAC
Source organism: Capricornis sumatraensis (assembly GCF_032405125.1). Lineage (NCBI taxonomy): Eukaryota > Metazoa > Chordata > Mammalia > Artiodactyla > Bovidae > Capricornis > Capricornis sumatraensis. Next base: position 33,465,825 of record NC_091073.1, on the reverse strand, counting down.
CTTATTTCTCCTTACCTGCCTTCTTCTTATTACTTAAGCATGATTTGTTATTTTATTGTATTTCCTTGATTACCTTTTTACTCATAAATATTGTCTTACCCTTTTACTGGTTATCCTAGATGTTATAATATGCATCTACAATTTACTGCATTGAACCATTTTTTTTTTTTAAGCTTAAGTTTGTTTGTTTTTAATTGAAGAAATTAGCCATAGTATGCATATGTACCCTCCTTCACAAAGCTTCCTCCCGCCTCCCACCCTTCTAGGTTATCGCAGAGCACTGGATTTGAGCTCCCTGTGTCATACAGCAAATCAGTTAGTGCTTTCAGGGCACATTCGCAGATCCTAGAAGTAGGGACACAGAGTATCCCTTTGCCTTTTTTTTTTTTTTTCGCTATTTTTGTCCACATATTTTCTTTCTACATAGCTTATAAATTCCACAAGGTACTATTATTATTACTACTATAATCATTGGTATTTTAAACAGTCAGTTACTCCTATTTACCTATATTTTACCCTTTCTGGCTCTCTTCATTCTTTCTTATGGTTCTCTACTTCTATATAGGAGCATTTTCCTTCAGTGAAAAGACTTTCTTTCAGTGTTTCTCCATGGTATACTCTAGCCTTTCGTTAGTCTGAAACTTCCTCTGTTTTTCCTCTGGAAGGCAAAACAAAAGCAGTAGCTTATTTACTTCAGAAAAATAAAAAAATTAAATGGAATCATTGTCCAGCATGTGACTCACCTGTGAACATCATCTATAGAGTTACAATAATATTAAAACCAAATGTTGAGTTTTTACTAGTTTGCCTATCTGGTGAATACTGATAATGGAAGTGTATTTATTTTCTGTAGTAGAGAGAAAGATATTATAGACAGTCAATAAATAGTACTTTAAACTGGAAAATTAAAGCATGGTATATGGGCATGAATTTCAAAATCATAAGATATCCCAAAAAAGCAGGTAACACATTTGAATATTGCTGCCTCTGCAGGGAAGGATTTCCTTAGAATTTGGGAGGCAGAACTGCTATTTTTCAATATAAACCCATTGGACTATTTAAATTTCTAAATTACACTCATGTGGTATTCGATAAAAATAAAGTAAAAGATAAATTTTCTTAAGACTCACTTTTAGGTAAGATGTAAAACTTCTGAAAAAAGTATATTAAATGGATTTGGAGTAGTACAAAAACTTTCAGAGTAAAATGAGACAATGTTATCAAAAAAGGGAGCTATGGAAGTATTTTAGGCATTTTGGTAGCAAGCTTTGTAGAAAGTAAGATCTTATTCACGGTACATGTTTTAATGGGAGGTCATCCTCTGTACTTACTGTCAGGGCAACATGGTAAAATGGTACGTGTGTAATCTGTTTCAAAAGCGCTGCTAAAGTAGGAATGTCGTAAAAGTGAATAACTAGGAGATCAGATGACTTGAAGGGACACTCACTGTAATATATGAGCCAAATGATGGAAAAGGAGTAGAGGCAGGATAAAGCATCAAGAGCTACTCTAATGGACAAAGAGAGTCAGTTTGGATTTTTAAAGTAGGAGTGAGTTGACAAGGGGCACATAAGTGGAGAAGGCACACTTCTATGTAGAATGCACTTCTACATGTGATGAAGTAGTAGTTTCCATGGATGAGGAGGGGGAAGTGAAGCTGAAGTGAAGTTGTTCAGTCGTGTCCGACTCTTTGCGACCCCTGGACTGTAACCTACCAGGCTCCTCTGTCCATGGGATTTTCCAGGCAAGAATACTGGAGTGGGTTGCCATTTCAGGAGGGGGAAAGGTTTGTCTTTTTCAGGTTTTTGGTATCAGTGCTATATCTGATTAAATATCCAAATGTCATATTTAATGTCAAATGACATTTTTAATTTAAAAAATGTCAAAATAAAACTAAGCCTCTTCATGTGGATAACTTTCTGGGCACAAATCGTGTCATAGTCTCAACTGATCAAACTTTTGGATCCGTTGTTAATTTATATTTATCCATAAGCCCTGTTGAAAATGAAATGACATCACACATGAAAATTCTTAAGGGATAGTTAAGAGCAATACATAAAAAAGATATTAAAATAAGTTTGCAAGTTCATAAGACAGAGGCAGTTTGTTAGCCAGGTTATTAATTATATATGCCCTCTAGATGTTATTGGAGCTTTAAAAGATCTGTTCCTGTATGAAATTGGGGCTAAAATACTTGGTCACATATTTTGAGAAACAATTTCCCTAAGCCTTGGTTTCTCATCTGTAGAAATAATGACCAATGATTTTAGGGTTTTAAGAAGTTTTAAAAGCACTTTTATCTGTAACAAATGTATCACACTAGTGTAAGAGGTTAATAATAGAAGGAACAGGCTATGGAATTTATGGAAAGTCTCTATACTACTCAATTTTTCTGAAAACTGTAAACTATTTTACAAGATACAGTCTTTTTTAGGAAGCACATATATGGCCTTGAAAAGAAATGTTTATCAAAAGAATGATTAAATAAGAACAAATGTAAAATCCCTAATAGAATGCCAGGCACATAGAATAAGCTCAATAAATGCCATTTCCTTTTCTTTTGTCCTTAAGGTTTCAGGAAATTGATCTGCCATCTGCACATTAATCTCCATGCTTATTCATCCTTCCTTCTTATTCTTGTCTATTTTTTACCATTTGATTCACATTAATTCAGCCCAACACACATCTCTTTTGGGTTTCCTCGTTTTGGACAACCTTCAAATAGTGATTTCTCTAACATGGCAGCCAGATTCACTTTCAAGTCTCTATTTGTCAGAGTCTTTTAATGAAACACCCAGAGAAACCCAGTTTTCTATCAAGTCCCTTTAATATTTACCCTCATGTTTCACTAAGGTACTGAAAAACGATGAATTATTAAAAAATACTCTCAATATCCTATTCAACCCAGATTCTTACTCATTTACCTGAGTGTTTGCCATAATGCTAAAAGTTACACAAATAAAATTTTTGTTCAAAATAGAAAGGCAACGTTTTACAGTGTCATGAATGATGATAATATGCATGTCCTAAGCAATGTCCTAAGTAATGATATGCATGTCCTAAGCAATCGTTTGTGCAGGAACAATTGTTGTACCAGAACTTGACAAGAGGGCCCTAAGTAGTTCAAAGATTGGAACTTGCCTTATTCCCAGGCCCCTTATCAGTCTTACTGTCCTCTGCTTGTTAGATGCCTTGCAGCAGCTCTGCCCTCTCCAGTTTGAGTAACTTTTCTTGAATACTTAAGAAGGTCTCCAACACTTTCTTCTTCTGGGTCTGTTTGCAACATTCCTTTCCTTACATAGGATTTACCAAACTGCTTTCTCTTGAACCACTGCATTCACCTCCCTTCCATGTATTGGTTTGATGCTTTAGAATCCTCCACTGGGGCTGGAGTTTACTTATCAGCGATTCCACTCTTGGGAGTGGCTAGGACCTCTCACCAACTCTGTCTCCTCCAACTCCCATGGAAGTTGAAGCTCTTCAAGACTTTTCTTTATTACCTAAGTTTTTTTTTTTTTTTTTTTGTTTTTTAATTCTCATAGTTAATGTAAGGTTGATATTAGCCTTTTAGAAATTTGGTGCCACAAAAAGAATGTGTTGAACAGACATTAAGTCACTTTCCACCCGACTATAATAATTACCTCTTATATAGTTGTTTTCCCCCGGCATTGTTTTAGGAATCAAACTGCCTGAGCTTAGTTAGAGGTTAAGAGGCTTTTTAATCTTAGACAAATGGATATATGTAGTTTTGAATTATAAAGAGTAAAATAAATCACTCTTTCCTAAATTTTCTCACCTTATGAGCTATGGGGAAAATGTTTTTAAAAAGCTTAAAAGAAAAATGTTAAAACTGAATTGCATTATTAAGCAGAATTAAGTCAAATCTAAGTAGAAGCTGTTGACTGCTTTTAAAAGTAATTAGATTTAAGATGATATAACACAAGCTCTTAACCTGCCTCAGGGAAGAAAAAAGATCTAGGTGAGGAAATTACATGACAACTGTCATATACTACTACTACTACGGTGTCCTTTATTCATGAACACTGCCAAGGGAGCACTCAAAGCACTCCTTTACAATTTTAAAATTAGGAAGCTATTCAATTATTTATGTACAATTTTCAAGGATTTGATATATTTTAACATATAACAAGAGTACCTGACATTGTATTCAAAAACCTTTATGTACTTGAATAGTATGTGTGTAATATAAGTGTTTATGCATGGATAATATTTTAATATATACATGAATTAACATATGTACATACTGTGCATTGATATCATAACTCATAAAACATGACTATCAACCTTAATATTTCCCATGTAAGAAAACAGTAATCAAGGAAAAATAAGTGAAATTTCCAGTGTAGCCCTCCTAATAAAATATGGAGCATTAGATTAAACACAACTCTTTGAGGTAGGTACTATCTGAGGATTTTTGCAGGAATTCTTTCCGCTCATCACCCTCACTCCCCTCACCCCAAGTCTCAGAAATTGAGAAATTCCAAATTTTTCTCTTGATATCTTCTTCATTCCCGGCTGTTTGCAACGTTCCTTCCCTTACATAGCATTTACCAAACTACTTTCTCTTGAACCATTGCATTTAAACCTCCCTTCCATGTATTTGATGCTTTAGAATCCTCCACTGTGGTTGGAACTTACTTGTCAATGATTCCACTCTTGGGATTTTTGCATAATTTATTTTTGCATAAATTGTTGGCCACTGGTATTCTCTCCTCTCACATCTGGATGTATATCTCCTGTCGGTTCTGTTTCTCTGGAGAATCCTGATTCACATGATTGTTAAGCCTCAATAGATGTCTGATACAGGTTCACAGTTTAGGGATATGAAGTATGAGTGTTTCTCTAAGGTATCTGTTTCCTTCACTCTCATGAGTGTAATTCATAGGGAGAATGAAATGCACACACTGTCCTCTATTATTTTGAATCTTGCTTTAGAACATAGCTGATCTGTTCTTTGTCATATGTGTATATATATGTGTGTATATAGATCATATATTATATATATGTAAAATATGTATCAGCTTCCAGAGTGTTGGGAAGAGGTCATAGAGAGCTATATTGACAGTCCCTTCTGAATAATAATGATAATTTTATGTTTTTCAAAATCTTTTGTATGCATTATCTTCACTTATTCTCTTTATAGTATAGTGAAATGGGTATAACTATTCCCCTTGAGATACAGAAAGATTGTGTGACCTGGGCAGACTGTGTGTTACAAGAGAACACGAAAAACATTTTTATTTCAATTTAGGAGACTTGAGTTTCTAATCTTGTCATAATTCAGTGTTAGTTCTTAAACAAGTGATTTTCACATGGATCCTCAGTTTACTTACTCTAGGAAGCAAAAAAAGTCTGTGCACAACCTGTGTTATTATGAGAATCAAATGAGAAAACAACTCTCTGGAGAAGGACATAGATTCTAAGATGTTGCTCATGATGAATTTGACAGGCTGCTCAATTTTTAGTCTAGTGTTTTAATGGTTAATTTAGAAACGAAAGCTTCTTGAAACCAAATGCACGTTATTTCTCATGAGCTTCCCTTTACTTCAAACATTTGGTCAGAACTGTATCAAAATGTCAAAATAAGAATAATGGTCTAAGCATCCTGTTATTTCCACCTACCAGAGCCACACAATAGGAAAACAGAGAAGAAAACACTCGAGACAAGCTATGCAGCACCGTTGAAAATGATCAGTGACTTCAGACACCCTCTGTCCAGGAAGGAGCTCTTTTGAATATGAACCACAGTTTCTCAACAAAGGAGAAAGAGATGAGTCCTAGTGTTTTTCAGTGCTTTATCTTTGTCAGATACCCTGCAAATGCATCGTATGCATTTCTTCATTTCATCTTTGCAGAAACCTCTTGAAGTGATATGTAATCCTCATTTTATCATAAAGAACTGAAGCCCAAAAATGTTAAGCAAAGGATTCCTCAAAGTACATATCAGGCAGACAGAATTTAAACTCTGGTTTGTGCCCTAACTCAAAAAACAAAACAAATTACCAGGCTCCCTGATATTTTTCAACATATTCCTTTGTTTGCAAAAGAGTTATTTTTAATAACCATGGTTTTGTTGCCTAACGAACATCCCTGCTATATTTTAAGGCAATCAGCTCCTGGATGATAGAAGGAATGGAAATTTTAGTACAGTTGGTAAGATAACCTCATGATGATTTGTAGCTTCGGCTCTACGATTCCAAAAATAGAGCTCAGTGAAGCAACACAGTCTTTGGCTGACACAGCAGAGAGTAAAAGTCATTCCAGCTCACGGCATCTAGCTGGATCTCCCGTTTGTTTAGAGCGGCTTGTGAAGCTCCATGTTCCCTTAACAAAAGGGAGACGTTATTGCCTCTTTAGCATAGACATTGCCTTTGAGTTAAAACGCCTCTAGACTTCTAAAGCCAAGGAAAGTCTTTGGGAAAGCATTTTCCCCTCTGGAAAAATAAAGTCTCTCCCAAGGCAAATATCCAGTAGAAGTGACATTTTCAACATCTGCACCTCAGTAGGATGATCTCTGTTGACTGCGTTTTCTGTCTGAAAGAGTTTGATATAATGCAGGCAATGGATTTGTTTAGCTGTTTTCTTGAAAAGTGCTTATCTTTTGAGTTTGGGTTCTAAAGAAATAATTGAATAGGCAAGTGAATGCACCAGACTTCAGCAGCGTCAGATTGATTTGCAGAGGAAATAAACTGAAGTCATTAGCTGTTGAGACAGCACAGCTGAAGAGGGCAGGAAGGGTAGCATCTTGTGTCTCTATTTACCTCCCTTTCATGCTTTCTCCTTAAACATGGGCTCAAGTGTTGAATAGAAATAGCAGAAGATATTAATGTTTCATATTCAGTTACTTCACTGGTGTTTTATAGCTGAAAATAGCAATGAATCATGGTGGTTTCAAGGAAGTAAATATCTGTCCAGTGGGAGGAAGATTTGGTTTGAGTTCTACCAACTGAGTGGGTAGTGTTTTCCTTAACATCTGCAAAGGAACTTCCAGTCTCAATTTATTACACACAAATCTGATTAAAAGACTTCCACACAATTTCTAGCCTCAGGAACTTTCAGTCTTCGGTAAAGGACAAAAGATAGGGTAATGCGACTTCTATATAATGATCTATTTTTAAGTTTTCAAATGCTTCAAAAGATGGTCTGTCTCTGGGGAATAGGGATGTGCTACAGACTCTGCAACTGTTGGTGCCACTCTCATCACACAGTCTAACCAAATGGGATTTCAAGAGCAGCTTTCCAAAGTATCATTATAAGGACATTTAGGTCTAACCGGCTGCATCAAGAAGTCAGATTCTCATGGCCTTTGCATTAATTCAAATAAAGTCAGCCCTTCTCTGAGGTTTTGAAATGTTCAGTTTCTTTTTTACTAAAATACTGACTCTTGGAGTGGAAAGTGATTGAGGTAAAGTTATGTCTTATTTACACTAGTGTGCAAAAGGAATATGTAAAATGGAAAATCTCATTTGAAAGTATTTTGTGGTTTGCTAAATAAAAGCAATATATTGGTAAAAACAGCAAGGAAAAGAATACTGTGTCTTAGGAATTAAGAAGTCTATTAAACTATTCAGCTACAAATACCTTTTGTATGTTTTGTTATATGTCAGACTCTGTGCTAGGCTCCAGGCAAGCCCAATAAGTAAATACCCTTTCTGTTGTTAAGGCACTTCTAGTCTAATGGTATTTCCCTTGAGAACTAGAAGAAATGCTGTACAATAGGGTCTCAGCCATTTCTCCTTACCCACAGTCAAAATCTATACTTCAATGATGTCATAAGTCTGGTAATATCAGATACACTCCTTAAGATGACTTTTTAGTGATCTCCTGTGAAAATGGCCTTATCTAAATTATGATTTGGTAGAAGCAATCAAATACATAATCATATATTAAAATTTTAGCAAATACATATAATAAATGTCAAACGATGAGACAGATTGAGTTGGAAATTTCAGTTAGAGAAGAAAGCAGGGAAAAGGCCACTGTCAACTTGATAGGCAGCCAGGCTGGATAGGGTAGACTTGTGCATATCTGATTAAATTAGGATGATATCCTGAAATCTCTGGAATTTGCAGAATAGTTTTCAGTTTTGAAGGAGAAGAAACTTTGTGAATTTGGAGTAGGAATCAAAGCCTTTATATACCGCCCCCCAATTATAATCTGAGTGAAATCTAGTAAATAGATCTTAGCATAGGCAGAAAACTGTTGTATTAAAGGTGTATTAGTAGTATCTGTCTCTTTCCCACTAACAACCTGTTCGTTAGGGCATATAAACAGTAATTTTAGTTATGTTCCCAGAAAACACTGATAATCAGTCATGATACTCTTTCTTCTGAATCTTAGACTCCTGGCAATGTGTACCTGATACCATTTAGGAAGTCAGGGAAAGTCTCACTGTTGTGACATTCAAATTTCAAGCTGAAAACAACTTGCTAGCTGAGAAATGGGTGTGGTGAGAGTATACCCCAGGCATTTCAAATGACTCTGCCCTGTTTCTGAGGTTCTCAGGTGCAAGGATGTTCCCAATGTGAAAGGGTCAGGAAATCTGCTTTGAATTTCAATTTTCATTAATTGGAGTGTAGAGTTTCTTAGCACATGTTTCTCTACTGACATTTTGCTAATATGATTTGTAAAGGAAAGGAAAGAGCTAAATTTCCTAGATATGTAGTAGCAATTAAATGTTAGTTGTGACACCTTCCCAAATTAATTGCTTCATAAAAATTTAAGAAATTTTTCATTTTAAGAAATATATGTCCTAATGAGGATTCTCAGGGCTCTTTCCACAATTGAATTTGGTAGTAGTGTCTGTTTTTACTGGAGTTTTAAAAATTCGCAGTTTAAATAGTGTGTGACCACTATTGTATCCTCAATTAAACTTGCTGAGAACTTTTAAAGAAGTATTTTCACTTGAAAATCTTAAGTTTAAAGCTAGGAAGTTAGAGACAGAAAACATGTCAAGAAACCATTTAATGTATTTTGTACTTAATCACTTACGTTTCCTTCATTAAAATTACCACTTAAGCCCACAATTGTTTTAAGCCATTGGATTGAAAGTCACCAGTTTAATGAACAGTAAAAAATAATTTCATAGTGTGTAAATTTTATGGTATTAAACAACAACTACATTTCCTTAAAAGTAAATTGTTTACTGTAAATTTAAGTATAATGTTTACTGTAAATTAGTAGGCTTATTTTTTAAAAAGGTCAACAGATAATAAGTAAGATGACAAGTTTGATTAAATGGTTAACTGACTATTAGGTGTATTTGCCAAGATTTTAATTTTAATTTAACCTCTTATCTACCTATGTAACATGTGGCAGTTCATTTTCTTTCTGCAAAAATGAGATGGTAGCACTCATCTCAGGGTATTGTTGTAGAGGTTCTATTATTAGCAAAATCCCTAGTCCAAAGGTCACAATAAAAATTCACGTGATTAAATAGTATTTTTTTCATTATTGCCTCCAATTTTGGGAAGCAAATTATCATGTTAATAAGAAACTCACATAGAATCCTCTCCTACCCCACTCTGCAATCTTTTTTTTTTTTTGCATTTGAAAAACTTTTTTTTTTACTGGAGGGTAGCTGCTTTTCAGTGTTGTGTTTCTGCTGTATAGCAAAGTGAATCTGGTGTGTGTGTGCACACGTGTGTATGTATGTATACTGTTTTTTAGTTTCTTTCCCATTTAGGTCACCACAGAGCCCTATGCTATACAGAAGGCTCTATACATAGTAATGCATATATGTCAATCCCAATCTTCCAACTTATCCCATCCCACCCTCCCACTATGGTATCGAAAAGCTCATTCTCTACATCTGTGTCTCTATTTCTGCTTTTCAAATAAGTGCATCTGTACCATTATTCTAGATTCCACATATGAGTGATATACGACATTAGTTTTTCTCTTTCTGACTTAATTCACCCTGTATGAGAGTCTCTATGTCTATGCACATCTCTGCAAATGGTACCATGGCTGAGAAATAGTCCATTATATATATGTACCACATTTCTTTATCCTTTCCTCTGTTGACAGACATTTAGGTTGCTTCCATGTCCTGGCTATTGTAAGTAGCCTTGCAATGAACATTGGGGTGTATGTATCTTTCTGAATTATGTTTTTCCCCAGGAATGGGATTGCTGGGTCATATGGTAGTTCTATTTTTAATTTTGCATACAGTTCAACTTACCCACTCAACACTGCATGAAAAACTATCATATATTAAGAAAATTTCCCTACAGCCTTTCTATTTTTTCCAAGCCATCTTTGCATTTTTCTCACCTCTTTGACAAAGCTAGTTCTCCAGTTTTTCTTTTCTTTTTTCTTATCTTTTCTTCTAATAACCAACAGAGCTCTTCTAATTCTGACTCACAGGGAAAAGAAAAGTGCCCTCTTTGTTCCCTATAGCAATGTTTAGCTCTCCACCATTTCTTTACAGCATCCCCCTGTATGAAATTGACAAGATTTCCTCATCCGAGCTTCATTTATTTTATATTGTGAAAGTCAGAGACCTTCCCTATACTCATTCACGTTTCTGTCTTAATGTTTCCGTTTACTGTCATTCTGCTCTCTGATTTCAGTAGCTGTATGGTAATCAGTTCATACATGCATGCTGAGTCACTAAGTCATGTCTAACTCTTTGTGACCCCGTGGACTATATAGCCCACCAGGCTCCTCTGTCTGTGGGATTTTCCAGGCAAGAATACTGGAGTGGGTTGCCATGCCCTCCTCCAGGGGGATCTTCCCAACCCAGGGGCTGAACCTGCATCTTTTGCATCGGCAGGCAGGTTCTTAAGCACTGCACCACTTGAAAAGCCCCAGTTAATATATATGTGCCTTACAAATTGCCAAATCTTCTTGTAGTTTACTTTGGAACAATATTAGACAATTTTCAGAACCATCCAGCAGCAGAGATGGACTGTCTTTTCGCAGCCATTTCATGTTCTTGAGCATGCAGGTAGATATTTCCCAACTTCCCTTACTGTAATGGCCACATCGCTGAGTTTTGGTCAATGCAGAGTGATTGATGCATCCCATGTAGAGAGCTAGATCTAGAAACCTCCTATGTATTATCCTGCATGCTTTTACCCATTCACCCAACTGAATTCTGATAAACGCACTGAAATTAGAAGCTAAGAAGGAAGGACTATAAAACAAAAGTTGCCTGGAGTCCTGAATCACTACTGGGAGGGAAGGTACTTACTATATACACTAGTCCAGGATTTGGATTTTAATGTGACTGAGCAAGAAGCTTCTATTATGCTTGTGCTATTGTACATTTGGGGGATTGTTGATTACAGTAGCTGGCACTACCTTAATTTACATGTGTAAGTTGTTTATATGCTGAATACATATTATTCAAAATTAAGTAAAAATGGACTGATGTTTAGGGGCATTTTATTCATTTTTTAATTGATTCCTCCTGTGTTGATTTTTGTAGCTTTGTTTTGGAAATCAGTGACTCACTCCTTGGGAAGATGAGGTAGATGGAAAAATTCAAGAGGAAAGAACAGTATATGCAACAAATGGAGAATTGACTGTTCAAAAAAACAATCACAAATTCTACAGTGGAAGAAGCTTACAGGGTATAAAGTTGAAATGTTAGTTTATAGCAAGATCATGAAGAGTCTTTTGTATTAGGCAAAAAATCAGTAATGTGGCCATTAGACAGAGTCAAGGAAAACATCTCAACTGTGTCCCCAAGTACTTTATGCCCACCTCGATTACTACATTGCTCATATTCCACATCATGATTTTACATGTCAAAAGTTGTTTTCTGAGGCTTAGTTCTAGGATGTCAGTGGTTCTAAATGGACCACAGAGTGAATTCAGAATCTTCATTTAAGTTGCTCTGGTTTGTTTCACGCTGCTTCACAGCTATTATACTCGTACTGGGTTTCTTCACTTCTTGGCACTGCTGACACTTTGAGCTGCATGACTGACTGTTTCAGCGGCAGTCCTGTGCACTGTAAGATGGTTAGCAGCATCTCTGGCCTCTATCTGCTGGATGACAGTGGCACCCTCCCCACTGCCCCACTCTTTTGAGTAAATGACCTCCAGACACTGTCAGATATCCCCTGCGAGACAGAATCACCCTCAGTTCAGAACATCTATCCTACATGTCCCCATTATCATATTTGGGATGATTCTTACCATTTTTGTTTTGTAGGGCATCTTTCTTATGGATCTTTTGTTCTTAGGAGGCCCCATTTCCTTCTTTATTTTTTAATCTCTCAACTTCCCTGATGGCTCTGACAGTAAAGCTTCTGCCTGCAACGTGGGAGACCTGGATTCAATCCCTGGGTCAGGAAAATCCCCTGGAGAGGGAAATGGCAACCCACTCTAGTACTCTTGCCTGGAAAATCCCATGGATTGAGGACCCTGGACAGTCCATGGGGTCGCAAAGAGTTGGACACTTCACCTTCATTTTTCTTAGTTGATAATATCCTCCAGCATCTTTCTGAGGTAGAATGCATGGGGGGCTAGTAAAATTACTGCAGATTTGCATGTCTTTAACTTGGATTACGCTGCTTCATTTAATAGTTTGACTAGATATTCAATTATTACTTGAAAATTTTCTGAGAATTTTGAAGGCATTCCTCCACTGTGTTCTAGCTTCCAGCATTTCTATTGAGAAATCTAATGTCATTTTGATTCCTGAGTGTAGGTTCTTTTTACTCCTCTTGGGAATGTTCTAGACTTTTCTCTCTGTCCCCATGGGTTCTGAAGTTTGACAGTGATATGCTTTTGTGTAAGTCTTATGCAACCTTTGTGCTGAACACTTGACTCCTCTCAATGTGGAAATTTATATGCTTCAACTTAGCAAAAAGTTTAAACATCTTCTCTGATAAATTTCTCTTCATCTCATTTTTCTTTCTGGAATTCTAAATGTTCAATATTTTAGGTCCTGGAATTATATTCTAGTCATTTCTATTCTTTTTTTTTTTTTTGTTTCCAGCTTTCTGAGAGATTTCTTCAACTTTATCTCTAACCTTTCTATTGGACTTTCATTTTTTACTGTCCTAATTTTACTTTCCAAGACTTCAGTTTTTTCTGTGCATGGCATTTTAAAAAACTACCTCATGCTCTCATTTTATGAGTACAATAACCCTAACCTATCTGAAGATCTAAAGTGCAAGTTAGGGAAAATATTCTCTCCTTTGCTGGGGTCCTTTTGCTACTTTTGTTTACTTCTGTCTTTATTTTTATATTAGAGCTTTCTTCAAATGTCTGGTTTTACATGAATTTCCTTTCGGGTTTAATAAATAGGTATTAATAATTGATTGAAGCTATGTATGGGTGGGTATGTGTGTCTTATTCCCTGGTAGAATTCACTGTGTGGTACTTAGTTAGGTTTTATTGGAAAATGCACATTTGTCAGTATTGGCTGTTCTATTCTTATATGTTTCTTCAGAGGATATCCATTCATCCTCCTACCTGGGATGTAACAGCCTGTAAATGAGCATTTTTAGGGCCAGCTGGGACAGGTGGCTGGGTTACAGTAATAATTAGTGAATACCCTAATTTCCATGTAGTGTCATCTCTTCAGCAATGTTCTGTGTCCCTGAGTCACCACGTTAGAGCAAGGGCAATGATCTGACTGCAAATGTTTGGGAAGTGATCTGAGGAATCTGATTTCTCCCGTGGGTGTGTGCTACATTGCTTCAGTTGCATCTGACTCTTTGGGATCCCACCAGGCTCCTCTGTCCATGGGAGTCTCCAGGCAAGAACATTGGAGTGGGTCGCTGTGCCCTCCTCCAGGAGATCTAAACCCAGGGACAGAACCCTCATCTCTTGTCTCCTGCTTTGGCAGGCAGGTTCTTTACCACTAGCGCCACCTAAGAAGCCAGTGATTTCTCCCATGGATCACCAATTTTCTTGATTTCCACCCCTCCAAATACCTCCCATTGCCAAGGCACCTGGCTGATGCTTTCAATTCCTCTGTCTTGCTGTGGTTTTATAAAAAGATATCTTATTTCTGTTGCTTTCCTAACTGACAATGCAGTTTTCAGACACTAACGTCTTTACCATGCACAGCAGGCTGGATAGAGACCCCATAAGATGCCCAAAAACTAATAATGCATGAAATGTGGGAATATAACTTTAGGTGGCAAAAGGGGGCATTGTAGATGTGATTAAGTTAAAGATCTTGAAATAAGGGGATTATTCTGAATTATACAAGTGGCCCCTATCTGTAAATCACAGTGTTCTTGTGAGAGAGAAGCTGAGAGACTTGACCCCAGAAGAGGAAACTGGTGACGTGACAATGGACATGGAGAGAGATCTGAAGATACTTTGCTACTAGGTTTGAGGATGGAGAGATGGGCCATGAGCCAGAGTGCAAGGGATGTAGCTCTGGATCAGAAAAGTACAGAGAGCAGAGATTCTACCATGGAGCCTCTCAAGGGGGAGTGGCCCTACCAGCCCCTTGGTTTAGGTTAGTCAAACCATTTTAGATTTCTGATCTTCAGAATTGCAAGAGAAGGATAAGGGGATGACAGAGGATGAGATGGCTGGATGGCATCACCGACCCAATGGACATGAGTATGGGTAAACTGCGGGAGTTGGTGATGGACAGGGAGGCCTGGCGTGCTGCAGTCCATGGGGTTGCAAAGAGTCGGACACGACTGAGCGACTGAACTGAACTGAGAGTGTGTTGTTTTAGATCACCAAGTTTCTTGTAGTTGTTGAAAGCAGTCATAGGAAACAAACATACAAGCCATCCGCCTACTTCCTAATTCTCAAAGCTGTGTTGTAGTCACTTCCTTCCAATTGTCTTCATCCTTGTGCAGTGTGTCCTGGCAGTCTTTCTAGTCCTTTCTGTGAAAGTTTGGGTAAGAGGCATGCTCAATACCTTTTTAATCCTCTATGCAGTTTTCTCTAAGTTTTCATTAGAGGTGTCCAATTAATACCTTGCATTTAGTTGGAAATGATTAAATAATAAATGTATATTTTTGTCTGCCTTGTGTGGGTTTTGAATTTTTGGTGAACTTTGGCTTTTTATGTACCAAGTTTGTTGGCATTCAGCATTTGTAATGAGGGAGGTAAATATAATTAAATAGAAAAACTACCAGAACTAAGACAGGGATACTATAACGTTTAATAACATTAATGTTGTTTTGGAACTATTTTAGGCAAGAAACATAAAATAGTTGGTGTAAATATTAGAAAAAAATTATCAATATACACTGATGTTTTGCCCGTATACCTAGACTATTTAAGATTCCATTCTTGTAGATAATAACAAAATGCTATAATTATAAAGAAAATATCTCTGCAAAATCAGACAGACCATAGACTGACAATGTTGAATGATCAGATATATAGACTATATAATAAATTAAATATGCTCAGTGAAGTTGATGGACTCAAAGTGGGTATTTAAAAAGTAATAAGAGAAAAAGTATCAAAATGAACTAGCTGATCTTAAAAAAAAATCAAGTCTACGAGAAAGGAATATAGGATTGAAATTAGAAACATATATAATATTATTCCTTAGGTATAAGTGAAGAAAAAAATTAGTGAACTGGTATCTGATAACTGTAATCACACAGTCAGACAAAACTGAACATTTAAAACAGAAGTTAATGACAGGCTTGATTGAAAAGCTCTATCTCTAATAGTATTCTAAATGGAAAGAATAAGGAGAAGGAAAGAGAAGCCATCGGAGAAGAGGAAAATGCTGAGGTTTTATAGAATTTGTGAAAGGCAAAAGTGCTCATGTTTAGACTGTCCAGTGAATCCCTAAGTATGAAAAGACAAGCCAGAGAAAAACAAACCAGGGAGATGTAAACCTCAGTTAAGATCCTATCATACCTACCAAATTGTTAAAAAAAAAAAAACGAAAGTAAAAGCCTGAACATACCAAGTGTTGTTAAGACAGGAGCAACGGGGGCGCTAAGCTGCTGGCCGACTCTAAGTTGAAATGACTATTCCAGAAAGCAGTTGGGCAGTAGCAATAAAAACTAAACCCATATGGACACTGAAACTTAAATCCTGCTTTTGGAATTTAACCTACAGAAATGAAAGCGCCAATATGCAATGGTCATATACAATGTTATTTCACCTTTGCTTATACAGGCAAAAGTTATAGGAAGAAAAGAAGGGAGGGAAGAAGGAAATGTTGTGATGACAAAAGCATCATTTATAATATTGTCCCATTTATGTTGATTGAATACATGAAGGGATTCATGAAAAGACAATCACAGTGTATTAATGGTGGTTATCTCAGGGGATTAGACTTCATGTATGTTTTACTTTATTCTTTTATGTATTATTGAAAGTTTGTCAACATGCATTGCAAAACATATAATAAAAATAATAAAGCTATTTTTCCTTGTGGAAAAAATAAGGGAAAAACCAAAAATGGTGAATATTTTATCAGGCCTAATGTTATTACATTTTTACTGTGTCGATGTGAAGCAAGTTTAATCTTATTCAACCATTTAAGCAATCTTTGATTAATATATAGTCATCAGTTACCTTTCAAGGTCAAAAAAGAACAGAGGCAAAAAGTAGTTGAACATACCTAGTGAGGACTTTACTTATTTGGGAAAGAGAAAGCTACTTCACAACAAAGGTTACACATTCCTTGGCATCCACAAAGCCATTCATTCATCAATTCAAATTTAAGTTCTATTACAGTGTTATTCCCATAAGGGCAGAGTCTTCATTTGTCTTGTTCTCAGACTTTTGCCTGGTATCCAACACAGTGGCTGCCTCACCTCAGAAATACAATCAGTATTTACTAAAGGAGTGAATATATTCATGTACCCATATAAGGCATAATTCTGTGCTTTTGTTATTTTGTTATTTAATATTCATTCTAAATTCCTCCCACATTTTTTAGTAATAATTAATATAATGTTCAGAGGATCTAAAACTATTAGTAATAAGAACAAATACTAATTTAACATTTGTGTCAGTTCTATTCTAAAGGCTTTATGTATATTCACCCATTTAATCCTGGAAGCCAATGTTATCCCCATTTTACTGATGGTAATACTGAAGCACATAATTTGCCTAAGGATCTGTAACGACCGAGTTGCAGGTTCAGGGTTTGAGTCCAGGTCTAAATCCAGAGTCAAGCTTTTGCTACAGGCATGTACCTTACCTCTGACAATATAGAAATGCCAGCAGTTGTAGATCAGCTCATTCATAACTGATGCACCTTGATTTAGTTTCTCTGCTAAGATTTGTTTCATTTCTCCTTAGGTAGCAACAGAGCTGTGCAGTGCATGGGAGTGGTTGATTTGGCAGGGTATAGAACTGATGTGAACAATATGCCATGCAAACCGGATGAGTAAAGATATTTAACAAGAGAAACAGCAAATGATGCCATGAATCTAGGGAGAATGGGGGCAAAGGCCAGAACAGATGACCAGAGGCACCTGTGAGAGTGATTGCGAGGACAAGGCTTGACCACGGTCAGGAGGAGCAGGCGAACTTGTAGGCCCACCTACACATGAATGCAAACCAGAACAGCAAGCCAAATACAGGCACTAGATGTAGGGTACCAGCAGCAGCAAAGAGACTGAGGCAGAACAAAGGTTTTCTGAGGTACAACCTACTGTACCCATTTAGCCCAAGGTAAGAATTGGCTTTTGAGGGCAAGCAGTTCTGAGAGAAGATGTTATTGTCAACAACACTTGGATGGACTGCAGAATTGAGGAAACAAGCAAAGCATGTTTTTCTGTAGATTTAATTTTTGTTCAGTTTTATTTTTAAAATTTTTACTGAGTAACACGTGTTCACTGAGGGCTTCCCTTGTAGCTCATCTGGTAAAGAATCCACCTGTAATGTGGGAGACCTGGGTTGGATCCCTGGGATGGGAAGATCGCCTGGAGAAGGGAACAGGTGCCCACTCCAGTATTCTAGCCTTGAGAATTCCATGGATTGTATTGTCCATGGGGTTGCAAAGAGTCAGACATGACTGAGTGACTTCTACTTTCACTTGTATGTGTTCACTAATAAGCAAAAAAGAGAGAAGAGAGATCACAAAACCACCACTCAAAGAAATTAGTTTAAAAGCAGCATGAAATCTTGTGCTGTGAAGACTTTTCAAACACACAAAAGCAGAAGGATGAGTGTGGTGCAGTGTCATAAACCCATCCCTCACCTTCAGCATGCCATTGTTCTTATTCTTCTGACCCCTCCCACTTTTTACAAATGTGCACACACACACACGGAAACAGAAAAGAACATCAGAAAAGAACACTCAGAAACGTCAGAGATATCCTTCTCTTAATACTATTCAGTTCAGTTCAGTCGCTCAGTCGTGTCCGACTCTTTGCACCCCCGTGAATCGCAGCACACCAGGCCTCCCTGTTCATCACCAACTCCCGGAGTTCACTCAAACTCACGTCCATCGAGTCGGTGATGCCATCCAGCCATCTCATCCTCTGTCGTCCCCTACTCCTCCTGCCCCCAATCCCTCCCAGCATCAGAGTCTTTTCCAATGAGTCAACTCTTTGCATGAGGTGGCAAAAGTACTGGAGTTTCAGCTTTAGCATCAGTCTTTCCAAAGAACCCCCAGGACTGATCTCCTTTAGAATGGACTGGTTGGATCTGCTTGCAGTCCAAGGGACTCTCAAGAGTCTTCTCCAACACCACAGTTCAAAAGCATCAATTCTTCGGCGCTCAGCCTTCTTCACAGTCCAACTCTCACATCCATACATGACCACTGGAAAAACCATAGCCTTGACTAGACGGACCTTTGTTGGCAAAGTAATGTCTCTGCTTTTCAATATGCTATCTAGGTTGGTCATAACTTTCCTTCCAAGGAGTAAACGTCTTTTAATTTCATGGCTGCAGTCACCATCTGCAGTGATTTTGGAGCCCCCCAAAATAAAGTCTGACATTGTTTCCACTGTTTCCCCATCTATTCCCCATGAAGTGATGGGACCAGATGCCATGATCTTAGTTTTCTGAATGTTAATCATCATTAAATTTCCTTCTTAATAAAAAAAAGAATGATTATTTTTTTCTGGCTTCATAGCACTGTAGTCTTCATATATCATCCATAGTATGTGGTGTTAATTGTTCAATTGTGTCTGACTCTTTGTGACCCCATGGACTGTAGCCTTTCACACACCTTTGTCCATGTAATTTTCCAGGCAATCTTCCTGACCCGAAGATTGAATCCCAGTCTTCTGCCTTGCAAGCAGATTCTTTACTGTCTGAGCCACCAGGGAAACCAACCACATTTATTTATGCTTGGTTCACTCCCAGTTTTAAAAATAAAAATGCTGCCCTGATATATACATAAATATATATACACAGGAGGCTTCCCTGGTGAATCAGTGCTAAAGAATCTGCCTGTCAAGCAGGAGATAGGTTGAGACCTTGGGTCAGGAAGATCCCCTGGACAGGGAAATGGCAACCCACTTCAGTATTCTTGCCTGGGAAATCTCATGGACAGAGGAGCTTGGTGGGCTAGTCTATGGGGTGGCAGAGAGTCGGACACAATGTAGTGACTAAAACAACAACCACCACGAAGACAAACATAGTATATATATATATCTTCTCCATATATATATGATATACATGCACATAATATAGCAATTACCTTTTCTGCTTATATATATTTACACATATATATGGGATATTTGTACACTATTCCAATTTAGTCCTTAGAATAAACTGTTAGACGTGAAATTTCTGGGTCAAAGAGTAAGTCTATTTTAAATGTTTTTATGTTTATTATCAAATAACACTCCAGAAATTTTCTGCTCTCTCACAGCCTTTCTAAGAGTGTATGCATATGCCTATATTTCATTTGCCTCAGTAATACTGAGTAGTAGAAATTTGTAGTTTTTTCAAGTTGATCACTTCGAGATATCATTGTGAAGATGTATAATTATTTGAATATTACAAATATTACATATTTTAGTGTTTATAGGCCGAGTCACCAAAAGTAAAAGACTGATTTCATAAACGACACATTTTTTTTCATATATTGATTTTAACCTTATATGTGTTATTTTTCTAGATGTACTTCACAGAGGGAAAAAAAGTCTGCATTTTCCCAAAATATTTAATAGCTTGTTTAATTTTCTGAGAAGGCATAGATTGCTTTAAAGGAGATTGCTAGTAAATTAGATTAACTGTCTTTAGCATTCAGTTCCAAAATCATTGAGGTTTATATCCATTAAATATGAATTTGTCCCCAAATTAATTTTCTTGCTCTTAATTGTTGTCACTGCATGATTGGTTATTTTCCATTTTGGAAGATATAGTATTTGAGTAGGTCAGATGATGGCTTGATAGCTTCAGTTCAGTTCAGTCGCTCAGTCGTGTCTGACTCTTTGCGACTCCATGAATCGCAGCACGCCAGGCCTCCCTGTCCATCACCATCTCCCAGCAAAACTTTAAAAGCCAGACACTGGAGCACTAAGTAAATTACATCTATATATAACCACTTCCAAAAAATATAACTATATGATAGTAAAGTGAAGTATGTGAAATATCCTTTGGTCTAATGGCTATTTTTGTTTTTCCAAAGATAATTTATCTATAACTATTAATATTTCAAAAAGCTTTGCTATCAATGTCAACTGGTTGAGGGGGATTCAGCAAGCTCAAATGTTTTTTCTGAATAATAAAAATGCCCAGAATAGAATCTAGCAACAAAAGTCAACAGAGAGGGAGTGATGGAAAGAGGGAAGCTAGGCAAATTGTTTTATATTTTGCATAACTGAAGAGCCAGATGGCTTAACTGGATTTTTATTTTCAGAACCACCCACTGCAGGATTTTAAGTAAGTTCTCAAGTCAAACACAGTATTGCAAAACAGAGTTTAACAATGTCTAGACCAGAGCCCACAGCCTTATCCAGGCATTACCAGATTCCTATCCTTGTGATGCAGCCAGATCTGTCTTTTACTGGTATAGAAACAATTTTACACTAAGTTTCTACCTCTTCTGAGCAGAGATGCAAAAAAGGAATAGGTATGGTACTGCTTAGGAAATGTTCAAGATTAGGTTTTTCTAATCTAATATCAATTTGACAGTAATATTTAATGTCTTACCCCAGTTGTCACTTTTACTCCATTTTGAAGTATCTTGTAATGATACCTTGCTATTCAAAGAAAAGCAAGAAGATTGATCCAGCATACCAAATACACACTAGTGATGTATTTCACTATTTAATTTTAGGGAATATTTGCTCTAATGCTATTTTTAATCATCAATAACCTGAATTAAAGCATATAAATTTAGTAAAACAGATTGTTTAAAAGTTTATTTTCCTGTTGTTGTCTTTTTAAATTCTTTACTTGATACTCCAAAAGAGTTTAATTATCTATTTTCTAGTTTTAAAAAATTGTGCTATTTCTCTCTTTCATTTTTTACATTCCATTTATCTCTATCGTTCATGAAGTCGCTCAGTCGTGTCTGACTCTTTGTGACCCCATGGACTGTAGCCCACCAGGCTCTTCCACCCATGGAATTTTCTAGGCAAGAGTACTGGAGTGGGTTGCCATTTCCTTCTCCAATCTCTATCTTTACTGTGTTTAAATTCTGGCAAATAACCAAACATTAAATAACCAAATTCCTCAAGAAAAGTTGTACTTTGCTATTTCCTGACCAATAAGAAACTTTTTGGACCATGAGTCTAGCCAGAAAAAACAAATGTCTGTTGAAAATGATCTGGTCCAATTTTGTAGGTCCAGTCTGGAGATGGATTCTGAGTTGCAGGTTAATATCCAAACTTTCTATGTTAGAATGAAAGCAAATCTATTAGGGCTTGATCATCATTAGTTAAAGCCAAAGAGCTAACTGGCAAAATATATGCCTAGTTTCATTCCAGCTGGCTAACACTGAATGTTTTTTATAAGGATGAGTCACTTTTCTAAAGAATTCTGCAGTAAACCAGTTTTATGTCAGAACGTTGTGAAGGATTGACTTTGGCATCTGCTCTTTTGGGCTTCTATTTCTTCTCATATCTCCTTTAAGAAGTCTAGCTTGGATTTATCCAACTAGCTTTCTCCATTTCAATTTCCTTTTATAACTCATTGGCTGCTTGAGTCCCTGGCTCAGTTGGGAGTGTCAGACAGCACTACCCTGCTCTGGTCTCCCCATTTGGGTACCTTCCAGAGTAACCAAACTCCCCTGGAATACAACAATTACAAAAGCATTGAACATGTCAGGCTTGGAATAATTTTGCTGAGTCAGTTTAGAATTGGATTGAATGAAACACAGCTGCCCTTAACAAAGCATCCTCTGTTCTGTTACACTTAGGGATGAGAATAATGCACAAACACAGGGGCTCAGACTAACCATGTGTATCATTTTACGTACAGGAAGAAGAAACCCTGGAGCCTGAGATACTGTTATGCCTAAATGATAAAGGGATTAGCTTTTGGCTTTTGAGTATCAGCCCCTGCACTGCATTGCATGATCCTGTTGAACAGAAGGTAAGTGTGATGGTTTCTTCTCTAGATAATGCAGCCCTAAATTACTTTAAGCTAAAGTTTTTTAGTTCTAAATATTCAGAAAAATATTACAAACATTAATTTGGCTATATCTATCTTTTAAGAGGAGCAGTAGTGAAAAATCAAGCAGGATAACCATAGGTTGCAAACTTACTGGTTAAGAAATTAGGCTGTATAGCAACAGAATTGAATTTTTGCGCCATTTCCACCATGTACTAGCTGTGTGACTTGGGCCAAATTGCTTAACACCTCTTAATTTCGGTTTATCTATTGACAAAGTGAGTATAACAATAAAACTTAATTGTGAGTATTAAAGTAATCCATATGAAACTTCCACATAATGTGCTATGTAAGGGATCACTATTTTAGTAGAGTTGGAATGAATCACAATGACCTTATCTTGCTCCTCCATCTTGGCCTCCATGTGCCATCCCTGGTTTCATTAGATACACACGAATTGTCAAGAGTGAGTTCTGAACTGTAGTTTTGTATGTCTCTTAACTTTCATTCTAATTCAGTGTTGTTGAGAATACTTTAAACTTCTATGTAACACTGTGGAGTCCTATCAAATGCTTCAAGTTCTCACTTTTTTTTCCCCCCCTTTGGAGCTTGCCAGTGTTTGGTGAGCATGCTCTTTGAATCTTTTTCTTCTTTTCAGAATGTGTTTTCTCCTTCTGCAGGATCAGTCTCATACTTACTGTTTCATGCTTTGCTTTCTCCTTTTCCTGTCATCATTCTCTATTCTTATTCTCTTGATGAAAGTTTCCTTCCTCCCCCTCAGAATCATAAACGTTAATCCTTCCTTTTCAGTATAATTCTGTGCCCTATATATATTTAAATTTTTTCATTTTTGCAATAAATGTTAAACATTTCTTAATTCTCTTCATTTGCCCCTTGACTCTGGCTATTGGCTAGAAAAAAAAAATTCTTATTCTCAAAAGGAAAAAGACAGCATTATCTCACTAACTATAGACTAATGACTTTATCTCAGCAATATTCTAGAGTGCATTTTAAACAAATAGTTTCTGAGCATCTGAGGAAAAAAATGATCATGAAAAATGAACATATATTCATTTAGAACAAGTCATAGTGAGTGTGGTTTATTTGATAGAATTACTAAACAAATGGTCAGTAAATATATTAAGCATGACATATTTAGGCTTCAACAAGAGATTTAGAAAGATTTTTTTAAGTGTTCTTAAAAAAAAACTTTAATTTTTAGAACCATTTTGGTTTAAAATAAAATTGAGAGGATAATACAGGATTTCTCATTTACTCCTTCCTATCTATAGACATAAATATCCTCCCCTGTCATCAATATCACTCATCAGAATGGTACTTTTTTTTTTTTTTTTTTACCAGCGATGATCCTACATTGACAAGTTGTGATCATGCAAGTAGTTCAATTTAAGTTCACTGTTGGTGTCCTATTCAGTATATTCTATGGGTTTGGGCAAATGTCCAATAACATATATCCATAATCATACAAAGTATTTTCACTACCCTAAAAATTCTCTGTGTTCTGATTATTCATCTCCACTGTGTCCCTCCACCTCTCCCAATTCCCCACTTCCAAACACTAATCTTTTTAAAATTGCCACAATTTTGACTTTTCCAGAATCATATATATTTGGAAACATACAGTATATAGCTCTTTAAGATTGGCCTCTTTCACTTAGGAATATGTGTTCATGTTTCTTTCACATCATTTCATAGCTTGATAGGTCATTCCTTTTTAGTAATAAATAGTATTGCAGTACCAGAGTTTATTCATCCATTCAGTTACTGAAGGATTTGGTTGGTTTGCAAGAATATGCAGAAGAACTGTACAAAAAAGATCTTCTTGACCCAGATAATCACGATGGTGTGATCACTCACCTAAAGCCAGACATCTTGGAATGTGAAATCAAGTGGACCTTAGAAAGCATCACTACAAACAAAGCTAGTAGAGGTGATGGGATTCCTGTTGAGCTATTTCAAATCCTGAAAGATGATGCTGTGAAAGTGCTGCACTCAATATGCCAGCACATTTGGAAAACTCAGCAGTGGCCACAGGACTGGAAAAGGTCAGTTTTCATTCCAATCCCAAAGAAAGGCAATGCCAAAGAATGCTCAAACTACCGCACAATTGCACTCATCTCACACGCTAGTAAAGCAATGCTCAAAATTCTCCAAGCCAGGCTTCAGCAATACGTGAACCGTGAACTCCCTGATGTTCAAACTGGTTTTAGAAAAGGCAGAGGAACCAGAGATCCAATTGCCAAACATCCGCTGGATCATCAAAAAAGCAAGAGAGTTCCAGGAAAACATCTCTTTCTGCTTTATTGACTATGCCAAAGCCTTTGACTGTGTGGATCACAACAAACTGTGGAAAATTCTGAGAGAGATGGGAATACCAGACCACCTGACCTGCCTCTTGAGAAATCTGTATGCAGGTCAGGAAGCAACAGCTAGAACTGGACATGGAACAACAGACTGGTTCCCAACAGGAAAAGGAGTACGTCAAGGCTGTATATTGTCACCCTGCTTATTTAACTTCTATGCAGAGTACATCATGAGAAACGCTGGACTGGAAGAAACACAAGCCGGAATCAAGATTGCCGGGAGAAATATCAATAACCTCAGATATGCAGATGACACCATCCTTATGGCAGAAAGTGAAGAGGAGCTAAAAAGCCTCTCATTGAAAGTGAAAGAGAAGAGTGAAAAAGTTGGCTTAAAGCTCAACATTCAGAAAACGAAGATCATGGCATCTGGTCCCATCACTTCATGGGAAATAGATGGGGAAACAGTGGAAACAGTGTCAGACTTTATTTTGTGGGACTCTAAAATCACTGCAGATGGTGACTGCAGCCATGAAATTAAAAGACGCTTACTCCTTGGAGGGAAAGTTATGACCAATCTAGATAGTATATTCAAAAGCAGAGATATTACTTTGCTGACTAAGGTCCATCTAGTCAAGGCTATGGTTTTTCCTGTGGTCATGTATGGATATGAGAGTTGGACTGTGAAGAAGGCTGAGCGCTGAAGAATTGATGCTTTTGAACTGTGGTGTTGGAGAAGCCTCTTGAAAGTCCCTTGGACTGCAAAGAGATCCAACCAGTCCATTCTGAAGGAGATCAGCCCTGGGATTTCTTTGGAAGGAATGATGCTAAAGGTGAAACTCCAGTACTTTGGCCACCTCATGTGAAGAGTTGACTCACTGGAAAAGACTCTGATGCTGGGAGGGATTGGGGGCAGGAGGAGAAGGGGACGACAGAGGAAGAGATGGCTGGATGGCATCACTGACACGATGGACGTGAGTCTGAGTGAACTCTGGGAGTTGGTGATGGACAGGGAGGCCTGGCGTGCTGTGATTTATGGGGTCGCAAAGAGTCGGACATGACTGAAGTTTAACTGAACTGAAGTTTAAACAATTATCAGGGAAGCATCTATGAACATCTGTGTGCAGATTTTTGTGTGGATAGAAGTTTTCAGTTCTTGTGAGTAAATCGTACCAGAGTATGATTGTGGAATCATATGGTAAGAATATGCCTACTTTTGAAGAAATTTGCAAGTGTCCTCTGAAATGGCTGTACCATTTTGCATTCCCACCAGCATTATATGAGAGCTCCTAAAACTCCTTATCAGCGTTTGGCATTGTCAGTATGTGGATTCTGGCCTCCTAGTAGGGATATAGTATTAGCTCACTGTTATAGTTTCCACTTCTCTGGTGACTTGCAGAGCACTTTTTTATATGCTTATTTACCATTAGTGTTTCTTTTTTGGTGAGGAATTTGTTAAGGTCATTGGTTCATTTTTTAAGTGGGTTATTTGTTTTCATATTGTTGAATTTTAAGATTTCTTTATGTATCTTGGATACGTCTTTTAAATAGGTATATCTTTTGCATGTGTCTTCTCCTAATCTGTGGCTTATCTTCTCATTCTCTTGATATTCTTTCACAGAGCAGAAGTTTTAATGAAATTCAAATTATCAATTATTTCTTTCATAGGTTGTATCTTTGATATTTTATCTATAAAGGCATCACCATGGCCAAGGTCATGTAGTTTTTCTACTGTGTTTTCTAGGAGTTTACTATTTTGCATTTTGTAGTTAGGTCTGTGATGCATTTTGAGTTAATTTTTGTGAAGATTTTAATGTCTGTGTCTAGATTTCTTTTTTTGCAAGTGAATTTCCAGTTATTCTGGTACTATTTGTTCAAGAGATTTTATTTGCTTCATTGTGTTGCCTTTGTTATTTTTGTCAGGGACCAGTTGATTATATTTATGTGGGTCTATCTTGGGGCTCTCTATTCTGTTTCATCGATTTGTCTGTTTTTCCATCAATACCACACTGTTTTGGATACTGTAGGTTTTTTTTTTTTTTTTAGTGGTATCAGTCCTCCAATTTTGTTCTTCTCCTTCAGTGTTGTTGGCTAATCTGACCTCTCCATCTAAACTTTAGAATTAGTTTGTAGATATTAAAAAGTAATTCAGATTATTTAAAGATCATTGGAAAATCCAACCAGAGGATTAACTAAAGTTGACATCTTTAAAATAATTGGAAACAAGTTCATAAAATCCTTTCTGAACCTTCGATGAATTTTGCAAGGTTGAAAAATATGCCATCAATACACAAAACTCAGCTGCTTCTATACATCAGAAATGAAAAAAAAAAAAAAAAAAGAAATAGAGTCAAAGGCCAACCAATAAACCTATACATCTGTGCTCAACTAAGTTTTGACAAGTGCTAAGATCATTAGTAGTTAAAGAAGTTTCTTTAAGATGTGATCCAGGGACAACAGTATATCCACATACAAAAAAATGAAGTTAGATCCTTAACCTCACACCAGGTGGCTCAGAGGGTAAAATGTCTGCCTGCAATGCAGGAGACCTGGGTTCAGTCCCTGGGTCAGGAAGATCCCCTGAAGAAGGAAATGGCAACCCACTCCAGTATTATTACCTGGAAAATCCCATGGACAGAGAAGCCTGGTAGACTACAGTCCATTGGATAGCAGAGTCAGACGCAGCTGAGCGACTTCACTTTCACAAGCTAAATATAAGTGATTCAAGTATAAAACTCTTACAAGAAAACATAGGGATAAATCTTCATGGCCTTGCAACAAAAGTGAAAATATATACATATTATCAATAAACAATGGAATATTATTCAGTTGTAAAAAAAAATGAAGTACTGATACATTGTAGAATGTGGATATACCTAGAAAACATTTTGCTAAATGGAACAGTAAAGACACAAAGGTCACATACTGTTAAATTCCACTTACATGAAATGTCTAGAATAGATAAATCTGTATAAACAGTGAGCAGATTGGTAGTTGGCAAGGTCTGGAATCACCAAAAAGGGTCAAATGGGGAATAATTGCTTAATGTGTTTTATTTTGGAGTGATGAAAATATTTTGAAACTAGAAAACTGTGATGATTGTATAACATTGTGGATATACTAAATGGCCACTGAATTGTTTATTTTAAAACTTTTAATTTTATGTAACCTAAATTTCATCTCAAAAATTTTTTAACTAACAAAATGGAGTTATAGTCATTCCTCAGTATCTTTGAGAGATTTGTTCCAGGAAACCCCTTGGATACCAAAATCCAAGGATGTTTAAGTTCATTATATAAAATAAGGTAGTACTTGCATGGAACCTATGTACATTGTGGGCTTCCCAGTGGCTCAGCAGTAAAGAATCCACCTGCAATGAAATGCTGTTTTATTTTCTTATATTTGGTGTTGGGATAATTCTGTCCTTATAAAATGAGGTAGGAAGAATTTGCTGTGCTTCCACTTTCTAGAAGAGATTTTATATATTTGGTATCATTTTGTGCTAAATGTTTGGTAGAATTCATTAGTGAAATTATGTGGATCTTTGATTTCTTTTTTCAGATGAATAATTATTAATCTTTAAGATATATGCCTATTATTTCTCCTTGTGTGCTTCAGTAGTGTTTTTCAAGGAACTGGTCTATTTTGCCTAAATTTTCAATTTTTGAACATAGATTAATTGATAGTACTACTTATTATTTTCATTTCCATTGGGTCAGTAATAATGGTCACCTCTTTAATGCATTATTATTCAATTGTATCATCATTGTTTTTTCTTGGCTATTCTAAAGGTTTTCCAATGTTGTTGGTATTTTCAGAAAACAGTTTTGTATTCATTGCTTTTCTTCATCATTTTCCTGTTTCCCATTCTATTGGTTTCTGCTCTAATTTTAAATACTAGTTTTCTTCTGCTTTCTTTATTTTTAATCTGCTTTTCTTCTCTAGTATCTTAAGGAAGAGCTTTTCTTAAAAAAAATTTACTGTGGTATAACGGATTTACAATGTTGTGTTAGTTTCACGTGTACAGAAAAGTGAATCTGTTATACAAATACATATATCTACTCTTTTTAAAGATTATTTTCCCATATAGACCATTCAATAGAGTTCCCTGCACTATACAGTAGGTCCTTATTAGTTATCTATTTTATATATAGTAGTGTGTATGTGTGGAGAAGGCAATGGCAGCCCACTCCAGTACTCTTGCCTGGAAAATCCCATGGATGGAGGAGCCTGGTAGGCTGCAAGTCCATGGGGTCTCGAAGAGTCAGACACGACTGAGCGACTTCACTTTCACTTTTCACTTTCATGCATTGGAGAAGGAAATGGCAATCCACTCCAGCGTTCTTGCCTGGAGAATCCCAGGGACAGCAGAGCTGGTGGGCTGCCGTCTATGGGGTCGCACGGAGTCGGACACGACTGAAGTGACTTAGCAGCAATGTGTATGTGTAAATCCCAATTTTCTAATTTGCTCAAAGCCAGTAACCATAAGTTTATTTTCTACTTCTGTAACTCTATTTCACTTTTGTAGATAAGTTCATTTGTAGCTTTTTTAAAGATTCCACATATAAGTGATGCTGTTAAGTTGCTTAGTTGTGTTTGACACTTTTGTGACATGAAGGTCTGCAGTCCACCAGTCTCCTCTGTCCATGGGATTTCCCAGACAAGAATACTGGAGTGGGTTGCTGTTTCCTGCTCCAGGGGATCTTTCCAACCCAGGGATCCAACCCTCATCTCCTGCACTGCAGGCAGATTTTTCACCACTGCGCCAATTGTATTTCTCTGTCGGACTTACTTCACTCAGTATGAGGATCTCTAGGTCCATCCATGTTGCTGCAAGTGACATATTGTTCTTTTCTATGGCTAATATAATAATAAAATGTTATAATAAAAAGAAATATGTATAATAAGAAAAGAATATAATAATAAGAAATCTGCATGCAGGTCAAGAAGCAACAGTTAGAACTGAACATGGAACAACAGACTGGTTTCAAAACAGGAAAGGAGTACATCAAAGCTGTATATTGTCACCCTTCTTATTTAACTTATATGCACAGTACATCATGAGAAATGCCAGGCTGAATGAAGCACAAGCTGGAATCAAGATTGCTAGGAGAAATATCAATAATCTCAGATATGCAGATGACACCACCCTTATGGCAAAAAGCAAAGAAGAACTAAAGAGCCTCTTAATGAAAGTGAAAGAGGAGAGTGAAAAAGTTGACTTAAAACGACATTCAGATAACTAAGATCATGGCATCCAATCCCATCACTTCATGGCAAATACATGGGGAAACAATGGAAACAGTGAAAGACTATCTTTTTGGGCTCCAAAATCACTGCAGATGGTGACTGCAGCCATGAAATTAAAAGACGCTTGCTCCTTGAAAGAAAAGCTATGACCAACCTAGACAGCATATTAAAAAACAGAGATATTACTTTGCCAACTAAGGTCTGTCTAGTCAAAGCTTTGGTTTTCCCAGTAGTCAGGTATGGATGTGAGAATTGGACTGTGAAGAAAGCTGAGCGCTGAAGAATTGATGCTTTTGAACTGCGGTGTTGGAGAAGACTCTTGAGAGTCCCTTGGACTGCGAAGAGATCCTACCAGTCCATCCTAAAGGAGATCAGTCCTGAATATTCATTGGAAGGACTGATGCTGAAGCTGAAACTCCAATACTTTGGCTACCTGACATGAAGAACTGACTCATTGGAAAAGACCCTGATGCTGAGAAAGATCGAAGGCGGGAGGAGAAGGAGAGGACAGAGGATGAGATGGTTGGATGGCATCACTGACTCGACGGACATGAGTTTGGGTAAGCTCTGGGAGTTGATGATGGACAGGGAAGTCTGGCGTGCTGTAGTCCATGGGGTCACAAAGAGTCGTACACAACTGAGTCACTGAACTGACTGATGGCTAACAGTCCATTGTATATGTGTGTACCACATCTTCCTTGCATTTCTCTGCTGATAGACATTTAGGTTGCTTCCATGTCCTGGCTATTGTGAATACTGCTGCAATGGACATTAGGGTACCTGCATTTTTTTGAATGATGGTTTTTTCCAGATATGTGTGCAGGAGTGGATTCCTGTATTGTGATCATGTGGTAGCTCTATTTTCAGTTCTTCAATTTTCATTGCCACCAACAGTGTGGGAGGGTTTCCTTTAATCCATGCCCTCTTCAGCATTTATTGTTTGTAGATTTTTTGATGATGGCCACTCTCACAGGTGTGAGGTGATACCTCGTTGTAGTTTTGATTTACATTTCTCTAATAATTAGCAATGTTGAGCGTCTTTTCATGGCCTGGTTGGCCATCTGTATATCTATTTTGGAGAAATGTCGGTTTAGATCTTCTATCCACTTTTTGATTGGGTTGTTTGTCTTTCTGATATTGAGCTGCATGAGCTATTTGCATATTTTAGAGATTAAGCCCTAATTGGTTGCCTCATTTGCAAATATTTCCTCCCATTCTGAGGGTTTTCTTTAGTTTTTATTTATGATTTCCTTTGTTATTCAAACATTTTTAAGTTTAACCAGGTCCCATTTGTTTATTTCTGTTTTTATTTTGATTTTATAAAATTTTAGATCTTTATTCTTAATCTAAAATTATTAATTTAAATTTAAATTTAATTCTTAATTTTAATTTGTCATTAATTTGTTAATGTAAAAGAATCTAAATCTATTCTTAATCTAAAATTTAGATCTAAATTTTAGATCTTTATTGCTTTACAGTTATATTATGTGTTTATTTTTGTTGCTTTGGGGCTTTTCTCTAGTTGTGGCGAGGCAGGGTTGCTCTAGTTGCGGCACGCAGGCTTCTCATTGCTGTGACTTCCCTTGTTTTAGGGCACGGGCTCTAGGTGTGTGAGCTTCAGTAGTTGAGGCACCTGAGCTCAGCAACTGTAGCTCTGGGCTCTAGAGCAGAAACTCAGTAGTAGTGGCACACAGGCTTAGATGCTCTACAGCATGTGGGATTTTCCTGGACAGGGGATCGATCCCATGTCTCCTGCATTGACAGGCAGATTCTTTACCACTTAGCCACCTGGGAAGCCCTACAGTTATATTTTTAATGTTATAAATTTCCTTCTAAGCACTACATTCTCTGCATCCTACCATTTTTGATAAGTTCTATTTTGTTTTAATTAAAAATATTTTTAAAAGTTCTCCTAAGCCTTCTTCTTTAACTCACGTGTTATTTAAACTCCAACACATTTGGGGTTCTTCCAGCTATCTATTATCAATGTCCATTTTATTGTTATCTGAGAACAAACTTTTTATTGTATCTAGTTTTTCAAATTCATTGATATGTTTTATGGTCCAAAATGTGGTCTGTTTTAGTGTATACTCCATGTTCACTTGAAACAAATGTATATTATGTTCTTATTTAATGGTGTATTCCATAAATGTCAATTATATAGAGTTGATTGATAGTGTTGTTCAGATCACCTATATCCTTACTGATTTTCTGCCTGCTTGATGTATCAATTACTGACAGAAGGGCTTGGAAGTAACTTTAATCATGGACTTGTCTATTTCTGTTTTCAAATCTCTCAGTTATAGCCCCATGTATTTTGGCACTTACACTCTTAGATGAATACAAAGTTAGGGTTATTGAATCTACTTGGAAAGTTGACACCTTTATTACCATCTTGTTTGAGATTAATATGGATACTTCAGCTAGCTTTTGATTAGTGTTTAAAAGTACAGTATTTCTTTATCCATTGCTTTATTATTAGCCTATCTGAGTATTTACATTTGAACTGGAAATGTTCTAGATAATATATAACTGAGCCATGTTTTTGTATTAATCCACTCTGAGAATCTGTCTTTTCATTGACTTATTTAGATAATTCATATTTAAAGTGATTATTTACTATTTGTTGTATTTGTTACTTGTTTCTCCTTCACTTCTTGCTATTTTTACACCTTCCCTTGTTTCAAGTCAAAATTTAATGTGATTCCATCTTTTGTCTTAGTGTATCAGTTATACTTAAAATAATTAATGTTGTCCTATCATATACAATATACATTTTTAACTAATCTGTTTTCAAATACTGTACCAGTTCACATGCTATGCATTACCTTATAACAGAGTAGTTCCAATTCCTTCTTCCCACTGTTATGATATTGTGCCATTCATTTAATTTATCTGTGTTCTATAATCACCCAATACTTATTTTTGCCTTTACCAATAGTTATCTTTTAGGTCAATTATAAATGAGATAAATATAACATTTATGTTACCTTTCTTTATTCTTTCTCTGTCCTGCCTTTCTTTATGTAGCTCCAGTTTTCCAACCCATGCCCTTTTTCTTCTGCCTGCATTCTTTCTTTTTTTTTTTAAAATGATTTGTATTGATTTATTTTTGGCTGCACTAGGGTTCATTGCTCTGGGTGAGCAGAGGCTGCTCTTCACTGTAGTGCGTGGGCTTCTCGTGGTGCCCTCACTTGTGGAGCACAGGCTCTATGCATGCTGAATTCAGTCATTGCGACTTGCAGGCTCAGTAGTTGCGGTTCATGGGCCCTAGAGCACGCAGGCTCAAATAATTGTAGCATGGGCTTAGTTGCTCTACAGCATGTGTGATATTCCTGGAGCAGGGATCGAACACGTGTCTCCTGCATTAGCAGGCAGATTCTTATCCAGTGCACCATCAGGGAAGTCCTCTGCACTGCTTCTTTTCATATTTCTTGCAAGGTTGTCCTGTTTGTGATGAATTTCATATTTGGAGGGGTGTACTTGTGAAGGGTAATTTTACTGATATAGAATTCCTCATCAATGTTTTTCTTGGTCCTCAACATTTAAAATATTTCACTTTACTTTCATCTTGTTTACACAGTCTCTTAGGATAAGTAACTGATATCTTGTCCATGATCCTCTAAGGTCACAATGTGGCTTTCATTTTCTGTGTTCCCTTTCTCTTTGTTTTCTTGAAATTTGAATCTGATATGCATTTATGTGTTTATTTGGTATTTACCCTACTTGCTGCTTTTTGAGCTCTTAGTTATATAGTTGGACATCTGTGATTAATTTTGGAAAGTTATTGGCAGTTATAACTTCAAATATTTCTTCCCCATCTACAATTTCTTTTCATTCTAATTTTGTTTACTCAAATTACATGCATGTTAAATCTTTGATATTGTCCTACAGTTCTTGGATTATCTGTTATGTTTCTATTTTTTCTTCATATTCTGATTTAGGATATTTTTATTGACTTACCTTCAATTTCACTGAATCTTTTCTCACAGCTACTGAGAAGCCCGTTGAAGGCACTGTTCATTTTTGTTAGTTTTTTAAAAAAAGCTTAAGTTTTCATTCTGATCATTTATTAGTGCTTTTTTTTTCTTTTTACTAAAATTACCCATCTATTCTTTCATGTTGTCTACTTTCTACGTTAAAGCTCATAATAAATTAATCATGGTAAGTTAAAATTCCTTGTTTAATAATTCCAAAGTCTGTGTCATATCTGAGTCTGGCTTTGATGATTGTTTTTTTTCATTGCCCTCTAACATAGCTTGTAATTTTGGATTGAAAGCACTACATTGAATAATAGAAACTGTTAAATCTGCCTAGGTGCTAGCAGTGTTTAAATTCTTTCATACCTGTAGATTCCAGATATTCATATACCTTCATTGTCCTTGTTTCTTCTCCTCTTGATGTGTCGCTCAGTTGTGTCCGACTCTTTTCGACCCCATGGACTGTAGCCTATCAGGTTCCTCCGTCCATGGGATTTTCCAGGCAAGAGTGCTGGAGTGGATTGCCGTTTCCTTCTCCAGGGGCTCTTCCCGACCCAGGAATTTAACCTGGGTCTCCCGCATTGGAGGCAGATGCTTTACCGTCTGAGCCTGAGGGATGAGGGAAGCCCCCTCTTGATGTTAGGATCTAAATAGAAAGAGTCTGTGTCTTGCAGATCTTTCAGCTGAAATTCATTGTGATTACATTAGATCCATGTTATTTGGTGGTACAGTATGAGTGAAGGGGAGCATTTAATTCATGACTGAATCACAGTCTTTCAGTAGTCGTGTGTCTCACAGATGCAGCCTTCAGGAATGTTTCTCCAGTAGTATAGCTTTTCCTCCCTGCCTCCTATTCCTTTTCCAGCTGCAAAATCTCCAGTTCATTTTCTTGAAGTCCTGACCCCTGTTGATTATATTCTGTTTTCTGTTGTGTTCCCAGGAGGTGAGACAAGAAGACTGGAGGGGCTGGGGTGGGGAACAAAAATTCCTTTTTCCAGCTGGAATCAGCTCTGACAAAGTGTTTATATTTTATACTAGACTAGGCATTTTTAATGTAGAGGTTTCTGGGTGAATTTTACAAAAAGTACCTTTTTCCTAACCACCTTTCTGTAGGAGACCCATGAGGGTATCTTTTTTTATCATCACCATGACAATCTGGCGGGGTCCTGGAGTCAGATCCTACAAAAATATGTAACCCTTCTAAGACTCAGCCCTAGGAGCTTCTCACCCTCAAGCTAGTTCACACTCAGCAACCCATGATATATCAAAATTATCATGTAAGAGTTCCTACCAGTTTTTACTATAGTGGTTTCTGCTCCAGGTCTTTATCTCTCTAGATATATTTTTCCTTATTGATTTCAAGGTGGCAGTTTGCCCTTTATGTAAACCCTGTCTTCTGTTGAATCCAAGAAAAGTCAGTGATTATTAGTTTGTCCGGTGTTTTCTATTTATAAGTATGGGAACTTATACATTTTTTTTATGTCAGATGTAAAACAAGAAGTCCTTTTTAAAAAGTTATTATACACAAGTGGTGAAAACATTTGAAAATATGATAACTATTGAAATACAAAGGAAAGCACAAAGAGATGCTATCTTTTTTATAAAAAAACAAGTTTTAAAATAGAATAATGTCATTTCAGTATTGAAAAAGATGTGTGTGTGTGTGTGTGTGTGTGTGTGTTTGTGTGCGTGCATGTATGCTGTCATTCAGTAGTGTCTGACTGTTTGCAACCCCATGGATTGTAGCCCCCTCTCCTCTGTCTATGGGATTTCCCAGGCAAGATACTGGAGCGGGTTGCCATTTCCTCCTCCAGGGGATCTTCCCAATCCAGGGATTGATCCCATGTCTCTTTCATCTCCTGCATTGGTAGGCAGATTCTTTACCACTGTTCTTCTTGGGAAGCCAATGTGTATGAACAAATATCTTTGTGCAAGAAAGTGCTACATTCTGGCGATTCCTTTCTTACATGATAGTATATGTGTTTCAGTGTCATTCTCCCAAATCATCCCACCCTCTCTCCCTCAGAGTCTAAAAGTCCATTCTATACATCTGTGTCTCTTTTGCTGTCTCGCATACAGGGTTATCCTTACGAATCCTGCGAATCACAGACTGATGTTCACCAGTCTGTGTTCGATACAGGGTACATGATGCTTGGGGCTGGTGCACGGGGATGATCCAGAGAGATGATATCAGGTGGGAGGTGGGAGGGGGGTTCAGGATTGGGGGAAAAAAAAATTAAAAAATAAATAAATAAAATCAGTTGATTTCTGTATGTTAAAAAAAAAAAAAGTGCTACATTCTGTGTCTCTAAAAGAACAAAATATTGAACCTGAGCAGAGTGGTTGGATCAGGTTTGCCCTTCATGCCATGTAAGATGAGTAGTGAAAGGCTCATATTAGCTTCCAGAAATAATAACTATCAACCTGATGCTTGGCCAGGATCAGTCAAAAGAAAGAGATTTTCCCAACCATAGCATACCACAACTTTTTACTGTGGTATTTGTTGCAAATGATTATAAAAATACTTTATAGGTGCAAGAGTTCAAATGAAATGCAATTCAGTGGTGAATTAGATCAGTTACAGCACAGTTTGTGAACAGTAGGAACCTAATCATCTTTGCTTGAAATCTGAAGAAAAATGGGGGGCTTCTGGGAGTCTCCACAAAACAATAGCAGATCTTTCATTAATTCACTCAAATCAATATAAAATAATTTGTTAGTGGCTACAAAAAAGAGGAAATTTTCTGATCCTGAAAGGAGTCATACTACATAGTTGCAAGCCTCATTACGTTTATGTCTTATTCTTCAGAATAATGCTAATTAATGGAGAATAATGCGTATCTCCAGGACTTGAAAATTTTAACTGCAGCAACCTTGAAATATCAGGGAAAACCCTTGGAGTCATAGTGAATTCAATAACTAAAATAACACTTGAAGGATTTTTTAAATGTATTTTAGATATTTGTTTAATGAAAAATCTTTCATACTGAAAGCAGTCCAGAGATCAAAGAGATAGTATTGGTTAAGAAACAAGAAGTTTGCTAAGTCTCAGACTGGTCTTATTTTATTATTCTGATCTCCATGTTACATAGCTTAATTTAGTGAACTAGGTAACGAGTCCAAATGGGAGACTTTGAGAGACTATTACACAAATCCAGTAAATTCAGTGAAAGCTGTATCACCAAGTAACTAGAATGTTCCCTCTTGTGGGAAAAGTAGAGACAAGGTTGTCACCACTGAGTCCCTCTTGTAATTACATGATTTATTTGTGCAACATTTGGCATAGATGACCTCTCCCTTCATTTTCAGAACTTTTCTTCTTGTGGCTTCACATTCCCCTAGTTTCCTCCAATATTGTCAGTTGCTCAGTTTCAGTTTTCTTCCCAGGCTCTTTCTCTTTCTCCATACCATTTTCTGTTCTGGATCTATACAGTCTTATCTTCCCCTGCCCCATACTTTACAGTCCTATGTTTGTGCATGCCCTCAAAACCTCTACATTCATTTCTGAATTAAAACACACACACACACCAGACTTGTATTTTCTTTATGAGTATTGAGTGATTTGTTTTTAAAAAAGTAATTTTTTGTCAATTCTGCTTTCGAGAATTCAGTTTCTCAACCCTAACTCTGTTTTCCCTCAGCACTCTGCATCTCAGTCTATGGCATCACTTGAGCTAACTGAAGTCTAAAATCTGCGAATCATCTTTTATTCCTCTTCTCTTCATCTGATTCTTCAGTCTGTCCTTTGACTCCCCCTCTATATTATGTGAAGAAACCTTTAGTTCTTTCTGTTTACACTATCTCCTCCTGATACTGTACCAGTTATCATCCTTTCTATCTGGATTATAGCACAAGCATTTTAATTTGTCTCCCTGCTTTTGTCCTGTCTTTGCGGTAATATACTACCCATAGAACAACCAGAATGATATTTTAAAAATACAAATTGGATCTTGTCAGTCCCTTGCTTAAAACTCTCCAATGGCTTACTATTGTACATATGTATTATTGCACTTCTTCCTCTGGCTTACAAAGCCTTTTAAATTTGGATCTTCAGCTACTCTTTAAATTTTTAGCCTTCCACTCTTCTCCTATAGGCACATAGCCTCTCTGCCCCTTGAGCTCACAGCCTTGCCTCTGTAGGGTGATTAGCTTTATGTGACTTATTCTTCCACATGATGACTCGTGGCAGCCTCCCTTTTATCCTTAAAATCTCAGTGTAAATGTTATCTCTTCAATGAGACCATCCCTTTCCACCCAAACCAAGGTAATCATTCTGTCTCATAGTATCATGTCACCTGTTAAAGTTAGCTGCTTGTCTTTTTCTTTATATGATACATAGTCTTCAGATGGCAGATAATATGTCTCTTGTTCACTGCTGAGTGTTTAGCATACAGAATAATCTCTGGTTATAGAAGGTGTTCAGTAAATCCTTGCTTGAGAATTCCTTGGAGGTCCAACATTAGGACTCAGCACTTTCACTGCTATGGCCTGGGTTCAATAACTGGTCAAGGAACTGCAAACCACATAGCAAGGCCAAAAGTAGAAAAAAAAAAAAAAACCCTTAATAAGGCAGATAGCAATATGAATTCATTGAACAATTTGTAAGGGCTGTCAAGATAAGGGGAGAACATTTGAGAAAGATGGAGAGGTTAGGGTAGAAATTTGAAAATTTTGCTAACTTCTCAGTTTAGCCTAAACCTAGCCCTGTGTACTGTTAGCATTTCTTTATTATGTACAACGTTCTCTTCTCACTCTAAGCTCTTTCACCCACACCTTCCTATTTAACTCCCACTTCTATTCAAACAACTTATAGTTTTATATTCCTAGCCAGCATCTTTCATCTGTTTTCCACATCTCTGTATGCAAATGCTTACTTGGTATTTCTTCTTAAATATCTCAAACTCATTTCAGATCCTACATGTCCCAATATCCTCATGATCTTTTATTCTCAACTATGATTGTCTTTCTGTATTCCTGTGATTAATACCGCTCTCTATCCCATTATGCAAGGCACAATCCAGAAATCTTTCTTGGAACTTTACTCTTTGCCTAAAACCCAATCTATCTAAAATCTTGCTTCTCATCCGAAATATATCCTGGTTTTCCATTCCATCCTCACATCTACCTCATCAAAAGTAATAGCCCAGATTAATAGACCACTTACTATGTACCAGTACTCTTCTAAGAGCTTTTTCTTTATTAATCCAATTAATCATCTCAAACACTCTGTGAAGTAGATTCTGTCATTATTTCTATTTTACAGATAAGGATTCTTGGCATAAGGAATATATGTAAGTTGCTCGAAAGGCATAAAGTCAGGTACAAACCTGAGCAGTTTGAATGTAGAATCCATACGTTTAAACATGGCACTCTCTGAGTCCAAGAATCCAGTTACCTTCAGCCTTAACGTGCAATAATCTTTTATAGGGCTTACCGTCATTGGCTCCAGCTCCGATAGCATTGCATTTCCAATCCATAGCCTGATTAATCTTGTTAAGATATATAGCTCTTCATTTCCCCCATTGTTTAAAACATCCTACTATTTTACATTGCTTTCGATATAAAAATGAAGGTTCTTATTGTTACCTTCAGTGTTTGTCCCTTGGTGAAGCTTTCCTTGATCTTCCTGACTAGATCAAATTCCCTGCCACGTGTCGTCGCAATAACTCATGACCCCAGCCTCCCCTAAGCCCCCTGCACTTGCAGCGGACAGTTTCTGTGCACGCTGATCTTCTCCCACCGCCAGTGCTTGCGTCTCTGTTTCTCTGCTCGAGGGCTTGCTTGGGTGCTATTGGCAAAACCTGGAAGTTGCCTAGAATTTAATGTTCCTAGAGGCAAACCTCATCCAGTGAAGAACACTAGTTGGTTGATAAGTACCCCATCTACTCCATATATTAGTGGGGTATTTCTTTTTTTAAATTTATTTCTTTTAAATTGAAGGATAATTGCTTTACAATATAGTGTTGGTTTCTGCCCTACATCAACATGAATCAGACATAGGTATACATATGTCCCCTCCCTCTGAAGCCTCCCTCCCACCGCCCACATCCCACACAGAGCCCTGGTTTGAGTTCCCTGCAAGTGGGACACTTCTGATTTGTGTTCCACAGAGTCTTTCAACCCTTTAAAGAATCTTTAATAGAAATGAGTTTCAGTTCTCCACAGAGGTTAGTTAGTTCAGTTCAGTTCAGTCGCTCAGTCATGTACAACTCTTTGCAACCCCATGAATTGCAGCATGCCAGGCCTCCCTGTCAGAGAAGGCGATGGCACCCCATTCCAGTACTCTTGCCTGAAAAATCCCATGAATGGAGGAGCCTGGTGGGCTGCAGTCCATGGGGTCGCTAAGAGTCGGACACGACTGAGAGACTTCACTTTCACTTTTCACTTTCATGCATTGGAGAAGGAAATGGCAACCCACTCCAGTGTTCTTGCCTGGAGAATCCCAGGGACAGGGGAGCCTGGTGGGCTGCCATCTCTGGGGCCACACAGAGTCAGACATGACTGAAGCGACTTAGCAGCAGCAGCAGGCCTCCTTGTCCATCACCAACTCCTGGAGTTCACCCAAACTCATGTCCATAGAGTAGGTGATGCCATCCAGCCATCTCATCCTCTGTTGTCCCCTTCTCCTCCTGCCCCCAATCCCTCCCAGCATCAGAGTCTTTTCCAATGAGTCAGCTCTTCACATGAGGTGGCCAAAGTATTGGAGTTTCAGCTTTAGCATCAGTCCTTCCAAAGAACACACACTCTTTTAGAGTAGACTGGTTAGATCTCCTTGCAGTCCAAGGGACTCTCAAGAGTCTTCTCCAGCACCACAGTTCAAAAGCATCAATTCTTCGATGCTCAGCTTTCTTCACAGTCCAACTCTCACATCCATACGTGACCACTGGGAAAACCATACCCTTGACTAGATGGACCTTTGTTGGCAAAGTAATGTCTCTGTCTTTTCAATATGCTATGTAGGTTGGTCATAACTTTTCTTCCAAGGAGTAAGTGTCTTTTAATTTCATGGCTGCAGTCACCATCTGCAGTGATTTTGGAGCCCCCCAAAATAAAGTCTGACACTGTTTCCACTGTTTCCCCATCAATTTCCCATGAAATGATGGGACCAGATGCCATGATCTTCGTTTTCTGAATGTTGAGCTTTAAGCCAACCTTTTCACTCTCCTCTTTTACTTTCATCAAGAGGCTTTTTAGTTCCTCTTCACTTTCTGCCATAAGGGTGGTGTCATCTGCATATCTGAGGTTATTGATATTTCTCCCGGCAATCTTGATTCCAGCTTGTGCTTCTTCCAGCCCAGCATTTCTCATGATGTACTCTGCACAGAAGTTAAATAAGTAGGGTGACAATATACAGCCTTGCCATACTCCTTTTCCTAGTTGGAACCAGTCTGTTGTTCCATGTCCAGTTCTAACTGTTGCTTCCTGACCTGCATACAGATTTCTCAAGAGGCAGGTCGCGTGGTCATGAAAGCCTTCTTCATTCATTCATTTTCCTCCCCTACATCATTTTCTCTACTCCCTCACTTGTGCTCCTGGGATTAATTCCCAAATAAACCACCTACACTGAATTATTATCTCAGGGTCAGCTTTTGGAAAAACCTAAAATAAGGCATTCCCTTAGTTTATGCTTTAATGTTGTCAGGTACCTCTCCTTCATAGCATATTTAGAGTTTGTGCAAATATATGAAAAGAGGCCTGAAATAGTGTTCAGTGAATGGTCATGTTTTGGGAGGATTGAATTTTTACTTTCAATGTGGCTTTTTCTTTTATAAGCACTATAATTTTAATAAAATTAATGGCATGAAAAATAAAATCAGAGCCATAAAAATTAATAAAATGATATATTTTGCTTTTAATATGACTGTAGAATACAAACTTGTAATTTAAATAACCTTATTTTGCATGACATGTTTTCACTTTATTTTTCATATACTGATAGAAGGAAATAGCTTCATTTTTTTAGTAGTGAGAATATTTAATTACACCAGCTTAGAGAGAGTCCCCTTATTGTGAGGTTTTGCTAAAATAGAAATTGAAAATTGTAGGTGGCTAAAGAGATAGTATTTCGTCTTACTTGAATTTTTCTTAAAATGGATTTAATGTCATTTGGTCTCTATTAAGTAGTCTAAATTTAAAAGCAACTTAATTATCTTGGTGACTATATTTCACAGTTAAACCATTAGCTTTGCTGCTATAAACATTTTAAAGAGGAAGGAGATAGCTATATTTAGACAAAATGGTATTGAAGTGTGGTCCTCAAACCAATATGAAATTAATGGCTTTTCCTCC
Source organism: Capricornis sumatraensis (assembly GCF_032405125.1). Taxonomy (NCBI): domain Eukaryota; kingdom Metazoa; phylum Chordata; class Mammalia; order Artiodactyla; family Bovidae; genus Capricornis; species Capricornis sumatraensis. Next base: position 33,423,536 of record NC_091073.1, on the reverse strand, counting down.
TTCTTAACTGAAGGTAGAGTGAAAATAGAAATGGAAAGAGTTTAATCCAGTCAGTATGACCCCAACAGCAATTCAGAATACCATTAAGGTTAAATTATTTACCTGGAAATAGGTTTTGTTTGACACTGATAAGGCCATCACACATAAATCCCTGCTTTTTAAAATCAAATGTTTGAAAAGAATAGGGTCCATGAGAGCTTCAGAGAATAGGTATTTACAGATCACAGATTTTTAAAATGACTTTTTAATCAATAGAAAGCAAAAGCTTTCTTTGATTAAGAAAAATGTTTCACTGAGGGCATGGAAAAGCTTTTTTAAAATTTTGATTCTAAAAGATTAATTCAAAATAAATAACTAAAAGGATTATATTATGGAAATACAGGTCCTAGAAGAGCCTTTGGAGTCAGAAGATATGGGTATAGTAATAAATCAAATGTATTTTTTTGTTATTCAATTTTTAAAGATTAAAAATATTAATATTTTATGTTAGAAGAGGTTGGGGCCGTGAAGACACTCACGAATTGCCAGGGGCTGTATACAGCTGGAAAAGCTTAATCTGCATCTCCTTCTACTTACAGGTATTTTCCTATAGTGGGGAAATGCAAAAATGCTCAAAAACCTAGATATAAGAATGTCCTCATAGTATGGCTTATACAACCAGCATTTTTATAAAGAAAATCATTCAAGTGTACAATTATAAAGGCATTAAATAATGATACATCTATGTAATGAAAGATTTGCTGGCCTTTAGAAATAATAATCATGTATAGAAAGGATGTTCATGATCTGTTAAGTGAAAAAAGTACATTTGCAAAGTAAAATATAAAGTCATGTTTAACAAGGACACATATTGCATATTTGAATATGTATACAAAAGCTGAATAAAATGCAGTAGGTACCCCCTTATCCATGGGGATACATTCCAAGATCACCATCCCCAGTGGCTGCCGGAAACTGGAGACAGGACAGATCCCTAGCTCTACTGTTTTTTCCTGTGCTGATGAGTAGCGTATAGCACGTAAACACAGGGGACAAAGGGATGATTCATGTTCCAGGCAGGAAGGAGTAGGATGGCGTGAGATTTCATCACATTATTCAGAATGGTGCACCATGTAGAACTTATGAATTTTTAATTTCTGGAATTTTCCATTTACTATTTCAGACTTGGTTGGTCATGTGTAACTAAAACCAAAGAAAGCAAAACAGCAGATAAGGGGAGACAAATGTATACAATATTATAAATCATGATTAATTTAGTGTAAGATTGCAGCATTGATTTTTACTCTATTTTAAATATCTGTATTTTGTCATTTTCCTGCAATGACTATAGCTTCTAAAATAACAGGTAAACATTACAAAAAATAAGTCAGAACTCCACTATTTATATTTGAGACATTGGGCAAGACACTTAATTCCCTCTTTTTGAGGAAATTATAGTGAAAACTAACTGAGAAATCACTTGTGATACCTTGGCAGAGACGGAGCATTTAATAAAGTTTGATAAATTTGACTTTCAGGGAATCTGACTTCTACTAATGCCTGTGTCTCAATTTAGAAATGTGACCTTGAGCAAATTATTTAACTTCTTCAAATGTTATTTAACTTAATGGATAGTATTAAGGAGCTGTACTGATATTGTCTTCTCTTCCAATCATTTTACTTTGTGGAGAATCTAACATATTGAATATAGCAATATTATTTTCAATATATTAAAAGTATATATGTTTGAGTTTAAAGATATGTTTATACATCAGGAGGGAAAAGGAAATAAAGGAGTGAGCTTTTGTCAATCTGTAGATATGTTTATACTGGACTCAACAGTGCTAAGTCGCTTCAGTCGTGTCCAACTCTGTGTGACCCCATAGACGGCAGCCCAACAGGCTCCTCTGTCCCTGGGATTCTCCAGGCAAGAATACTGGAGTGGGTTGCCATCTCCTTCTCCAATGCATGAAAGTGAAAAGTGAAAGTGAAGTCGCTCAGTCGTGTCCGACTCTTAACGACCCCATGGACTGCAGCCTACCAGGCTCCTCTCTCCCTGGGATTCTCCAGGCAAGAGTATTGGAGCGGGTTGCCATTGCCTTCTCCGAGACTCAACAATGCATACTACTTAAAACTCACATAAATATAATTCAGACTGTAAAGTATGAGAAAGTTGAGAGGAGCAAGGGAGATGAAGAAGTTTGTCAGGCTATCCTAGGAAAGAACTGAGTCAGGGCAACTCAAATATTGCAGCGACTTAAAAGATGACTATACTGCTGGCCACTTCTGTGGGTCAAAAGCAGTAACATTAAAGACAGATACTTGAAAATTTAACCTTTATGATCTTTAAAAATAGAAGTAAAGTCCAGAATTCCATGGTACTATCCCAACGGAGAGCCCCAAGGTGGCCACCCCAATTAATCTTTCCAAGGGATGAACCAAGCAGGCTGACAATTAAAAATCTCCCAGTCTTGAGTAACTTAGATATGTCTTCTGTTCCCGGTTCCTGAATTGATTTTAAAAGGCAATAATGGGAAATATACTGGATCATTGGCTTCAAACATCCCCAGCTCTTTGGTAGGAGCTAGATGAATACTGCAAACTATTCAACATAAAGCTATTTAAGTAAGACTAGATTGCTGGTGAAGAAGAATGGGTATGACAGGAATATTAATTCTAGGAGTTTCCATGGAAAAGGTCATGACTACTGGTGCTTGAATTATGAACTATGTTTGCATGAACTATGAAAAGAAAGTGATATAATGAATGAAATGTTCCTAAATTGGCACTCCATAAATTTGGTTTCTAGTCCTAGTTTTTCTATTAACTATGCAATTTTATGTGTGTAATATCACCTATATGAACTTTGGTTTCTTCCCGCTAAACGGACTTCACAATATTATTTGTTTCCTGTGGCTTCTATGACAAATACCACTGACATAATTATAGAGCTTCATTTTCTCATAGTTCTGAAGGCCACAGGTCTGAGAGAATTTTACTGGGTCAAAATTAAGTTAGTAGAGCCACACTGTCTCTGAAGGCTATAGGGGAGAATCTGTTTCTTGCCTCTTAGAGGTTATGGTGGCTTCTTGCTGCGTCCAGCACTGCAGGTGAGAAAGACCTGAAACGGGGCGAGTGCGTGATGAAAAGACACATAATTTAGCAACTGGGGAATCACGGGGCCCTCCTGCTCTCCATGGCAGGAACACAAAATGGCTCCTTTCAGCCCACACTTTATTGGCAAAAGTCACATGAGATCATTAGGGAATAGCTATACTGGGCAGTTTGATTAGCCTAGGCTCTGGTGTTGATCAGAAATCTTGTTTTGTTTCCATGGAGACAGACGCAGGGGTAGGCAGTGAAGCAAGCAGAGCGGAGAGCACGTCCAGCCCCGAAAATGTCCGTTCAGCATGCTTAATAGGACAATCACTAGGGTGCAGTTTGCCACACCCCCGAGGCATGGGGGCAGGTTCTGGTCTCTGCTCCACCAGGCTACAACAGCTTCTCGCATTCTTTGGATTATGGCTACATGACTCCAATCTCTGCCTCCATCTTCACAATGACTTTGTGTGTGGCGGGGTTGAGGGGGTGGGTAATGGATATGTGTGTGTGTGTGTGTGTGGCTACATGACTCCAGTCTCTGCCTCCATCTTCACAATAACTTCGTGTGTGTGTGTGTATGGCTGCATGATTCCAATCTCTGCCTCCAACTTCACAATGACTTTGTGTGTGGTGGGGGTGGTGGGGGGAGGTGGGTAATGGATGTGTGTGTGTGTGTGTGTGTGTGTGTGTGTGTGTGTGTGTGGCTACATGACTCCAGTCTCTGCCTCCATCTTCACAATGACTTCATGTGTGTGTGTGTGTGTGTGTGTGCATGCAGATGCGTGCACCTTCTGTGTGGTATGAAATCTTTCTCTGTGATATGAAATCTTACTCTGTGTCCCTGTTATAAAGACATGTATGAGCTTACAGGTACTTGGAATTAGGATGTGGGTATTTTTTCAGGAGGCCCTTTTTTGGCCTGCTGTCACCACTTGGTTGACAGGGTCTAGTTTTATAAGGCAATAACTCTTTAGGAAGAAGTACTTTGTTCTTTAAAAATTCCATGGAGTCCTAGTGACAGAATGAGAAATTAAACACAGTTTCTTAGCTCCATCCTACTTCTCTTTTTATCCCAAACTATCTATTTCTGAAAAAAAAGGTACAAATGGTGGTGGTGGTGGTGGGGGTAATAGTGGTAAAAATGTAATTTACTTCTTTAGCTATATCACAGAATATTTTAAAATAGCATTCTAAAACCCAATCTTGCAGAGCTGTACAGAAAGCTCAAGTATCTAAGTCAAAGTATTTAAGTTTTTTTAATTAGATTTTTTTTTACCATATTTGCTAGCAATCTGAAACTCATGAATGTATAAGAATTAGGAAAGGACCTGAATATGTTTTGACAACAATAGAGAGCTAATAGCTGCGAAAATAAAACACACTAGAATAAACTAAAAAATTTAGGTCTTTGTTTCAATTTCAATAAAAGGCAAACCCAACAGATCAATGAAAGTATTATCTTTTAAAAAATGATATATTTGGGCTATTTTCTCAGAAACAATGACTAGTAAATGAAAACTTTGGTTGCACAGTATAATTTCAAGATTGGTTCCTTTTCAAGGTTAAATGGAGGGATCTAGAACTCCTGAAAGTGATTTCCTGTGACGTTTCCAAACATGACTGATGGACAGGGTTGGATTCAATGCAGATTCAATAGAGCTTTCAGCAATGTAATTCAGGTGGAATAAGGATTCTGTGAATCATCCAACTGGGTTCTGAATTTCAGGGCAAAGAAAGTGAGGTCTGAGACTTACCAGCATTCAGTCTCAGACTTTGGAATGTTTTAAAGTGACTGCTATGAAATATGAAGTGTATTAACTAAGTAGCATACTACCACCACCATCACAAATTTCAAATAATGAACCATTCTTCTGATGATAATTCTGGAGTATGATGAGTGGAGAAAAAACATCTAACATTCCATTCCATTCTAAAATTATAGAGTTATTAGAATAGAAAGCATAACAGGACAATAATGATGGATGAAATAAGTACCCCTAACTACAGGCTCTTTTCAAAGCCTTAAACAATAAACATTCATTTACTCATTCAGTATTTGTAGGATGACAGCTCTACTGTTTCTTAAACACTGGGAATAGTTTGACTTTATCTTTGTCCTTAGAAGTTTTCCCTTTCCTTAGAAACTAATCAAGGTAGACCAAAAAAAAAAAAAAAAAAATCTGTGGATTGTAAACAGTTAAGCACAGAGAGACAGGGTTGATTAGATCTGCTGGGAAAAAGTAGTTTATGTCCTGAATAAGATATGATAGGATGTGAATAAATACAAGGTTTATAGATGTGGAGTGGCAAGGCAAGTGTACAAAACTTCCTTGAATATTGGCGTTAAGGAAGAGATGAAAAGGGAGGGGAGTTCAGTGTTGAGGAATTTTGAACATTTCATATCAAATGACTGTAAACTATGATGTTGCCTACTGAACATAATGAAAAAGGAGATTGATGTTTAGAGAAATATGGGAAAGATTTAAACAGTGCACATGGACAATGGAAATGTGAGCAACAAATCCATGACATGTAAACGAAAAAAGGAATACTATGCAGTGAGGAACCAGCTTGAGAAGTGTAATGGCATAGTGGAAAAATTACAGAATTATTAGAATAGAAAGCATAACAGGGCAATAAGGATGGATGAAATAAGTATTATGTATTTCCCAGTGCTAGTGGTTGGAAAGGTTAGAAACCTAAAGGTCTGCAGTCATTATCAAAATGATTTGGAACCAATTCTGTAAGAGACAGAGTTGAATGGAAAGAAGTACAAGAAATGGAGCAATATCCTGGGAGACCACGTTGAGGTTAAGTAGCCAGGAATTATAACCAAGACAGTAACTAGCGCAGTTGGTCAGAAGGATGAGGACAAGTGAGAATACAACGGATTGTATCCGTAAAGGGGAATTACAGACCTTGGAGTTTTAGGTATAGCTTTTCCATTAGTTTGAGAGACTGAAGATGAAGGAACCTTTGTGGCTAAGATAAGCAGATGTTCTTGATGTTTAAATCATCCGAGGTAACAGAAGCCAGAGTTGAGAGGAAAATGAAGAGCCTGGCACTAAAGTTATTGAAGATGGTGAAGAGCTTTCATGGAGGTCTATAGCTGTTTGTGAACATTAGACTAGGGCAGGAAATTCACTCATTTATTGAACACATATATATTGCCTGCTGTATGCCTGGCACACTTCAGTAGTGAACAAAAATATACAAAGTCCCTACTCTTGTATAATATACATTTTAGTTGGAGAGACAGAAAATAAACAAGCAAACAAAATAATACCAGGTGATGATAAGGTATGAACAAAATGAAGCAGAATTATTATACTGTGATATATAAGTTTAGGGAAGAACTCAAAATAGAAGATAATGTTTGACATTAGAGATGAGACCTGATGGAAGAAAGCCAGATTGATATCTGTAGGAAGAGTAGTTCTGACAAATATCGATGAAAAAATTATGCATGCAACCTAGAAATTGAGAGTTAGATTTTATTCCATGGAAGTGTTAGGTCTTGGGAGGCAGTATCTCTAGTGACCCTTAGAGAGCTGACTCTGAGGAGGCAGGATGGGAGCCAGGCTATGTACAAGTTTGCAGTGAGGGGCAGGGGAATCTAAATATTGAATGATTACTGTTAATTGAGAAAAAAACTAAATTTCTCATGTGAAGAGATTTAGAGATCTGCTATGTATGGAAAATGCAAGCATTTGGGCTTGCTGAAATCATTTCTTTCATATGCATCTAGCTATCTGGGGCCAATCCTGCTTTCCTTATTATTATCATCATACTAATTCCTTGTTTACCATAAAAGATGGCAATCATGGCAGATGGCCACATCTGACATCCCCCCAACTCCTCAACTCTTACAAGGGAGAAAATAGCTGATGGCTTGGAAATGGCTGGCTTTCTTTCACCAAGGCTCAGAAATTTGCATTTGGAAAAGGCTTGTTTACTGGTAGCACAAAATGTTTCATTTCACACAAATAATAAAGCAAAACAAACAAAAAACAAAAAACCCTTGACAGAAACCTCATAGGAGTTTAAAGACTAACAGAAAGAGGCAAGTATGACTAGTATACAGGGTGCTTAGGGTTGTAGGCAGAGGCAGAAGTAACGGAGAAAGCCAAAAGAAAAAAAAAAAAGAAGTGTATTGGGCTTTATAAGTCAAAATAGTCAGTTTCAGTTTTATTCTGGGTTAAATGGAAAGTTGTTCAGTCACTCAGTCCTCTCCGACTCTGGACGATCCCATCAACTGCAGCATGCCAGGCTTCCTTGTCCTTTACTATCTCCTGGAATTTGCTCGAACTCATGTCCATCGAATCAGTGATGCCATCCAACCATCTCATCCTTTGTCGTCCCCTTCTCCTCCTGTGTTCAATCTTTCCCAACACTAGGGTCTTCACATCAGGTGGCCAAAGAATTGGAGTTTCAGCTTCAGCATCAATCCTTCTGTTAAGCAGGTAGATTAGGGAAAAGGAGTCCAAAATGGCAGTGGCTAAAAAAAAAAGGAAGGTCAAAGGAAGGTCCGAGGACCAGAGTGAAGACTTCAGGTAGAACAAACTGCACTCCTGGCTAAGCCCAATTTGCACAGGGCAGGCGCCGAGGGCTCTAATGTCTGTTGCTCCAAATCTTTGTTGTGACAAGACAAAGAACCGAGGAACATACACTTGCTGACACTTCCAACGAATATTCAGGATTGATTTCCTTTAGGATTGGCTGGTTTAATCTTCTTGCAGTGCATGGGACTCACAAGAGTATTCTCCAATACCACAATTCCAAAGCATCAATTCTTCAGCACTCAGCCTTCTTTATGATCCAACTCTCACATCCATACACAACTACTGAAAAATAGCCTTGACTATATGGCTCTTTGTTGGCAAAGCGATGTCTCTGCTTTTTCATATGCTGGCTAGGTTTGTCAAAGCTTTTCTTCCAAGGAGCAAATATCTTTTAATTTCATGGTTAGCATCACTGCCTACAGTTATTTTGTAGCCCAAGAAAATAAAGTCTGTCACTGTTTCCACTGTTTCCACATCTATTTGCTATGAAATGATGGGACTGGATGCCATGATGATCTTAATTTTTTGAATGTTAAGCTTTAAGCCAACATTTTCACTCTCCTCTTTCACTTTTACTTAGAGGCTCTTCAGTTCTGCCTTGCTTTCTGCCATTAGGATGTGGTGTCATCTGCATATCTGAGGTTACTGTTATTTTTCCTGGCAATCTCGATTCCAGCTTGAACTTCATCCCAACCCAGCATGTCATATGATATACTCTGCATATAAGGTGAATAAGCAGTGTGACAATATACAGCCTTGATGTACTCCTTTCCCAATTTGGAACCAGTCTGTTTTTCCATGTCCAGTTCTAATTGTTGCTTCTTGACCTCGTACAAGTTCCTTAGGAGGCAGGAAAGGTGGTCTGATAATCCCATATCTTGAAGAATTTTCCACAGTTTGTTGTGATCCACACAGTCAAAGGCTTCATTCCATACTCAATGAAGCAGAAGTCTGTATTTTTCTGGAATTCTCTTGCTTTTTCTATGATCCAAAGGATGTTGGCAATTTGATCTCTGGTTCCTCTACTTTTTCTAAAACCAGTTTGACCATCTGGAAGCTCTTGGTTCATATACTGTTGAAGCCTAGCTTGAAGGATTTTGAGTATTACCTTGCTACATATGAAATGAGTGCAATTGTGTGATCGTTTGAGCATTCTTTGGCATTGCCTTTCTTTGGCATTGGAATGAAAACTGACTTTTTCCAGCCCTGTGGCCACTGCTGAGTTTTCCAAATCTGCTGGCATATTGAGTGCAGTACTTTAACAGCATCATCTTTTAGGATTTGAAACAGCTCAGCTGGAATTCCATCACCTCCAATAACTTTGTTCTTAGTGGAACTTCCAAAGGGCTGTTTGACTTCACACTCCAGGATGTCTGGCTCTAGGTGACTGATCACACCATCCTGGATATCTGGGTCATTAAAACTTTTTTGTATAGTTCTGTGTTTCTTGCCACCTCTTCTTAATCTCTTCTGGTTCCATTAGGTCCATACCATTTCTGTCCTTTGTTGTACTCATCTTTGCATGGAATATTCCGTTGGTATCTCTAATTTTCTTGAAGAGATCTCTAGTCTTTCCCATTGTATTGTTTTCCTATAATGGAAAATTGGCACTCTAATTAATACCCGGTAGTCATGGAAAAGGAAATGGCAACCCATTCCAGTGTTCTTGCCTGGAGAATCCCAGGGGCGGGGATGCCTCATGGGCTTCCATCTATTGGGTCTCACAGAGTTGGACAGTACTGAAGTGACTTAGCAGCAGCAGCAGCAGCAGTAATGGTAGAGTAAAGCTAGAGGAAATTATTAGGAAAGCAATTTAATACCCATTAGCCAATTTTGGTTGCTTGGGCTAGGGTGGCATGGTGAAGATGATGAGCAGTGGTTGGAAACTGGATATATCTTCCTGAAGAATAGAATGTAGGGGGTGGGGGAGTGTTTGATGCTGACTGTAAGGTTTTTAGCCCAAATAAATTGCCACTGAACTGGAGAATACTGGGCAATGGGCAGGTTAGAGGGTGAAGAAAAATCAGTATTCATTTTTGCTCATGTTAAGTATGAGATGTGACTAAGACACCCTTAAAATTTCCCTCAGCTTGACAAAGCTTTAAAAAGATTTCTTCCCAACTGTAGGCCTCTGTCATCCCTTTTTAAGGAGCATTTATTTTAGAAATATGCAAGAGAAAACTTCCTCTGTCCCTCTGAGATGCAAATCTTTTACAATCCAGAAGTCTTTCTCTAGGATCTGGGAGAAATCTCTTTGAGAGATAATCATAAAGAAAGCACTCTTATCTCAGCTTCTGTGGAAGGGTTGGAGACTAACCACAATAAGTACCAATTACCAAAACTGATGGCCTAGACACATTGACCAAGCTTGACCCAGTCCTTTCTACTTTTGTTTTTGTTTCAATAGAATTGAGTTCAGTCTCTTTCCCCTATTGTAATAGTCTTGAGTGACGTCTTCCTTATCTAACTGATCTTATCTGATTTTTCTTTTATATATGTTTATTATATCTAACCTAGATAGCATATTCAAAAGCAGAGAAATTACTTTGCTGACTAAGGTCCGTCTAGTCAAGGCTATGGTTTTTCCTGTAGTCATGTATGGATGTGAGAGTTGGACTGTGAAGAAGGCTGAGCGCCAAAGAATTGATGCTTTAGAACTGTGGTGTTGGAGAAGACTCTTGAGAGTCCCTTGGACTGCAAGGAGATCCAACCAGTCCATTCTGAAGGAGATCAACCCTGGGATTTCTTTGGAAGGAATGATGCTAAAGCTGAAGCTCCAGTACTTTGGCCACCTCATGCGAAGAGTTGACTCACTGGAAAAGACTCATGCTGGGAGGGATTGGGGGCAGGAGGAGAAGGGGATGACAGAGGATGAGATGGCTGGATGGCGTCACTGACTTGATGGACGTGAGTCTGAGTGAACTCTGGGAGTTGGTGATGGAAAGGGAGGCCTGGCATGCTGTGATTCATGGGGCTGCAAAGAGTCGGACACGACTGAGCGACTGAACTGAACTGAATTATATCTAAATCAAGATAACAATATATGAAGGCATATAAGTCTGGAGTTCCATGAAGCAGTTCAGGCCAGAAATACAAATTTAGAAACTTTCAGGGTAGCGGTCACATTTAAATCTATGAGAGGAGGAGAGATCACTTGGGTTAGAGCATGGAGTCTTGCAGTATTCCAGTGTTTAGAGGTATGGGATATGGAAAAGATTCACCAAAGGAAAGTGAGAAGGAGCAGCTAGTTTGGTACTCCAAAGGTCAAGTACAGAAATTGTTCCAAGTAATAGTGATCAACTGTATCAAATAGTTCTGACTGATCCAATTGGATAACTGATAAATGACCCCTTGATTGTATAATACAGAGTTCTTTTGTGCAGTTGGCAAGAGCAGCTTCAGTGGAGTGGAAAGTATAAAGTCTGAATGAAGTGGGAACAAGAGGGCATAGGAAGAGAGGAGGGAGAAACTGACTTCAGAAGCTCTTTTTGAGGAATGTTGCTTAGAACTAGCAGAGAAATGTGGCACAAACTTTTAAAGGATATAGAATCAATGGAAGATTTTTTTAAGGTCATATATATTTGTATACTAATAGAAGTGAACCATTATAGAGAAAAATGATGTGATTATGGAAGAGAGAAAACAGGCCATAGCAAAAGCAGTGACCTTGTTTATGCTTAAGTGGATGGGTTCCATTACTGAAATGAATAGGTTGACCTTACATAGAAAAAAAGGGTAATTTGTTCCTTGACCTTCTGGCAGAGTGTATGAGTATTGATGTTGGTGGATAAGGTGATATGGGCACCTGGAAGTTCTCTGATTACTTCCACTTCCTCAATGAAGTCAGAAGCACAATCATTAGTTGAAAGTGTGGTAGGGGGAGAAGGTGGTGGAAATTTTAGCAGAGAAAATCATTGTTAATGATGAGATTTAGGTATGACCATAGCTGAGGTGGGATGGAAGCAGTATCATTGGATAGTGAGGCCAGCTATTAGGGGTAATAAGTTTGTGGATATTGAAGTTACTAAGACATAGGTGAGGAATAGTCAAGGAGAGTAGATAGTTGGGAACTAAAACCTCTAGGGAATTATGGCCAGAAATTCAGAGATCTGTAGTCAAGGAGAATTGAATTAAAGAGAATTACTGGGTGTTAAACTTGTTGGATAGCATTACATTCATAGCAATGGGGAGTTTTAAAAAGAAGGGAAGGGTCATCCAATGAAAAAGCAGTAAGTAGGAAATCAGTCCTGAAAATTCACTGGAAGGACTGATGTTGAAGCTGAAAGTTGAATACTTGGCCATCTGATGCAAAGAACTGACTCATTTGAAAAGACTCTGATGCTGGGAAAGATTAAAAGCAGGAGAAGGGGACAACAGAGGATGAGATGGTTGGATGGCATCACCGACTCAATGGATATGACTTTAAGTAAACTGGGAGTTGGTGATGGACAGGGAGGCCTGGCATGCTTCAGTCCATGGAGTTGCAGAGTCGACCACGACTGAACTGAGCTGAGGTGAGGAAGGAGACCCTATTGTCGTCAGCGACGGTGGTACAAGAAATATTAAAAGATATTGGCAGATATCTCTTCTGATGGGCAATAGATGACTTTCAGCAGGGAATCGTTTTACAGTTCATTATGTGGATTTATTCAAAGCTCTGAGAAATGTTAAAATTTGATCTAGATCTTTGAAAATTAGTGGATATGAGAAACCTCTAAGGAGCTTGCTTTAAAATGCAGATAGATACTCAGGTGATCAACTTCAACAACATAAGTGATGTCTTGTTGATCATGTGTACCATAGCTGTGTATGGTGTGATGAGAATGGCACTTCTCTTCAGCGGTCTTCCTCCTCCAAATCCATAACCACACTATAATTATGAGAAAAATGTCACACAAACCCCAATTGCGGAACATATTACAAAATACCTAGTTAGTGCTCCTGAAAATCATCAGTTCAGTTCAGTCACTCAGTTGTGTCCTACTCTTTGTGACCCCATGAATTGCAGCACGCCAGGCCTCCCTGTCCATCACCAGCTCCCAGAGTTCATCCAAACTCTTGTCCATCGAGTCAGTGATGCCATCCAGCCATCTCATCCTCTGTCGTCCCCTTCTCCTCCTGCCCCCAATCCCTCCCAGCATCAGACCCCTTTTCCAATGAGTCAACCATGAGGTGGCCAAAGTATTGGAGCTTCAGCTTTAGCATCAGTCCTTCCAAAGAACACCCAGGACTGATCTCCTTTAGAATGGACTGGTTGGATCTCTTTGCAGTCCAAGGGACTCTCAAGAGTCTTCTCCAACACCACAGTTCCAAAGCATCAATTCTTCGGTGATCAGCTTTCTTCACAGTCCAACTCTCACATCCATACATGACCACTGGAAAAACCATAGCCTTGACTAGACGGATCTTTGTTGGCAAAGTAATGTCTCTGCTTTTCAATAGGATATCTAGGTTGGTCATAACTTTTCTTCCAAGGAGTAAGTGTCTTTTAATTTTATGGTTGCAGTCACCATCTGCAGTGATTTTGGAGCCCCCCAAAATAAAGTCTGACACTGTTTCCACTGTTTCCCCATCAATTTCCCATGAAGTGATGGGACCAGATGCCATGATCTTAGTTTTCTGAATGTTGAGCTTTAAGCCAGCTTTTTCACTCTCCTCTTTCACTTTCATCAAGAGGCTCTTTAGCTCTTTTCACTTTCTGCCATAAGGGTTGTGTCATCTGCATATCTGAGGTTATTGACATTTCTCCCAGCAATCTTGATTCCAGCTTGTGCTTCTTCCAGTCCAGCATTTCTCAAGATGTACTCTGCATACAAGTTAAATAAGCAGGGTGACAATATACAGCCTTGATGTTCTCCTTTTCTTATTTGGAAGCAGTCTGTTGTGTTGTTCAAAATCATCAAGGTCATCAAAAATAAGGACAATTTGAAGAATTGTCACAGCCAAGAGGAGCCAAAAGAGACCTGATGATTAAATACAATATGGTCTCCTGGGTGGGATCCTGAAACAGAAAATGACATTGGGGTGAGTGTGGGGGCAGCTAAATAAATCTCAGTGAAGTATGAGTTTCAGTTAATAATAATAGGTCAATATCAGTTTACTAGTTATGATAAGTGTAGCATTGTAATGTAATATGTTGACAATGGAGGAAATTAGTATGGGGTATACATTGACTCTGTATTATTCTAGAACTTTCTGTACATCTGTAAGAATTCTGAAATTAAAAGTTTATTTTGATAAAGGCAGATGCTTGGGTAGTGAGGCACAATAACACTCATTAACCACAACTTTAGCTTTTCCTAACCTAGAAATCCATATCAGTGTATCACATACTGTATACTTTTTGCCTCAGCTTCTTTCTCTCAGTACATTTGTGAAATTTTTTAAGTGTAGCAGCTGATTCTTTTTATTGCTAAGTACATTTCTATTGTGTGAATGTGCTACAATTAATTTAAAAATTCTTCTCTAGATAAAGAATTATTTTTAACAGCCACAGAAGTGGTCCTAATGTAGGTGGTCCACAGATACCATTTTGAGAAACATTTCTGTAAAAATTGATGCTCTGTCTATTGTGTCTTAGTTAATAAACCTTTCCAAGCATGAAAAGATAACTGAGCATCTGAAAATGTTAATACACCTGTGAAATAAAGTGTCAAGCCTGTCTCACTAGCCAGATAAAGGTGAAAAATTAGCAGCAGTAGTCTCATAATGAAAAAGCAAGATATATTAGAATGTCTACATAGACAACAGAAGGAATTTGCAGTCTGAGAGGTCTCATTTGTCTTTAGTTAGTGGATAGTGTTGATTTGTTTATTGGCCTTCAGAGGCTGATGAGAACAGAGGATGAATGCAGGCAGTGTGTTTCTGATGAGGCAGTAAACATCCCTGGCATGATTTGGGTGGTTGGGCCAACACCAATGACAAGGTAACCTTTTGAGTTCTGTAGTACCATGTAATAGACAGAATACGCACTGTGTTTACATGAATGATGTGAGAAAGGAAACATCCTGATAAACTGCAGGGAAGAAAAAAAAAACAGTTGGAAAGAATACATATCTGAATTTAAAAGACAGGAAGAAACAAGAAATTAAGGACGCAGACTTGTTCCTTATGGCTCTCTGAGGTGCAATAATTGAGACTAAGAACACAAATAATATTCTGAACAGGAAAAGAAGGCTGTTGCTGAAACTCTTGGTTAGAATGTATACTACTATGGTGGTAAGCTTCTTTTGTTCCCAAAGAGACCCAGATTCAAAAATTAGAAGAAATCTCTTTGTACTCTTTCTATGTCCACTGGTTGCAATTTCTTCCTCGTGTATATTTTCTTTTTCATTCTCATTATCTCTTTTTTTCTCCTCTTTTGTTTGCATGTTTTATCTTGTTTATATCCTTTTAATTTTACATTTTTACTTTGTCAAAAATATTTCTAAAGCTTAGCTTTTATTTAAATGAAAATTATATTTAGCATTTTAAAGTAGATTTAGAAGAACTAGGAAACACAAAAACCTAAGCCATCAAAGAAATAATCTGCATGACTTTAAAAGAACCTGGGTCTCCTCCTGTAGAATAGCAGCCTGAACATGAAATAAGGATGCTTAGTAATAGACTTCAATCCCTAAGGACAAACCTAGGTGGCTTTCCCTAAATTTCACAAGGAAGTGAGTTTACGAGAACCAGCCAAGATTAGCCAGCCTTGCATTCCAGAAGCAAGCATGATCTCATTTGATTAGCTGTTTAGATTGGCTGCGAAATGCCCCCAAGATTATGTGATGGCTTAATGCTTGGCTTGGTTACACAGTAATATTTTGGTTTCTTAATGATTTGTGGCTATTGCACGTACGGCCTGACTTTGTCTGGCACACTAGATTCACGGATTATTCTTACATAGTTGGAAATAAAAATCTTGAAATCCTGGAATTTATATAGATAACTGAGGTAATTTTAACTGTTGGGAGAATCAAGAGTAATATGCTGAGGAAACCATGTCTGGAGTCAGGCTTTTCAATGACTTCTCATTCAGCTCAATGAATTCTTACTTCTTGGGTATAAAATAGTTTCTTTATGTCTGCAATGCACATCTTTACTGTGGCGCTGCATGTCAGGCCTAGGATTTCTTAAATTCTCTGACCATACAATGACTTGAAAGTCGGCCACAAGACTGTGCCTTACTCTGGGGTTTTCTGTTTTCCTCTGTGCTGCATTTAGGGCATATTCCGCCTTTCCTACAGCTAGCTGGTCAGGGTTTAGTTAAGACGCTCTATCTCCTGCTTAAAAATGAAGAGTCAGGAACCAGACTTGGGTTGAGTTCAAATCTCTATCTACAAGTACCCTGGGAAAATTATTTAAGTTCACTGTGTCTCATTTGCTCCCTTTTTAACCAGCAGATTAAAATAATATGCACAAATAGTGTATAACATTGTTTTGATGATGGAATGAATTATTACCTGCAAAACACTTGGAACAGTCATAGAATGTAGGAAGGGCCTATCACATGCTAGCAGTCATTAGTGTTTTTGATACTTTAATCTTTTTTTTTCTTTCTGTCACTTCAATCTTAGTTGGCAGGAAGCCTTTGGTGATTCTTGTCCTACTCAGAAGGCATCCCGTGAAATAAACACATGTACACATCTCAAGATTTACATAGACCTCTGCTCATGATCACGTTTACAAGATTCCTTCCTACAGCTCTGTGTGATGAATTGGTATTAGAGCCTCCATTTCAGAGACATGTGAACTATAGCACCAGAGAGGTAAGAGAGGTAAAGCATATTGAGCAAGGTTGCCCAGTTGGTTACAGGAGCTTTTCTCATAGCTAACATTTTTAGACCCCTTGGGGAAAGATTGTAGACTAATTAATGAAGAGCCTAATTTGTAAATAATACTCTGAAAGAAAAGAGATCATTTGTTTGAGTGGAGTTCTTATGACCATTTTTTTGTAATTATTTTCTGATACTGCAGTGTCATTTGTACAATAAAAATTTTCAAGAAAGAATAGTGCTATTTTCCAATATGTATAATGACGATAAAGGAGCTCAGTTAATTCTTTCTTTTCCTATGTGTTTGTCTGTATGTTAGTCAGCTCAGAGTTGCCGTAACAAAATACCATGGACTGTGTGGCTTAAACAATATACATTTATTTCCTACGGGTCTGGAGGCTGGGAAGTCCAAGACCAAGTTACAGGCTGATTCAGTTCTTCAGTAAGGGCTCTATTCCTGGCTTGCAGATGGCCACCTTCTTGCTGTGTCCTTACATAGCAAAGTGAGGGAGAAACAGATCGTGCATGCGACAGGGAAGGCTCTGGTGTCTTTTCTTATAAGGGCACTGCTCCCTTTATGAAATTCCCACCCTCATTACATCATATAAACTTAATTACCTCCCATCCCCAAATGTCATTGTATTAGGGGTATCAAATTCAACATATGAATTGGTTGAGGAGGAATATAATTCAATCTATAAGAGTTTGTTTGTTGGTGAGAACCTGCAGTAATTTGTGGTGGCTTTTTATAAAGCCCAAATATTAGATTTTTAAAGGATCCTATGTTTTTAAGTCCAAAAATACTGTATAAACATAAGCATCAATTCTACTGAGAGATGTTTACTAAAAGCTAAGTTATTGAGACATCTAAAAAGATTCATATTAAAGGCCAGGCACATAAGATAGACACATTCCTCTTTTACAGTCATAGTAAAAGTTGGCAGGTGCCTAGATGATGTAAATCATGAGTTTCTTAAATTCCCTCTGTCTTTCTGAAAGCCAGTCAAGTACTAGATTCTGAAATTACCAACATGAATATCAAGATTTCTTTGGGTTAATATTAGGCCTTCCTAAAGATGCTTCTATAGTGTGAATATGTTCCCTGGAGAGTAGCAGGTAGTGACTCCTGAGCACAGGAAATTTCTCCTTCATAAGAGAGAATCAGAGGAGGACTTCCCTGGGGGTCCAGGGTTAAGACTGCCCCTTCCAGTGCAAGGGGTGTGGGTTCGATTCCTGGTCAGGGAGTGAGTTCCCACAAGCCTCACAGCCAAAAACCAAAACATAAACAGAAGCACTTTTGTAACAAAGTCAATAAAGACTTAAAAAATGGTCCACATTAAAAAAAAAAAATCTTGAAAGAGAGAATCATAGAGAATGGAACTAGGCAATGTGATGTAGTATTTTTAAGTTTGGAAATGGAGAAGAGAGGGCTCAGGGCATGACCCTGGGTTGTCCCTTTAGAATCCCATGGCAGGCCAGGAATAGGATGGACAGAATGAGATCCTTGAAGTGCAGGATGGTGCCTAAAAGATAAAAAGGGCTCCTTATTAGTATTTTTGGTTTATTAATGTTTCACTGGATGACCACCAGTAAACTATTGTAAAATCCAAACTCCACAACTATTGCTGTTTTTTTTTCAAATAAGCAAACTAATTGGAGATGTAGAACTATAGTTCTCTTTGAGAGGCAGTTAAGAATGTGACAATCAGATGAGGAAAGGCCCTAAAACTGAGGAGTATACACTTTTCTTGAAGGAAATCTTTGGGTTTATGTTCACTTTAAATGCTGAGAAGCTTAAATGACATTTTATAACAGTGAGTGTATCTCTATAAATCTTGAGTTTCCAACAAAAGATATGGCCGAATTAACTGCAAATTAGTTAATTTCCAAATAATAATTCATATTTTAAAGTGGGCTTAACATATGGGAAAATATGAAAAGTGAAATGCTTTATATCCAATTTCATTATTGTAAAGTTGCTTCATAATTAAAATTTCACCAGAAGTTATGTTGTAGTTTTGCAAACTGGGACCTGAAATAGTAAATAACAGCTGTAAGGATTCTGGTAACTTCCTAAACTCTTAGTAATTAGCTGTTCATAAAATTATTTAGAATGTCATTTTTATTATGTCACCAAGTAGTTAATATTTCAACATGGTTGTATCCCAATTAAAAATTTGAATTTTCCAGTGAGAATCAGAGCAGCAAAAATACCTTTTCGGTTAATAACAGGATTACTCAATACCACAGATTGCGACCAGCTGAAAGTTCCTGTGAAGCAGGGTTTCTCAACCAGGGGATTATTGACATTTTGGAGTGGGTCAGTTTTTTGTTATGTGGGCTGTCCTATGATGGTAAGATTTTTAGCCACATCTCCAGGCTCTTCCCACTAGATGCCAGGAGCACCATCTTTTCAGCTGTGATAAGGAAAAATGTCTCCAGAGACTGCCAACTGTCCCCCAGCCTGGGCCAGAGAGGAGGGAGATGCCCCCTTGTTGAGAAGCACTACTCTAAGGGAATAAATACTCCTGGTTTTCACATGGGCGAATGGCTTAGCCTTTGGTGGTTGGCCCAAGAATACACTTAGGTTTTATGGCCCTGAGTCATGCTTCAAGTAGTATTAATTCATCTGACTCATTCTGAACCTCGGCTAGTAGAGAACAGTGCCCAATTCTCTGGGTTACTGATTTTGATAACTGAGTGATTTGATGGTTCTATAATTCAGACTGTCTCTGTTGCTTGCTGTATGGCACTTTAAGGAAATTATAAATTTTAAATGGCATTTTTACTAAGCATCGCAAGAGTAACAGTGACTGTATGTTTCTAACAAATACACAAAGATGTAATTTTAAAAGTGTTTGTGTGCATAGATCTTCTTGGCATTTGGGGCTAGAATCTTTCTGGACCTCTTTAATTGTCCAGCTTTCTTTCTTGATTCATTTACTCTATGAAATAAGAAATACACAGATCTTTCTAATTTTACTGAAGATACATTACACTTCATGAGATGGTGTCTCATGGATCTGATGGTGGATATCTGTCTGTGTTTGTGTGTGTCTTTCTCTCTCCCACACACACAGTCACACATACACATTTCCTGTGGTGATGGAAAGCAATGGTATATAAAATTTGAAAGAAAAGTCTAAAGAAAAACCTTTAAAGGTTTTTTTAATGACAAGGGAAAGACAGTGTGGCATTCTTTCTATATTAGCGCTAGTCAGATGTGAGTATACACAAAATGGCCAAATCTAGGAATAAAGTGCTCCCCAAAATAAACTCTGCTGGAAGAGCATTACTCTTTAGTATTCACCATGTGTGTTTTTTTTTAATTGCCCAATATAGAAGACTAAAACTTTTCACTGTAAGCTTTTAATATGTTGTGTATTAATGTTAGTAATAAATGAAGACTGGTGTTGCTTTGCTTAAAGATAATTATTTTAAAAATATAATCTGTCATCAGTGAAAGAGCATGTGAGATTCTTTAAGGTCTTTAGTGTAACTGCTTACAGAGCACCAATGGTGGAGGAGTGGAAGGCAAGGCTGGGGAAGGAGTTTTTTAACTCTTTATATTGGGATATAGCTGATTAACAAACAGTGTTGTGACAGTTTCAGGTGGACAACAAAGGGACTCAGCCAAATGTATATACATGTATCCATTCTCCCTTAAACTCTCCTCCCATCCAGGCTACCACATAACATTGAACAGAGTTCCATGTGCTATCCAGTAGGTGTTGGTTATCCACTTAAAATATAGCAATGTGTACGTGTCCATCCCAGACTCCCTAGCTATCCGTTCTCCCCATTTCCCCCACTGTGAACCATAAATTCATTTTCTAAGTCTGTTGGTCTGTTTCTGTTTTGCCAGTAAGTTCACTTGTATAATTTATTTTTAGACTCCACATATAAAAATGTCATAGGATATTTCTTCTCTGATTTACTTCACTCAGTATGACAATCTCTCCATCCATGTTGCTGTAAATGACATTATTTAATTCTTTTTAATAGCTGAGTAATATCCCATTGTATATATGTACCACACCTTCTTAATCCATTCCTCTGCCAATGGACATTTAGTTTGCTTTCGTTTCTTGAGTATTGTAAAGACTGCTGCAGTCAACACTGGAGTGCATGTATCCATTCATATTATTCTCTGGTTATAAACCCAGGAGTGGGATTGCAGAGTCATACGGTAGCTCTGTTTTTAGTTTAGGAACCCCCATACTGTTCTCCATAGTGGCTGTACCAACATATTCCCACCAACTGTGTAGGCAGGTTCCCTTCCCTCCATACCCCCCACTTTTTTTTTTTTTTTGTAATAGCCATTCTAGCTGGTGTGAGATGATATCTCGTTATAGTTTTGATTTGCATTTCTCTAATAATTAGCGATGTTGAACATCTTTTCATATGCTTGTTGGCTATTTGTTTGTCTTTTTTGCAGAAATGTTCATTTAGGTCTTTTGCCATTTTTTGAGTGAGTTGTTTGATTTGATGCTTGTAAGTGTCATGAGCTGTTGTAAATTTTGTAGATTTTGTAAATTTACGAAACACTAATCCCTTGTCAGTCACGTCATTTGTGTATATTTTCTCCCAATCTGTGGGTTGCCTTTGTTTTGTTTACTGTTCCCTTTGCTATGCAAAAACTTTTGAGTTTAAGTAGGTCTTACTTGTTTACTTTTGTTTTTATTTCCATTATTCTGGTAGAGAGAGAAAAAATATTTCTGTGATTTATATCTGAGAGTGTTCTGCCTATGTTTTCCTCTTTGGTCTTTAATCCAGTTTGAGCTTATTTTTGTGTTTGGAGTTAAAGAATGATCTAATTTCATTTTTTTACATGTTGTTCAGTGACTCAGTTACGTCCAACTCTTGGACCCATAGACTGCAGCACACCAAGCTTCCCTGTCTTACACTATCTCCCAGAGTTTGCTCAAACTAACGTCCATTGAGTCAATAATGCCATCCAACCATCTTATCCTCTGTCACCCGCTTTTCCTTCTGCCCTCAATCTTTCCCAGCATCGGGGTCTTTTCCAATGAGTTGGCTCTTTGCATCAGGTGGTCAAAGTATTTACATATAGCTGTCCAGTTTTCACAGCATCATTTCTTGAAGAGACTGTCTTTCCAACGTTGTGTAGTCTTGCCTCCTTTGTCACACATTAATTGACCATAGATGCATAGGTTTATTTCTGGATTTTCTATCCTGTTGCATTGGTTTATATTTCTATTTTGTGCCAGTACCATACTGTTTTGATGACTATAGCTTTGTAGTATAGTCTGAAGTAAGGGAACTTGATTTTTCCATTTTTCTTTCTTAAGATTACTTTGACTATTTGGAGTCTTTTTAGCCTCCACACAAATTTTGAGATTTTTTTTTTTGTTTGTTTCAATTCTTTGAAAAATGTCTTTGGTAATTTGATAGTGCTTGCATTGAATCTATAGATTCCCTTGGGTAGTATAGTCATTTTGACAATATTGATTCTTCCAATCCACGAACATGGTATATCTTTCCATCTGCTATGTCTTCTTTGGTTTCTTTCATCAGCATCTTACAGTTTTCTGAGTACAGATCTTTTGCCTACTTAGGTAGGTTTATTTCTGAGTATCTTGTTCTTCTTGATGCAGTGGTAAATGGAATTGTTTCTTGAATTTCTCTTTCGGGTCTTTCATTGTTAGTCTATAGCAATCAACAGATTTCTGTGTATTAATGTTGTAAACTGCAACTTTACCAAATTCATTGAGTTCCAGTTGTTTTCTGGTAGCATCTTTAGGATCTTCTATGTATGGTATCATGTCATCTGCAAACAATGACAGTTTAACTTCTTTTCTAATTTGGATTCTCTTTACTTCTTTTTCTTCTCTGATTGCTGTAACTAGGACTCCCAAAACTATGTTGAATAAAAGTGGTGAGAGTGGACATCCTTGTCTTATTCCTGTTCTTTAGAGGGAAGGCTTTCAGCTTTTCACCACTGAGTATGATGCTAGTTATAGGTTTGTTGTGTATGGCCTTTATTATGTTGAGATATGATCACTCTGTGCCCAATTTCTGGAGAGTTTATATCATAAACAGGTGCAGAATTTTGTCAGAAGCTTTTTCTGCATCTGTTGAGATTATCATATAGTTTTTATTCTTCAATTTGTTAATGTGGTCTATCACATTGACTGATTTTCAGATATTGAAAAGTCCTGCATCCCTAGGATGAATCCTACTTAATCATGATGTATGATCTTTTTAATGTATTGTTGAATTCAGATTGCTAATATTTTGTTGAGGATTTTTGCATCTATATTCATCAGTGATATTGGCCTGAAACAGAATTTTTTGAGAGCCTTCAATGACATACCTTGTGATGAGATATTCTTACTATGCGCTGTATCTTTCTAATTTATTTTGGTCATTGGTCATAAAACTGACTGTGCAGTGTTTTTCAGGTTAAAATTACCTCCACACACTTCTGAACACTTTATTCTTACTATATCCCTTATTTGTGAATATAAACTCCCATAGAGAGATTAAGTTACTTATTATAGTTTATTAGTAATATGTAAAGATAGGACTTGAACACAAGTTCTCTTGACCACAAATGCCCACTACCTTTGTGTTCTCTCATCATTTATTTTGAAGAACTGTTCACCCATTTGGAGCCAGGAAAAGGAGATGTCTCATTTTTTTTCTCAGCATGCCAGTCAGGCATCCATGTTTAGGAAGTTTTCTCTGAGGTTTATCATAACCAAACTTTTAGCCTTTGTTTAGAAAATAAGATTAATATTGTGCAGCTGAAATTCTAAATTTAATATATTAAAAAGGAAAATAAAAGCCATACAAAAAGAAAATTAATGAGAGGACTATATATTATATTTTAAAGCTCATTAATTAATATATAGTAATGTTACACTAATTAAAAGTTTATTATTTATGAATGAAGATCAGTGGAAACAAATAGAAACTATAGAAATAATTCTAAAGATATCAGAATTTAGCGTATGTTAGAGGAAGTACTTCAAATCAAGGTGAAAAGATTAAATTTAAAAAGTATTAGGAAAACTGGATATTCATCAAGGAAAAAGGAAAGTGAAGAGCAAGATGGGGAAGGATATTAAGAGGTACAAACTACTAGATTTGAAATAAGATAGAAGGATGTATTACACAGCACAGGGAGTATACTTAATATTTTATAATAACTTTAAGTGGAATACAATCTATAAACATATTCAATCACTCTGTTGTACAGCTGAAACTAATATAATATTGTAAATCAACTATCCTTGACTAAAAAATAATAAACCATAAAAGTGTTTGAAGAAACCATAAAAGAATTGCTTTATAATTTTCATTGAGGAAAAACCTTCCTGGCATTATAACCCAGATGCCAAAAAATATATTTTTTGACAAGTTAGCTACCAAACACAAACACACACAATTGCACAAATCATTCATAGAAAAATACACTATGAAAAAATAAAATCACAGGAAAAACTGGTAAAACGTTTAGAACTAATGCTAGAAAAAAGGCTAATTTCTTGATTAAAAATAGGAGTTCTTATATTGATAAGAAAAAGACCAACAAACTTAATGGAGAAAAAGACATATTTTATAGAAAATAAAATGGATGTGGGTAACAAGCATGCAGAAGCTTGCCCAACCTCACTTATAAGAGAATTGCAATTTAAAAATATACTGGAAATACTATTTTACTCTTTGGAAAATATTTTAAAACATGTTTGATCATGAATTGGTTTTCTTCCAGGATGTGGGAAAATATGAACTCTCATGGAAATGTAACTTGTTACAACCTCAGTGGAAAGTCATTAGGCAATATCTAAGAAAATCACAAACACATGTGTCCTTAGACCCAGAATTGCACTTCTGAAAAATATTAAGCATATAAACTTTGTGTATGCAAAGTGACTTGGGTACATGGTTATTTATTGTAGTTTTATATGTCAAAGCCAAAAATGGGAAATAATCCTATGTGCATCAGGATGGAAATGATTAAATATACTCAGTGTTATCTGCTGCCATAGGAGAGAATAAGAAAGTTTTTATGTATGGACATAAATTCATTTTCATGATTTAGTGATAAAAGTGTGTGTATACACATACATATACACTCATCTCTACATTTATTCGCATACTGTACACACAAAATTACTCTAGAACTATGTGGACAAATGATTCATAGTTGTTGCCTCTGTAAAAACTGGGTACTCAGGGACTGGTGTGGTGGAGTGATTTTTTTAAAATATAAACCCTTTAGTACCTATGGGATTTTGTGCCATGTGAATGCATTGACTTTTAAAAAGTCAATTCTGAATTAAAAAAAAAATAATTTGAAACTGAGTGTCAGAAGACATGCAAGTTCTTCAGAATCCACCATTGTTGAGGTGAATCCACAAGCTCAGCCTACTTGCTTCAGTTCAGTTCAGTCACTCAGTCACATCCAACTCTTTGCGATCCCATGGACTGCAGCATGCCAGGCTTCCCTGTCTATTACCAACTCCTGGAGCTTGCTCAAACTCATGTCCATCGAGTCCGTGATGCCATCCAACCATCTCATCCTCTGTCTACTTGGTGTAAGAGCTTTTTGCTAATCCATCTAGCCATTACGAACAATAAAAATCGTGGAGTTGCATTACTTGACTCTGTTTGATTTAGTGTATTCTTGAGCTTCTTCTTTTACCACCAGTACCTCAAGTCCTTCTGAATCAATATTTCTGATTCAAACCCTTGTGAAAAACTGTAATATTGATTCAATTATTTATTAGTACCACTATCTGGCTTTTTTGCCAGAGCATTATTGGCTATTGGTCAGTCTATATTTTGCGTAAACTTGCAGCAGTGACTCATTCTCATGCAATCAGCTATGGCCAGGTTGTTAGTTAATTTCAGTCATATATGATTGGAATCCTTTAGAGAGTGATTGCTAAGAATTCCATTTCTCCTGCCAACCATTATCCCATGTGTTTGCTTCCTTTGCAGCAAACCTTCTCAAAAAGCAAAGAAATGAACAAACAAAACAATCTCTTGCTCGATTTCTTTCTTTTCATTGTTATTAAATCTGTTCTAGTCTCACTGCTTATCACCCAGTCACCACTGACCTTTGTCAATTGCTAAATTCAAAGAAAACAATCAGTCATTTTATTAGACTTCTCAGCTGTCTTCTTGTCAGGCTAGGATTTGGAAATAGGGAAAGAAGAATGTATATAGAGATTATACTTTATCTGTATTGCTTGAATATTTTAGGAGAATATATGTATACATTACTTGTAAATTTTTTAACTTTAAAAACAAAATACTTTTTAAAAGTCTTACAATATTAATGTAGAGCATGGCTGCATTCAGGGATTTAATAAAATCCTGATTATTAGTCCCTCATTCTCAGTTTTACTCATGTGCTTTCATTCATTTTTATACTGTCCTTGCTTTATTGCAATGTGGCTGCCATTTACCCCAAAATTGTTATCTATTCTCAGCAGATCTGCTTTTCTCAACTAAGAGGTTCAAAAGAGTCCTGGAAATATTGCTGCTGCTGCTGCTAAGTCGCTTCAGTCACGTCCAACTCTGTGCGACCCCATAGGTGGCAGCCCACCAGACTCCCCCATCCCTGGGATTCTCCAGGCAAGAACACTCGAGTGGGTTGCCATTTCCTTCTCCAATGCACGAAAGTGAAGAGTGAAAATGAAGTCGCTCAGTCATGTCCGACTCTTAGCGACCCCATGGACTGCAGCCTACCAGGCTCCTCCGTCCATGGGATTCTCCAGGCAAAAGTACTGGAGTGGGGTGCCATTGCCTCCTGGAAATGAGTCTCACTGAATTATAATTGGGTAGTAACCAAGCAGGTGTGTTACTTTGATTGGTCAGGGCAGATTGTAGGCTTCAGTAATACCAAATGAATTAGGAGAAACAGAGGAATAGTTTTCACTACAGGTCTGTATGCTGGCACTAGAAGAATGGTAGGATGTTTTAACTACTACCAAACTTTAACTTCGGAGAAGGCAGTGGTGACCCACTCCAGTACTCTTGCCTGGAAAATCCCATGGACGGAGGAACCTGATAGGCTGCAGCCCATGGAGTCGCTGAGTCGGACAAGACTGAGCGACTTCCCTTTCACTCTTCACTTTCATGCATTGGAGAAGGACATGGCAACCCACTCGAGTGTTCTTGCCTGGAGAATCCCAGGGACGGGGGAGCCTGGTGGGCTGCCATCTATGGGGTCGCGCAGAGTCGGACACGACTGAAGCAACTTAGCAGTAGCAGCAGCAGCAAACTTTAACTTATTTAACTTATTTTCCTTTAACTTATTCGAAGACTTACTAATGTGTGTATTTTTCTGAACTTGTAAAATTCAGCTTAAATCAGTGTAAAAGGCATCCATCTACATTCCTACCAACTGTTTGTAAATAAATGTTATACTCTAAAGCTGTCCCCCACCTGTAAGAAACCTATCTATTTTTTCTTATATGATTCTTAAGTATCTTCTGACAATAAATTGGCAGTGAAATGTTTAATCCCTAAGGCATCACTGGGCCAGTGAAAAGAAGTGGAACAACTTATCTACCAGCATTACTTTTTGGATAAAAATGTGAGATACTAATTTGACTGATCTTAAAGAAAAAGTGTTTTAATTTTTACTTTCAAGTCAGATATGCCTAGATTTTAATCACTATGGATAAGAGAGTGATTTGGATCATTCCTCTTAATTGGTGGAAGGTATATTGACTATAAATCCCCAGCCTGTCTCACCCCAATAAACTCTACATCTGTTTATCTTAATTGAAATTGGAATAAGTGCAAAGGGATAAATGTGATGAGGAAGATAAACTGCTAGAAGCTGTTAACATTTATTATGATCATCCCTACATATTGGCCAACAGATATTTTTAGAAAAACTTAGATTAATGAATGCGGGATCAGGCTGCCATAATTTAATGAAACCTATCATTTTTCTTTCCCTGTTGGTTTTATATCAATGTGGAGGGACTTGTTTGTCAGAAGCATCTATTTATCTCACGGAGCCAGCCAAAATAATCTTGTGTGCAGTTTTTAGGCAATTTCTGCAGTAAGTCAGGTAAATAAGGTTACCAAAAATTACACCAAAAACCGAAATCTATGCTGAGCACCTCTTATGTTGTAGGCCTCTGGGGTATAACAGTGGGACAAGAGAAAAACAGTCATGACCACAAGAAGTTGACAGTTTAGGACTACTGAAAAAATAAAATTAGGACAGAATGAAGCCAACTCAGAGGACTCTTCAGTCTTACTTCAGGAAAGCATGGAAAAAAATCTTAGACAAATTGTCAATTTATATGATACACTTGCCTTTCCATCCTCAACAAGCACTGATATGATTTTATATGAACAGAATTGCTGGTGATTTCCTAGTTCCAGTAAGTATGGAAGTCAAACTCCTAGAAGTTTGACTACAGGAGGTAGAAAAGGAGAAAGGATCCTTAGTCAGAGCCCAGTTAACCCTAGAGTCGGTCAGAAGGGATTCTTTTGCATCTGTGCACTTCACACACACACACACACACCCCTCCCCCCCCTACCCCAGATAACTTATTATAACCTCAGCCTTAGAAAGCCACAGGGTGCTAGTGAAAACAGAATAGAAAAATATTTGCTTCCTGTACAGGAATAAAATCCTTAAGTAACATCGGACTTCAGACTTCAGATCATACTATTGACATCCCCTACAACAAGCAAAGCCTAGATCTCCATTCTGTGGTTGGAAGTTGGGACATGAGGAATTTACAAATGGAGTCACTATGTGGATGGAAGGAGTAAGACATACATTGGCAAAGAAACAATCCTTCCTTTTATTAGCTCATCTAAAACCTTTTAAAACTGAGACTTAGTGATTGGTAGTCTCCCCAAACAAGCCACAATATAATAAAATTAAAACTTTGTATAAGGTACTGGGTGATGCACAAACTCCCTGATACTTCTCCAAAAGTCCAGTCTGAGAATCCTTGCTGTAGACCTGGGGTGCTCCTCCTTCCTGAAAAGCAGAAGAATAAAGACTGGGGGAAAGAGTAGGTGAGGAAAGTAAATGGGATCAATGTTTAAACTCATATCTGTTTCAAAAATAACATAAGAATGGTGAAAAAACTTTTTCATATTAAAATACTAATTTTTAAAAATAATCAGTCTGTTGGGATGTAACCAGCATATCATAAAATTCACTCTTTTAATATATACCATTTAGTGTTATTTTTAAGTATATTCAGTTGTACAAGCATCGCTAGTATTTAAACTATTTCTCTCACCCTCAAAAGAAACTCTATGGCCCTCAGCAATCACTCCCTATTTCATCTACTCCTTAATCTCAAAAATAAATATACCTATCTACTTTCTGCCTCTTTATATTTATTCTTCTATATATTTTTTGACATTTCATATAATGGAATAACAGAAGGCATGTATTTTTGTGCCTGGCTTCTTTCACTTATTATTTTCCAGGTTCATGCATGTTATAGGATATAGCAGTACTTCATTCCTTTTTAAGGCAAAATCATACTACAATTTTTCAGCTGATGGGCATTTGGGTGTTTTGACTTTTGGGTGATTATGAATAACACTACTTTGAATATGCATAGAGAAGTTTTTGTGTGAGTGCACGTTTCAGTCCCCTTGGGTGTACAGTTAGGAGTACGATTACTGGGTCATATCATATCTGTATGTGTACATTTTGAGAATATCAACCTGGGTCACCTGTGAGTTAGTCTCTATTAATTGTCTCTTACCTTGAGAATGGATCACGTTGTCCACATTCTTTTGAATTACAATCTAAGGTATTTGTCACCCTTATAATACAGATGTAGAATACGCACTGTGTGGTTTCTATGCTATAGGACAACAACATACTGGCATATTGGGTTGAGGTCAGATTTTCATATACTT
Organism: Capricornis sumatraensis; assembly: GCF_032405125.1. Taxonomy (NCBI): domain Eukaryota; kingdom Metazoa; phylum Chordata; class Mammalia; order Artiodactyla; family Bovidae; genus Capricornis; species Capricornis sumatraensis. The sequence goes on along the minus strand of NC_091073.1, from coordinate 33,394,243 downwards.
CTTTGAAGAGTATTATTTTTCAGTCAAGATTTGAATTCCGCAGGTTTTATTTGATTGGACTCAAATAGCAAAATCTAGCTCTTAAATGGTAGCTCACATCTCATTTCAGATGCCATTCAATTATCTGGAATCTGTTCTGCATATGCATAGATCAGGAATTAGCAAGACATTTAGGGAGTGTTTGCATTGATTTGAAATTTACCTTTGGCCTTCTTTTTGAAAATTTGTATTGGAATATAGTTGATTTACAATGTGTTCATTTCAGGTATATGGCAAAGTAAATCAGTTATATATATAAGTATATAAAATTTTCTTTTCCCATATAGGTTATTACAGGATATTGAATAGAGAGTGAACTTCCTGATCTTAGAGGAAATTCTTTGTTTTTCACCCACAGCCAGCTGTGGGTTTGTCATATATGGTTGTTATTATGTTGATCTTTTTTTTTTTTTTAACACAGGGAACCAAGAGTTCTATCAGATGAAAAACTTTAAAGATAAGTCATCTTGTCTGGAGTTTATCCTTGTGTCTCATCTCTATCAAGTTTGTATCTCTTTGCTTAGGGATCTCTCTCTCATGTGTATTTATGTTAACTTCTAATATATAGAAAGAGATGATTATTGCAATTGCACTAGTGCTCGAGAGGTTTTCTCTAAAACACTAGAGCACTTGGAATGTCTAATTTTCAAACATGTAAAATTGGAATTAGCTCATTTAATGTAACAGTAACAAATTTTGAAGTGAGTTTTGCATTGTGATTTGTTTTCTAACAGATTTAGAGCTATAGCTTCTTTCCTTGAAACGTCTATGGTCAGTGTTCCTAGAGGCTCTGATTTTTTGATCAAGCCACTGCAAAGCAGATTTTCTCTTGAGTGTACCTTTCTCTAATGTATCTAAATGATCTTATTCATTGTCTGTCTTTAAGTTTGTTCTTTCTCAGCAGTTTCCCGCACTTCTAGTACTTCTAGGTGTTAGTATTATGATTAATCCTAACAGTAAAGTTGTTCTAGATTACTTGTGCCCTGGGTACCACCACTGTCCTTGTGCCCCAGGTACAATGACTGTCCTTAGATCAACTGGCCTAAGGATGTGCTGTCACACCCTGAATCTACACTGATTTGTTCCAATCAGGTTATATATCATTGCAGGGAGAGAAACAAATAAGTAGAAGGATCTTCCAGGGTCCCCTCAAATAAATCTTATCGGCAGTTGAGAGAGGACATCGGTGGTTGGGACTAAAGGTTGGGTGGTGGTATGCCAGGGAAAGGGTGAAGGTGTGCCTATGCAGTGATGGAAAAAGTGTTTATTCTCATTAGGTTGAGATTACAGAGGTGTATAAATTTGTTAAAAATCCACTGAATGTACACTTACAGATTGGTGAATTTTATTGTATGTAAATTATGCATTCAAAAAGAGGATTTAAGCAAAGATATCCAGAAATATTACAGATCTTAAAGAGATTAAAGTATGTCAATAAGTAGTTTAAGGATAAAAATCAATGAAGCAACTGTGTCCACCACACAGCTCTAGAACAGTAGAAATTGACTTCTGCTGTAAGGACAGAGGTGTTGCCTAGATACAGCTGCAGAGCTGCTGAAACCTCTCAGGGCTGCCTGATGTTTGTTTGCTCTGAGTCTTGTTCTCCAGTCCCTTCTGTTCAATGAAGCTTGCCAGATCCACCATATCCTTCTAATACTTTCCATTTTAGAGTTTGCCTCTATTATTCTCAACAGAAGCACCCGGATTCTCATAACAGTTTACCTTAAAGAAAACATTATTTAGAACCAGAGCTTCAGTAGTTAACAATGAATTGCCAAATTCCCTCAATTTGCACATTCATAGATACCAGCATTAATTAATTTTTGTAAGAATTTCAGTTCTGTTTTGTGGTGTGGATAAAGAATTATTAAGTACCAATTCAGTTTTGATTTTAGTGCTTAGTGAAGTGTTTGCAAATGGTAGGTGCTCAATATATATTTGCAGACTCTATGAAGAAGCCAAAAATATTCCTGATACAAGGGACATCAATAATCAATTAACAAGGAAGGGACAATTTAAAATATTGGGGAAGAATTCTGGTGAATAACTTAATTTTTGAAAAAAATAAAAAAGGAAGAATTGTCAAATGAAGCCAAAAAGTAATAAAGCATTTGGACATTGTATTTATGACTTGATTTCTTTGTTTAAACTGGGAGAAGCAGTGGCAATAGTCTTTGAATTCTTTTTCACTATCCCATTTTCTGCTTTCAAAAATTTAAGTGGCATTTCAAAGTCTTCAATCTGTCATCACCGTCTTTTGTACCCTGTAGGTGTAAACAAAGCCAGTTTAGGAAGAAAACCATTATCCTCCTGAGGGTTTGGTTTTAACAAATGATAGATATAATTTCTTTTAATCATTGTCTCCTTCTCAGACTCTTGGCTCCAGACCCATGTGGTTATTCACCTTCAAACCTCCATTGCAGCACTGCTGACTCTGCATTCAAACTGTGCTGAGAAATAAGCTGCTTTGACATTTAGAGGCCTAAGGCTTCTTTTCTCTTTTCAAAAATTATGTAAGTTAGCTACAAGCGGTTTTGTCTGCTCATATGGTTTCAAAGCAGATGGTGAATTCTCACCTCAGCTGGATGGAAAGGCCCTCAAAGCATTTAGTGGTGTTTACCAGTTGAATCTTAACTGCTTGTGCTTGGGAGCCTTTGGGAACATATGATCAACAATCATGGATATCAAAATCTAATGGACAGTATCAGCTTCAAAACTAAAGCAAACCATTAACTCAGTTCCTGATTTAAAGTCACGCTACTTATCCTAGGCAGATGTAATGAAAGTTCATTTAACTGAAATTTATCAACCAGGAGACCCCTGGGACTCCCTTTCCTTGCAATTGTTTTGCATTTCCTTTGCAGGCTGTGATAGTATGATTTCACTCTGATTGTGTTCACCAAGGTTATCTCACCTTTAGCTTTCTTATTGCTTATATTTAACTAGAAATTAATTTAGTGTAGGAGTGTAGCTGTATGCACTTGACATCCTTTCACTTACAAGATTTGTATTTTTATCCATGTCCTGACAGCACCATTTCATAACTCTTTGGAGACAGGGACAGATTTTCTGTGCTGCAATGCAATCTAAAAGGTGTGACTATTTCTATAATAAATATATACCTGATGTACACCATATTTTTTGCACAATCAGTGTTCTTAGTGAGCAAAAGAAAAATACATTGTAACTTCACCTCTTCCCTCATTCTTAATTATAACAGGCACTGCTGCTGCTGCTGCTGCTGCTGCTAAGTTGCTTCAGTCGTGTCCGACTCTGGGGCACTAATAGGGGTGTATTATCAATATAATCAGTCACCAATAAAGTAAGCAGTGTAATTTCTATTTAAGGTTTTATTTTGGTGTTTTGGTACTTACTTGAAGCAAATCAAGACCATGTGGTACCTGCGTTGGTCTGTAGTCACACTGGTGATCTGTTGCCTTTTTTTTTTTTTTAAATAATGAGGACATGAATTCTTCTTAAATGAGAGGATGTTTATGTCTAGAGTTGGCAAAGCCCCATAGTTCGTGGCTTTAGAATGTTTCTAACAAGTTTATGTTTAAAGATTGTCTTCTAAGGACAACAGCAGAGTGGATATAGAAGGATTATGCCGAGAAGTTCTGGGAACGCTATTAGAATGCTGTCTCTACCATGGTAGAACATCGTCTTAATGTGCTATAGGTCTTTCACACAAAGTTGTGTAAGTGACCTGTTATAGAATGATCTAAAAATTAAAAGATTTAATACTAAAAATGTATCACTATCAAAAGCAAAGATTAATGAGGAAAATTGTATTCATTCCACAAATGGAAAATGTTCAGTTTTCCTCTCAATCAGCTTATCATTATTTGATACGGCTGCCCATTCTCCTTTTTAACATGAATTCTTCCCTTGGCCTCTTAAGACACCATTATGCTCATTGAACGGTTACTTGTTAGTCTTCTGCACTTGTTTTTCCTTTTCTTTTCAACTTACTACCAATTAAAATATCCAGGATTCAGCCCTTGGGTGTCTCTTTCCTGTCTATACTTATTCCCTTTGTGATCTCTATTAAATATTCAGTTGTGAATTCCATATGTGTGTTGAAAACATTCAAATTTCTTTTATGAACCTCTTTTATGACCTTCAGGCTTTTTTATTAAGTTACTTACTAAAAACTTCTTCTTAGATGTTCAATAAGTATCTCATATTAAATCTTTCCCATGGTGAACTCATGATCACCACACTTAACCTTGAATCTGCTCATCTCTTAGACTCCCTAATCTCAATAAATGTCACATTGCCATTTACTCAGTTATTGAAACAAAGCCTTGAAATCACTCTTGACCTCTTTAATGTTAGAGCGTACGTTCAAATAATCAGTTAATCCTTGTTAGTTCTTTGGTTCCAGTTTTTCTTTTGAATTGAATGACTTTCTCATTTCCTTCAGTGTTAACACTCTAACCGAAACCACCATTATTTCCTACCCAGTTTACAACGGTCACACTACTTGCATTCTTGCCCGCCAATTCTCCAGACAGCAGCCAGAGGAAATTTTAAATAATGTAAATCTGATCCTGTCATTCCACTACTCAAACACTAAAAAGTCTTCCAATATTTCTTAGAACAAAACTCAAATTCACCATGCTTATAATACACACACACACACACACACACACACTGGACATGACCCATAACCAACCTCATTTCTTACAAACCTTCTTTCTTTCTCTATGCTAGTCATGTGTCTCTCCTTGGACTTCAGAAAGTTTCCACCTGAGAGCCTTTGTTTTCTCTATTTCCTTTGTCTAGAATGTTTTGCCTCACATATAATCATGGGTCTTTCCTCATTGCCTTGAGGTAGGTACTCAAGTATTCTTCTCCTCAGAAGAGTCTGCCTTGAAACTCTATTTGAAATGATCTACCACCCCATCACATTATCCCTCTCATTCCCTTATATTTCTTAACAATAGTCATTTCCTAGTATATTTTTGGTGTATGTACATAGGCACATATAGTAGGTATTATATCATTTATGTATGTATTATTGGATTTCCTTGCTAGAATTTAACATCTTTGAAGGCATGGACATTATCACCAGTGTTGCTTTAGTTGCTAACTTGCGTCCGAGTCTTTGGGCTTCCCTCATAGCTCGGTTGATAAAGAATCTACCTGCAATGCACGAGACCTTGGTTTGGTTCCTGGGTCAGGAAGATCTCCTGGAGAAGGGATAGGCTACCCACTCCAGTATTCTTGGGCTTCCCTGGTGGCTCAGCTGGTAAAGAATCTGCCTGCCATGCAGGAGACCTGAGTTCGATCCCTGGGTGGGGAAGACCCCCTGGAGAAGGGAAAGGCTCCCCACTCCAGTGTTCTGGCCTGGAGAATTCCATGGACTGTGTAGTCCGTGGGGTCTCAAGGAGTCAGACACGGCTGAGTGACCATCTTCTTTTCTGACTCCATGGACTCCCTGCCAGGCTCCTCTGTCCATGGGATTCCCCAGGCAAAAATATAGGAGTGAGATGCCATTTCTTTCTCTAGGGGATCTTCTTGACCTAGTAATCAAACCTGTTTCTCCTGCATTGGCAGGCAGATTCTTTCCTATTGAGCCACCAGGAAAGTCCAAGGACATTATCGTTTCTGTTCATTTCTATCCCCAGTACCAAGAATTGTGCCTGACCTATAGCAGATATGGAATAAGTAATCACTGAATGAATTTAACGCAAAAACATGGAGTTGAGACCACTACAGTTATTGTCTACTAGGCAGAGCCTTCAAGTGACCATGCAGAGGTACTTTTCATGCTGAGGAAAGTGCCCTCTGGCCTTTAGCAGAGTTTTCACATTGCTACCAACTGTTGATCCACCTACCTGGAAGAGTATTCTCTAATGAAACTTCCTGTGATAATGTAAATGTTCTATACTACCAATTATAGTAGCCACTAGAGGCTTTCCTAGTGGCTCAGGGGTAAAGAACCCACCTGCCAATGCAGGAGACATGGGTTTGATCCCTGGGTTGGGAAGATCCCCTGGAGAAGGAAATGGCAACCCACTCCAGTATTCTTGCCTGGGAAATCCCATGCACAGAGAAGCCTGGTGGCCTGTAGTCCATGAACTATATAGCCTGGTAGGCTGTAGTCCATGGAGTCACCAGAGTTGGACACAAGTTAGTGACTAAACACCATCACCAACAACAAAGGCACTGTTTTTGCACTTGAAATATGGCTAGTACAGCTGAAGAAGTGAATTTTTAATTAATTTTAAATTTTCAAGTTTAAATAACCATATTTACTACTAAATTGGATAGTGCAGGTCTAGATAATAGGAGGCAAGTGATTGCCTGCCTTAAACAACCTTGAGCTAGGTCTTTTTCAGTAAATGTTAAATGAACCTAAATTTCCTGGTTCCATTTTCTTATTCTTTGCAGCTTGTGTGTGTTTAGCTCATACTCTCAATACAAAAAGAGAAAATGGAAAATATCTCTTTTTAAATGTGCTCAGAGCAGAAGGCCAGTTCCCCAGCATGAGATAGATGCTGTTGGCAGAAGGCTTCCTTGCAAATGCGGATTAAACAAGAAAACACAGGGCACAATTGCTTTCAGTGGAGCCAGTCAGCAAAGCCATGGGTTTTTGTAGATTCCCACTTAATTATACATTGCTTTCTTCCTCTACAGCCAGTGCTGATTTGAATCTGTGGATATGCCTGCATTTACTGAGCAGCCAGAAAAGGATATACAAAACTGAATATTTATTTAACATCTCCCTTATAATAGTACACAGTTTCCAAAATTTGACACAATATAATTTAAAATATATGACCCTGACAGCTAGGGGCTAATAATTATATCACAAATGTTTCCACTCCAACCACTGATAAAAAATAAATTAAAAACCAATCTTAAAAACATGTACAATGAATGGAAAAGGAGAAAACAATATCTATATAAATCATCTTCATGTAGACTGAACACAGGGGAGAGAAAAGACACATGCTTCTCTTTAAGTCCTCTTTTTCCATCCAACCTCCTACAGCCTGATCTGCCTTCTGAAGAAACAAATCAGAGGCTTTCCCAGAGTGGTAGAGTAAATTGTCTGATATCCTAACTTTCTCCTTTTAAATCAAGCTGATCTAGCATTTACCAGATGACTACCCTACATTAAGCAGTGTTTCTCAACCTCAGCACTATTGACAATTTGGAATGGATAATTTTTTGTGGTGAAGCGCTGTCCTGTGCATGGTAGGATGTCTAGCAGACTCTCCCTAACAGATGTGAAGAGCAGCCACCCTCTAACTTCCAGTGTGATTACCAAAACTATCTCCAGATACTGCCAAATATCCCCACAGGTCAAAATCACCCCCAATGGGGAACCAATGAGGAATAAAGTTAGGACATCAAAGCCTATTCTTCTCCTGTCTTTACCTGGACTTTGACCTTTTAAGCTTCAGCTGTTCTCAATCCCATGTTATTCTCTTGGGCCTGAAAATGTCTTTTCTTTAATTGTTTGACCTTAGCCTCAGTTTTGGACTTGCATACTGATATTGCCTTTCTTAAAAACCTTAACTGATCACATTTTCCTCAAGATTTAACCAACAGGTACATTTGCAGGACTTGTCCTTAGTGTGGCCTTTCCTGATTTGTGTCTCTTAATAGATCTGCTTGAGATACTGAAGCCAGACTATATAATCCTCTGGAAGGAAACTGATCTAATTGCTGCTGACCTCAGTTCCAGTTTTAGCTGGTTATTAGCTTGTTGTTTCCGTAGTACTTTATGTGAATTAATAAATTGAGGCCCACAGAATTTATCTTCAAAAAGGAATTTCCATTCTAATTGCCTCAAAGGTTTACAAATTCTAGATAAGATAGCCAATATTAATGACCCAGCAAGCCCACTGCTGGGCATACACACCGAGGAAACTAGAATTGAAAGAGACACGTGTACCCCAATGTTCATTGCAGCACTGTTTATAATAGCCAGGACATGGAAGCAACCTAGATATCCATCAGCAGATGAATGGATAAGAAAGCTGTGGTACATATACACAATGGAGTATTACTCAGCCATCAGAAAGAATACATTTGAATCAATTCTAATGAGGTGGATGAAACTGGAGCCGATTATACAGAGTGAAGTAAGCCAGAAAGAAAAACACCAATACAGTATACTAACACATATCTATGGAATTTAGAAAGATGGTAACAATAACCCTGTATGCAAGACAGCAAAAGAGATGCAGATGTACAGAACAGACTTTTTGACTCTGTGGGAGAGGGAGAGGGCAGGATGATTTGGGAGAATGGCATTGAAACATGTATACTATCATATAAGAAACAAATCGCCAGTCTAGGTTCAATGCAGGATACAGGATGCTTGGGGCTGGTGCATGGGGATAACCCAGAGGGATGGTATGGGGAAGGAGGTGGGAGGGGGGTTCAGGAGTGGGAACTTATGTACACCCGTGGTGGATTCATGTCAATGTATGGCAAAACCAATACAGTATTGTAAAGTAAAATAATAATAATAATAATAAAAAGTGCTTTGGGAAGATTTTTAAAAAGAAACTTTTTCCGCAAATACAACTGAGTATAATGGTAGCAATGCTCCTTACTCCATGGAAGCTTATAGCAAGGTAAAGGTAGATGAACTGGCAGCTCTCAAACATACTGCTATAGCAATGTCCATTTTAAAGTGGACAGGAACTTGCTCCCATCTTTCCTCACATTGTGACAGTGTGCTAAAATTCTATAGAATGGAAATTGAGGAGTTCCTGTTTTACTGCTATGGCAGTGCTAAGCTGATCTGGCAAAATTCAACTTACCAACCCAAGTACCAAAGTCAAACAGGATTTGTGGACCACATCACGGAGAAAACTCTTTTGGGTGCCCATATAGCTCTCCCAAAGAAGTGTGAGCTCCATACTTGGTGCTGGATTTTAAATGACTGCAAACCCCTCTCTCTTGTCTTCTTAACTCCCTCAGCCTCTAAACATGGAGGAATGCTCCTATTTCTTACCCCGATTATGGGATATAAAATGAGAAATGCTTAGTAAAGCATCTTGGGGCTTATTCCAACACATGGTTGTGCGATGGCTTCCCAAGTGGACATTACGTATTTCCCTCTTGCAGGAGTCACCACACGCTCACCCCTAGCCTTTACAGCTGTTCCACTAGAGCCCTGCGCGTGATATGTGTGTGTGCTTCTGCATCTACTTATATTGGCACACTCAGAACTGAGGTTCATTTAGGCATTTTGGGACTGCAGAAACCAGATCAAGCCTTCCTAGAACACATTGGTGATTTTATTTAAAAAAAGAAAGAGGAAAAGCTGACTTCCGTTTTCATGTGAATGCTGTTTGAGAAGTACCTCCTGGAACAACTGCAATATAAAGGGGAATTAGACTTCTCCACTCAAGAGACTGAAGAGTTGCCGCTAGCAAAGCAGGAAAAGTAAACGCCGCAAGTCATGTCTGAGCTTGCCAAGAGGCTGAGCCTTTATTTTAGGATTGTTACCCACCTTCTTTTACCCAATTTGGTAATGAAATATCTGCATAGTATTCAGACGAGTCATCTTTAGGAATGTGATCATTGAAGTTAAACAAGCAAGGGGGAATAGGTCAAAAGATAGTGCATATAGTTAAAAATAGACACCACAGAAAATGTGTTTGTATCTGGCATCGTGCCTTTTCACATTCACTTTAATTGGCCATTTGGCTCACTGTACAAAGCAGACAGATATTCACACCTCTGGGACATGGGGGTTATGGTCCTCTGCTGGCTGCTCCAAACCACACAAATTGGAGACTAAGGCAATTATTTCTGCAACTGATGCTGAAATTGTTTTCCTTTCATATCAATAGTCTATTTCCAAAGTGAAAAATAACAATCACCCCTTCTCTGACAATCACTATTTGCAGAGCAACTCTTCTCTGTTAAAGGTCCTCCCCGCCCCACTCTCTAGATCCCTTCCTGCGTGGTGTCAGATGATGCTACATGTCTAACCTTCTATTATACTCTGGCTGAGCTAACACAGCTGGATTCTCAGTCAACTATGAAGTTTAAATTGGTAACTTCAAATCTGTTCTGTAAATTCCAGCAATAGCTGATTGGTCAGAATTTCAATATTTTGAAAATTGAAGTGTAGTTGATTTACCTTGCCCTGTTAATTACTGCTATACATACAGCAATGTGTGTATATATACATACATATATATATATATGTATATATAGCATTCTTTTAAAATATTTTCTCCATTATGGTTTACCACAGGATACTGAATATAGTTCCCTGTGCTATACAGTAGGACCTGTTGTTTAACTATTCCATATACAAAAGGTTACATCTGCTAACTGCAACCTCCCACTCCATCCCCCTGCCAAACCCTCCCCCTTGGCAGCTGCTAGTCTATGTTCTATATCTGTGTCTCTGATTCTGTTTCATGGATAGGCTCATTTCTGTCATGTTTCAGATTCTACATGTAAGTGCTATCATATGGTATTTCTCTTTTTCTTTCTAAGTTATTTCACTTGGTATTATGATCTCTAGTTGTGTCCATGTTTCTGCAAATGGCATTATTTTGTTCTTTATTATGGCTGAGTAGTATTCCATCGTATATATGCACCACACCTTCTTTATCCACTCCTCTGTCGATGGATGTTTAGGTTGTTTCCATGTCTTGGCTATTGTGAATATTACTGCTTTGAACTTAGGGGGTGCATGTGTCTTTTTGAATTATAGTTTTGTCTGGATATATGCCCAGAAGTCGGATTGCTGGTCCATATGGTAATTCTGTTCTTAGTTCAGAATTTCAGTATCAATGCCCAAGTTAAGTCTCAGTGATTTACCTTAGAAAATGTAAAAGCCATCACATCAACTCTTTTTCTTTCAAAAGAATGTTCCTGTATATTTTTGGTCCCTCTTGTGTATTCCACAATTTATTTTAAGTATAGAGCCACAAACTTTACCAATGGCTGAGGAAACTGTGTAACTGTGTACTTATGACTAGACAAGTGCATAAAAAATAAGTCCATACTGTTTTTAAATTTTAGAGTTTATATATAATTTTATAAAATAATTTTATATTAGAGTTTTGAACTCAGGAAATAAAGGATTTTATTTTGCTTGTTGCAGAGTCATAAAGCAGCACATGCTTAAGTAATTTGCAGAGAACAGCACTGTTTGAGGGAAATTATCTATGATAACCAGTGAATAGAGCTTATGATGGACTAGGAATTTGGGGGCTTTATAAAAATTATTTCAGAGAACATTCTGGCATCTGTCCAAAAGGACATGGCCGTTCTAAGGATAGCTGCCGGGTGTCAGTGTTTTAAATTACTAAACTCTCCCTCTGGATTCCTTCTCTACTTCTCTGGAGATAACATTAGGCCATAGCCTTATATCTTTGAAAACACATTTCATAGCATCTCGATCTGTGAGTTGTTATCATCTCCTAACTAGCTACTGAGTCTTACTGGATCTCATGGGATGAGGTAGTAGGACCCAGCCACCAGTAATCACTAATGGGTTTTGAAAAGGAAAAACTCCTAACTTGATCTGAGGAGGACCATTGTAAAACTAAGAGTGGAATAACAAAATGAAGAGAAAACAGAACAAGCCATCTGCTGGTCTGTTGGGTTTCTTGTTTGGAAACAGGAACTACCTTGAGAATTTATACTCTAATAAATATTTTAAAAAATTAGAACTTGCATTTTTAAGGGACAAAGATAATGTATGAGTATAAATGATGTTCTATTCCTCATACTTAAAGTAGATAATTTGTTTACAAGGCATTTCTGAATTTCTGTGCCACGAGAGATCCTGAAAATGGGTGGCTTTTCTGGTTATGTCCACTTTTCTTAGTTATTTCACACATTTTCTTATAATACAGGCTTAAATTGATTTGGTTGTTCTTGGTTGTCCTAAAACCAATTTTGACCAATTTTTCATTATAGTGGCCTATTTTTCCAGTATTTAATAAAATTACAGTTGATTCATATGGTAAGAAAAACTTCAATAAATGAAGGAAATATGAAATATAGAGAATGCTAAACTTTCAAGTAGAATGTGATATGGCTAATTTTTCAAAGAGAAGCAGTGGCAGAGTTTGCATAGATATTGCAAACTTTTATGAGCTTTGAATCATAAACTAACTGTGTAAAAGCACTCTTCTCAGGAGAATCCACTAACCATTAGTGGTCTGGGAGGGAATGCTTAGTCAGAAATGCTATTTTAAGACTGACTATACCATATTGGCTTCCCTAGTGGCTCAGATGGTGAAGCGTCTGCCTACGGTGCAGGAGACCCAGGTTCAATCCCTGGGTTGGGAAGATCTCCTGGAGAAAGAAATGGCAACCCACTCCGGTATTCTTGCCTGGAAAATCCCATGGACGGAAGAGCCTGGTAGGCTACAGTCCATGGGGTCGCCAAGAGTCGGACACGACTGAGCAACTTCACTTTCATAAAGATACCATATTGGCTCAGAGTATAACTAATAATGACTAAGAATATGACTTGTTTGGACACTGCTTAGGCTGCAGCATTGAGAGCAAAGATAGTGAATTGCACTTTGTGAGGAAAACCAAGATATTCAAGAGATAAAGTATAGGTTGGAATCAAATAAGCAACTAAAAATAATTGTATTGACATCATTAATATACTAAATAGCTAATATTACTGGCTGGACTTCCCTGGTGGTTCAGTAGTAAAAAACCCACCTGCCAATGCAAGAAACATGGTTTCAATCCTTGGGCTGGGAAGATCCCCTGGAGGAGGAAACGGCAACCCGCTCCAGTATTCTTGCCTGAGAAATCCCATGGACAGAGAAGCCTGGTGGATTACAGTCCCTGGGGCTGCACATTAAGAGTCAAACACAAATTAATGACTAAACAACAACATTATTGACTACGTTGTCTATGCTAGGTACTGTGCTACGTTATGGAATTATCACCACACATTCTACAAATTAGTTCCTTTTTCACTATCCAAATTTTATACAGAAAAGAACTAAGTTGTAGAATGTACTTAGGTTTGAACTTTTAGGGTTTAAGTTCTTATGCGCTGTGCTGTGGTCAGTCACGTCTGACTCTTTGTGACCCCATGGACTGTAGCCTGCCAGTGTCCTCTGTCCATGAGATTCTCCAGGCAAGAATATTACAGTGGGTTGCCGTGCCCTCCTCCAGGGGATTTTCCCAACCCAGCGAGCCCACGTCTCCTAAATTGCAGATGAATTCTTAACTGCCACGTCACGGAGAAACCCTGTAAGTTCCTATAAGGGATCCAGATGTGTGTGTGTGTGTGTGTGTGTGTGTGTGTGTGCATGTGTGTGTGTGGACTTAGTTGCTCATTTGTGTCTGACTCTTTACAACCTCATAGACTGTAGCCCACCAGGCTCCTCTGTCCGTGGGATTCTCCAGGCAAGAATACTGGCACAGGTAGCCACGTCCTCCTCCAGGGGATCTTCTGGAGGCACCAGTAGGCAATCTGAAATAAGAGATAGAACCTCAGGAGAAAACATCAGGTTTGAAGATACAGTAAGGGAGCTATTAAATTATAAATTATCATTCAGGTCACAGAAGTAACTGCTAGACAGTTTTATGCCACTGGATAATAAAAGAAAATAGGATGGGAAATTATCTTTGGATTTGATTATTAGTAATTATAATAAAAACTGTAAGAGTGGAAGGAACACAAGCTATATTGTACTGAACTAAAAATGAAGTATATACTCTTCAACTAAAAAAGGAGAGATGTTTACCAACTAAAAAAGGACAGAAATAAAGTGATTACTATTTGTTTTTAATAAAATATGACTCTGGAAAAAGAGATTTCAAATAGACACTTTTGACTGATAGTATGTTTCAAGTGCCATTAAATCAACTTTTGTTAACCAAAGGTCTTCAATAACTTGTAAAAGTGGTAGAAATACAGAATTAAGGAATTATTATTTAAAATTGAGCTGATTCTTGGATCAGTCTCATGTTAGTTTAGGAAATTCTTATCACTGAACAACCCCATGATGAAATGAATTATTAGCAGACTCTGGATTCTTTATACCTAGATCCTAATCAAAACAGTTATGAATTCCCCAAATCAGATTATTACAGTGAGTAGTGACAGATGGAAATTTGAAGAACTATGTTTATTAGATAGAGATCATCACTTGAAAATCTCATTATTTATGAGAAATTACCCCTTTATTTGTTTGCCTTGTTGAGTTTATGACTGTCTCAATTTTAGTCATTTTGAGATTCAAGTACTAAACAATACTGTAATCATATTAGAAAATGATAATTCTTTCTCTAATGCCTAATAGACAATGGCAGAGCAAAAAATAAACAGCAATTCAAAACCCAGTAGGAAATTTTATATATCCTACAGAATAAAAGGAGACTTATAAAGTTATATTTCACTCATCACTGGCAATATAACTCTAAAGATAAAAATCACATGAAAGTGTTCTGCAACTATCTCATTTTGTAATGGACACTGGCATGTGTTTAGTACAGTCCGTTCTTTCCTGGTTCTCTGGTAAATGAAAGTAACACAAATTACCACTGAAAGTTTATAACAGGGAAGAATAAGACCTAATGAATGGAGTAGAAAAATAATAATGAAATAATATTAGATTTAGGAACCCAAGATTATTTCTTTGGATATTAAAATCTCTTGGTCCTATAACTTTCCTTAAGAAGATTTTACAAAATTGATCAAAAAACCCCATAAAAATAGTTCCCATCATCCAATCCATAAGTATGTTTTGCCCATCTAAAAAATACTGAAATAGGTTTTTTTGCCCATAATCTTTTGATCTTTGCATAGCCACTGCTTTCATAATCAAACCACTTGGAACTAACAAAGCTGAAAGTTGTTTCTACTATTAGCCTTCATCTTTTTAAAAAGCTTTTTCATTCTTATCTAGCAATGACAAATCATTTGATGCTCTGTGTACAGAGCTGATCAGAGATGTTAGCTGTTGCAGAATGTAATATGTCAGCCAGTTTGAGTCTGCTAGACTCTCTAGAAATGAACAGGCCAGAGGTGAATGACAGTTTTTACTTTTCCTTCAGTGTCAAGTCACACTTTCAATCAGTTTTGTTTTTCAATCACCACTGACAAATTTCTACTTTCCACCTTAGTTTTTAGTACTAATAAAAACCCCAGACCCAACTCGATTGAGTGAAGTCTTCTTTCCTGATCACCTAAAGTCATAACTTTCCTTCTAGAAATGCCAAGGGCAATTAAAACTTTTTTTTACCCTTTCTCAAAAGTTTATGATACATTATTCACTTAGTCAATACCTATTTATCAGTTTTCTTCTCAATTTGGAAGCTACAGTAGTGAATCAAGCAGGAAGCCCCCTGCTGTTACATTGCTTGCAGTCTAGTGGAGAAGGCAGTCAAAAAGCAACTTATTGCAGAAAAGGCTGATGGTAAAAGGAAAAGTGCAGGATACTGTTGACTGCCGCATCAGGAGGTTCCAAGGTGGTCTGTGGGATCAGAAACACCTCCTGGAAGAAATGAAGGTTTAAGGTAGAATCTGAAATGACAGCAGTCAGCTAGGAGAAGGAAGGCAGAGGGCTAAGGAGAACTACCCAGGCAGAAGAAATAGCATGTAAAAATACCCAAGGTTGAACATTTCTCCCCACTAAGTGTATGGGCCTCTCTTCTCAACTAAATTGAGGTTTTGTGGGCTAGAAGGCAAGAGCCATTTTATACTTTGTGTCTCCTACACATTTTGGAATAATACCTCACAATTAATAAACCTAATGGTTGTTTACTAACTGCTGCAGAGTCAGACAGGACTTAGCTACTGAACAACAGCAACAAACTGATGCAGAATAAGAGCATACAGAATTACAAAGGTGTGACAGCCATGACTCTATCTAAAACTATACTGCAAAGCTACAGCAATCCAAATAATCTGTGCTGGCCCAACGTAGACACACAGATCAATGAAACAGAATGGAGAGCCCAGGCATGAATCTACCCTCATATGATCAATTAATCTATAACAGAAGAGGCAAGAATATAAAATGGGGAAAAGATAACCTCTTCAGTAAATGGTGCTGGAAAAACTGGACAGGTGTAGCAAGACAGTCAAACCAGGCTGCTTTCTCATGCATTTACAAAAATAAACTCAAAATGGATTAAAGACTTAAATGTAACAGATGAACCCATAGCACTTCTAGAAGAAAACAGAAGTGGTGCCCTCTTTGACATCTGTCTTAGCAATATCTGCTTTGACATCGGTCTTAGCAATACTGTTTGAATGTATCTCCTCAGGCAAGAAAAAAAAAAAAAAGCAAAAACAAACAAGACTACATCAAACTAAAAAGCTTTTCCACAGTGAAGGAAGCTATCAGTAAATGAAAAGGCCATGAACTGAGTGGGAGAAGATATTTGCAAATAATATACAGAATAATACCTGTTAATATCCAAAATATACAAAGAACTCATACAACTGAAGATCAACAAAACTGACAACCATATTTTAAAAAATGGGCAACCAGAAGACATGAATAGACATTTTCCGAACAAGACCTACATATGGCTGGCAGGCATATAAAAGATACTCAACATCACCAATCATCAGAGAAACATAAATCAAACCCACAATGCAATTATCACCTCTCACCTAGCAGAATGCCTATTATCAAACAGAAAACAAAAAATGTTGGCAAGGATGTAGAGCAGAGGGAGCTCTTATGTACTGTTAGTGCTGCCACTAGAGAACACAGTATGAAAATTCCTCAAAAAAACTAAAAATAGAACTACCACATGATCCAACAATTCCACTCATGGATATTTATCTAAGGCAAATGAAAACACCAATTAAAAATATATGAAACCTTATGTTTATGGTAGCATTGTATATGCTACAGTAGCCAATATATGGAAGCAACCTCAATGTTCATCATAGAAGAATGGATAAAGAGCCTAAGTACTCATCATAGATGAATGGATATGTACACACACACAGGCACACACTGATACTGATACATACTAACAGCATATATATGTATTCATTTCCCTCAGTTGAATATTACTCAGCCATAAAAAAGTATGAATTTATGCCATTTGGGAAAACATGGATGGAATAGAGGATATCATGCTAGGTGAAGAAATTCAGACAGGGAGAGATACATACTACATGATTTCACTTATAGGTAGAATTTTAAAAACAAATGAACAAATATAACAAAACAGGATCATAAACATAGAGGAAAAGTGGGTAGTTGCCAGAGGGGAGAGGAATCAAAGGAGAAGAGAGAGAGATGAGGGAGATTAAGAGATACAAACTTCCAGTTGCAAAGTAAATCAGTCATTGGTATGAAATGTATAATGTGGGGAATATAGTCAATTATGTAATATTTTTGTATGGTGACATGGTGACTAGAATTATTGTGATCATTTCAAAATGTACAGAAATACTGAATCACTATGTTGTATAACAGAGACTAACATAGGATTGTAGGTTAGTTTACTTCAAAACCAACCAAACAAACTCATAGAAAAAAAGATCAGATGGTTGTTACCAGAGGCTGGGGATGAAAGGAGAGGGAACTGGATGAAGGCTGTCAAGAGATACAAACTTTCAGTTATAATCATAAATCAGTACTAGTGATACAATGTATAACATTATAAGATAACCAACACTGCTGTATGTTACATATGAAAGTTAACAGAGTAAATCCTAAGTACTTAACTCTTCACAAAGGAAGTACATTTTTTCCTACTTCTTTAATTTTATATTTATATAAGATGATGTGTGCTCACTAAACTTATTGTGATAATCATCTCATGATTCTGTAAGTCATATCACTATGCTGTACACCTTAAACAGTGCTGTATGTCAACTACATCTCAATAAAACTGGAAAGAAAAATAAGTTTTCAGATTGAGTTAAATGTGTCAACATTAGAGTCAGTGCTTATTATGGGAGCAGAGAAAAGAGGATTATGAGAAGGAAGAACATCACTGTGTAAAAAAAAAAAAAAGTAAGATTATTTAAGGGTTGAAACTTTTGGCCCAACCAAACTGTTATCTCTTGAATTATTGATATCTATGCTTATGCTCAGTTCAGTTCAGTTCAGTCGCTCAGTTGTGTCCGACTCTTTGCGACCCCGTGAATCGCAGCACGCCAGGCCTCCCTGTCCATCACCATCTCCCGGAGTTCACTCAGACTCACGTCCATCGAGTCAGTGATGCCATCCAGCCATCTCATCCTGCGTCGTCCCCTTCTCCTTCTGCCCCCAATCTCTCCCAGCTTTTCCTACTGTTCATGGGGTTCTCAAGGCAAGAATACTGAAGTGGCTTGCCATTCCCTTCTCCAGTGGTCCACTGGAGAAGGGAATGCTCATGCTAGTTTGGGCAAAAGAGTGGAGGGGAAGTAACAAAAGAAGTTCATATGAACTGGCAGCAGGTACCCAGCTAGTAAAAACTAGGGGAGATTATACGTGTGTGTTTATATAAACATTTAACATAATATTTTAGCTGTTGTCAGTAAGTAAATATAGAAATTGAATTCACAGAAAAATAACAAACTGCCTTTATCTCTTCAAGTTCATAGTAGAATTACATTCATATTTCTAAGAGTCCATGGAATGCTGAAAAAACAGTGCCATAGAGAAAAATATCAATCAAACTGATATTAAACAAAAACTGCTATTTAACAGGGATAGTTGGACACATATGCTCACAAGTAGATCTATCTAGAGCTATAGTATATGTGCTTAGTCGCTTCAGTCGTGTCTGACTCTTTGCAACCTGTGGACTGTAGCCTGCCAGGCTCCTCTGTCCATGCGATTCTCCAGGCAAGAATACTGGAGTGAGTTGCTGCCCCCTCCTCCAGGGGGTTTTCCTGACCCAGAAATTAAACCCATATCTCTGGTATCTCCTGCATTGCAAGCAGGTTATTTACCACGGAGCCACCTGCAGAGCCCGTACGAGAGCATTTAATGTACTAAACATAGCTTCCACAAATTGTTTTTGGCATTTCAGTATAGACTCCGTGACAGGAGCCTTTTATGAATGCAGCTGCTCATAAGGGACCAACTTGTTGGCAATGCTTAGCAACAAGTCTCCTCAAATACCTTCTGCTGACAATACCATCTGGCCCAGGATATGTTGCCAGCAAGACCTGTTAATCAGTGTTCCTCAGTTCTCTCTCTCCTAGATATATATATATATCAGAAGTGTATATATATATATCAGAAGTAGGTTTTTGCTAGATTATTTCATATTTTCAGTGCTAAATAAACCTTGGGTTTTTCTATATTTGACTGAGTGTTAATTGTTCAATGCCCTATGCATTTTAAAAACAGATATGCCTCTGAAAAATACTTAGCTGTTGTTGTTGTTCAGGCACTTAGTAGGTGTCCAACTCTTTGCACCTCCATAGACTGTAGCACACCAGGATTCCCTGCCCTTCACTGTCTCCCTGAGTTTGCTCAAACTCATGTCCATTGAGGCAGTGATGCCATCCAGTCGTCTCATGCTCTGTCACCCCTTCTTTCCTGCCCTTAATCTTTCCCAGCATCAGGGTCTTTTCCAGTGAGTCAGCTTCTCATATCAATTGGCCAAAATATTGGAGCCCCAGCTTTAATCAGTCCTTCCAATGAATATTTAGAATTGATTTCCTTTCGGATTGACTGGTTTGATTTCCTTGCTGTCCAAGGGACCCTCAGAAGTCTTTTCCAGCACCACAGTTCCAAAGTATCAATTCTTCGGCACTCAGCCTTCTTTATGGTCTAACTCCTACATTCTTATATGACTACTGGAAAAACCATAGCTTTGACTATATGGACCTTTGTTGGCAAAGTGATGTCTCTGCTTTTTAATATGCTGTGTAGGTTTGCCATAGCTTTCCTTCCAAAGAGCAAGAGTCATTTAATTTCATGGCTGAATCACCATCCTCACAGATTCTAGAGCCCAAGAAAATAAAGTCTGTCACTGTTCCTTTTTCCCCCCATCTATTTGCCATGAAGTGATGGGACCAGAGGCCATGATCTTAGTATTTTGAATGTTGAGTTTTCAGCCAGTTTTTTCACTCTCTTCCACCTTCATCAAGAGGTTCTTTAGTTCCTGTTTACTTTATGCCATTAGGGTGGTGTCATGTCATTAGGATGGTGTCATCTGCAAATCAGAGGTTATTGGTATTTCTTCCAGCAATCTTTATTCCAGCTTGTGATTCATCCAGCCTGGCCTTAACTCCATAAAAAACAGGGGTCGCTGAATTACCATAGTCATGGACATACTCTTAATAAAACTAGCAGTAAATATTAATAAAATGTTTAATACTTATCAATTACCTTAGTTAACATATTCTCTTACTGAGCACTATCTGTAAGCCAGGAGCTGAATTTAATCTGTCTAAAACTCTATTATATACTCATTATTAAACATATTTATATGAATAATAAGATCTCAGAGAAACTGTGAAACTTAACTTCTCAAGGACAGTAAGATAAAAGATTAGGACTCAATCTGTAAACTTTTTGATTGGTTTTGGCTTAATTGGTAATTTTTCTGACATTTTAAGATTAGAACAAATTCTTTTATTTGGCCTTTAAAAATTAAAATACATTTGAAAAAATATGTATTCCTTCAAAGAAAATTTTGGAATACCATTGGCTTTGGCAGAATATTGTATTAGTAAGGGCATGCTAATGGCTATAACAATCCTCCCAGTCATGGTGGATTCATGTTGATGTATGGCAAAACTAATACAATATTGTAAAGTAAAAAAAAATTTAAAAAATAAAGTTTTATTTCTTGTTTATTTTGCAGTTAATGTTTTTTAGTGGTAGATGCTTAGCTCCACATAGACATTCAGCTAACCAGGCTTCTTTCATCTAGAAACTCCACTCATGTCTTCCTTGGGCCTGAAAGACTATTTGGAGCACAGTAAACAACAATAAATTGAATATATATACCTTTCAAAAATCTTTTTTATTGAACAGTTGGTATACAATGTTGTATTAGTGTCTGGTGTAATGCAAAATGATTCAGTTATATAAATATGTATATTATATAAGTAAAATATATATGTATATTCCCTTGTGGCTTCTTTTGCATTATAGGTTATTAATCATAAGATATTGAATATAATTCTTTGTGCTATAGTAGGTCCTTGAGGTTTACCTGTTTTATATATAGTACTTTATATCTGCTAATCCCAAAGTTCTAATATATCCCTCCTCCACCTCTCACTGTTTCCCCTTTGGTAACCCCCAAAATTTGCACACACACACACACACACAAATTCAATCTATTCTAGGGGATAGAGAAAATGTCAACAGTAGTAAAGAATTGATATCAGAGAAAGCATTTTCTCTACTATAATGATTTAAGCTAGGAAATCTCAGAGGGGTGGGAAACTTATATAGTTGGAAATTAATAAAGAACTTATAAGCAACCTGTGGTCAAAAGTTAAATAATACTGAAATTTTGAATTATTCTGAATTGAGAGATAGTACAAATAACATATGCCAAAATTGTAAATACAGTAAAAACATTTCTTCCATGAAATATGTAACTGTAAATATTTTTAGTAGGAACATTTAATTATTAGTGAGCTCAGTATCTACTTTAAAGTTTTTTTTTAACATTGAAATAATTAAGATAAAATATTAAAAGAGAAAAAGTATATGATTGTCTTGATAATGATGAAAAAAATATTTGCTGTAATTCAACATTAGTAAATTCCTTTAAAAAATTTATAAAACTTATTTGTGAAAACTCTGCAATAAACATCACAGTAAATTACAAGTAATTTTCTTTAAGGGACAATTTAAGATACTATTTATCATTATTTCTCTTCCAAATTGGAGAGTGCAGCTAACAAAGTAAGACAGCAAAAAGAAACAAAAACTAGGAAAGAAAGACAAAACCATTATTCATAATGACATAACTATATTTTAAGTATTATTAGATTTATTACAAGGATGTAGCAACTTTTCTAAATGAAAGTCAGTATAAAAATTAATGTTTCTTTACTAACAGTTATAAAGTATCTTATCAAATATTAAAATATTTAAAAAGATATAACTGTTACCCCCCAAAATCAAAATGTAAAGTATAATTTTGTGAGTAGGACCTTAAGGGAGAAAGGTATAAGACTTTATGAAACACATATTTATAAAAGATAAAAATAAATACAGAGAAGTACAATGTTCATGTATTGACAGCTCAGTAATATAAAGTTGCCAGTTCTCTTCAACAAGTTTCATGTGTGTGTGTGTGCATGTGCAAACTGACAAAAGATACTTTTTGCATTTCTCTAAGGCTGTTCAATATTCAACATCCTTGAACAGAAAGTGTGTTCCAGAGCTTTCAGAATATGTACAGAAACAGACCCATGGAGAACTGTCTCCCAACAAAGGGAAATAAGTGATTCTTGAACAACTCACTAACCACATGCAGAGAAATACAATTGGACCCTTAACTCACAAAAACATTAATATAATTAAAGAACTAAATGTGAAAAGTAAAATTCTTAAAATTTTGGAGAAAATATATGATGACCTCAAATGTAAAGACTATCTTAAGATGCAAAAATCTGAAAATTATTAAGCTGAACTTTATTGAATTGTAGATATTCAATAGTTTTTGAATAAGGAACATGAAAACTGTGGTTCTTAAAATCAGAAAATATAATTTGGAGTTTAAACTAATATAAATGAAAAAGATTGATAAATTTGCCTACGATAAACTAAATTTTGTTCCTTAGTATCTACCATATAGAGAATTAAAAACAAGCTATAAACTGGGAGCAAATATTTGTTATACATATACGAACAAAGTTGGCAAAAATCCAGAATGTATACAGAATTGCTGCAAATCACTGAAGTGCAATAGAAAATTGAACAAAGACTTGAAAGTGATGGAAAGGGAAACCCAGTGGTCAGTATACATATGAGAAGTTGCTCAACCTCACTTATCGTCCATCACGAGAATGCATGTTTAAGCAAAATGAGTTGTTTACACACACTACATTGATTAAAAAATTGTGTGTCTATATGGAGGGTTGGTCACAATGTGATAGGAGTTCCGCTATATTGGCTCAGTTCAGTTCAGCTCAGTCGCTCAGTCGTGTCTGACTCTTTGCGACCCCATGAATCACAGCACGCCAGGCCTCCCTGTCCATCACCAACTCCCGGAGTTCACTCAGACTCACGTCCATCGAGTCAGTGATGCCATCCAGCCATGTCATCCTCTGTCGTCCCCTTCCCCTCCTGCCTCCAATCCTTCTCAGCTTCAGAGTCTTTTCCAATGAGTCAACTCTTCTCATGAGATAGCCAAAGTACTGGAGTTTCAGCTTCAACATCATTCCCTCCAAAGAAATCCCAGGGCTAGTTGGACCCCCTTGCAGTCCAAGGGACTCTCAAGAGTCTTCTCCAACACCACAGTTCAAAAGCATCAAGTCTTCGGTGATCAGCTTTATTTACAGTCCAACTCTCACATCCATACATGACCACTGGAAAAACCGTAGCCTTGACTAGACGGACCTTTGTTGGCAAAGTAATGTCTCTGCTTTTCAATATGCTATCTAGGTTGGTCATAACTTTTCTTCAAGGAGTAAGCGTCTGTTAATTTCGTGGCTGCAGTCACCATCTGCAGTGATTTTGGACCCCCCCAAAATAAAGTCTGACACTGTTTCCACTGTTTCTCCATCTATTTCCCATGAAGTGATGGGACCAGATTCCAAGATCTTCGTTTTCTGAATGTTGAGGTTTAAGCCAACTTTCTCGCTCTCCACTTTCAATTTCATCAAGAGGCTTTTTAGCTCCTCTTCACTTTCTGCCATAAGGGTGGTGTCGTCTGCCTATCTGAGGTTATTGATATTTCTCCCATCAGTCTTGATTCCAGCTTGTGCTTCTTCCAGCCCAGCATTTCTCATGATGTACTCTGCATAGAAGTTAAATAAGCAGGGTGACAATATACAGCCTTGATGTACTCCTTTTCCTATTTGGAACCAGTCTGTTGTTCCATTTCCAGTTCTAACTGTTGCTTCCTGACCTGCATATAGGTTTTCCAGAGGCAGGTCAGGTGGTCTGGTATTCCCATCTCTTTCAGAATTTTCCACAGTTTATTGTGATCCACACAGTCAAAGGCTTTGGCATAGTCATTAAAGCAGAAATAGATGTTTTTCTGAAACTCTCTTGCTTTTTCCATGATCCAGTGGATATTGGCAATTTGATCTCTGGTTCCTCTGCCATTTCTAAAACCAGCTTGAACATCTGGAAGTTCACAGTTCATGTATTGCTGAAGCCTGGCTTGGATAATTTTGAGCATTACTTTACTAGTGTGTGAGATGAGTGCAGTTGTGCGGTAGTTTGAGCATTCTTTGGCTAGTAGAAGACTAAATCAATGTAACCACCCTAATTATCACTACTAGATAAATACTAGTATGTTGATACAACAAATGGTGTAATGGTGAAATAAACTTCATGCCTCTGAATGGATGAAACTAAAAAAACTCGTATTGTGCCAAAGAAGTATTAAGTCTCAGTGGAATAATAAAGTCCAATTCCATTTATAGAATACTAATGAACAATCAAAATAAAACAATATATTGCTTAAGGA
This sequence comes from Capricornis sumatraensis, assembly GCF_032405125.1. NCBI lineage: Eukaryota > Metazoa > Chordata > Mammalia > Artiodactyla > Bovidae > Capricornis > Capricornis sumatraensis. The sequence goes on along the minus strand of NC_091073.1, from coordinate 33,369,652 downwards.
AAGGAACATCGATAGTGAAACTATGCATTGTTTTCAAAAAAGCAAGGGAAAGATTAATAAAACTTGTGGAGAGTCACTGGTTGGTGGAGGGAAAAGAAGAGGCATATGATGAAGGAAGAACCCAAGAGGACTTCTCAGCTTATAGGAATGTTCTGTCTCTTCACTCAGCTGGTGGGTACATAGATGTATGTTTTTATTATTTTACATATATAAAATAATACATATATATTACATACATATATATTACACACATATATTACATATATATTTATTTTTACATGATTTATATATTCTTCAGGCCATATTTAATTGAAAAAACAAAAATTAATTTCAAAGACTTTGACATACTAGTAAAATGCCTATCATTTTGAAGATCCCAAGAAGGCCTAAGTAATCCCATCACTGACCTATAAACATTTCAGCATGCAAGGAGATGTGTGTCCTAAGTTTGTTTGGTCATGTCCAACTCTTTGCAACCCCATGGACTGTAGCCTGCCAGGCTCCTCTACTTATGGGATTTTCCAGGCAAGACTACTGGGGTGGGTTGCCATGCTCTCCTTCAGGAGATCTTCCTGACCCAGGGATCGAACCTGTGTCTCTTATATCTTGGCGTTGGCAGGTGTGTTCTTTATCACTAGTGCCACCTGGGATGCCCCATAAACATTTCATCATGCAAGGAGGTAATACACATTTTAAAAATCTTAACTATGAAGCCTCTTGAAAATAAGAACTAAGAAGCAATACTATTACTGCATCAGAAATTATGAAGTGTCTTAGACACTGCCCAGATCCACTGAATAGAAGATGCAGACACAATGTGTAGCGTCCAGTCACTCAGTTCCTACTGATCTGAGGAGCCCCTGACTTTCTCTTCCATATGTTTTCTTCTTTATTACCATTGGTTGATTCAAGTAGAGTCTTTGTTTTAGTGAACTAAGTGCTCAAGCTGATGGCTCTGGCTCTGGTTGCCATGTTGAACCAAGGACTAGTAAAAGGTCAGCACACCAAACTAACTATACTACCCACGCTTCCTCCCATGGGACTGTTGAAGTAGCCAACTCCTACTTCTCAGGATTCCCAGTCCTGAGACGTCACTAGGAGCAAAGGAAAAACAGCAGAACTGAAAGTCAACATTCTTGGTCTTGGTTGAAGAATTGCTCATGACTTGCTTTAAGAAGCTGTTCGTCTTCTCTGGGCTTCAGATTTCTTATCAGCATTTTTTTTTTTTATTAAATGTCCATTGGCTTAAATTATCTCTTTTCATGCCTCTGCTGCTGCTGCTGCTAAGTCGCTTCAGTCGTGTCTGACTCTGTGCGACCCCATAGAGGGCAGCCCACCAGGCTCCCCCGTCCCTGGGATTCTCCAGGCAAGAACACTGAAATGGGTTGCCATTTCCTTCTCCAGTGCTTGAAAGTGAAAACTGAAAGTGAAGTCGCTCAGTCATGTCCGACTCTTAGCGACCCCATGGACTGCAGCCCACCAGGCTCCTCCGTCCATGGGATTTTCCAGGCAAGAGTACTGGAGTGGGGTGCCATTGCCTTCTCCTTTTCATGCCTCTAGGGATTCTGAAATAGTTTTTTTGAAGTCTTAGCCGATATTATATGGCCTATCGGGGCATATGGCAGGATTTAAAGTCATTTAGATTTCTTTGAAGTGATTTTAATCCAAAAATGTTCAGGCATCTTACTTAGTATAAAGTGTTAAAGCCACAGGTGGATTTTGACCAAATCCCTCCTCATGTGTTTTATCCCATTTGAAAATTGAAAACCAGGTTTGTTTTGCTTTTTAATTGCTGTCCCCTTCTGGGAAAGGACAGACTTTGAGAGAGAATAAGACCAGCTGTTCTACTGCTGTGTGACTAATCCTAACACTATTTGCTGTTACTGAGTAAATCTTTCTGTTCCAGAGAAGAATATCTGAGGAAGGACAATAAAAAATGCTCATTGTGGCCTTATCTTTTATAGTTCACACATGCTCCCAAGATGTATTCAAATTCAAAGATTCAAATACACTCCCTTGGCAGAAGACACAGCTGTGTCTGCGTGATTTTTATTCTCTTGAGAGAAAAAAGTTTTTTGGAGCAAAATTAGAAGAGAATTATAATAAAAGACATTTTTAAAAGGTAAACAATTATATCCCCAAACTGGAATAGATCCCTTACTTTAAAATGAAACCAAAAGTTTTGTTAGTAGGTTTTTTCCCTGTTTAAGACCATATCACTGAGTCAGAAGTTTGTCATATTTCCATCAAACCATTGTTTTTTTTGAGGGAGACTCAGAAAAACAAGGATTGGGGAAAACCAGCTGACAGTCATTAACTACAAGCCTGTGTTTTTGTAAGCCTCTGCAACCCTAAATTATAGAACAAAGTCGAGGTCATATAATGTCTCACTACCAATTTCCACTTTGTCCCTGACTTGCTTTCCCAAAACATAGTTGGCTTACATAAGCATTCTCTGATTTGTTATCAGACTCATGTAAGTTTGGAATAAAAGCCAAATCTAATTATTGAGAGTCTGAAAATAAATAAGCTGTTACCCAGTTTTTCCTCATGCCATTCTTTATGGCAGTGGCTGCATTTCCTAGCCAATAGCCAAGGATCTGTACCTCTTGTCACCCTCAGATAATAACTGCCCAGTTTCTACAATATAATAATGTTCAGAGCAAAGGGGGATCAATACTCTTTGTATCTTTAAAATGCTCTTTTTCTTTCAGAAAAGAAAATGACTAACTTTTTTATACACGTAATATGCAATAGAAGTCAAAATATTAGGGGTATAATTAATTAAGTTAGAACAGGTTGCAGGATTTAGAAGAAAAGTCCAAAGACAGAAAACCTAATGGTGATAGGATCAGATCTTAAGTTCATATTAGTGGGATGTCTTAAGACAGTAGAAAAGACTTCACATTTTCCCCTGTTGTGGAAAATTTTACATAGAATTTATTTTACTTAACATGCTTAAAGCATGAAGAGTCATGCATTATATATGTCTTAATATAAAATACACTATATATATATATTTTCAAAAATATGCCTCCTGGCTTAAACATACTTAACTCACTTTGACGTCTTGCCCTTTCTCTGCATTTAGTTTGAACAGCAAAGTTCCCATTTGGACGGTTGGATGAAGGCTAATTTTGTTGTCACAGAGTTCACTTCATAAGACTTGTTTTTTTAGTCTTAAAACCCTCTCCTCCATACCTTTTTTTTTTTTTTCAAGGACTGAATAATTCTTCCTGAAGGATGACCTCACAATTGCATGTGTTCAATGTTCCTGTAAACTAACCTTTGAAAGACAATTTTCAGAAGCAGTAGAAGATACACTTTGATCATGAGAGCACAGACAAGGTAGCTACAGGCCCAGCTGACTTTTCACCTACATGGACCATGAAAGATGAAACAGTGGTGCAAATACGGGGAAAAGCCTGTGATTAATGAACAGCTATTGCTCAGAGTCCCAGTCCTGCTCTGTTTCCTCTCCTAGATCTCCATGGGTCACCACATGACCCAGAAACAAAGCAAAAGACAGTGCCTAGCACAGGGTCCAGAACTCCACCTCAGCACTGTGGTCATTTCTGTCCTGAAGGAGCGTGAAATCCCAATTGATAAATGTTTTGAAATAGCTTTTAGCTATAGACAGTTAAATGACGATGATGATTGTGGTGTAGCCAGGCACTTGAAATATATGCAGGGGAAGCATCAAGTATGTACTTAAAAGCCTCTGAATTTCAAACAACGTAGAATGACCCATGATAGTCTCTTTAGAAAGGTTTTAGATGAATTCAGAAATGAGTTCACTGATTATGAACATTTCAAAGATGAAGATGCATTAGAGAGGCTTGAAAGTTGGTTTATGAATGCCAAGGGGAGATCATTGATATTTTAATTGATGAATTAATAAATTAATGTTTCTAACCCCTTATCCCAAATCTTTGAGATGAGAAATATTTTGGAATTCAGACTTTAGAAGGTTCATATACTTTATGTGTCACCTGCATCAGGCTCTGGGGAAATACTCTATAGTCTAATAATCAGTGTTTATGGAAATAAACTTATGGCTAGTCATAGCAAATGAGTTATAAAAATCTTAGTTCTCATATCGTTATGAAATTTGGATATACAGAAGAGGAATTGTAGTCATGTTATTTTATATAATTAATATGGGGTTTCCCAGGTGGCGTTAGTGGTAAGTGAAAGTCACTCAGACATATCTAACTCTTTGCAACCCCATGGATTATAAAATCCATGGAATTCTCCGGGCCAGAATACTGGAGTGGGTAGCCTTTCCCTTCTCCAGGGATCTTCCCAACCCAGGGATCGAACCCAGGTCTCCCACATTGCAGGTGAATTCTTTATCAGCTGAGCTACCAGGGAAGCTCCGCTAGTGGTACAGAACCTGCCTATATTTGCAGGAGACATAGAAAGACCTGGGCTCAATCCCTGGGTCAGGAAGATCCCCTGGAGAAGGGCATGGCAACCCACTCTAGTATTCTTTCCTGGAGAATCCCATGGACAGAGGAGCCTGGTGGGCTATAGTCCATAGGGTTACAAAGAGTCAGACACGACTGAAACAGCTTAGTATGAGTTTTAAAATATGTACATATCAGCGTATGAACTGATTACCTATTACAAATAAACTGAGTATTTCATTTGAATTTCTAATGATTCTTATATGTATTGTGACTGGTATTATTTTGCTAAGGTGTTTTTGTTAGGAAGCCTTACATTTTTGTGTATACTTCTTGGCTATATCGTAGAAATAACTTTTGTATCTTCCATGTGCAAACAATGTTAGAAACTGAGAAAATCAACATGAATAAGAAACACTGATGTGTTTTAAACTACTGAACCATAGACCCAGCATAATGCCATATGATAAGACGTTAAGAACAAATTCTTTGTCTATACTTGTGCATATATTTCATTCACATGGTAAGAACATAAATGTTTAATGATTTAAGTACAAGAAATATGAGCGGAGTACTAGGAGGACTCCAGAAATGGTAATTACTCTACTTTGGAGGAGGTAATACTTGAACTGCATCTTAGAAAATAGAGTAGGAAGAAAAGAAAATTGAGTAGGAACTCTCTTAAGACAAGTAAGGAATGACATTCTAGGAAGGGGAATAGCATGTGTAAAAGTAGGATATTCATGATCAGCTGTACTTCACTGAGAAAAAAAACAGATAGACTGCTAGATATTTCTACAGAAAAAAAAAGTTTTTCTGCAGTCAGCAAAGAATCACACTCTGGGGCTGCAACTCTAGCAAGTCATATACAAGTCTTCATAAGCAAGGGAAGAAGTCTGTTCCAGAGCGGGAAGAGGAAATAGGGGGTGGAGAATGGATGGTAAACAGAGTCCTTGGCTTTTCATTGGCTGCGTTGTTGCCAGAAAAGAAGTCTTTCTTGTTCCTGTTGGACTCTGGTATCATCGCAGAGCATGAGAGCTCCCCCTTCTGGTCTCCCAATCCTATTTAATTAAGGTTTCTGCTTAATAATTTTTACCTGTGACTGGAATACCTGGGAAATCAGGGCCAGAGGAGTTGAAAGGACAAAGGACAACATTTTTTTAGAACCTCAGACCTTATTCGTCTTACAGATAAAAGTCTGCGAACTTTTACCAATCTCTTACCATTTCTTCTACCCTCCAGCACCTGGCAATTGCTTTTCTCCTCTGTTTGTATGAGTTTGATTATCTTTGTTGTTTTGTTTTTTAGATTTAATGTGTAAATGATACCATGTATTTGTCCTTCTCTGTCTGGTTTATGTCACTTAGCATGTGAAGTCGCTCAGTCGTGTCTGACTGAGCGACTTCACTTTCACTTTTCACTTTCATGCATTGGAGAAGGAAATGGCAACCCACTCCAGTGATCTTGCCTGGAGAATCCCAGGGATGGGGGAACCTGGTGAGTTGCCGTCTATGGGGTCACACAGAGTCGGACACAACTGAAGCGACTTAGCAGCAGCAGCAGCAGCAGCATAATGCCTTAAGTTTCATCTGAGTTGTTTCAAAGGGCAGAATTTCCTTCTTTGTAACTACTGAATAATACCCCATTGTGTGTGTAGGTATGTATATGGACATGGATATATATACATGTGTATAAACATACGTATATACATGCATACATAGGGTATCCCTGGTGGGTCAGCAGTAAACAATCTGCCTGCCATGCAGGTCATGCGGGTTAGATCCCTAGGTTGGGAAGATCCTACGGAGAAGGAAACGACAACCCACTCCTGTTTTTTTGACAAGGAAATCCCATGGACAGAGGAACCTGGCAAGCTACAGTCCATGGGTTCGCAAACAGTTCGACATGACTTAGCAACTAAATAACAAAAATAACAGCATACACATACATATGCACACTCATCTGCTGATAGACGCTAAGGTTGTTTCCATATCTTCAGTTCAGTCGCTCAGTCGTGTTTGACTCTGCGACCCGTGGACTGCAGCGCACCAGGCCTCCCTGTCCACCACCAACTCCCAGAGCTTGCTCAAGCTTGTGTCCATTGAGTCAGTGATGCCATCCAACCATTTCATCCTCTATCATCCCCTTCTTCTCCTGCCTTCAACCTTTCTCAGGGTCTTTTCCAATAAGTCAGTCTTTCCCATCAGGCAGTCAAAGCATTGAGCTTCAGCTTCAAAATCAGTCCTTCCAGGGAATATTCAGGACTGATTTCCTTTAGGATGGACTGGTTGGATTTCCTTGCAGTCCAAGGGACTCTCAAGAGTCTTCTCCAACACCACAGTTAAAAGCATCAATTCTTTGGTGCTCAGCCTCCCTTATAGTCCAACTCTCACATCCATACATGACTACTGGAAAAACCATAGCTTTGACTAGATGGACCTTTGTTGGCAAGGTAACGTCTCTGCTTTTTAATATGCTGTCTAGGTTGGTTATAGCTTTTCTTCCAAGGAGCAAGTGTCTTTTAAGTTCATAGAGTTAACATCTGCAGTGATTTTGGAGCCTGAAAAAATAGTCTGTCACTGTTTTCATTGTTTCCACATCTATTTGCCATGAAGTGATAGGTACGGATGTCATGATCTTAGTTTTTTGAATGTTGAGTTTTAAGCCAGCTTTTTCATTCTCCTCTTTCACTCTCATCAAGAGGCTTTTTAGTTGCTTTTCACTTTTTGCCATAATGATGGTATCATCTTTATATATGAGGTTATTGATATTTTTCTTGGCAACCTTGATTTCAGCTTGTGCTTCATCCAGTCCATCATTTCTCATGATGTACTCTGCATGTAAGTTAAATAAGCAGGGTGACAATATACAGCCTTGATGTACTCCTTTTCCTCTTTGGAACCAGTCTGTTGTTCCACGTCTAGTTCGTGATGTTAAATGCCTTTTAATATACTTGTTGATCATTTGTTCATCTTCTTTGGAAAAATGCTTGCTCATTTCCTCTTCCCATTATTTCATCAGATAGTCTGGTTTTGTTTTTGTTTTATTTTTTACTTTTTGCTATTTAGTTGTATGAATTCTTTATGTGTTTTGTATATTATCCCTTATCAGACATATAATTGGGAAATATTTTCTCCCATTCCATAGATTGCTTTTTCATTTTCTGTTCTGAAGTAGCTTATTTTTGCTTCAGTTGCCTTTGCTTTTGGTGTCATAACAAAAAACAAAGAAAAATTATCACCAAGACCAATGTCAAGGAGCTTTTTCCCTAGTTTTTTTTTTAGGAGTTTTAAGGTTTCAGGTCCTACATTCAAGTCTTCAATCCACTTTGAAGTAAAATTTCTATATAAGATAGGAATCTAGTTTCTTTGTATATGGCTGTCCAATTTCCCCAGAAGCATTACTGAAGAGATTGTCCTTTCGTTATTGTATATACTTGTCTTCTTTGTCACAAAGTGACATTTGAATCCCTTGGTTTTAAACTTTCCCCTTTAAGTTCTCCACATACATGGGTTGAAGGAGTAGTGACTTAACTTTCAACCCATGCTTTTGCCATGATATATGTATTTCACAGAAATAATTAATAGTATAGCAAATAAAACTAGTATGGTTTTATTTTATTATCAACTGAAAGTTTTATGAGCTATATATGAATGATTTCTCCAGATAACTCTCCCAGTGTTTTTTATACCCTATTTTAGTCTGCCATATGTATATATGTTTTTTAGTCCCTGTTTTATGTATATATATATAGATACACACACATATATATATGTATATATACATATATATGTATACACACACATATATATAGTTCAGGTTTGTCAAGCAATTCCTAATTGCTTTTGTCACATATGTTAACTCAGTTCCTAATTGCCTAAAAGGTTTCAATGATGGAAAAACACATTTTTAAAGGCAAAACATTATGGGTAGTCAGACTGTTTATAGTTCCTAGTTTATGCTTGGCAAAAGCAAAAAGAAAAATCACACACACATGCAACCCAAACAACTTTTGCAGTGCATTTAAATGTTGAAAGTGTTTTACAAATGAAAATAGCAAAATTGAAGTTTGGCTCACTTCTAGAAATTTAAATACATTATTATTTAAATGCATATATTCCATAAATTACCCCCAAATCACTTAGAACTATTTTCATAGTTTTTTTTTTTCTGGGTTCTATATAATGTGAACACTAAACAAGAGGTTATTCCTGGAAATTCACATAGACATGAAACACCATATAAGATTATTGGCAACAGCAATCATAGCTGTTGCTGTGTTCTCTGTAGTGCCTAACTTTGGTATTGGTATTAATTTCATTGTGGGTTATGAAGCCAAAATAGTTACTAAAGCTAAGGTTTAGGAAATCAAAACCCCAAAATTCTAGCAAAAATGACCAATGCCATGAGCAAAAGGGAAACAGATATCCTGCTTTTCTCTTTTAAATTTTTATTTTCTTTTTGACTGTTCTGGCTCTGCACTGCTGCTCGGGCTTTTCTCCAGCAGTGGCAAGTGGCACTGCTCTCTAGCTGCTGTGCATGGGCTTCTGATTGTGGTGGCTCCTCACGTTGCAGAGCATGGGCTCTAGGGACACACAGGCTTCAGTAGTTGTGGCTCCCAGGCTCTGGAGCACAGTCTTAGTGCTTGTAGTGCACGGGCTTAGTTGCTCCATGACACGTGGGATCTTCCCAGATCAGAGATCAAACTGGTGTCTCCTGCATTGGCACATGGATTCTTTACCTCTGAGTCACCATGGAAACCTACACTGCTTTTCTTAATGTGCCCTCAGTGGAGGAGATAATGTGTTAAAGAGCCTGATAGCTAAACACTTATTTATATTTGTGAAAAAAAAAATGCTTTCACAGTATTTACTTTTTCCTCTAGTTCAAAGATAATATTACAGAAAGAAACATAAGGTTGATTTCTGAAATACTGCAAGTCACAAAACTGTAGTCCTTTATGCTTTTTATAAAAATATATAATTGAAGACAGTTTTTCAGTAATCATGGACTTGTTAATAACTAGAAAAAGACAATGAGGTTATTCAAGATTTTCATATAGCACAAAAAGAAATCTCAAGTGACTATAATATCTAGTATTTTTTTTAAAGAGCCAACTTCAGTAAAGAAATTGTAAGGGAGAATATGGTGGGTGGATTAGTATAAATAATTATATTAACTAGATCCTTAAAGATGATGATAAGGAAGCCTTGACTAAAAGATTAGTATCCAAGATTATGTATTCACATTACATAACATCTTTTTTAGAGTACATTGACCATGAAAAATCTGTTTTTATAACTTACATAGAACATTGAGTAAAATAGCCATTGGCCAGGAACCAGAAAAAAGCTCTGCAGTGGTAATCTCCAAATTACATCTATAAAATATGTGTGTCTAAGGAAATCCTATTGTTAAGCAGATGTATAAAGCAAACACCTAGGCATATATGTGCTTTGTTTGTTTGTTTGTTTCATTAAATATAACACTTCTGCCTAACTTTAGCTTAATGGGACAAACTGATGCCCAATTCCCTATGAAACTTTTGCCAGACCACTTTCTAGAGCTCAGTTCCAAATTGCTAAAATATAGAACCGCTGAGAGTTTCCATGGTAAACTTTGTATGTTCCCATTTGAATATGCCATGGCTCCAGACCCTTAATCATCTATCAGCTGATTCAGAAGACCCAGAGCTTCTAGAGTCCCATTGCCTTGGACCAGGGGAACTAGATAAAGATATGCAAAAGGCAGGTTTTTCAGCAGTAGTTGAAGACGTGGCCATTCATAGGACCCATATATATAACTGAAAAATTTCCCAATTTCCTTCTTATGGCTATTTTAAGTCCAAGAGTGTCAGTTTTAGGTTTGTTAGAATAGTCAGCAAACCCTACATTTGGTTTAACAGAATTATATGGATTCAGTGCAGAAGTAAAGAGTATGGCCCACTGGACACATCACTTTTCTTGTCCTAGAACAATAATGAAGGAGGAACCCTCTCTTTTTTCTTCCCACTTCTTGTGTTTTTTTTAAGAGCCTTTATCCATTAACCTAAAAGGCCAAAGTCTTTAACAGTAGGTTCATTCTCCTTTTCGTAAAACCCATTTCCCCAAAACAATATGAATTTCTTATGCCAAGAAGTGCATATGCATGAGTGATAATATTAGTTCTTACTTCTTCCTAGATTTCAAGAATTTCTGTTTCATTGGTCTTTGAGTGCCTATAATATCTCTGCATTTGGGGTGAAATTATAGGACCAGCCAAGAATGATGATGCCCTGTAGTTTTTAGCATGCAGGCATTCCATTGATGACCAGGACAGGTCAGAACTCAAGGGGCACTAAGACAGGAAGCAGAAAAGATGAAAATTTTGGACTGAGCCATCTATAAATATGTCCTTATTCTATCCAGCTAGTTTCTTAACCAATACGTGGACAAGAAGAATGAAATATTTGCATCAAAGCACTTCTAAATGTCCATTGTATTGTTCTTATACATAAGTGTTATCTTTATAGCATGGTAAGCTGCTGCTGCTGCTGCTGCTGCTCCTAAGTCACTTCAGTCATGTCCAACTCTGTGTGACCCCATTGGTGGCAGCCCACCAGGCTCCCTCGTCCCTGGGATTCTCCAGGCAAGGACACTGGGGTGGGTTGCCATTTCCTTCTCCAATGCATGAAAATGAAAAGTGAAAGTGAAGTCGCTCAGTCGTGTCTGACTCTTAGCGACCCCATGGACTGCAGCCTACCAGGCTCCTCCGTTCATGGGGTTTTCCAGGCAAGAGTACTGGAGTGGGGTGCCATTATGCAGTTCTAAATCTACTGGACTTAGAGGAACAAGCAGAATAAATGAATCTTCTTGCTATTTTATAAAATTCCAAGTTGTGGAAACTTTCAGATATTATTATTGATAGTCTTTGTTCTGCTTTCTGCTTTTGTCATTGTTTTTCAGTTGAGTGTGTCTCAGATTTACTAATGCTACCAAAGTTCTGGTATCCAGAATGGGCAGCTAGGCAAACATTTACTTCTAAATAGCTCCTCATTATAGACACAGGAGCTGAAGGAACCAACTTTAATTTGGGGATTGCAGGGAGCAGTGAGGAAGCAAGGAGATACAAGAGTTTCCTAGGAGAACAATTCTCTCCTTTGCCACAGAATAAAAATAATCAATTTGTATGTCCCAATTTTAATACTCTTAGCTAACTAAATAGAATACTTATTTTTCCTTATGAGAACCATAAAAAGTACATAAAAACAAATGAACAAATCCAACTTTAGACTTACAGAATATACTTTTAGTCAGGACTCTGGTTGCAGTTGGCAGAAAGTTAGCTCAAACTAAATAGAAATAGAAAATATATATTGCTTCTTGCAACCAAGCTTCAGGAATTGCTGGCTACAGCTAATCTCAAAGTCTGTCAGTTCCAGGGCCTAGAGTCCAGAAGTATTCTCTCTGAAGCCTTTAATTTCTGATTCTCTTTGTGGGTTGCTTTTGTTTTCTTCAATTTTTCTCACATTGTTGAAATAGCCACCAACAATTCCAGATTCATTTATTCTCCACAGAGAATGACTACTCACTTTGCTTCCAAGCTAAAAAATGCTTAGGAAAGAATCTGATTAGGCTAACTTCAAACAGGTACCCATACTCGGATCAATCAATGGTGACCATAGCCACAGGGTCTGAAAATGGGACCACACACTCTTGAACCATATTGTTAGCAGAAACATTTCTCAGAAGAGAGAGGGTGGGAAAGTGATAATATCCACTACAGGTTATGGTGTTCTGTATGTGGATAATGTCCCATGCATATCAAAAAGTTTTTTAAAGATGAGTTAGAAGAAACCTAATAAAGCAAGTATTAGAAACTTGGGGAAATTCTGTCTGTCCAGATGTAAATATCTGTGCACATATCAGTGATTGAGAGAGAGGCAGATGAATGATAGGAATAAGGTGAAAGAGAAGAAAAGGGGAGGGTAGAGAAGGAATCAGGCAGATCAGGTTAATAATGGCATTGGAGGAAGCCCGCATTTAGCACAGCCTAGTAATATAAATGTTGAGGAATCATATGTAAGCTATGCTTACTGAGAGATAGATCATTAAGCAGAATGGAGCTCAAGCATATTCCTCTAGCATAAGGAGTATAGGTTTCAGTTTATCTCTTGCAGAAGTAAGGCACAGTCCAAAAATGTTTTTCAGATAGAAGTATGAAATGACAGATCATGGTTTACAGGGTACTGTAGCCTATACTTTTGGAATTACTTTGTAGTTTTATAAGATAAATGGATTCTAAATCTTGCTATCTTGATTTTTAAAATAGTACTTTTCTAAACAGAGTGTTGCTACTTCTCTATAGCCCTACTCAAACAAAAAACAATCAAAATACAGTTTCCTGCCAGTTTAATCATTGACTAATTGGCCTCAGCATGTAAAACATTGTGGGTTTTTTTCCTGTGTATAATTACTACACTGGAAGTTTATAAACTTCCTGGATAAAAAGAACAAACATGACATTCTGCTTTATTTCTGTTTCTATTGTCAAGTCTGGAATGAGAAATTTGAGACCTATGAACATACTGATAGCAATTGAGATGATGGGAGTAGATGAAATATCAAGGGAGATTTTGTAGATTGAAAAGAAGGGAGCAAAAAAACACACCAGAAACATGGAAGCTAACCCACTGAAGGTGCTTTCTTCAGAGACTAAGAAGGGGCAGCCAGAGAGGTGGAAGGGAATCCCTGAAAGAGTTGTATCAGGAAAACACAGTGAAGGAATTTCTTGTAGTCAAATGTGGTGAATTGTAAACAATGCTGCAGAGAAAGCTAATGAGAACTAAACTGTGTCTACTGAAATTAACAGCTGAGGGGTGTGTGGTGTGGTATCCTGGGAGAGAAGGACAGTGGCGGTAGATGAGTGAAGGGAGGTAGGATTGCAGCTCAGTTTCAGAGGACTGAGCAAAGTGAAACAGTGAATATGAATGCTGATGCCTTTAGTATCTTGGCATGAATAGAAGGGACATAAGAGAGCAGACTCTGGAAGGCAGTATAAGCATGAGGGATGTTCATCTTATAACATGGGGGAGGATGGGAGAATAAAGAGGATAATAATCGTGAGGACGCTGAGGCAGTAGGGCGAAGGCATAGAGGACAGGAGGAGGACCTAAGCTGAAGTGGAGAAGGGGAGCCTTCTTTCACAGAGGAGGAGGGAGAGATAGCAGGAATGAGGGCAGATGCATAAATTTGTGAGCATTTGAAAAGAAGTTAAGTAAGTTCAAACATAAGCATTTAAAATTTGGGGAAAGAAAAAGATCACCTGATTAATGAAAGCAGAAAGGAACTGATAACTAAATTGAAGTTACATATGTTTCATACCTGTTACAGACAATAAAAGAATCTATTTATCTGCCTTCCTGTATGTCTGTCTGTTGATCTACGACATTGTTTGTGAATGGAAGATTGAAAATAATATTTATGATTGAAGTGTACCCATACCCCATAGACACTAACTTTGAAATGGAAGTGAGTAACAGTAACAAATGAAAGAAGAGAGAAGAAATTGAAGACATAGTTAATGTTGAAAAGCTGTAAGACAGGTAGTAAATATTAGCCCCTAAGGTATAAAACATTGGAAATTACTCAGTTCATAATGATATCAAGGTTGAAGATGTTGATGTTACGAGAGTGGCTAAAATTCCATACAGGTAAAAATATTTGTAATCCAGGAGGTTACGAAGCTTTGAGCCTAAGGTTTCAGGTAGTCAAGTGCTTGGGCACTGAAATTGCCCAAAACTACCTACAGAAGAATGGAGAGGTAGAACATAGGGCAGATATCAAAGTCCGCAGCGATTAGAGAGCATAGGAAGTCCATAAATGGCAATGGTAAGAAAGAGTAGAGACAGAAGCATTGTTTAGGGGATCAGTCTCTCAAAGAGGAAGGGCTTTGCATGAGGGAGAGAGATTACTGAGCTGGAAGTGCTAACAAAAAGGGTGGGAGGCAGAAGCCAATACACCTGGGCTCTGTAGGAAATGAGTTGGCTCTGATAGGGCCTTAGGGTAGAGGAAGAGCTAGGTTTGAACAAGGCAAGGAGATGGGTGGAGTAAAGAGGCCAGGAATAAAGTTTTTATTTTTGCTTGTACATTGTTTTACCAATATTTATAATGGTATGAGGATATCCGAGGCATAGAGGTTGGAAGGGAAATCAGCAAACTCATACATTCTCACTAAACCTCTTTTGGTGGGAGTGGAGTTTTACCCATTGGCATTTTGTTTAAAATCTCTACCACTTGTAATCTTTCCCTATTTGGTAGTATCTCAATATTTTGGGGAGGGTCTTATTTTATTAATAAAATATTATATTAGGATTCTTCAGTCATGTATTTTTTAATCAGTCAATTAAAGTCAACTTTATTGAATATTGCTCTATTGTTTAAAAACACTATGCATTAGAGTAGACTTTGAAGTAATTTCCATATCTACCAGGCCCCATTTATTTCAAGAATCCTGACAGGCTATTATCCATTTAAATCCATTGACTATATTTTATTTATTTATTTAACTTAAATTTATTTATTTTAATTGGAGGCTAATTACTTCCTGACATGGACAACTGGCCAGAGTGCCCCAACTGGTAAGGAACAAGAGACTTTATTGACCTCTCTCCCCTTCCCTCTCTCTTTCCTCTCCTTAACCCTTCCTATCCTTCCCTGTTTTTCTAGTCCCCTGGTCCTGGACTCAGGAATCTGGTCGAAGGGCCCTCAGCCTGTGCTGAGGATTGGAGACTGATCACCTCCTCTTGGCAGAGAACTCGAATTCTGGATCTGGTCTGGTCTGATTTCTGGTAGGGCTGAGTTCCAGTCCTTCCTTCTCTGGAGGCCCAGGGAAAAGTCCAATAATGCCTGGGTATCTGTAGGTGGCCAGAGATGCCTGTAAGGCCACCCCTTTCAGCTCCCCTCTCCCACCTCCTCCCCCTTCTTCTTTCAACCTGGCTTCCTTTCCTCCCTTGAAATATTTGATGTTAGTACTTGGATTCTTGTATTTAAGGGCTTCCCTGGTGGTGTAGAGGTTAAAGTGTCTGCCTGCAATGTGGGAGACCTGGGTTCGATCCCTGGGTCAGGAAGATCCCCTGGAGAAGGAAATGGCAACCCACGCTAGTATTCTTGCCTGGAGAATCCCATGGACGGAGGAGCTTGGTGGGCTACAGTCCACGGGTCACAAAGAGTCCGACACGACTGAGAGACTTCACTTTCACTTTAATTACTTTACAATATTTTATTGGTTTTGCCACACATCAACATGAATCTGCCATGGGTGCACACGTATTCCCCATCCTGAATCCCTCTCCCACCTCCCTCCCTGTACCATCCCTCTGGGTCATCCCAGCGCACCAGCACCAAGCATCCTGTATCCTGCATTGATCCTGGACTGGCGATTCATTTCTTATATGATATTATACATGTTTCAATGCCATTCTCCCAAATCATCCCACCCTCCCCCTCTCCCACAGAGTCCCAAAGACTGTTCTATACATCTGTGTCTCTTTTGCTGTCTCGCATACAGGATTATCGTTACCATCTTTCTAAATTCCATATATATGCATTAGTATACATGACTGAGCAACTGAAATGAACTGAACTGAACTGATACTGTATTGATGTTTTTCTTTCTGCCTTACTTCACTCTGTATAATAGGCTCCAGTTTCATCCACCTCATTAGAACTGATTCAAATGTATTCCTTTTAATGGCTGAGTAATATTCCATTGTGGATATGTACCACAGCTTTCTTTCTTATCCATTCGTCTGCTGATGGGCATCTAGGTTGCTTCCATGTCCTAGCTATTATAAACAGTGCTGCGATGAACACTGGGGTACATGTGTCTCTTTCAATGCTGGTTTCCTCGGTGTGTATGCCCAGCAGTGGGATTGCTGGGTCATAAAGTAGTCTATTTCCAGTTTTTTAGGGAATCTCCACACTGTTCTCCATAGTGGCTGTACTAGTTTGCATTCCCACCACAGTGTAAGAGGTTTCCCTTTTCTCCACACCCTCTCCAGCATTTATTGCTTGTAGACTTGTGGATAGCAGCCATTCTGACTGGCGTGAAATGATACCTCATTGTGGTTTTGATTTGCATTTCTCTGATGAGTGACATTGAGAATCTTTTCATGTGTTTGTTAGCCATCTGTATGTCTTCTTTGGAGAAATGTCTATTTAGTTCTTTGGCCCATTTTTTGATTGGGTCGTTTTTTTTCTGGAATTGAACTGCAGGAGTTGCTTGTATATTTATGAGATTAGTTGTTTGTCAGTTGCTTCATTACCTGTTATTTTCTCCCATTCTGAAGGCTGTCTTTTCACCTTGCTTATAGTTTCCTTTGTTGTGCAGAAGCTTTTAATTTTAATTAGGTCCCATTTGTTTATTTTTGCTTTTATTTCCAATATTCCGGGAGGTGGGTCATAGAGGATTCTGCTGTGATTTATGTCAGAGAGTGTTTTGCCTATGTTCTCCTCTAGGAGTTTTATAGTTTCTGGTCTTACCTTTAGATCTGTAATCCATTTTGAATTTATTTTTGTGTATGGTGTTAGGAAGCATCCTAGTTTCATTCTTTTACAAGTGGTTGACCAGTTTTCCCAGCACCACTTGTTAAAGAAATTGTCTTTAATCCATTATATATTCTTGCCTCCTTTGTCAAAGATAAGGTGTCCATAGGTGTGTGGATTTATCTCTGGGCTTTCTATTTTGTTCCATTGATCTATATATGTCTTTGTGCCAGTACCATCCTGTCTTGATGACTGTGGCTTTGTAGTAGAGCCTGAAGTCAGGCAGGTTGATCCCTCTAGTTCCATTCTTCTTTCTCAAGATTGCCTTGGCTATTCGAGGTTTTTTGTATTTCCATACAAATTGTGAAATTATTTGTTCTAGCTCTGTGAAAAATACCGTTGGTAGCTTGAAAGGGATTGCATTGAATCTATAGATTGCTTTGTGTAGTATACTCATTTTCACTATATTGATTCTTCTGATCCATGAACATGGTATATTTTCCCATCTATTAGTGTCCTCTTTGATTTCTTTCACCAGTGTTTTACAGTTTTCTATATATAGGTCTTTAGTTTCTTTAGGTAGATATATTCCTACGTATTTTATTCTTTTCCTTGCAATGGTGAATGCAATTGTTTCCTTAATTTCTTTTTCTACTTTCTCATTATTAGTGTACAGGAATGCAAGGGATTTCTGTGTGTTGATTTTCTATCCTGCAACTTTACTATATTCATTGATTAGCTCTAGTAATTTTCTGGTGGAGTCTTTAGGGTTTTCTATGTAGAGGATCATGTCATCTGCAAACAGTGAAAGTTTTACTTCTTCTTTTCCAGTTTGGATTTCTTTTATTTCTTTTTCTGCTCTGATTGCTGTGGCCAAAACTTCCAGAACTATGTTGAATAGTAGTGATGAGAGTGGACACCCTTGTCTTGTTCCTGACTTTAGGGGAAATGCTTTCAATTTTTCACCATTGAGGATAATGTTTGCTGTGGGTTTGTCATATATAGCTTTTATTATGTTGAGGTATGTTCCTTCTATTCCTGCTTTCTGGAGAGTTTTTATCATAAATGGATGTTGAATTTTGTCAAAGGCCTTCTCTGAATCTATTGAAATAATCATATGGCTTTTATTTTTCAATTTGTTAATGTGGTATATTACATTGATTGATTTGTGGATATTGAAGAATCCTTGCATCCCTGGGATAAAGCCCACCTGGTCATGGTGTATGATCTTTTTAGAGTGTTGTTGGATTCTGATTGCTAGAATTTTGTTAAGGATTTTTGCATCTATGTTCATCAGTGATATTGGCCTGTAGTTTTCTTTTTTTGTGACATCTTTGTCAGGTTTTGGTATTAGGGTGATGGTGGCCTCATAGAATGAGTTTGGAAGTTTACCTTCCTTTTCAATTTTCTGGAAGAGTTTGACTAGGATAGGTGTTAGCTCCTCTCTAAATTTTTGGTAGAATTCAGCTGTGAAGCCATCTGGACATGGGCTTTTGTTTGCTGGAAGATTTCTGATTACAGTTTCAATTTCTGTGCTTGTGATGGGTCTGTTAAGATTTTCTATTTCTTCCTGGTTCAGTTTTGGAAAGTTGTACTTTTCTAAGAATTTGTCCATTTCTTCCACATTGTCCTTTTTATTGGCATATAATTGCTGATAGTAGTCTCTTATGATCCTTTGTATTTCTGTGTTGTCTGTTGTGATCTCTCCATTTTCATTTCTAATTTTATTGATTTGATTTTTCTCCCTTTGTTTCTCGATGAGTCTGGCTAATGGTTTGTCAATTTTATTTATCCTTTCAAAGAACCAGCTTTTGGCTTTGTTGATTTTTGCTATGGTCTCTTTTGTTTCTTTTGCATTTATTTCTGCCCTAATTTTTAAAATTTCTTTCCTTCTACTAACCCTGGGGTCCTTCACTTCTTCCTTTTCTAGTTGCTTTAGGTGTAGCTGCCGCTGCTGCTGCTAAGTTGCTTCAGTCGTGTCCGACTCTGTGCGACCCCATAGACAGCAGCCCACCAGGCTCCCCAGTCCCTGGGATTCTCCAGGCAAGAACACTGGAGTGGGTTGCCATTTCCTTCTACTTAGGTGTAGAGTTAGGTTATTTATTTGAATTTTTCTTATTTCTTGAGGTATGCCTGTATTGCTGTGAACTTTCCCCTGAGCACTGCTTTTACAGTGTCCCACAGGTTTTGGGTGTTGTGTTTTCATTTTCATTCGTTTCTATGCATATTTTGATTTCTTTTTTGATTTCTTCTGTCATTTTTTGGTTATTCAGCAGCATGTTGTTCAGCCTCCATATGTTGGAATTTTTAATAGTTTTTCTCCTGTAATTGAGATCTAATCTTACTGCATTGCGGTCAGAAAAGATGCTTGCAATGATTTCAATTTTTTTGAATTTATCAAGTTTAGATTTATGGCCCAGGATGTGATCTATCCTGGAGAAGGTTCTGTGTGCACTTGAGAAAAAGGTGAAATTCATTGTTTTGGGGTGAAATGTCCTATAGATATCAATTAGGTATAACTGGTCTATTGTATCATTTAAAGGATGTTTCCTTGTTAATTTTCTGTTTAGTTGATCTATCCATAGGTGTGAGTGGGGTATTAAAGTCTCCCACTATTATTGTGTTACTGTTAATTTCCCCTTTCATACTTGTTAGCATTTGTCTTACATATTGCGGTGCTCCTATGTTGGGTGCATATATATTTACAATTGTTATATCTTCTTCTTGGATTGATCCTTTGATCATTATGTAGTGGCCTTCTTTGTCTCTTTTCACAGCCTTTGTTTTAAAGTCTATTTTATCTGATATGAGTATTGCTACTCCTGCTTTCTTTTGGTCTCTATTTGCATGGAATATCTTTTTCCAGCCCTTCACTTTCAGTCTATATGTGTTCCCTGTTTTGAGGTGGGTCTCTTGTAGACAACATATATAGGGGTCTTGCTTTTGTAACCATTCAGCCAGTCTTTGTCTTTTGGTTGGGGCATTCAACCCGTTTATGTTTAAGGTAATTATTGATAAGTATGATCTCATTGCCATTTACTTTATTGTTTTGGGTTCGAGTTTATACACCCTTTTTGTGTTTCCTGTCTAGAGAAGATCCTTTAGCATTTGTTGGAGAGCTGGTTTGGTGGTGCTGAATTCTCTCAGCATTTGCTTGTCTATAAACCTTTTTATTTCTCCTTCATATTTGAATGAGATCCTTGATGGGTACAGTAATCTTGGCTGTAGGTTATTTTCTTTCATCACTTTAAGTATGTCTTGCCATTCCCTCCTGGCCTGAAGAGTTTCTGTTGAAAGATCAGCTGTTATCCTTATGGGAATCTCCTGTGTGTTATTTGTTGTTTTTCCCTTGCTGCTTTTAATGTTTGTTTTTTTGTGTTTGATCTTTGTTGATTTGATTAATATGTGTCTTGGGGATTTTCACCTTGGGTTTATCCTGTTTGGAACTCTCTGTGTTTCTTGGACTTGGGTGATTATTTCCTTCCCCATTTTAGAGAAGTTTTCAACTGTTATCTCCTCAAGTGTTTCCTCATGGTCTTTCTTTTTGTCTTCTTCTTCTGGGACTCCTATGATTTGAATGTTGGGGCGTTTCATATTGTCCTGGAGGTCTCTGAGATTGTCCTCGTTTCTTTTAATTCGTTTTTCTTTTTTCCTCTCTGATTCATTTATTTCTACCATTCTATCTTCTACTTCACTAATCCTATCTTCTGCCTCCATTATTCTACTATTTGTTGCCTCCAGAGTGTTTTTATCTCATTTATTGCATTATTCGTTATATATTGAACCTTTTTTTATTTCTTCTAGGTCCTTGTTAAACCTTTCTTGCATCTTCTCAATCCTTGTCTCCAGGCTATTTATCTGTGATTCCATTTTGATTTCAAGATTTTGGATCATTTTCACTATCATTATTTGGAATTCTTTACCAGGTAGATTCCCTGTCTCTTCCTCTTTTGTTTGGTTTGACGGGCATTTATCCTGTTCCTTTACCTGCTGGGTTTTCCTCTGTCTCTTCATCTTGTTTATATTGCTATGTTTGGGGTGGTCTTTCTGTATTCTGACAGTTTGTGAAGTTCTCTTTATTGTGGAGTTTCCTCGCTGTGGGTGGGGTTGTATGGGTGGCTTGTCAAGGTTTCTTGGCTGGGAAGCTTGTGTCAGTATTCTGGTGGGTGGAGCTGGATTTCTTCTCTCTGGAGTGCAATGAAGTGTCCAGTAATGAGTTATGAGATGTCAGTGGTTTTGGAGTAACTTTGGGCAGCCTGTATATTGAAGCTCAGGTCTGTGTTCCTGTGTTGCTGGAGAATTTGCATGGTATGTCTTGCTTTGGAACTTGTTGGCCCTTGGGTGGTGCTTGGTTTCAGTGTAGGTATGGAGGCATTTGATGAGCTCCTGTCGATTAATGTTCCTTGGAGTCAGGAGTTTTCTGGTGTTCTCAGGATTTGGACTTAAGCCTCCTGCTTCTGGTTTTCAGTCTTATTTTTACAGTAGTCTCAAGACTTCTCCTTCTATACAGCACTGTTGATAAAACATCTAGGTTAAAGATGAAAAGTTTCTCCACAGTAAGGGACACCCAAAGAGGTTCACAGAGTTACATGGAGAAGAGAAGAGGGAGGAGGGAGTTAGAGGTGACCCAAATGAGATGAGGTGGAATCAAAACAGGAGAGAGCAAGCTAGCCAGTGATCAGTTCCTTATGTGCACTCCACAGTCTGGACCACTCAGAGATGTTCACGGAGTTATGCAGAGAAGGGAAAAGGGAGGAAGGAGACAGAGGTGGCCAGGAGGATAAAAGGGGGAATCAAAAGGAGAGAGACAGATCCAGCCTGTAATCAATTCCCTGAGTGTTCTCCACCATCCGGAACACACTGGTGATTCACAGAGTTGGGTAGAGAAGAGAAGGGGGAGGGAGGAGACAGAAGCAACCTGGTGGAGAAAAAGGAGAGTCCAAAGGGGGAGAGAGCAGTCAAGCCAGTAATCTTGCTCCCAAGTAAAAATGGGTACTGAAGATTAGGTTCTTAAAGGTACAAAATTGATAACAAATACCAAAAAACAAAGATTAAAAATCTAGAGTAGAGGTTGGATTTTCAAAAATACAATATTATAAAAAAGGAAAACAAAACAAAGTCTCAAAAATTATAAATATATATATATGAAGTTTGCTTTAAAAAACAGGGTCTTTTATTTGCAAAGTAATAGTAGGTTATAAAAATGAAAATTAAAGGAATAATAGAGGACTTAAAAATTTTTTAAAATTAAAGAAAAAGAATGATCCTAAAAATAGTAAAAATATATCTAGAACTTTCTCTGGTATTGTTGCGGGTATTGTGGGGTCAGTTCATTTTCAGATAGTTCCTAGGTCCGGCTTATATTTCTCAAGATCTATAGGCCCCTTCCTATGTAGTTGGTACTAACTACAGGGTTTTAATCTGTTGCACCTGTCACTTCCAAGGCCGTTCCCTCTGTTTTAACTTTTTCTGTTTGCTGATCTCTTCAAGTGTCTGATATCTGCCCTGACATAAGGGGGGCGGTGGTGGACACTTTTTTAAGGCTCATTTGTTCAGTCATGCTGTGGGGAGGGAGGGACGCTGCAAACAAATAAAACTGGTGTGTGCTCAAAGTATCTTAGCCACACTGGGCCTGCTCCCGCTCACGGTGCGCACAGCTCAGGCTCTAGGTTGATCCACCAGGAACCATCCGAGGCCGGCCCTGGGCTGCATGTACCTCCCAGGTCTAAGCCGCTCAAGTTCAGGCACTCTGGTAGTCCTCAGAGGCGCAGACTCGGTTGGGCCTGTGTTTTGTGCCCTCCCAGGTCTGAGCAGCTCAGGTGACAAGGTGTTCGGCAAGCATGGTCACTATGACTTATCGCCTCCCCCTTCCCTGGCGCTTGGTTTTCTGGGTGTACAACCTGCACACCTTCTCAGGCGGATGTTGACCATCCAGAACCCCAAGAATTCTTAGTTAGCAAAGAGGCCTGCTTGCAGTTTGGTAGATAATGCCTCTCTGGGGCTGCATTTGTCCTCTTCTGGCTCTGGCTGCCTGTCACCAGAGGGGGATGGTCAGCAGCAGCCTAGTTCTGTTCAGTCCTTTGTTCTCTGTGCGGGACTGGTGGTGTGTTAGGTTAGGGTTTTTCGCATGGTAGCTATCCCACAGTCAGGTTTGCTAGCCCAAGTTAGTTCGCTGAGATTGCCCTCGGGGCATTCAGGCCCGCGCCTCCCTGCCCAGCCCCCACTTGGCTAGTGGCAGGTGCAGGCGTCTGTGCTGCTTCTCCGCTGGGGGAGTTACCGTTGGGCTCGTAATCTGTGGGGTTTAATTATTTATTTATTTTCACTCCCTGTTATGTTGCCCTCTGTGCTTCCAAGGCTCGCCACAGACTTGGCAGTGAGAGTGTTTCCTGGTGTTTGGAAATTTCTCTCTTTTTAAGACTCCCTTCCCGGGACAGAACTCCATCCCTACCTCTTTTGTCTCTTTTTTTGTCTTTTATATTTTTTCCTACCTCCTTTCGAAGACAATGGGCTGCTTTTCTGGGTGCGTGATGTCTTCTGCCAGCATTCAGAAGTTGTTTTGTGGAATTTACTCAGTGTTTAAATGTTCTTCTGATGACTTTGTTGGAGAGAAAGTGGTCTCTTCATCCTATTCCTCTGCCATCTTAGGACCGCCAATCATGTATTTTATTGTATAAAACTCTTAAATAGATGTTTGCTTCTTAATGTCAAAACTAGCTTAGTCACCTTTACATCCTGGACAGCACTTAACAGAGTTCCCTAAATTGCAGTAGGTACTCAATAATTCCTTAATAATTTTAGTTGAAAGTACACATATACAAATAATTTTAGAATATATGCAGAGTCCGTTATTAACAAGTATCTGTCCTTAGTTAAACTTCAAAGTTTTGCACAGCAAAGGAAACCATTAACAAAATGAAAAGACTAATTACTGAATGGGAGAAAATATTTGCAAATGATAAAATGGATAATACTCAACATACACGAAAAGCTCATACAACTCAATATCAAAGCAGAAGGACTGAATGGACATTTTTCCAAAGTGGAAATGTGTGTGGCCAAGAGGCGTGTGAAAAGATGCTCAGTGCCACTAAGCATCAGGGAAATGCAAATCAATACCACAGTGATACTACCTCTTACTCATCAGAATGTCTATCATTAAAAGAACACAAACAAAAAATGTTGACACTGATGTGGAGAAAACAGAATCTTGTATACTGTTGCTGGGAATGTAAATTGACACAGCCATTGTGTAAAACAGTTTCTCAAAAAACGAAAAATAGAACTAACATATAACTCAGCGGTTCCAATTCTGGGTATATTTCTGAAAAAAGATAAACACTAATTTGAAAAGATACACGCACCCCAGTATTCATAGCAGCATTATTTACTATTGCCAAGGCATTGAAGCAACCAAAGGGTCCATGAACAGATAAACGAATAGAGAAGATGTGACTATATATATATGTATTATATATATATATGTATATCATATCTATATATATGTATGAAAATGAAAGTGAACTCGCTTAGTCATGTCTGACTCTTTGTGACCCCATGGACTGCAGCCTACCAGGCTCCTTGGTCCATGGAATTTTCCAGGTAAGAGTACTGGAGTATGTTGCCATTTCCTTCTCCAGGGAATCTTCCCAACCCAGGGATTGAGCCCAGGTTTCCTGTATCACAGGCAGATGCTTTACCATCTGAGCCACCAGGGAAGTTATCTATATGTATATGTGTATATATATATTATAACATCTACACACACACACAATGGAATATTAAACCATAAACAAGAATAACATTTTGCCATTTGTAGCAACATGGATGAACTTGGAAGTTATTATGCTAAGTGAAATGAGTCAAAGACAAATACTGTGTGATACACTTTTATGTGGAATCTAAAAAATACAACAAACTAGTGAACATAAGAAAAAAGAAGCAGAATCATAGATGCAGAGAACAAACTGGTTACCAGTGGGGAGAGAGAAGGAGGGGGAAATATAGGTATAGGGGCTTCAGAGGTACAGAATTTTATGTATAAAATAAGCCACAAAGATATATTGTACAACACAGGGACTATAGCAATCATTTGTATCAACTATGAATGAATATGCTCTTTTAAAATTGTGAATCACTGCATTCTACATCAACTATGATGGTTTAGTTGCTAAGTCATGTCCAACTCTTGCAACCCCATGGACTATAGTCCTCCAGACTCTTTGGTACATGGGATTTTCCAGGCAAGAATACTGGAGTGGGTTGCCTTTTCCTTCTTCAGGGGATCTTCCCAACACAGGGATCGAACAAACTTGCATCCCCTGCATTGGCAGGCAGAATCTTTACTGCTGAGCCACCAGAGAAGCCCAATGCAGGATGCAGTTTGGTAGAATTTTGTTGAGGATTTTTACATCTAAATTTACCAGTGATACTGGCCTGCAGTTTTCTTTTTGTGTGTGTGTGATATCTATCTGGTTTTGGTATCAGGGTGATGGTGGCCTTATAAAATGAGTTTTGGAGTGTTCTTGCTTCTGCAATTTTTTGGAAGAGTTTGAGCAGGACAGGTATTAACTCTTCTCTAAACATTTGCTAGAATTTGCCTGTGAAGCTATCTGGCCCTGGTCTTTTGTTTGTTGGAGGATTTCTTTTTTTTTTTTTTAATATTTATTTATTTGGCTGCATTGGATCTTAGTTGTGTCATGTACATTTTGAGAGCTTTCATTGCAGAGCACGGAGCCTCCAGTTGTGATGCACAAGCTCAGTAGTTGCCACAGGCAGGCTTAGTTGCTCTGAAGCACATGCGATATTGGTTACCTGACCAGGGATCGAATCTGTGTCCTCTGCATTGCAGGGTGCAGTGTCCTTTTTATCTTATCCACTGGACCACCAGGGAAGTCCCTGTTGGAAGACTTTTGAACACAGTTTCAATTTCAGTGCTTGTGATTGTTCTGTTCATATTTTCTGTTTCTTCCTGGTTCAGTCTTGGAAGGTTTTACTTTTCTAAGACTTTGTCCATTCCTTCCAGGTTGTCTGATATATAGTTGCTTGTCGTGATCTCTTATGATCCTTTGCATTTCTGTAGTCAGTTGTAACTTCTTTTTCATTTCTAATTTTATTAATTTGAGTCTTCTCCCTTTTTTTCTTAATGACTCTGACTAATGGTATATCTATTTTTTTATTTTCTCAAAGAACTAGCTTTTAGTTTTATTGATCTTTGCTATTGTTTTCTTCATTTCTTTCTCAATTATTTCTGCTTTGATCTTTATTATTTCTTCCCTTCTACTAACTTTGAGGGGTTTCGGTTCTTCTCTTTTGAATTTCTTTAGGTATGAGGTTAGGTTGTTTATTTGGGATGTTTCTTGTTTCTTGAGGTAGGATTTTATTGTCGTAAGTTTTCCTCTTAGAACTGCTTTTGCTGCATCCCGTAGGTTTTGGGTCATAATGTTTTCGTTATTTGTTTCTAGGTATTTTTTAAAATTTCCTCTTTGATTTTTTTCAGTGATCCCTTGATTATTTAGAAGTGTATTGTTTAACCTTCATGTGTTTCTATTTTTTATAGATTTTTTTTTCTTTCTATAATTGATATCTAGTCTCATAGCATTGTGGTCAGAAAAGATGCTTGATAAGATTTCAATTTTCTTAAATATACCAAGGCTTGAAAATTTAAAAAAAAAAAGAAAACAGTATGAAAATAGAATAGAAATAGTCATCCTTAAATAATCTTCCTTAGAAATAGTCATCTCTATCTAGAATGGAAATCTGGCCATGCAGAATAGCCACTACTTTTCCCAACCAGATAACCATGTGATTAAGTTGTGGCCAAAACAAATCAAGCAAAATTTTTCTTGTGAAAATTCTAGGAAGTGCCCTTAAAAGGAGAAGGTATGCCCTTTTCTGGCCCTTCCTCCTGCTTGGAAGGGATGAATGTGATGACTACCACTCTAGCAGGCTTTAGGGATCACAGGGTAATGTATATAAACTGTGTGAGAACCCAGTAGAAAGAGTGATGCTTTGTGGAACTGCCACTCTACTCCTTCTGTGTACCTCAGGAATTTTCTTATGTTCAGTTCAGTTCAGTTGGTCAGTCGTGTCTGACTCTTCACGACCCCATGGACCACAGCACTCTAGCCCTCCCTGTCCATCAGTAACTCCCAGAGTTCACTCAAACTCATTTCCATTGAGTCGGTGATACCATCCAACCATTTCATCCTCTGTCATCCCTTTCTTCTCCCCCTTCAATCTTTCCCAGCATCAGGGTCTTTTCAAAGAGTCAGTTCTTTGCATCAGGTGGCCAAAGTATTGGAGTTTCAGCTTCAACATCAGTCCTTCCAATGTGTCAGCTTCAACATCAGTCCAACACTCAAGACTGATCTCCTTTAGGATGGACTGGTTGGATCTCCTTGCAGTCCAAGGGACTCTCAAGAGTCTTCTCCAACACCACAGTTCAAAACCATCAATTCTTTGGTGCTCAGCTTTCTTTATAGTCCAACTCTCATATCCATACATGACTACTGGAAAAACCATAGCCTTGACTAGATGGACCTTTGTGGGCAAAGTAATGTGTCTGCTTTTTAATATGCTATCTAGGTTGTTCATAACTTTCCTTCCAAGGAGTAAGCATCTTTTAATTTCATGGCTGCAGTCACCATCTGTGGTGATTTTGGAGCCCCCCAAAATAAAGTCTGCCACTATTTCCCCATCATGTTACTTGTAGTCAAATATCATCCTAATTGACATTATGGATATCTTTTGGTTTATCTAGCTTAAGTGTAGTTTTATATAAAAATCAATTTTCAGGCTAATCTGTATAAATTTTCATCAAGATTGCACACAGTGTATGACTGTTTCTTTCTGCAACATCTATGAAGAGTTACTTCCCTCTTGCTGATGTGAAAAAGTACTGCAATGTGACTTACTCCTTTTAGAGTTTTCATTCTTAATGTGTTGCTGTTCAGCCACCCAGTCATGTGCAACTCTTTGTGACCTCATGGACTACTACACACCAGACCTCCTGTCTCTCACCTTCTCCTGGAGTTTGCCCAAGTTCATGTCCATGGCATCGTCACCAGGGACTTTTCCAATGAGTCAGCTGTTCGCATCAAGTAACCAATGTACTGGAGCTTCAGCTTCAGCATCAGTTCTTCCAATGAGTATTCAGGGTTGATTTCCTTTAAGATTGACTGGTTTGATCTTGTTGCTGTCCAAGAGACTCTCAAAAGTCTTCTCCAGCACCACAGTTTGAAGGCATCAGTTCTTCAGCACTCTGCCCTCTTCATGGTCCAGCTTTCGAAACTCTACATGACCATTCTTATGTTTGAGACAAAAGTTAAAATTATAGAATCCATTGCAGAGTCCTTTCAAACTTAAGCTCTGGGAAGCTAACTAGAAAAGGAAAAAACAATAGAAATGAAGATTTTTTTCTAAAAGAAGAAATTTCTCTTGAGTATTCCACCTCTCATGTTCAAACTTACTCCTTAACATTGCGTTTGCTCCCTTTTAGATATTTACCTTAATTTTACAAAACCTTCACATATATCTGTTTAACATTTATACAACTTTTAATATTCTCAAACACATTAGACAAGGGAATTCATCAATTCTCTTGATGTACCTATGAAGTAGGCAAATATTTTCCTCTTCATTTCAAAAGGTCTGGAGAGGTCAGACAACTTCCTTAAAGGAACTAGATAGAGTCAGGGCTAGTCCTTGGCTGTAAACAGCAATCTTTTTAGTATTTCTCGTGATTCAGAATCAGGAATCAAACAGGGCACTATGGGCATGCTAAGTCTTTGTTCCACATGATGTCTACTGGGGCCCTAAAACCTAAAGTGACTTTTTAGCTCACATATCTGGTGCTTCTGCTAGAATGGCTCAAGTGCTTTAGAGCTGACTGGAGCACTTCAGCTGGGGTTATTCGCCTAGGGCCTCAGTTCTTGGTGTCAGCTGAGTGAACTTCTATGTAACCTCATCAGCGTGGCTGGAGTTCTTATATGAAGGCTTAGCACCACAAACCACAAAAGCAGAAGCTGCCAGGTACCATCAAGGCTTGGGCCTGAAACTAGCAATTATCACTTCTACCATGCTCTTTTAGTCTGCAAGCTGCAGGTCCAGCCCAGATGTAAAGGATGAGGCTCTACGAGTGTGTGGATTGGAGGAGATGTTTTGTCAGGAGCCACTACTGTGTTTGCTGGGTAAAATACAAGATACTTAATTAACTTTGAATTTCGGATGACAGAAATTGTTTTAGTACAAGTATGTCTCATGCAAAACACACAAAATATGTGTGTTTCACCTATTCTGAAACATTATCCATTGTTCATCTGAAATTAAAATTTAACCGTGTATGCTGAATTTTTGTTGGCTGAATCTCCTAATCCTAGAGTCTGCCAATGTAATAACAGACCACCAGTGAATATAGACTGATATCTCTGTAAACTTTCTAGGGACACAGGTGTAATGTGTAGTTTAATGAGACCATTTGCCAGCCCTACCTATATCTCCTAGTTCATGTAGTGTGTATATAGGTACTTAGCTCCATTTTTGAATTTGATTAAAGTGATCATGGTAGTCAGATGAATTCATCAATGAAATGGGACTGAGCTACTGGGAAGAAAGGTGTTGCATTCATAAAAACATAAACTAGAAAGATAATATTGGTTTCACACTTTGATTCTTCTGAAATTTCTTTTTAGGCCCACCAAGTATTTTTCTGGTACCTTCTGTGCAGGTATTAGGTAGCATTGTAAGACAATGATATTTTTTGTTGTTGCTCTTCCATTCAAAGTGAAAGAGATTATGCAAAAGCAGTAACAAGGTAACTGCAGGAGGCTTACAGTTCTTATTAAAGAATCCCTTAAAATTTTTGTATTAATAATTCAGTGCCTTATGGAGTGCCTCAGAAAGAGCTTCTAATCCAAAAAGTTTGTTTTTTATCATGCTTCTGATAAATCCTGAGTTAGAAATCTTGGTTTCAAAGATTTCCAGAAGAGACTAATTGATCTGCCAGTCATGTGAGCTAACCAACACTGTTTAAATCACCAGGAGTCATTAGAAATCTTCCCAGCTCTGTCAGGAGCCTCTTCTCCATGTAAAGTCACATGGGTAGGTGCCTTGAAAATTATGTGGGAGACGGTATACAATTTTCTGGCACTTGTGTAAATTTCAACAGTTATTTGGCATTTTTAAATTTAAAATATAATTGCCTCTCATTGGGTTAATATTTATTTATCTAATATTTACCAATCACCTATCACACTTGACTCAGTTTTATAATCCCATTTTCAAAACAAAGACACAGTATAATATAAAAAGAATAAAGAAGTAGCTTCAGCCAGTGTAAAATCTTTTCTAGGACAAAACTGTCCTTTCTAAATCTCTGTTCTTACCACATCTCTTGTCCTTCCTGTTGTAAGTTGATATGTCTAGCTAGGCTTGATATTTAAGAATACTTAAGACTGGTTATTGAGCCTATCCATGGGAATGACCCACTATGTGCTTTATAGTCTCCCTAATAAACATGGAACCTCTCCATCAGGATTTAGGAGTAAGAACATACTGCTGTATAGTATTTGATTCTGAAGGAATTCTTTGTGAATCTTTCTCAGCCTGCTAAAGACATGCTCTCCCAAAGATACTAATGAAAACAATTTAAGTGCAATGTTACAAGAGGTTATAGAACTTTTGATAGCAATACGTTCTGAAAGATTTTTCTAATGAGAAAAATGTCACTCGAAGAAATTCAAGGACTTGTGCAAAATCATGACAACACTGAGACCAGAAGGCAAGGCTTCTTCAACCAAATGCTCTTCAAATTAAAGCAAATTCCACTATCACTACAACAGTGTCTCCTAATTGAAATCAGTTCAGTTCAGTTCAGTCGCTCAGTCTTGTCCGACTCCTTGTGACCCCATGAATCACAGCACGCCAAGCCTCCTGAAATCAGTACTCCTAAAAGTTCTTTTAATGCCTACATGTTTTGTACCTTTGTGGAAAATGTCTGAGAAACACTCTGAAACCCTTGTGTTCATAACTTTCCATTCCTTGAAGGTACTCTGTCAAAAAGCTGAAGTTTCAAGTTTATAGGTTTACTTGGAAATTTATAACCAAGCATGAGCATTCATGGGACTTCATTGTAAATGTGTGTTAATTTTTATTTAAACAAGGTCCTATTGATGATCATTTAGACTTTTCTTTTGCTATTAAATAAATTATTTAACATATGTAGAAATGTACCGGTAGATATTCCTGAGAAAGAGAGCTTAGTCTAAATTAATTAATAATTAATTTAACCTGTCTTGTGTGATATTTTTACTATTTAAGCAATTAATAACAAGACATTATAATTATTATTAATATCCAGTTTTTCTACTTAAGAAATGAGATGATCAATTGTCTTCATTTTGTTCTGCCTGGATAGATAACTAATATTTAAAAACATTTCTCATTTCAGTTACCGTCTCCATTTGGTACTAATTATTCACCTGGTAAGCCAGCTTTGCATGGAGGTAGAACTGTGAATTGTCATAGCTCATGAAATATGGAAAATGGGCCACCAGTGACAGTACAAAGACACAGTTTCAGAACTTATTTTGGATAGAAACTCATTTAGTTCTCAGCTCAAATTAAATGACTTTTATGTGACATAGCAGTTAAAATCAATTTGAGAGCTTCCTGGAATACCATTTAGAGCAAGTATGCAGACATCTTCTAATTTAAAACCTGGAACACTGACAAACTCCAGCAGATTGGGTCTCATAGGCATTGAAACTATGGGAACATGCACAGTAATGGTAGATCTGTTTCTCATTTTCTAGATTCTTAATGATTTATCCATGAATATGATCCGGCTATATGTTTACTGACTCTATTGCTTAGTTGAATCTATTGGTTAAAATAAAGCTTTGGATTAACTGGGGATTTCAGTTAGCTGTTCTATGCATAGGTAGTGCATTGGTAAGGAACCCACCTGCCAGTGCAGGAGATGTGAGTTCGATCCCTGGGTAAAGAAAATCCCCTGGAGGAGGAAATGGTGACCCACTCCAGTATTCTTGCCTGGGAAATCCCATGGACAGAGAAGCGTGTCTGCTCCTTTAGTCCTGGTGAGCTACAATCCATAAGGTTGCAAAGAGTCAGACATGTCTAAGTACATTGGCACATTCTATCCTTACATCTTTAATTAAAAATCTAATTTATCTTGATTATAGCCGTATTTGCTAAGTGTTTAACAAAATGGAGAAAATAGAGGACAAATCAGCATATGTTGGCACATTTTAGAAAGTTAGAGTTATTTAACCACAAGATTTTTTTTTTGAAATACTAGATTTCAGCAATAATTACTTCAAAGAATTAATTTATCCAGTTAATATGAATGTGTTTTTAAAAGTAATGGCCTTATTTCTTCATGTGGTTTTCAAATGTATGCCTTTTGTTTGACTAAAGGAAAGGAAATATCATTAGGTATAATTTTGAACTATATCCCAGTTCAAATAGCATTCTCCAAAGCTCCGTTTTATCTATCACGAGTATTTCATTGAACACAAACCTGAAGAGGTGCTTATGTGAAAACTTTCTGTGATGAAATGCATTTAGGAACTGCCACATAACACACTAAAATCAAGCAAATTATCAGTATAAACTAGATTTGAACTCAACAATTTCCCAGGTAATGCTTATGTAGCTGGTACAGGGTCTATGCTTTGAGAACCATTTTTTATAAGCTTCCCTCTCAAAAAGGTACTAGACTTCTAGAAGCTCCATACAAATGCACACCAGTTAAGTAGGTAAGTTGAGCAGTCCTGGTCAAGTGTGGAGGTGGTTGGTCAGAAACAGAGGCTGCTGGCCCCCTGTGCCATACAGTTGCTCTCTACAGAATCAGGCCTCATTATTTCTAACATGCTGGAGGAAGATCTGGTCTTCTCCATCCAGTGCCGAAATAGGACTGGAAGCAAGATTCCCATTATGCATGACCATAGCTTCCAGGCTTGCATGCCAGTCTCTCATAAACCAGAGGAGGGGCAAGTTGGTTTCCAATAATAAATTCTGAGGTGGAAAAATTGGGTTAGAGGCCAGATTTTCTTCAGGTCAAACATGTCATCTGTTTGCTGCCAGCTCCTGACCATGTCTCATAACCATAGGCTTTAGTCTCTTGCTTAATTCTACTAAATGATGCACTTCAAGGTAGCTCAATACTTAGACGTAGGAGTGTGCACACCACAAACATTAAAGGGATGAATGGAATCCAATTATACATAAAATAGGAAGAATATTAAGTGGCATATGATGAAAAGTTAAAGGCAAGTTCAAACCCACCGTTTTATTCCTTCACTCTGAAATTAAAATTGCAAATAAATTAATTTGATGAAGTTGCTCCCATGGCAATCAGCAACCAGCTGACCCTGTAATCTGAGAAACATGTGATAATTCAGCTCATAAATTAAAGATACTGTTTTTCCAAAGGCAGGTGTCTCCTCTGTAGGTAAAGCATTAAATACATGATTTCACTTACTGTTGGCAAGTAAGATATTATTCAAATAGAATATAGAATTTTCTATGCAATTGTGTTGATCATTCAAGCAGATGTGTTTCACATAACCAATATGTCCTATAGAATATGAATTAGCCAGAAAGATTGAACAATTGTCTTTTTGCACATAGGCTATGTAATGTAATTTTCTGAGGCTTTTAGTGTCACTCTTGTCCTCTCTTGCCAATATTTTATGTGAATAAAATATGACATAATAATTAACAATACATATTATATTATATTGTATTATATTATATTTTGTTTAATATATAATTTAATATAATATAATATTAAATAAATATTGCATAGATGTTGCAGACATAGACATTACTGCCTTTTCCTTGATCCTAGTGTGGGAGAGGGTGAATTATTTAGTCTTTCCTGAATAAGTTTAATATTAGCTTTGGCTTTTTGTTAGAGACATTTTTTTAGATTGAGAAATCTCTCTACTATTCTTAGTTTATGATGTGTTGCTAAACATGTTTATGCATCCATTAAATTTATAATATGGGATTTTTCCTTTTTCCTGTTAATTTTGTGAATTAAATTTTTGATTTTCAAATGGTAAGCCAACCTTGCAATCCTGGAAAAAAACACAGCTTGGGTTTATCATCCCTTTCATGTATTGTTAAATTTGATATGCTACTATTTTGTCAAATATATATATTGAGGTAAATATTGTATTTGTTTATATTAATAAGGGGTATCTTTTCATATTTTTAAATGCTTTTTTGTGGTTTTATTGAAGTAAATGTTACATATGGTGATATCCATAGATTTAGACAAAATAAAATGAATTTTTGTATATGATTATACCTGTGTCAGAGAAGACAATGGCACCCCACTCCAGTACTCTTGCCTGGAAAATCCCATGGACGGAGGAGCCTTGAAGGCTGCAGTCCATGGGGTCGCTGAGGGTCGGACATGACTGAGCGACTTCACTTTCACTTTTCACTTTCATCCATTGAAGAAGGAAATGGCAACCCACTCCAGTGTTCTTGCCTGAAGAATCCCGGGGATGAGGGAGTATGGTGGGCTGCTGTCTATGGGGTCGCACAGAGTTGGACATGACTGAAATGACTTAGCAGCAACAGCAGCACCATACCTGTGTAGCCCACACTCCAATAAAGAAATAGAACATTTCTATAACTTTATAAAATTTACTTACGCCCCCTATTATTCAATTCCTACTCCCTGTAGATTACCCTGTCATAATCAATTTCTGTTAAGCTAAAGGCATTCCACCTCTTGATCTCCTTATAGATAATACAGCATTCTTATATGTCTGGCTTCTTTTGCCCAACACATAGTTTTTGATATTTATCTATGTTGTTGCATACATCAGTAGTTCATTCATTTTTATTGCTGAGTGGTATTTTATTGAATGAATATTTTTCAGTCTTTTATCCTGATGGACATTTGTATTGTTTCCAGTTTGGCAGTATTATAAATAAAGGAGATAAACATTTTAATGTAACTCTTCCATGAATAAATTGCTTCCTTAATTGGAATAAATACCTAGGAGAGAATTCCTGAATCACAAAGTTGGTATATGTTTAATTTCATAAGAAAATATCAAGTGGGGCTAATAGAAATGAAGGCCACAGAAATTAAAAGATTCTAATGAAAGTCATCCCATCACCTGATAAAGGTATATTAAAGAGGAAGGGTTGGAAAATATAGCCCATGGACTAAACCTATTATTCTACCTACTTTTGTGTGGCCTACACCTACTTTTCTGTGGCGTGTACCTACTTTTGCATGGCCTATAAATGAAAAATTAAAATATAAAATGTAAAGGATTATTAGCTCTTTGGCAATAGCAGTTGTTTAGTTTTGCTTCTTGGGACTCAAAGACATAAACATTTAACATTTGGCTCTTAGAGAAAAAATTTTCTGACCAGTGGGCATAGCTGCAGTAGTAATACAAATGACTATTTTAAAAAAATTCTAAGAATGATACTTTAGATTGTCCAAAGTAAAGAATATAATTTTGAATCAAAGAAAAAAATATTGCATCTCAGATATATTGATCCAGAAATAATAAATGAAAAATTGTATCCAAAGATAAACTAGATGGTCTACTATCACTAACAATACCAGAATTATTATCCATTAAGAAAAGTCAAACACAGGAAACGATAAAGAAATAACAGTGATTAAAAAGAGGAGAGTGATACAGAAAGACCACACCCAACTAGAAATGCTGTCTCCAGAGCCACACTGGCCAAAAACTAAATAAATAAATGAGAATTTAGACCAATTATAATGGTGATGAAGTGGAAGAGACAGAAGATGAGTACTCCTCAGAATAATCAGGATTTCAAGATGAGAAACCACCCAAGTAATGTGAATAGGGCAATCACCAGGTTAAAGTCATGGCAGGGACAACTGCTGCTCTACTGTACTGATCATTTGTATATAAACACACTAATCATCTTTTTAAAATTCCCAAATGTATAAATTCAATAGATATAAGTTGTCCAGTAATCATAGGTGAATTTAGTCATTGGGAAGAACCTCATGAACCAAGCAGAGCAGGGTTGGAAGTATCTATAATAAAAAGGAGCATATAATATCTTTACTAGATTGAACTGAGATTATTAATAACTCAGTAATAGTTCATACCTCATATTGATAAAATGTTAGTAATTTTAACAAGGTACTTAGTGTAATATACTTTGTTGTTCAACTCTTTGTGACCCCATGAACTGCAGCACACCAGGCTTCCCTGTCTTTCACTATCTCCTAGAGTTTGCTCAGATTCATATCCACTGAGTCAGTGATACTATCTGGCCTTCTCATTTTCTGCTGTTCCCTTCTCCTTTTGCCTTCAATCTACCGGCATCAGGGTTTTTTCCAATGAACTGATTCTTCCCATCAAGTGGCCAAAGTATTGGAGCTTCAAGTTTAGCATCTGTCCTTCCAGTGAATATTCAGGGTTGATTTCCTTTAAGATTGACTAGTTTGATCTCCTTGCAGTCCAAGGAACTCTCAAGAGTCTTCTCCAGCACCACAGTTCAAAAGCATCAATTCTTGGGTGCTCAACCTTCTTTATGGTGCAACTCTCACATCCATACATGATACCGGGAAAACCATAGCTTTGACTATATAGACTTTTGTTAGAAACTGATGTCTGTTTTTCAATATGCTATGTAGGTTTGGTCATAGCTTTTCTTCCAAGAAGCAAGCCTCTTTTAATTTCATGGGTGCAGTCACCATCCATAGTGATTCTGGAGTCCAAGAAAATAAAATCTGTCATTGCTACCACTCCCGCCTCCCATATTTGCCATGAAGTGTTGAGACCAGATGCCATGATCTTAGTTTTTTTAATGTTGAGTTTTAAGGCACCTTTTTCACTCTTCTTTTGTCCCCCTCAAGAGGCTCTTTAGTTTCTCTTCACTTTCTGCTATTAGAGTAGTATCATCTGCATATCTGAGGTTTTTGATACTTCTCCTGACAATCTTGATTCTAGCTTGTGATTCATCCAGTCCAGCATTTTGCATGATGTTCTCTGCATGGAAGTTAAATAAGCAGGGTGACAATATATAGTCTTGACATATTCCTTTCCCAGTTTTGAACCAATCCACTGTTCTACATTCAATTCTAATTTCTTGCTTCTTGACCTGCATACAGGTTTCTCAGGAGACAGGTAAGGTGATCTGGTATTCCCATCTCTTTAAGAATTTTCCAGTTTGTTGTGATCCACACAGTCAAAGGCTTTAGTGTAGTCAATGAAGCAGGAGTAGATGTTTTTCTGGAATTCCCTTGCTTTCTCTATGATCCAAGGCAATTTGATCTCTGGCTCCTCTGTGTTTTCTAAAATGTCTTAATGAACTGGACAACCATGGTGGTGTGCTCACTCAGCTAGAGCCAGACATCCTGAAGTGTGAAGTCTAGTGGGCTTTAGGAAGCATTACTATGAACAAAGCCAGCGGAGGTGATGGAATTCCAGCTGATCTATTTAAAATCCTAAAAGATAATGCTCTTAAAGTGCTGCACTTAATATGTGAGCAAATTTGGAAAACTCAGCAGTGACCACAGGAACTGGAAAAGGTCGGTTTGGATTCCAATCCCCCAAAAAAGGATATTGCCAAAGAAGTTTCAAACTACTGTCCAGTTGTACTCATTTGACATGCTAGTAAGGTTATGTTCAAAATCCTTTAAGCTAGGCTTCAGCAGTGTGTGAACTGCTACTTCCATATAATTTTCCATAACTTCTATATAATTTTTATGATCATGAGAAACATTGTGGGGAATGGTCATTAGCAGGAGAAAAAGTACAATAGGCAGAAATCTCAATACATGTCTTAAGAATAATTTGATTGCCCAAGAAAGGAAAAATATCCTCATCTGTTAAGTAGAAAACAATGGAAATGACTTTTCTAAAAGATAAACAGGAACTTGAAGTTGTGTCATCTGTTGTTACAAAAATAACTTCTTACTTGGGGATCCTGATATAGGTTAATAAGAAAATCTCAACATTTTAAATGCATAAAAAAGGATGAAAGAATATTACAGAGAGTCAAGCATATGTTACAGTTTCTCTGTACCTCTGATCCCTGCACTGAAATATAATGACTTTAAATTAAGGGATGTAACCTTAAGTAAGAATGGATCCTGGTCTTCATAGCGGTGGCTGTTAGGATTCAGGCTTGAACTCTATTGTCCATTTGGTTTTTTGAAGCAAAAAAATTGATTCATTTAATAGTCTGATACTCTCTATTAGGAAAACTTGGCACACGCCATTTGTAGTACCTAAATAGCCACTGAGTTCTTAACTGACTCTACGTCTTGCTACTTTTAGAACTCAAGTGCCAGCCATACAAATACCAAGATAACAGGAGCTAAGATATCTACTCATGAGCTAAGAGGACTACTCAGGTTTTTCACCTTTTCCAGCTGTTGTCTTCTACTAGACTTTTTGGAGTTTTCCTTGTGATTCAAAGGTCAAGCGAGGATTTGAGGAAAGTGTATATCCTGGGTTGGAAATTCCTGGGCTCTGGTGCCTTCCTTTTTTAGGATTTCCCCCTTCAATTTATAGCTCATGTGTTCTCTGACAACTCAGCCTGATGAAATAGCAGGTTTCTGCTTGAATTATTCTTCCCCTGTGCCGTGTGAAGTGGGAAGTGCCTTTGGGGAAAAGGCAAATAAATACGGATCTGACGCAGTGGCCATTTATTCTTTCAAAAGTTGAAATATTCCATGCCGCTGCCTGCCTTTGGACATTCTAAAGTGCCTTCAACTTGGTTTATATATTATTTTATAATAATTATTTGTAGAAGAGTTAGCCTTATATAAGCTATTTATCTTTATCACATTCTGAACTCATTTTTTCTCCAATGGCATCTCTCCATGGCCTTCCAGCTTTAAAAGTTTCTTTGGATTTGAATCCAGATGAATTTTTGTTCCCTATCATGGTTAGCTCCATCTTTTTGCTGTGATTTCAAAAAGATTTTCTCTTTATACTCAAGTAAACTGATTTGGTATCTCTTGGCATGTACTGCCACATACCAGTTCATTCATTCTGCCAATATTTATCTCCTATTAGTGCCAGCTCTTAAAAAGATTTTCAGGGCTACAGCAGTGAGTAAAACAATAAATTTGTATTAATATTATAATGCGAGACCTATTTTATAGTTAGAAGAGAGAAAACGAAACAAAAAAGTTTAAATGATCTTAGAAATAATAAGGTTACAAGGGTTGTAAGTGCTATGGGGGAAAACAAAGTGGAGAAGGATATTTTAGAATATATTTTAGTGGTTGTTTTTTTTTACTTTCTTTCTTACTATCACTATCACTTTATAAATATACCATAACTGATAATAATTCAAAGTAGCATACAAGTTCCCTCCTTATGTTTATCTAGAAGAATCACAATTTATCAGTGGCATTAAATATATCACTCACTTCTGTGGTGTTGGGATTTTTCTGGAGGTTTTTTTTTTTTTTAGTAATATAATATCCTTCCACAAAAATTCTCCCATGACTTTCAGGAAAGTTGACATTTCATATTTTATATTCTTCAGTCTATGCATGAATATTCATCAGTTTTTCTTCAAGAAAATCCCCATGCTTGAATCTGCATTTTTTTACTGTGCTAAAAAAATTTCAGCCTTTTTAGAAAAACAAGTAAGGTGGTTTTGTTTACTTACAGTGAAACAAAGTAGAATTTAAAACCAAGTAGAAACAACTCCTTCCAGAGTTACCAGGACTCCACTGATGCATGAACTCTATTGGTCAGATAGCATGCTGAAAGAATGCCATGAAGAAATTTTCCTTGGCTTTGGAATAGACTACACGTTTACACATATGTGTGTATATGCATATGTGTGTGATATTAGCACATTTCCCAACAATTTGGCTTTCTTTTTGCTTTATGTTAAAAGTTAGTACTGATATATACATGAAATATCAGAGAATCAAAATTAATTCTACATAGTGGCAAGGAAGATTATCTTATTCTTAGTGGTGAACAGTATATTAATTTGCTGTAGTTTTCATGTTTTAGTCTTAAATTAGCCTCTCCTTCTATCTGCCTCATATAATCCCTTGTCAACAATTCTTCATTTTAAAATAAGTTTTAAAATAGAGAAAGGTTAAACTAGAGAGAGGTTGCCTTGAAATCAAGTATTGTATCTGGGACTCCTGTGTAGGCTGCTGATCGCTCCCTTGCTGATCCTTCATCTACCTATCCTTCTCTTGCATTTTCCCTGCCTCCTCCTCCTTTTGCCTTTTCTATCTCTGGACAAGGAAAAGTCAAAGTTCTGTCACCTTTCACTGACTCTCAGGCTGCGTCTACATTATACTAGAAACAGCTCAGTCAATTCAGCCGAACATCTGGTCAATTCAGTCACACCATGAGTTTAAAAGATGTCTGTTCTAAATCTATTGATTGGTTACAGAAGATGAAGTTGTAAAAGGGATAACATGGAATAGATATAAACAGTCTGACTCAGTCTGAGCTTGAGCCAGATAGGAGCACAGACCTGTTAGATAGACCAGTGAGCCCAGTTCCAGTCTCCCGTTCATTGTCCTGTTTCAGTGTTTCCGATTCACCTCTGCCACAATGCCCTGAAGCTGAAGGGGACTCTGCAACCCTATTCTTTTCATTTATTCGTCTCAGTTTCAAAAAGTGATGGGTGAAGATAAGAATGCAGGGTCTTCTGAACTTCAGAATCCCAGTATTATGGAACAATAAGGCAGGAGTAGAAGCTGGTGTTTAGCCTATCCATTGCCAAAGTTTGGTCAGTGAATTTCTAGCATTTTTCTGGAGTTGTCTCAGAGTCTAATAGGTCTGTGTGCATGTTCAAGGTGGGTGGGAGTAGGAGGTGGGAAGTGTGACTTAAAGGATGCTTAATAGACTGTATTTTCTACCCCTCCTGGGGGCACAAAGGCCCACTCCCATACACATATAGAAACATGGACCCATTTCATGCACTGGTTCCGGTTTTATCAGTTTTATCTAGCATAGTTCCATAAGGGATTATTTTTTAGAACATTTCTTCTAAGAAACTATTTTAGCCCCAATGATGTAGTTCAGATCTGTCATTTTACAGACAGAGGTAGTCACAGGGCTGTGACTGTCCCAGGGTAATGCTGCTATTTAAAGTTCATTCTATACCTTCCAACACTGAAGAAAAGCTTGCTCATTCAGTAAATGCACTGAATCATAAGAACTTTCTGGGGCACAGACCTCTATATAAATAGGAAAACTAAAGAAAAGACAAAGTTGTTCATTTAAGGGATGTGCTCACTGCAGAGGCAGAAATTGCTCTTGTTACCTGTTCAGCTTCCATCACATACTCACTTCATTAGGTCTAAATACTCACTCATTCATGCATTACAAAAAGTTGATCATGTATATAACATGCATCTAATATTGAAGTCATGAATATGAGAGAAAAAATAATATAATCTCTACCTTTATAAAGCTTACATTTTACTGATAAACTGATACATGAAATTATCTGTATATGTACTTGAAGGCATACATGTTTTTAATTTGAGCAATAATTTAAAAATAGCCACTATTTTTTGAAAGTTAGCTTTTTTGTATCAAGTTATGTAAGATGTATAAGATATGCATACTTATTCTATAAGATAGTTAATATTTCCATTTTACAGGCACTTAGAGGGTCGTGTGCACGTGTGCTAGTCTGACTCTCGGTGACCCCGTGGACTCTAGCCTGACAGGTTTCTCTGCCCATGAGCTTTCCCAGTCCAGAATACTGCAGTATCGCCCTCCTCCAGGGGATTTACCTGACCTAGGGATCTAACCTGTGTCTCTTATGACTCCTGCATTGGCAGGTGGGTTCTTTACCCCTAGCACCACTTGGGAAACCCCACTAAATAATATATCTAAGGCTTTACCACTAACTAAATGCTTAATCTTGGAGTGAAATTCAGATTGGTCCATTTCTAAACTCTTAGCTAGGTGTAAGGGACTTTCTGTCTATAAGAATCACCAACAAAAGTTTTATAAGGAGAACACTTTGGTTTTGAATTGACGCATTGGGGAAGGTAAGGGGAAAGCATAAATGGATGCAGCGTTATGTCTAGGTTTGAACATTTAAAAAGGCAATAGGAATGTTAGAGATGTAACATTTTACCTATTCCATATTTTTACCAACAAATTATGCCTTAAAAAGCGAAGTTCTGAATAATAATCAAATGTCTTTCAAATGGGCCAAAGTATGTAACATATGTAAACCTATAATGAACCAATGAGGCAACCCTGGAATTTCAGCTTCTGGAAATTAAATACTAATGGCACAACTTTGCTCCACAAAAGTATTAAATCCTCTTGAAGTGCTCCACACATTTGCAAACTATAGCTAAAGCATGCGCTCTTTGAACACATTAACACTTTTATTTTCTTTTGCTGTCAGTTCTTGGTGTTCAGTATTAACAGCAAACAATTACAGATGATTAGTTAAGCCTGTATCTCCAGGCACCTAAAATAATGCCTATGTCTATAAAGGGAATGACTCTATAAGCAACTAAGTCACTGCTAAGTCACTTCAGTCGTGTCCGACCCTGTGCAACCCCATAGACGGCAGCCCACCAGGCTCCCCTGTCCCTGGGATTCTCCAAGCAATAACACTGGAGTGGGTTGCCATTTCCTTCTCCAATGTATGAAAGTCAAAAGCGAAAGTGAAGTCGTTCAGTCGTGTCCAACTCTTGGCGACCCCATGGACTGCAGCCTACCAGGCTCCTCCATCCATGGGATTTTCCAGGCAAGAGTACTGGAGTGGGGTGCCATTGCCTTCTTCACTATAAGCAACTAGTAAGAAAAAAATAATTTCAAGGACTGATGAGAAGATTTTCCTGATTCCTTTTTTTAAAAAACCATGATTTGAAAACAACTGAATCTAACATTAAGATGACATTAATCTAGCCTCTAAATTTTGCTTTCGTAAGTATATGAGTCCACATTTCATATAGCCTTAATATGTTTACTATGATAATTGGTACAATTTATGTCTTATACATTTTTGTTCATATGAAATAATATTTTTTATTATTGGTGGTATGATATTTAAATAGATCTCAGTTATATAGTTGGTAATGTTTATTTTATCAAATTAATATATTATTGATTATAGACAAATTATTATTTTATATATTCCTTAAAAAAAGGCACTGCTGGTTCAGCTATAATTCTGTATCTCTTAGCATTTTATATTATCCTTAAAAAATATTTTGAATATATTTAGACATGAATTTTTAATCATGTATCACTCATGCCCATATGAAGAGAAAAATATAAGCAAAATAATTTGCTTCACTTTTCACTTTCATTTATTGGAGAAGGAAATGGCAACCCACTCCAGTGTTCTTGCCTGGAGAATCCCAGGGACAGGGGAGCCTGGTGGGCTGCCATCTGTGAGGTTGCACAGAGTCAAACACAACTAAAGCGACTTAGCAGCAGCAGCAGAGTCTAGTTTTTGGCTGTTACCTCCAAGTACACAAAACTGTGTGGAAGCATGAGTGCAATGCCTTCAGATCATGTCCACAGTGCATATGGGAAACACACAGAATAAAATAGATCCATAGCATACATATCACAGTTCACAATGGAAACATGCAGAAAAAGCTTTTCCCCCAACTCCCAAAGCAGGTACACTTGGCCCTTCATATTCACAGGCTACACATCCATAGATTCAACCAACCATGGAACAAAAACAAAACCAGAAAGTTCCCAAAAGCAAAATTACAATTTTCTGTGTGCTGGCAACTATTTATGTAGCATTTTCATTGCATTATGTATCATAAGTAACCTAGAGATGATTTTGCAGCTAGATGAAAAGTCATAAATGATGTACTAGAGGCATAGGTTAACTCTATTATGCATCTAATAAAGTTCTAAATTGTGGGCCTTAGAGTATGTATCTGAAACCAAATATGTACATTTGAACAAATGAAGGATTTTGTTAAAATCAAATTCTGATTTGGTAGATCTGGGATAAGGACTGAGATTCTGCATTTCTGATAAGTTCTCTGGTGTCCCCCAAACTGCTGGTCTGCAAGCTAGACTATATATACAGAGCAAGGCTGTAGCTAGAGCATTCTCTTCCCCTTCCTGGATTTGAAACCTCTAGTCTTCTCTACATGTTTAACTCTTCTGGTCAAGTTTTGTGTTTTGTTATGAATTGAATTGTGTCCCCTCCAAAAGAGGTGTTGCTGACCTGGCTGTCAGGAGCTGTGAGTGTGACAGTATAGGGAAATAGGCTCCTTAAAGATGTAATCAAGTTAAGACGAGGTCATTAGGATGCACCTCAACTGACACAACTGGTGCCCTTACGAGAAGAGGGGAATTTGAACATAAAAACTCAAAGGGAGACCACCATGTGAAAACTGAGGTAGAGATTGGAATCATGTGTCTACAAAACATGGAGTGCCAAAGATCCCTGGATGTCCCTAGAAGCTGAGAGAGAGGCATGGGGCAAAGTCTCAGGGTTCTAAGATGGAACCAACCCAACTGACACCATTGTTTTGGACTTCTAGCTTTCAGAACTGTATGACAAATTTCTGTGGTTTTAAGCCTGAAATACTTTGTTACAAAAGACCTAGGATGTATGCTGTAATGTCATATTGCTATGATATTTAGCATAAAACTTACCCATGAGAGAATGGAAGCAGACGGATGATTTTTTTTTTTACTTTTCTTT
Source organism: Capricornis sumatraensis (assembly GCF_032405125.1). Classification (NCBI taxonomy): domain Eukaryota; kingdom Metazoa; phylum Chordata; class Mammalia; order Artiodactyla; family Bovidae; genus Capricornis; species Capricornis sumatraensis. Next base: position 33,325,026 of record NC_091073.1, on the reverse strand, counting down.
GTAAATAGTGAAGGGATTTAAAATGATTCATAGCTTATCACCCACAACATTTTTTTTTTTAATCAGTGAATCATTGGTTACCTAGAATGTCAAGAATATTTAACTTCATCATGAAAATTAAGCATGAGAAGTCTTTATGGGGATTTTTTTTCTGACATAACAATTTACTTAGTTTGTTTTCTACCCAACTACCCCCTTTGCACTGATAATAGTGGAATGACCTAAAACTGCCCCATGGACTACAAAACTGCTGATATAGTTATGCTTCTAAGAAATTAGGCCTTAATTTTTCTGATACACAACTTATAAAGATATTGAGTATATTTTTTCCCCTTTTTGGTAGTGAATCAAACAGACATCAGTTCTCTGAAACTCTTTATTCTTGTTCTATTCCTGCTGTTTCCTGGCGCTTTCACACAAGTATAGCTGTGTAGGCAAAGAAGGATGAAATAATTTTTCTTCTCTCAGTTGCATGGAAAACAATTATTGTCCTTTTCTCTATAGAAATGGGGACATTTGGTGGAATTAAATAAGGAATCCAAGGTAATATAGCATTAAGAACATTTTTGTCTTTAATATCCAAATAACCATCCTAAAGGGAGCATGATAACACATTTTCATAATTTAAATACAAGTGATTAATTGCAGCAGTGAAAGTGATATTTGTTGTTCCTATTGTTTTGGAAAAGTGCCTATCATTAAATACTTTATCTAATTGAACACATAAGCACTGGTAAAAGACATCATTTTATTTCAAGTGGCACTTTGCAGCTAGGAAAAAAAAAAGAGGAAAAATAATAAACTGTGCCTGTGGGAATAGATTATGCCAAGGAAGAACAAGAGACTAAATTCAACTTAATTTATGGATGTTGGGTTCTTTCTATTGATCTTTGGTGAATATATTTAACTTAAAGCATTTTGCCCTGGATTTTCCTATAATAATGAATGGTGGCATAAGCACGGCACCTGAATCGGTTTAGCTTGTGAGGTAGATGCTGCACAGCACCCGTTCAGGATGGAGGCACTCTTCCTTTCAGGCACTGGGAATCTTGGTTGCTCAGGGCTTTCAGCTGAGTCCTTCTGATGATGTTGATGCATCCAAGGCCACACCTGCTCTCAGGAGGGTTGGAGAGGCAGCCTCTATCCCGTGACTGGTCAATGTAGGGCATCAAGGCCCAAACTCTCTGCCTCAAAGTGAGACAACCCTGAATCCACAGCTGCCTGTGGGGATGGTCCAAGACCTTGGTTGTAATTGGACCACAGTTTACCATGTATCCTGTATTCTTCACTCACTAAATGATGTTGACCCTAGGAATGCTTCTGGCAAAAATCTCAGAATCTCAGTGTGTTTTTCAGGTAACCAAGTTTCAACCACTTGTTAATTAAACCAACATGATATAAATAGTCAAGGATACTGAGTAGTGATAGTGAATACTGGTACTGGTCAGTGATACTAAATACTGATAGTGAAGGACTCTGATACTTGATCTAATATGTATGTTAGATAAAATAATGATCTCCCCAAAGATGTCTATGTGCTGATCCCTGAAACCTGTGAATATGTTGCCTTCCATGTCAAAGGGACTTTGGAGATGTGATTATCATTAGGATCTCCAAATAGGTAAATTATACTGGATTATCCACACAAGTCCAATATAATGTCAAGGGGCTTTAAAGTGGAGAAAGGAGGCAGAAGAAATCAGAGAAAGATATGTGACAATGGAAACAAAGTCAGAATGATAAATACGAGAAAGTCTCACACCACTGCTGCTGGCTTTTAAGACAGAGAAAGGGAGCCACAAGCCAAGGAATGCAGGGCAGCCTCTAGAAACTGAGAAGTCAGAGCCTACAGCCTCCAGAAAGAAATGCAGCTGACACTTTGATTTTAGGAATTCTATCCCAAAGAACTGTAGAGTAATATGTTTCTGTTGTTTTAAGCCATGAAGTCTGTGGTCTTTTGTTAGAACAGCAATAGCAAATTCCACAGTATATTTCCTATGCATGTTAAGTTGTGTAAACTATAAAATTAGCATCATTATTTCCTGGTCACTAACACTGGATAAAATGGCCTGCCTGGGGAACTGAACTTGCTCTGTGTCCATTCTTCTCTACCTGCCCCATTTTGGTGATCACACTTTATCCTCAACCCTAAATGTTTAAAGTGTGATTTATAGCCAGCAGGATCATACCTGGCTTTGTCTTGATAATGAACCACAAATTCAAAACACAGTAGTGTTCAAATGAGAGTGTTACAGTCTTTGTAGTTTTTTGGACCTGGGTTCAAATCCCAGCACCGTGATTTATTGGCTTAGTGGCCACAGTCAGTTGTCCAGCTTCTCTGAGCCACCTTTCCTCATTTATAAAATTGGAGGGGTGTGTGTGTATTATGGAGTTCTTATGAGTATTAAATTACATGTTCTTACACATTGGTGCAAAACAGGAAGTTAATAAACATTAGTTATTTATATTATTACAACATGGTTCAATGATTTATTCATTCAAGAAATATTTCTTGAGTTCTTACTGTGTGCTAAGATTTGTTTTCCCAAATTGCTGAATGATCACATAGAGATAGAACTGAAATTTGTCTTCAACATTTAAGAAGCCTAGGTAACAGGTACCTGTTACTGTATCCACAACTACCATGTCTTTAACATTTAATAAATGAATTAATTCATTAAGAAATGGCTTGGACAATTTTTATTCAGTGTGAACTGACCATGTTACCCAGTGGATTATAAAAATACCTTGCACCAGCCCCAAATATGTAAAACACACACAGAGCAACTAAAGAAGACAGCATTTTCCCAAGAGTGCCTGGGGAAAAAATGTGATTGTAGTAGACTTCATTGAAAATGCAGGAGAAAACTCTAGAACATTTGAGGTTATGACCTAATATGTATTTTTACCCTTAGGTTATTTGACTAGAACAGCTTATGCACATTCAGTTTCATTAAAAGGCACATTCCTGCTCAGAGACATAACAGATATATTTGCAGTAAAAGAATTTTATTTATTTTCATATTACAAACTCTGCCAGAACCACATGGAAAAAGACCAAAGGATTTATTACCTTTAAAATCCATTCATCTAGTTTTGAAAGATTTTCTCAAAATACCAGTTGAAATGATGTTGTTACTTTCAGGTCTTACTGAAGTGCCTATAATTAAAGTCATCAAAGAAACAATTATCAAAATATAAGACAAAGAAAAGTATAATTATATAAGCTCAATAAATTGTATGCAAAGAAATGCCTTTTATTAATGCAGATTATTAAAAAAAGGAATTTGCAGAAACTATTTTGTGAAATGTAAAGAGTCATTATAGGAGTGAATTTAGGTTTAGTGTTTGATTATAAATAACCTTTAAACATTCTTTTTTTTTTTTTAATTTACAAAGAAAGGACCCAGCAAAGTCAAACATGTAAGAGTAAAGAAATAGTAGAAAATATTTTCCTTAGTTGGCTTGTGTTACGATAAAGTCTCTATTCTCAGTGGAGAATACTACCATTAATAGATGCAAACAGAGTTAACATAATTCTTTAGGTATTTCAGCAGATTCCAAAACCAATTCCACAGTATTATACTGTTAAGGCCAATGTAAATTATTTATAAAATTACAAAGAGAAGTGACACAGCCTTCAAAATATGCTAGCTAGACTTCTCATTTTATAGAAAAGGAAGTTGAAGTCTGAAGTGATATACTACAATCCAAATGATGAGTCATCCCAAATTAGAAAACCCAGTGTTTAGTTCCGGGCCCTTGTTTTTGATTGCTAATGTGTTGTCCAAATTCATCACCACCTTACTTAACAGGCTTTGTTCAAAATGCCTTCTGACTACTTTCCAATATCCAGTCCCCATTCAAGTGAGATTTGCTTCTAAAGTTTCCTGGGAATGTGACTCAAGATTTTGAAAGTAATTCTAAGTAAAAGTAACAAAATGTTTCCAAGGCAAGTCAGCACTGTCTAGAGCAACACTATCCAATCAAAATATTTTCTAATAGATACATTGAAAAAGTAAAAAGAAACAGATGAATAAATTTTAGTAATCCATTGTGTGTAACTCAATATATCAAACATAATTATTTCATGTAATAACTGGTAAAAAACTAACAATATTTTATAGTCTTGTATTCATACTCAGTCTTCAAAATCAGTGTGGATTTTACCTCTATAGCATGTATCCATTTGGACTAGACTTATTTCAAGTGTTCAGTAGATAATTGTGCCATGTGGCTCCCATATTGGACAACATGGATCTAGAGTGATAACCATTTAAATTCTGCATTAAAATTAAACTACTTCAGTCTAATTATAAGCATGAATAACTCTGAATAAATAAAACAACTGGCAATTTTTATTCCCTAAATATTAGAAATCACTCTATATTCTGGACTTCTATTGCATGTATATTGAATTTCTTGTGTTTCTTCTCTTTTGCTTTTATTTATCTCTCTTCTTTTCTGCCATGTCTGGGAGAATTCCTCTAACTTCTCTTTTAATTCATTGGCTTAATTTTCCATAGTATCTAATAAATTCTTCAAGGTATCTATTGCATATTTAAGTTTGATAATTTGTTGTTGTTGTTGTTGTTGTTGTTGTTTGAGACACTGTTTCTTGAGCTCAGATGTTTCTCTGACAGATTTATAGGGTAAATTAACACTTCAATCTTCCTGATATTATAAAATGTTCATTATTAGTTTTCCCTTCTTTGAACTTATTTCATTTTATTACTTAGGATACATTTCCCTTCTTTAATACTGTGTAGTCTTTGTATAATAAATATTTAATTGGCAATTTGTTTCACAGTGCTGTGGCAAAAATATGGAGTACATGTGTGGAGGTCATCAGAGTGGCAACATATCTCTGGCATGAACAATATATAAATTGTTAGCCTTTCTCAAAGGCTGAACATCTTTAGAGTAAAACATGATATTAGAACTCTACATAGTGCAAGGTGTTTGTTATAAAGAAGACTGTAATCAAACCCAGTGAAAACTAGGCTGATTCTGTTGTCAGGTGTGTGCATTCTTGTCAGTGTGCCCAAGGACAGAAAATAACAGCCCCAACGTTGCAAAAGCAGGTTGTATGTTTTGTACCTTCGTGTTAATAAATGTGGTATATTTGGCCTAAATTTTTGTTTTAACAGACCACCTGGTAAACCAGATAACCAGATGCTGTGCAGCGAACACTAAACTGTGATCTCTGAAGGTCACCGGTTGATGAACAGCCAACTGGATCAGGTCAGTTTAAAATGATTGGTTTGGTCTTTTTGCCCACTGCTTTGTGAATCCTCATGAAGGAAAGTCTGCAATTTTGTTACCATCATGTAAGTACCTATTAGATGTTATGTGGTTTTCTGTTAAGAATAGTTCTTATCAAAAGGGAAAAAAGAAAGTTTCTCTTTTGTTTTATTTGGTGGTTTATATTACTTGTGTGGTGTGGAGAGGAAATATCTAGTTAGGACTAGATACTAACTAACTAACCAGGTACTAATTCTAAGAAGCAGGCTGGGGAGTCTCACAATCTCTGTTTGGCTTGCCTAACTATGCTGGAGGTGTGCCTGAGGCAGATGGCTATTCCTCTTCCAGGACTGGTTGAATCGCCACAGCCTAGATATGGTCACGATTGTCTGTCTCCACCACATCCTGCAATAGCTGCTCACTGTTTCTGCTTTTCCCTGTTTTCTCCTACCTGTCGTGGGGTCCTCTCCATGTAGCAGTGACTGCCCAGTGTTCCACAACATTATGAACCAGACACAGACAAGTAAATTCTAAGGGTTTTCATTGACCAGATGGTAAATTTCCATTCCATGAGGGAAAGGCAAGAAAAGAATTTTAAAGCCTTGATATTACAAAATACTTCCTGGTGTCAATTCAGCGGTGATTCTTCCTATCATATTGCGATCCAACAAGATTCCATTAAATAAGGTCAGAGGTGTATAAATGTCCTGTAATCTGGTTCCTCTGCAGTCTCCATCCTTGGACCACAAGTACAGCATTATATTTGAGATGACCTTGGATTACATTAATCCCATAGATCCCAGGGGATGTGTTCCTGCAGAAAGTCATAAATGAAACATCTGTAACACCATTCCTGCTACCTTCAGAGGTGTAACTGAGATGGCAGAAATACTCTAAAATATTTACTAGCTTCCAATAAGCAAAAGTCATTAAACAAATGTTTGCCCATTCACAGAAAATATTCATCTTAAAAACATGTTGGCAAATTAGATCAGTCCTTTGCCAAAAAAAAAGCACAAAGGATTTAAATTTTGTACTTGAATTTGCATGTTTGCTAATTCATACCAATTATAAGTGTAAGCATCCTATAATCAATACTTTATCTTCATTATTTTAGCCTTCAAAGTTTCAACTAATAGTCTTCTACATTTTCAAATATGATGGTTATTCTTTTATTTTGTATTTATATAACAAATGTAAAGGAATTTAGAAAGGAGGAATGTTTAGTGTTAAATGGAATTAAAATCTTAAGTTGAAAAACATGCTAAAGAGCACTCACAATTCTTGACTTTTTCATTAGCTCCAATTTCAAATATTGGTTGTATGATAATTTTACTCTTCCCTTTCTCTGCCTTGAGAGAAAGGCTGGAGATATTTTAATATAATGAAGTCTTGTATTCTCTCTTTCAATTGATTATCAGAAAATGCACAGTTTCATTGTATGCCCAACATGCAGAATTCTTTCAAGGTGTTGGTGTTTTTCTTCAGGCATGCATTTAATAATATGAAAGCTGCTTGATTACTAAAGACTCAACTCAGAAAAGAAACTGATTTCATCTTCTCAGATCTGTGGTTTCATTTGTAAATGCTGAAAATTTGTATTCCCTATGCATGAAAAATAGCCTAACACATAATCTTTTATTTACTCAACACAGAGTTTCCTATTTTGAATCTGTGATTCTAATAGGATCAAATTGTTTTCCCTTGTGATGATCTTTTAATGAGGATGCTATGTAATTGGAGGAGTAATTGATTCAACAGAAATGGGAGTCTCTGAAAATATGCTAAAAAGAGCTCCTGAAACTATTTACCTAGATGACTCCAAGATTATACTTTATATTCTAAATGAAGATAAAAACAAAACATGATGCTATTTTTTGCTCAAAATATTTTAAAGCATTGTATTTGAGGCCCAGTGAAAGAAGAGCTGGTTGAAAGCTGTTTGTAGGATTGCAGCAACAGAAGCATAAGCGTAGAGTTCAGGTAGAATGAACAGGGATGTCAAAAAAAGGCTTCTGTCAGGAGGAAAATTCTCAACCCTGATAGTTCTCACTTTCAATTATAGTACAGATCGAGTATCAAGAAAAGGCTGCAATGAAATTCAAGTGCTATACTCAGCTGACAGCTATTCTTGTGTTGCTTTCTCTTGTAGCAAATTCATCCTTCCAGGAACTATCTGTCGTGTAAAAAGTCTTCCATTTATGCGTGTTGATTTTCCCTCTTTGCAGTGTGTTATTATATGTGACCAACTAACTTTTTCCTTGAGTCTGTTTTGTGTGACAAAGTAAGATTCTGGACATTCAAAGTTAAATGGCTTGCTGTTTGTTCCATTTCCTATAACTTCCAAACAAGCTTGAAATATGAGAAATACAGGTAAGACTATCTGAAGGATGATGAACCTTAATAGATCATCATCTATTAAGATGCAGAAATAGGTCAGCAAATACCATTAATACTCCACTCTACTAAACCAAAGGAAAAGCCATTAAGATAAAGCTCAGCAGAAGGTGAATATTTTCCTTTCAATTTAAGTATGTAATTATTCTATAACCGTAGGTATTTAAACTATATGCTATTATTTCATTTGCAGTTATATATGCCAGTGTACTAAAACTCAGTGATAAGGAACTTAATTTTTTTTTAATTAAAAAAGTTTGTTTTCTCTTTGGCTGTGTGGAGTCTTCATTGCTGCATGCCGGCTTCCCCTAGTTGCAGTGGGCTGGGGCTGCTCTTTGTTGCACTGTGCTGGCTTCTTATTGCAGCGACTTCTCTTGATTGCAGAGCATGAGCTCTAGAGTGTGCAGGCCTCAGCAGTTGTGGTGCATGGGCTTAGTTGCTCCACAGCATGTAAAATCTTCCCAGACCAGGAATTGAACCCATGTCCACTCCATTGGCAGGCAGATTCTTAACCACTGGGTCACAAGGGAAGTCCCAAGGTATTTTATAGAAAAGTTTCTTATCTCTAATTTTTAGGCAAGCGGACAAAACTAAAAGAAACAAATTAATCCAAGAATTTTTTTTTTAATATAGGCATTTGTAAGTGTAGTAAAACTTTACATTTTCCCTTCAACAACACATGAGACTGACTACATAAAAATAGAGCATGATGACACTAAGTCCTTGATTAGTTAATAAAAGTTAACTATGCTTAATATTGGAGAAGGCAATGGCACCTCACTCCAGTACTCTTGCCTGGAAAATCCCATGGATGGAGGAGCCTGGTAGGCTGCAGTCCATGGGGTTGCTAAGAGTCGGACACGACTGAACGACTTCACTTTCACTTTTCACTTTCATGCATTGGAGAAAGACATGGCAACCCACTCCAGTGTTCTTGCCTGGAGAATCCCAGGGACAGGGGACCCTGGTGGGCTGCCATCTATGGGGTCACACGGAGTCGGACACGACTGAAGTGACTTAGCAGCAGCAGCATGCTTAATATTTATTCTCTGTTACTATGACAATAAAGCAATAAAATAGCTGATAGAGATCCAACCAGTCCATCCTAAAGGAGATCAGTCCTGGGTGTTCACTGGAAGGACTGATGTTAAAGCTGAAACTCCAATTCTTTGGCCACCTGATGCAAAGAGCTGACTCATTTGAAAAGACCCTGATGCTGGGAAAGTGAGGACAGGAGGAGAAGGGGACGACAGAGGATGAGATGATTCGATGGTATCACCAACTCAACGGACATGAGTTTGGGTAAACTCTGGGAGTTGATGATGGACAGGGAGGCCTAGCATACTGCAGTTCATGGGGTCGTAAAGAGTCGGACAGGACTGAGTGACTGAACTGAACTGAATTTTAGTCAGAAGGTTTGAAACCAAAGAGTAGCACAGAATTTATCAACAAAATTAAACTAAGCATGCCATTCAATTGAGGTTTAAAATGGTACTGGGCATTGAGATTTATTTTATTATCTCTTAAGGTTATTTTCATTGAATTACATGAAGTTAACTATGTATTTCAGAATATGAATTTTTTCAGACAAAATTATGTAACGGGTAAACACATGGGCTCATAACTGATGAGTATAATAAAATATTTTTCTCTTGACCTTTTCTATTTTATCTAGTTTCACCATCTATTTGAGGAAAAGCTCCTACAAAGCCATTTAATAAATAATAGAGTATCCCTTTCCAAAATGCACAGTCCTAAGGATTTAGAATGTGGTACTGAGGATTAGAAAGAATCTACTTAGGAGGGAAATTATACAGCAATTAAAGCACTCTACCACTACAAATTCTATGTGGGATTTTAAAAAGGGAGTCTATTTAATTCCTTAAATACTGCAGTATTGAAACTTGGAGTATGATGTTACCAAAGAGATTATATTATTAAAAAGATTGGTAAAACCCAGTTACCAGTATGAGAGAATAACACTAATGTTTTAAAGGATAACCAGATTATTCAATATTATTAAAGTCAATAGTAAACAGAATAGAAATTAAGCAAAGGAATGCATTTATCTTGTACAACTGGAAAAATATCTTTATAGTTTGAATTCCCAAGTTATGGAATTTACACACATGTAAACACATATCCTTTTTATTAACTCATTCACAGAGACTAGTTCAATATATTTGAAAATTAACACTAGTTATACTGTCAATAACTCAGCTCTATAAATTTTAATCCTAGCATAAAGAGGAATCATTACCAGGGAAAAATAATATTTTAAAATAAATTTCTTGTATTTTCAATGTTTAATAAGCCTTTTGACGGAATTTGGATTCTTCAGTTATTTAGCTTATTCAGATAAACCAAAACATCTTTAAACGACTAAATTATTTAAGTCTAAGAGCCAACCTAAGCAAATTTTGACCTTTCATATCTTAAACTTACTGTTCTTGATGTTGTTCAGTTGCTAAGTCATCTCTGACTCTTTACAACCCCATAAACTGCTGCAGGCCAGGTTTCCTTGTCCTTCACTATTTCCCAGAGTATGCTCAAACTCATGTCCATTGAGCTGGTGATGCCATCCAACAATCTCATCCTCTGTAATCCCCTTCTTTCCCTGCCTTCAATCTTTCCCAGCATCAGGGTGTTTTCCAGAGAGTCAGCTCTTCATAGCAGGTGGCCAAAGTTTTGGAGCTTCAGCATCAGTCCTTCCAATGAATATTCATGGTTGATTTCCTTTAGGATTGAGTGGTTGGATATCTCCTTGCTGTCCGAGGGACTCTCAAGAGTCTTCTCTAGCAGCACAACCCAAAGCATCAATTCTTTGGCACTCAGCTTTATTTGGTCCAAATCTCACATCCATACATGACTACTGGAAAAACCATAGCTTTGACTATATGGATCCTTGTTGACAAAGTGATGTCTCTGCTTTTTAGTACACTATCTAAGTTTGTCATAGGTTTTCTTCCAAGGAGCAAGTGTCTTTTAATTTTATGGCTGCAGTTTCTGTCTACAGTGATTTTTGAGAACCAAGAAAATAAAATCTGTCACTATTTCCATTTTTCCTTGTTTATTTGCATGAAGTGATGGGACTGGATGCCATGATCTTCATATTTTTTCTTTAATGTTGAATTTTAAACCAGCTATTTTACTCTTTTCTTTTACTCTCATCAAGAGATTCTTTAGTTCCTCTTCAGTTTCTTTATTAGAGTGATATCATCTACATATCTGATAACTCTCCTGGCAATACTGATTCCACCTGGTGCTTCATCCAGCCTGGCATTTCGCATGATATACTCTGCATATAAGTTAAATAAGTAGGGTGACAATATACACCCATGACGTACTCCTTTCTCAATTTTGAACCAGGCTGTTGTTCCACGTATAGTGCTAACTGTAGCTTCTTGACCTGCACACAGGTTTCTCAGGAGGCAGGTCAGGTGGTCTGGTATTCCCATCTCTTTCAGAATTTTCCACACTTTATTGTGATCCACACAGCATAGTCATTAGCATAATCAATGAAGAAGACATAGATGTTTTTCTGGAATTCTCTTGCTTTCTGTATGACCCAGTGAGTTTTAGAAATTTGATCTCTGGTTCCTCTGCCTTTTCTAGTTCCAGCTTGTACATTTGGAAGTTCTCAGTTCATGTACTGTTGAACCCTAGCTGAAGGATTTTGAGCATTACCTTGAGCATGTAAAATGAAGTGAAGTGAAAGTTGTTCAGTCATGTCCGACTATTTGAGACCGCATAGACTATACAGTCCATGGAATTCTCCAGGCCAGAATACTGGAGTGGGTAGCCTTTCCCCAGGGGATCTTCCCAACCCAGGGATCGAGCCCAGGTCTCCAGCATTGCAGGCGGATTCTTTACCAGCTGAGCCACAAGGGAAGTCCTGAAAATGTGAAGTGAGTGCAGTTGTAAGATAGTTTGACCATTCGGTGGCATTGCTTTTCTTTGGGATTGGAATGACAACTTACCTTTTCCAGTTCTGTACCACTGCTATGTGTGTGTGCTGTGTTTAGTTGCTCAGTTGTGTCCAGCTGTTTGCAGAGCCCATGGACTCCAGCCCGCCAGGCTCCTCTGTCCTTGGCGATTCTCCACGCAAGAAAACTGGAGTGGGTTACCATGCCCTCCTCCAGGGGACCTTCCCAACCCAGGGATTGAACCCAGGTCTCCTGCATTGCAGGAGGATTTTTTACCATCTGAGCCTCCAGGGAAGCCCAAGTTTTCTAAATTTGCTGCCATATTGAGAACAAGACTTTAGCAGCAGCATCTTTTAGGATTTAAAATACATGAGCTAGAATTCCATCACCTTCACTAGCTTTGATCATAGTAATGCTCCCCAAGACCCACTTGACTTCACACTCCAAGCTGTCTGATTCTAGGTGAGTGACATCATCATCATTGTTATCTGCATCGTTAAGACCTTTTTTGTACAGTTGTTCTATGTATTCTTGCCATGTCTTCTTAATCTCTTCTGCTCCTAAGGTCCTTGCCATTTCTGTCATTTATAGTGCCCCTCTTTGTATGATATATTCCCTGGGTATCTCCAATTTCCTTGAGAAAATCTCTAGTCTTTCCCATTTTATTGTTTTCTTCTGTTTCATTGGATTGTTCACTTAAGATGGCTTTCTTATCTCTCTGTGCTATTCTTTGGAAGAGCATCATTGTCAACAAAAGAGTCCCGAAATGCAGTGCTTAGATGCAATCTCAAAAATGACAGTGTTCTCTGTTCATTTTCAAGGCAAACCATTCAATATTATGGTAATCCAAGTCTATGCCCCGACCAGTAATGCTGAAGAAGCTGAGGTTGAACGCTTCTATGAAGACCTACAAACTGTCCAGAACTAACACCCCCCAAAATGTCCTTTTCATTACAGGGGACTGGAATGCAAAAGTAGGAAGTCAAGAAACACCAGGAGTCACAGGCAGTTTGGCCTTGGAGTTCAGACTGAAGCAGGGCAAAGATTAACAGAGTTTTATCAATAGAATGCACTAGTCATAGCAAACACCCTCTTCCAACAACACAAGAGAAGACTCTACACATGGGCATCACCAGATGGCCAACACCGAAATCAGATTGATTATATTCTTTGCAGCAAAAGATGGAGAAGCTCTATACAGTCAGCAAAAACAAGACCTGGAGCTGACTGTGGCTCAGATCATGAACTCCGTATTGCCAAATTCAGACTTAAATTGAAGAAAGTAGGGAAAAACACTATACCATTCAGGTATGACCTAAATCATATCCCTTATGATTATACACTGGAAGTGAGAAATAGATTTAAGGGACTAGATCTGATAGACAGAGTGCCTGATAAACTATGGATGGAGGTTCCTGACATTGTACAGGAGGCAGGGAGCAAGAACATCCCCAAGCAAAAGAAACAAAAAAAGCAAAATGGCTGTCTGAGGAGGCCTTACAAATAGCTGTGAAAAAAAGAGAAGTGAAAAGCAAAGGAAAAAAGCAAAGTTATACCCATTTGAACGCACAGTTCCAAAGAACAGCAAGGAGAGATAAGAAAGCCTTCCTCAGTGATCAGTGCAAAGAAATAGAGGAAAACAGTAGAATGGGAAAGATGAGAGATCTCTTCAAGAAAATCAGAGATACCAAGGGAATATTTCATGAAGAGGTGGGCTCAATAAGGGACAGAAATGGCATGCACCTAACAGAAGCAAAATATATTAAGAAGAGGTGGCAAGAATATACAGAAGAACTATACAAAAAAGATCTTCATGACCCAGATAATCATGATGGTGTGATCACTCACCTAGAGCCACACATCCTTGAATGTGAAGTCAAGTGGGCCTTAGGAAGTATTATTATGACCAAAGCTATTGGAGACGGTGGAATTCCAGTTGAGCTATTTCAAATCCTGTAAGATGATGCTGTGAAAGTGCTGCACTCAATATGCCAGCAAATTTGGAAAACTAAGCAGTGGCCACAGGACTGGAAAAGTTCAGTTTTCATTCCAATCCCAAAGAAAGGCAATGCCGAAGAATGCTCAAACTACCACACAATTGCACTCATCTCACACGTTAGTAAAGTAATGCTCAAAATTCTCCAAGCCAGGCTTCAGCAATATGTGAACTGTGAACTTCCAGATGTGAAAGCAGAGGAACCAGAGATCAAATTGCCAACATCCACTGGATCATCAAGAAAGCAAGAGTTCCAGAGAAACATCTATTTCTGCTTTATTGACAATGCCAAAGACTTTGACTGTGTGGATCTCCATAAAATTTGGAAAATTCTGAAAGAGATGGGAATACCAGACCACCTGACCTCCTCTTGAGAAACCTGTATGCAGGTCAGGAAGCAACAGTTAGAACTGGGCATGGCACAACAGACTGTTTCCCAATAGGAAAAGGAGTGTGTCAAGGCTATATATTGTCACCCTGCTTATTTTACTTCTATGCAGAGTACATTATGAGAAATACTAGGCTGGAAGAAGCACAAGCTGGAATCAAAATTGCCAGGAGAAATATCATTCACCTTAGATATGCAGATGACACCACCCTTAGGGCAGAAAGTGAAGAACTAAAGGGCCTCTTGCTGAAAGTGGAAGAGGAGAGTGAAAAAGTTGGCTTAAAGCTCAATATTCAGAAAACTAAGATTATGGCATCCGGTCCCATAACTTCATGGCAAATACATGGAGAAACAGTGGAAAGAGTGGCTGACTTTATTTTGGGGGGCTCCAAAATCACTGCAGATGGTGACTGCAGCCATGAAATTAAAAGATGCTTGCTCCTTGGAAGAAAAGTTATGACCAACCTGGACAACATATTAAAAAGCAGAGATATTACTTTGCCAACAAAGGTCCATTTAGTCAAGGCTATGGTTTTTCCATTAGTCATGTATGGATGTGAGAGTTGGATTATAAAGAAAGCTGAGTGCCGAAGAATTGATGCTTTTGACCTGTGGTGTTAAAGAAGACTCTTGAGAGTCCCTTGGACTGCAAGGAGATCCAACCAGTCCATCCTAAAGGAGATCAGTCCTGGGTGCTCATTGGAGGGACTGATGTTGAAGCTGAAACTCCAATACATTGCCTACCTGATGCAAAGAGCTGACTCATTTGAAAAGACCCTGATGCTGGGAAAGATTGAGGACAGGAGGAGAAGGGGATGACAGAGGGTGAGATGGTGGATGGCATTACCAACTCAATGGAGATGAGTTTGGGCAACTTCTGGGAGTTGGTGATGGATAGGGAGGCCTGTCATTCTGTGGTCCTTAGGATCATGAAGAGTTGGACACGACTGAGCGACTGAACTGAACTGAACTGACCTGCATTCAAATGGGTGTATCTTTCCGTTTCTCCTATGCCTTTCACGTCTTTTATTTTCCCAGATATTTGTAAGGTGTCTTCAGATAAACACTCTGCCTTCATGCATTTCTTTTTTTTTTTAATTTTAAAATCTTTAATTCTTACATGTGTTCCCAAGCATGAACCCCCCTCCCACCTTTAGGGATGCTTTTTGTCCTCTCCTCCTGTACAGTGTTATGAAGCTCTGTCCGTAATGTTTCAGGCACTGTGTCTTCCAGATCTAATCTCTTGAATCTATTTATCACCCCCAGTGTAAAATCATAAGGGATTTGACATAGGTCATACCTGGATGGTCTGGTGTTTTTTCCTACTTTCTTATATTTAAGCCTGAGTTTTGTAATAAGGGGTTCATGTTCTGAGCTTCAGTCAGCTCCAGATCTTGTTTTTGCTACTGTACAGAGATTCTCCATTTTCAGCTACAAAGAATATAATAAATCTGATTTTGGTATTGATCAGCTGGTGATCTCCATGTGTAGAGCCGTCTCTTGTGTTGTAGGAAGATGGCATTTGTTATGACCAGTGTGTTCTCTTGGGACAACTGTCAGCCTTTGCCCTGCTTCATTTTGTACTCCAAGGCCAAACTTGTCTGTTACTCCAGGTGTCTCTTGACTTCCTACTTTAGCATTCCAATCCCCTATGTTGAAAAGGACATTTTGGGGCAGATTTAGTTCTAGAAGTTCTTGTAGATCTTCACAGAACCATTCAACTTCAGCTTCTTCAGCATTAGTAGTTGGGGCATGGACTTGGATTACTGTGATGCTGAATGCTTTGCCTTGAATACAAACTGAGATCAGTCTGTTGTTTTTGAGATTGCACCCAAGTACTGATTTTTGGATTTATTATGTCAGATTTATTTATAGAAAATAAGCAACATAATTGAAAATTAGGACATTATAAGGAGAACAAAACTGTATTTAGTCTATTGAAGCAACATCAAAAAAATTAACATGCAAAACATTTTTATTGTAAAATTTTCAAATAATACAGAGCTTAGTGTTCCAATAAGGATCACACTCAATTAAACTTGTTTATAATTTCTTATCTTATAGTTTCCACTGGAAAATCATCTCTATAATTATAGGCTTGTTCTTTCATTAGATGTAAATATACAATATATATTCATGTATCTTCAATATGCAACTTGGGAAAAAAAGAGTGCTTTGGGTCTTTGAAATAGTAGAGTTGTTTTTTTTTTTTCAATCAGAAATTCCAACATCTGAGAGAGATTTAAGTCTGCTTTGTTGTTACATGTCATAGATTTGGAGAAGTTTCTGACAAGAGTGTAGATATCAAAGAACCTGGCTACTAATTTTCATTTCTGTACTGACAGATGTAAGGATAAAAGTTGAGTCATGTGTGTCAAGTAACATAGATCCTCTTTTGATTTTCCTTTTCTTCAGTCCATGAGCTTGGTAATAGGTGCTTTAAAAATACATATTGACATTTTTAAAAGGGTACAAAGACTATCACTCTTATTAATCTTGAGGAATAACACAATCTAAAAAGGGGGGCAGGGGCAACCTATTTCAACCAAGCACATGGTGATGATACCTTTGTAAGAGCAGAAGACATTACTGACCTTAGCCTGGTTTGTATTTGAGAATATTCTGTATATTCCTTACGACACCTCAATTCAATTAAAAATAAACACTGCTCTAGGGAGGTATATTGCTATACCAGAATGTATATTTCAGCTACAAAGAATATAATCAATCTGATTTTGGTATTGATCATCTGGTGATGTGTTTTTTTACCCAGTTCCATTATTGCAATTTACTTCTGTCTTTGACTTCAGTACTATTGATGAGGTTAGGAATACTTGGCTTATCTTCCATATTTTCATACTGTCAGATGACTCTCAAGTCATTATAGCTATCTCTGCTGCTGCTGCTGCTGCTAAGTTGCTTCAGTCGTGTCCAACTCTGTGCGACCCCATAGACGGCGGCCCACCAGGCTCCGCCGTCCCTGGCATTCTCCAGGCAAGAACACTGGAATGGGTTGCCATTTCCTTCTCCAGTGCATGAAGGTGAAAAGAGAAAGGGAAGTCACTCAGTCGTGTCCAACTCTTCACGACCCCATGGACCACAGCCTACCAGGCTCCTCCATCCATGGGATTCTCCAGGCAAGAGTACTGGAGTGGGTCGCCATTGCCTTCTCCGTAG
This sequence comes from Capricornis sumatraensis, assembly GCF_032405125.1. Lineage (NCBI taxonomy): Eukaryota > Metazoa > Chordata > Mammalia > Artiodactyla > Bovidae > Capricornis > Capricornis sumatraensis. The sequence continues at coordinate 33,307,898 of NC_091073.1, read as the reverse complement.
CTATTTCTACTTTTCCTTTTAAATCGAATTGATTTTCCGTTGGATATTTGTACACCTGACCAATATTAATTATCTATTCCTTAATACCAACAGTGTGCCATGTTCAGTATATCCAAAAGTAAATGCATTAACTCTTCCTCTACCCAGCTGTATCCCACACCTGATATTCTTTGACTATAATTTTTCTTATTGGTTACAAGGTATTTGTAAAGAAAGTAATTGTCCTTCTAACACCTATTTCTCCTCCTTGTTTGGTCACTGAACACTAAATACAGTCAGAGTGGCAAAGTGTTCAGACAAAGTACACTTCCCAGCCATCCCTGAAGCTAGGTGTGGCCATGTACTAAGTTCTGGCCAAAGAGATAAATGTGGAAATTGTTAGGTGAGTGTTCTACGGGCCTCTTAAAAGTGAGAGGAAAAGCTGTGCTGTGCTCATTCTGGCTCTTTCACTTTCTGCTCCTTGCTTAAAATATGGAAATTGTACTTGAGCTCCAGCATCCATGTTGGACAATGCAAATTGTAATGAAGAAGCAAAACAGAGAGTGGAGAGAGAGATGGAAGGAGCCTGGGTCTCTGTGAGCCCGGCACAGCTATCGTCCAGGCCGAGAGCGCTTTCTTCACACTTGGCCCAAGGCGGAGAGAAATAAATTGTTACTTACTTTAACCACAGTTATTTCTGGTCTCTGTTACTAGCAGGAGAAAGTAATTCCTTATTAACACAGTACGCAGAGTTCCCAGGAGTTTTTTTAAAATTTGTCTCCTTTGTAATCCACTCCAACAGCCAATTAGTCACCGAGTCCTGTCAGTTTAATTTCTTAAATTTATTTCAAATTTTCTGCTTTTTATTCATCCCCACTTTTATTACTTTACTTCAAACACTTGTCATCTGACACCACAGCACTGCAGCGGACTCCAGCTCATCTTCTTGCAGCCTCACTTCCCTAGGATATATCATCCCAACTGCTGCCAGAAATGATGATCTGATCATAATCCTCTCTGCCCCCCTTCAGGTTCACATACCTTCAGTGACTAATTTCCAACCAGGTAATTTTTTTAGTGTGCCAAAAAAGTATGAATCTTGAGTATTGGCCTTGTCTGTAGTCTTACACTCTGGAAATACTGAAACATTGCCAGTTCCCTGAATACCCTCCTCTTCAATTTCTTGTCAGTGTTACTTATTCTCTAAATGCCTTTTGTTAGGCTGTTGGTTACAAAACTCTTATTCATCAATTTAAAACATATTTAAGATTCTCTTTGAAGATGTCATGCCTCCCTGACTTGTTAAACACAGTCTTCACTCTGTAAAATTATACACAATTCTGCATATTGTTGCATATCACATCGTACCATTATTATTTTTAGATGCCTGTTTCATTTACAAGACTTATGGACAATCTAAGGATAGATGGGGTGTATTGCTCATTTTCATACTTGGTACCTCCCATTTCTGTCTTAGTGTCTGGGGAATAGTTGTACCAGCCACCCAGGAAGTATTTGAGGAATTTGAATTGTATTGTTAGTTGACAGACCTTCAGGAGTTGATGTCTTCGTGGGTCATCCTAATAGAAGCCAAAATCGTTCAGGATTATTATCTACATTAAATGACCATCGGGATTATCTCATGCTAAGCTACTGTCATGGTTGGCTACTCAAAGAAAGCAAGGGTCTTTGAAAGTTAGAAGTAAAACAGATAGTGGTGTAATGATATCAAGACCATTTTGCTACTGTGAATGACAGCTAGCAACTTTGCAAAGAAATGGAGCAGGTTAATCATGGGTTAATAATTTACTAAAATTCTTATCTATCAGGCTTCATTGAAGAGAATTTATCACTAGGTCTTGTTTTCATAGGTTTATTTCTTCTTCATATCATTTGGTTGTGGTTATCTCATCATTGAGAACCACCATTTCTTTTCTTTGAAATTAAAGAAATTTAGCTACTCTTAATATACTTAAATGTCTCACATGTTTAGAAAATACTTAAAACAAGCTTTACTGTTCTGAAACAGTTGCAGTTCCCTTATCAGACACATTTTTTAAAATTACTCTAAGGGGAATAAGTTTATTAGATAAAATCTTTGGCACTCAATCTTCAGGATTTAGTGGTTAGTAGGAAAGCAATGATTTTCTAATAAAGCTGTACTTATTAGAATTAGATATTTGATTTCCCCCATTCTGATCTATGATAATCACTATCACAGTGGCCCAGTTTTGAGAGCAGCCCATTATTTCCACAATGCTATTGGTGTCCTCTCTGTATGGTAAATCAGGAAATCAAAAAATTTAATTTGGAATTTTACTCAACAAATAACCTTGCTGACTGATCTACTCATTACACTGCTCTTGCATAAATACTATTGTGAGTGAATTCTGAGATAAGTAAAGTCAAATCAAACATTATTTCTTAGACTCTCAAAGACTCCAGGCTATATACTTTTTATTGTAAATAAAATATATTTTTTCAAAATCTGTAGAGATACATGTCTTACATTTGTGGTAGAATGTTTTTTTCCCTTGTGCTTCAGTGTCAAGTTTAATAGCACTAAAATTACTGGTAGAGAAAAAAAAAATTAGTCTTACTCCCAGAAGAAAATGAAATTTAAGCAAATAGGTAGGAGGGTTATTTAATATTTTGTGATATTTGAACTTGCTTTGTAACCATATGTCATGGCAGTTTTCCTGGCTGAATTTTCAGCGACTTTCCCAGGGTCATAGAGCAAGTAAGTGTTGGAAATGGAGTTCACTTCAAGGTGAGCTAGTCCTGGCGTCTCCACATTAACTACTTTTTGCTGTGATGGCTCCAGTGGCCATTACATTGGTATTTAACAAAGCATGTTCAATTCAAAATGATTCAAAAGAATCTACTGAGCCCCAACTATGATCTAGGCCCAAGATGCCTAAATCTGTGGTGGTGGTGGTTTGGTCACTAAATCGTGTCCGACTCTTGTGACCCCATGGACTGTAGCCTGCCAGGCTCCTCTGTCTACAGGATTCTCCAGGCAAGAATACTGGAGTGAGTTGCTGTTTCCTAACTCTGTAGAGCTCATATTTAAATAGGGAGAAACAACAGACTGTTAACTTAATTAACAGGTAATCTACTCTTTTAGAAGACTGTAAGCACATATGGAAGAAAAACAGAAAACAAAATGAACAAGCAGATGTAAGGGAGACATTTTAATATTTGCGAATGGATTATTTTTTATGTGTTTCTTATTTGTTAACCCATATCCTTTTTGAATGTGTTCCCTGATGGCTCAGCAGGTGAAGAATCCACCAGCGATTCAGGAGACACAGGTGATGCAGGTTCGATCCCTAGGCTGGGAAGAACCCTTGGAGTAGGAAATGATGACCCACTCCATTCTTGCCTGCAAAATTCCATGAATAGAGGAGCCTGGTAGGCTACAGTCCATGGGGTCACAAAGAGTCAGGCATGACTGAGCGACCAAGCACAGCAGCACAGTAACCTCTCTGAGTAACAACTTTATCAAGCAGACAACAGTACTTATGTACAGTCTATATAGATAACAGAAAATGAAGTCTTACAGTCCTCACTGATTTCTGAAGTTACTCATGTTAGCTTCTTTTCTCCAACCCCATTCAGTGGGGTTATGCCATATATTGTATCTAATTAGATTTTTTAAATCACAGCCTGCCTTCCATCCTGTAATCTGATTTCATAAGCCATTTTTATAAAAAAAAAAATTTTACACCAAGGTACACTTTTGTGCTAAAAAGGTCTATGAGTTTTGACAAATGAATAATGCCATGTAGCCATCACTACAGTATCATACAATATGCATTTGCCCCACAGCTATGCGCAGGCTTCCTGCTGGAATCCAGAATGCAGTCAGCAGGACCCAACCACATCCCTTTAATGCATGGGCTCTTCTTCTGTCTTAAGCCTGTCAGCTTTCAGACTGCAGCTTATACCATTGCTTTTCCTAGTTTCAGGTCTTTGGACTCAGAGTTGAGCTAAACTTTAATTTTCTTTAGCTTGCCCACTGCAGAACTGGGGATATATCAGCTTTCATTACTGTTTGAACCAATTCTACCTTCTGTTGTACATTCTCCTAAATATATATATATATATATACACACACACATATTTCCTATTAATATACTACTTTTATCTGGAGAACCCTAACTGCTAATACAATAGCTTGCTTATTTTTGGATTTATATTGTATGGATGTGCCTACTTGTTTATCCATTCATTTATTAAAAAATAATCATGGTTGCTTCTAGCTTTAAGCCATTATGAATAAAGGTGCTGTAAACATTTATGTGTAGCTTTTCATGTGAACAGAAGTTTTCAACTCATTTGACTAAATACCCAGGAGCATATTTGCTGAATTGCATGTTAAGACTTTGTTTAACTTCCTAAGAGGTTTTCTTCTGAAGAGGCTATCAAGTTTTTCATTCCCACAAGCAATGGATCAACTCTCTGCATCCTCACGGCATGTGGTATCAACTGCATACATTTAACCATTCCAGTAGTTGCGTGATGGTGTCTCATTGTTGTTTTGACTTCAGTTCAGTTCACTCAGTCATTTCCAATTCTTTGTGACCCCATGGACCGCAGCATGCCAGGCCTCCCTGTCCATCACCAACTCCCGGAGTTCACTCAGACTCACGTCCATCGAATCCGTGATGCCATCCAGCCATCTCATTCTCTGTCGTCCCCTTTTCCTCCTGCCCCCAATCCCTCCCAGCATCAAAGTCTTTTCCAGTGAGTCAACTCTTCGCATGAGGTGGCCAAAGTACTGGAGTTTCAGCTTCAACATCAGTCCTACCAATGAACACTCATGATTGATCTCCTTTAGGATGGACTGGTTGGATCTCCTTGCAGTCTAAGGGACTCTCAAGAGTCTTCTCTAACATCACAGTTCAAAAGCATCAATTTTTCGGCACTTGGCTTTCTTTATAGTCCAACTCACATCCATTCATGACTACTGGAAAAACCATAGCCTTGACGAGACGGACCTTTGTTGACAAAGTAATGTCTCTGCTTTTTAATATGCTGTCCAGGTTGGTCATAACTCTCCTTCCAAGGAATAAGAGTCTTTTAATTCCATGGCTGCAGTCACCATCTGCAGTGATTTTGGAGCCCCCCAAAATAAATTCTGACACTGTTTCCACTGTTTCCCCATCTATTTCCCATGAAGTGATGGGACCAGATGCCATGATCTTCGTTTTCTGAATGTTGAGCTTTAAGCCAACTTTTTCACTCTCCTCTTTCACTTTCATCAAGAGGCTCTTTAGTTCTTCTTCACTTTCTGCCATAAGGGTCATGTTATCTGCATATCTGAGTTATTGGTGCTTCTCCTGGCAGTTTTGATTCCAGCTTGTGTTTCATCCAGCCTAGCATTTCTCATGAGGTACTCTGCATAGAAGTTAAATAAGCAGAGTGACAATACACAGCCTTGACGTACTCCTTTTCCTATTTGGAACCAGTCTGTTGTTCCATGTTCAGTCTAACTATTGCTTCCTGACCTCATACAGATTTCTCAAGAGGCAGGTCAGGTAGTCTGGTATTCCCATCTCTTTCAGAATTTTCCACAGTTTATTGTGACCCACACAGTCAAAGGCTTTGTCATAGTCAATAAAGCAGAAATAGATGTTTTTCTGGAACTCTCTTGCTTTTTCCATGATCCAATGGATGTTGGCAATTTGATCTCTGGTTCCTCTGCCTTTTCGAAAACCAACTTGAACATTTGGAAGTTCACAGTTCATATATTGCTGAAGCCTGGCTTGGAGAATTTTGAGCATTACTTTACTAACATGTGAGATGAGTGCAATTGTGTGGTAGTTTGAACATTGTTCGGCATTGCCTTTCTTTGGAATTGGAATGAAAACTGAACTTTTCCAGTCTTGTGGCCACTGCTGAGTTTTTCAAATTTGCTGGCATATTGAGTACAGCACTTTCCCAGCACCATCTTTTAGAATTTGAAATAGCTCAACTGAAGTTCCTTCATCTCCACCAGCTTTGTTCATAGTGATGCTTCCTAAGGCCCACTTGACTTCATATTCCAGGATGTCTAGCTCTAGGTGAGTGATGACACCTTCATAATTATCTGGATTGTGAAGATCTTTTTTGTACAGTTCTTTTGCAAATTCTTGCCACCTCTTCTTAATATCTTCTGCTTCTGTTAGGTCCATACAATTTCTGTCCTTTATTGAGCCCATTTTTGCATTAACTATTCCCTTGGTATCTCTAATTTTCTTGAAGAGATCTCTAGTCTTTCCCATTCTATTGTTTTCCTCTATTTCTTTGCCTTGATCAGTGAGGAAGGCTTTCTTATCTCTCCTTGCAAATACAAACAATATTGAGTAATTTTTTCATATACCTATTTGGTATCTTTCCATATTCTTTGGTGGGATCTTTTCCTTCCTTCCTTATTGCTGAATTTTGAGTTTTTTGTATATTTTGAATACATATAACATGTAAATATATGTCATGTTACACATTCAGTCTTCTGTCTTTGGGTGTTTTCACAACATATTTTTAAATGGTTAACTTTCCAGTTTCCAGGATTGTAATAGTTTGGAACAGCCAAGAAGAAACAGTACTGAGATCTCAATGGACTTGTTGACAATAACTTTATGGGAGTAATTTTTTCCAAGGAGGCGAGTTCTGGTCCAAGGCCCAAATAATGCAGCTGCTTATCCCCTGGTGGTTTGTTCAACATTTCTACAATGTTATAATTCCCCATTTACATAGGAAACAGTAATTCCATGTCAAACAAGTCAGGCATCACAGTAGGGGAAGGACGTGCTCCATTGGTCCTATAGGAGGAGAAAAGGCCTTTTCTGCTGATTCAGAATCGTGGTCTGTTTAGGTGACTGATGATACATAGAGAAGCCATTTATATATTGTAACAGTGAAAACTGTGACAATGGGTCAGAAATGCATCATCTTCAATACTTTAGTGGGAAAATCATACAGCCTCAGAGTCCCACTTTAAGCCTCAAATAAATTTTAATCTTTTCCTGTTCTCAGGAAATAACTGAGATATGAAGTCTTTAGGGAGCCTCACGCAATTTCACAGAGGAAAATCATTAGAGGCATAATAGTCTCAGTATGTACGGTTTTGTGTTATCACTTAGGGATGAAGCTTAGACCTCTTACCATCCGAAACAGAGGCAGTCATTCTTCCTCCTCAACTCCCTTCAAGCTTTTACATCTAGATTATTAGAAACAAGGTGGGATGCAAAGTGTCTTTGCTCAGTATCTATTTAGCCTTATCCTGTAGAACTCATGAGGTGATTTCCGTATTCCCACTGCCCCATCTGAGAAAGTAAGAACTTTGCTACTCAGGAGTTAGGGAACCTGCCAAATAGCTAGAAACTAGGTAGTTCATATTCATCCCATATTTCTGGCCTTTTCCCTATGAAGTGCAAGCCAAATCCATGATGCTAGCCACTGCCATTATTTAGAAACAGACATACAACTAAAGCCTCATGGACGTAGTAACACCTTCATCTGTGGTTTATATTTCTCTTTTTGAAGGGTGGCATAGGGGAGAGGCTCTCTGCTTTATTAAAACAGCTATAAAAGAACTTCATTCATTAATTAGATGTTTTCTGTCTTATCATCTAATTATTAAGCTCACCAGGACAAAAAATAAGACATGTGAAATTACTGCCTTAACCAGAAACTGCTGCAAGGAACATAGTGTTATGAACTATGTCTTTAAAAAAATGGAAAATCAATCCATATAAACAATTAGAATGCCAGAAACGAAACTGACAACATAGAATCCTCAGTAATATGCCCCAAAATGCTAGCCATATCTTGATGAGCTACATGTGATTCCATAGTCAGCATGCTCATGGTATGAGTTTTCCCCAAGTGCCTATACCCAGTCATTCAAGGGTGCAAGCTTGAATTCTTCGGCATTTTTTTTTTCCTGAGATATGGCTGCTGTCCCATGAAGATTTCAATTTATCTTGCCCATCCTATGAACACCACTTACAAGCTCTTCTTAAATTAGATATTAAGAAAGTCTCCTTAGCATAGCAGAACTGTTGTGCTGAACAGAAAGAAGAGAATGCAGATATGTGGAACTCAGAAACTAATTTTCAGACTTGCCAATCAGGACTCCAGCGTCCAGAAGAGTATTGACTGTCTCCACACCTGATATCATATTGTCGCCTGTGCCAAAATGGAACCTGAGCTGAACCTGGATGTTTAAGCTTTCGCAAGCACCTGGGATAACATTGCTGCAAAAGTAAATTTTGTTCTCTTGTTTATACCACTATCTTTACATATAAGGAGTAAATGAACACTGCCTGTTGGCACCACTTAACTGATAACACTTTTAATTCAGTTAGAAGAGGTGGTTTCTACCATTCTCTTTAATAAATAAAGTCTTTAATAAAATGAAAATTAAATAATCTTCTTATGTATTTGATCACAGTAGATGTGAAAAATTCTAACTAAACAGCACCTCCAAGGAGTTGGGCAGGAATATTGTTCTTGATGTGTATTTTAAGTTTCCTGACTACACTTGCCTGGAGAAAAAAAAAATGTATATATAAATTAGTGTTTACTTTCCAGTTTCCCTCCTACATTCTCTGTAAGACAGTGTTTCCAATCAGGAAAAAAAAAATTACTTCCTTCAGGGAAGTATCAGAATCTTGCAGGGAAGTAAGTATAGCCTGTTTGATAAAGTACACTCAAATTAAACTATTATAAATTTGGAAAAAATAATTCTTGCTCTTTTAAGTGAAGCAGATAGTAATACTCAACAAAACAAGCCCTATGCCCTTCACAAGGGAATACATCAAAATCTCCTGGGAGAAAAACATGATTTTTTAATATATTATAATAATAATATACAACCAAGGCTTAAAAGAGTTTAAAGTAATTTTACTGCAAATTGTGACTGTTTTAAAATAGCACTCTCTTTTAAATAGACATATCACATTTTACATATTTTCAAGGACTTTCAAAGTTTTCAAAGGACTATGACCTAAATGTTACCATTTCAGTGTTGCTCAAAGCATTTGGAAACTTTTTTCTGGAAAAGTCTAATGCGAGATAAGAAAATTCATTTCTTTGCTTCATAGCCATATATACCTATAGTCCATTTTTGTAAAACTTTGCAGTCATTGATTTGTCCCCACAGCATTCTCTGTTTACCAAATCATCTTTTTTTTTAATATAGAAGTTAATTAAGAACTTGATAAGCCTATGAAATGCAAACAACTGTGCCCTAACCTGAGAAATTCCTATTCATCTTCCCTGCTGGCTCAGATGGTAAAGAATCTGCCTGCAATGCAGGAGACCTGTGTTTGATCCCTTGGTTAGGAAGATCCCCTGGAGAAGGGAATGGCAACCCATTCCAGTATTCTTGCCTGGAGAATTCCATGGACAGGGGAGCATGGTAGGCTACAGTCTAAGGTGTTGCAATGAGTTGGATGTGACTGAGTGACTATCACTAACCTGAGAAATTCCTATTCATCAAAGTATTTTAGATGATTCTCAGGTAATTTATGGAAAACTTTGGTAATTATTCCATTAATGGGTAGAAATCTGCTTCCATTAAGGAAAGCTAGGTGGGCATGCCAAAGGCTCTGAAGACTCTTCCAAAGAAACCCCCAAATGGTTTTGAGCACTGACACCATTCCAATAAGTGCATATGGTCCTTCTTGTTAACAACCTTCAAAGCCAACATTTGCCTGGATCTATGAATGGTTAAACTGAGAAGGCAATGGCACCCCACTCCAGTACTCTTGCCTGGAAAATCCCATGGATGGAGGAGCCTGGGTAGGCTGCGGTCCATGGGGTCGCTGGGAGTCAGACATGACTGAGCGACTTCACTTTCACTTTTCACTTTCATGCATTGGAGAAGAAAATGGCAACCCACTCCAGTGTTCTTGCCTGGAGAATCCCAGGGACGGGGGAGCCTGGTGGGCTGCCATCTGTGGGGTCGCACAGAGTCGGACATGACTGAAGTGACTTAGCAGACTTTGCATGAATGGTTAAAAGTTTATCTTTCTAAAAAAATCCACAGTGTAGTCATTTATGTTATAGACTATGGTATGCTACTTCTTGCTAGCTTGCCAGTTGCCTGTTTCCTCTTTGCCAGAAAACTTCTAGACCTAACCTAGCTGGTAATCCCACACAGACTGCTGTTCTCTATGATTTTTGCTACCTGCCCTCTGCCTGGTCTTCTTCTTTAGCTCCACAGATGGATTACCTTTACCCCAGCTTCCCCTATCCCTGCCTTCTTATTTGGAGTTTCCAGAACTATGAGCAATGACCACCGTCCATTGACTAATAAGCAGGGGAGCAACTAGGTAGTAGCTACTAAATATACACCATCTTCCTCAGAATACCATGTTGACTGGAGGTGGAAAAAGAGAAAGTAGCTCTAATGATTTTTATATTTTAAGCACCTGCATGAGATGTAGAATAACTTTGACAATAAGGATCATAAAACCCTGAGTGTTTAATAGCTTTCTCCAGAAGTCTCTAGGGTAAAACATGAAATTTTGCTGGATGTCATAGACAGAAGTTAAGAGTTAGGTTTTCTTATTTCCTTTTACCAACTGGGAATGATTCAGTTGCTTATCAATAAAAGTGAAGCATCGTTGGATTCCTTAGAGTGAGAGTTAGGATCAGGGAAAGAGAGGAAATGAGGAATGTGGTTGCTTAACTCCAGACTTTATCAGACATCCCCACTGATCTTCAAGATTAAAAACAGTATAGTGCATGCTCCAAGATATAAACAGTGCTGCATTCAAATTGGAAAAAGATTATACTTTCTAACGTACGTTTTTAGGGCATGTAATTTATCATTTATTATTTGAATTATAATACCACTGAATTAACAAAGTCATAATCTGAAATTGATTTTTTAAATTCATCCCTCTGAAGAATATTGTCAATTACCTCTAAAAATATCTGTGCATTTTGTTTACACAGAAAATTTATTTATTTCTAGATGTGTTTTATAATATCAACTTTTGTATATTAGAGGACTTCCCTTGTGGCTCAGATGGTAAAGAATCTGCCTGCAATGCAGGAGACTCAGGTTCGATCCTTGAGTTGGGAAGATCTGGAGAGGGGAATGGCTAGAGAATTCCAGGGACAGAGGAGTCCATGGGATTGCAAAGAGTCAGACACGACTGAGTAACTTCACTTTCACTTTGTATTTTAAAAAGTTAATAGCTTATTTTTTCCCTTAGTTTAAAAATAAGGTTTTTATATTTCATAGAGTTTTATAGCTAACAATATATCTTGATATATTTCTAGCATCTATGGTGCTAATTAATATATTCCTGATAACAGTTTTGATACTAATATTTATAGTGTTATAGGGCCACCTTCAGATCATTCACTCTTAATTAGGAATCTAAGACTCTAAAAAATCACTCTTAATTAGGGATTTAACACTCTAAAAACCAGGTTTCGATTAAAGTAACTTAGACACAGTACACTGTTTATTCTGAAGTATTTTAAAATAAATCAATATGTAAATAACAATCCTAAGAACATCACTTAATTAAATATAAATTGTAGAACAAGAGCTTTTTGATATTTTAAAATTTAAGTGTCACAAGAGGCATCTTCAGATTATTATCAGATAATTAACTGAATATTATTATTTAGATTTTGATGTATGATTATCAGCTTTAGTTCAGTTATAAGGAGTTTATTCTACTTCAAGAGGATAAATGGACAAAAATGTTTATAAAATTGAAATTATAAAACAGCTAAAAATAAAGTGATATCTCTAGTTGGAATGTAATAGTAACATAATGGTATTGATAATAAAACAATAATGATAATTTACCATTATTATAATCACCTATTGTTTTTATTGGTGGTAGAATTTAACAAATAAGATGCCAAATATAATGCATATCTTGCAGATCATATTCTATTTAACCTCTCAATACTTAACTAATCGCCACTCCATCCTCCTTAAAGTATAGTTTATCTTGCTTTATAGAATTCTGCATCATCCTGCTTTTCTTTTCCTTGAATTTCCAGTTACTACTACTCAGTATTCACTATAGCCACTGCTTCCTCTGTCAATTCATCGCATATTGCCTGTTCTATTCACAGTCACTGTGGATAGTGACTGCAGCCATGAAATTAAAAGATGCTTGCTCCTTGGGAGGAAAGCTATGGCAAACCAAGACAGTGCATTAAAAAGCAAAGACATTGCCTTACCCATAAAGGTCCATATAGTCAAAGCTATGATTTTTCTAGTAGTCATGCATGGGTGTGAGAGATGGACCGTAAAGAAGGCTGAGTGGCAAAGAATTGATGATTTTGAATTGTGATGTTGGAGAAGACTCTTGAGAGTCCCTTGGATAGCCAGGAGATCAAACTAGTCAATCCTAAAGGAAATTAACCCTTGAATATTCATTGGAAGGACTGATATTAAAGCTCCAATAATTTAGCCACCTGATGCAAAGAGTTGACTCATTGGACAAGACTCCAGTGCTGGGAAAGACTGAATCAAAAGGGGCAGCAGAGGATGAGATTGTTAGATAGTATGACTGACTCAGTGGACATGGATCTGAGCAAACTCTGGAAGATAGCGGAGGGTAGTGGGAAGCATGGCGTGCTGCAGTCCATGGTGTCGCAGAGTCCGACATGACATAGCAGCTGAACAACAGTGATTGTATGGGTTCTTTCTGTCTGGGGTCCTCTTCTCTCATTGGCTGTTTTATCCATTTCTGAAGTCTTAAGCTGTTATCTATATGACTCCCAAATCAAAATTCCTACCCAGAATGTAAGGCTGACTACCCAACTGTCCATCCATCAACTTACTTGAGTGGTCCATAGCAACTCAAACTCTCTGCACTCCAAACCAGGCAATCCTGTACTCCATTTTATAGGCATTATATTTATTTCCTCTCTTTTACCTCATGCATCAATAATTTCCAAAATATATCAATTCCAGCATCTAAACATAAGTATCTTTTCCCTCTTTCCATTCTCAAGGATACTTTCCTAGTACTAAGAAGCCAGTATTTCTCTGCAGTGTTTCCATAGGATCCTCCTAAATAAGCTCCCTGCATCTAATATAATCTCTCAAAATTATATCAATTCTATATTTCCAGAAAGCTCTCTAAATAGGAATCTCATCCTGTCACTCTTTTTCTTGAGCCACTTTAACTCCCTCCACACAGAGTCCTGAAGTCTAAGGGCCTCCATGATCTCACCTCGGCTTACTTCTCTGGCCTTGTTTACTTCCTAGTTTATTCTTCGTTTATGTAAATTTTCCCCATATTTATTGAGATATAATTGACATAAAAATTATGTAAGGATGTGTTCAACGTGATTTGCTATATAGCAAAATTATTACATGGCTTCCCTGTTAGCTCAGCTGGTAAAGACTCCGCCTGCAATGCAGGAGACCCCGGTTCAGTCCCTGGGTTGGGAAGATCCCCTGGAGAAGGGAAAGGCTACCCATTCAAGTATTCTGGCCTAGAGAATTCCAGTCCATGGGGTCACAAAGTCCATGGGGACACAAAGTCCATGGGGACATGACTGAGTGACTTTCACTTCACTTTCACTAAAATTGTTACACAATAAAGTTACGTAACACATTTATCTCCCCAGATAATCACATGTTGCATATATGGTGAGAATACTTAGGATCTACTCTTTTAGCAACTTCCAAGTATATAATGGGGCTTCCCTGGTGGCCCAGTGGTAAAGAATCTGCCTGCCAATGCAGGAGACACAGGTTTGATCCATGGATGTGGAAGATCCCCTCGAAAAGGGAATGGCCACCCACTCCAGTATTCTTGCCTGGGAATGGCCACCCACTCCAGTATTCTTGCCTGGGAAATCCCATGGACAGAGGAGCTGCAGTCCACGGAACTGCAAATGAGTCAGACATGTCTTAGTGACTAACACAACAGCAAGTATATGATACACTATTAATAACTCTAGCCCCATGCTAAACACTAGATCCCCAGAGCTTATTCCTCTTATTCAGTTTGTGCCCTTGGATCAACATCTCTCCATTTCCTCCATCCAAGTCCCTGGTAATCATTCTTCTACTATCTATTTCTCTGAGTTTGACGTCACCTCTCCTTTTTTTTTTTTTTTAAAGATTCCATACATAACTGAGAATTTGTCTTTCTCTGACTTATTTCACTTAAGGAAAAAAAAATGCCTTCAGGGTCCATCCATGGCTTGATTGCTCATTTATTTTTAGTGCTGAATAACATTCCCTTGTCTCTATGTTCTACAGTTTATGAATCCATTCAGTTGCTGGAGGACATCTTGGCTGGCTTCCAAGTTTTGGCAATTATGAATAAAGCTGCTATAGACAGTCATATACAAGCTTTTCTGTGGACATAAACTTTCATCTCCTTTGGGTAAATATCAAATATCTGCTGGGTCAGATGTATGGCAAAAATATGCATAGCTTTGTAAGCACCTGCCAAAGTACCTTCCTAAGCGGTTATACCATTTTGCATTCCTACCAGCAATGAATGAGATTCCCTATTGGTCTGCATTCTAGCCAGCATTTGGTATGTTGGTGTTCTGGATTTTGACCATTATAATAGTTGTGGAGTGGAATGGCTTAAGTTAAGAATCAATTTAGAGTTTATAAAACTTGCCTCTTCTCATCTGATAATAATGAATGGGTTATACACTAAATGTATAAATAGAAACAAATGTAATTATGTCTTAAATAAGACTTCAGATTCAGTTCAGTTCAGTTCAGTCACTCAGTCGTGTCCGACTCTTTGCGACTCCATGAATCGCAGCACGCCAGGCCTCCCTGTCCATCACCATCTCCCGGAGTTCACTCAGATTCACATCCATCGAGTCAGTGATGCCATCCAGCCATCTCATCCTCTGTCGTCCCCTTCTCCTCCCAACTTCAGTCTTTCCCAGCATCAGGGTCTTTTCTAAAGAGTCAGTTCTTTGCATCAGATGGCCAAAGTATGGAGATTCAGCTTCAGCATCAGTCCTTCCAATGAATATTCAGGACTGATTTCCTTTAGGATTGACTGGTTTGATATCATTGCAGTCCTGGGACTCTCAAGAGTCTTCTCTAACACCGCAGTTCAAAAGCATCAATTCTTTACCTATCAGCCTTCTTTATGTTTCAACTCTCACAACATACATGACTACTGGAAAAAACATAGCTTTGACCAGATGGACATTTGTTGGCAAAGTAATGTCTCTGCTTCTTAATATACTGTCTCGGTCTGTCATCTGTCATAGTTTTTCTAAGAAACAAGCATCTTTTAATTAAATGGCTGCAGTCACCATCTGAAGTGATTTTGGAGCCCAAAAAACTAAAATCTGTCACTGTTTCCATTGTTTCCCCATCTATTTACCATGAGGCAATGGGACCATATGCCATGATCTTAGTGTTCTGAATGTTGAGCTTCAAGCCAGCTATTCCACTCTCCTCTTTCGCTTTCATCAAGAGGTTCTTTAGTTCCTTTTCACTTTCTGTGATAAGGATGGTGTCATCTACATATCTGAGGTTACTGATATTTCCCCCAGCAGTCTTAATCCAGCTTGGGCTTCATCCAGCTTGGCATTTCGCATGACCTACTCTGCATTTAAGTTTCCCTGGTGGCTCAGATGGTAAAGCATCTGCCTGCAGTGCAGGAGAACCGGGTTTGATCCCTTGGTTGGGAAGATCCCCTGGAGAAGGAAATGGCAACCCATCCAGTACTCTTGCCTGGAAAATGCCATGGACTGAGGAGCCTGGTAGGCTACAGTCCATGGGGTCCCAAAGAGTTGGACATGACTGAGTGACTTCACTTTCACTCTGCATATAAGTTAAGCAGGGTGATAATATAGTCTTGACGTACTCCTTTCCCAATTTAAACCGGTCCGTTGTTCCATGTCCAGGTCTAACTGTTGCATCTTGACCTGCATACAGGTTTCTCAGGAGGCAGGTAAGGTGGTCTGGTATTCCCACCTCTTTAAGAAATTTCTGCAGTTTGTCGTGGTCGACAGAGTCAAAGGTTTTGGCAAAGTCAGTGAAGCAAAAGTAGATGTTTTTCTGGAATTCTCTTGCTTTTTCTATGATCCAACGGATGTTGGCAATTTGATCTCTGGTTGCTCCACCTTTTCTAAATCCAGCACAAACATCTAGAAGTTCTTAGTTCACAAACTGATGAAGCCTAACTTGGAGAATTTTGAGCATTACTTTGCTAGTGTGGGAGATGAGTGCAATTGTGCAGTAGTTTGAGCATTCTTTGGCATTACCTTTCTTTGGGATTGGAATGAAAACTGACCTTTCCCATGCCTGTGGCCACTGCCCAATTTTCCACATTTGCTGGATATTGAGCGCAGCACTTTAACAGCTTCCTCTTTTAGGATTTGAAATAGCTCAGCTGGAATTCTGTCACTTCCACTAGCTTGGTTGGTAGTCATGCTTCCTAAGGCCCACTTGACTTTGCATTCCAAGATGTCTGGCTCTAGGTGTGTGATCACACTATTATGCTTCTTTGGGTCATTAAGACCTCTTTTGTATAGTTCTTCTGTGTATTCTTGCCACCTCTTCTTAATATCGTCTGCTTCTGTTAGGTCCATACCGTTTCTGTCCTTTATTGAGCCCATCTTTCCATGAAATGTTCCCTTGGTATCTCTCATTTTTTTGAGGAGATCTGTAGTCTTTCCCATTGTATTGTTTTCCTCTATCTTTTCTTGATCACTTAGGAAGGCTTTCTTATCTCTCCTTGCTGTTCTTTGGAACTCTACATTCAGATGCATGTATCTTTCCTTTTCTCCATTCCCTCTTGCTTCTCTTGTTTTCTCAGCTATTTGTAACACCTCCTCAGACAACTGTTTTGCCTTTCTGCATTTCTTTCTCTTGAGGATGGTGTTGATCACCAGCTCCTATATAATGTTATGAACTCCTGTCCATAGATCTTCAGACACTCTATCTGTCAGATCTAATGCCTTAATTCTGTTTGTCACTTCCTCTGTATCATCGTAAGGGATTTGATTTAGGTAATACCTGAGTGGTCTACTGGTTTTCCCTAATTTCTTCAATTTAAGTCTGAATTTGGCAATATGGAGTTCCCAATCTGAGGCACAGTCAGCTCCCAGTCTAGTTTTTACTGACTATATAGAACTTTGGCTGCAAAGAATATAATCTTTGGCTTCCATCTTTGGCTGCAAAGAATATAATCAATCTGGTTTCAGTATTTACCATCTGGTGATGTCCATATGTAGAGTCTTCTGCTGTGTTGTTGAAAAAGGTGTTTGCTATGACCAGTGTGTTCTCTTGGCAAAACTCTGTTAGCCTTCCCCCTGCTCCATCGTGTACTCCAAGGCCAAACTTGCCTGTTACTCCAGATAGCTCTTGACTTCCTCCTTTTGCCTTCCAGCCCCCTATGATGAAAAGGGAATTTTTTTTTTCTTTTGGTGTTAGTTCTAGAAGGTTTTGTAGGTCTTCATAGAACTGTTTAGCTTCTTTGGCATTAGCGGTTGGGGCATATACTTAGGTTACTGTGATATTGAATGGTTTGCCTTGGAAATGAACTGAGATCATTCTGTCAGTCTTGAGATTGCACCCAAGTACTTCATCGGACTCTTTTGTTGATTATAAGGGCTACTCCATTTCTTCTAAGGGATTCTTGCCCACAGTAGTGGATATAATGGTCATCTGGATTAAATTCACCCGTTCCGTTCCATTTTAATTCACTGATTCCTAAAATGTTGATGTTCAATCTTGCCATTGACCACTTCCAATTTACCTAGATTCCTAGACCTAATATTCCAGGTTTCTATGCAATATTGTTCTTTACAGCATCAGACTTTAGTTTCACCACCAAACATGTCCACAACTGGGCATTGTTTTTGCTTTGGCTCTGTCTCTTCATTCTTTCTGGAGTTATTTCTTCATTCTTCCTAAGTAGCATATCGGGCACCTACCAGCCTGGGGAGTTCATCTTTTAGTGTCATCTCTTTTTGCCTTTTCTTACTGTTCCTTGGGTTCTCAAAGCAAGAATACTGAAGTGGTTTGCCATTCCCTTCTCCAGTGGACCACATTTTGTCGAAATTCTCCACCATGACCCGTCCCTCTTGGGTGGTCTTACACAGGCATGACTCATAGTTTCATTGACAGGGCTGGGATCCATGTGATCAGTTTGGTTAGTTTTCTGTGATTATGGTGTTCATTCTGTCTGCCCTCTCACATATAAGGATAAGAAGCTTGTGGAAGATTCCTGATCTTCCAGGGACTGGCTATGGGGAATCTGGGTTTTGTTCTGATGGGTGGGGCTGTGCTCCCTCCCTGTTGTTTGGCCTGTGGCCAAACTATGATAGTTTTAGTTGTAGTTATGGCGACCTCCTTCAAAAGCATTCATGCCAGCACTCTTGTATTCAGTGCCCCTGGCCTCGTGGCAGGCCACTGTTGACTCACGACACCACCAGAGCCTCCTTGACACTCACAGGCAAGTCTGGCTCAGTCTCTTGTGGGGTCACTGCTCCTTTCTCGGTCCTGGTGTGTACAAGGTTTTGTTTGTGCCTCCAAGAGTCTGTTTCCCCAGTCCTGTTGGAAGTTCTGTAATCAAATCCCACTAGCCTCCAAAGTCAAATTCCTCGGGGGTTCTCAGTGGCTTTGCCCAATCCCCAGGTTGGGAAATCTATTGTGGGTCCTAGAACTGTCTTAACAATGTGAGAATTTCTTTCATATAATTGTTCTCCAATTTGTGGGTCATCTGCTCTGTGGCTTTCTGGTGGGGCTAATGGCGACCTCCTCTACAAGGATTTAATGCCACATGCTGTCTGTTCCAAGTATGATGCAGCCAGAACCCCTGTCCCCGTGGCAGGCCACTGCTGGCTTGCGCCTCTGTAGGAGACATCCAAATACTCAAAGGCAGGTCTGGCTCAAGTTTCTGTGGAGTCTCTGGGTGGGTATGGGATTTGATTCTAAATGAGATTTCACCCCTCCTTCTATCTTGTTGGGATTTCTTCTTTGCACTTGGACATGGGATATCTTTTTTTGGTGTGATCTAACATTCTCCTGTTGACGGATGTTCAGCAGTGAGTTGCAATTTTGGAGTTCTTGCAGGAGAAGGTGAGTGCATGTCCTTTTACTCCACCATATCAGTGTAGTACTCTATTTTTAAATTTCAGATGGAAACATCAGATATAAAAGTGTGATTTGATTGCATTAGAGGGATAATGAACCACTAGTCCACTTGAAACACATAGGACTGTATTTTAAAATACATCTATAACATATTCAAACATTGGGTTTTTTTTTTATCAGACAATACTGAAAATGTGGGGAAAAGAAAAAAACAGGAAATATTAACACATTTTGAAAGAAAAATTTTTAAAGAAAACTTAGAATTTTCAAAATTGTAAGTTATTTCTTATAATACTGAGAAAGTTCTTACTCCCAATATTACAAAAGCGAAAACAAATTTCAGCCAGTGTAATCAAGGACTTGAAAATTCCTCAATATCAGTATAACTTAAGTGATAGCTGAAAAGTCAATATGCCTCTTTAAGATTCCATAAGCTTAAAAATTGCATACACGCTCCAAAAATGGAGTCAGCATTTGTTGCATGTCCTAAGAGCGACAGGTAACCTCAAAGTCCTAGAAATAAAGTTCAAATGGTAATGGATACAACATATAAAATGAAACCTAGATAAATTATTTCTTCCATCTTTTAAAAAAGATTCTGTTTTCTCTCTTGCATCCAGGCACTGTGGTAAACATTGGAGGAGTGCAAAAGTGAATCAGCTACAATCCTTCCTGTCTAGGTGCTAATAATGTCTCACAGAGAAGCTGAAAAATACTAAAATGTAATCTAATAAAGGACGTGGCAAACGTCATCGGAGGGATAAAGGGGAAGTATTAGATTAATTTAGAGCAGGGAGGATTACTTCTGCTTGCAGGAAGTCTTTGTAGATCAGGAATCCTGAGCAAGGCCTTTAAGTATGGGTTATGAAAAAATTATATTAGAGGAAAGAAACAACTTGAGCAAAGGAAGAGGAATAAAAGTGGGCAAGTGTGGGTGTAGAGAGAAAAGAGCAAACGCCTCAGTTAATTTAGAGCATAGCATGATTGAAATGCAATGGTAGATAATATTTGGAAATAGGTATTGGGTCCAGTCTTTAGAGGACCTTGAGTAGCATTGAAAGTCTAGTTCTGTAATTCAGGAACAGTGACTAAAATAAGAATCATATAAGAAATGTTATTGAGAGCTACCCTAAAGAATGGACTTCCCAGATAGCTCAGTGGTAAAGAATCTGCCTACAGTGCAGGAGACCTGGGTTCTATCCTGGGTCAGAAAGATCCTCTGGAGTAGGAAATGGCAACCTACTCCAGTATTCTTGCCTGGAGAATCCCTTGGACAGAGGAGCCTGACGGGCTACAGTCCATGGGGTGGCAGAGTTGGACACAACTGAGCATGTCCTCAACTACCCTAAAGAGTACATCAGTATATGTACTGTTCCCTTTTAAATATGTAGCAGTCCTCTTCAGAGGAGTGTCAAAGATGAATGCTTCTCAAGCCAGCATTAGAAAGGGTAAGGAATATTTGCACAATCCTTTATTCTCATTTCCTATTAATCCTGCAGTGCCTGAGACCCAGGTTTAATTCCTGGGTCAGAAAGATCTGCTAGAGAAGAGATAGGCTACCCACTCCAGCATTCTTGGGCTTCCCTGTGGCTCAGGTGGTAAAGAATCCACCTGCAATGCAGGAGACCTGGGTCCGATCCCTGGGTTGGGAAGATACCCTGGAGAAGGGAAAGGCTACCCTCTCCAGTATTGTGGCCTGGAGAATTCCATGGACTGTATAGTCCATGCAGTTGCAAAGAGTTGAACGTGACTGAGTGACTTTCACTTCACTCACTTCCTATTTATCTTAGTTTACTAGAAGAAGAATGTATCACCTTCAATTATTTGACATTTCTTCTCTTGTAGGAATTTGTTTACGTGCTCATGCCAAATATCTGCTATCAAAAAAGTAATTTCAACTCTTAATAATATTACAAAAAGCATGATTCATTGTCTATAATATCTCAGACACAATTACTAGGCTATTATCATATATCATTTCATTTATTTCTTATAACAAGTCTCCTACAAGCATGGTATTATTGTAATAATTTTACACATAATGAAACCAAGGATCTGAGACATGAAATCAGTGTTTCTCTGTCTTAAAACTAACATGTTAAGAAAGATAAGATTTGAACACAGGGTACTCTGACTCCAAAATAAGCATAGTCTGCCCACTCTGACAGTGATTGAAAATGCAGTAAATTCAACCTCCAGTTTTTCTTTCATAAAATTTTATTAGTCTGGAGTGCATCATCCAATCAGTTGTCATTTGAATTTCCATAATAGAGATCTTAGACAAAATTTCTTTCATCTCTACAGGTAACATGGATCTTTTATGAAGATCCATCGCTCCAGACTCAGTACCTTGTATGATATTCCTGATTCCTAGAGGAAATGTTCAAAATACACACTGATATGGCATGGCAGCAGTCAGAAAAGACCACTGAACAATCAGGCTCAGACATAAACTAACATAATGGCAGCTCTGATACAGACCAGCTGAAACAAATCTCTTGTCAGTATTCCACTAGAATTTATAAACAGTACTTCCATCCAAATTCCCAACTGAGTGTATACAATTATACTGAATTGCCATAACAAATTTTGAATCTTGAAAGATGCATGCAGTTAGTAGTGGAGGGACTTTGGAGAGACCTATACTTCATGTTCTCTGCTTAGAGCTACAAGTCCTCAGGTAATCCCTCAGCTCTCATAGGTGCCTCCTGTGGAAGCAGAGATCACAACACCTGCTCTTTAGGTGTTTATAAGGATGAATTAACGTATGCCTAGAGACTCACAACTGCTGGCACAGAGGCACAATCCTGGATGCTATTCTTTACTCCTCGTGGTCCCTATGTTGGTTCTCTTCTCCCTGTTTCTCCAGGATCTACTTCAATGGACTGATCTAGAGAGATTGTCCAAAGCAGGGGAAATTTGTTTAAAAATAAACAGATGAGCAATATATTTTCTCTGTAATTCTTTTTTATTAACCTTATTCTAAATTCTTTTTTTTTTTACTCTCAAATTTATAATTGTGGCTGATTTTCATCATGCTTATGTATGTAAAACCTTGAGAAAAAAATGGGTTAAAATTTCTTTAGACAATGGTTCAGGATATTATGTCCTATAAAATTTAGCTTGCAGAGGAATTCTCTTGAAGGACCTTTTCTTGTAATTCACAATCCTTAAACAGTCATTCCCAAAGGATCTGTTTTTAGCCATTTTTGCTTGCTTTATGACTTTTATGCAGCTCAAACTAGACAAACGTATAAAAATTGTGCAGTACTCTATTCTGCCTTTCATTGTAGTTTGTCATGTATGTGTCTTTCCCCCTGCAGATCATATGTAAAGGAACCTTGTACACCTCAGGAGAGTGTCCGTGTTCTAGTCCATGATTAAGAAATATTTACTGAATTAAAATAGTGAGATGGAATGAATTCTGAAGTGAAAAAAAAAATGACCAGATATGATAAATAATCTCCCTTGAGATACACATACACAAATTTTCCACTTCAAGCATTCAAAAGTAAATATAAGTTATTAATAGTCCATTCTGCTATAATTTGAAGCATCCATGAATGGGGTGATTCAAGGGTTTAATATTTCATGGAGCAAAAGTCAAGGAGAGTGAGCTGAAATATGCCTTGAATCACCACCTGGTTTCAGAAAGAGTGAAATACTCCCTCTCAATATTCCAACACATCCCTAACTGGGTTATTTTTAATGGGCCTTCTACCCTGTGGTAGAAAGCCATCATAGTCATCAAGCAGCTGAGAGCAAGGCATGACCTCTGTAGATCCCACAATAACAGCCTGCTAGACACACGGCTTCCCAGACAACGGAAAAAAACCTGCTTTGTTTGTGGTTGCAACAGGGCAGCACTGTTATTTGTCCAAGCATAAGGCTCATGTCTGGCTCCAGGGAAGAATAACTAATGAGATAAAAGAATTACTTCTCCATTCTTTGCACCTGACAGGATATATTATTCTTGTGTTTTAAAATATGAGATATCAGTAAGGACAGAGAGTTGAAATAATGCTGAAGGAAAGAAAAACTGTGTGTTCCATTTCGGATCACTGCTGATTTGTAAACTCTTCTGTAACCTGCTTATTGCTTTCTGGACTGTTACAAAAATAGTACGTTCAGTGCGCTTTCCCTCCTAAGGGTGCTGGAGGAGCTTAGTGAGAGTGAAGGGAATAGAATGAGTGATGAAATGTTTACCGTGCAAACTTCAGCTCAACAAATAATGTGCTATTTCTTCTCTTCTCTAATTCACATTTTATGAGAGCCATTTTTAAATGTGTGCCTTCCTTTATTGACTTTGCCTATGTTCAAGGGAGTTTGCCACAAACAGAAAACATCTGTATTGATATTTCTAAAATGAACTTGCTCATTCATTTCATAGAGTACTTCTGATTCATCCATATCTGCTCCCTTGATATGTAGTAACACTACTTTGATCAGATATTCGTCCACTACTCTTTCCTCTACTACACTTAGAAACTTTACTTGTAATTGCTTATTAAGGAGATAATATGCTCATCTGCGCTTCCTCCAAAGAGAAATAGCTTACATAAAACTTGTTTTAAAAAACATGCATAGTGAAATGTGTCAGACATGGCAAGACACATACTGTATGTTTTCACATGTGGAATCTTAAACTCGTAGATACAGAAAACAGGTTAGTAGTTGCCAGAGGCAGAGGCCGTGGAAAGGGGGTGGGCAAAATGAGTGAAGATGGTCAAAATATATAAACTTCCAGTTATAAGATAAACAAGTCCTGGGGTAGTATGTACAGCATGGCGATTGTAGTTAACAACTGCTATTGCTGTTCAGTTACTTAGTCATGTCTGGCTGTTTCTGGTCACATGGACTGTAGCATACCAGGCTCCTCTGTCTCCCACTATCTCCCAGAGTTTGCTCAAATTCATAACCATTGAGTCAGCAATGCTATCAACCATCTCATCCTCTGCTCCCTGCTTCTCCTTTCACTTTCAGTCTTTCCAAGCACCAGGGTCTTTTACAATGAGTCAGCTCTTCGTATCAGGTGGCCAGAGTATTAGAGCTTTTGGCTTCAGCATCAGTCTTTCAAAAGGATATTCAGGGTTGATTTCCTTTAGGGTTGACTAAAGGAAATCTCCTTGCAGTCCAAGGGACTTTCAAGAGTCTTCTCCACGTTCACAATTCAAAAACATCAATTATTTGGCACTCAGCCTTCTTTATGATCTGATTCTCACATCCATACATGACTACTGGCAAAACCATAGCTTTAACAAAATGGACCTTTGTTGGCAAAGTGATATCTCTACGTTTTAATATGCTGATTATAAAGCATATTAAACCTTGGAAAGTTTGTCATAGGTTTCCTTTCAAGGAGCAAGGGTCTTTTGAATTCATGGCTGCAGTCACCATCCACAGTGATTTTGGAGCCCAAGAAAAGAAAATCTGTCACTGCTTTCACTTTCCCCACTTCTGTCTGCCATGAAGTGGTGGGACTAAATGCCATCATCACAGTTTTTTAATGGTGAGTTTTAAGCCAGCTTTTTCACTCTCCTCTTTGACCTTCATCAAGAGGCTCTTTAGTTCCACTTTGTTTTCTGCCATTAGAGTGATACTTATGTATCTGGAGTTGTTATTTCCCCCAGCAATCCTGATCCCAGTTTGTGATTCATCCAGCCCAGGATTTCACTTGATGTGCTTTGCATAGAAGTTAAATAAGCAGGATGACAATATACAGCTTTGTCATACTCCTTTCCCAATTTTGAACCTATCCATTGTTCCATGTCTGGTTGTAACTGTTGCTTCTTGACCTGCATACAGGCTTCTCAGGAGACAGGTAAGGTGGTCTGGTATTCCCAGCTCATGAAGAATTTTCCACAGTTTGCTGTGATCCACACAGTCAAAGGTTTTAGTGTAGTCAAAGAAGCAGATGTTTTTCTGGAATTCCCTTGCTTTTTCCATTATCCCATGAATGCTGGCAATTTGATCTTTGGTTCTTCTGCCTTTTCAAAACCCTGCTTGGACATCTGGAAGTTCATGGTTCATGTACTGTTGAAGCCTTGCTTGAAGTATTTTTAGCATAACCATGCCAGGAAGAGAGTTGGAACATTCTTTGGCATTGCCCTTCTTTGGGCTTGGAATAAAAACTGATGTCTTCCAGTCCTGTGGCCACTGCTGAGATTTCCAAACTTGCTGGCATATTGAGTGCAGCACTTTAAAGCATCATCTCTTAGGATTTGAAATAACTCAGTTGGACTTCCATCACTTCCACTAGCTTTGTTTATAGCAATGCTTCCTGAAGCCCACTTGACTTCACACTCCAGGATGTCTAGCACAGTGAGTGACCATGCCATCATGGTTATCCAAGTCAAGACCTTTCTTGAATAGTTCTTCTGTGTATTCTTGCCACCTCTTCTTAATCTCTTTGGCTTTTATTAAGTCCTTACTGTCTCTGTCCTTTATTGTACCCATCCCCGCATGAAATGTTCTCTTAATATCGCCAGTTTTCTTGAAGAGATCTCTAGTCTTTCCCATTCTGTTGTCTTCCTCTATTGTTTGCATTGTTCATTTAAGAAGGACTTATCTCTCCTTGCTAGTCTCTAGAACTGTGCATTCAGTTGGATTTATCTTTCCCTTTCTCCCTTCTTTTGCTTGTCTTCTTTCCTCAGCTATTTGTAAAGCCTCCTCAGACATCCACTTTGCCTACTTTTGTTTCTTTTCCTTGGAGATGGTTTTGGTCACTGCCTGCTGTACAGGGTCATGAACCTCCGTCCACAGTTCTTTGGGCACTCTGTCTACCAGGTCTAATCCCCTGAATCTGTTACCTCCACTGTATAATCATAAGGGATTTGATTTAGGTCCTTCCTAAATGACCTAGCGGTTTTCCCTAGACAGTAAATCTTAAAGGTTCTTTAAGAAAAATTAATATGTAACAATGTGTAATGAGAATATTATGTAAATATTATATATACTTACATGTAATATGTTTATTGGAGAAGGCAATGGCACCCCACTCCAGTACTCTTGCCTGGAAAATCCCATGGATGGAGGAGCCTCGTAGGCTGCAGTCCATGGGGTTGCAAAGAGTCGGACACGACTAAGCGACTTCTTTCACTTTTCTCTTTCCTGCATTGGAGAAGGAAATGGCAACCCACTCCAGTGTTCTTGCCTGGAGAATACCAGGGACGGTGGAGCCTGGTAGGCTGCCATCTCTGGGGTCGCACAGGGTCGAACATGACTGAAGCAACTTAGCAGCAATATGTTTATAACTTTTAATATATAATGCTTAGCATGGTGCCTGGATGATAATCATTACTCAGAGAATGATAGTGGTGATGATGGGAATCATAATTGAACACATGATCAGTAACAGTAATTATTTAATAACAACAAAAGTTAGGCAGTATAGAACATTTTGGCAACCTGTTGGGCAGTATCTTTCACAGATGAATATTTGTACAAGCTATCCCTCATTAATCCCATTCCAGAAGACATCTGTATGTGTATATATGGGTGTATCTCTGAAATGGGTTCATATTTCAGCAAATGGCATATACTAAAATGTTCATAATAGTGCTATTTGTTATAGCCCAAAACTAGAAATTCCCAAATACCCATCAAGAGTGGAGTGGGTAAATAAATTGTGATGTATGTATAATTTATGGAACAGCATATCGCAATTGGAATAATGATACAGAACTGCATGTAACAGTATGGATGAATTTCATGAATATAATGTTAAGTTAAAGAAGTCAAATATAAAAGAGTAGAATATATGATTCTGCTGATGTGAAGTACAACAGTAGGCAAAAATGTGTGTTGGTAGAAATCAGGGTTCTGGTTACTTTGAGTTGTTACTAGAAACGGGCATGGAGGAGCTCTGAGGCTCCTGGTCTGGGTGTTCAATTGGCAAAACCCTATTGGTCTGTACATTTAAGTGCACTTTTCTCTTTGTATATTACACTACAAAAAATGTTAAAAACACAAAAGAAACTATGAAGTCATATAAAGGTCATTGCATATTTGGAAGCTTTCAGTATCTAGCTCTAAAAACCTGAGCTACTTGAGTTCTGAAAGGGAATACACCCATTTACAATATATTATAAGGTTATTATAAAGAGTAAGTGAAATATATGAAAGTATAACAAAGAAAGTTATCAGTGTTAACCATGGCTACCTTTGTAACAGGCTTCAGACTGCTGAACTGTCAGTATGAGTGATGTGGTGGCAAAATGAGTAGTATATTGCTCGCTTTCAATTACTTCCTATAGTCTTTATCCAGATAATGATTATCTCAAGCTCAGTAATCAAGAAAGTTCCGTTTTTATAAGTTTTCATAAAATGAAATAAAATAAAATATGCTTTCTCATGGTGTCAAAGAATGCCAGTACTATTTTGGGCACTGTGTCATGGTGAGAGGATTATTATCACTTTCAACATGACTGTGTCAAGATTGCACCTGAAAACTATTTTTTTTTTCTTTTTGTACCTCAGGAGCCTCTAGAAGTAGAGCAAGTGGTAGGAAGCCTAGGAAATATGAAGTTCCATGTCTGTAAGAAAAAGAAAAAAAGATGATAAATTAAAATGCATAGAGTTACACTTTTTCAGTGAGAATGAACATAGTAGCTCATAAATATGGGAAAGGTATAAATTCTAAAAGATAAGGTAAAATAAGGATAAGGGCTTTCCTTGTAGCTCAGTTGCTAAAGAATCTGCCTTCAATGCAGGAAATCTGGGTTCAGTTTCTGGGTTGGGAAGATCCCCTGGAGAAGGAAATAGCAACCTACTCCAGTATTCTTGCCTGGAGAATCCCATGGACAGAGAAACCTGGCAGGCTACAGTCCATGGGGTCACAAGAGTCATACACGACTTAGCAACTAAATCACCATCAAGATAAGGATAAATGATTAAAATCAAGTGTAAAAATTCTGTCTATGAGTGCATGCTAAGTCGCTTCAGTCACGTCTGATTCTTTGCAATCCCATGGATTGTAGCCCGCCCGGCTTGCCATTCCCTCCTCCAGGGGATCTTCCTGACCCAGGGACTGAACCCGAGTCTCTCATGCCTTCCGCATTGGCAGGTGGGTTCTTTATTACTAATGCCACCTGGGAAGCCCCCTATCTTTGAGTAGTAGGATATAATTTTTTTAAAGAACAATTTCGGTTTAACACAAAAGTCTCCTTAGAGCAACAGCAATTCAGCTGAACGTACATTTAAGAGAGAAATGTAAGCCTCATTTCTCAAGACAGTCCCAACAGAAGCAGCCTAAGCAGACAGAGGGTGTTATGGGGAGTAACTTCCTGACAAGAACTTAGTTTGGTCTAGCATAGTTTTTTTTTTTCCTTATCAAATGATTATTTATGAAAATATTTATAGAGTGTAGATCATTTTTTAAATTTTTAAGCAGTTATATTGGAGTATAGTTGATTTAAAATGTTATGCTAATTTCTGCTGGGCAGCAAAGTAAATCAGTTATACATGCACATATATCCATTCTTATTTCCTGTATATGTCATTACAGAGTATTAAGACAAGTTCCCTGTGCTATACATTAGTTGTCTATTTTATATACAGTAGTATGTATATGTCAATCCCAATCTCCCAGTTTGCCCCCCCAACCCCACCCCCCAGTAACCATAAGTTTGGGTCTGGCATCTTAAGTACTGAAATTGGTCTAATTTAAACATATACTAAGAGATGCCAGAGTTTGGATATATTTATTTTGCCTTTAATTTGTCTTGTTTCCAGTTATTTGTCTCTCAGTGGGAAGATAAGAAAGATAAAATATCTGTATTATGGAATATGTTAATATATTTCTGTTGTGGCATTAAAACTAATGATTTTTTTTAAAGTTTGGTGGGGGGGGAAGCATAGGTCTTTCTGTTCTATTCTCAGCTCATAAAACAGTGCATTGTAGGAAGGCAGTAAATATTTTTTAGATAAATGATGAAAAGATTGAACATAGAAGGTAATACATATACCTAAATTATGTTCAGTATTTAAATAGAAAATGGACAAATTATTAGGCCATGCCAAATTCAATTTTTCACACCATATTGAATCCTAGACTCTGTTAGGGTATTTAAGTGCCATGGAATAAGTTCAATCCGTATATATTTGGAAATCAATTATTTAGTCTTTTTTTTCCCGTAAATCTTTTTAAGGTCAAAGAGTAGTACCGTATTAGATTTCCTATTTAGAAATAAAAAAATAACAAGAATTTCTGTTCCTACCAAGCTCTACTTACCAAACCTTTTTGTGAATATTATTGTTTACATAAATGTATAAACAAAACCATGCTAGGTAAAATAGACAAGTTACTATTTTTGCTGGGATACCTCATGAAGGAAATCTGTTTTGCCAGGATTTTTCTGAATCTCCTTCTGTAAGCAAATGCTTATAATGCATTTGCATTAGGTATATATAATGCAAAGTATCATGGTAACACTCTAAGACCAGCTAATACCTTATGCAACAATTAAATTCTCATAGAAGAAGCTTTAGTTTACTCTTTCGCTGCCTTCTGATTTATAAATAGGTATGATCATTCTCCTCAAAACTTATATATAAGAAATATCACAATGTACTTTATTTTTTTTTCCTCCAGCAGATTCACAATGTACTTTAATTCATACACTTTGACTTTCATCACTATTGCCAGAGTTTCTAATAACACTCATTATGGTGGAGGGCTAGGGAGAGATTTTTGTTTTTTCCAAAAATTGTTGTGTAAGAGTTCAAGAGACCATACACAA
The DNA here is from genome assembly GCF_032405125.1 of Capricornis sumatraensis. Classification (NCBI taxonomy): domain Eukaryota; kingdom Metazoa; phylum Chordata; class Mammalia; order Artiodactyla; family Bovidae; genus Capricornis; species Capricornis sumatraensis. Next base: position 33,278,108 of record NC_091073.1, on the reverse strand, counting down.
TTCAGAAAACTGAAAAATCCTTTTGTCCTTCATTCATCATCTTCCACCCTGAGAAGGTCATTATCCAGATCAACACTTCCCAACCAAGGGTTTCATAAATGTTATGTCCAAAGCCCTAAATATTAATATTTCATTGTATATAATGATTTAACTTTTTTCTTTGCTCCAAGAATAGGACTACCTATAATTCATCCCTGGGAGGACTGACAAAATGTTCATGTCTTGTTAAGCATAACTTTCTTGTTGAGCCTTGGCTGGGAAAAAAGTGGTCTGAATCCATGTGGTCTGTTTTAAGCCTATTCCTTGACTACTTACAGCATCCAGTCCTCTCTCAGCCACAGGGACTTTTCAACATTTCCAAGGCCTCGGTACCAGCAATCGTATATAACAGTTCCATCAGATCTGCCTCTTTCCACCTCTCAGGCCCATTAATGAGCATAAGGCCCAGGTTTCCTAACTCAGAAATCACTCCTCCTTTATTCACCTTGGCAAATCCAGTCTTCTGCAGTCTTTTTTCAACCCTTTCATGGGTTCTCCAGTTCTCCCCACTATCAAAACAAAGCCTCTTGGCTCTGTTGGAGCAAAGGGAGTCTTAAGATCAATTGGCTCTTTTGAGAGAAGAAATAGAAGTTGCCTCTCATTCTTTCTTGACGTACCTAAGGAGCAATAGGGCAAGATTATTTCTCAGTTACTCTGAATAGACATGAATATCTGAACTGGCTTCATGCTTCTAACTATTCCTTCCAGTATTCTTAAGTTTCAAGACCTTCTTCAAGTCATGGCACATAGAGAAAATCATGGAAGATGTATGGCCCATTGGAAGAAAATTAGAGAATTTGGGGACATCTCTATACGATTTATTTAAAAACTCACTGCATTTCATTTATATGGTTTCAGTTCAGTCGTTCAGTCATGTCCAGCTCTTTGCAACCCCATGGAATGCTTATTATATGGCTTAATTATGATTAAAAATCATTTAAAGTGTTCGACAAAATATTACATTTTGAATTTATATAAAATTTCTAGATATCTGACAAAAATTTTATGGAAAATACTATTGTACCAATTTTTTTTCCGTGACATGTATGCATAATCCCTGATTAAAATTTTGCTAAAATTCAATTTCTTGACAAACAACTTTATTTGGATCAGTTCAGTTCAGTCACTCAGTTGTGTCCAACTCTTCATGACCCCATGGACCACAGCATGCCAGGCCTCCCTGTCCATCACCAACTCCCGGACTTTACTCAAACTCATGTCCATTGAGTCGGTGACGCAATCCAACCATTTCATCCTCTGTCATCCTCTTCTCCTCTTGCCTTCAATCTTTCCCAGCATCAGGGTCTTTTCAAATGAGTCAGCTCTTCACATCAAGTGGCCAAAGAATTGGAGTTTCAGCTTAAACATCAGTGCTTCCAATGAACACTCAGGACTGATCTCCTTTAGGATGGACTAGTTGGATCTCCTTGCAGTCCAAGGGACTCTCAAGAGTCTTCTCCAGCACCACAGTTCAAAAGCATCATTTCTTCAGCACTCAGCTTTCTTTATAGCCCAACTCTCACATCCATTCATGACTACTGGAAAAACCATAGCCTTGACGAGATGGACCTTTGTTGGAAAAGTAATGTCTGCTTTTTTAATATGCTATCTCGGTTGGTCATAACTTTCCTTCCAAGGAATAAGAGTCTTAATTTCATAGCTGCAGTAACCATCTGCAGTTAATAATAATTGTATGTTTTATTTTTATGTGCTTCTAATTTTTATTGAAGTAAAGTTGATTTATAATATTATATTAGTTTCAGGTGTACAACATAGTGATTTGCATTTTTACAGATTATAGTCCATATAAAGTTATCATAAAATATTGGCTATAAACCCTATACTATATATCTTTATATCTTATAAAATATATATCCACCCCAATGTTTATAGCAGCATTATTTATAATAGTAAATATATGGAAGCAACCTAAGTGTTCATCAGTAGATGAATGAATAAAGAAGATGTGGTATGTATGTATTTGTGTGTACACACACACACACACACACACACACAAGGCAATATTACACCTCCCCCCCAGAAAAGAATGAAATTTTGCTATTTGTAAGAGGGATAGTACTAAGAGGGTATTATGCTTAATGAAATAAGTCAGACAGAGAAAAATAAATACTGCTTGTTTTAACTTATTTGTAAAATCCAAAAAGTAAAACAAATGAATATAACAAAATAGAATGAGATTCACAGACATAGAGAACATACTAGCAGTTATCAGATGGGAGGGGGTGGCAGGAGGAAAAGTAGGGGAAGGGGATTAAGAAGCATAAACTACTAGATATAAAACAAAAGAGATAATTTTAAATCATTACTATAAATGATCATAAATGATAACATTTGTAATGTAAAAAATCTGCATTAATTTCTATAATTTGCAAGTGTACTTTTGAAATTTCTTACAGTAATGTGACTGCTTCTCTAATTCAAGTAGATTTTTTTATGTCAAGTATTTCCTAATAATTATCTGTAATTGTAAAACTGCTTTCAACTGGCTTTAATGGCACTACAAGGGCACAAGTGCCACCAAAGGAATTTTCCAGTAAACATGAACACACTATGACCTAAAACTGCACCCTTCAAAGCTTCCGCTTGGCTACCGTTCCTTTTCCCTGACTGTCACCTTGTAGTATTTCATTGATCCTTAGTACCTAAAGTAAGTGTTCCTAGGGAATATGTTTGCACCTGGCCAATTAAATAGATGTCCAAAAGACAGAGCTCCTCCTTTGCAATGCTCACTATCACATGCCATACCAGCAAGTACTGGACTTACTGAATATTCTGCTGCGGCCGCAAATGCAGACTCACTCAGCAGTGGGAAGTATCCAGCAGTGGGTATGGAAGGTGATGAGCGAACGGAGGAAGGATTTCTATCCAACACCCCACCCTAACAAGCACTCTAAAGACTGAGAAGACAGAGACTTCCTGGCACATAGGTAATACGTTTACCGTGCTGCAAAGTGGTGAAATACCAGTACCAACCTCTGCCTTAGGCAGTTTTACAAGAGTCACTCTTCCTAACTGTCTCCTCTTTTATTCCTTGGCATGGTTTCAGTTTCTCAGACCAGCACTATAAAATAAGATTGCAGCTGAATGTTCTACTTTAAAAAAAAAATTCAGATTTCTTCTTTGTATTATATTGTCAAAATGTACTTCTCACCACCTCCAACACCACCTTTCTAGTTCAAGGTTTTATTTATAATTTCAATAGATTCCAGTTGCTTCCATCTCTACCCCATCCCTCAGTGAATTGTATCTAGTCAGCAGATTAAGAAGCTGATTTTATTAAAATATAAATCATATTATGTCACTTCTTTTCCCAAGAATGCTCAATCTATCCACTTAGAATGAAATGCAAATATCACACAGCCAGGCAGGCTTAAATAATCTAGTCCCTGGCTATCTTTCCAACTTCGTTTCCAGCCACTTTTCCCCCTAACTCACTAGGTGTTAGCTGTTCTCATGCTTAATGCTCCTTTTTCCCCTTTGTCTACTATACTTTTTCTCCAGTTCTTCCTTGAGTTCACATGCTCACTTTATATCTCTGATCATGTGTGACCTTGTAAAGACTATCTAAATTACCCATTTATCATTTCATTCCCATAACTTGACTTAATTTATCTGAAATTAAATTTATTTTTCACTATCTGAAATTATATAATTATGTGTTGATTTGGTTGGTTAAGTCCCACACAGAATGTAAATTGTTTTAGGGTAGATGTTTCTGTATTATTTATGGGATACCCTCAGTGGCTAAAATAGTGCCTGGTACATGGTCAGTTCAGTTCAGTTCAGTCGCTCAGTCGTGTCCAACTCTTTGCGACCCCATGAATTGCAGCACGCCAGGCCTCCCTGTCCATCACCAACTCCCGGATTTCACTCAGACTCACGTCCATCGAGTCAGTGATGCCATCCAGCCATCTCATCCTCGGTCGTCCCCTTCTTCTCCTGCCCCTAGCAGTCCATAATATCAGCTATTGTTCATCTTTAACTATTAACTCATGGATCAGTAAGTATTACCCTGTCCTTTTGCTCAGAAAATGTTTCTGGAATCTCAGCCCATACATAGAACCCCAAGTCAAGATCTGATGTGGGTGTGGGTGATGGTAAACTAATTAGAAAAATTCAGAATAAAAATTAATCAAACCTTGAAAAGTAATGTGTAATATATTTCTAATTCAGGGCCCTCAAAATAAAGTTTGACCTACTTCTTTAAACTTTCTTTTGTTATGAACAATGCCAATGTCACTATCTCACCAATCAGTAACACTCAAATGTTTAGTTACTGTTGGCTATGTACAGAGTTCTGAACTAAGAACCATTCCTAAGTTAGCAAGGAAATGTAAAGGCTACCTTTATTCCTCAAGATTTTTTTTAATGAAGATACAGGAAATAAAATATTAATTTTATTCAGGTCAAAATGGCCTGAGAAATGAACAGAACTTTCAGTGTTTCCTTGTTTACTCTAATAATTGGCATCTTTGCTGAGAAAAGATAGTGTTGATGGAGCAGAAAGAGTTTCCTTTGCAATCTCAGAAACTTTATGCTTATTCAACGCCCGCAGCTATAATCTACTACAGTTAAAGTCTATCACTGGAGGAATAAACTCTTCCATATTATTGGATTTTGCATTTTCCCTTATAATCCCTTAAGGGTTGAGAAATACATTTTGTCAAGCTTTAAAATTTCTGATTAAAAAAAATATATTTTTAAAATCTGTAATTCATTCCCCTGGCTTCATAAGCTGGGAATTTTTAACATGACTTCAGTTTCCAAACACTGTCATTTTTAACTTAAGTTTCTAAGTGGAAGTTTCACAAAATGATGTCTTCTGGAGGTTTTGAGATTCACATGCATTTTCCTACCCATGTTAAGTGATCACAGGCTCCTGTGCTTTTTAGTTCCTATTTCTTATTTGTATAGCTTTCCTGATTAAAAATTAATGCAAGTTTTTGTTCCCAAACTGAAAAGTACAGAAAGCATAAAGGAGAAAAGCATAACATCTAAAACATTAGAGTACTAATAAAATTAATAAAACTAATTAAAAAAAAAAAAACAGAGACATTATTTTTCCAACAAAGATCCATCTAGTCAAAGCTATGGTTTTTCCAGTAGTCATGTATGGATGTGAGAGTTGGACTATAAAGTAAGCTGAGTACCAAAGAATTGATGCTTTTGAACTGTGGTGTTGGAGAAGACTCTTGAGAGTCCCCTGGATTGCAAAGAGATCCGATGAGTCCATCCTAAAGGAAATCAGTCTTGAATATTCATTGGAAGGACTGATGCTGAAGCTGAAACTGCAGTACTTCGACCACCTGATGCGAAGAACTGACTCATTTATTTGTAAAGTAAAATAAAATAAAATAAAGAAAGAAGAAAAAAAAAAGAAAAGAAAGCTTACAAAAGAAAAGACCCTGATACTGGGAAAAATTGAAGGCAGGAGGAGAAGGGGACAACAGAGGATGAGATGGCTGGATGGCATCACCGACTCAATGGACATGAGTTTAAGTAAACTCCGGGAGTTGGTGATGGACAGGGAGGCCTGTCCTGCTGCAGTCCATGGGGTTGCAAAGTGTTGGACATGATTGAGCAACTGAACTGAACTAATAAAATTATTGTGTAAATCCTTATAGTGTTTTTTATATTCATATTTTTAAAGAAAATTAGGTTTGTTTACTTATATGATTTTAAAGTATACTTCAAATCATATTAATAGCTATTTAATAGATAATGTATGATTTTAATATATGATCTTAATCACTATGAATTATTCTCTTATAATTTTATGATTCTTTATCTCATTATTAGTTTTTAATTGAAAGATTAAGCTAATTTATCTTTTTTCTACAATATTGTTGTTAACATTCTTATATGTAAATCTTTTTGATCATCAATGAGTTTTTTATTAGAGTAAAAGTACAAAGTTATCACTGAGGTAAAGTTTATAAGCATTTCCAGTACTCAATATGTATTATTAAATGTCTTTTCAAAATATTGTATCCATTTTTATCTCCATAATATTTATGAGACTAACCATTTAACTTTACCCCAGTAACATTAATTACTACTTTAAAAGAAATTTTTGTCAGTCTAACAGGAGAATTAATGACCACTTGCACATTTTGTTTACTATTGAGTCTGAACATTTGTAAAGATGTGAACTAGCCACTTGTGGTATTTCATTTTAGTGTGAAAAGTGCCTGTTCATACACTGTGATCTTTTTAATCAGGTTGTTTTCTTTTCTATTTGAAACGGGTATTTATATGTGAAGATGAAGACTTTATCATAAATGTTTCACTTTTTTCCTCAAGTAATTATTTTATTTTATCCTAAATGAATCAGTGAAGGAAGCAAGGAGAGGCAGCAGTCACCATGATGATCAGATTATTTTTTTTATAACTAACTATAAGTAGTTGAAGAAGTTGAAGTAGATAATCTTGGAAAAATAACATTTTATCTCAGTTCTTCATCAATTCTTTATTTTAAGTTATCACATATTTGTTAAACAGGTATTTATTATTTATTTGTTCAGTATGTTTACAAGTTAGTATCAACTCAAAATACAGCAAACAAGCACTGATATAGTAAAATATACACCCAAATCGCTAGAATACATAAGATGAGGCACTGGTCAGATACTCTGGTTGTAAGATGGCCGAACTGGACAGGATTCTCTTAAAACCAACATTGTGATTATAACTATAAATTCCTCATTTGGGGGAAAATAAAAAGATTAAAAACTATTAAGTCTTGTGTCTTCCCAGGAACTACTCAGATAGGCATGTATTTTGAGGGAATTGCAAAAAGCTAAAAGAAGGATTTTACACATGATGATAAATCGAGTGACAGGAATCTGGAAATGCAGAAGCAGAAGCAAGAGACATAAATGAGCAGAGCCTTGTTAAAAATGCCAAAGACAATAAAAATTACATCTTTAGGAATGTTCAGAACAAGAAAAATGAGGCCAGAATAGGCCCATTGCTTGGGGATATGACATACATAATACTAGAAAGAATAGCTAACGCATGGGATGAGAGAGGGTTCAAAATGATCTCTACAGGAAAGAAGAAAGGGCCAGAGCTAACAGGATGAAATTAGATAGTGATAAACAAATCAACCTGTCCTTAGGTTAAAAAAAATCAACTGTACAAGTGTAAGATTAGGGAAACAGGAGAGTCTACAGGAAAAATATTCCAGGATTTTCATTTTTTGAAAATTAAGTATGAACTGATCATTCAGAATGCAATCAGAAAGTGGCCACAATCATTGTAGGGCACATTTACAAAAATACAGAATCACAGAGATAATGGTCCTTCAGTACTTAGCCCTTATAACACACCTGTGTTTTTTCTTTTCTTTTCTGTTTTTTTTTAACATAGATATGTGTTTTTACTCTAGAGAAACAGGGACAAGTTAAGACTCACGAGTATAGGTAGAGAACGGAGTTGTAGACACACTGAAGGAAGGAGGCAGCGATGCATCGAGCAAGAAGTATTGCTGTATGTGTTATACACTGCCATGTTCAAAACAGATAGCTAGTGGGACGCCGCTGTAGAGCATAGGGAGCTCAGCTCGGTGCTCTGCAATGACCCACACAGGTGGGATCGATGGAGAAGGAGGGAGGCTCCAAGGGGAGGGATATATGAATACTGAGAGCTAATTCATATTGCTGTAAAGCAGACACTCACACAACATTATAAAGCAATTATCCTCCAATTAAAATCAACTTAATAAAGGACTCAGGATCAGTGATCTGGACCACTTCCTATGATCTTTAAGGAACTTAGAAATTTCTCCTGTAAATGTTGAACAAATTTTCACAAGGCATGAAAATTGTAAACTATTTGAACACCTGTGATAACAAAAATATGTTTTCCATGTTCTCTGTTTTCCAAAAGATAAAACTGAGTGCGATGGATGGAATTCACAAAAATATAAATAGAAAAAAATACTTAGGTTTTTAATGCAGTGTGTTCCTAGTCACCAGAAGAATTAAGAAGAGGTCAGAAATGTGGTAGAAAGGATTTAAATATAGATGTAATCTAACAAGAGGGATTCTTATGGTCCTATCAAACCTATCATTCTGTGCTAGCACAGATAAAAAATAATAATAAAATAGCACAGACAATAAAATAAAAATAATTCTATTTTTTAATTTCTGGCTGTGTTGGGTCTTCATTGCTGCACGGGCTTGCCTCCAGTTGCAGTGAACCGGGGCTACCCTCCAGCTGGGGTGTGCAGGCTTCTCATTGCTGCTGGCTTGTGTTGTTACATACAGAGCACATGCTCAAGGGCTTGCAGGCTTCAGTAGTTGGAGCACATGTGCTCAGTTGTGGTTCCCAGTCTCTCGAGTGCAGGCCCAATACTTGTGGCCCATTGGCTTAGTTGCTCTGTGGCATGTGCGATCTTCCTGGACCAAGGAGTCTCCTGCATTGGCAGGTGGATTCTATACCACTGAACTACCAGGAAAGTCCTAGCCTACTTCTTGTATTTGTTAATGGAACCTAATAGCTTTCTCTCATCAGTTTGTCTCTGAAATAATTATGTAGATAGTTGCTCAGTTAATGAATGCATAACAAAATGATTATTAGATATCTGAACACTCAGAAGTTGTTTAAGAGAGTAACAAAAATCAGAAATAGGTGTGAAAACTGTATTCTGGCAGCAAAACTTGGGGAGTACTGCATTTCATTGAACTTCAATAGTGAAGCAGCTGGTTCTTTATATGGTAGAACAAATCTCAGCAGATATTATTATCCCTGGTTTATTGATTAGGACAGTCAATTGATAGTTTTGTTTATTTCTTCTGTGTATTTGCTGAGTTTTTCCTCAAATTGTTCTATCAACTGGGTATTTAAAATCTCCAAATATGGTAGAATTTTTAATTTATCTTTTAAATTCCATCCATTTGTCTTACATGATTTGGCAGTCTCTTGTTGGGAGTTTTCACTTTTATGATTGTTATACCTTTGTATTAGTCTATTGTTCTGTAAAAACAAAATAATGCCAAAACTCAATGGCTTGAAACAGCCTTATTATCTCACAGTTCTGGAAATTAGAAATGTGCACACATCTTAGGTGGTTCCTCTCTTGAGGTCATGGTATTGGCTAGGTATGCAGTCATCTCAAGACTTATGTGGTCAAGGATCAGCTTCCAAGATCACTCACTTTGTGGGCAGGGTTCATTCCCTCCTCCTGTTGTTGGACTGAAAGTGTTAATTCCTCATTGACCATTGCTCTGAGGCTGCCCTCAATTCCTTGTCTTGTGGGCCTCCCAACGTATCAGTATGCTTTCTTAAAAGTATATAATCAGAGAAGGCAATAGAGATTATCATAAAGTGGTAGTCAGAGTCTTTTAAAACCTTGTCACAGAGGTGGCATCCCGTCATTTTATCAAATTCTATTCGTTAGAAGTAAGTCACTAGGTCTAGGGAAGGGGAGTATACATTCAAGGGGAGTGGAATATACAAGCATTGGAATACTAGTAAGCAGAAATCATTGTGAGAATCATTGTCAGAAGCTAACTACCACAATCTATTTGTTAATGTAACTGTTTTATTCTTTTATTATGTCTCTTCCTGATTCTGATACATATAACTTTTTTCTCTTATTGCTTTTAAAATGCTCTTTATCTTTGGATTTCAGCTCTTTGACTTTGATTTGTCATGCTTTGTTGGTAACGTTTTTATGTTTTCTCTGCGTATTGATTTAGCATCTCAAATATATGATTTTCTCCCTCTCGTAACTGTAAACTTTTAGCCATTGTGTTTTGGAAGATTTTTCTGTTCAATCCTCTTACCCCTTCTTCTAGTCCAGCTATACCTGTTTTTGACCATTTGCTATCATTTGCTATCATTTAGCAAGGTCCTGCACCACCATTTATTTATTTTTTTATTTAAATTTTTATTTTTACTTTATTTTACTTTACAATACTGTATTGGTTTTGGCATGCATTGACATGAATCTGCCACGGGTGTACATGAGCTCCCAAACATGAAACCCCCTCCTACCTCCCACCCCACATCATCCCTCTGGATCATCCCCGTGCACCAGCCCCAAGCATCCTGCATCCTGCATTGAACATAGACTGGCGATTCGTTTCTTACATGATAGTATAGATGTTTCAATCCCACCCTCTCCCTCTCCCACAGAGTCCAAAAGTCCGCTCTACACATCTGTGTCTCTTTTGCTCTCTTGCCTACAGGGTCATCATTACCATCTTTCTAAATTCCATATATATGTGTCAGTATACTGTATTGGTGTTTTTCTCTCTGGCTTACTTCAGTCTGTATAATCGGCTCCAGTTTCATCCATCTCATTAGAACTGATTCAAATGTATTCTTTTTAATAGCTGAGTAATACTCCATTGTGTATATGTACCACAGCTTTCTTATCCATTCATCTGCTGATGGACATCTAGGTTGTTTCCATGTCCTGGCTATTATAAACAGTGCTGCAATGAACATTGGGGTGCACGTGTCTCTTTCTATTCTGGTTTCCTTGGTGTGTATGCCCAGCAGTGGGATTGCTGGGTCATATGGCAGTTCTACTTGCAATTTTTTAAGGAATCTCCACACTGTTCTCCATAGTGGCTGTACTAGTTTGCATTTCCACCAACAGTGCAAAAGGGTTCCCCTCTCTCCGCACCCTCTCCAGCATCCATTGCTTGTAGACTTTTGGATCGCAGCCATTCTGACTGGTGTGAAGTGGTACCTCATTGTGGTCTTGATTTGCATTTCTCTAATAATGAGTGACGTTGAGCATCTTTTCATGTGTTTGTTAACCATCCATATGTCTTCTTTGGAGAAATGTCTATTTAGTTATTTGGCCCATTTTTTGATTGGGTCATTTGTTTTTCTGGAATTGAGCTGCATAAGTTGCTTGTATATTTTTGAGATTAGTTGTTTTTCAGTTGCTTCATTTGCTATTATTTTCTCCCATTCAGAAGGCTCTCTTTTCACTTTGCTTATATTTTCCTTTGTTGTGCAGAAGCTTTTAATTTCAATTAGATCCCATTTGTTTATTTTTGCTTTTATTTCCAGTATTCTGGGAGGTGGATCATAGAGGATCCTGGTATGATTTATGTCGGAGAGTGTTTTGCCTATGTTCTCTTCTAGGAGTTTTATAGTTTCTGGTCTTACGTTTAGATCTTTAATCCATTTTGAGTTCATCTTTGTGTGTGGTGTTAGAAAGTGATCTAGTTTCATTCTTTTACAAGTGGTTGACCAGTTTTCCCAGCACCACTTGTTAAAGAGATTGTCTTTTCTCCACTGTATATTCTTGCCTCCTTTGTTTAAGATAAGGTGTCCATATGTGTGTGGATTTATCTCTGGGCTTTCTATTTTGTTCCATTGATCTATATGTCTGTCTTTGTGCCAGTACCACACTGTCTTAATGACTGTGGCTTTGTAGTAGAGCCTGAAGTCAGGCAAGTTGATTACCACCATTTATTTTTGAAAGTTTCTATTACTTATGAAAATGAAAGTTGCTTAGTTGTGTCTGACACTCCACGACTCCATGAACTGTAGCCTGTCAGCTTCCTCTGTCCATGGAATTCTCCAGGCAAGAATACTGGAATGGGTAGCCATTCCCTTTTCCAGGGGACCTTCCCAACCCAGGTATCCCACATTGCAGGCAGATTCTTTACTGGCTGAGTTACCAGGGAAGTCTTACTTACTGTAATGTATTATTTATATAATTATCATTATTTGCTTTAAGTATTATTTACTATAATCATTACTGTAACTATTGTATTAAATACTATAATTATTAATCACTATAATTACCATAACTATTACTACATCATTTACTATAATTATTAATATTTATTTATCCTTATTCAAACTAACTTACTCTTCTCTGTCATGTTCATTGAGCTTAGTCCTTCCTGTTTTATTTCAAATATTGTAGTTTTTACTTCTAGAATTTCCTTATTTAAATTTATATTTAAATCTTTGCTAAGATTTCCTATTTCTCTACTGAAATATTCATTGGTTAAAAATGTTTTCTTTTAGTTCATTGCAGATAATTGTAAGTGCTGTCTTAAAACCCTTATCTGTTAGTTTCAACATCTGCTTCATTTTCTGGTCAGACTTGTTTTTTTCTCTCTCTGTTGAGAGAAAGAAATTTATTTGGGGGGTCCATCATATTTTGGATAATGTTTTTATCATATCTAGGATAAGAATATTAAGTTGTAAAGATTCTAGATTCTGTGTTTTTTCTTCTGTAAACATTATATCCTTTGTTTCCGCTGTTAATTTCTTTTGGCTGTGCTGGAACTGCAGACTGTTTCTTGCATGGCAGCTCTGTTTTCAGTACATGTTTCTTACTCTATTTGAGACTAAAACTGAGAAAAAATACTGTTCATGGTTACTCTTCTGTGTTGCATTATGATGCTCAGCATTTGTTTGTGTAGGTCTGTTTCCTTCTAATGTATTTTAATTCTGTTTGAAGAATATTTCTTTTAATACCTATTAAAGTGAAGATCTCATGTCTTCACTGAGTAAATTTACTAAGCAAATTGTCTCAGTTTTTGTTGCTCTGACAATCTGTTTCTCTTTCACTTTTTATGGTATTTTTGCTGGGAATATGATTCTAGATTAATAGATTTTTTATTGTTTTTAAGTTTCAGTACTTTAAATTATCATTCACTTGTCATCTGATTGAATAACTTTAGATGAGAAGCCTGGCATCCTTGCCTCTTTTTCTCTATATATAGTGCATCCTTTTCCCATCCTTTTTCCTGCTTTTAATTTTTAATTCTTACCACTATTTTCCAGAAATTTGATTGTGGTATGACTTGTTGTGTTTATTCTATTTACAGTTTATTGAGCTCCTTGGATATATGTGTCTGTCATTTACATCAAATATAGAAAATAATTGGTCATTTTTACTTAAATTCATTTTTACATACCTATTCTTCTACAACTTATGTCCATATAACACTTTTTGGAGATTTATGGATCTCTTTATGAAACATCCTCTTCTCTAGTACTCTGTCCTGAAAATACTGGTGACCTCAGCCTCCAAGAACTCTGCTGTTTGTCCCATGAATTCTGTTAAGATTACTGTGCTCTGCTTCATACTCTTCTTGTGAAACAGCTTGTTAGATGCCTGTAGTCAAACAGACCACAAGAGAAAACCTTGCTTGTCTTCTCACAGGGATTACACTTCTGCACTGTCTCTCGTGCACTGTTTATTTAAACATATGTGGTAGGAGAGTAAACCCAGGACCAAGTACTCCATACAGGTTAGGAGTATAAATACTCACATTCTTTATTAAAAAGTCGGTATCAGTAAAAAATACACAATTGAGGTTTTATACATGCTTAAAATCAGTAATAATCAAAAGATATTTCAGACATAAATGGAAAATTGTGATAAATATAATGCTAAGTACTATAATTTCTCTAATTTTCATAGAAACTGAAGTTACTAGTAGATATTAACACTAGAAGACAAAAGGCAGAAGATAAATTCAGGTTTAATTACTTCTTCTTCTTGAGCTTTAAATAAGGAAAAAATCCTCACCAGTTTTTTCCCCTTTTAAAGCAGAATTACTCTATAAAATCCTAACTAAGTCTTTACTTTTAGCCACACTGACTAGAGTATGGAAATATTATATAGGCTTGTAGCACTTTAAGAACTGCTAAATGGTTTGTAATAATTTTGTGATTTCTTATTTTTTATTTTTCTTAATCGTGTGTACTGCTTTGGTCATTCAGTACAGGTCTAAGATCACATTAGTACAAACTATAGTTTTTAGATCTTTAATCTTTAGATCAAAGATCTTGTAACTTTTGTGACTTTAGATCACAAAACTGAAAAATTTATAATAGCTTGAACACTTTAAACCAATTTTCAAAATTAATCAGTTTAAATTTTGACCTTTTCATTTACTAACCTTGTATTAAGACTAGACTGATTATTTCAGCAACTTACTTGACCATATTAAGACAGGTGGAATTTATTTCCCAGCTCCTGGATTTTCCTTTATCCATGTATTAAAGTTTCTATATATGGCACAGGGAATATAGTCAATAATATTATAATACCTTTGTATGGTGAAAGATTACTAGATTTGTGGTAGTCAACTCATAATATAGATAAATGTCAAGTCACTATGTAGTCTGCCTAAATCTAATATAATGTTGTATGTTAACTATAATTTAATAAAACAATTCTATAAATCTAACTTATTTATGAACCTAGACAGCTTATTAAAAAGCAGAGACATTACTTTGCCAACAAAGGTCCATCTAGTCAAAGGTATGGTTTTTCCAGTAGTCGTGTATGGATGTGAGTTGGACTATAAAGAAAGCTGAGCACCGAATAATTGATGCTTTTGAGCTGTGGTGTTGGAGAAGACATTTGAAAGTCCCTTGGACTGTAAGGAGATCCAACCAGTCCACCCTAGAGGAAATCAGTCCTGAATATTCATTCCAAGGACTGATGCTGAAACTGAAACTCCTATTCTCTGGCCACCTGATGTGAAGAACTGACTCACTGGAAAAACCCTGATGCTGGGAAAGATTGAAGGCAAGAGGAGAAGGGGATGACAGAGGATGAGATGGTTGGATGACATCACTGACTCAGTGGACATGAGTTTAAGTGAACTCTGGGAGTTGGTGATGGACAGGGAAGCCTGGAGTACTGCAGTCCATGGGGTCACAAAGAGTCGGACATGACTGAGCAACTGAACTGACAGATAAATCTAATTTGGGTAGATGGGTCTGTGAACATCTCAGAATACTTAAATACTTATTGGCAGACTTAGGTCCTTAAAGAAAGCAATTATGGAGGATTTTTTCTGATTAGCTAATAAATTTAATGAGAATTATTTTGAGTTGCAAAATTCATATTCATTGTGTCCTATATGAACCAGAAGGTGGCAAACTTGAGAGTTTTTGTACTATTGCTCCTATTGAGGAAGTATAAGTACTGAATGAACTCTATATATATCTATACTATACTATATATGTAGACATCTCTGGTGGCTCAGATGGTAAAGCATCTGCCTACAATGCAGGAGACCTGGGTTCAATCCCTGGGTTGGGGAGATCTGGAGAAGGAAATGGCAACCCACTCCAGTATTCTTATCTGGAAAATCCCATGGATGGACCAACCTGGTAGGCTACAGTCCATGGGGTCGCAAAGAGTCGGACAAGACTGAGTGACTTCACTTTCACTTTCTTGGTGTACCATAGCATAAGAAAAATTAAAATCTCCAATTGTAGAGCCACTGGTGTTAGGATACCAATGTATTTTTTGTCTTTTTGTTTTTCTCTAGATTTATTGTTTTTCCTATGATTCTTTCCCTGATAAATAATTTTGAGGGAGGATGCCGACTGAACCTATTTTTTTGCTATGATTTCCACAAATAAGAGCAAAATGTAATGGTCTTGTGTTTACTTGGAGGTGGAGATCTTTCCAACATTTTAAAGGGCATGCAAAATACATTTTGTCTCCCATAATAAGTAATATAAGATTTTTTTAAAGTTCTAATAACATTGATCTTCATGTTTTTAAATATAAACAGTAATTTGTGGTGATGATTGTTTTTATTTTATTTCTATAAATAGTTCCGTGTTGGGGTGACTTTTTGTTAGTCATATGTAAGTGAGGATGGATTTAATTTATTTCTTTATTTTTATTGGAATATAGTTGATTTACAGTTATGTCAGTTTCAGGTATACAGCAAAGAGAACCAGCTATACATATATCCACTCTTTTTCAGATTGTTTCCCCGTATTGGCCATTACAGAGTACCGAGTCGAGTCCCCTGTGCTATACAGTAGATCCTTATTAGTTATCTATTTTATATAGAGTAGTATGTATATGTCAGTCCCAATCTTCCAGTTTAGTCCTCTCACCTCTTACCTACTGATAAGCATGTTTATTTTCTACATCTGTGACTCTATTTCTGTTTTGTAGATAAGTTCATTTGTACCTCTTTTTAAAAAAAGATTCTATGTATAAGTGATATTATATATGTATATTTGACTTTCAAAAAATGAAAATTGGTTATATTCAAACATATGATTAGGCTTTGGGGTTATAAGAAAACACATTTCTACCTATTACATTCAAAGACGAAAATTCAATCATAATACATAACATCCCTTTCTTTCTCTCTGGGAAATTTATCCGTTGCTAACATTACCTCTAAAAATTAATTTCCCTTCCTGTAAGTTACACTTCTTTTTATATGGCTGCATTAACCAATCTATTTTAGCAGTGACTATAAATTTCTCTTTTTGATGGAGAAGAATGAAAAAAGGAAAGCAATGACTAAAGATACACAAAAAGTAAGAGAACCTAGGTGTTCCATTATTTATATATATGAATTGGATCATTAAATGACTTTTGTAAGATTTAAATAAAATAAATTATTCTTCCCTAAAATAAAAAACTCTATGAATGATTGTTAGTGGCCTGAGTGTTTTAAGGGGTGGAAGGTAAATTCACCAATCATTGAAAATACTTGAGTTCTTTTCCAAATACCACAATAACTGAAGACTCTTTAAGACTTATTAAGTTTCTAATACTTTATAATTCTTCCTTCCTTGCTTTTTTTAAGGGAAGAAGATTCCATTTAAAAAATGGAATATAAATATATCATAAGGAAAGTAAATTATACTGTACAGTTGAATGTAAACAATGAAACAAGTTCTGAAATTTAAGAAATATAGAACTGGCACTTATTATATAGGTTGTATATCACTCAACTTTAATGTTCCCAGCACTGGGGTTTAAAAAAAAAAAGAGGAAAAAACTTCTAATCAGAAGTAACTACCGCTCTAGTCTACATGCATTCAGAGATTCCCTGATCTTGTGCAGTGTGTTCTCAGTCCCCTTTTCTTCTGTTTCCCTTCACTCCATTTCCAAATTCCCCAGAAACCAGTTTTTGACAAAGATGACCCACAGACACTTATCATCCCCCACTCCCCACTCTTTGCATCTTCCTGATGGAATACCTTGGGATTTTTCATGAAATCAAATCAGGAATGTGAAACTGAGCCCAGCCTCAGTGATTCCCAGACTTCTAGAGTCCCATGTGCATCCGATTACAAACCCAAAATACCTGAACCATGGCTGGCCCTTGCTCTAAAGATTCTGATGAATGCCAACTATCATAACGTGTGCAATGAGGCAGATTTTTGTTTTTGTTTTCTTAAAAAAACAATGTTGTTTCTATTTAGTTCTTAAATGTACACATCTCTTGAATTTGAGTGAGAACGCCTGGTCCCAGGCGTGTGGTCTGGTGATGCAACCCAGAACGTGCTCAGAGAGAGTTGGGTCTGCCAGCTGAGGAGGAACCACGGCCACTTCCCTGGAGAAGTGTGGCCCCAGCCAACTGCATCTTCCCCACGTTCAACAGGGAGGATGACAGGTCATGGCAGCTCCTTAAAACATGCTGGAGAGTAACTCTTCTTGAGAGGGGAGTTCCTCCGTGAAGGTCCTTTGGAAGTCCTGTTGAATTTAGGAGTCTGTACCTTCTCCATCCCCTTTGCTCTCTCTGCCTTTCTTCACTCACTGCGCTCCCATATCACCCCGTGTACACGCAAAAGAAAGTTTCACACAGAATGAGCCCCGTGTTGACACAGGCATCACCTCCCCTCCCATCTGGACAGAAGCCCAGGAGGCAGCAAACGGGGCGGGGTGGGTGGGGGGTGGGTGGGAGAGTGCGAAGGAAGGTATCGCTTGGATCTCTGTGGTAAGGGTCCCCAAGTGGGGCCGAGCAAGGGTCAGTCAAGAGTATTGGTCCTGCACCCACAAATACATCAAGCTTTTCCCTCCTCCATCAACCTCTTAAATCCCAATGAGGTCACTGCAATGAGAGAGAATCAGATCCAGAGAGGGGGAGAGAAAGAGGACGACGACGACGAGGGAGAAGAAATCCAGACAGGAAAAGGCCATCAGACAAGGTCGCTTTTTCTGGCGACACAGCAACTGTGAGGAGCGTGGTGCTGAATATCATCCGCCCGCTCAGCCTGGGGACCGAGGGACTCGTAGAAGCACTTCGTGTTACCACGAAAACAAAGGAAAGGAGACCCAGCGAGAGGACGAGAGATGCTCTGAGCAGTCCCGCTTAGGATCTGGGGAAGCAAAGCTCATGTACTTGCGGGGAAAGAAAAGGGAGCCTGAAAGGGTCTCGGAAGCAGAGGAGAGAACAGGATTTCCCTGCGGAGACTTGGGACGCGGCAGAACTCTGGACAGCGCCTCGACTCCAGAGCAGGGCTCCCAGCTCCCTGGCTCCCCCAGGCTTCTGGCTCCTTATTGAAAGCCCTTTCTGCCAGTGTGCTCTCCTCTCCTGGACTCCGACCACCGACCGGGAAAAATCCTTCTATGATCCCTGTCTGAACGTGCCACGGGTGGAGCAACTCTGCTTCTGACCCGGTCAGGGAAGAGGGTCTCCGGTTCAGGAAATCCAGTCCTTGTGGATAATGCTTCTCTGGTGAAGAAAGAAAAGTTTTGGGGTCTGGTAGCGGGCAGAGGGGATAAGGAGGAGAGTGGAAGGAAGAAGGTGGATGGTCGGCTTCCCTCTCTGACCTGGAAGGAATGATGACCGAAGAAGGATGTGCACCAGCGGCCAGATTATTGGGAGCCTCCTGGTGCTCTCCGTGCTGGAGATAGGGCTGGGGGCGTCCAGCGTGGCAGTGGGGGCGGTCAGCTTCAGCCTGGCCCTCCGAGAGCACAAGCCGCAGCTTGGAGACTCGTCCCCGGTATGGAGCGGGGTGTGTGTACGTTGAGCCATTTCACTCTCTCTTTACCTCTTTACGATGATGGTCAGTGTGCGCGCGCGTTAGTCACTCCCTCCCTGGGGTTGAAAATCATGAATCTCCTCTGGCTTGGGTGTAGGTTCATGTCGCAGGCTATGCCTCTGTATGTTGTCCTTTAATTATTAGTAATTTTTTTTTGCTTACCTTGACTTGACACCAAATTAAATGGCTTTGTTTAAAGTTGGGGGAGGGCAGTTTCCACTAGCTGAATCTGCAAAAGCTTGCCCAGTGGGGCTGATTGGGGGGGGTGGGGGCGGGGGTCACACCTGTCAAGGGCAGGCTCAGCCTCCATACTTTCACAAGGAAAATCAAAATGAAAGTGTTACATCATTTTCTTACACCACCAACAAGCAAGGGTAGAGTTATGCATTTATTTCTCGGTAACAGTGCCCAAAGTACACTAAAGACAACACAGATGTCATAAAGAGAAATATGATGTGAGTATGAAAGGAGGATTTCATCCCAGAAAACACTGCTCTTAATTTTCCCTTTATAAAACTCTTTTGTAAGTTCTAGGGAATAAGGTAAACAACAAATGATATGTAGCAACATTCTGATTCAAGAATAACTCAGCTTAAAGAGTAACTAATGGTCAGAGAAAATGTCATAATTTCCTTTAGGTCAGACAGCAGACCCAGGGAGCTTCGAGTTTATTTACTGTGGGTGGATCTCCAGGAAAACCTTAAAGACCCATTCCTTCCACCCAGGATCAATAAAATAACTCAGCACTATTCCTAGTGTGAACCTACTTGTGAAAATCAGTTTTTCTTCTCCTTTAAGTTATATAGCTCTTCTATCCATAGCCTTCTGGATCTTTAGCTTGATTCTATTTTGTAAGATAATTTAATAAGATGTTATTCTGTCACTGATAATTAGTATAATTAACAATCATGGCTTAGTTATTTATGCTTTAGGTGTCTGAGGAAAAAAATGATAATGTATGAGTTCAAGAGTAATTCTGAAGCAATTCATTTTTAAGTGAAGTTCTAGCATTCTTTAAACTGGCATAATTATGCTTTAGAAAATTAGTTTTTATACTTTTACTTTTCTAAGTGAGGAGAATGTTTTTAAATTGCAGAAATTAAAAGAAAAATGGTATTCAGTTCTAACGCTGGATTCTTCTAAGAATCCTTGTTTTAAATTCAGTAAGTCCCAGCAACCATAAATAATTACCTTTTGCTATATTATAAGTATGAAAGACTAAATAAAAGGCAAATCTTAAAGCTAGTTATTTTACATCTTATATGTAGTAGTGATTATTTTGAGAGTTGTAGTTCGCATTATTATTTGATTAAACATAAATAAACTTGAAAACTTCTACCAAACAGTTTTCAAAATGAAATGTAATGTCAACATTTAAATCAAGTGGGAGAAAATGTGATCTTTTGGTGGCTTGTGAGGAAGAACACTTAAATAGTCTTCAAATTAATTTCCCTCTGAAGTTCAGAAAATTGAGTAAGTGAATGTAGGTTGTCTCAAAATACCATTTAAGTATCCAGTTTACCTTCATGAATAAAAAGATGGTTGCATTTGCTTGGTGTCATTTAAGAAAAAATTTTTTTAATTTTTTTCTCTCTTTCTTGGCTATTTACCAATTATCTAGATGAGTTGACATGTGTATGTACAAAAAAAAAAATTGAAGCAGCTCAGTGAAAAGCAAAATAGTAAAGCACAGTCATTATCATAAATATTTCTTTCTTTTTTAAACATTTTGCTTTGCAGAGTAACCAGATTCACTTATGATTCTGAAATAATAGGTTCAAATTCTATTGTCTGTTTCAGTAAAAAAAAAAAAGTTTAAAAATAAGTCCATGTGATTGAATGAACCGATTTGAAATTTGAGTGCTAAAAGAGTTGGTAACTTTTATAAATTCAATAAATCACATTTGCAAAGAAACAAATGTCTAAATTTGACCATTGTTTATCAAATTATAGTCTTGCTAACTTATTAAAATAATTTTTCAGAGGTCATTTGTGATACAGTCTGGATTATCACAATTCTGACGATGAATTCATGTAACCAATATTTATAGAGGGCTTGCCACATGCAAAGCATTTTACTGTTTAACACAGAGACTATTAAGATGAATCAGAATGCCAAGCTGAGGAAGTAAGATGGATATGTCATTTTCTTTACCAGTGGTGAGCAATTAGAGTTTGACTTCAAGGAGTTACAGATACAGGGGAGAGAAGAAATAACCTTGGAAGAAGTATTATTTTTCTCTTGATCTTTAAAGTTTATTGAAACTTGGAAGGAATGTATCATAGTATGAAATCTGGAGTCTGCCTGGGTGTAGATTTCAGGTCAGCTTTTAGCCATTTACTATCTGGTTGACTAGCCAAAGTTTCCTCATACTCTGTCAAGTAGGGTTGTTAGACGGCACAAGTAAAATCATGTTCTTAGTAAAATGTATGATATGTGGTACGCACTGAGTAAATGCACATAGCTAGTTTTGGGTGCACAGAATGGCAGTGAATGCCTGAGAAAGAAAACCTTCTAGGCAGCAAGGTTGAAAACAAAAAACGGACAGGATGGGTTGTATTTCAGGAAGAATAAGCTCTTATCTTTTTCTGAGGCTTAGGTGTGTGAGGGATAGATAAGGACGGAAAGAATGGTAGGGACCAAACCATGAGAGGCTGTGTGCCAGTCTCAGATTATTTCCTCATAGTTTTAATAAAATAATAATAGTAACAATTCTTAATTTCCAAAGAGACCCCAGGAATATGCAGTAGAAAACTACACTGATAAGTATTCATCTCTTTGGTATTATACGAATTAAAAATCTTATGTTATTTATAAACACTAGATGGGATTGTATAATTATTAACTTTTCAGGTCATAATCCATAATCAGAGTGTATTTTGATTGGTGCCACGAAGTTTTTTTCAATACATAAATATCATTATTACCAGATTTTGCTTTCAATTTTAGAAGCCAATAGAAATAAAAACTGTACTATGAAGGGATTGCTTATTATATATGGACCTCAACATCATAAGCTTTTAATCTAGATCAAATGCACTAACAATTTAGGCAACTATTTTGATTATTTGGACTTAAATTATTATTGGATATTTTTGGATTATTGTATAAATTACTGGACCAAAATTTTAAGTGGCTTGAAAATAAAACAGTACGAAGAAAAGGGGCTTAAAATCCATAAGATGGATGTTTATACGATTATTTCCAGTCACTATTTCATAATAAGGTAAATGGTTGTTATGGCACCTGGGACCAGTCTAAAAGATGTGGGCAATTAGAAGGAAAAAAAATTTAAACTATAATTTCATAGCAAAAGAAAGCTATAAGTGCCTTATAGGATTTTGGCCTCTTCTTGATTCTTTGTTGTAGTTTGAAAACATGAAATAACACATTACTACTAGATAACAATAAATGAACCATTGAATAAACTGCTTTGGAGAAGACATAGGCATGTGAAATATAATCGATGTGTAAGATACATTGACAGGGAGTTAGGCAGGACTGTGTCTCCAAGCGGCTGTAGGATCACCATTTTTCTCAGTCTTCAGTACATCATCTATAATGTGAATGGATCGTATTCAGTGGTACACAGATCCAAGGAAAATTTATTTTGTTGCTCTAAATTGGCATTTTGAAATCTAAAGATTCAAATGGTGGTGTCCAGAAAAACATCTGATAGAGTTTTATTTTATACATACCGTGCTAAATTCCATCCATGTATATCTGATATTCATACTATAGATGTACTAAAAGAACTTTCCTTAAGCTCCTTTACCCCGCATATAAAATAATCTTTTAAACTATTCACAATTTTCTTAACAAAATCATAAAGTTTGAGTGATTTTATTTCTTCTGGAGCATTCTTAATTTGTACACCGTAACTTTATCTGCTTCAAAAATCTGATATTTTAATGAAACTTATAGCCTAGTCAAGTCACATACTTAGTATGTGGATTTCTGATTGTGGATTCCTGATTCACCATGGCAACAACTCAGCCAACTGTAAGATTGTGTTGAAATTCACCTACTGTACATCCTAATCCATACCAGAGCAAAAGAAATGAAGTGCTGTATATAAATGATAGTTGCTCCAAAATGTTATTTCTAATATTTAAGTCTATTCAGTTCATTTAAGGAAAAAAAATAAGACAAAGTGAAAGAAACCCCTCAAACAGTTACTTCAAATGTACAAAATTTGAAGCTAGTATGTCTCTGGCTAGATAATGCATCATTTTTGCCAAAGTTAGAATATATAACATAAAGGACTCATGTTATTTATCATGAGATGAAAACAGTGCCCCATCCTCAGAAAAAAACTACAACTGTACATTTATATCCAATTTTTAAATTAATTTTAATTATATAAGTAATTTATAATTCCTGTTGCAAAGGGTTAAAAAAATCAAAACTGAAGTTCTCTTCCCTACCACATCATCAAAATTAGCCAACATTATAAATTTAGTGTACAACCTCACAGATATTTCTCCATGCATACATATTATTTTTTGAACATACAGACTAATTTTTATATCAAGTCTCTGGGTATAATAAAGCCCCCTCATGGCTATCTAGAGCCCAGGTAAAGAATATTTTCTTTATCTGAGTCATACTCTTATTCTCAAGTGCTACTTGTTATCTACTGGAATCAGGGCAATTAAATAAGTAGCAATTAGATAAGTTAGACAAGCTAAACAGTTGGAATATGTAGTTATTTTTCAAGGAACCATACTCTGTCCAAAAAAAAAAAGTAAAATGCCTATTTCTGGGGTTGATTGATAATGACATGATGGGAGGAAAACAGTGAATTTTGTCATTATCTGACAATAGTTTTTGTTTGTTTGTTTTAGTCAATATTTCACCCATATTGAAAGTGTCATGCATTGAAATTTCTTTCCAGAACACATGATAAAGTCTGTTTCAGGATTTTGGCCCTTATTCAAGGGTAAAAGTGGTCTTGAAGAATTTGCCATAGACATATTAGGGGAAAAATGATAATAATGGCATCAATCACCTATTTGTTGACAGTTTGCTTCATACAAACATGATCTAGGTATAGTCATATCTTTAATTTGGATGTTTTTGCATAAAATGTTCAAGTTAGATCTCTATATTGACTTGTTAGCCAGGTCATACATTATGTGCTTTGAATATAGCTAAGCAATTTAACCTTCCTGAATATTCACTCAGCCCTCAGATCATACTTAATTATATTAGTAGTTGGGAGATATAACCCAGCCATCCAAACTGAAATGCCTGTCTTTAAAATTCAGTAAAAACTAGAATAGATTTTGGTGTATGTGTACACACCATGGACAGAGGAGCCTAGTGGGCTACAGTCCATAGGGTTGCAAAGAGTTGGACATGACTGAGCACAGAGTTGCTGAAGTACATGGACAATGGAAGAATAAATAGGTAATAGTATAGACAGACTCATTGAGCATCTTTCTAGCAGAAAAAGAGAAAGAGGGAAAAAAAAGTTATGCTACTACCTTTCTCTGTGATGTATAAAGCCTTGCAATCCTTCTCATGAATGCAGATCTAATCTGTATGTATACTGTACTCATTATAAATGGTATATGGGATTCATACATCACTAAGTCAGGGAGAGGAATAACAGTACCTATTATTGGGTTACTGTGAAGTTATTGTGAAGCTAAGGCAATGCTTATAAAGCTGTCAATACTGAGCCTGGCCAGAAGTAACTGCACAGTGAACATTAGCTGCTCCTTACTTCTACTGCCCTATTCAGCTCCATGACAACCAGGACCTATAACCTACTAGTGATACACTGGTTCTCAATATGTCTCCAACATCCCTAACCAACTCTAGTTTGACTCCTCATTTTTGCTTTTGGTTTTCTTTTCATGTATTGTTGGTTGGTTTGTTTAGTCACTAAGTTGTGTCTGACTCTTGTGACCCCATGGACTGTAGCCTGCTAGGCTCCTCTTGTCCACAGGACTGTCCAGGCAAGAATACTGGAGTGGGTTGCCATTTCCTTCTCCAGGGGATCTTCCTGACTCAGGGATTGAACCTGGTCTCCTACATAACAGGCAGATTCTTTACCAACTGAGCTACGGACCCTGCATTTTCAGGTATAGCATCTAGTTAGTTTTTGACTTACATTATATACATTAAATTAAAAGATGCTTACTCCTTGGAAGAAAGTTATGACCAACCTAGATAGCATATTCAAAAGCAGAGACATTACTTTGCCGACTAAGGTCCGTCTAGTCAAGGCTATGGTTTTTCCTGTGGTCATGTATGGATGTGAGAGTTGGACTGTGAAGAAGGCTGAGCACCAAAGAATTGATGCTTTTAAACTGTGGTGTTGGAGAAGACTCTTGAGACTCCCTTGGACTGCAAGGAGATCCAACCAGTCCATTCTGAAGGAGATCAGCCCTGGGATTTCTTTGGAAGGAATGATGCTAAAGGTGAAACTCCGGTACTTTGGCCACCTCATGTGAAGAGTTGACTCATTGGAAAAGACCCTGATGCTGGGAGGGATTGGGGGCAGGAGGAGAAGGGGACGACAGAGGATGAGATGGCTGGAAGGCATCACTGACTCGATGGACGTGAGTCTGAGCGAACTCCGGGAGTTGGTGATGGACAGGGAGGCCTGGCGTGCTGCGATTCATGGGATTGCAAAGAGTCGGACACGACTGAGCGACTGAACTGAACTGAATTGATATACATTATACATTAGCAACTACAAAAATATACCAAAATATTTACATTGGAAGAGTCATGTAGATATGCAGCTTAAAACTGAATGGGGGAACAGCTGCCATTGTAAGACACTTGTCTCTGTCTGTTTTTCTGTTGGAGGTGGAGAGGTTAGTGGAAGCTCTATGATGAAAATATTTGATAATCAGATAAATTAGACAGTTATTTAAATTAGGCAAGTCAAACAGGGGGGATATGATAACTACTTTTGTACCATGAAGTCCTCAAAACACATATGTAAAACAATAGAAGTTATTGTTATAAAGTCAGAATAAAAATGCAGAGTAACACTTCTGACAAAGATACTCAATAACCTGGAAATTTGTATGGTTTTGCCTGAACTACCCAAATAGCCTTTAAAACATAACTAACTCTCATGTTATTTAGTGACCATGATTTTTAGCAGTAATGCAACTCAAGAAGCAATTGAAACTTCCATGAGTTCTTGATCTGTTATTAAATACTGGGAAAAAATAAGGCAGAAATAAAATTAGTGGTTAAGCATATTACTGTGGAGGACAGAGTTACTTGTCCTATAGAAATAATACTAGGCATGATTTATTAATAGTTAACTATGGTCCATATGCTTTCATATATATTTTATTTCTAATAATAACAACTTCATAAGCAATGTTTTGTTTTGTAAAATTTATATAGGAAAAAGAACTTAACTAGAGTACACCATTATTTAATTAGGTGAGTTAGTATTTAAAGCCAGGGCAGTCTTATTTCATAATCAATAGAGAAAATTTCTTTGTGTGAAACATGAGAAATTTTCATGAAGTGAAAAAGTCGTTCACTGAGGCCTGACCTCATTATTTGCTCCCAACTTCAATCTATGAGCCAGGCAGGATGGCATAAAGGCCAAGTCCTGATCACTGTTTGTTTTCCAGAAGAGACTGATAAAGTCACCTGATCAACCGTGCAACTCCATGTTCTCAAAAGAGTGTGAGATACTAGATTAAATTGTTCCTACCCATAAATCTTAAGCTTTAGCATTGAAAAATAAAGCTAAATAATGCATCTCAAATAATCATTAAATATTATAAGGCCAATCAGGAAGACACAAAATGACATATTTGTTTAAATACACTCAAAGTGAGAGGTATCAATAATCAAGGATATCCATCCTCACAGAGGAAGAACTTTACCCAGGCCTTGTAGATCAGGCAGATTTCCAGCAGCAAAGGGAAGAAGATAATGTGCTAAGCAAAGTTATTAACATGTGTCAAGTCATGGAAGGGACAGTAAAATGGAGAGTTGAGGGGGGGGGCGGGGATTGAGGAGACCAAACTTGTGAGAGCAAAGATATGTTCAAAGAAAAACTGGTAAGTGAAGCTCTACCTCACCTGAATAGGATGTGGCCAGCTTCAAAAGGGTCCTGAAAGAATCGCAAGATTTGTCTGCTCTTGATTCCCAGCTAAACTTTGTAAGTTCTGCTTTTTAGAATGTGATGGGCTTGAGGCCAATGTATTCCTGCTCAATTTCAAGGCAAAACACCAGCCCTTGGTTCCCAGATGTGTACGTGGGATCAAAAGAAAGACTTGAGAGGAATCTTGAGATGTGTGTGTGTGTGTTAGTCACTCAGTTGTGTCTGACTCTTTGCAACCCCATGGACTATTGCTCACCAGCCTCCTCTGTCCATGGACTCATCCAGGCAAAAATACTGGAATGGATGGCCATTTCCTTCTCTAGGGAATCTTCCAGACCCAGGGATCGAATCCACATCTCTTATCTACCTACATTGGCAGACTGGTTCTTTACCACTAGCACCACCTGGAAAGCCTCTTTGAGACTTGAGGGAAGTGAAAATCTTACATCACAAACCGAACTCCAACTTCAAATGACTTTCCTATTGTTGATGGTAGATTTGTAAGATCATAAGTTCCTTATGCTCAATTATTCTTACAGCTGCCTGACATATAAGAGTTCATTTGTATAATTGGTGGTATTGGCATGATACAAATAAATGAAAACAGGTTTTAGAAGTATTGAGACTTGGGGTCAAATTCTAGCTCTAGCAGTTTCTAGTTGTTTAAGTTTGAATGAGTTAAATTATCTCACTGAGCAGTCAGCTAACTCATCCATAAAATAGCAATTTTACTAACTATTTCATGGAGTTTTCTAAAAATTAAATATAGTATTTATATAAACGGCTTGATAAATGTTAGGTATTCAGTAACTGTGACTGTCCACAATAATGACCACATGCTTTTGCTATATTTCTGGAAAATTCATTTCCTGTATGTGGCTTCTGTTGTGTATTACAGACATTCTGTTTTTACACATTCCTAAAGGGGAGGTTTATTGTAAGACTGTTGATGAAATTGACCTTGGACTCAAAACGAAGTAACATTTAGGTCATATACCCGGTCTTAGAAAACATGTACTTTTCATACCTAGTTTTAGGTATAGTAACAGTTGTGACTTAGTGTGCTTATTCCAGGATCACAGGAATAATATCTAGGTCAACATTGAGATAAAGAGGTGTGTTTTTTGTTTGTTCTACCAAATACAGATGTGTTCTTGATTTTCTCATTGTTTTTGCTGGGTTATTGGAATTTTTAGTTCTTTCATGACTTTTTTCTGCCAGTTAATTTCCTATATGGATAACTCTGAGGAATTAAAATAATTAATGATAATGATGATGACATAAATAATGGCAGTAGCAGTTTATATTTACAATATTCTATGTTGCCTAAGAATTCCACCTGCTTTTGTTATCCACTTATATTAGCAGGTGAGTTTCTTCACCTAAGGTATAAGAACCTAAAGGATTTAGGATTTAGTGACTTAAGATCAGAAAGTGAAATCAGTTACAGGAGCAAGATAGAAACCTAAATCACTTGAAGAAAGAATGTGTGTGTATGTGTGTGTGTGTGTGTGTGTGCATGCACGTGCACCCATGCAGGGGCTCATACATGTGCAGTGGAGATGAAAAAATAAGTAATTCCTAGAAGGAAGTTGATAACTGTTGCTGATACGCAATATAAGCTACATTCAGGCTTCTTTTGCCCTGATTTGGGGGCAGTTCAAAATGTTGTGAGCCCTCTGTCAGCTGCCTCTTATTTCCATAACTGGCTGGCTTTTGAAAACAGCCAGGCACGTTGGATGGATATTTGTGCATGTGTTGACAATTCTTAGGAAGAGCATAACTTCTACTCTTTATTCCTCTGGAGTCCCTGTACCTAAGATTTAGCTGGACAATTGTCACTTAAATATACTGCAGATTCTTGATGAAAATTTACAAGTTTAGTTAAAATGTTCCTTGCTACTTAGGGAGCAGAAATGGCTTAAACATCAAAAAGCCTTATTTACTTAGCACACTCAAAATATTCAACAGATAATTTTTTGAAAAGAAAAACTATCACAAAGCATAATTGTAATAGAATACAGCGCATAATTGGTTAAATCACAGGAACTGAGTGGCGGAGTGAAGGGATGAATGGCATTCTGAGAATCCAGGCTGATTCTTTCTGAAGAAAAGAATTCCACCCTGAAGGATCTGGGTCCCAGGCCATTGGAAAGTTTCTGAGATTTCTGGACTTTGGTTCATTTAGAGGAGTCTGACTTGCCAGTCAGTGGCATGCTATGTTTAATGCTTTCTTCTGAAATTCACACTTATGTGATGTTGGTTTCATTCAGTTACAGTCTCTGCAAACGCTTCTTTCACTGCTTGTGTATCTGCATTTGCCACTGTAGGGTTTTCCTTCCGTTTCCCCCTTGAGTGCTTTGGTTTAATTTCTTTATTTGCTATGGTTACCTCTTATTCCATGCCATCTGTTAAGCTACCAAGATGGCCTGTGCTAATGGAGGATTGCTTGCTCATCACATCAACACATCTCTGGTACATTTTATCCTCTAGATATTTCCTATAAAGTTGATTATAATTATGAGAGCTCATGATTCTATTGAAAAAAAAATATGTACATTTATCCTTTCTCAGTTAAATTGTAATTTTTTTTTAGGTTTCAAATTTTCCTGGAAGAAACATAGTATATGGATCAATATATATAAAATGCCTTGCTTTATTTCAGTGTTCTGTTTTGGGATGGAAAATAAGAAATTAGATCTAGCTTAAGGGGAAAAAAGAACACTGCATAATTAGCAGGGTTTTCCATTGACTAAGGAAAAAAAAAAGAAATATAAACAGGAAAGTATAAAAGTGATTTATTTTTAAAATGAACACTTTGCTAAAAATGCAAAAGAACTGGGAAAGGGGAAAGAGAGGCCATTGATGAGATCTATAAATCTAATAAAGGCTGAAAAAGTCCAGGAAACTGAATTGTCAGATAGCACAGTCAGGTCCTAGGACTCCCAGGGGTTAGGCTTATGAAAATGGGGCCAAATCAATGTTGAGGTAAATGACAGAGAGCTGCAAGGTTTACACTGGGTTTGGATGAGTCAAGAATAGGAATGAGCTGTGGAAAATCAGGAGAGTCGAGTTCCTGTTCCTGTTCTCATAAGCCAGATGCTCATTTTCCTCAGTTCGCTTCCCCATTAGATTTAGTTAATAACTATTGATTCCACAGTTACAACATTCTATGTTCTGAGTTAGGTTCTGAGAACTTAGCAGTTAATAAAACTATAATGGTCCCTGATCTTCAGAAGCTTAATTTAAAAAGGAATATGAAGAAGGAGACGGTGGGATGAATGGAGAAAGTAGCGTGAAAATATATACACTTCCCTATATAAAATAGAAAGCCAATGGGAATTTACTGTATGACTCAAGGAACTCAAATTGGGGCTCTGTAACAACCTAGAGAGGTGGGAAAGGGTGGGAGGAAGGAAGGAGGTTCAAGATGGAGAGGACATATGCATACCGGTAGCTGATTCATGTTGATGTATGAAGAAACCAACACAGTATTGTAAAGCAATTATCCTCAATTACAAATAATTTAAAAAAATAAAAAGGAATATAGATAATGAACAAATAAGGCACAAATTAACAATTGAAGTCTGTACCTGGTAAATAGGGGAAATATAGGCTTATGCAGATTATAACAGTTATCAATAATGGGAGAATCAGAAAATGCATCTCTAAGGAAGCAACATTTCTGAAGGATGATGAGGTATTTCCCAGATGAAGAGGAAAAAAGCATTGTCCCAACCAGGGGGAACATCTTGTGTAAAGACTCTGAGATAGAAAATGTTTCATATGCTTGAGCAACCGAAAGAAGGCCAGGTGACTGGAGGATGACCAATGGCTAGAAGGAGATAGAAAGCTCCAGGTGAGGTGAAGAAACAAACGGTGTAAAAATCACTTAAGGCTTTATAGACATGATACAATGGTTTTACTTTCTCCTAATTATAATAGCCACCAAAAGATTTTAAGTGGGACAATGACAAGATTATATTTGCATTTAAAGAAGCTCATTTGGGGCTGCAGTTTAAAAAGTATTTTGGAGTCAGACAAGTTCTTGTCACAAATTAAGTTACAGGTCTATTTAGGAGGCTACTGGGCTGTATGATACAGTGGTTACATGGATGAGAGTTAAGGAATAAAATAAAAACAGAAGAAGAACAGATACTTGAGATACAGAGTTAACAAGATTTTGTTTCATGAGCTGCCACTGTAAAATATTAAGAATGAGTTTCACATTTCAGAACTGAGCATCTAAGAGGATCCTATTTACTCTTTGAGACTAGAGGATTAGAGGAGGAAAACGTGTGTGTGTGTGTGTGTGTGTGTGTGTGTGCGTGTGCGCGTGTGCACATGCACGTGTGTGTGCGTGTGTGTGTGTGTGTAGGGAGCAACGGGTGTAGCATGGGAAGAGATCAAGGATTTATTTGTGATCTGTGATGTTGGAGGGGCCTGTGAGTTATCTAAATGGAGATGCTGTGGGCTATTAGATGGGTCTAGAGATCAATGCTGGAAATCTAAAAATGTATTAAATACATTTAAAGGTATTTAAAGCCACATGACTTGTTGAAACATCCAAAACAATGCCTTTAATTACTATTATATTCAGAAGCTGGACATTCAGAATTAACCATAATATTCAGGAGTAGAAAAAAGAGACTGAGAAGCTGTGATGAGAAAAAATAAGTCCAAGTCCAGGAGAGTGTGGTATCAGAGAAGCCCAAAGGAGAGGGGTTCCTTGTAGGATGAGGACTGAAATGTGGAAGTCGTTACTTATTTTAGCAAGAGTTGATGAAGTCGAAACAGAGGGTTTAGAAGCCAGTCTGGAGTCCGAGAGAGAAAAGGAAGTAAGAACATGGAAAGAGTTAAGTGTAGAAGCTTGGCAGTAAAGGGAAAATAGAGTAGAGAGATACAGCAATCAATGTAAAAAGATGTGGAGTGAAGGAGGTTTTCATTTTTTAAGGAAGATTTTGGGACACTTTGGCAAGCTGATGTGAATAATGGAGTAGAATGAGAGAGATATAAAAGGAGAGAAAAAGACTTTGAGTAAATGAAGGGTGATAGAACTAACAGCTAAAATGGATGCTTTGTGTTGGTAAGTTTTATCTTTGTTTCTTGTAATAAGGCAAGATCATATGAGTGAAGATTCAGAGTTTGTCACACCTAATGGCAAATGGAGAAAGGATTCTCTGCTGGCTTATGTGTTTTCTAATTTGAGACCTGTCAATAGCTAAAGGTAAAGAATAAACAAAAGTCTGGTTGACTCTGATAACATGATCAAAATGCCTTTCTCTTGGTTGAGAATCATAATTAAGTCACGATATGAACAGAAAAGGGACATAATTTATCCCAAACGTATGATTTTACAGGTAACTAAACTGAAGCCCACAGAGTTAGCACTGTAGAACCAGGACAAGAGTCAGGTCATCTAATTCCTGGTCTAACACTATTTCCACAGACACCTCAAGACATCAAGTATCCTTAAAATAAGTGTTCAGCCAAAAGGATAATAAAGTTATCTGGCTACTGCCCCAAACTGAACAGGAATGATCTCAAATCACTGGCACTGCTAACTATCATGGAGATGTAATAATTACTTTAACAGATTTCAGGAGTTCCCTCCCAGTTTGGAGTTTCAAGGAAACAGCTTTCCATAGAAATTGTAATGTGTTCTCCCTGGTGCTTTTCCAAAGTAACTGGGAAATTAATCAAAGCTAATTTTTAGAAGTTACTAGCATTTCCAAACCCACAAAAGCTAGTGATCAATTTAGGTAAGTAAGCAGAGTGCCCTTAAGAAGACTTTAAAAACAAAATCCAAAGCTCATTTGCTCATTTTTCAAGCTTTACACATTTGAAGAGCTTGGAAAGGGAATGCCAAACTCCTATAGTTCTAATATTTTCTGTCTGAGGCTTTTCTTTTTAATTCAAACATCTAGAAATCAAAATTGAGATTTAGTACACAGTTTGCCTGAAGCAGCTGGAAACAATATGTGTGTGTGCACACACACATATAATGTCTTGATCTAACACTGTTGTAAGAATTGTCAAAGTATTTTGTAATGATAAATTCATTTAAAGGGACACACACACACACAAAAAAAGGGGGCTCTTTTTTGTAAATATATCCTTGGCCATGAATATAGTACAGTGTACTTACTAGTGATAGGATAAGCTGTGTTTTCTAGTGTGACATTAAGAAATTAAAATATTATGAAATATTAGCAATTTTTGCCACCTTTTTACCCCCCGTTACTAGTAGTCGAAGAAAAAATTTTCTCAAAGGAACAGTTTTTTTGAAGAAAGAGGTGCAACTTTAACTGGTGATTTTTTGCTGATGTCTTTTCAGCTAAATAGTGTCTTATAGGGCTACTTAGGAGTTTATGAAATAATAAATTGAAAGTATCTACTGCATTGAAGATTCAAGTTTGGCAGACATCATGCAACAGGTTACCAGGAAAAGTGGCCCAATAGAGAGCAAAGAGTCTCTAGAGCTCTAACATATGGAAATGAACTAATTTAGGAAATTATTGTATCGCCTGGGTGATATTTGGGGTGGGGCAAGGCAGGGGGTGGGGGGACTTGCTTTTCTTTTACTTGGGACCATAGCAAGAATTAGGTGTTCTCTAGATTTAGAGAGCAGCTACTAGCCGCATGTTGCTACTGAGAACTTTAAATGTAGCTAGCCTGACTTTATATATATTAATAAGTATAAGGTACACACTGGATTTCAAGGACTGTATATGAAAGAACATGAAGTATCTCAAGTTTCTTAGAAGTTTGATTTCATGGAGAAATAATAGCATGAATATATTGAATTAAATCATTAAAATTTTCACCTTTTTAATATGACTATTGTGCTCAGTCATGTCTGACTCTTTGTGACCCCATGGACTGTAGCCCACCAGGCTTCTCTGTCCTTGGAATTCTCCAGGCAAGAATACAGGAGTGAGTTGCCATTTCCTACTCCAGGGAATGTTACTATTAGAAAATGCAATTATGTATCGACCCACATCTGTGGCTTACATTAGATTTCTATTAGACAGCTCTCATCTAGATACATTTTTCTAATTAAAAAAAAAATGTCATTAGCTGGTCAAGAGAAGCTCATGCTTTGTCTGCCTAAAACATGAACTATAGATGAGGAAAGTCTTTAAGATAATTTGAGTTATTAGTGAATTGGGAAGGCTGAGTTGGCTGAGTTGTCTGGTAGAGATACTAGAAACAGCCAAAACGGACACTTAAATTGCCTGCTCCTATGACACAAGCCTTTTGGCCTCAGGTTTTTAAATGGTGAAATCAGACTCTGTGTGACTTTTTGTTAAAGGGATTTTAAATATGTTTTTGGGGAGGAGAGGCTTTTCCTACTTCCTGTAATAACCTGAAATCCATTTTTTCATTTATCTATTCAACAAATATTCAGTGAATTTTTTGTATGTGTGAGGTCCTGTTTTAGTGCTAAAGTTTTAAAGATTAAAACATAACATTTGAACTCAAGAAGGAGTTCAAGAACTTTTAGAATGACAGATATATAGTGGACAATTACCATAAAATATAATCAGTGCATCAGCGTTACAACAGACATGAGTATAATATTTTTGTTAGATCCTAGCTAGGAGTACATAGATGGATTGAAAGGCTTCACAAATAATGGATCTTTATATTAAAAAAAAATAATTTTCCAAAAGGAGAAAATATTTATTGGCGCTTACCATGTGCCACAGTCAAGACTAAGCACTAGCATGTGGGTTGTCTCTTAATTCCACATGTTCTTAATTCATGTTATATTAGTCTCCTCATTCTTACAGAAGGAGGGAGAATGTCTTTTTATTATAAATGAAAGTTTATTATAAATGGTATTTTCAGTGTCAGAGAGCTGTGATATGTGTCATGGTAGATGCTGGAGAAACAGCTGGTACATACGTTCAATACTGGAGAAGTGTCTGCTTAAAATGAGTGGAGGAAAAACAAGGTTGCTGAGATTACTGATCAGAGAATGTCTGAGGAGGGAGAACAGCACAAAGCCCATCCAATTAAACTCTTTCCTTTTAAAGATGAAGCCCAGAGAATTCAGTTGACTCACCTAATATAATTAAATGACAAAGGAAGATTGAATGAGAGCCTAGGGCTTCTGTTCTGAAGTGCACACCTTCCCTGCTTCCCTGACCCCCTATAGTGGATGGTCACAGCTTCCCTGCTGGCTCAGTGATAAAGAACCCTCATGCAACGCAGGAGACCTGGGTTTGATCTCTGCGTCAGGAAGATCACCTGGAGAAAGGAATGGCTACTCACTCTAGTATGCTTGCCTGGAGAATTCCGTGGAGAGAGGAGTCTGGCGGGCTATAGTCCATGGGGTCACAAAGAGTAGGACAACAACTGAACAACTAACACTTTCACAGCTTGTTAAACCCATGACTACAGGAAACAATTCTCTCAGGAGCAAGCTTTGATAACAATGCATCATTTACTGCTCATTGTTCACTGCAATTTTTCAGCTTGTTTGTACTCAATTCCTTTCTGTATTCTACTGTTTAGAGTCACAGTTACAATATTGATAATTTTTCACTGATTTCTCCAATTTTGAAATCCTGATGATTTTCTCTCCTCTTTCCTTGCTTTGCTGAATACTTGTTCCTTTAACAGAAGAACAGAACTGGTCTTACTGAGATAGTTGTGCTAATACTAATATAGGGCTTTAAGATATACACAGGACCTTGAGCTTCCCAGGAAATCAGCTTGACATAATTACTGGTCTTACTTTAAATGAAGTGCTTTGCTGAGAATCTGAAGATAGATAATTATCTGGACTCTGGATTCAGGGGCTTTATAGCTGGTGGGAAAATGTATGTAAATATTAATAATAACAGATATTGGATACATATTCATCTAAGTGCATTACCCCTATTATATTATCTAATATTTATAGCAATTCTATGAAGTATATTCTCTTATGTATCTAATTAAAGGGAAAACTGTGGCAAAGTATTTAAATAACTTTCTCAAAGTCTCACTGCTGGAAAATGATTGGAGCCATGATGCAAACCCAGCCAACTTGATTCTAAAGCAGTCATTCTTAATCTCTAAACTAACTGACTCCTACTCATCCAAATAAATACAGAATGCAGAGTATGAATATTCTGTGAATACAAAAGTGAACTGGGAGACAGATGACCTCAAGGAGGATGTGTTTTGGTGGCAAAGTCTGGGAAAAAAATAAAGTAGGGAGAGCTTGATGGGAGGTGAGGAGAGAAAAGCATTTCAGGTTGGTGGAGACATGGTCTGTGGAGAGCTTGAGGGTGGTAGAGGATGTTGGTTTCAGAGCCCAGAATGTTCAGAAAGAAGAGAGTCTAAAGAGATTGGCTTGAGCTGTTAGAAACCTCAGTATTATACTATAGGATGTGAACTTACAGTTTTAAAGAAATGGACAGGTACTAAAAACGTTTTAAAGGTTTTGAGGAAGGAAACAACAAGAATTGATGTATTTTAGGAAGAATCACCTTAGAAGCAGTTTGAAGAATTAAAGCCTGGGGATTATGACAATCTTTTGTGTTAAAATTTGGAATCAAAATGAAGATAATACCAATAGGAATGGAAATCAAAAGGGCATATGTGAGCTTTATGGAGTTAAATGATAACAAAACTTGGTGGGAAGCAGGTTATAAAAAAATGAGGGTAGAAGAGATTGGAAATTAAGGCTTCTTTTCTGCCTGAGTTGAAGAGAATGAGAGAGTTTCCCTGAGATCTGGAAAGCAAAAATGGAGGCATATGTGGAAGGCAAGAAAACAAAATTAAGTTTAGACAAGTTGTGCTTTGTTAAGTCATTTATTCATGAAATACGCATGCATGAGTTTACAATAGACTTTGTGTTATATCCTCGAAATACAGTAAAGAACAAGAAGATAAGGTCCCTGCCTAGAGGACACCTACAGTCTATGGTAGGGAGACAGACAGTAAACAAATAAATATAGAAATAAGTATTTAATTACAGGGCTACAAAGGAAGGATGCCATCAGACCTTCATGGGAACTGAATCCAGAAAATTCAGGAATCCTTCCATGAAGTACTAATTTAAGCAGTTAGGTAATATTTAAATCAGGAATAGTCTTCAGCCAGTCTGAGAAGAATGGCCTGATTTCAGGCTAAGGAAATAGCATATTTCAAGCCGTTTCCTTGAGTGGGAAGGGATCTGATAAATTCCAAGAAGTTAAGAGAGATACCAGTGAAGGTTGACACTGTAGAAGAAGGCAGATCATGAAACACTTTGTAAACTATATAAAGAATTTTTTTTTTTTACTTTTTCTTAAAAAGGCAATGTGATAGCATTAACCGATGCGAAATGTGAAAGAAACAAGTTCAGACACGAGTGGATTTATGAAGGCAAGGTGAAAAAGACAATTTAAAAGTTTTTGCTGTAATACTGATGAGAGATGATAGTGGTTTGAAAGAGAGTAGAAGTATATTCTGGAGACAAAAAAAAAAAAAAAAGTGTGGCTCACTGACTCGTGGTACATGAAGGTAGGAAGGAGGTGTCAGTAAGGCCTTCCCAGATGTCAAGAATGAGAGCTGAGTGCATGTCTGTGCTATTTCCAGAAGTGAGAAATATTGGAAGAGAAAAACATTTTCAGGGTGAAGATGACAGGGTGAAGCTTTCAGGAGAATACGCTCACGGTCTCACAGTATTTTCAGGGGAAGATGATTAGGACATTCTGAGTGTAAAGCATTTTCATGAGACACCTTAGCACCTAGTTCTTCTAGTTGTCATCATTCTTAGTTTTTCACATTGTGGCCCCCAGTAGTTCTCAGGTCATATCATCATCAGATGTAGGCCAGTAGAAAAGATGGTCTGCTACCTGGCTGATGAAACGAAATGTCTAACTTCATTCTCTTTTTCTCAGTTGACCTTACTTGTATCTTGTGGTCACATCTAAGCAATCACTGTGACAAGAGGACAGAACCTGCTAATTTGTTAAACCTGGATCACAGGTCTGTAGGGGATGAGAAGCACATGCCTAACAGTGAGGGATGGATGGTATTCTCGCAGAAAAATGAAGTGTAATTGCCGGAAGGTGGATAAATACATTCTGAAGAGCAAAATAGCAGCTTTCTACCACCACACATAATAAGCAATGCCGTGCTGCTGCTGCTAAGTCGCGTCAGTAGTGTCCGACTCTGTGCGACCCCATAGACAGCAGCCCACCAGGCTCCCCCATCCCTGGGATTCTCCAGGCAAGAACACTGGAGTGGGTTGCCATTTCCTTCTCCAATGCATGAAAGTGAAAAGTGAAAGTGAAGTCGCTCAGTCGTGTCCTACTCTTAGCGACCCCGTGGACTGCAGCCTACGAGGCCCCTAAGGAGCATTAAAAAGAGGTGCTTAAAAGTAAGAGGACAGCTGGTGAATTCAATGTCATGGAATCCAGTGAGGAGAGACCATTTAAAAATGAAGGAATGACCAATTAAGTGGCACTGATAATCTTTGAATGGGCAACTTTAGTGAAGTGTGGGAGTAAAGCTATATGGACTACTTTATTTATACAACACATAATTACTTAGAACTTACTGACTGGTGGGCTTCCCCAGTGGCTCAGTGGTAAAGAATCCACCTGCAATGCAGGAGGTACAGTTTCTATCCCTGTCTCAGGAAAATCCCCTCAAGGAGGACATGGCAACCCACTCCAGTATTTTTGCCTGGAGAATCCCATGGACAGAGGGATCTTTGAGGCTGTGGTCTATGGGGTCTTAAAAAGAGTTGGACCTGGCTGAAATGACCGAGCACACACTGATTGTTAAGCACTATGGTCAAGCACCTTGCTCTTCCATTCCAAAAATTTAGTATGTGTGTAATATAAACCAGGTCCCATGCCAGGTTTCTGGTGGGAGTAAGGTACTTTGTTGATGTTCAGTTGTGACCCCATGGACTGCATCACGCTAGGCTTCCCTGGCCTTCCCTATATCCCAGAGTTAGCTCAAACTCATGTCCATTGAATTGATGATTTCCTCCAACCATCTTATCCTCTGTCGCCCCCTTCTCCTCCTTCCTTCAACCTTTCCCAGCATCAGGGTCTTTTCTAGTAAGGTGCTGGTGGTAGTTATAAACCAGAATAAAAAATAGTCTCTTCCTTGAAGAGCTTACTGTCTAGTGATATAGATAACAAATGTATAATACAAGAGAAATATAATAAGGACCATGAAAAGAGGTACATAAAGTAACTATGAGAATTCACGGGGAAAGAAGATGGAATCACAACTGCTGTGATTAGAGATGGACCCTGGAGTATAGGTAAGAATGAGAAAATTTTGTTAGCAGAGGAGTAAATACAGGCAAAAACAATAAACTGAGAGTTCCCAGGGATTATTAAGTTTGCTTTGGTTGTTAGGATATCAGTAGGAGATCAGCTCACAAATTAGGTTAGAACTATCCATCTGGGCCCTCATGACAGGGTGAGAATTTTGTGGAGAGTGGCTTCCTCCAGTGGAAAGGAAAAAAAAAAAGTGTGAGGTACTAAAAATCATGCTTAGAAAGAACTTCAGATGACACCGGAGAAACAGAAGGCAAAGGGACTCTCCGGAAAGCTCTTAGATAATCCAGGGGAGGATGGGAAGGGCCTGAACAAAATCAGAGGTTCATTGTGAATGTAGAATTAATAGCACATGGTCATTGATTTGATAAAAGTGATATGGGAAGGAGGAAAAATCAGAAGTGCCTCTGAGTTTTAAAGAATAGTATTAAGAGTGATAGAAATAGTAAAGTGATGAATGAAAGCAGACTGAAGACTCATTGTGTGAGTATCTCTGCTGAATCTCTTTCATTGATGTCCACGTGTCTGGTTGTGAGCACACTGAATTGCACAATGATTGTAAGCTGAGTGAAAAACAGATGAAGCTTTCATGATGATCAATATCATAAGTTATTCTCTGGTCTCTTGGAACATGAGCCCACTTTACACATGACATTTTATTTCAAAACATCATGTTCAGAAGGGAATATTGTTGGCAACACTTAGAATACTGCCCTTGCATCAAATAGAAATTAGTACTTTTGATAATTACTTACTAGAATGTAGTCCACGGACAAACTCTGAAGTGTTGTTCATTGCAGCTCAGCATATCAGGACTAGAACTCTGAGAGAACAATAGTGCCCTGAGTACATACTGATTTGATGTGTGTTTTCATTCCAATCGCAAAGAAAGACAATGCCTAAGAATGCTCCATCTACCACACAATTGCACTCATCTCACACACTAGCAAAGTAATGCTCAAAATTCTCCAAGCCAGGCTTCAACAGTACATGAACCATGAACTTGCACATGTTCAAGCTGGATTTATAAAAGGCAGAGGATGGCCAACATCCTTTGGATCATTGAAAAAGCAAGAAAGTTCCAGAAAAACATCTACTTCTGTTTCATTGACTATGCCAAAGTCCTACTGGGTGGCCCACAACAAACTGGAAAATTCTTAAAAAGATGGGAATAACAGACCACCTGACCTATCTCTTGAGAAATCTGTATGCAGGTCAGGAAGCAGTAGTTAGAACTGGACATGGAACAACAGACTGGTTC
Source organism: Capricornis sumatraensis (assembly GCF_032405125.1). Taxonomy (NCBI): domain Eukaryota; kingdom Metazoa; phylum Chordata; class Mammalia; order Artiodactyla; family Bovidae; genus Capricornis; species Capricornis sumatraensis. Next base: position 33,237,651 of record NC_091073.1, on the reverse strand, counting down.
CAAATCGGGAAAGGAGTATGTCAAAGCTGTATATTGTCACTGTGTTTATTTAACTTATATGCAGAGGGCATCATGAGAAAGGCTGCGTTGGAGGAAGCACAACCTGAAATCAAGATTGCCAAGAAAAATATCAATAACCTCAGATATGCAGATGACACCACCCTTATGGCAGAAAGCAAAGAACTTAAAGAGCCTCTTGATGAAAGTGAAAAAGTTGGCTGAAACTCAACATTCAGAAAACTAAGATCATGGCATCTGGTCCCATCACTTCATGGCAAATAGATGAGAAAACAATGGAAACACTGACAGACTTTATTTTTTTGAGCTCCAAAATCACTGCAGATGGTGACTGCAATGATGAAATTAAAAGATGCTTGCTCCTTGGAAGAAAAGTTATGACCAACCTAGACAGTATATTAAAAAGCAGAGATATTACTTTGCCAACAAAGGTCCATCTAGTTAAAGCTATGGTTTTTCCAGTAGTCATGTATGGATGTGAGAGTTGGACTATAAAGAAAGCTGAGCACCAAAAAATTGATGCTTTTGAACTGTGGTGTTGGAGAAGACTCTTGGGAGTCCCTTGGACTGCAAGGAGATCCAACCAGTCAATCCTAAAGGAGACCAGTCCTGAATATTCATTGGAAGGACTGATGCTGAAGCTGAAGCTCCAATACTTTGGCCACCTGCTGCGAAGAACTTACTCATTGAAAAAGATCCGGATGCTGGGAAAGATTGAAGGTGGCAGGAGAAGGGGACAACAGAGATGGCTGGATGGCATCACTGACTCAATGGACATGAGTTTGAGTAAACTCTGGGAGTTGGTGATGGACAGGGAAGCCTGGGGTGCTGTAGTCCATGGGATTGCAGAGTCAGACACGACTGAACGACTGAACTGAACTGAACCCACATCCATAAAGGGGCAAATATACATACAGTTTTGGCATAAGACAAGATTTTATGATAAAATAATATCAAAGAATGGATGTATAATTTTTTTATAGTTCCTATCAGGAATTCAGACACTGGACTATACTCATCAATTATAATACTCAGAAGTATTATTATTTTAACAATTATGAATACCTCCAATTGCTTATGGTTTATTGGGTATTAGAAATTACACTAAGCATCAAACACACCATAAGCATTATGTCATTAATTATTTTAAAACCACTGCAAGATGAGGATTGAAGAAGGCAATGGCAACCCACTCCAGTACTCTTGCCTGGAAAATCCTATGGATGGAGGAGCCTGGTGGGCTGCAGTCCATGGGGTCACTAAGAGTCGGACACGACTGAGCAACTTCACTCTCACTTTTCACTTTTCTGCATTGGAGAAGGAAATGGGAACCCACTCCAGTGTTCTTGCCTGGAGAATCCCAGGGACGGGGGAGCCTCGTGGGTGGCTGTCTGTGGGGTCACACAGAGTCGGACATGACTGAAGTGACTTAGCAGCAGCAAGATGAGGATATCTGTAGTAGTGTATCCATTTTATTAATGTGTGTGCATGCTTAGTCACTCAGTCATGTCCAACTCTTTGTGACCACGTGGATTGTAGCCATTAGGCTCCTCTGTCCATGGGGTTCTCCAGGCAAGAATACTGGAGTGGGTTGCCAATTCTTCCTACAGGGGAATCTTCCCAACCCAGGGATTGAACCCAGATCTCCTGTGTCTCTGACATTGCAGGTGGTTTCTTTACTGCTATGCCACCTGGGAAGCCCATCAATTTTACAGATGGGGAATTGAGATTCAGAGTTAAGGTAGTTGCTATAAGTCTCACTAACATGTGGCATAACCAGGTTTAAAACCCATGTTTTCCTGACTCCAAAGTCTGTGCCCTTAACGCTATACTCCATCCATTTTTTCCAAGCTCTGGCTATATAAAGCAGCACTGGTTCTATACCCCAGACCTTAGTGAAGAGCACCCATTGGTTAATCATTTCCTAGAATGAGGAATGTCTTGAAACATAAACACAGCTCCAACAGTTCCTCAGGGTGGCTGGCAGTTCAGCTTGAAAAGGCATTGCAGATACCTTTCTTCCCCTTGTAATTCTCTTCTGTCAGCTGACACACAGCCATCATGCTGTCTTGTCAAGAGAACTAGATTATTTTTTCTTCCAATATTTGTGTTTCTTCTTCATGTCATTTAACAGAGAAACCATGAAACCTGCGTTTCCCTAATTCTTCACATTAAAAATAATAATAATAACCATGATATCTTTTTCCTCAAATTAGATGTTCTTATTTTTTTCCTCCAGAAATCAAACTTAAAATTGCATTTCATTTTTCACAATTCCCCTCAATTTCTCCCAAGTATTACAGTTAGTTCTCACAGACACTTTTGGAAACAAAACATTATTCAAGGAAATGAGCATTGGGAAATTATAACCTCTACAACAAATATTTAAAAAGAGCATAAAACACATTTCTCCCTCAGAGCTTCTGAAGCTGTATCTTGGTGATAAATTGTGGAAGCCCCACTTTACTTCTGAGAGATTAATGTTACTTTTATTGAGCTGTGTAAAGTATAAAACTTTAAAATTATTGGATTATGGGTAGTGTTTGTTTAAAACTTCAAAACATTGTAAGGATTCCCAGGTAGCTCAGAGGTAAAGAATCTGCCTGCCAAAGCAGGAGACACTGGAGACGTGGGTTTGATCCCTGGGTCAAGAGTATTCCCAGGAGAAGGAAATGGCAGCCCACTCCAGTATTCTTGCCAGGAAAATTCCATGGACAGAGGAGCCTGGTGGACTGCATTCCATGGGGTCGCAGAGAGGCAGACAGACTGAGCACAGACAAGCATTGAAGACCCCATATGTTTTCATCTGTTATTCTGTTTGAGTGCAGAATGGCCTGGAATAGACAAAGAAGGCCAGAAGTATCTATCACCCAACAGCAAATTTCCATCCATTTAAGATTGCTAAATGTTAATTATTCTGCAATACAAATAACAATAGGTAAGATAAATTTATGGACCAGACAGAAGCCCCCCAGGCTCCTCTGTCTATGAGGATCTTCCAGGCAAAAATACTGGAATGGGTTGCCATGCCCTCCTCCAGGGGATCTCCCCAACCCAGGGATCAAACCCTCATCTCTTGCATCTCCTACATTGGCAGGCAGGTTCCTTACGACTAGAGACACCTTTGCTGTTGTTGTTCAGCCACTCAGTCCTGCCTGACTCTTTGTGACCCCATGGACTGCAGCATTCCAGGCTTCCCCATGCTTCACCATCTCCAGGAGTTTGCTTAAATTCATGTCCATTGAGTTAGTGATACTATGCAACTATCTTGTCCTCTGTCATCCCCTTCTCCTCCCGCCTTCAATCTTTCCCAGCATCGGGGTCTTTTCTAATGAGTTGACACTTTGCATCAGGTGGCCAAAGTATCAGAGCTTCAGCTTCAGCATCAGTCCTTCCAATGAATATTCAGGATTGATTTCCTTTAGAATTGATTGGTTTGATCTCCTTGCAGTTCAAGGCACTCTCAAGAATCTTCTCTAACAAAACAGTTCAAAAGCATCAATTCTTTGGTGCTCAGTTTTCTTTTTGGCCCAACTCTCATATCCATACATAACTACTGGAAAAGCTGTAGCTTTGACTAGACGCACCTTTGTTGGCAAAATAATGCCCTGCTTTTCAATATGTTGTCTAGGTTTGTCAGAGCTTTCCTTCCAAGAGCAGCCTTTAATTTCATGTTTGCAGTCATAATCTGCAGTGATTTTGAAGCCCAAGAAAATAAAGTCTGTCACTGTTTCCATTGTTTTCCCATATATTTGCCATGAAGTAATGGGACTGGATGTCATGATCTTTGGTCTTTGAATATTGAGTTTTCAGCCAGCTCTTTTACTCTCCTCTTTCATCTTCATCAAGAGGTCTTAGTTCCTCTTCCATTTCTGCCATAAAGCTGGTGATATTTGCATATCGAAAACTATTGATATTTCTCCTGGCAATCTTGATTCCAGCTTATACTTCCTACAGCCTAGCATATTGCATGATGTACTCTGCATGTAAGTTAAATAAGCAGAGTGAGAATTTACAGCCTTGATGTACTCCTTTCCCAATTTGGAACCAGTCTGTTGTTCCATGTCCAGTTCTAACTGTTGATCTGCATGTAGGTTTCTTAGGAGGCCAAAGTAATATTGTATTCCCATCTCTCTAAGAGTTTTCCAAAATGTGATGTGATCCACACTGTCAAAGGCTTTTGTGTAGTCAATGAAGCAGAAGTAGATGTTTTTTCTGGAATTCTCTTCCTTTTTCTATGATCCAATAGATGTTGGCAATTTGATATCTGGTTCCTCTGCCTTTTCTAAATCCAGCTTGAACATTTGGAAGTTATCCATTCAGTATTGTTGAAGCCTGGCTTGGAGAATAGTATTACTTTGCTAACATGTGAAAGGCATGTGCCTGGCTTGGAGAATAGTGAGTATTACCTTGCTAACATGTGAAAGCATGCACCTGTGCAGTAGTTTGAACATTCTTTGGCATTGCTCTTCTTTGGGACTGGAATGAAAACTGACCTTCTCCAATCCTGTGGCCACTGCCCAGTTTTCCACATTTGCTGGCATATTGAGTGCAGCATTTTCACAGCATCATCTTTTAAGATTTAAAATAGCTCAAATGGAATTCCATCACCTCCACTAGCTTTGTTTGTAGCGATGCTTCCTAAGGCCCACTTTGCACTCAAAGATGTCTGGCTCTAGGTGAGTGATCACACCATTGTGATTATCTGAGTCATTAAGATCTGCTTCGTATAGTCCTTCTATGTATTCTTGCCACCTCTTCTCAATATCTTCTGCTTCTGTTATGTCCATACCATTTCTGTCCTTTACTGTGTCCATCCTTGCATGAAATGTTCCCTTGGTATCTCTAATTTTCTTGAAGAGATCTCTAGTCTTTCCCATTCTATTGTTTTCCTCTATTTCTTTGCATTGTGCACTGAGGAAGGCTTTCTTATCTCTCCAAGCTCTTCTTTGTAACTCTACATACAAATGGGTTTATTTTTCATTTTTTCCTTTGCCTTTCACTTCTCTTTTTATCTCATCTATTTGTAAAGCCTCCTCAGACAACCATTTTGCCTTTTAGCATTTCTTTTTCTTAAGGATGGTTTTGATCACCATCACCTGTACAGTGTTACAAACCTCCATCCATAGTTCTTCAGGCAATCTATCACATCTGATTCCTTGAATCTATTTGCCACTTCCACTGTATAATCATAAGGGATTTGATTTAGGTCATACCCAAATGACCTAGTGGTTTTCCCTACTTTCCTCAACTTAAGTCTGAATTTGGCAATAAGGAGTTCATGATCTGAGCCACAGTCAGCTCCCAGTCTTGTTTTTGCTGACTGTATAGAGCTTCTCCATCTTTGACTGCAAAGAATATAATCAATCTGATTTCAGTGTTGACCATCTGGTGATGTCCATGTGTAAGTTGTCTCTTGTGTTGTTGGAAGAGGGTGTTTTCTATGACCAGTGCATTCTCTTGGCAAAACTCTTGTTAGCCTTTGCCCTGGTTCATGTTTTACTCCAAGGCCAAACCTGCCTGTTACTCCAGGTAGCTCTTGACTTGCTATTATTGCATTTCAGTCCCCTATGATGAAAGAACATCTTTCTTTGCTCTTAGTTCTAGAAGGTCTTGAAGGTTTTCATAGAACCCATTCAACTTCAGCTTCTTTGATGCTAGTGGTTGTGGCATAGACTTGGATTACTGTGATACTGAATGGAAACAAACAGATCATTCTGGAAACAGACGGAGATCATTCTGTTGTTTTTGAGATTCCACCCAAGTACTGCATTTCAGATGCTTTTGTTGACTACAAGGGTTACTCCATTTCTTGTAAGAGATTTTTGTCCACAATAGTAGATATAATTGTCATCTGAATTAAATTCGCCTATTCTACTCCATTTTAGTTCACTGATTTCTAAAATGTCGATATTCACTCACCATCTCCTGGTTGACCACTTCCAATTTACCGTGATTCATGCACCTAACATTCCAGGTTCCTATGCAATATTTTTCTTTACAGCAGTGGACTTTACTTCCGTCACCAGACACATCCACAACTGGGTGTTGCTTTTACTTTGGCTCGGCTTCTTCATTCCTTCCATAGCTGTTTCTCCACTCTTATTCAGTAGCACATTGGGCACCTACCAACCTGGGGAGTTCATATTTCTGTGTCATATCTTTTTGCCTTTTCATCCTGGTCTTGGCATTCTCAAGGCAAGAATACTGAAGTGGTTTGCCATTCCCTTCTTCAGTGGACCATGTTTTGTCAGAACTCTCCACCGTGTCCTGTCCATCTTGGGGGGCCCTATGCAGCGTGGCTCATAGTTTCACTGAGTTAGACAAGGCTGTGATCCATGTGATCAGTTTGGTTAGTTTTCTGTGATTGTGGTTTTCATTCTTTCTGCCCTCTGATGGATGAGAAGAGGCTTGTGGAAGCTTCCTGATGCGAGGGACTGGCTTAGGGGAAACCAGGGTTTTCTTGCTCTGGTGGGCATGGCCATGCTCAATAAATCTTTAATCCAATTTTCTGTTGATGGGTGGGACTGTGTTCCCTCCCTGTACTTTGGCCCCAGGCCAAACAATGATAGGGGTAATGGTGGTAATGGCAGCCTCCTTAAAAGGTACTTATGCCAGCAGTACCACCTAATAATAATGAGAGACACCAGTGATCTGAAAATCTGCTGGAAAGAAATCCTCTCCTGGATAAAATAAGACCTGCCAATATACATTGTTTCTTAGGCAGTTCCATTGCTATCAGAGAAGGAACATTCTGGAGAGAGTGTTCAGAACATTCAGGAGAGAGTGACCAGGAGCAGGGCTGAGGAGCCAGAGCTTGTTTGCCCCTAGAGGAAACAGAGTTAATGGGGTCTTTGTCTTAAAATGTGGATAGTGGGATGATACCACAGAGATAAAGCCCTCAGGCTTACTGAAAGAAAGAACTCTCTGACAAGTTGAGTCACTTAATGATGAAAAAGGCTGATTCTTGATGGAACAGATTGATCCAAAACTGTAAACACTTTTGTCAAGCAAGGGATGCAAATAGTAGAATTATGTTGGTTGGGCATGTTACGTCCGAATGATGCACTAACATCCTAGGTTTCAGAGCAACAGATTGAGTTTAGACCCAGTAAATAGGAGGACTGTTTGTAAGCGTTGTTTACTTGGAAGCAGGAAGATAAACAAGAGAAGATCTGGAGGAGGTGTTCAGGAACACAAAGCTCACAAAACGCCATGACCTCCTCTTTCACCAGAAACAGAGCTCTCCAGGACGCTGAGTACTGTTCTGGATTATCACCAAGGGTTCTAATATATATATATATATATATATATATATATATATATCAATAAAATGGTGTTTTCCTATATGGGTTCTAATTTTTTTTTCTTTTTGCATGTAAAACCCACCCAAGTTGTAACTTGAAATTTAAATTGATGCCCTTCAGTACTTTGTGACCTAATTCAAATATATCATTCAGTTGGTGGGGACTTAAAGTCAAGGAGGGAAATGCTTTGACTACTTCCTTCCGTAACCAGTCCATCCTAAAGGAAATCAGTCCTGAATATTCACTGCAAGGACTGATGCTGAAGCTGAAGCTCCGATACTTTGGCCACCTGATGCGAAGAACTGACTTATTTGAAAAGACCCGGATGCTGGGAAAGATTGAAGGTGGGAGGAGAAGGGGACGACAGAGGATGAGATGACTGGATGGGCATCACTGACTCGATGGACATGAGTCTGAGTAAGCTCTGGGAGTTGGTGATGGACAGGGAGGCCTGGCGTGCTGCAGTCTGTGGGGTCACAAGAGTCGGACACGACTGAGCGACTGAACTGGGCTGTATCACACTTTATCAGTAGATCTTTCTCTGTCTTTAAGAAGCTCTCCCATCTTATTTTCCATCTTTTTCCTGTTCATTAATTCCTCTAAATGCTAAAGTATTAGACTATTTTGTATGACTTTACTGTACAGAGGGGCTTCCCAGGTGGTGCCGTTGTAAAGAATCTGCCAGCCAATGCAAGAGATGCAGGAGACACAGGTTCAATTTCTGGGTCAGGAAGATCCCCTGGAGAAGGAAATGGCAACCCATTCCAGTATCCTTGCCTGGGAAATCCCATGGACAGAGGAGCCTGGCAGGCTACAGTCCAGGGGGTTGCAGAGTCGGACACGACTGAGCACACACACGCTGTAGAGAATTGGGAAAATGCAGAAGAGGAAAACTAACATTGAAACCACCAAAGATTCCACCACTCAGAGATCGGTGGTAGTGGTTTAGCGGCTAAGTCTTATCCCACTCTTGCAACCCCATGGACAGAGGAGCCTGGCAGGCTAAAGTCCATGGGATTCTCCAGGCAAGAATACTGGAGTGGGTTGCCATTTCCTTCTCCAGGGGATCTTCCCAACCCCGGAATTGAATCCATGTATCCTGCATTGTAGGCGTATTCTTTACCAGCTAAGTGACAAGGGAAGCCCACTCAGAGATTATTCACTGCTTGTATTGTGACATATTGCCTTACCTTCATATGAAAATAATAATGTTTGTAATATAAGCAATGTGCATAAATTTTTTGCTTTCCACTGTTTGTTAAACTTAAAATAATGTTATAACCTATGCCAAGTAAACCCAGTTTTAAAGACTAAAGTTCAGTTCTTTGGTCCAGTGTTCTGCTTCCAGATGGTTTCATACATTTACTTAAGACTAATATTATCTATACCTCCTAAAATATATTTGCTTTCAGTTCAGTTCAGTCCCTTAGTCATGTCCGACTCTTTGTGACCCCATGGACTGGAGCACGCCAGGCCTCCCTGTCCATCACCAACTCCCAGAGTTTACTCAGACTCATGTCCATTGAGTCAGTGATGCCAACCAACCATCTAATCCTCTGTTGTCCCCTTCTCCCCCTTCCCTCAATCTTAACCAGCATCTGGGTCTTTTCAAATGAGTCAAAGGCTTAGGGGAAACCAGGGTCTTCTTGCTCTGGTGGGCACAGCCATGCTCAATAAATCTTTAATCCAATTTTCTGTTGATGGGTGGGACTCCAAAGGATTGGAGTTTCAGCTTCAGCATCAATCCTTGCAATGAATATTCAGGACTGATTTTCTTTAGGATGGACTGGTTAGATCTCCTTGCAGTCCAAGGGACTCCCAAGAGTCTTCTCCAACACCACAGTTCAAAAGCATTAATTCTTCGGTGCTCAGCTTTCTTTATAGTCCACCCATCACATCCATACATGACTACTGGAAAAACCATAGCCTTGACTAGACAGACATCTGTTGGCAAAGTAATGTCTCTGCTTTTTAATATACTGTCTAGGTTGGTCATAACTTTTCCTCCAAGGAGTAAGAGTCTTTTAATTTCATGGTTGCAGTCACCATCTGCAGTGATTTTGGAGCCCCCCAAAAATAAAGTCCATCACTATTTCAACTGTTTCCCCATCTATTTGCCATGAAGAGATGGGACCAGATGCCATGATCTTAGGTTTTTGAATGTTGAGCATTAAGCCAACTTTTTCACTCTCCTCTTTCACTTTCATCACGAATCTTCGCTTTCTGCCATAAGGGTGGTGTCATCTGCATATCTAAGGCTATTCATATTTCTCCTGGCAACCTTGATTCCAGCTTGTGCTTCATCCAGCCCAACATTTCTCATGATGCACTCTGCATATAAGTTAAATAAGCAGGGTGACAATATACAGCTTTGACATACTTCTTTCCCGATTTGGAACCAGTCAGTTGTTCCATGTCCAGTTCTAACTGTTGCTTCCTGACCTGCATACAGATTTCTCAAGAGGCATGTCAGGTGGTCTGGTATTCCCATCTCTTTCAGAATTTTCCACAGTTTATTGTGATCCACACAGTCAAAGGCTTTGGCATAGTCAATAAAGCAGAAATAGATGTTTTTCTGGAACTCTCTGGCTTTTTTTGATGATCCAATGGATGTTAGCAATTTGATCTCTGGTTCCTCTGCCTTTTCTAAAACCAGCTTGAACATCAGGAAGTTCACGGTTCATGTATTGCTGAAGCCTTCTTTGGAGATCTTAGCAGAGCATTCCAACTTTCTACCTGACTTCAAAATGTCTTCTTTAACAAATAAACTGATATCTTTTTGTCTCTACATCAGAGAATTAAGCATCCTTAGAATTTTGACTTTTCTTTTTAATCTTGAAACTTAAAAGTCTTTCATAACTGCTTCTTTCCTTAGACATGCTTGTACTGTTACCAGAGTCAGCATGAGACAGTGGAGAGTGTGCATGACATAGCGGCTCCCGGTTCTGTATTTGAATCCTGATCTGGCAACGCAGGAGACTTGGGTTCAATTCTAGGTCAGAAAGATCCCCTGGAGGAGGGCATGGCAACCCACTCCAGTATTCTTGCCTGGAGAATTCCATGGTCAGAGGAGCATGGCGGGCTGCAGTTCAGGGGGTCACAAAGAGTCAGACACGACTGAGTGACTAAGCACAGCACATACATTTTATATATTTCTGCCATTCGTTAACTTTATATACCATCCAAACATAGCTTGGAAAAGATCACATATTTCTCTCAACTTCAGGTTCTTCTATGTAAAATAGACTGGTTTTGTGAACTAAAACATGTTTAATATTTCTTTATTACTCTAAACCAATGTGAATAAGTTAATAAGTCAATGTTTGTATTAATAAGTTTCCTTCCACTTATGTTTTGATGAAACCTCCTATCTATTCTTACCTAGCTCTGTCATCATCCTGTTTTGGTCAGCTACACAATAAGTACCTTGAAAACTATAAGGCTGAACAGAGGAAACTTCTCTATGTAGTAATTATGTATAGTCTTTATTCTAAAGGGAAATCAAAGGACTTTTAGGAAGGCAGAAGGACATCCAAATAATGTCCAAGATATCATTATAATTATCGTAAAGCTACATCGGAGAATAACTGATAGAAATAAATTCATTCCATGAGAAGGTTAATTAATTGAAGGGAGAAAGTTAAAAAAAAAAAAAAAGGTCACTCCCAGCTAAAGACCAGTATTTCTGTTGTAAATTGAAAAACAATCCTGTAAATTAATTGGTAGCTGCTGCCACCAAGTGGTAGGAAAATATTTGTTCAAAGATAAGGCTCCAATAGCCTTTAGGGGGAAAAGCTTCCTTATCACAATTTAGTAATTAACCGTGGACCTGAATTTATTTCATCCCTTCCTATTGCATAATAACCACCCAGAACCTGATCTTCATTAGATGCTCATCTGTCTTTGATTTATATTACCACACTACCAAAGTATCTTTCTGTTCAAAAAGAAAACTTAAGGCTTATTTTGCTGTCTGTCCCAGGAGCTTTCTCCAATACAGAAAGAAAAATATAAACACAATGAACACTGAGAGTTGGGATAAAATCATGATGGAAAAATCCTACTGTAGTTCAGAAAGATGGATACTTGAGCTTTGCCACTTACCAGATATATGATGTGAAAAAAAAATTAGTCATAGGATCTGTTTTCTTAATTGACTATGAGGATTTGATTACATGATATATATGTGAAATGTTTAGCCTAGAGACTGATATCCTCCAGTGCTCAATAAATGATGACCAGTTCTTTTTATTACTATGACTGTTAGAGTACATTATAATTGTATGACTATATACAACATTTATGGGCTTCCCTGGCAGCTCAGATGGTAAAAAATTTTCCTGCAATGCAGGAGTCCTGACTTTGAGCCCTTGGTTGGGAAGATCCCCTGGAGAAGGGAATGGCAACCCACTCCAGTTATTGTTGCATGGAAAATTCCATGGACAGAAAAGCCTGGGGGGCTACAGTCCATGGGATCCCAAAGAGTCAGACACAACCGAGCAACTAACACCACACTACACTACATTGCAGTATAGTATTATCCTGTACTATCTCCTTTCCCTAATCCTAAATAAATGTTTATTGTCATGACAGCTAGTAATAATATAATTCAACCCAGCCCTAAAAAGTTTTCGGTTAAGAAGATAAAGGGTTTCCCAGACGGTACTAGTAGTAAGGAACTCACCTGCCAATGCAGGAGACATGAGGGATGTGGGTTCGATCCCTGGGTCAGTTTGGAAGATCCCCTGGAGAAGGAAATGGCAACCCACTCCAGTATTCTTACCTGGAAAATCCCATGGACGGAGGTGCCTGGTGGGCTACACTCCATGGGATCACAAAGAGTCGGACTTGACTGCCTGACTAACACTTTCAAAGAGAACAAGGGTGAAAATACAGGAATGCAGAAATATTCATTCAGTCTAGATCTGGTGGTTTGTCCTTCCTGCTGAGGTTGTATTACATTTTTGGACAGATATTAATGGATAGGAGGTTTTAGTAATGTTTAAGAAAGTGGCCTAAGATACAAAATCCCTATTTGATGCCAATTATAATGTTATACACTAGAAACCATAGTCCTCTATTATTAAGCTTAAATAAAATGGTAAAAATAGCATGGCTGTTTTTCCAGTTACAGTAAATGGTTGTCTGGCATTCTATATTCAGTAACCTCAAGTAATCAGTCAGTTTATACATTGTCTTCAGTAACTCATGACAATAAATAGGTCAAGGCACTGAGGAGACTAAATGTCTTCTCTTTCCTTAAAGACAGCATGGTGTCACATGTTTGTCACTGAGCTCCAGTTCTTTAAACGTTGACCATCTAGCCATGCAGTATATTTCTCTCACCTAAAATGTCACTACGTTTCTTAGAATCCTACTTCAAACTCTTGTCAAAGCTGTACCCACTAGTTCCCTGCAACCCAAGAGGTGGTCGTACAGTCACTCCACCGAACATTTCTAGAGGGACCTCATTAATGTTATGAGGAAGCCTAAGCTTACTCTGTGGACAGGTCTGTTCATTAGAAAATATTTCCTGGTAATGCATGGAAATCTCCATCCATATTTACTCATATCCATTATTCCTGGCTCTAGAATTGAAATCTAAAAATAATAGGCAACATTTTAGGCTATGGTCATTCCCAGAGAGGCTAAAGGTCAGAATTTTGAATAGTACTAGCTTCACCGTATAAATATGCATATCCTACAGTAAGAAGGTACCTGTTCTGTGTAACTTACCTTTCAACAACCATGCAGTGTCATGGATGGGGATTTTAATGGTCTCAGCAGTTTAAAAGAAATAAAAATTAAGATCCTCTGAGTTATCTGATTTATAAAAACTCTGACTAGAATCAAATGAAATGCAAAAGAGTCATCATTTTTATTAAATCAATTCACAGAGTAATCCAAAGGATGATTTCAATTGGGAGCAGATGACCGCAGAAGTGGCCTCTGGCCCTTTGTCTCCTAAGACTGGATCTGCTTTTGGAATCATCAGTATGGGGTCCTTCAAACAGGATGTGGGATGGAACCCAGCCTACATATTAAATGAGTTATGTACAAACAAGTGGGCCGTTTCCATGCATCTCATAATTTCTTTGCTAATTTTGCTCTTGTATCCCTTTGTTTTCTTTTTTTTTTTTAATCAAGTTCCTTTGAAAACATCAGCTTATTTTAGTTGTGTTGGGATAAAATCCAAAGGAATTTGTTTTATGCTAGGGTTTGTTTACAACTGGGCTGGAGATACAGCTGGAAACCTCAAGCTAAGGATGATAGTGCCTTTGAGGGAAAGAGAAGAAATTTCAAGGAGAGGGGTAAAGCTGAAGTGGTAGTCATATTTGTATAGCTGTCCTCCCTATCATGGAGATTTCTCTTTAAAAACTTTCCCCTGGGAACATTTTATGACTTGTCTGTTTTGACAAGGTGTTTCTAATATACTCGAAGCAAATGTGAAATGGGGTGGAGTGTACAAGAAGAGATGATTTGGGTACCCCGATTTTCAGTTTTCATTGAACTTCTGCCACTGACTTCCTGTATAATTTTTTTTTTTTGGCATCTTATTCCTCTATCCACAAAATGGAAATATTAGGAGTTTTTTCAGCCTTCCCAGAAATACTGGGAGAGAGAACCCAAATAGTAAGTGTTGCAAACTTCTGAAAAAGTAAACTGTGGAAATTTGAGGATTTATACCAACAGAATACTTAAGAAACTGTTTCCATTTGGGGTTCTCTAACAGGAATCAAAATAAAGAGACTGGATGATGAGGGTAAAGGTTCATCTGCTTGGAAACTGTCTTCCAGTAAGGCTTGGTCTTTGAACTGAAGGCTATTGATGGGCAGTGCAGCATTTAGTATCTTCTCCAAAGCCTATAACCCATTTTTTTTAGTGCTCCAAAATTATTTCTTTTGCCACATTATTATTTCTTCCTGTAATCTTTGTGGTGTTTTCAGTAAAAGCATACCTTAACTCCAGGAAATAGCAAATCTATCAGGCTTAGCTTTTCTGCTACTTGAAGAGCCATTACCTGGTTGTCTGGCTGTATTGAGAGTTTAGGTTATATTTTTATTCACAGTGGTATCATAATACCACAAAGACATGTAAGTGTCCCTGCCACTGCTGGCATAATAAACTTGCTGAGTAATAAAGAAATGAATCAGTGGATGACTTGATTTAAAATAATTCGAAATTATTTTATGATGGTCTTCTTTATCCAGAGAAAGCTGAAAGCCATCCCATTTATAGCATAAATCAATGAAGCTCAGAAACCACAATTCAGAACTATTCAGAAGCCATTCAGAAACTCGGCATCTTCCCTGAGTTTTCTATTAGCTTAAGTTAATAAATCTTCTCTACCATATTACACTTCAATTACAATGATTCCTTCCAAATTGTGGTCTTCAAAAACCTCACTCTCCAGATTCATTTCCCAGAATCCCTGAACAACCTGAATCATGTTCTTATGTGATCTTGTACTTAAAATTTTTAAGGCAATGAAAAATGTATAATTTTATCAATTTTATAAGTTTCCTAATGACCTTTTTTGAGAATTGCTGTACAATTGATGTACAAGTCTCCCTATTTACCTTGTCAAGGTTTTAGGGCTCTCTGGGAATCGAACTGAACCAGGTATAGGAAAGATGTAATGCATGATTGCCATCATTTAAAACCTGTTTGAAGTTAACTAAATAGGTGTGTGGAGAGAAGGGACACTTCACCTTCTGAACTCATTAATAGCAACTTATTGATAGTGCTTTGCAACTCATTGGTTACCCATGGTTTATGAAAACACCTTATTTTAGTTCACTCTTTCCAGGCTTGCAAAGTTCATAGTCCTTTTATGTATACTGAAACATTCTGGCATAAATATATTGAGGAATAAAACTGTAATTTCCTAATTGATCCAAAATATTCATTATGAGAACTGTGGCGAACAGAATGCCTGGCTGAGTAATATAAACTATAATACTGAACCACAGAGTGGAATAACATTCTCTGTGTTTATTGCGCAAGATTAATCAACTGCTCCAGACTCTCTTAAAAGAGAGAGGGAAACAGACAAACAGGTGAACAGAGGAAGCTGGGCAAGAAAAACTTCCCTTTTGTTAATGCCCTGTAGAGAAGCAATTCTGTCATTTCTTTGAGGCTCTTTGTGGAATACTGATAGCCCCACCTTCACTTCAGTCTAAGTGTTCTGATCACTAGAAATGATTCACCTTTAAGGGCAACACGGGGGGGGGGGGGAAGCTTAAAAGACCTTACAAGCCCAAATATACCACCATTTCTTGATGGGAACAATGAATCTTGCAACGATAAACCACTTCAAGCTTTTCATGCAAAGGCATAAAGTATCTACAGTAGGCTCTAGAGAAAGCAACATCACCTTCCTCTCCCAGTGGCTGATGATATGTATGGACAAGACACTCTTACCCCCGCTAGAATTCTTCTGTCAACTGGAAGCAGCTTGCTCTACCTTATAAGCCTAGGGGGTCTTCAGAGTCTGCTATTAGACATCCGTTCCTGCTCCCCTCAGGGCTGTCACTCCTGTGCTAGGTTCCAGAGCTGGCCAGCTCCTGGTTGGGTCTGCTCATCTAAGCCAAACTAGGGAGTTAAACCATTCTTTTGATTTTACAGCTAAGGTTCTCAAATTATAGGAAGGGTTAACAGTTACCTTGGAATTTACCCAAGATATGGATTTTTTTAATCCTATACCACCAAAATTTAATTCAAGAGGGGCTCATGACTGCATTTATAACAAGTATATCCATGTTACTAGATAAAAATGGTTTATGGTTCTTATTCTTGGGAAAATTCTTGCCAGTGCTTTGTAACTCAGGTCATTTGGGCTAAAGTGTGTCCAGTTGTTAAGACAGCCAAAAGCATATTCTCAAAGACTGTCCTTGGAGAAGAAAAAGGGTGTGGTGTGAGCAGTTTTATATAGTGCCTAAATCCAAACAGTGTTTGGGGAAAACTTGTTACTTCAAGCTAGATAGATACATTTTCAGATGAGACTTTTATGTGAAACATATGTCCTTAACTGGGGAGTGCTCCCATTACTTTGAGTGAGATCTTAACAAAGACCTTTTGTAGTAGAGTCCATAAAGTCAAGATTATTTTGAATATGATAAGCCCTAAGGTTGGATGAAGCTGATTTTAGGGATCCTACTCTGCCTGCCATTGTATTCTTTTTCCCCAAAAGAAACACAAAAAGATAGTCTTGCTAATTACATACCTTTAGTCATAGGCATTTCAAGACGGCCTATTGCTTCTAATCGGAAAGTGAGATACTCTTTAAGCTTAAGAATCTCTGCTTTCAGACAAGCTTGGCTTGCCTGTATAGTACCTGATGGCTTAACCACAGAATAACAGAGCAATTGACCTGATGATGGTTTAAAAAATTGTGTTCTTATCATTTGAAGTCCTGAAGCTTTCTGTGATGTCCTTTCATTGTTTTTCATTATTTGATCTTGACTGACTGAAAAGTGTCTGTACTTCTAGAAGAAAATTTCTGAATGGGATTGAGATAGAGTCCATTAAGATTAAAGGATAGCTAAAGGGGAGATTTAAATAGCTCAACTGGAATTTCATCACATCCACTAGCTTTGTTTGTGGTGATGATTTCTAAGGGCCGCTTGACTTCCCATTCTAGATGTCTGGCTCTTGGTGAGTGATCACACCATTGTGATTATCTTGGTTGTGAACATCTTTTTTGTACAGTTCTTCTGTGTATTCTTGCCACCTCTTCTTAATGTCCTGCTTCTGTGAAAGTGCAGCACTCAATATGCCAGCAAATTTGGAAAACTCAGCAGGGGCCACAGGACTGGAGACGGTCAGTTTTCATTCCAATCCCAAAGAAAGGCAATGCCAAAGAACGCTCAAACTACCACACAATTGCACTCATCTCACACGCTAGTAATGCTCAAAATTCTCCAAGCCAGGCTTTAGCAATACGTGAACTGTGAACTTCCAGATGTTCAAGTTGGTTTTCGAAAAGGCAGAGGAACCAGAGGTCAAATTGCCAACATCTGTTGGATCATCAAAAAAGCAAGAGAGTTCCAGAAAAACATCTATTTCTGCTTTATTGACTATGCCAAAGCCTTTGACTGTGTGGATCACAATAAACTGTGGAAAATTCTGAAAGAGATAGGAATACCAGAACCCCGACCTGCCTCTTGAGAAACCTGTATGCAGGTCAGGAAGCAACAGTTAGAGCTGGACATGGAACAACTGACTGATTCCAAATAGGAAAAGGAGTACATCAAGGCTGTATATTGTCACCCTGCTTATTTAACTTATATGCAGAGTACCTCATGAGAAACGCTGGGATGGAAGAAGCACAAGCTGGAATCAAGATTGCCAGGAGAAATATCAATAACCTCAGATATGCAGATGATACCACCCTTATGGCAGAAAGTGAAGAGGAACTAAAAAACCTCTTGATGAAAGTGAAAGAGGAGAGTGAAAAAGTTGGCTTAAAGCTCAACATTCAGAAAACGAAGATCATGGCATCTAGTCCCATCACTTCATGGAAAATGGATGGAGAAACAGCGGAAACAGTGTCAGACTTTATTTTGGGGCTCCAAAATCACTGAAGATGGTGATTGTAGCCATGAAATTAAAAGATACTTACTCCTTGGAAGGAAAGTTATGACCAACCTAGACAGCATATTAAAAAGCAGAGATATTACTTTGCCAACAAAGGTCCATCTACTCAAGGCTATGGTTTTTCCAGTAGTCATGTATGGATGTGAGAGTTGGACTGTGAAGAAAGCTGAACAATGAAAAATTGATGCTTTTGAACTGTGGTATTGGAGAAGACTCTTGAGAGTCCCTTGACTTCAAGGAGATCCAACCAGCCCATCCTAAGGAGATCTGTCCTGGGTGTGCATTGGAAGGACTGATGCTGAAGCTAAAACTCCAGTACTTTGGCCACCTCATGCGAAGAGTTGACTCATTGGAAAAGACTCTGATGCTGGGAAGGATTGGGGACAGGAGAAGAAGGGGACAACAGAGGATGAGATGGCTGGATGGCATCACCGACTCGATGCACGTGAGTTTGGGTGAAGTCCCAGAGTTGATCATGGACAGGGAGGACTGGCGTGCTGTGATTCATGGGGTCTCAAAGAGTCGGACATGACTGAGCAACTGAACTGAACTGAAAGTTGAGATTAGACCATCATCACTCAGAATAGTTTACTATTGATCAGATCAGTGGATATGGATAGTAGCATTCACTTGAAAGTACTGAGGCACTGTCCAGATTCTTAATTCACCAAAGGGGAAAAAACTGTTCTGGGTCTATACTGAAGCCAAGCTTGGTGTTCTGAGAGAAAATGAATCAACAGCTAGGATATACACTCCTTGGTAACTTTCCTAAATCTATTTCTCTCTTACAAAACCAAAAGTACAAATTCATGTAATGTTATACATAAATTATCGTGCAATTAAAAATTAATCAAACATTTTTAAAGAACACACTTTTTCATTCCAGAAGCACCTTATCATCTTTAAAAAGAATCTTCTGGTAATTATCACTCAGTTCCAAGGTATTTTGTTGTTTAGTTTCTTATTTTTATTTTTGTAGCAAGGTCTACTTATACTGACATCTCTAGACCATCTGAGGCTTGATAAGGAAATTTTTGAAACCCACAAAGCTAAGTTGTGACATTTAAAAAGTCCACACATCTAAATTATTTTTTTAGAGAATTAACCTAATCTGATCAAACATGAGTATTTTGAAATAAATTTAATTGGAAATAAATTATGTTTAATTGGAATTTATTCAGTAAAAAACTAACTGCACCCAGTTATACATCTTGCAGTTGTTGATGTTGTTCTGTTGCTCCCTTGTGTCTGACTCTTTGTGACCCCATGAACTGCAGCACGCCAGGCATCCCTGTCTTTCACCATCTCCTGGAGCTTCTTCAAATTCATGTCCATTGACTTGGTGATGCCATCCAACCATCTCATCCTCTGTCATCCCCTTCTCCTCCTACCTTCAATCTTTCCCAGCATCAGGGTCTTTTCTAATTAGTCAATTCTTCGCCTCAAATGGCCAAAGTACTGGAGTTTCAGCTTCCGCTTCAGTCCTTCCAATGAATATTCAGGACTGATTTCCTTTAGGACGTACTGGTTTAATCTCCTTGCAGTCGAAGGGACTCGCAAGAGTCTTCTCCAATACCACAGTTCAAAAGCATCAATTCTTCTTGCTCAGTTTTCTTTAGTCCAACCTCCCCATCCATACATGACCACTGGAAAAGCCATAACTTTGACTAGACAGATGATGGTCAGCAAAGTAATGTCTGCATTTAAGTACACTGTCTAGGTTTGTCATAGCTTTTCTTCCAAGGAGCAAGCATATTTTAATTTCATGGCTGCAGTAGCCATCTGCAGTGATTTTCCAGCCCAAGAAAATAAAGTTTATCACTATTTCCATTTTATCCCCATCTATATGCCATGAAGTGATGGAACCAGATGCCACAGTGTGTGTATTTTGAATGATGAGTTTTAAACCAGCTTTTTCACTCTCCTCTTTCACCTTCATCAAGAGGTCTTAGTTCCTCTTCACTTTCTGCCATAAGGCTGGTGCCATCTGCATATCTGAGGTTATTGATATTTCTCCCAGCAATCTTGATTTCGGCTTGTGCTTCATCTAGCCTGGCATTTTGCATGATGTGCTCTGCATATAAGTTAAATAAGTAGGGTGACAATATACAGCTTGGCATGCTCCTTTCCCAATTTGGAACCAGTCTGTTGTTCCATGTCCAGTTCTAACTGTTGCTTCTTGACCTGCATACAGATTTCTCAGTAGGCAGGTAAGGTAATCTGGTATTCCCATCTCTTTAAGAATTTTCCACAGTTTATTGTGATCCACACAGTCAAAGGCTTTTGTGTAGTCAGTGAAACAGAAGTTGATGTTTTTCTGGAATTCTCTTGCTTTTTCAATGATCCAGCAGATGTTGGCAATTTGATCTCTGGTTCCTCTGCCTTTTCTAAATCTAGCTTGAACATCTAGAAATTCTCAGTTCATGTACTGTTGAAGCCTGGCTGGAGATATTGAGCATTACTTTGCTAGCATGTGAAATGAGTGCAACTGTGTAGTAATTTGAACATTCTTTGGCATTGCCCTTCTTTGGGATTGGAATGAAAACTGATCTTTTCCCATCTTGTGGCCACTGCCCAGTTTTCCACACTCGCTGGCATATTGAGTGTAACACTTTAACAGCATCAGCTTTTAGGACTTAAAATAGCTCAACTAGAATTCCATCACCTCCACTAGCTTTGTTCATAGTGATTCTTCATAAAGCCCACTTGACTTCACACTCTGAGATGTCAGGGTCTTGGTGAGTAATCACACCATCATGGTTATCTGGGTCATTAAGATCTTTTTTGTATAGTTCTTCTGTGTATTCTTGCCACCTCTTCTTAGTATCTTCTGCTTCTATTACGTCCATACCATTTCTGTACTTTACTGTGCCCACCCTTGCATGAAATGTTCCCTTGCTATGTCTAATTTTCTTGAAGAGATCTCTAGTCTCTCCCGTTCTATTATTTTCCTATATTTTTATGCATTGTTCACTTAGGAAGGCTTTCTTATCTCTCCTAGCTCTTCTTTGGAACTCTGTATTCAAATGGGTTTATCTTTCCTTTTCTCCTTTGCCTTTAGTTTCTCTCCTTTTCTCAGCTATTTTAAGGCCTCTCAGACAACCATTTTTCCTTTTTGCATTTATTTTTCCTAGGGATGGTTTTGATCACTGTCTCCTGTACAGTGTCAAGAACCTCTATCCATAGTTTTCATGTACTCTGTCTCAGATCTAATCCCTTGAGTCTATTTTTCACTTCCACTATATAATCACAAAGGATTTGATTAAGGTCATATGAAAAGGCCTAATGGTTTTCCCTATGTTCTTCAATTTAAGTCTGAATTTTGCAATAAGTAGTTCATGATCTGAGCCACAGTCAGCTCCCGGTCTTGTTTTTGCTGGCTGTATAAAGTTTCTCCATCTTCAGCTGCAAATATAATCAATCTGATTTCAGTACTGACCATCTGGTGATGTCCATGTGTAGAGTAGTCTCTTGTGTTATCAGAAAAGGGTGTTTGCTATGACCAGTATGTGCTATTGGCAAAACTGTTAGCCTTTGTCCTTCTTCATTTTGTACACTAAACCCAAACTTGCCTGTTACTCCAGATATCTTTTGTTACTTTTGCATTCCAGTCCCCTGTGATGAAAAGGACGTCTTTTTTGGGTGTTAGTTCTAGAAGGTCTTGTAGGTCTTCATAGAACCGTTCAAATTCTTAGGCATTAGTGGTTGGGGCATTGACTTGGATTACTGTGATACCGAATGGTTAGCCTTGGAAATGAACCGAGATCATTGTCATTTTTGAGATTGCACCCAAGAACTGCATTTTGGACTCTTTCCTTGACTATGCCCACTAATCCATTTTTCCCAAGGGAGAAATGTACTACCCACACAGTAGTAGATATATAGATCATCTGAATTAAATTCACCCATTCCAGTCCATTTTAGTCCAGTGATTCATAAAATGTGATGCTCACTCTTGCCATCTCCTGTTTGAATACTGCCTGTTTATCCTGATTCAAGGACCTAACATTCTAAGTTCCTATGCAGTATTGTTCTTTACAGCATCAGACTTTACTTTCACCACCAGATACATCTACAACTGGGTGTTTCCACTTTGGCTCAGCCTCTTCATTCCTTCTGGAGTTATTTCTCTGCTTTTCGCCAGTAGCATATTGGACACCTACTGACATGGGGAGTTCATCTTTCAGTTCCATATCTTTTTGCCTTTTCATACTTTTTATAGGGTTCTACATCTTGGAATTGGCTAAATTTTTGCCCCTCCTCAGCATACTGTAAATACATTCATGCATCCATACTAATTCATTCATTCAGTTTGAAATTCCATTATGTCATCTAGAAACTTTATTTCAATAGCACAGCTTTGTCTTAGGAGCTGGCAAAGTCAAATATAAAAATAGATGATCCTGGGTTGAGAAGATCCCCTGGAGGACGGGATGGCAACCCACTCTAGTATTTTTTTTGCTTCCCTGATGGCTCAGCTGGTAAAGAATCTGCCTGCAGTGTGGGAGACCTGGGTTCAATCTCTGAGTTGGGAAGATCCCCTGGAGAAGAGAAAGGCTACCCACTCCAGTACTGTGGCCTAGAGGATTCCATGGACTGCAGAGACCATTGGGTTGCAAAGAGTCAGGTACAACTGAGTGACTTTCACTCACTCACTCTAAGAGTACCCATAATGGCAAATGAAATAATACATCCAATTCCATTTTTGTAGTAATATGAGGTTCAAAGCTGTTTTTCTGCTGTGTTATTTCTTTTCTTCATTGACTTGCCCATTATGGAGGAAAATTCCCTTTTTCAATCCACTATTTTTCTAGAGGATTAAGAGATATCAAAATGCTTTTAAAAATACAAATATTATTTCATCTACTATTATGATTAAGTAGAAATACAAAACCTTTCCCTAAATAAAGATGAGATATGGTGGTCATTGAGGGTGAAGCTGTATTTACTTTAATACACAGTGGTTTGACTCATCATATTTAACTGAGAATAAAACTACATCCAGCCTTCAATCACAGTTCTCCATGATAGGTTTCATTTATTTCAAAAGGACTGAACTCAATCCTTGTAAACTGCTCTGTGGCATTTCTGGATCTGTGCCTGAAAGCTCTGACTGCGGCAGGTTCCAAACTCAGTTCAACATGCAAAAGCATCCTTGTGTAAAAGCAGGCAAGATGATGGCCTTAGTGTTGTGACTGAAGAGATACTAGGACAGCTCCTTGACTTCAGAATATGTGCTGCCATCCTCCTTTCCAATATACTTTCTGAAAACACATAGACTGGGGAGTTTTGTTAGTTTTTTTTTTAATACTCATAAGGAGCCTGGAACTTTGAGACATTCCAACTGAATTTAATCAATTCTCTACTAACAGTTGAGATTGCTCCTCTTGTATCATTACTAACACTTATAGAATAAATAATTTGACACTAGATTGTTTTGTACACTTGCAGCCATAACAGTTGGATAAATTCTTAAATGCAGGTTACGGGGCAAATTATGTATATATATATATATATATGCATGTATATATGTGTGTCTATGTGTATACTACATGCATGTATGTATATGTGTGTGTGTGTGTGTGTGTGTGTGTGTGTATTATATTGGACAAGGGCATGTCAACCCACTCCAGTATACTTGCCTAGAGAACCCCATGGACAGAAGAGCCTGGCAGACTACAGTCCATAGGGTTCACATAGAGTAGGGCATGACTGAAGCAACTTAACATGCCCTAGTGCAAGTGTTCTATATGCATGTCTGTATGTGTACATGTATATATGTGTGCTTAGTCGCTCAGTCATGTCCGATTCTTTGTGACTCCATGGACTATAACCCGCCAAGCTCCTCTGTCCATGAGGATTCTCCAGGCAAGAATATTGGAACGGGTTGCCATGCCCTCCTCCAGGGGATCTCTCCAACCCAGGGATCAAACCCAGGTCTCCCACATTGCAGGTGGATTCTTTACCATCTGAGCCACCATGGAAGCCCAAGAATACTGGAGTGGGTAGCCTATCCCTTCTGCATGGGATCTTCCCAACCCAGGAATTGAACCAGGGGTCTCCTGGTGGATTTTTTACCAGCTGTACTACCAGGAAAGCCCTGGTATATATGTATGTGTGTGTGTGTTTGTGTGTGTGAATATGTGTATGCATATATATGTAATTTTAATAATCTTTGCTAAATTCCTCTTAGTGGAGGCTATATCAATTTATATTTCCACAAGCAATATATGACAATTTGGTTCCCCATATCCTTGCCATGGTTATCAAGTTTTAGGATTCCTGCCAATCTGATAGATGAAAAAAATGTATCTGATTTCATTTGAAATTACATTTGTCTCACTATTGATGAAGTTGAGCATTTTCAAGTTTAGCCGTCATTTGTATTTCAGGGAATTATCTGTTCATATCCTTTGCCTATTTTTCTGTCAGATTGCTAGCCTTTTCCTTGCTGATTTCCAGGAGTTCATTTTATTTTAGGGAGATTAGTCTTTTGTTTATAAATTGCAAATATTTTCCCCAGTTTGTCATTTTGAACTTGTTCATGACAATTTTCTGCCATGCAGCAATTTTTTGGCTTATTTTCTTGCTTTAATTTTTGAGCAAATCAGTCTTTCATTTCATGAACTTAAATTATAATTAAATGATCTTTGTAACTTCAAAATAATAAAAGATTATACTTTCTTCTACTTTTTTATGATTTTGTTTTAAATTTAAGTACATTAGGCGTGCTGCAGTCCATGGGGTCGCAAAGAATCGAACATGACTGAGCAACTGAACTGAACTGACATTAGGCAACTACCCTGTTATGTGATATAAAGTATATATCTAGTTTCATTTATTTTTCCAGATGGATACACAGATGTCTGTTTCTCATAAATATTTAGAGATACCATTTTATTACATAGTATATCTCATATACATTCTGTCTCTTGGCTTTGTAATTCTACTGTTCAATTTTTCTACTCATGTGTCAGTGTCATTCGGTATTAATTATTGAGGCTTTATAATATGTTTTGATGTTTGATATCAACATGTGCCCTCATTTCTCATCTTTGCCAGAGTTTTACTGACAAAATTTAGGTATTTATTCTTTTACATTAATTTTAACATCATATTTCCAATTAAAAATTGATATTTTTGTTGTTTTTATTGAGTTATGTTAAATTTACTAATTATATTATGAAGTATAAGCATAATTTTTAGGTTAAAACTTTTTATCCAAGATCATATATTTTTCCATTTATAAAAATATTCTATTATCTTATTTATTAATGTTCTTAGGGATTATCTTTATCAGTTAATACTTGATTATAATCAAGTTTCTTATTGAAAATGGGATTTCTTCCCTTACAGATTCCAGTAGGATGTTATTTGTATACATGAAATAACATGTGTATAGTTTCAATATATTGATTTGTGCCTTACTACTTTACTAAATCATCTTATTTTTTGTAATTAATGTTAGAGCTAATTCTCTTGAAAATTTCATGTGTTAATCATACTGTCTGCAAACAAAGATAGTTTTATCTCCTTTTTTCCAATTGTAATACCTTAAATCCCTTTCTATTAACTAATTATGTTGTATAGTAGCTCCATTCCAATAGTCAAGAAAAGTGACACTAGGTATTCTTGCTGTTTTCATCACATCATATCAATGACACATACTCTCTACATGATTTATTGCTTCTGGTGTCAACCATAGTCACCTGGCTGAGGTCAGTCAGTCAGTCAGTTCAGTCGTATCCAACTGTTTGCGACCCCATGAATCACAGCACGCCAGGCCTCCCTGTCCATCACCAACTGCCGGAGTCAACCCAAACCCATGTCCGTTGAGTCAGTGATGCCATCCAACCATCTCATCCTCTGTTGTCCCCTTCTCCTGCCTTCAATCTTTCCCAGCATAAGGCTCTTTTCAAATGAGTCAACTCTTCGCATCAGGTGGCCAAAGTATTTGTAAAATCTCTCCTCTAAGTGACTCCTCTAACCCCTTTTCCATATGACCCTCTTTGGAAGGAAGTCTTTATACGTAGACCACACCTCTCTGAGAGTTAAGTAGCTACATACAATATTTGGTCTGCATAAATTTGTCTCTTCTCCATAGTTATTTATGTGTTTACTTATTTATCCATCATTTATGTCCATCAAGATGGCCCCATGAGTATTTATTCTACTCACTGTTCACATTCCAATATTACTTTATTGTGCAGCTCAGATTGTTCCAGCTTTAATCACTGGGTGCTCTTTCAGCTGGCTTCTGCATCCCTCTGACGGACCTCAGTTAATGTGGGTTTTTGTTTGTTTTTTGAGCACTTCCATACTTTCTGACACAATAGCATGCTCCTGGCTGGTATCATATTTTCCCTGTTGCATTCCAAGGACAGACATATCTCTAAGGATTTATGATTCCTTTTACTGGAGAACAGTTTTAGAAACCAAGAGCTGAGTGATTGCGTTTCTTGCTACTAGTATCATTGCATCTAGGCCCTCTCAGTTGACAGAGCAAGAAAGCTAATACTAATGTGTATATAAACAGAGCTATAAATAGTTCTTTTATGCAACCATATTTATATATATTAAGCTAAATATCTACAACTCTAATCCATTACCATATAGATCATTCTAGGCTGTTCCCCGTGGTTATAAGTAAACTCTCACTCCAATACTAAGAAACCTACCTCCCACCATCCCTCATCCATTTAATCCACTGTTCCATTTTAGTAGGATCAGAATTATTAACCAGTAACCTTATAGGAAGCCACTTTGTCAAACAGATCATGATGCTTACATACAGTTTATTTTGCCTTTAGGTTATAGACTCCATTCATTTCCAAAGTTACTCATGTCAGTATCTTTTCACTTCCTTCAGTGAAACAATTTCATAAATGTGTTACATAGTAGATTGCTTTGTCATATTCTGCATTCCATCTTGTGATTTCATGAGCCTCTAAGTGATTTTTTAATTACATACATTAAGGTTTATTCTTTGTGCTATGCAGTTCTATGTGTTTTGACAAATGTGTAGTGTCTTGTAACCATAATCACAATGTTGCCTTAAAAATATCCCCTAGTTACTGATTCAACTTCCTCTACCTTCTCCCAGACCCTGGAAACTACTGAACTTTTCAGTATCTCTTTTATTTACTTTTTTAAGAATTTCATATAATTGGAATCATACAGTATGCAGTCTTTTTAGACTGGGTTTTTCATTTAGCAATATACATTTAAATTTCATACATGTCTTTGAGTATGTTGATCCCTCATTTATTTTTATCACTGAATAGTATTTCATTGCATGGATGTATCTGGCTTATCCATTCACCTATTGAAGGACATCTTGGGTGCTTCCAGTTTTTATAATTGATGAACAACTGCTATAAAGTTGCAAATTAGATGATTAAATACTCAAAGTACAATTGCTGGATCACATGTAAAGACTATGTTTAGCTTTGTAAGAGCTGCCATTAGATCTTTCAAAGTAGCTGTATCGTTTTCCATACTTATTAAGCAATGAATGAAAATGTCTGTTTTTCCACACTACCAACAACTAGTATTTCCAGTTTTGTTTCTGTTTGTTTGTTTAGCTATTCTAATAGCTACATAGTGGTATTTCATTGCTGTTTAAATTCATGATTTTTTTAATGACAAATGACACTGAATATCTTTCATACATACTGTCCTTAGATCTTCTTTGGACAGATGTCTGTTCAGATATTTTGCCCAAGTGTTAATTCAGTTGCTTGTTTGTTTTTATTGTTGATCATATTCTTATTTCAACATATTTCCTCCCAATATTTTTTACAACGATCATTAAAAATGATCATTATTTGTATCAAAGTCTTTATGATGCCTATTTTCTTAATTCCTGACACAAAATTAGTCAGATTCTTCCAGATAATAGTGTTATCAGGCCCAATTCTAGATCTAGTTAACTAAAACAAAACACAGAAAATGTAGGGACGATTAGGAGCCTAAGAGAGACATCTTTTAGCAATGATGAAGGCGCTGAGGAGAATAAGCTTAAACATCATGAAATAATGTCTCTGTTTCTAAGAACCACGGGAGAGCAAACAGCTCTGACACTCTGAACTTACGTTACAAACGAGGACTTTGCCTTTCTCTCTTGAAGAGCATTTTCTTGGCCTCATATTTGTTGGTATTTCACGGAGAGTGATTAAGAAGAATATCAGTGCTCCACTGAAAAGCTCTAAGATGAGTAGGCCTACCGGCAAAGCACAGGTGCACACCTCACGTGCAGTTCCAGACCATGAAAGCACTTCAGGGTTATCTGGGAAGATGTGAAATGCTGATGCCCGAGTCCCAGCCCAGTCTGGTTCTTACTTAGTCAAGGTAGCAGGAATTGTAAAAGTTAATACACAGCCAGGTTTGGGAGTCTCTGCTTTCAGACAGGCTTTCCAACCTGATAAACTTCCTTCATTCAACACGTAATTGGTATTGGACTCACTAAAGAAATGGGATGATCCCAAAGGCAAAGAAGCCCGTGACAGAGAGGACATCCTTAGGAGTCTAGCCTGGTGTCATATAAGAAGGTCAAAGTCATATTGGCACAGTATTAAGAAGAATATGAACCACTGTGGCATACTAGCATTTTGTGAGCTAAACTACAAAATAATCCTTTTAGAAACTTCAGTTGTTATTCTTGAACAGATGATTGAAGTAGAGTGAAAATATTCAAGAACTGGAGGTAACAAATCATCCATTTTTTAACCCAGATACAGGGAGAAATACACCCTTTTTATTAGAGATAGATTTCTTTGAATCAATTTCTCAACATTTTTGTGTGTGTTCTGTTTTTCTGCATGTTTTAAAGAACCTAATTTTGATGAAACTGTATAAATCATTGACTGTTACCAAACCATTAAGTTCAATTTATGGTTCATCTCATTATCTTGAAGCAGGAAAAAAGTAACCATTTCTATTTTTGAATGTATCTTCGTTAATGGTTAGTGAATTTCAGTGAAAATTAATTCACTTGATGGGTTAAATGTTACATGAGAAAAATTTTTGAAAACGGTCTTAAACTATGATTGGCCCACTGTCTTTCATAATCCCATCTGCCCAGCACTTGCTTCTTCTCCTAGCCAGCCGATAGAACCACTGCTTTATGTGTTTCCATGACAACTATGGTTCCCAATTTTCTATTACATAATTTAAATAGAAATTCGACAGTAGCCTTTTTAACTCTTAGTCCTTCATCAAAATAATCTTTCTTGGACAAAAAGAAATAGTAATAAGGAAGTCATTAACTAGTATCTAGGTCAAGGCTGAGAGAGAGAGAGAAAACCAGTAAGGAAAGAGGTTTGCATTCATTTTAGTGAAGTTTTAACATATCTCTTCTTTACCTAGCAGAGTGTTTCCCTCTCTCCATTTTCCCTATTATTAGAGAAACTGAACACATTCACATGTGTTCTGATTGCTTACATTAGTGAAATTATTTACAGCAACTTATTTTATTGTTTTACTATCACTTTATTTCCTTACCTTTTTCAGACTTCCCTGATATCTGTTGGTTCAATCTTTATTGTTGTTGCTGTATTTTTTCTGTTCATTTTTATTTTCTAGTCTTTGATTTTTTAATGCACACATTTAAACTTGAACTTTTTCATTAATATCTAGCACATTAGCTCTTCTATTATTCTGCTAAATGATACAAGAATCTTAGAATATTTTACACACATCTTTGTCTCCAACCTGCCATCTCTCATGCCAGCATCATCTGGCATATTCATTCTAAAGAGATATTAATTTTTCTAATCAATTAGTTCAGGTCAGTCACTCAGTCATGTCCAACTCTTTGCGACCCCATGGACTGCAACATACCAGGCTTCCCTGTCCATCACCAACTCCCGGAGTTTACTCAAACTCATATCCATCAAGTCGGTGATGCCATCCAACCATCTTATCCTCTGTCGTCCCCTTTCCTCCTGCCTTCAGTCTTTCCCAGCATCAGGGTCTTTTTCAATGAATCAGTTCTTTGCATCAGATGGCCAAAGTATTGGAGGTTCAGCTTCAGCATCAATCCTTCCAATGAATATTCAGGACTGATTTCCTTTAGGATGGACTGGTTTAATCTCCTTGCAGTCCAAGGGACTTGCAAGAGTCTTCTCCAACACCACAATTCAAAAGCATAAATTCTTCAGTGCTCAGCTTTCCTTATGGTCCAATTCTCACATCCATATATGACTACTGGAAAAACCATAGCTTTACTAGATGGACCTTTGTCAGCAAAGTAATGTCTCTGCTTTTTAATATACTGTCTAGGTTGGTCATAGTTTTTCTTCCAAGGAGGAAGCGTCTTTTAATTTCATGGCTGCAGTCACCATCTGCAGTGATTTTGGAGCCCCCACAAATGAATTTTCTCAGTTTCCATTTCTAATCAATAGTTTCTATTTTAAAATTTTACTGTTTTGCTTTATTTTGTGCTCTTGCTCTGTATTTCTCTCTTAACTCATGTGTTTGTTTCTCTGTTTTCCCTAAGAACAGCTTCTAGTTCTTTCAAAGTGACTAATTCTTTTGAGACTGTCAGATGAAATAATGCTTTGGAGCCTATATTAGTTTTCTCTTGCTGCTAGAACAAATTACCATAAACTTAGTGACTTAAAATAACAGAACTTTACTTTCTCACAATGCTGGAGGGTAGAAGTCTAAAATGGGCCTACAGGGCTACACTCTTTCTATAGGTTCCAGGAGAGAATCCCATTTCCTTACCCTTTCCATCACCGAGTCCATCCACATCCTTTGCCTCATGGCTCGCTTCCATCACCTTCAAAGGCAGCAGTGTAGCCTCTTCAAGTATCTGTGTCTCTGCATCTTCGGATAATTTTCTTTGGACCTTCTTGTGTTCCTCTTAAGGGACCTTGTGATTATATCTAACACCTACTTGAATAATCCACAATAATCCTCTCATCTTTAGATTCTTCTAGTTTAATCACATCTGCACAAGGCTTTTGTGCCTATAAGGAAACATTATGGATGGTAGAGATTAGGATGTATGGATCCTGGTGTTCTTTTGCCCTAATGAGCATATCTTTTTTGTAATCTCTTTTGTAAATGAGAGATTGGCTGAATGTTCAGCACAATTTCAAAAGATACTCTTTCAAAATCTTGTATTTTATCTTAATATCTTCTTTTAGGATGTTACTGTGAAAAGTGGAGCCATTCTGATGAGGAACTGATTTCACTGTTACAATGATTGTCTTTGGTGCATGTTTTCAGATTCCATTAATGGAGGGGTGTGGTCACCTGAACTTCTCACCCTTGTCAGTGCCTCACCCTCAGCTTTCCATCATTCCTGCTCACTTACCGAAAAGTTCTCAGTCTGCAGTTTATTCACTTTTTCTTACTGTTAAACCAGCATTTCTTTAGCGTTTCTACATCCTAAGCAACAGCAGAAGGCTCCATGGACCTTCATTAAGAAAATCACTCAAAATATAGAATGTTATTGCATAACAGCTCCATTTCATCCTACAATGATTCACAGCCTTAGTTATCTACTGAATTTAATCTTAACTGAAATCAAACAAATTTCACTTGGAGGACAACAAGTTTTATTACATAGTTGCCCTTGATGTCCTACAATTAGATTGCTTCATTTACATAACTTCCTAGTAAGAACAAAGCAAATAATTCTCCCTGGATTTAAATAGCCTAACTTCTCAGATATAAAATTATATATTCTCATGTAAAATTATATATCTAATTCAGGATGTAGATATGATATAGACATAAATATCCAACCATCAGTTTTTCTTTTTTAAAAAACTAATCAGTTTTTCACTTGTTTTATAATTTCTACAATATAGGTCAATGTTTTGCATCCTGGATAAGGTTATGTGGACTAAAAATAGTACCTTAAAATATTAGACTCTTTATATAGTAAGGTAGACTTAATTTTAGACTGTAGTACAATCAGCTAATCTTATAATTATTTTTATTACAATAAAAATTAACAAACGGCAAGGGTAAAGAGTGCAGTTATAGACGGTGAGGTGTCATTGAATGCTTCTGGTTAGGTCTTCTAGTGTAATGTAGTCTCACTAACACTGAAAAGTCCTTTTGAAAAGCATTCCCTTTACATTACGTGGCTTCCCTGGTGGCTCAGATGCAAAGAATCCGTCTGCAATGCAGGAGACCTGGGTTATGTCCTGGATCAAGAAGATCCCTTGGAGAAGGAACTGACTACCCACTCCAGTATTCTTGCCTGGAGAATTCCATGGACAGAGAAGCCTGGTGGGCTATAGTCCATGGTGTTGCAAAGAGTCGGACATGACTGAGTGACTCACTTTCACTTCCCGTTGCATTATTAGAAATAAGTTAACTTAGACACTTAATCAGGACTTCCCTGGTGGCTCAGATGGTAAACCGTCTGCCTACAGTGCAGGAGACCTGGGTTCGATCCCTGGGTCATGAAGATCCTCTGGAGAAGGAAATGGCAACCCACTCCAGTACTCTTGCCTGGAACATCCCATGGATGGAGGACCATAGTAGGCTACAGTCCACGGGGTCGCAAAGAGCCGACACGACTGAGCGACTTCACTTCACGTCACTTCACTTCAGGCACTTAAGCCTTTGATTTTATGTGCGATTTGTAACCTTGATGTATGACCCTGAGTAAATGACTAAACCTGTCTGGACCTCTCATTTCTTATGTGCAGACTGCAAGGGCTCAATTAAGTCATCTTTTAAGATCCTTTCTGGTGCTATGACTTGGAATAAAGCTGGCCAATAAAAGAAAAGATTATTCACTGCTTTTTGTTCTTTAACTCTTTTCTATAACCTGTGATGGCTAAACCTAAGCCAGGGTCCCTTAAACCCGCCTCAGAATTGCATGATCTATTTTCCTTCCCATTCAGTTCAGTTCAGTCACTCAGTCGTGTCCAACTCTTTGCGACCCCATGAATCGCAGCACGTCAGGCCTCCCTGTCCATCACCAACTCCCGGAGTTCACTCAAACTCATGTCCATCGAGTCAGTGATGCCATCCAGCCATCTCATCCTCTGTTGTCCCCTTCTCCTCCTGCCCCCAGTCCCTCCCAGCATCAGAGTCTTTTCCAATGAGTCAACTCTTCGCATGAGGTGGCCAAAGTACTGGAGTTTCAGCTCAGGTTACAGTTTCCTCTAAAGAGAGTGGATTTTGGATTCTCTACCAGCAGTATTTACGCTGCAGGCCTGCAAGAGAGTGGAGAAACGTTGTTGGATTCCCTTCCTTCTCTATCTTCTCCCTCCCAAATCTGACCTTCTGTTTCTTAGAGGTACACTAGGAAGAAGCAATTTTATTGCACTTAAATTGTCCCAACCCAGTGAATGGAGAGTTAGGTTGAGCTCTGCTTAGGGTCCCGAGGTCCCCTTGGGCTTTGCTGTGGATAAATCATGGCAATGTTTATAGATTTCAAAAAGATCAAAGGAACACAAAACTGCACTGCTTTCAAATTATTTCAAGAATGAGTTCTCCTTGATGGACTTTCAGGGTAATAATGGGTTAGTCAGGGGAGCAGACGTAGGACATCTGAAGCTCTGATTGGAAGCTTGGAACCACTAAGAGGAACAGAATTGGTCCAAACTGGAATGACTTGAGCATAACCTTTAAAGGTCAGAGATGAGATCAGTAAGAAAGGGTCCATGTGAGGACAAGATCATCAAGACCTAGAACGTAGAGGAGGTTAGAAATTGTTACTCAGAATTTGCTTTATAAGGCTTCTGAAAATTCTGCAAGTATGCAATGTTTATAAAGTTGTGAGTTTCTTTCGGTTCATGGTTTAATGGAATTAAAATTATTTTATTAGCTTTATTTATATAGTATGATGACCCTTTGCCTATTATATGCTTTCTGAATATAATCCCAGTTTATTTTGTGCCTTTGAGAGCAAAGGCACAGAATAAAGTATCTTTTACTATCAAAATCATAATTATATGTATTAGTATTTGTATTTTCTATTTTGGTCTGTGACTTTGCTGCTGTGTTTAGTTATACACCAAATTCTTATATATCCTTGTGTTACCTGATCTAACTATTTTGCTGCATCTTTGCCTGCTTTATAATCATTTTGTTCTCTTGCGTGGAAATTTATCTGCAAAGGTAAATTTTTCTTACCAATTATTTTTCATCAAATTTTGTTGGTGTTTAACATATTACATATTTCAGGTAATCCTTAGAGTATTTTGATGTGTATATTTTAAAATATGTTCAGAGTTTAACAGTTTAAACTCAGTTAAAACCACTTATATTCTTAGTTCCAACTTGAAATAATAACATTTAAAAGAAAAATCAAATGAAGACAAGCGTAACCATATTCATTGTTTCCTTTGCTAATCTGAAAGCCCTTATTATTTATTAATGAATGTATTGTTTTACTTCTATGGTTGACTTCCAGCAAAAGTATGCACAAATGGCCCTAAACGTTTCTCTACAAACTAGGCAGTTTACCACTTTCTGATAACCCAAATGTATACTAGTGTGTCACTGGTAGACTATTTGATGCAGCTGCTTTTGCAAAGCAATTATGTCATCAATGTGCTTATTTACAAGAAATTACATCCCACTGACAGCTTCATCCCCTGTGTTCTTCTGACATATCCACAAGGACAGTATTTCTGTTAGAATGAGGAGGCAGCTATTTTACCGGACATAGTTTAAGATGTACAAAGAATATTTCTGAAGAAAAATATCTCCTGTCCGGGGCCTTGTCCTTTTATGTGTGATACATTCGCTTCCTATAGCACAGCCCACTGATTTCTCATAACTTAGTATGAATGAATGTACCATCTCACCTTTTCCCTGAGAAAACAGAAAGGGATAAGAAGACAGTGAAAGCAGACAAGAGGAACGAAACTCTAAACTCACCTACTTCATCATTTTGCCTGGGGGTAAAGCAGATTCTGGTTTTTCTTAAATTCCACAATCACCTATATCAACTTTGCACAAAACTTCCATTAGCGTTTGCATTTTTATCCATTACTATCCTAGAATGAGGTATTTTTCTTTTCAGCTTTTGATGGGAATGTAAAATTTTCAAGCTTCCTTGAAACAAGTGAATGAGTGAACTATAAGCTGACAACTGGAAGTCCTCTTGTCTTGGGATGTGAAATAATTGTTCTTCTTTTCCTTTTCAGTTTCTTCTTTGTGGCATATGTGGAATATTGTGCGCCAAAAAAAAATCTGGACTTGTCGTAAGTTTTTGCCATGTTTGTATTGTGCACTGAACTGTTTGAAATGTAAGAACTCAGAAAGGGAAATGATGGCTAGCCAACTTTCATATCCTGAATGTTACTCACTTAAGATAAAAAGAAGACTGACAAATAAATTCTGACTTTTTTTTCTTTTCAAAGAAAACCATCAAGATTATTACAGACTGTGACAAAAGAGAAAGAAAAGCTTTGATACACTTAAATACATGAATCTGCAACCCTTAATGACCTCTGTGGATGGAAGTCTCCACTTTTCATTTGTAGACTTCCAGACACAGGAATCCTTCATCGAGCTAAAAAAGACAGAGCTTGAATTCATGGGAAATTTAACTGTTTAGATATGGAAGTGAGCCTAAAGATTGCTGGCTGTGACTGTGAAATTCATTGTGCAAAGCAGCAAAACAGCTGTGTTGTTATAGTTGCAGTTAATTCCCAAAGATTTGTTAAATTTAATTTTACCTTATGACTATGAATGTGAATGTCAGCATTCTCAGAAGTTTTATGGTACTGTCTTGTGTCTTGAGGGGTGCTCCCAGTTAACTCTGATGTAAACTAGAGAAGGATTCCAGCATGCTGAAGTATGGATCCCCCTGTCTTTCTTGACATTTTTTTTAGAATTAGAAAGTAGAAAAAAAGTCATGTTTATTTTATTGAGGACAATAGGAAATGACATAGGCCTTTATAAGTTGGCAACATTACTATTGTACATGGACCCTAGAAAGTGGTCTTTGAGACTAAAAAAAGGAGAAGGCCAGGGAAGGGGGACTATGCAGTCCTTTATTTAACTCCTTTTTCTAATCATAGTTCTCTTAGTGAGGGTACCTATTGCAACAAAAAGGATGAAGCCCCCATTGCTTCAAAAATGTGAGGTGTGATTTTTAAAAATTATTTTAAGGAAATGTTTAGATAGACATTTTTTGGAGGCTTGTAATTTGCATTTGTGATTCCCCCATCACTCTTTCCCATGGTTTTCTTACTTTCTACATTTTTTCTCTATCAAGTCTCTCTATGGCTATATACTAACGATTTCTTGGAACATGGATAAAACAAAATGAAAGAAAGGAAGGAAGGAGAGAAGGAACAAAAGAAAGAAGGAAAGAAAGTGGGGGAAGGAAAGGGAAGCCCTTTAAAGTGGTGGGGGTGGGGAGCACGGGGGAGAGACATGGAGGTCAGCCTGGCCTGCTCTGACAAAGCACCATGGATTGGGAGGCTCACAAAGAACAGAAATTCATTTCTCACAGTTCTGGAGGCTGGAAGTCTCAGGTCAAGGTGCCAGCACAGTTGGGTTCTAATAAGACTCTCTTCTGTGCTACACATTTCTGGCTGTGTTCTCCTGGAATATAGCTCTCTAGAATCTCCTTGAAAAACATGGACCTGGTTCCTGAAGCTCCACTGTCTTGACTTAATTATCTCCCAAAGGTCCTGCCTCCAAATACTGTTTAATACTAGGGATTGGGCTTCAGCATAGTAAATTCTGGAGGGACACAAGCACTCAATTCATAGTAGAAGAAAAAGGAAGTTGTTTTATTTTGTTTGTTTGTTTTTTGAAAAACAGGTGTGTCTTTTTTTAAAACAGATCTTCTGTTTTTCTAATTCTAAGTTATTAAAAAATTATAAGATCTGAGTTTTTTAGGAATTACCATCTACTTTATCTTCCTGTACCATCTGGGGTTTCCATAGAAGACATTAACTGTCAAAGATTCCCCACACTTTAATCAAATTATGTGAGACTTTCTTCACTCGACATATCTCAGATTGAAAATAGTAGATGGTTAAAAACTTGGTACATATTTTAACATTTTAATTCTTGAGTAAAAATGTTTTATCTGTATTTGTTAATGAAGTATCATGTCCTTAAGGAATTAATGGCAATAACAGGAGAGAGTGTTTTCCTGTAATAATCCTTTACATTTGTTGTTTATTAATTAACAGTAATTATTAAAAGGCTAGGATGTAATATCTTTCCATATTTTCTGAGAATGAGTAAACACCAAAATATATTCCCAGGTAACCGCATGCCATTTGAATATACTTTAAAAGGAAATAGAACTGATTGATTCTATTTGAAATTGTGAGCTACAGTTTCCCACTGAGGAGGATTCGTTTGTTTGGTAATTAACGTTTAGTGTTGTATTTAATCAATTATTAAAAGATTATACTCATCCATCACTAGGTTTTCAGTTTTGGTGATAAGTACTATAAGACTGACACAATCAGAAATGCTGAATTAAGTTAGAGAAACAAAACAAACTAGCAGTTCTTTCTGCCCATCGTGCTATATCACACATCCAGTCTTACTTACCCTTTGCTGGGAACTACATGCACTTAGCCTAGATGATAAGTTGTCAAGGAAGCTTTGTCTGAAACCCCCGACTGGGCTGAATTCCCCTCCTCCCTGCTCCAAGGGCAGCCTTTCATCCTTCTTTCTTACTATTTGACATACCATGTTGTAATGTTGGATCTTCTCTTAGCCTGCACGGCAGCGTACTCAAGAGGAACAACTATGAGCTGTTCTTTCTTGTAATGACAGCTGCTGCCTCACTCATGGCCTAATAGACGCTAGGTGCTCAGTAACTGCTAAATTCAACTAACTATCGACAGAAAATAATATATAATGATCTCAAATTAAATACTAAAGTTATATAGCTGTTTGCCCTGTGGACTTATGCCAGAGGAGATGTCCAGGAATGTTTTCTGAGGAAGTAAGAGTTAGTCTTCCATTTAAGGAGCCAAGCAAGAAGCAAAATAGTTTCCAGGAAATGAAAATATCACTGAGGCAGGAATGAACAAGCTCTACTGAGGGACCAGGGAGGTGACCAGAATAGAGACTGTATCCCAGAGAAAGATGGAATAGGGTTGGTTGTTAAATTAGCATCACACTGAAAAGTATCATGAAAGCCATAGGAGGATTGAACCCAGATAAAAATTACATAATAAAGCCATTAAAGCTATTAAAATACTCAATTGAATTTATTAAAGATGCACAGAACATTTACTACACAGAAGGCATTTTGCTTGATTCTGCCAGGGATCCTGCGATAAGTTGAATAAAATCCCCCAAACTCTATTAATAGAGACCCAGAGCAAACCAAGAGTAGGATCAAAAGCAAAGCCACATCCTGCGTTTCTCCATAGCAATCCACCAAACAGTATTTTGTTATATCTTCTGGGCGGTGTCACAGAGTAACAAGATTTGAAAAATAAAGAGCCAGTTCGGCGGCGGGGTGGGGGGGGGGACGGCGGGTCCCTAATTTGCCTGTTGAGAAAACAGATACTAAACCAATCAAATTCTTATAAATGAAAAAAAAAAAAAAAGGAGTTAACTAACTTCCCTAAGCTCACACAGTTAGAGGAGTACAAAGTTTTGAAGCTAAGTGGAACTAATAACAATTCAGTGAGAAGACGTTTGGATTTTGAGTCTGAAAATCTGGATTTTCAGTCCCTGAACTACAGTGTTAACTGCTTACCACTCGTTTTCCAAATGTACGTTACCTCTCAGGATTAGTGGGTAGGTTAATTGAGATTCTACCTATTCACATTCCTGGCATAGCGGCACACTATAGATATCAAATATTCTTTAAATCTGAATCTACTATCAGATAAACTTTACTTACTTCAGAATTTTCATAAGCTGTATCCCTGGCCTTTATATAGTTGGCTATGAATTCCTGAGACACTGCAGGGCAGGCCCTCTCCACTGAGTCAGAGTGCAGAGAAGCCGGGCAAAAACATGGCCTCTGTGCTCCAAGAAGCATCCAGAGCGCCTTCTCTTCATCGTAGCTCAGCCATCCTGATGTGCAGCGTGTGCTCATCAGCTTCACCTCCTCCACTTTAACCCCCCGGCCCCTCTTTTTCTCACCAGATGATCCTCTTTTCCGCCTGCTGCATCTGCGGGCTCATTGGGGGCATCCTGAATTTTCAGTTCCTCCGGGCAGTGACGAAGAAGACCTCTTCCCTCTACCCCCTGCATCTCGCCTCCATGTCTCTCGCGTGCATTGGGATCGGAGGCTGCACCCTCTCTTCGTGGCTCACGTGTCGACTAGCCAGCTATGAACAGAGGAGGATGTTCTCAGAAAGGGAGCATTCTCTGCATCACTCTCATGAAATGGCTGAGAAAGTGAGTTTTGTACTTTTTCCTCTCACTGCTAGCACGTGATGAAGACTGCAGTCACATCTAGGTGATCAACTTGCAGCTTTAGATGAGAACTTGAGGTATTGGATTTTGTAAAAGTTTGGCCCTGTTGGATTAAGAATAGGAGTTTATTATTTTTTCCCTGTAATTCTGGGTACACCTGTTTTCAACATAATTTTGTAGCCTCTAGGTAAAAACAAGCTCCTAAAATAGAACTCATGAAGTATTGAATGTCTTATAGATTTGGATTTTTATGTATTATACTGAGGAAAAACATAAACTAAAACCACTCTGAATAATGCCAGATTTCAAAATCCAATGAGTTTTCCTTTCTAAACTTACCCCTTGTGCCTGTAAGTAGATGCATTTGATTATGTAAATTAGGTTTGCAAGCATAAAGGGATCTTGTAATAAGGCAACAAAAAGCCCTGCCTATCAGTGCAGATATTATAACACACATAAAGCTTCATTTAATTCTCGTCTAAATTTCATGCATATCTGGGTAGCTCTGCCTGTATATGAACATTTAAATAACTGTTTTATAACTGTTGTATCCCCCGCATCACTGTTTCATGAAACTCATTCAAACAAGGAGTTATAATTATTGCATCAAAGGACAAATGATACAATGAGCTGTGTGTGTTTCTTCTGAGACTTTCCAGGGGGCTCAGTGGTAAAGAACCCACCTGCCAATGCAGGAGACACAGGTTTGATCCCTGCATCAGGGAGATTCCCTGGAGTAGGAAATGACAGCCCACTCCAGTATTCTTGCCTGGGAAATCCCATGGAAAAAGGAGCCTGGTGGGCTACAGCCCATGAGGTCACAGAGAGTCCGACACGACTGAGTATGCACACACGGTGTATTTCTTCTACATTTGGCCCATATTTCTGAATTCAGTCCCTGCTTACGGGATCTGTTAAAGAAAGGATAGAACAACTGTAAAATAAACTCACTAAGCTAATGGCCACGTCATATTTTACTGGATATCATGGAAATAAAACTGCATAACAACAGAACAGAAGGAAGAGTAGCAAGAGTTACTGGTAGTATACAACTGCTTGCATCCTACACACTGTACAATTACAGTGTGATTTCAGAGGAAAAAAATACTCTGTGGTTTATGCGTTTCCCTTTCATATACAATCTATACACTCAAATAAGGAGGATAGATGCTCTTGAAATGTTCCAAGAAGGCAGTTTTCAACAGCTCTACACGTGTCCATCAAAAAGAGTTCATAGTCCAAAGAGCAGGACTGGTAATTTAATGGATTGTTAAAAAGAGGTGATCATTATATATTTGGATAATGGTTCTTTTGTGTGTCTATTTTTATACTAGTGTGATTTAGGTTTTTGTATGTATGTTTGTACAATATTTATTGTATGATTGTTATATTTACATTAGAGATTGAGGGCTATTGAAATAACCGACTTGCCCAGCTGCCCGGTGGTGCCCCCGACACCAGAGTTACCTACAAGGTACGCTGATTTCTAGGGAGTTACCATGTTGTAATGTCACTGCAGGAAGCACTGCCTCTTCAAGGAAGCCATGATGGCAGCAGATCAGTCTGGACTGATGCTGTGATATTGCTCCTCAAAGTACTGCTTCTGTGAGAGCTACTTTGAGGGCCTGACATAAACCAACATGGCAGAGTCTTGCAATGTGCAAGTTGGCTGAGTATTTAAAATATTCAGCCTGCCTGTAAGCATCCAAACACATTCCTGCTTGGATGATTCATGACTTCTTTATTCTCTGCCATGTCATGACTGACTCTGTATCATCGTTCACAGACTAGAGTTTTGCTTTTAATGATAGATGTGTCTGATAAAGGCAAACTTTGTATCGCTCTCATGCCAAAGCCGCATGGGTAGATAACCTAAGTTTGACACTAACACAATTAACCTTATGTGTAGAAGCTTTCTTCCTGTGAACTTACTTGGTATAAGACAGTTCATATTTATTTCATATATTTCAGATTTCTTAAAATAGTTACCATTCTTACTTTGGTTAAATACTATAATAAGAAATATAAGAAGTTACACAGATAATATGGCCCAACTGCAGAAAGTATATCCATTTGCCAACAGTCATTTAATCCTGCCAGATTTAAAATATAATCTTTTGCCAAAGTGGACATGCCTATTTGCAAATAAACTGAAGATACTCATCCATTTAAAAACCAATTTTAACTGTTTTTCCTATCAGTGATTTCACTGTGTCCATATTAGGGTGAATTTGGTTAAGAAAATTTTTTCTGTAAGATTTTTAAAAACTGATTTTTTTTCTTAATCCTGCAATAAATGATTATACCTTAGATTAAGTTTTTATTATTTTTAAGACACTTTTTGAATGCAAACCTATTTTAGGAGATGAAAAGTCATCTAAGAATCCTACTTCTATAAATTCCTTAGAAAATAGTTTTTGTCCTACTAGAAGGAAGAGCTAAGGTGGATGAGTAGATTTTGTTAAAAATCATTTTGGAGAGACAGTTCCATTTTTCTTGCCACCAATAGTGAGTTCTAAAATGAACTTCAAATCATGTATCTCATCAATAACCTAAACCTCATCCCAGTAACCCCAGTGTTTTTGTAGACCTACTTCTGTGAGCATATCTCTAGCAAAAGCCGGGCTCTCAGTGAGACTGAGCCACTGCCAGACATGAAGGCAGACTGTTGGCACCTAAAGAACTTCACTTTCTATCGGAGACTTAGCCCTAACCTGGTTTAAGTTTTTAGGCTTCAGGCAATTCCTCAGCACTTAATCAGGGTACATATAATGGATACCCACTTATAAGACAACCCCTATGGCCTGTAAGGGGCCAGGCACTTTACACGGGGATGGGTCTTGATGTGAGAAGAGGAAGGGTCTTCTTTGTATATTGTCTTCTTTCTCAGAATTTTTTTGGATGACACTCTACCTGATGTTCTAAAAGACACCAAAGTTTTCAAAAGCATAGTTCCAAAACCAAACCCATTCCTACCTTCCAGTCCCTCCCTGACTCTCCTAAGCTACTTCCAGAACCACCAAAGACAAGAAGTAAACATCTTTATTTTACTTTATCTCTCCTGTACTGAATTTTCAAAAAGAGAATAAAAACGAGGCATAGATATCTTTTCATTTTTGAAATAAAGATTTGGAAGAATTTCTAAAGTTTACAAAAGCAAACACATTACTTTCTTTTTTTTTTTTTACCCAGACACAGACATTAGACATACCTGATAGGCTTGAGATCATTGAGAAAACCTCTTTCTACTGGAGTCTTTGTTACAGCACTTTTGCAAATAGGCTTGTTCAAGTGTGGAATATTTTCATCTATTTTTAGATAGTTCTGCCTAAATACTATTTATAATATGATCCACTAACCATTATAAGTGTGAATGGGCCTCACATCTCCTTATTACCTTTCATTGTGTAGGGAAGAGTTTAATGTTCAACAAAACATAGGAATTCAAAGCATCTGAATTTTTCTTAAATTAATATATTTTCTAAAATTACAAATGAAACTTGAGTAAGTTCATCGTTTTTACTAAAATTCCTGTTGCCTTCTCATGTAGCTTTCCTTTTTAACTATTGAGTAATTGATCTCTTAAAAAACATGTTAAGAGCTTTTACAGTTTGTTGTTTCAGTGTATGAGTGACAATGCCGTGAAAAGCAGTATGTCCCACTGTGAATTATTAGTGTTGCTCAGTTACAGACAGGCAGTCCTTCTGTTGCCTTTTTCAGTTCTTCAGAAAAGGCCACAGAGTTTTCTACACAGTAAAGGTAACCCCTTGGCATCTGTTGGCATTTTGTTGATATGCTCAACAGACAAACCTATACAGTGGAAAAACTTGGGTATTTAAGCATCTTTTATCTAGGCGAGGTCTTTCCAAAACAGAGATGAGGAATGGTAGGGGAAACTGAGGGGACTGAGGAGAGAGTAAACTCTTGTTGTGGGTAGAAGATTTTGGTCTAAGAGACTGTCACTTCAGCATTTTCGTGGGTTCCAAGATGGCTTGAAATTTCATTTTCTCAAAATCAGCAATATTAATCCTTGTCCTTCCCCCAAACTCAGAAAGTTTTTCAATGGCTTGAAATTTCTGTTTTGTAAACAAATTAACCAAATTAATGTCTTATTCTGAAAGTGAATTTTAATTAATTTTATTTTCCTAACAGGAAATGACAGACAACATGAGCAATGGAGGACCACAGCTGATATTTAATGGAAGAGTATAATCGATATTTTAAAGAACTGAACATTTTTCATGAGGCAAAGAGATACCAGAGGACTAGGAGATAAGTTAAAATAGCGCTTGCATTTGCTGTTATCTCTCCTGAGTACTTGCTGAAATTCTTCTTCTTCAATTTTGCCTCACTTTATTTCTTCAGCTTTTTTTTTTTTTTCTTACTGGTGAAAAACTTTCCAGAAATATTCTAATACAGTAATTTCAATCAACTTTCCCAACCATTCTATAAAAGACTTTCCAGGAAAAAAAAATAGATAAAATAGAAAGATTCATATTCTACACAAACACTATTTGACTAGCATGAATGTTAGACTTGTAATGACATATTTCATATAAGTAATTAAAAAGTGCAAATATCAAGAAATAACAAAAAACTTACCAATGTCTTTGTTCTGAAAGACGATGGCTTCAAAGAATGCCACAATTTAAAACCTCAGCAATGCCTTGTTGTAAAAACATTGTAATTATTTTCAATTTGTGA
This sequence comes from Capricornis sumatraensis, assembly GCF_032405125.1. Classification (NCBI taxonomy): domain Eukaryota; kingdom Metazoa; phylum Chordata; class Mammalia; order Artiodactyla; family Bovidae; genus Capricornis; species Capricornis sumatraensis. The sequence goes on along the minus strand of NC_091073.1, from coordinate 33,193,684 downwards.
ATGAACTATGTTTCATAATTTTCTTGTAAATTAACAAAACATAAAACATAAAAAAAGGGTTTTTTTAGAGAGAGAAAATATTAATCTGTATGATATTTTTGCACAAAAGAGCAAAGAGTTATAAATGAATATCACTTAAGGAAAGAAGTATCTTTTGATTACACTGTGCAGATTGACATGCATGTTTGTGAATGAGCCTAAGAATAAAGTATGTTTGTGTGTATGTGTATATTTGTAAATATAGAAAATATATATAGCGCATATTTATAACATTCATGGATGTAAATATGTAGTAGAAAAGAAATTGTGATGCTGTGGGAGTATTATCAAGATTCTATTCCCATAGAAATGGAAAAAGTGGTTTTTTAGACTTTTCTGTGCCCACAGAGTCACATTTAATTTCAACTAAATTTTCTTAGTTTTATTTCTTTTATTATGTCTGTTATGTGTAAATACCACTGTGGCTGAAATTTATGGGGTGAAGTGGTCTGAATAGTATCAAGACAAACTGCTTAATTATTTGGCAATCTATTATTTTGGTATTTATGTAAGAACAATTATTATTGATTTATAAACATAACAGCTTTAATTCAGATACTTCCATGTTTATAAATATAGATAGAATTACTTGCAATTATTCATGACACTTATATTTCAAATACATTATAGCCCAGTTAAAATTATATAAAAGGACAAATGATGTATGCCCAAAAGATGAAGTTATAGTTAGCTTTGTTAGAATTTAATTTAGGATTTTTGTTTTGTTTTACAATTCACATGGAAAAATACAGACAGATCATTCTCAAGAATGCCTATACCCAAAGAACCTGAAAGAGATCTCTGTAGAAGGAAGCTAAAAGATAGGCTTATGTTTAAATAGCTAGACTCAGTCCTTCACTTCCATAAAGGAATGTTAAAATATTAACCTATGATACTATATATTGGAGAGAAAACAGCATGGTCTTTGAAAATATTTATGAGAATATAACTTGTGGCAATTCACTTCTGTTTATTTGATGCCATAATTATGAATGATTTTTAAACACTGAAAATCTGAATTATATAATACAGGTATTTGTGTAAATACGGTTCTACTGAATTTATGCAAGGATGTGGTTTTGTACTGAATAACTACCAACTTTCATTTTAGGTGGCATTTCTTTGTAGACATGTTTGCACAGTACAGAGTTATAATATATCAGTAAGATGTTTTAATGCCTTTTGAAATAATAAAGAAATCACCCATAAAGGACAAAAGCAGGCACATGACTGCTTTGACATAGAGTTAAGAAGAGATGCCATCATCACAGTTATCCAAGTAGTCTACAATGTATTTAGCCAAGTATAGATAGACCTTTAATTATTTTAATATTTAGTCCAACATTTTCAGGACTCAGTTATTTAGAATCATTTATTTGGGATGTGCAGTGATTCTTTTTGAGGTAAGTAGGGGAAGTTAGGAAGACATTTGTCAAGTATTTGAAAATTAAATTTTCAAAAAACTTTGAACTAGAATATTTTAAGGGAGTACAGTTTTAGTATGACCCTGCCCTTGGGAAAAAGTGATGTGATACTAAATTAGAAAAATAAGATATGACACTAATATGGTAGTGTGCCATAGAGACTAGATACTACAAGGTCCAGTAATTATAAGCATAAAAGAAGTGAACTCTGTTTAAAAATTTTCGACATATGTGTGTGTGTCCCTACACATACATATATACAGTTGTTTAGAAGTGGAACATGGTATGATAACTCTATTGATTTGTCTGTGTAATAAATGGTGTGTTTTGAAACTTACATATGGTGTGAACATTCTTTCCATCACAATACAAGAAATAGTCCCTTCTCCCTATAGCTGCTGATGCTGCTGCTGCTGCTACGTCACTCAGTCATATCCAACTCTGTGCGACCCCATAGACAGCAGCCCACCAGGCTCCTCCATCCATGGGATTTTCCAGGCAAGAATACTGGAGTGGGGTGCCATTGCCTTCTCCTCTCCCTACAGCTAGATGAGTAAATGTATAGTTCTCAGACTGGCAGGAGACAGGATGCTGTGAATGAGGCAGAGACAGTCGCAGCTAGAGGACGTGAAATTAAGAAACGGTATTTAGTTTTTCCTAGTTGACATAATTTGGAAAGATTAAAGTATGTTCAAATATAGACAGGAAGTGGTTGAGGATACAGAACAAAATTAGCATGATAAAAGAACCTTGAGGAGGCAGGAGGAAATATGATACAGATCATAGGAGATAGAATTAACTATAGATAGCACTGAGATTTGGAGAAGGCAGTGGCACCCCACTCCAGTACTCTTGCCTGGAAAATCCCATGGACGGAGGAGCCTGGTGGGCTGCAGTCCATGGGGTCGCTAAGAGTTGGGCATGACTGAGCGACTTTACTTTCACTTTTCACTTTCATGCATTGGAGAAGGAAATGGCAACCCACTCCAGTGTTGTTGCCTGGAGAATGCCAGGGATGGGGGAGCCTGGTGGGCTGCTGTCCATGGGGTCGCACAGAGTCAGACACAACTGAAGTGACTTAGCAGCAGCAGCAGCACTGAGATTGCAGATCTCACAAATGAATCCTTCAGCTGAAATATTTAGAGAGCTTGGCTGACCTATTTGGATTTGTCACATTGGTTCCTACTGGCATTTGGGGTGGACAGTAATTCATTGTTGGAGAAGGCAATGGCAACCCACTCCAGTGTTCTTGCATGGAAAATCCCAGGGATGGGGGAGCGTGGTGGGCTGCCGTCTATGGAGTTGCACAGAGTTGGACATGACTGAAGCGAATTAGCAGCAGCAGCAGCAGCAGTAATTCATGGTGCAGACTGTATTATACATTTCAAGGCATTAAGCATCTCGGGCCACCACCCACTAAACGCCAGGAGGACACTTCAGTTGTAACAATAACAAATATCCTAACAAATTTACACCTCTCTAAATTAGGGAAATGAAAGTGAAGTCGCTCAGTCGTGTTCCACTCTTTGTGACCCAATGGTCTGTAATCTACCAGGCTCCTCCATCCATGGGATTCTCCAGGCAAGAATACTGGAGAGGGTTGCCATTTCCTTCTCTAGGGGGTCTTCCCTGCCCGGGTCTCCTGCATTGCAGGCAGACGCTTTACCCTCTGAGCCACCAGGGAAGCCCCAAATTAGGGAAGTATTACCCCCTAATTTAGAACCACTGAGGAACACCCATGAATATGATCCCAAGCAACCAATGTTAGTGCTACCCACAAGTGTAGACTTGAATTGCCCAGTGTCATAAATGCACTGTTCTAAGGTCTACTGTATTATCTGATACAGTAGCCACAATCCTATCCACATGAGTATTTAAATATAAATATAAATTAGTTAAAACAAAATCAAATACTCAAGTTTCTCAGTTGAGCTAGTCATGGTCCAAGTGCTGAACAGCTACATATGGACCACAGTTACAGAATATTTCCATCATCTCAGAAACTCCTATTGGACTGAGTTAGTCAAAAGCACTCAGAGAACTGGTCCTCACCCTCAGTACCTAAAAATTTCTTCCCTAGTCAGCCAATTATCATTATAATAGAATGTGACAAGGGTTGGTAAACACTCCATGAAATTTGAAGTTGATGAACTGGTTAAAGTCAAAGACTGGACGAAACTAGCCAAAATCCAGTGTAAGTCAAACACACAGTAAAGTTGAGAAGTTGTGGTAGAGATGTAACGTTTTAAAAAAATCTGTTCCTGCAATGATTCCACTAAATCAGTCAATATTTTATATTTGACAGATAAAATAAGATATTGTGTAACTCCTGTTCTTGAAGAAATTGACTCAGCTCCTCACCATGTGTCACTGACAAATTCTGCATTTCATGGGCTTGAGAAGGTGAGAACAATAAGTTGCTCTCCACTGGTTTCATTGACTTAGCTGGAAAGCAGCATGATTAGAACTGCATTTTCAAGCATTATTTAGCAAACACATTTCAGAAACTTAGAGAGAGCATCTTAAGTACCATTTGGTTAGAACACAGTTTCCAAATACAGTTTCAGAACTTGGCATCACTTCACTCTTTTCTCCCTTAAATCATTTTTCTGGAAACATATGTAATATTTCTTACTCAAAGTATCTGACAGCCAAGAAATTCAATTATTCCAAGTCCATAAATCACAGGTTGTCAGTTACTCATAGCAGAGGAAACTAATTCAGAAATTGCTGGAAATGTGGATGCCTAGTAAAGTATTTTTTAAAACTCTTTTTGCCAGGAAAATTATCTACTGAATACATAATCTCTTATTAGGGATGTATTTCCCAAGAAATATATTGTGAAAAGTCAAATTCTAGATCTAAAAAAATGTGTTGCACTATTTAATAGTTTAGAATTATCTGCATCAACTAATTATAGGTAGGTCACATTCATTTAATTAGGAATCTTTAAAACTAGGAACATTTTTCACTTTCCTTTTCATGAGCTGAAGACTTAGTGATTTCAAAGGTTTTCCTACCTTAACATCCAAAGACTCCGCTTCTGTTCCCACACAAGGTGTAGCAAACCCTGCGGCGCCTCCCCCTCCCCCAGCCAAAATGTATTGTGGTACTAAAAATTGCTAGAGAGACTCTGGGAGCTTCACCGAAAAACCCTAAATCTTGTCAAATTTGCATTGTCTCTTGTTGATTACTTTATTCTTAGGATATTGGTCCCCACCTACTCACTAAGACACAGGACCTCAATCGTCCTTCAACAACATCTGGAGCTGGGGCTGGAAGAAATCCCTTGCGGCCTCCAAGCTTACTGCCCAGGAAAGAAGAGCCACAGTTTCTTCCGTGGGTGGCTGGATCAGCCAACGCTGTCCCTCACTCTGTCCGTAATGGTCAGTCAGCCAAGGAAAGAGGTAACACTGAATCTTATTCCCTTCCAAAGACTCGAAGTGCTCCCTCCAGGCTGCTAGAGGTCCGCTGCCCCCATCACCATCCCCAAAGATTTTATGATTGGGACATATCTTTTTTCTGTCTTAAGTATATTAATACTTTCACATAAATATCTGAGAAAAATAGAAAAGAATGAAAGAAAGGCTCTGTGTCCTTTATAGTACAACAAATTGCAGGAAAGTTTTCAAGTCCTAATAGGCGATGTTAGCATCTTGCTATCTGTGAGTAAAACCTGTGGTGGCGCAGCATTTCTGAAGGGCTATTATCCTGTCCACTGGCTATAAATGTGAATATTCCTCTATCGTACTAGTAGTATTTACTCTATTTAAAATAAGGAAAAGGTGGGAAGACATCAATATTTCACCTGAAAGGTGAGATCATATCTGGCTATACCCATGAATCTTAGTCATTCAACCAAATCATGCAACTTACATACACTTAGGTCTAAAATCCAAACCACAAGTCCACCCCATATGAACCACTCCCCTTGACCTGTTCTGCTGCTTCTGATTTCGATCCAAGTATCTGCTCTGTGGTGATTTCAGTTTCTGGCTCCTGCACTAGGCCCTGAGACTATCTCTCTGGTTGTCAAGCTTTGACTTCACTCTCAGCAAACAGGACTTCAACAAACTAGGTTCCTGGCAAACAAGCATGTGCTCAAACTAAAGACAGGAATTCAGAGGAAGGATCTCACGTAAGTAAAAGGAAAGCTTGAGTTCTCTATACTTTGAATGTAAAAAGGTTGAGAAATCTAGGTGGTCATCGGAGACAGGCTGGGAGCTAGCTGTAAGTGAGAAACCAAGGTGAGATCATTTCTGCTCCACCCCACCATCCCCAAGCTTCATAAGGGCATTGGACCAGTAGTCTATAAAGAAAACTAATTTGAAACTAAGCAAAAGTCTGCTTTTATATGTTAGTTCTGTTCATTTCTTGTACTTTCTTTTTCTTTTTCAGTGTCTAGTTTGGCCTACTCATCTGTACCAAAAAATATCAAAGACGTTTTATTCAAGCAGAGCTAACACTATCAGCAGGTTTCATTCTAAAGCCAATATGGTGCATGACAATGGGAATCACAACAAGCAATGTCAAGGGAAAGTGAGACACAAGGGGAGAGAGATGCTTTCAGTAAGTCCTTTATCCTCCTTACCCAAAAATACTCATTTCAGCGTGAATTTTGGAGTTCCAGAGTTTTATTTTGCTGACAAATGTGGCTTTTATGTACGATCTCCCCTTGTAAATTCTGCATACTGCTGCATTTTTTCACAAGTGGGAAAGTCCACTTTGTCACTGGACAAAGATGAATTTACTACTTTAATAATTTGCAAAGAGCACAAAAGTATCAAGAGCATCTTGTAGTCATAAGAGGAAGTGGAGAATATGATGTTAATATGCACTTTGTGTAATGACTTGAAAGTATATTCTATATTAAAATCCACCATGTTTAAATTTCATTTTATCTACATTCTACTCTCAAACTTCCACACTATGTTCTTTGGAATATATTTAATGTCTAAGATCTGCAAGTTCTCACCTACACAAACTCTGCAGCCAGCAAGTGGTTTATTAAACTACAGCTTTAAGGTACCACTCAAAAAACAGAGAGGGAAACTGTTTTCTTTATGTTCTGCAGGAAGCTAAAGACAGATGGAAATAGATAATTTCCATGGACACCCTTGCAATCACCATGATTAATTTTATTGGCCAGATTCCTCAGATTTGAAAACTTTGAAAGAGGGGTGTTGAAACTGTCACAGTGACATCTAATTAAGAAGGAAATAGAGCCTTAAGAGAAATACTGACTTTCCTTTTCATCAAAGGATAGTACGTTATATAAAGAAGGCACCAAATCCTCAGTAGGTAACCTAGCCTTTCTGATACCTTCTTGACCTCTTCCCCAGTGGTCACCAGTGCACACAGCTACACATGTACACCCACACGCACAAATGCATGCCCCGAATTAATTAAGCCAATCCTTTTCAGCTAGAATGTTTCATCTAGCCTTCCTGGTAATGACTGATAGATACCTAGATAGATACTTGCAACCTCAGGTAGGTGAAGCTAAAAGATTGATATGATTTCATCATTTTACCCAAGTCCATATTTTAAAGTTCACATTTAAACAAATACACACATACATATTACACATATGTATATAGAGAGGAAATTCTCACACACATGTCCCTAGATAATAGTCAGAATGTCTGAACTATGGCCAGGAGACTAAGCATAAAGATCACAATGTTTCAACACTATTATATCTGTTACCACAAAAGTCAGACACAAATAATTACATTTTCTAGAGAGTGAAAATACAATGAATCCTTATGATTTTTGCTCTTGTTATTACCCTCATAAGCACCTAATATGATTTATAAATAGTCTATTTATTAAAACTGTGTTTATATATTACAGATGAGAAAAAAGTTGTCTCTGTACTGAAGTAGTTGAGTAAACGCTGATTTTTCATGGAAGGGTAGCTTATGTATTCTTTGATAAATTTTGAATTAATAATTCAAATAGTAAGAGAATTGAAACATAGCAGTGATAGTAGTGTTTAGGATAAAATTATCACATCTATAAAAAATTTTGTATATCTTCTCTTTTTAAAAAAAAATTGGGCCTGGGTATATTTGTTGTTAATTTAAAATGTCCCTCTTATCTCAGGGACAAAATTGCAGGAAAATTTGGCTTTGCCTTAGAGAAAATAGAACATACACATGTATTGATGCAAATAAGAATAATACATGTTTTGTAGAAAAGTATTTTCCTTCATGAAGATTGTTCTCTACTGGGAAATAATCCTGTCTTGACTTAGTTTGTATTTGTTTCATTAGGGTGTAATGCAAAATGTACCATAATGTTATCCCTTTCAGTATAAGGCAAAGGGGAACATAAGCCGCAATTCTTTTGGTGTAAGAAGTGCTTGGAAATTAAGTCATGGCTTCTAACCTTCTGAGTCATGTTCTTTATTTGAAAGAACTGTGTTTGAGCACTAAATAATAAGAAAGAAATAATCAACTACATGGTTGATTATTACTTTATTTACATCAGTTACACCTGAACAAAAGTCATAAATTCAGAGCCTCTCTTCTGTATTTCAAGCTGCTTTAGAGGCTTTGGTTCTCATACTCCAGCAGGTATTTGATCACCTGGGCTTCATCCCAGAATTGTGATTTTACTTAGGCCTGGGTGTGGCCTAAGAACGTGCACATCTACCTCTCAGGGGATGGAGCTGTTGCTGGGCCAGGGACCAGACTTTGAGGGCCACCAATAAAATGTAACCTCATTAAAACAGTCAGGTCTTACCTTTTAGGCAGATGTATTTGAGTCATTGCATTTCTAAGTATTTCAGTAATAGCTATAGCTTGCAAAATATAAAATCTATTATATTCAATAAAAAGTAATGAAATGTGCTTTATTTCTTTTTCTTCACTGCAAGCACAGTGTACATTTGTTAGTTCAACAATCTAAGAAGCCAGTAGGAAGCGCTTTCAGAGTCAAAACTTGACCTTACATCCTTTATTGAAGGATTACACGTAAAAACCAGCTGTCAATAAATAGTTGCCTTGGTTTTTGCCATTCCTACAGTACTTTGATTTAGGTCATACCTGAATGGTCTAGCGGTTTTCCCTACTTTCTTCAATTTGAGTCTGAATTTGGTAATAAGGAGTTCATGATCTGAGCCACAGTAAGCTCCTGGTCTTGTTTTTGTTGACTGTATAGAGCTTCTCCATCTTCGGCTGCATAGAATATAATCAATCTGATTTCGGTGTTGACCATCTGGTGATGTCCATGTGTAGAGTCTTCTCTTGTGTTGTTGGAAGAGGGTGTTTGCTATGACCAGTGCATTTTCTTGGCAAAACTCTATTAGTCTTTGCCCTGCTTCATTCCACATTCCAAGGCCAAATTTGCCTGTTACTCCAGGTGTTTCTTGACTTCCTACTTTTGCATTCCAGTCCCCTATAATGAAAAAGGACATCTTTTTTGGGTGTTAGTTCTAAGAGGTCTTGTAGGTCTTCATAGAACCGTTCAACTTCAGCTTCTTCAGCATTACTGGTTGGGGCATAGACTTGTATAACTGTGATACTGAATGGTTTGCCTTGGAGACGAACAGAGATCATTCTGTCGTTTTTGAGATTGCATCCAAGTACTGCATTTCGGACTCTTTTGTTGACCATGATGGCTACTCCATTTCTTCTGAGGGATTCCTGCCCGCAGTAGTAGCTATAATGGTCATCTGAGTTAAATTCACCCATTCCAGTCCATTTTAGTTCGCTGATTCCTAGAATGTCAACATTCACCCTTGCCATCTCTTGTTTGACCACTTCCCATTTGCCTTGATTCATGGACCTGACATTCCAGGTTCCTATGCAATATTGCTCTTTACAGCATCGGATCTTGCTTCTATCACCAGTCACATCCACAGCTGGGTATTGTTTTTGCTTTGGCTCCATCCCTTCATTCTTTCTGGAGTTATTTCTCCTCTGATCTCCAGTAGCATATTGGGCACCTAATGACCTGGGGAGTTCCTCTTTTGGTATCCTATCATATTGCCTTTTCATACTGTTCATGGGGTTCTCAAGGCAAGAAGTGGCAAGTAGCTTGCCATTCCCTTCTCCAGTGGACCATGTTCTGTCAGACCTCTCCACCATGACCTGCCCGTCTTGGGTTGCCCCGTAGGCATGGCTTGGTTTCATTGAGTTAGACAAGGCTGTGGTTCTAGTGTGATTAGATTGACTAGTTTTCTGTGTGTATGGTTTCAGTGTGTCTTGTAACACCTACCATCTTACTTGGGTTTCTCTTACCTTGGACGTGGGGGTATCTCTTTACAGCTGCTCCAGCAAAGCACAGCTGCTGCTCCTTACCTTGGATGAGGGGTATCTCCTTAGAGTCCCTGATGAACTATGGAATGAGGTTCGTGACACTGTGCAGGAGACAGGGATCAAGATCATCCCCATGGAAAAGAAATGCAAAAAAGCAAAATGGCTGTCTGGGGAGGCCTTATAAATAGCTGTGAAGAGGAGAGAGGCGAAAAGCAAAGGAAAGAAGGAAAGATATAAGCATCTGAATGCAGACTTCCAAAGAATAGCAAGAAGAGATAAGAAAGCCTTCTTCAGCAATCAATGCAAAGAAATAAAGGAAAACAACAGATTGGGAAAGACTAGAGATCTCTTCCAGAAAATTAGAGATACCAAGGGAACATTTCATGCAAAGATGGGCTCGATAAAGGACAGAAATGGTCTGGACCTAACAGAAGCAGAAAATATTAAGAAGAGGTGGCAAGAATACATGGAAGAACTGTACAAAAAAGATCTTCATGACCCAGATAGTCATGATGATATGATCACTAATCTAGAACCAGACATCTTGGAATGTGAAGTCAAGTGGGGCTTAGAAAGCATCACTACAAACAAAGCTAGTGGAGGTGATGGAATTCCAATTGAGCTCTTTCAAATCCTGAAAGATGATGCTGTGAAAGTGCTGCACTCAGTATGCCAGCAAATTTGGAAAACTCAGCAGTGGCCACAGGACTGAAAAAGGTCAGTTTTCATTCCAATCCCAAAGAAAGGCAATGCCAAAGAATGCTCAAACTACTGCACAATTGCACTCATCTCACATGCTAGTAAAGTAATGCTCAAAATTCTCCAAGCCAGGCTTCAGCAATACGTGAACCGTGAACTTCCTGATGTTCAAGCTGGTTTTAGAAAAGGCAGAGGAACCAGAGATCAAATTACCAACATCTGCTGGATCATGGAAAAAGCAAGAGAGTTCCAGAAAAACATCTATTCCTGCTTTATTGACTATGCCAAAGCCTTTGACTGTGTGGATCACAATAAACTGTGGAAAATTCTGAAAGAGATGGGAATACCAGACCACCTGACCTGCCTTCTAAGAAATCTGTATGCAGGTCAGGAAGCAACAGTTAGAACTGGACATGGAACAACAGACTGGTTCCAAATAGGAAAAGGAGTACGTCAAGGCTGTATACTGTCACCCTGTGTATTTAACTTCTATACAGAGTACATCATGAGAAACACTGGACTGGAAGAAACACAAGCTGGAATCAAGATTGCTGGGAGAAATATCAATCACCTCAGATATGCAGATGACACCACCCTTATGGCAGAAAGTGAAGAGGAACTAAAAAGCCTCTTGATGAAAGTGAAAGAGGAGAGTGACAAAGTTGGCTTAAAGCTCTACAGTCAGAAAGCGAAGATCATGGCATCTGGTCCCATCACTTCATGGGAAATAGACGGGGAAACAGTGGAAACAGTGTCAGACTTTATTTTTTTGGGCTCCAAAATCACTGCAGATGGTGATTGTAGCCATGAAATTAAAAGATGCTTACCTCTTGGAAGAAAAGTTATGACCAACCTAGATAGCATATTGAAAAGCAGAGACATTACTTTGCCAACAAAGGTCCGTCTAGTCAAGGCTATGGTTTTTCCTGTGGTCATGTATGGATGTGAGAGTTGGACTGTGAAGAAGGCTGAGCACCAAAGAATTGATGCTTTTGAACTGTGGTGTTGGAGAAGACTCTTGAGACTCCCTTGGACTTCAAGGAGATCCAACCAGTCCATCCTAAAGGAAATCAGTCCTGAATATTCATGGGAAGGACTGATGCTGAAGCTGAAACTCCAATACTTTGGCCACCTCATGTGAAGAGTTGACTCATTGGAAAAGACTCTGATGCTGGGAGGGATTGGTGGCAGGAAGAGAAGGGGACGACAGAGGATGAGATGGCTGGATGGCATCACGGATTCGATGGACGTGAGTCTGAGTGAACTCCGGGAGATGGTGATGAACAGGGAGGCCTGGCGTGCTGCGATTCATGGAATCGCAAAGAGTCGGACACGACTGAGTGACTGAACTGTACTGACAGTACTTTGGGCTAAGGCAAAACTTTACAAACTTAAAGCTCATGATTGCCATCTGCTGACACATTTGTGAATTACAAGTTGTCTGCATGGTTGGTATATACTGTGTTCTGATTTGGGGGTTTTGTATTTTCCTTTCCAAAAACCATTAGGTAAATTTTATATGTGACTTTATACATGTATTTTCCCTAAGTAATGTATTTCACAATTTATTTAACAACTAAAATAAAACTGTTTACCAAGTTGAACACATTTATTTCAAACAGCTAGTCTATACTGAAACTATTTTAATTTTTCCTATTAACAAAGTGAAATTATAAATTTGTCATCTCAGTATACATAGTTCATATCTAGAGTGAATTTTATCAATAGATTTTTTTATTTTAAGAGGATATATTTAAATCTTTAATTGCTAACCTTGAATCAAATGTTTATGTAATTAGATTGCTTACAATGGCAGTATATTGAAGAGGAGCTGAAATTAATCATGCTAACACCTATATATATATGTATATATATATATTCCTAGCAGTGGAGCCAAGGCATTTTCCAGTTTTTAGTTCCTCTTTAGTGCTGGGCTTTGCATTGCTATTCATTCAAAAATATCATAAGCTTCTGCTCCCATGTTCAGCTTTACAATCTTAATGAAACTGAATCAAACATATTAAACTGAAGCGTCAGTCATGGACTCAAGAATCACTTAGTATAAACACTTTTTGTGCTTAGTACTGCACTGTCATTTTCTCCTTTAATCCGCACAACTTTCCATACCTTTACAGTACAAAACTTTGGCCACCTCATGTGAAGAGTTGACTCATTGAAAAGACTCTGATGCTGGGAGGGATTGGAGGCAGGAGGGAAAGGGGACGACAGAGGTTGAGATGGCTGGATGGCATCACCGACTCAATGGACGTGAGTCTGAGTGAACTCCGGAAGTTGGTGATGGACAGGGAGGCCTGGTGTGCTGCGATTCATGGGGTCGCAAAGAGTCGGACAGGACTCTGCGACTGAACTGAAGTGTAATAACCAAAATCTTCAACGACAGGAGGGATCTCATGGTACTTGTTTTTTTTCTTTCCTGGGGTGGTGGGTAGAACAGGTTAATCTGGGAAAGTCACTCCATGGTGGTCAACATTTACATGCTTTTATCCCTTGAAATCATGACACATGTGGATAGTGGCTAACAGTCAAAGCAGATTTAAGAGACTAAAAACTAAAAAAATTTTCAAAGTCAAACAAGAAAATTGCCTTTAAATATCCAAAGAGTTACAAGATTACTTCATATTTTACGTTTGTGTAAAATCATTACCGGAGTAGTTGATTTCAGGTAAGTTTTGTTTTGACTTAATTGTTCTGATGTCCAAATGGTTTTATTTTTGTTTGTTTTTTGGGGTTTTTTTTTGGTGGTTGTTATTGTTGTTTCAGTAAATTGTGTTTGGAAAAATTGTTTTTATTCATGTTTTATCATCTGCAGATGGAGAAGGAAATGGCAACCCACTCCAGTGTTCTTGTCTGGAGAATCCCAGGGACGGTGGAGCCTAGTGGCCTGCCGTCTTTGGGGTTGCACAGAGTCGGACACGACTGAAGTGACTTAGCAGCAGCAGCAGACAATCTAGATACATCTTCACTTCCAAGAGAGGTTTTGACCAACTTGCTCTGGAATGCCCCCTAGGCATCAGGGGATTTTAAGGTTCTGCCGGGTTGAGAATACTGGACTACAGAGTCTAGCGCAGGGAGGCTACAGGGCTTTGCAACAAAATCAAGGTAAAGGCAAGGTAATCATTTGCAAATGTAACATATTTACCATTAGGCTTTGGGAGCAGTTTTATCCCATTCTCATCTCATGCTAAATTTGGAGTCAGTTAAAAAGTACTAAAGAAAATGCTTTTTATTTACCTTATTTAAACCTTATATAATGTCTATAGTATACTGATTTTACAAGTGGAAAACAGGTATCGAGAGATTAGACATTTTCACAGTACCTAGGGCACATGGGAGGGTGTTATACCACTAATTGATATACATTTCTCTTGGCACTTAGGATCTAGGCATAAACATGTATTAGATGCATGTTTCATCACTTAGTCTGAAAGCTCTTCATTACCTGTTATTTTATTCATTTGTTTATGCATTTATACATTCATTCATGCATGGTGTCGACAAGAAATTAATAGTCAATCTAAGGAAGAAATGGAAAATTTTTTTCAGGCCAATTTGAGGTTTATAAACCTGGGAGACACCTTTCAGAAAGCTCTGAGTGTTGGGGCCAGTGTGAGGAAAGCAGGAGAGACTCCATCTTGAAGCCTGTCATGCATCTTACAGACAGGATGTGAGCTGGGCCTGAACCCTGCCCAGGAGTGAGGAAACTGTTGCTAGTGAAAACCAGGTCTCCTCGAGACTTCCTTCCCTACAGATGGCAAACGGAGATTGTAGTTGAGGTCAGGCTGCCCCTCGTTAGATTCACCATGGAGACATCCCCCTTTGATGTATAATCATTGTTCCTCCCTCTTTAACCTTAATTGTGTGTTCTCCTAGCACCTACTTGTAAAGCTCAGTCATATACAACAAAGAGGTTGCTAACAAGTAACCAGTCACGTGGGCAGGGTGGGGGGTGTATAAAGCTGGGCCCATCAGAAACATCAGGGTCCTTGTTGGGAACTGATTCCCCTTGGACTCACTGGCGTAATAAGCTGTACTCCATTGTGTTTTGCGACTCTGGATCCCACAACATGAGGAGTGGTCTCCCTGTTGAGGGCAAAGCACAATTATATACTATACGTTTTTGAGACAAAGGGTTATACATCAAATGATGCACTGACAGTTTATACAGTCCAGATACACACTTTCAAAGTGAGTAAGGAGTCATCGTGGCCCCTTACAGGATTACGGTGGAAGGTTATCTCTTAAGGAGGTCTGGTTACTGGGCATGCGCAATACACACTAAAGGGGAGGGAGGGAGCCCAAACCAGCAGAGAAAATTCTTACGTTTAAATTTTTCTTGTCTTGCCATAAAGTATGAATTTTCTTTCTTTCTTTCTTTCTTTTTTTTTTTTTTTGAGTCATAAGGGGGCTGCAGTGGTGAACTAGACTGATATCAGGGTCCCAATCTTAGTGAGCTGGGGTCTATGGAAGGCACGGGAAGAAGGCCAGGCAATTAACATAAAATTAACATAAAACAAGAGCTTGAAGGTGGTAATTTACAAAGATGGAGAGCTACCTTATCTTTAGGTGGGGAAGAGAACTGTGGTAGCACACTATGCAGGGGGGCGGGGATGGAGTGGGGTGGGGTGCTGCTGTTTCCCTGGTGGCTCAGTGGTGAAGGAATCTCCTGCCAATGCTGGCGACTCCAGTTGGATCCCTGGTTCGAAAGTTGGGAAGATTCCCTGGAGAAGGGAATGGCACCCCACTCCAGTATTCTTGCCTGGGAAATCCCATGGACAGAGGAGCCTGAAGGGCTACAGTCCATGTGGTTAGCAACACAAACTCTGCAGGGGAAATGAATGTAAAATCTAAGCTGAAATTTCCCCAGTGAGAGAAGCTACCCTATTCCCAGATAGAAGCAGCAGCGTCAGACTGAAGAGCAGGAGAGGAAGAGGGGGAGGAGGGGAAAGGATGAGAGAGGTGTGGGCAGGGGCAGAGGTGGGTTGGAAGTGGGTCACTGAACATGGGTGTGGCTAGCTGAGTGTGTAAAGTGAGGAGTGGGTAATGAAAATGCTGGGTGCAAATCATAAAATGGCTTGGTAATTTAATAGCCAGATTAAGGAGTTTGGGTTATCCGCTGGAAAATGATGCGCCTGTGTGGGGCTTTAAACAAGGCAAGTCATGGTCATATTCGTGTTTCAGAGATCTGGTTGCACTTCTTGGCCATGAAACTAAGCTTCCGCACGCAACTCTGTAGTTTTGGAAGCACGGACTGAGAGAAATGTCCGAACAGAGGGACGTGTCAGCTTTGGGTCCCACAGGTGTTTGGGCTTGTGTGATGTTTGAAGGTACCAGAGAGGCCCCAAGGATGACAGCTGGACAGAGCCCTTTGGAAAGAGGTGTATGTATTATTTCCCGAATTAGTGATTACAGAATGAGGAGAGAAACTCATCTGGAGAGAGACGGAGGGTTCGTTTTCAGAAGGGTTGCATTTGAGACATCTGGATTGGTTTTTAGGATTGGATTCTCTGCAGGAAATACATTCCATAAATATTTTTAAATTTATAATTGCACAGTCTAACCTTGTAAATCTACCAAACCACCTCACTACTGGATATGATCAGTGTGAACCCTTATTAAATCTACATTCTAAATCTATTGAGGGCGTTAGCTAAAACATAGGCTGTGCTCCCTGAAGAGATGAGGTGATGGTTAAAGAATGCTCAATCCTTAACCACAGGTTCCTAGCTTCACGGTGGTTCAAGTTGTGGGGGAACGGTTGCTCCCTGCTGGTAAGAACTGAATACTGCAGCCCCGGGAGAGGAAACTTCCTCGGGGCGTGGTAGCTGGTGGATGACGTAAAAGGCGGCGTCCGGATAGGCGGTTATTGACTGCGTCATTAGTGCGCGCTGTGGGAAACCTAGCTAGCCGCATGGCTGAGGGTTGCTCAGTGGCTCCGCGGCCGAAGGCGGCCTCAGAAGGGCCGGCCGGCGTCTTGCCTTGCCTCGAATTGCCTACCTACGCGGCTGCTTGTGCGCTCGTGAATAGCCGCTACTCCTGCCTGGTGGCGGGGCCGCACCGAAGACACATCGCCTTATCGCCGCGCTATCTTAACAAGAAACGCACTGGTATTCGAGAACAGCTCAATGCAGAGCTCCTGCGCTATTCCGAGAGGTACTGGTCTCTTACATTTTTTGTTCCCAGAGCGGACATAATGTTAACGTTAATAATCTTAACGTTGCTTGTCGCTCCTTTGGGGCACGGGACGGGGCAGCAGGGGGACGTTTAGTGGCAACAGAACGAGGTCGCACCAGCTACCGCGAGTTTAGCCGCGGGGCATTCTGGAGTCGCAGTCCACCTCAGGAGACTAGTGCCTCCCTGGTCAAGATCTGTGCCGAGTCCGTTTCGTAGACAGGAAAGAAAACGTTACGGTGACAGGAATTGTGTCAGCGGAGGGGGTAAAGAAGCTCGCTGCAAGACAGGTAAAGATAAAAATAGACCAGGGGTCTGGAGACCGGCTAGTTCTGTGTTTTCTCATTTTAAGATGAACGTTTGGAATGCAGTAGTTAAAAACATTCTCACTATATAGAAAATTATACGCGAAGCGTTAATACTTCGTTTAATTATTTATAAACCACGATGGTTGGTTTTGTTTTGACCCTGGTTCTTTCCTATGGTTTTTTTCTCTTGGACCTGATCAGGGATGAAGAAATACTATTAACCGTGTTTCCTTTTTAAGAATAGGAAAGCCTGATGAAGTTGAAAAAAAAACCTAGTACATTTAAAGTAAGATATTGGAAAATGACTTGGGCAGTTTCTCAAGGGATCCTGAACCCTACACAGATTAAGGATTTAGAATTTACAGCTTCCTCCAAGCACCTGCACACACTTTCACTTGTGGGTCTATTTTGAATACTAGAGAATTGGGGAATAAAACCAAAGAAACAAACAAGACCCTTATTTCAGGAGTTATAAGCGCTAGTAAAAGAGATGTAGTCCAGATAAATCCAATGAAATGTTAAAATCTGACAAATCTAAGTTATAGTCAAGAGTGGTGAATTGGATCTTAGGACCTTTGAGAACAACTTGATAGGAGGAGGGTACTTCTGAGATAGTAGCATTCTGGGCAAAAAGAGTGGCATAAACAAATGGATACTGGTTGTGAAATAGAATACTTTGACCAGATAATTGTGAGCACTTTATAACTAAAGTTTATATATCAATCAGGAGAAAAACATTGGGTACAGCTGAAAAGCTGGGCATTTAGGGGTCGAGTGGATCAGAGATGGGGTGGAGGATGATTCAGAGGATGTATTTTGCTCTTTCTTTCCTGCCTTTGCCAGGTGTTTTGGGTTTTTTGCTTGTTTTTCTGTTTGCTTAAGCTGGAAACTGGGTTACCACTTCATCCTCTGCTGCTAAGTTGCTTCAGTTGTGTCCGACTCTGTGCGACCCCAGAGACCACAGCCCACCAGGCTCCACCATCCCTGGGATTCTCCAGGCAGGAACACCAGAGTGGGTTGCCATCTCCTTCTCCAATGCATGAAAGTGAAAAGTGAAAGGGAAGTCACTCAGTCGCTACCCCTAGGTAGCCTCCAATTCAGAAAACACTAGACATACTCTTGAGACAGTGGTATCTCTGGGATATAATCAGATTTGTAGTTTAAGAAACCACTTGATAGAGTTTGGTGGTGGTTTAAGGAGGGTGAGGCGGTAAGCATGGAGAACATGTTTATAATTAAGAGACTGTTACAAAGTGTAGAGAAAATTGATGAGAGTTTGCATTTGGGAGATTTAAGGATATGGAAAGTAGTCATAAAATCTGGAATCATAAACAAATCTTTGATCTGTAACCACTTAATGGTTCCACTTGACAGGCTAGGGGAATAGGAGCCATTACCCCCAGAAAGATGAAGAGCTGATTGGATAATGATAATTTCTGTAACAGAATTGGGATAGTGTGGCCCTGTGGCCTCAACTGCACTCTGAACAAATCTGAGCTCCCCACCTTACCCCATTATTTTGGGGGTGTGCTGAAAACTCCAGTTTATTCTATGCAAAAGGGGTACCATAGATTATTAATGAGAGACAAAACATTTGAACATATCAATAATTGTAATACTGATCAACCATTTATCATACATAGTTTGTTTCCAGACTTTGGGGCCATCCTGTACCATCAGAGAGGACCTGCTTCTCAGTTTAAGAAATGAGGAAAGGAAAGAGTTGAGAATGGCTCTTACATTAGTCATCTCAGCAGCAGCCCTATTTGACAGATTGTCCACCTTCTTTTCCCCAGTGACAATTTTTTAAAAGATGATCGCATTTCAGTTTTGAAAAATCTGCTTAGAGAAAGTAGTTTCTAAAAATCACATTAAAATTTCTATCTTTAAGAGGTCATTAATGACAGCTCTTGAGTTATTTGAAAATGGCAAATATGTTCCCTCCCAGTAGTTCCAGTTTATTAATTCCAAAATGTCTCAAAGAACAAATGAACTACCAGTTTCCATGAAGAGTCAGTGTTGACTCAACTTTTTCAGTATAGGTGGTAGTTTAGTTGCTAAGTTGTGTCCGACTCTTGTGACCCCATGGACTGTAGCCTGCCAGGATCCTCTGTCCATGGGATTCTCCAGGCAAGAATACTGGAGTGGGTTGCCATTTCCTTCTCCATCTTCAGTACAGAGGCCCTTTATTCTCATGTATAATATATAAAAGTCTTAAGTGTGCATGCAATCTGCTGATCCCTTAAACTTGATATGATTGCTCTCTCAATATCTCAAGTGAGGCTACCACTCTGCCTGGAAGCACACTTAGGATGGTTTCAGAAAAGCAAAAGAGGAAAAGATGTAATGTTGAGGTATCTGTCTCTCTGATAATTTTTACTATATTTTATGCAATGAGTTGCTGCCCAAAATTCACACAAGCTGTAGGTAGCAGTTCTGAACCCTGCAGAACTCCATTCACTCTCTTGAAACATGCTTTACTGTACTGAGATTAAACTTAAAGATAATATTGGATTGGCCACGAGATTCATTTGGGTTTTTCTGTATGTAAAATATTACAGAAAAACCCAAATGGACCTTCTGGTCAACCCAGTATGATCTACCAACACAATCGGGAAAAAAAAAATTTCATTTAGAACTCGAATACAATAAAATGTATTTCAGTGTGATAACGCTCAAGCATGGCTACTCAGAAGGAATAAAGTAATTAGATGCCTCCTGAAGCAATACCTTGAATCCGTGTGAAAGTATTAGTTGCAAATGTAGAGTGATGCAGGGGTTTTAAGCTGACAACTCACATCACATACAGTGTCTATGGTGGTAAAATGCTCCTCTGAAATCATGTGCAATTCTCAGTAAAGTGCCACACAAAACAATCTACTCTTGAATTTATATATTAGTTATATTCCTGAAAATTTTAATTGACATTGAAACCATGCAAAGATCATTTTATGTTCATACGTATACACATTAAGTTAGGTACTATAATCAATTATTTATAAATATTTATAAAATGAGGCTTGTCCACTCATTTAAATCGTGCAGACCTGGGGACAGTTTTTCATTGTGTAGGGCTGTTTTTATATGGCAGAATGTCTCCCATCCCTGGCCTTCACAGGTGTGACAGCTATGATTTATCCCACAAACTCCCAAATGCCACCAATGGGACAGCAGTATTCACCCACTGGAAACTGATTTGGGGAAACAAAGTCTTATTTTTGTTTTTTGTCTGATATGGCAGTTATTTTTAACCCCTCCTTGCTCTCTGTTTTCTGGGCCTCTAATATTGTCTTAGTGATGTATAGTTCCTGTTTAGGAAAGCTACATGCAGAAATTAGTAATTCAAAGAAAGCCTTTCTGGACTAAATCTCAGTGTTTATGGATTTCCTCGGAGAAGGCGATGGCACCCCACTCCAGTACTCTTGCCTGGGAAATCCCATGGATGGAGGAGCCTGGTAGGCTGCAGTCCATGGGGTCGCTAAGAGTCAGACACGACTGAGCGACTTCACTTTCACTTTTCACTTTCATGCATTGGAGAAGGAAATGGCAACCCACTCCAGTGTTCTTGCCTGGAGAATCTCAGGGACAGAGGAGCCTGGTGGGCTGCCATCTATGGGGTCGCAGAGTCAGACACGACTGAAGCGACTTAGCAGCAGCAGCAGCAGCAGCAGCATGGATTTCCTAACTGGGTAATTAAGTTGCATTCTAGTGACTCCTGGCTGTTTTAAAACAACTGCTCCTAGGTATAAAGTCTTTCTTTTATTCTGTGTGAACCATTCTAGAAGTTTGAGTTCACCAAAAATGTTCTCTGCTCTCAAAGACCTAAGAGTCCTCTCTAGAATCCAAACATATAAGCAAAGATAAATAAGAACAGCGATAAGCTTTCTCAGGGTTCCCAGGTGGCGCTAGTGGTAAAGAACCCACCTGCCAGTGCAGTAGACAGCAGGTGTGACCCCTGGGTCAGGACAGATGCCCTGGAGGAGTGTATGGCAACCCCCTCCGGTATTCTTGCCTGGAGAATCCCAGGGACAGACTGTTGTAGGCCTGGGAGGCTACTGTCCTTGGGGCCGCAGAGTCCGACATGACTGAAGTGACTTAGCGTGCACGCTTTCCTCAGAGTCCTTTAGGAGTAGAGGCAGCGTGGCTTCAGCCTTGCCTGGGGAGCCAGGGAAGCTTGCTGAAACAGGTAATGGCTGTGGCAGTGAAGCCACCAGCTCAGCCTTCTTAACTAGTTATAATTTTTAAATAACTTGGAAATGGGATTTGGAAATAGTCGTTGTCCAGTCCCTCAGTCGTGTCAGACTCCCTGCGGGCCCGTGGACTGCAGCACAGCAGGCCTCCCTGTCTTTGGAAATAGTAGTGCCCCCCAATCCTGACTGTCACGCTCCGGATTACAGTGTCAGAGTCAGTTCTCGAAAGCTAATCTAATTGTTATTTCTTACTTCCTTGGCTTAGACGGTAAAGCGTCTGTCTACAATGCGGGAGACCCGGGTTCGATCCCTGGGCGGGGAAGATCCCCTGGAGAAGGAGATGGCAATCCACTCCAGTACTCTTGCCTGGAAAATCCCATGGACAGAGGAGCCTGGTAGGCTCCAGTCCATGGGGTCGCAAAGAGTCGGACACGACTTCACTTTACACTAGCAACAGTTGCAGTTCGGGGATTTTTCTCCATCAAGTTATTGGCTTTAACAATTCAGGGCTTCGATTTGAATCCTAACACTCCTGCTGCATGCCCTCTAGTACAGATATTCAGTAATGGTGGGTAATACCAAAATTGCCGTGGTTCAGTCATAGTCACATAACAACATTTTTCTTACTAAGTCTCATTTTTTACCTCCCATTCTAGCACAACTAGAATTCAAATGGATAGCAAATAGGGAAGAAGGATCAACTTATTGCTCTTGTATAATGGACATTTTGTTTCTGGGTATTTACCTTGAATAATTATTTTTAAGTTAGCCATTATTTTGGAACCCTTGGGTGAAATTGAACCACTAAAGTTGTTACAGGCTAATCATATATTATTGTATATGTATATATTTTCACCATGGGTGTGATTATATTAGGAGATGTATACTTTCTGGACTTGGAATCTGTATAATGGCCTAGTTTAAAAGGATAAATAACATTTTCCTTTCCTTTTCTTTAAATAGCCTTTTAGGTGTACCCATTGCTTATGATAACATCAAAGTAGTGGGTGAATTAGGAGATATTTATGATGATCAAGGACACATTCATCTTAACATTGAAGCAGATTTTGTTATTTTTTGCCCTGAACCAGGGCAAAAACTTATGGTATGTATCTTTTTTCCTATTGTTCTTTGTACAATTATTAAGTTCTGTAATTTGGAAAAATTTAAGAGACTGTGCACTTTGGGATTTTACAAGGATTGTTATTTCAGGTAACTAAAAATCATTTTTAAAGAAAACTTTTCAGTTTAGGCTTTTAATTTCTATTGAAGTGTAGTTGGTTTGCATTGTTCCGTTTCAAGTGGAAAGTGATTCAGTTTAGGCACGTGTGTATATATGTATTTCAAATTCTTGTCTGTTAGATTATTACAAGATACTGAGCATAGTTCCTGTGCCACACAGTAGACCCCTGTTGCTGTTCTGTTAACCCTAACCTCCTAATTTATCCCCTCTCGCCTTCCCCTTTGGTAACCGTAAGTTTGTCCTTTGTGAATCTATTTCTGTTCTATAAATAAGTTTATTTGTGTCGTGGTTTTAAATTCCACATATAAGTGATATCATGTGTTTCTCTGCTCTTCTCCGTCTCACTTAACTTCACTAAGGATGATCATCTCTAGGTCCAGGCACGTGGCTGTCAATGGCATTTCATGGCTGAGTGTATTCAGCATGTATAACACATCCTTATCCATTCGTCTGTGGATGGGCACTTCAGTTGCTTCCATGTCTTGGTGACTATGCTACTGTGAACATTGGAAGCACGTCTCTCTTTCGAGTAGAGTTTTGTCTTTTCTAGATATATGCCCAGGAGTGGAATTGCTGGATCATATGGGACTCCGTTTTTAATTTTTTAAGGAACCTCCCTACTGTTCTCCATAGTGGTTGCACCAGTTTTTATTCCCAGCGACAGTGGAGGAGGGCCCCCTTTCCTCCATGTCCTCTCCGGCATTTATTGTTTGTGGACTTGTTGGTGAGGCTGTTCTGGTATCTGTGCGGTGACAGTCGCATTGGCGTCTGTGCATTTTTCTAGGAATCAGCCATGTTGAGCGTCTTCGTGGGCCTTTTGGCATCTGTATGTCCATGTATGTGCAACACTGTTTTAGGTTACTGGTCTTTTCATTTCAGAGGCATTGCTGCTATCTTGAATTGGTACTTTTCTCTAATTTATCATATTATACTCTCATACTTACTGCTTTCTAGACCCCACCAAAGAAACTTGGCTCCCTCTTGGTTGTGAAGATATTCTATATGATTCTAAAATTTTGATAGTTTTTCCTTTCCTCATTGAGTATTTAATTGATAAACTTTGCAGTTTTAGAGAAAAATTGAATGGAAAGTATAGTGTTCTCATATACATCTCACTCTACCCACCCCCAAAAAACCACACATAATGTTTCTCTTATTGATAAGATGTGGTGCATTTTAATTGTTGAGCCAGTATTGATACATTAAATACAGTCCATGGTTTATAGTAGAGTTCCCTGTTTCTATTGTACCTTCTGTGGGTTTTGACAAAGGTAGAATGACATGTATCCAACATTATAGTATTCCTGTGGAATCATTGGTCACTGCTCTAAAAATCCTGTGTGGTCTGCCTATTCATTGCTCCCTCTCTCCCCTGGAAACCATGGCAACTACTTTTTTTTTTTTTATTGTCTCCATAGTTTTGCCTTTTCCAGAATAGCATATAGTGGAATCATAGAGTATGTAACTTTTCCAGATTGGTTTCTTTCACTTGGCACTATATGTTTAAGGTTCTTCCATGTCTTTTTCTTGATAGCTTATTTTTGTTGCAGAATAATATTCCATTGTATAGATGTACCAGTTTGTATGGACCACCTGGAAGGTACCATTCTGAACTCCAGACTCCTTATGATGACAGACAGGTTTTACTCTGTCACATGTGGAAGGAGGTGCTGATGATACTAAACCACATTGTGTGTGTATATATATGTTATTTACAGTTCTGTAATTCAAAAGGTGATTTTTAAAAAAGCTTCAGATTTTCATTCATCTAGTTTATATTTGTTGATTCTTAAGGGAATAGGAAACTTGGAAATTTTAACCTTAAAATCATATAGAATGTATTGTTATTTTACTTTTAAAGCTTCTAATAACGTTAAGTGTTAGTTAAAATAGCCATGCTCAAGGTGAGCTTTCTAAAAAATTCTCGTGTTCCTAAATTGATATTTCAGTGTGACATGCGGTAAGCTTTAAATGAAGATCAGCTTTTTTGATATCACATCATACGATTATTTTGGTATTTTCTCTGAGGTTCATTTCATCTTCCTGGCGCTCTTCTTGCTGTAATACTCATTTTTTCTCTCTTCTCAGGGAACAGTTAATAAAGTGTCCTCGAGCCACATTGGCTGCTTGGTCCATAGGTGCTTCAATGCCTCCATCCCTAAGCCTGAGCAGATGCCAGCTGACCAGTGGCAGGCGCTGCAGATAAACGTGGGTGATGAACTAGAATTTGAAGTATTTCGTTTAGACTCAGATGCTGCTGGAGTATTCTGCATTCGGGGAAAACTAAGTATCACTAGGTCAGTTCCTAAGCACATTATTACCATTTTGATACTTAGTCATTTCTACTTAATTCTGAATTTAGGAAACATAAGTCCCTCTTTTAAAAGTTAATTAGACTATTTGTACTTCCAAACCACAGAGTCAATGTAAATACGAATCTTAAGTGTTATGACAGTGCATTGAATATTCTAAAGCTTTGCATCCAAGTGGTCTACATTGTAATAATTCAATTTTTCAAAGTATTGTCATGTTCTTAATCTTTTAAAAAAAAAATGTTAATCCTTGAACTTGAGACTACTAGAAGCTTAATTATATTAACATAACTATTAGTGTTTTGTTTTTACACAGTTGAAAATAAAAATTATTTGATTATTGTCATTATACCAGGTAGATCATTTAATTTCTGTATTTTTCTTGTTTGGAGTTCTCTTAGGAAATACTCTGATCCTGACCCTGGTTTTATGGCAGGGCCTAGTTGAGGGGTCATACTTGCTCTGTTACCAAGGCAGAATCTATAAAAAGTTGCTAAGAAATGAGAATGTGGACTAAAGTTTTAGAGCAGCTGACCAGCAGAACTTTCTGTAATGATAGAAGTGTGCTGTATGCGTGCAGTATAGTAGCCTCACTCTTGAGGAATTGAAATGTGTGACTAGTATGTCACTGAGGAAGTGGGTTTTTAACGTTACCTTATTGAAATTACTTAAATTTAAATAGTTCTATGTGGCTGTTGCTAATTCAAGGGACAGCAGTTCTATAGAGACCTACTTCACTGATATTTATTTACTTATATAAAATACTCAGAGCTTTGCAGCATAATACTGCTTCGTGCGTGCTCACTTGGTCATGTCGACTCTTTGCAACCCCACAGACTGTGGCCCACAAAACTCCTCTGTCCACGGGGTTCTCCAGGCAAGAATCCTGGAGTGGGTTGCCATGCCCTCCTCCAGGGGAGCTTCCTGACCCAGGGGTCAAACCTATGTCTCTTCTGGTCTCCTGCATTGGCAGGCAGATTCTTTACAACTAGCGCCACCTGGGAATCTAATACTGCTTCAGTGTAGTTTAAGAAAAACAATGGAACAAGGATTGGGATAGTAGATGGGGAACTCCAACATTTTGATAAATACCAGAAGTATGTTTTCTCCCCATCAGATGTTACTGGTTTGGCTAATAAGGCTGGGTGGTGATGTTTAGGGTTCAGCATTTTCTGAACCATATTAAAATTCAGAAACCCTGTTTTGACAAAACTTTTTATGTCATTTTTATGTGTGAAACAGTCTGGGAAAAATACTCGGGAAACAAAAAATTTAACATTTCTAAGACTACCAATGTTCTATGACAGTCATGTTATTTTGTACTACTGTCATAATTTAGAAAGACCTTACCATGTTGGAATATTCTTGATCTTAGTTCTTTTATTTTTGCTTAATGCTCTATGAATTTTTTTAATTCTTACAGTTTACAAACCAAGTGCTCTGCAGTCCCTGAAGAAGCACCAGAAACTGGCGTGGATGAGCCTGTCAAAAAACCTCCAAAGAAGAAAAAGAAAAAGAAGAAAGACCTAGAGCCATGTGAAGTGCAAGGCGGCAGCACAGAGCCAGCAGGACTTGCAGACGCTACCATGAAGGACGAGACAGACCTGCACGTTAGTAACAGTGTGAATGGCCTCTGGGAGGAAGAGCCGAAGAAGAAGAAGAAGAAGCAGAAGAAGCAGCAGCACCAGGAAGAGCAGGACCAAGAGCCTGTCTACCAAGGCAGTGACTCCAGTGGTTATCAGAGTGACCACACGAAGAAGAAAAAGAAAAGAAAGCGCGAGGAGGCTGAGTCTACGCCACTTGTGGAACGTGCACCTAAAAAGAAAAGGGAGAAGTAATTTTCTTTTGTGCGTTTTAAATATGATTTGGTTTGTTAAAGATTTATACACAGTAGATGCCGAAAGTTTAAATTAAGAAATGTTTTGTATTGCAGTATTTTGCATAACGGGAACATTTTGATTAGTTGAGTTTTTGGTACTAAAATTGATTTGGAAAACACCAGTGTTATTAAAGTGCCACTTCTTGTATACAGAATAGAAAGGTAAGAACGGCCTTCATTCTCTCATGCTTCCAGTGGATACATTCTAAGTAAAATGGTTTCTACAGTCCTGAGACTAACAAAAGGACTTGTGTAATGCAGTGATAGCATGTCTATCATAAAGAATGAGTTTTGAGCTTGGGGGGATGGTGGTTACAAGTTTTGAATGTAGTCATAATGTTACATGCCATGCCATTAGGTTTTGTTTAAAATTTAAGTCACTTACCAGTTTTAGGTTTTTTGTTTGTTTTAATCGTGGCTACTGCAGTAGTTTTGTTGTGTACCTTGGGATGGTGTGTCAGAGGTATTTCTGCAGTTTTCAGAGCTCTTTAGAAACTGCCCTCTTTGACCCGTAGCCCTACCTGTGGATCATGAGTTGGGAAACAGTGCTGACTGTTCTTTCCTTCTCTGTGCG
Organism: Capricornis sumatraensis; assembly: GCF_032405125.1. Lineage (NCBI taxonomy): Eukaryota > Metazoa > Chordata > Mammalia > Artiodactyla > Bovidae > Capricornis > Capricornis sumatraensis. Next base: position 33,166,560 of record NC_091073.1, on the reverse strand, counting down.
TGTGTGGTGGTCTCTTTTCTCTCTGTCTCAACCATTCTGCTCTTGTTGTGTGTTGGAGGAAGAGTCTGATGAAGACAGGATAAAGGTGATTCTGACTAGTGGGGAATTTCCCTATTTTTCATAACTGAGTTAAGCTACTGGAAACTATTAGGAAAACAGTTATACACTGCTTTCACTGAGAAAGTGTGGAATATGTCTTCACTATTGGAAAACACTGAAGAAGGAACTGAGGTGAGTTCGGCCTGATAATCAGTGCAAGGTTGTGTTCATTCATTCAGCAAAATTCAGAGTACTTGTGTTACACGTAGTAGACCGTCATTCTCCTAAGGTCGGGGGTGTAATGGCAAACCAGGCAGGAATGGTTCCTTCCCTCGTGGAGTGTCACAGGAGGAGCAGATGCGCACATTCCATGCAAGTAAGACAGAGAATGACTCATTCTGGAAAGTTCTAAAAGGAAAAAAGGTTCTCTTTTCCCACTGCTGTGATGCATGGCGGCCCCTTTCAGCTGCCATTTATCTCGTGTCAGACGCAGTACGGCCCTTCCTGTTTCCTGCCTGCGCCAACAGAAGATGGAGTGGGAGAGTCGTTCATGGCGTTTGTCTGCAAACACATGTGCCAGACGGTGGGAAGGGGTGCACCGGTGTCCTTCCTTACCAGTAAGCTCATGTGGATATTTAGTCCTCACAATGAGGCTAGTCCACATTGAGATGAGGTGTCAGTATAAAACACACATCAGACTGTGGAGGTGTACAAAGAAAGAGTGCAGAATACCTCAGTTTTGTATATTGGTGAGACTATAATATTTTGGTATAGTGAAGTAAATAAATATTCAATTGGCTTTTTTGGTTTTTGTTTTTACTTTTTAATTTAAAAATTGTATCTGAGGCCTGTATTATCTTTGTTTTGTAGAGCACTGGTTTGAAGGATGCTTTGAAAAAGATTTATAATGTCTGACTTAATATTAAAAGTTAACGTTTAGTGAAACAGTTCTAAATTCCTGATGGTAATGGCCAAGCAAGCTGTTAAATTAATGCTATTCATAGCAAAATACATCCTGGCTTACCAAAATAAATTCTCACATATTATTTTTACATTTTTTAAGAAAAAAGTATGCTGAACTTGAAACTAAATTTATCCGTGGTTTTTCACAATGACAGGAGCAGAACTGGTCATTTGCTTTGCCTCTAACAGTGACAGATTTTACCTGATATGGAAACCTCTGATTATGGTATCATCCACATATCCTTCAAAACATTTCTTACATGCTACACTAATCTAGGTTTTTGCTTTTCTGTCTTGGAATTTGCTCATTAAAATCCTCTAGCCTAGCCTAAACCTCTTACCCTCGCTTCAGTTCCTTATAATCACTGGAAATAGAAGTTTGAAATGTATTTAGAGCTATGCTTCCCACAACCCCAGTCACACCCACATCATACAAACACTTCATACAACTCAATATGAAAAAAAGCCAAACAACACAATCAAAATATGGGCAGAAAACCTGGTAGACATTTCTCCAAACAAAGCATACAGATGAAGTACAGATCAGAACGACAGTGAGGTGTCACTTCACAGAGGTCATCATTAAGAAGTCTAGAAACGATAAATGCTGAGAAAGTGTGGAGAAAAGAGAAAACCCCTGCACTGTGGGTAAGGATTTAAGTTGGTGCAGCTGCTGTGGAGAACAGTATGGAGATTCCTTAAAAAACTGAAACTACCGTATGACCCAGGAATCCCGCTACCAGGCATATACCCAGAGAAAACCATAAATCGAAGAGGCAGCATGCTCAGGGCAGTCTTATACACAATACCCAAGATGGGGAAGCATCCTAGATGTCCATCCACTTCTGTGAGTGGGTAAAGGAGCTGCTATACCTATATACAAGGGAACGTTATGAGTGATCAAACTAAGTGAAGTAAGGCAGAGAAAGACAGACCGCACGGTATCACTGATAGGTGGAATCAGCAATTGAGATGCAGGGACTCACGAAGAACAGACTCACTTCAGAAACCCACTGAGTGTTACAGAAGGGACAACATCAGGGGAGGGAATATGTCAGGAGGTTGGCTTTAACGTATACACACTTACATATATAAAACTAGGTCACCAGCAAGGAGCTCCTGTACAGCCCAGGGAGCTCTACTCGTCAACACACTGTAGTAACCTGTATGGCCAAAGCATCAGGATCAGAGTGGATATGTACCTCTACATATACCTAAATCAAGATGTGCACCTCCAACAAACATGGTACATCACCTGTACTCCAACACGAAATACACATAAATTTGACAACTGGAGGAAATGCCCACCATAGTCCCCTCAGGCCTCGGTGACCCGGGATGGTGACACATTCCTGGAGTTTGAACAGCCTTGCCTGCCAAGGCTGGACCCTCCTGGGGCTGAGGGAGCTGAGGGCGATGACGAAGAAATGAGGCCCCTAAGGTCCTCTAGTGTTTGTCCGTTCTAGAAGAAACAGCCCTCTCCAGACCAGGGCTGGTTAGCCATGACTAAAACAATCAGCACACAGGGACTCGGGAGAGCAATTGTGCTGAATAGCTTGGAAAGTCATCTGATAGCCATGCCTCCTGGTGCTGGAGTTCTTACCCCCAGCATCTTAGTCACTCATTCGTAGATGTTATCACTCCAGGCAGAACACATGTGGCAGGCTTGGGATTTGCCTTGGGTGAGGAAGTGAAGAATGATGAAGTAATGAGACACAAGCCCTGGGTGTGTGTCCTGACATATTCCACACCTATTTACAATGCAGGAACAGGACTTGCACTTCACTTTGCTGCACCAAGAAGCAGAGTGGGGCATTTAGAAATGCTGCCGCCTTGTGGCCGTTGTGTGTAACAACTCTAAAACTAGGGCTTTGCACTCAGAAGGCCCTGCTGCTGCTGCTGCTGCTGAGTTGCTTCAGTCATGTCTGACTCTGTGCGACCCCATAGACGGCAGCTCACCAGGCTCCCCCGTCCCTGGGATTCTCCAGGCAAGAACACTGGAGTGGGTTGTCATTTCCTTCTCCAATGCAGGAAAGTGAAAAGTGAAAGTGAGAATGTAAATGACGCTTGCCCTTAAGAAACAGCCTTGGGATGGGTAATTGAGTAAGAATCGGAAAATGGATAGCCTTTCAAGAAGCCAATTGCAGCAGGTGAATTTACTCACAACACTTTAACCAAAAAGATCCAAAGATCCCCTTGTCACACATTATTAGAGAAAGGGAAAGGAAGCCTACAAGGAGATATATCCCCCTCTACCCATCAGATGGTCATCAAAAAGTCTACGAACAGTCAGTGCTGCACAGGGCCTGCAGCGAAGGGAATCCTCTGCTAGAGTGGGAATGGAAGTGGCCACAGCCATATGGAATTGCACATGGAGGTTCCCTAAAAATCTGAAGATGCAGATATTGTGTGATCCAGAAATCTTACTCTTGGCCGTACATCCGGATCAAACTATAGTCGGAAAAGACATCCGCGCCAACCTACACTACAGTACTGTTTTCAAGAACCAAGACAGGGAAGCAATCAGAATGTCCATGGAGAGATGAAAAAGAAGATATGGTCCATATATTCAAAGGAATGTTACTCAGCCATCCAAAAAAAAGAAAGAATGCCATTTGCAGCAACCCAGAAGGACCTAGCCATGGTGATACTAGGGGAAGTAAGTCAGAGAGGAAGAGAAATATATGGGATCACTGTTAGGTGGAGTCTAAAATGTGACACAAAGGCACTCATTTCCAAAGCAACAGAATCTCAGACTTTAAAAAGCCACTTTGTGTTACAAAAGAGGTCACATCAGGAGGAGGGGGTCGACGAGGACCCTGAGATTAACTCTTTAGTATATGAACCTAGAGCATCAAAAAGTACTTAGTATATAGCACCAGGGACCCTATTCAACATTGCATAACACCTTATAGGGGCAAAGCTCCTAATACAGACTGGATATTCACCTATGAATACCTGAATCAAGTTGCTGGACACTTGTAACAAACTCAACACTGGATATCGACTATATCCCAATAGAAAATAAATGTTAATTGTCAAATAAGTGAAACTAACAGCTATACTGCCCTCTGCCCTCTATGATCCGGGCTCCAGTCGCAAACCCAGACACATTCCCACCGGTGCACAGCTACGTTCCATGTCCATTTGTAACCCAGGAACAGAACTTGCACTCAGCTTTGTTCCCCTAAGAACCAGAGTGGGGCACACAGAAATGCTGCTGCCTAGTGGCCATTCTGTGTAACAACAACTGTAAAACGGTCTGAGAAGAACTTCATGCTCTCAAGATGCCAGGGCCTGTAAATGACTCCTGCCCTCAAGAAATAGCCTTGGAGTGGGTAATCGAATAAGAATTCAAAAAGGGACAGGTATATTTTATACACACTCTTTAAAGACAATCATACCTACAGAGATCCTGGTATCAAACATTAGAGAATGGAAAATGAAATCTATGAGGGGTATCACCTCCACCCATCATAACGGCCATCATCAAAAAGTCTACAGTCAATGCTGCAGAGGGCCTGCAGAAAAGGGAATCCTCCTGCCCTGTTGCTGGGAATGGAAATTGCTGACAGCCAGCTGGACTTGAGTATGGAGTTTCCTTAAAAACTTGAAGCTGCAGATCCGTGATCTGAAATGCCACACTTGGGCATGCATCCGGCCTAAACTGGTTGGGAAAGACATACGCAGCCCAGCCTTCACCACAGCATTGTTTCCAAGAGCCAAACTATGGAAAAAACAGAATATTCATTGAGAGATGAAAAAGGTATGGTACACACATTGAAGGGAATGTTACTCAGCCATCAAAAATTAGGAAATAATGCCATTTACAGCAACATAGAAGTGACTAACCATGATTATATTAGGGAAAGTAAGTCAGACAGAGGAAGACAAATATGTGAGATCACTGATAAGTTAATTCTAAAAAGTGACACAAAGGAACTCATTTCTAAAACAGACACAGAATCTCAGACTTTGAAAAGGCACTTGGTTTTACAAAAGGGGTCACACTGTAAAGAAGGATTAAATCAGGATGCTGGGATTAACATGGACATCCCTGGTGGGCAGATAGTAAAGAATCCAACTGCAATGCAGGAGACCTGGTTTCAATCCCTGGGTAGGGAAGATTCCCCTGGAGGAGGAAATGGCAACCCACTCCAGTATTCTTGCCTGGAGAATTCCATGGACAGAGCAGCCTCGTGGGCTGTCTTCCTTGGAGTTGCAAAAAATGGGACATGACTGAGCAACTGACACTTTCACACGCTTTTTCCAAGATTGATATAAGCACACTTACCTAGTATATGTGCTGCTGAAGTGAGCACTATGCAGTCTTGAATATACGAACCTATAGCATCAACAAGGACCTAGTGTATAGCACAGGGAAGCCTACTCAACACTCTGTAAAATCCTATAGCTGCAAAGCTCCCCAAAAGACGGGATATTCACCTAAATATGCCTGAAACAAGTTGCTGGACCCCTGCAACAAACTCAACACTGGACGTCAACTAAACGCCAATAGAAAATAAACATTAATTTTCCAAATGAAATGAAATAACTGCTATATTCCCCTTTGCATTTGGTGACCTGGGCTACTGTCGCAAATCCTGAGCCTAAGCAGCCTTGGAGCCTGCAGCTGGATTGTCCTGAGTCTGAGGGAATTGAGAAGGATGTGCCAGCAGATGGGCCCCCACAGGACCTGAAGTGTTTGTCCCCTCTGGATCAAATTGCATTTTCGAGACCCTGGCCATTCCCGCACAGCTACAGCAAGTCTAGTGCACACAAGGAGGGTGGACACTACGGGCTGGAAGACATGTGAAGGGTCACAGGATCCTGCAGGCCTCCCAGTGCTGCAGTGCTTACCTCCAGCCTCCTGCCTCAGATTCGACCCACGTGCAGATGACAGCACCCAAGGGAGGGCTGATCTGGAGGACCTGGGATTTGTTTGGGGTGGGGAAGTGAAGAATGATGAAGAAATAATGAGACACAAGCCCTGGGTATCTGTTCTGGCAGATTCCATATCCATCTACAATCCAGGCACAGGACTTGCACTCAGCTTTGTTGCCCCAAGAATCAGAGTGGGGCATACAGAAATGCTGCTGCCTGGTGGTCATTCTGTGTAACAACAACTCTTCAACTGGGGTTCAGAGGAACTTCGGGCTTCCCTGATAGCTCAGGGAATCAAGAATCCGCCTGCAATGCAGGAGACCCTGGTTCGATTCCTGGGTCAGAGAAGGGATAGACTGCCCACTCCAGTATTCTAGGGCTTTCCTTGTGGCTCAGCTGGTAAATAATCCTCCTGCAATGCAGGATACCTGGGTTTGATTCCTGGGTTGGGAAGATCCCCTGGAGAAGGGAAAGGCTACCCACTCCAGTATTCTGGCCTGGAGAACGCCATGGACTGTATAGTCCGTGGGGTCACAAACAGTTGAACACAGATGAAAGGACTGGAAAAGGTCAGTTTTCATTCCAATCCCAAAGAAAGGCCATGCCAAAGAATGCTCAAACTACTGCACAATTGCAGTCATCTCACATGTTAGTAAAGTAATGCTCAAAATTCTCCAAGCCAGGCTTCAGTAATATGTGAACCGTGAACTTCCAGATGTTCAAGCTGGTTTCAGAAAAGGCAGAAGAACCAGAGATCAAATTGCCAGCATCTGCTGGATCATCAAAAAAAAGCAAGAGAGTTCCAGAAAAACATCTATTTCTGCTTTATGGACTATGTCAAAGCCTTTGACTGTGTGGATCACAATCAACTGTGGAAAATTCTGAAAGAGATGGGAATACCAGACCACCTAACCTGCCTCTTGGGAAACCTATATGCAGGTCAGGAAGCAACAGTTAGAACTGGACATGGAACAACAGACTGGTTCCAAATAGGAAAAGGAGTACATCAAGGCTGTATATTGTCACCCTGCTTATTTAACTTCTATGCAGAGTACATCATGAGAAACGCTGGGCTGGAAGAAGCACAAGCTGGAATCAAGATTGCTGGGAGAAATATGAATAGCCTCAGATATGCAGATGACACCACCCTTATGGCAGAAAGTGAAGAGGAACTCAAAAGCCTCTTGATGAAAGTTAAAGAGGAGAGTGAAAAAGTTGGCTTAAAGCTCAACATTCAGAAAACGAAGATCATGGCATCCGGTCCCATCTCTTCATGGCAAATACATGGGGAAAGAGTGGCTGACTTTGGTCTCCAAAATCACTGCAGATGGTGACTGCAGCCATGAAATTAAAAGATGCTTGCTCCTTGGAAGGAAAGTTATGAACAACCTAGATAGCAGATTGAAAAGCAGAGACATTACTTTGCCAACAAAGTCCATCTAGTCAAGGCTATGGTTTTTCCAGTAGTTATGTATGAGTGTGAGAGTTGGACTGTGAAGAAAGCTGAGCGCGGAAGAATTGATGCTTTTGAACTGTGGTGTTGGAGAAGACTCTTAAGAGTCCCTTGGACTGCAAGGAGATCCAACCAGTCCATTCTAAAGGAGATCAATCCTGGGTGTTCATTGGAAGGACTGATGCTGAAGCTGAAACTCCAATCCTCTGGCCACCTGATGAGAAGAGCTGACTCATTTGAAAAGACCCTGATGCTAGGAAAGATTGAGGGCAAGAGAAGAAGGGGACGACAGAGGATGAGATGGTTGGATGGCATCACTGACTCAATGGACATGAGTTTGGGTAAACACCTGGAGTTGGTGATGGAAAGGGAGGCCTGGCCTGTTGTGGTTCATGGGGTCGCAAAGAGTCAGACATGACTGAGCGACTGAACTGAACTGAGAGACTTTCACTTTCAGAGGAATTTTACACACACAAGGACCTAGGGAATGTAAACCACTGCTGCCTTCAAGAAATAGCTTTGGGGTGAGTAATCGAAAAAGAATCTGAGAACAGGCAGGCCTACCAGAAGCCATTTCAGCAGGTACATTTTGCTGCTGCTAAGTCACTTCAGTCGTGTCCAACTCTGTGCGACCCCATAGATGGCACCCTACCAGACTCCCCCGTCCCTGGGATTCTCCAGGCAAGAACACTGGAGTGGGTTGCCATTTCCTTCTCCAGTGCATGAAAGTGAAAAGTGAAAGGGAAGTTGCTCAGTCATCTCCGACTCTTAGCGACCCCATGGACTGCAGCCTACCAGGCTCCTCCATCCATGGGATTTTCTAGGCAAGAGTACTGGAGTGGGGGGCCATTGCCTTCTCCCAGGTACATTGTATACACGCTCTAAAAACAAATAGTGCGGACACACATTTCCTCAATTGCACATTATTAGAAAAAGGAAAATGAAATCTGAAATGAGACAGATCCCCTTCCACCCACCACAGTGATCATCAAAAAGTCTAAACAGTCAGTGCCGGAGAGGGCCTGGAGAAAAGGGAACCCTCCTCTGCCAGTGCGGGGAATGGCAATTGCTACAGACACTGAGGAGCACAGAATGGAGGTTCCTTAAAATCCTGAAGATGCAGCTATCCTGTGACCCAGTGATCCCACACTAGGGCTACATCCAGATCAAACTGTAGTTGGAGAAGGCACGTGAACCCCAACCTTCACTGCAGCACTATTTCCAAGCCAAGACATGGAAGCAACCAGAAAGTTCTTGGAGAGATGAAAGGGAAAAGTAGATGAGGCACACATAAGGAAGGGAATGTTCCTCAGCCGCCAAACAGAAGGGAATTGCCCTTTGCAGCAGCATAGAAGGACCTAGCAGAGAAGGCGATGGCACCCCACTCCAGCACTCTCACCTGGAGAATCCCAGGGACGAGGGAGCCTGGCGGGCCACAGTCCATGCTAAGGGTTGGACACGACTGAGCGACTTCCCTTTCACTTTTCACTTTCATGCATTGGAGAAGGCAATGGCACCCCCACTCCAGTGTTCTTGCCTGGAGAATCCCAGGGATGGAGGAGCCTGGTGGGCTGCTGTTGATGGGGTCACACAGAGTCGGACACGACTGAAGCAACTTAGCAGCAGCAGCAGCAGCAGGACCTAGCCATGATCATAGAAGGTGAATTAAGTCAGACAGAGGAAGACACATATCGTATAGTATCACTGATAAGTGGAATCTAAAAAGTGCCAGAAAGGAACTCATTTCCAAAGAGGAAACAGATTCACAAACTTTGAAAAGTCACTTAGGGCTACAGACTGGGTCACATCAAGAGAAGTTAGATCAGGATGCTGGGATTAACATACACATTCTTTAATACATAAACCTAGAGCATCATTAAGCACAAGGAAAGCTACTCGACACTCTGTAAACGCTTATAGGGGCAAAGCTCTTGAAAAGACTGGATATTCATCTATATATACCTGAATCAAGTTGCTGAACACCTGCAAGAAATTCAGCACTGAAATTCAACTATACACCAATAGAAAATAAACATTAATTTTCCAACTAAAATGAAATAACTGCTATATTCCCTATGCTCCTGGTGGCCAGGGCTCCTGTTGCAAAGCTGGAGACTGAGCAGCCTTGGGGACCACGTCTGGATCGTCTGGGGGATGAGCTGAGAAGGATGCGCCAGCAGATGGTCCCCACTGGACCTGAAGCATCTGTCCCCTCCTAGATCAAACCACAGTCTTGAGAGCCTGGCTGCCCCTGCACAGCTCCTGCAAGTGTCGTGCACACGAGGAGGGGGCGTTCCCTTTCGGCTGGAAGATCCTTGAAAAGTCACGGGATCCTGCAGACTGCCTGACGCTGGGGTGCTTACTTCCAGTCTCCTTCCTCAGAGTTGCCCTACCTGCAGATGACAGCAACCCAGGCACGACTGAGGTGGAGGGCTGCCTGGGACTTGTCTAGGGCGGAGGAGTGAAGAAAGATGGGAAAGAAATATCGAGACAAGCCTACAGGTGTCTGTTCTGGCACATTCCATGCCCACTTACAACCCAAGAAAACAACTTTCAGTCGGCCTTTGGCCCTCAAAACCAGAGTGGGACATACAGAAATGCTACTGTTTTGTGGCCATTCACGTAACAGCAGCTGTAAGACTGGTGTTCAGGTGCACTTCAAACTCACAAGGCCCAGCAGCCTGTAAAGGACTCCTGCCTTCAAGAAATAACCTTGGAGTGGGTGACTTAATACGGATTTGAAATCAGGCAAGCTTTCCAGTCATCAGTTTCAGCAGGTATATTGTATACACAGTCTTTAAAATACAAAAACAACAACAACAACCACATATACAAAGAGCCTCATATCACGTTATTAGAGAAATGAAAATTTACAGCGTATCACCCTCACACATCACAATGGCCATCATGGAAAGGTGAACAGTCAATGAAATTCAGAAAAGGGAATCCTCCGCCAGCAGTACTGAGAATATAAGTTACTGCAGATACTGGAGCACAGCTGGAGGCTCCTTAAAGCCCTGAAGCTGCAGATAGCCTATGACCCAGCAGTCCCACACCAGGGCCACATCCAAGTCAGACTGTTGTTGGAGAAGACACACATGCACAAACCTGTGTCACCGTTTCCAAGAGCCAAGACATGGAAGAAACCAGAATGTCCAGGGAAAGACAAGAGGAAACGAGGTACACTTTTTGAAGGGAATATTGAAGGGAATGTAACTCAGCCATCAAAAAGAAGCAAATGATTCCATTTGCAGGAACATAGAAGAACTTAGCCATGATTGTATTAGGTGAAGTAAGTCAGAAAGAAGAAGACAAATATGCAATATCATTGATAAGTAGAATCTAAAAAGTAACACAGATTTTAGGTGGAAAATAAAAGGGACACAAAGGAACTCATCTCCCGAATGGTAACAGACTCAGATTTAGAAGGGCCACTTAGTGTTACAGAAGGGGTAACATCAGGAGAAATGGTTAACTCAGGATGCTGCAATTTACATATCCATTCTTCAATACAGAAAACTAGAGCATCCAAATGGACCTTCTGCATAGCATAGGAAACCTACTGAACACTCTGTAAAACCCTATAGAGGTAAAGCTCCCATAAAGACTGGATATTCATCCACACATGCCTGAATCAAGTGGCTGGACACCTGTAACAAACTCAACACTGGAAGTCTGCTATACACTAACAGAAAACAAACATTAATTTTTCAAATGAAATAACTGCTCTATTCCCTTCCGTGCTCAGTGACTGGGACTCCTCTTGCAAACTGGAGCCTTGGGTCCCATAGCCGGATTGTCATGGGGATGAGGGAGCTAAGAAGATGTGCCAGCAGGTGGGCCCCCACAGGACCTGGAGTGTTTGTCCCCTATGGACCAACTGCATTCTCTAGACCCTGGCATCCCTGCAGAGCTCCAGCAAGCCTAGTGCTCACAAGAAGGGGTTCCTTTTGGGCTGGAGGACCTGTGAAAAGTCATCATATCGGCATGTCTCCCAGGGCTGGGGTGCTTACCTCTAGACCTGATTTTTAGAGTTGCCCCACCTGACAAAACGTCCACTGGAGAAGGGAATGACAAACCATTTCAGTATTCTTGCCTCAAAAAGCCCATGCACAGTATTAAAAGGCAAAAAGATATGACACTGAAAGATGACCCCCCCCCAGGTCAGCATGTGTCCAAATGCTACTGGGGAAGAGCAGAGAAATAGCTCTAGACGGAGTGAAGAGGTTGAGCCAAAACGAAAATGGAGCCAGTTGTGGATGTATCTGGTGGTAAAAGTAAACTCCGATGTTATAAAGGACAATACTGCATAGGAACCTGGAATGTTAGGTCCATGAATCAAGGTAAATTGGAAGTGGTCAAGCAAGAGATGGCAAGAGGGAACATTGACATTTTACAAATCAATGAACTTAAATGTATGGCTGTGGGTGAATTTAATTCAGATGACCATTATATCTACTACTATGGGCAAGAATCCCTTAGAAGACATGGAATAGCCCTCATAGTCAACAAAAGACTCTAAAATGCAGTGGTGGTTTACTCTCTAAGTTGTGTCCGACTCTTGCAACCCCATGGACTATAGCCTGCCAGGCACCTCTGTCCAAGGGATTTTCCAGGCAAGAATATTGGAGTGGGTTGCTATGCAGTACTTGGGTACAATCTCAAAAAGAACAGAGTGATCTCCATTGGTTTCCAGGGCAAATCATTCAATATCACAGTAATGCAAATCAATGCCCCAACCATGAATGCTGAAGAAGCTGAAGTTGAATGATCCTATGAAGACCTACAAGACCTTCTAGAACTAACATCAAAAAAAGATGTCCTTTTCATCATCTTGGATTGGATGCAAAAGTAGGAAGTCAAGAAATACCTGGAGTAATAGGCAACTTTGGCCTTGGAGTACAAAATGAAGCAGGGCAAAGGCTAACAAAGGGTTGCCAAGTGTACGCAATGGTCATAGCAGTCAAACCCTCTTCCAGCAACACAAGAGATGACTCTACACATGGACATAACCAGATGGTCAATACCAAAATCAGATCGATTATATTCTTTACAGCCAAAGATGGAGAACCTCTCAGTTCAGTTCAGTTCAGTTGCTCAGTCGTGTCCGACTCTTTGCGACCCCATGAATTGCAGCACGCCAGGCCTCCCTGTCCATCACCAACTCCCGGAGTTCACTCAAACTCATGTCCATCAAGTCAGTAATGCCATCCAGCCATCTTATCCTCTGTTGTCCCCTTCTCCTCTTGCCCCCAATCCCTCCCAGCATCAGAGTCTTTTCCAATGAGTCAACTCTTCGCATGAGGTGGCCTAAGTACTGGAGTTTCAGCTTTAGCATCATTCCTTCCAAAGAACACCCAGGACTGATCTCCTTTAGAATGGACTGGTTGGATCTCCTTGCGGTCCAAGGGACTCTCAGGAGTCTTCTCCAACACCACAATTCAAAAGCATCAATCCTTTGGCGCTTAGCTTTCTTCACAGTCCAACTCTCACATCCATACATGACCACTGGAAAAACCATCGCCTTGACTAGATGGACCTTTGTTGGCAAAGCAATGTCTCTGCTTTTGAATATGCTATCTAGGTTGGTCATAACTTTCCTTCCAAGGAGGAAGCATCTTTTAATTTCATGGCTACAATCACCATCTGCAGTGATTTTGGAACCCAAAAGTCTGACACTGTTTCCACTCTTTCCCCATGTATTTGCCATGAAGAGATGGGACCGGATGCCATGATCTTCGTTTTCTGAATGTTGAGCTTTAAGCCAACTTTTTCAGTCTCCTCTTTCACTTTCATCAAGAAACTTTTTAGTCTCACATGCTAGTAAAGTAATGCTCAAAATTATCCAAGCCAGGCTTCAGCAGTACGTGAACCATGAACTTCCAGATGTTCAAGCTGGTTTTAGAAAAGGCAGAAGAACCAGAGATCAAATTGCCAACATCCGTAAGATGATCAAACAACCCAGAGAGTTCCAGAAAAACATCTATTTCTGCCTTGTTGACTATGCCAAAGCCTTTGACTGTGTGGATCACAATAAACTGTGGAAAATTCTGAAGGAGATAGGAATACCAGACCACCTGACCTGCCTCTTGAGAAACCTACATGCAGGTCAGGCAGCAACAATTAGAACTGAACATGGAACAACAGACTGGTTCCAAATAGGAAGAGGAGTACGTCAAGGCTGCATATTGTCACCCTGCTTATTTAATTTATATGCAGACTGTATCATGAGAAACGCTGGGCTGGAGAAAGCATAAGCTGGAATCAAGATTGCTGGGAGAAATATGAATAGCCTCAGATATGCAGATGACACCACCCTTATGGCAGAAAGTGAAGAGGAACTCAAAAGCCTCGTGATGAAAGTGAAAGAGGAGAGTGAAGAAGCTCTATACAGTCACAAAAATAAGACTTGGATCTGACTGTGGCTCAGACATGATCTCCTTATTGCAAAATTCAGGCTTAAATTGAAGAAAGTAGGGAAAACAATGAGACCATTCAGATATGACCTAGATCAAACCCCTTATGATCATATCGTGGAGGTGATGATGAGACTCAAGGGATTAGATCTGGTAGACAGAGTGGTTGAAGAACAATGGACAGACATTCATAACATTGTACAGGAGGTGGTGACCAAAACTTCAAGAAAAACAAATGCAAGGCAAAGTGGTTGTCTGAGGAGGGCCTCACAAACAGTTGAGAAGAGAGGAGAAGCAAAAGGCCAAAGGAGAAAGGGAAGGATACACCCAACTAATGCAGAGTTTCTGAGAATAGCAAGGAGAGGCAAGAGAGCCTTAAGTGAGCAATGTAGAGAAAGAGAGGAAAAGAATAGAATTGGAAAGACTAGAGACCTCTGCAAGAAAATTAGAGATACCAAGGGAACATTTCATATAAAGATATGCACAATAAAGGATAAACAGGGTTCAAGAACCCAACAGAAGCAGAAGAGACTAAGAAGAGGTGGCAAGAATACACAGAAGATCTGTACAAAAAAGGTCTTAATGTCCCAGATAACCACAATGGTGTGGTCAGTCACCTAGAGCCAGACATCCTGGAGTGCGAAGTCAACTGGGCCTTAGGAAGCATCACTATGAATAAAGCTAGTTCGGGTAATGGAATTCCAGGTGATCTATTTAAAATCCTAAAAGATGATGCTGTTAAAATGTCGCACTCAATATGCCAGCAAATTTGGAAAACTCAGCAGTGGCACAAGACTGGAAAAGGTCAGTTTTCATTACAATCCCAAAGAAAGGCAATGCCAAAGAATGCTCAAACTGCTGCACAATTGCATTCATCTCACATGCCAACAAGGTAATGTTCAAAATATTTCAGGCTAGCCTCAAGACTGAACCCAGAACTTGCAAATATATAAGCTAAGCTTGATTTATAAAAGGCAGAGGAACCAGAGATCAAAGAACCAACATTTGCTGGATCATAGAAAAGCAAGAGAATTCCAAAAATATATCTATTTCTGCTTCACTGACTATGCTAAAGCCTCTGTTTGGATCACAACAAACTATGGAAAATTGTTAAAGAAATTAGAATACCAGACCACCTTACCTGTCTCCTGAGAAACCTGAATACAGGATAAGAAGCAACAGTTAGAATCGAACATAGAACATGTACTGGTTCAAAATTCAGAAAGCAGTATATCAAGGCTGTATATTGTCACTCTGCTAATTTAACTTATATGCAGAGAACATCATGCAAAATGCCAGGCTGGATGACTCACCAGCCTGCTGGTGAGAAATAAAACTGCTGGGAGAAATAACCTCAGATATGCAGCTGATGCAACGCTAATGGCAGAAGGCAAAGAGCCTCTTTATGAGGGTGATAGAGGAGAGTGAAATAGCTGGCCTAAAACTCAACATTCAGAAAACTAAGATCATGGCATCCATCCCATCACTTCGTGGCAAATAGAAGGGGAAAAAGTGGAAGCAGGGACAGGTTTTACTTCCTTTGCTCCAAAATCACTATAGTGACTGCATCAAATTAAAAGATGCTTGTTTCTTGGAAGGAAAGCTATGGCTAACCTAGGCAGCATATTAGAAAGCAGAGACATCACATTGCAGACAAATGTCCATATAGTCAAATCTATGGTTTTCCCAGTAGTCATATACAGTTGTGATATTTGGACCATAAAGAAGGCTGAGTGCTAAAGAACAGATGCTTTTGAACTGTGGTGCTGGAGAAGACTGTTGAGAGTCCTTTGGACTGCAAGGAGATCAAACCAGTTCATCCTAAAGAAAATCAACCATGGATATTCACTGGAAGGACTGATGCTGAAGCTGAAGGTCCAGTAGTTTGGCCACCTGATGTGAGGAGCTGACTCACTGGAAAAGACCCTGATACTGGGGAAAGATTGAAGGCGGGAGGAGAAGCAGGTAACAGAGGATAAGACGGTTGGATGGCAACACTGACTCAACGGACATAAGCTTGAGCAAACTCTGGGAGAGAAATGAAGGACAGGCAAGCCTGGTGTGCTGTAGTTCATTAGGTCACATTGAGTGGGATATGACTTAGAGGCTGAACTACACTTGCAGATGAGAGCACCCTAGTTAGGGCAGATATGGAGGGCTTGAGATTTTTTTCCAGTGGGAAAGGGAAGAATGATGGGGAAGAAGTATTGAGACACAAGTCTATGGGCCTATTCTGACACATACCATGCCCATCTACAACCCAGGAACAGAAATTGCACCTAGCTTTGTTGCCCAAAGAACCAGAGTGGGGCATACAGAAATGCTGCTGCTTTCTGGCTGTTTCATGTAAAAACAACTGTAAAACAGGCTCAGAAGAAATTAACACTCACAGGGCCTGGGGAGCTGTAAATGACCTCTGCCCTCAGGAAATAGCCCTGGGCTGGGGAATGGAATAAGAGATTGAAAACAGACAGACGTTCACAAAATCATTTCAGAAGGTACCTTTTACTCACACTCTTTAAAAACAAGAACCTTCCTATAAAGATACTCTTATCGTACATTTTATAGAATGGAGAATGAAATCTACGAGATATAGCATCCTCCACCCATCACAGTGGTCATAGTCAAAAAGTATAGAAACAGTCAATGCTACAGAGAAGGAAACCGTCCCATGTAGGTGCTGGTCAAGGAATTGCTAACAGCCAGCTGGAGTTGAGCATGGAGGTTCCTTAAAAACCTGAAGATGCATTACCCTGTGATCCAGAAATCCCACTCATGGGCACACATCCAGATCAAACAATAGTGATAAAGACATGTGCACCCCAACCTTCACTGAAGCACTGTTTCTAAGAGCCAAGATATGGAAACAACCAGGATGTCCACAGACAGATGAAAGGAAAACGAGGCACACGTATTGGAGGGAATGTTACTCAGCCATCAAAAAGCATAAAATGATGTCATTTGCAGCAAGACAAAAGGACCTAGCCACGATCATACTAAGGGAAGTAAGTCAGAAAGAAGAAGAGAAATAATATAGGATCACTGATAACCTGAATCCAGGTAGTGACACAAGGGAACTCATTTCCAAAACAAAAACAATCTCAGACAATGAAAAGCCACTTTGTATTACAAAAGAGGTCATATCAGGAGGAAGGCTTCAGTGAGGACACTGGGATTAACATATGCACAGTTCAGTATATGAACCTACACCATCAACAAGGACCCAGTGCATAGCACAGGGGACCCTACTCAACACTGTAAAATCTTACAGGGGCAAAGCTCCCGAGAAAGATTGGCTATTCATCTATATATACCTGAACCAAGTTGCTGGATCCCTGCAACAAACTCAACATTGGAAATCAACTATATGCCACGAGAAAATAAACATTAATTTTTCAAATAAAATGAAAGAACAGCTATATCACCCTCTGCTCTCAGTGACCCAAGCTCCTATTGCAAACTGGAGCCTGAGCAGTCTCCGAGCCCATGGCTGAAGTCTCCTGGGATGAGTGAGCTGCGAATGATGTGCCAGCTGATGGTTCCCCACTGGACCTGAAGGGTTTGTCCCCTCTGGATGAAACCACATTCTCGAGAACCTGGCTGTCCCCGTCCAGCTACTGCAGGCCTAGTGCACAAAGGAGGGTGGACACTCTGGGCTGGAAGGCCTTTGAATAGTCATAGGGCTTGTGCATCTCGCGGTGCTAGGGCGCTTACCTTCACCCTCCTTCCTTAGAGTCATCCCAGGAAGGACTTGCAGGGCTTGGGATTTGTTTGAGGTGGGGAAGTGAAGAATGATGAAGAAGTAATGAGGCACAAGCCCCAGGAGTCTGTTCCGGCACATTCCACAACCATTTACAACCCAAGAACAGGACTTGCCCTCAGCTTTGTTGCCCCAAGAGCCAGAGTGGGGCACACAGAAATGCTGCCGCCTTGTGGCCATTTTGTGTAACAACTCTAAAACTAGGGCTCAAAGGAACTTTACACTCACAACACGCTGCTGCTGCTAAGTCGCTTCAGTCGTGTCCGACCCTGTGCGACCACATAGACGGCAGCCCACCAGGCTCCCTCGTCCCTGGGATTCTCTAGGCAAGAATACTGGAGTGGGTTGCCATTTCCTTCTCCAATGCATAAAAGTGAAAAGTCAAAGTGAAGTCGCTCAGTCGTGTCCGACTCTTAGCGACCCCATGGACTGCAGCCTACCAGGCTCCTCCATCCATGGGATTTTCCAGGCAAGAGTACTAGAGTGGGTGCCATCGCCTTCACAACGCCCTAGGGACTGTAAATGACTCCTGCCCTCAAGAAACAATTTTGGGGTGAAAATCGAATAAGCATATGAAAACAAGCAGGCCTTCAGAAAGCCGTTTCATCAGGTACATTTTTCACACACTCTTTAAAAACAAATAATGCACATGCAAAATTCTTCATATCGCACATTATCAGAGAAAGGAAAATGAAATCTACAATGAGACATATGCCCTTCCACCCATCACAATGGCCATCATCAAAAAGTCTGCAAACAGTCAGGGATGGAGAGGGCCTTCAGAAAAGGGAATCCTCCCCCAGCAGTGCTGGGAACGGAAGTTACTGCAGACACTGCGGAGCACAGCATGGAGGGTCCTTAAAACCCTGAAGACGCAGATATCCTATAACCCAGGATTCCCACACTAGGGCCACATCCAGATCAGACTACTGTTGGAGACGACACATGTACCCAAACCTTCTGTAGCACAGTTTCCAAGATCCAAGACTTGGAAGCAACCAGAATGGTTTGGAGAGTTGAAAGGAAAAAGTAGATGTGGCGCACATATGCAATGGAAGGTTAGTCAGCCATCAAAACCATGAAATAATGCCATTTGAATTAAGTCAGATAGAGGAAGATAAATTTATAGTAGCACTGATAGGTGGAATCTAAAATGTGCCAGAAAGTAACTCATTTCCTAAAAGCAAACAAACTCACGTCCCATGTCCAGTTACAGCCCAGGAACAGCACTTACACTCCGCTGTGGTTCCTGAAGAAACAGTGAAGCTCAAAGAAATGCTGCCGCCTTGTGGCCATGTTGTGTAACAACTATAAAACTAGGAGGGTTCAGGGACGCTTAAAACTCACAAGGCCTGTGGACTGTAAAATCTCCTGCCCTCAGGAAATGTCCTGGGGGAGGGGGCAGTAATTGCATAAGAATTGGAAAAGGTCAGGCTTTCAACAAGACAGTTTTAGCAGGTACATTTTACTCACACTCTTCAAAAACAAAAACCGCACATACATGTTTCCTCATATCGTACATTATTACAGACAGGAAAAAGAAATCTATGAGATGTATTCCCTTCTACCCACCACAGTGACCATCATCAAAAAGTCTACAAACAGTCAACGCTGGAAAGGGCCTCAGAAAAGGGAACCCTCCTCTGCCAGTGCGGGGAATGGAAATTGCTACAGACACCAAGGAGCACAGAATGGAGGTTCCTTAAAATCCTGAAGATGCAGCTCTCCTGTGACCCAGCAGTCCCACACTTGGGCTACATCCAGATCAAACTGTAGTTGGAGAAGGCACGTGAACCCCAACCTTCACTGCAGCACCATTTTAAAGCCAAACTTGTAGGCAACCAGAAAGTTCTTGGAGAGATGAAAGGGAAAAGTGGGTGTGGTACACGTAAGCAAAGGAATGTTCCTCAGCCACCAAACAGAAGGGAGCAAAGCCATCTGCAGCAACAAAGACGGACCTAGCCATGATCATAGCAGGTGAATTAAGTCAGACAGAGGAGGACACATACCGTATAGTGTCACTGTGGGTGGAATCTAAAAAGTGCCAGAAAGGAACTCATTTCCAAAAAGGAAATAGATTCACAGACTTTGAAAAGTCACTTAGGGCTACAGAAGGGGTCACATCATGAGGAAGAGTTAGATCAGGAAGCTGAGATTAACATATACACTCTTTATCAGAAACCTAGAGCATCGGTGTGAAAAGTGAGTGAAGTCGCTCAGTCGTGTCTGACTCTTTGCGACCCGTGGACTGCAGCCCACCAAGCTCCTCCGTCCATGGGATTCTCCAGGCAAGAGTACTGGGGTGGGTTGCCATTTAGGACCTATTATATAGCAGAGGGAGAAGGCAGTGGCACCCCACTCCAGTACTCTTGCCTGGGAAATCCCATGGGTGGAGGAGCCTGGTGGGCTGCAGTCCATGGGGTCGCTAAGAGTCGGACACGACTGAGCGACTTCACTTTCACTTTCCACTTTCATGCATTGGAGAAGGAAATGGCAACCCACTCCAGTGTTCTTGCCTGGAGAATCCCAGGGACAGGGGAGCCTGGTGGGCTGCTGTCTATGGGGTCGCATAGAGTCAGACATGACTGAAGTGACTTAGTAGTAGCAGTGGTATATAGCAGAGGGAACCTGACTCAACATGATGCTGCTCAGTTGCTTAGTCGTGTCCAACTCTCTGTGACCCCATGGACTGTAGCCCACCAGGATCCTCTGTTCATGGCATTTTCCAGGCAAGAATACTGGAGTGGGTTGCCATTTCCTGCTCCAGGGGATCTTCCTGACCCAGCGATTGAGCCCACCTCTGCTGTGTCCCCTGCATAGCCAGGCGGATTCTTTTCCACTGAGCCACTGAGGAAGCTGTGTTGTAAAATGTTATGTAAAATGCTATAGGGGCAAAGCCCCCAATAAAGAATGGATATTCATCTATATATACCAGAATCAAGTTGCTGGACACCTGTAACAAACTCGACCTTGGACATCAACCATACACAAAAATAAAATTAAAAAAAAATAATTTGACAAATAAAATGAAATAACTGCTGTATCTACCTCAGACCTCGGTCACCCGGGGTGCTGTCACAGACCTGGAGCCTGAGCAGCCTTGGAGCCTGATCATCCTGGCTAGATCATCCTGCATCTGAGGGAGCTGAGAAGGAAGTGCCAGCAGATGAGCCTCCTTTGGCCCTGAAGTGTGTCCCCTCTGGATCAAACCTCATTCTCCAGATCTGGCCTGGCCCTGCACAGCTACAGCAAGCCCACTGAACACCAAGGAGGATGTCCCCTTGGGCTAAAATACCTTAAAAAGGCATCGAATCTGCACATCTCCTATTGTTGGGATTCATACCACCAGCCTCCTTCCCAGAGTCACCCCACTTGCAGATGACAGCACCCTAGCAGGGCAGTTTTGGAGGGCTTGGGATTTGTCTGGGGTGGGGAAGTGAAGAATGATCAGGAAGAAGTATTGAAATACAAGCCAATGGGTGTCTGTTCTGGCACAACCCATGCCCATTTACAACTCAGGGACAGCACTTGCACTCAGCTTCCTTGCCCAGAAACCAGTGTGTGGCATACAGAAATGCTGCCGCCTTGTGGCTGTTGGTTGTAACAAGTGTAAAATCCGAGTTCACGGGTATACATGACTCCTGCCATCCCTAAACAGCCTGGGGTGAGTAAGCAAATACGAATTTGAAACTGGGCAGGCTTTTAAGAAGCCAATTTCAGCAGGTAAATTTTACTCACACTGTTTAAAAAGAAAAAAAATGCACATACAAAAAGTGCTCACATTGCACATTTTTAGTAAAAGGAAATGAAAACTATGAGGTGTATCACCTTCCATCCACCAGAATGACCATCATCAAAAAGTCTAGTCAGTGCTGCAGAGGGCCTGCAAAACAGGACCCCTCCTCCTGCAGTGCTGGGAATGCAGATAGCTAACAGTTACTGTGGAGCACAGCATGGAGCTTTCTTAAAAACCTAAAGATGCAGGTATGCTATGATCCAGCATTCCCACACTGGAGTGTACATCCAGATCAAACAGTAGTTGGAAAGTATATATGCACCCAGCTTTCTTTGCAGCTCTGCTTCCAGGAGCCAAGACACAGAAGCAACCAAAATGTCCCTGGAGTTATCAAAGAAAAAAGAGGATGTGGTACACATATTCAAGGGAATGTTACTTAGCCATCCCAAAGTATGAAATTATGCCATTTTCAGCAGCAAAGAAGGACCTAGCCATGATGATAGTATGTGAAATAATTCAGACAGAGGAATCAAATATCATATAATATCAGTAGTAGGTGCAATTTTAAACAGTGATATACAAGGACTTATTTCCAAGACACATACAGACTAAGAAAAGTCACTTAGTATTATGGAAGGGGTCACATTGGGAAGAAGGGTTAAATAAGGACCTTGGGATTAACAGGTGGTGCTAGTGGTAAAGAACCTGCCTGCCAGTGCAGGAGACGTAAGAGATAGAAGTTAAATCTGGGTGGAGAAGATGCTCTGGAGGAAGGCATGGTGACCACTCTAGTATTCTTGCCTAGAGAATCCCACTGACAGAAGAGCCTGGTGGGCTACAGTCCAAAGAGTTGCACAGAGCTAGGCAGGACTGAAGCAATCTAGCACGCAGCATGCACGGGATTAACACATGCAGTCTTCAATATATGAGCCCAGATCATCAACAAGGACCTACCATCCAGCACAGGGAACTGAAGTCAACCCCCTGTAAAACCCTACTGGGGCAAAGCCCCCGGTGAAGACTTGATATTTATCTATATATACCTGAATCAAATTGCTAGACACCTATGACAAACTCAACACTGGAAATCCAGTGTTCTCCAATAGAATTAAACATGAATTTGCCAATTAAATTTAAATAACTGTTATATTCCCTTCAGACCTCGATGACCCAGGCTCCTGTCACATCCCTGGAGCCTGAGGAACCTCAGGGCTTAAGTCTGGATTGTCTTGGGCTTGAGGGAGTTGAGAAGGTTGTACAACAGATGAGACACCGCTGTTGTTGTGTTCAGTCACTCAGTTGTACCTGACTGTTTGCGACCCCATGGACTGCAGCACACCAGGTTTCCCTGTCCTTTGCCATCTCTCAGAGCTTGCTCAAACTCATGTCCATTGAGTCGGTGATGCCATCCCATCCAACCGTCTCACACTCTGTCATCCCCTTATTCTCCTGCCTTCAATCTTTTCCAGCATCAGGGTCTTTCCTAATGAGTTGGCTCTTCACATCAAGTGGCCAAAGTATTGGAGCTTCAGCATCAGTACTTCCAATGACTATTCAGGGTTGATTTCCAAGGGACTCTAGAGTCTTCTCCAATACCACAGTTTGAAAGCACCAATTCTTCAGCGCTCAGCCTTCTTTATGGTCCAACTCTCACATCCGTACATGACTGCTGGAAAAACCATAGCTTTCACTATACGGACCTTTGCTGGGAAAGGAATGTCTCTGCTTTTTAATATGCTGTCTAAGTTGGTCATAGCTTTCCTTCCAAGGAGCATCTTTCAATTTCATGGCTGCAGTCACCATCTGCAGTGATTTTGGAGCCCAAGAAAATTAAGTCTGTCAGTGTTTCCATTGTTTCCCCATATGTTTGCCATGAAGTAATGGGACCAGATGCCATGATCTTAGTTTTTTGAATGTTGAATTTTAAGCCAGCTTTTTCACTTTCCCCTTTTACATTCAACAAGAGACTCTTTAAGTTCCTCTTTGTTTTTCTGCCATAAGGGTGGTGTCATCTGCATATCTGAGGTTATTTATATTTCTCCTGGTAATCTCCAGCTTGTGCTTCATCCAGTCTGGCATTTTTCAAGATTTACTCTGCATATAAGTTAAATAAGCAGGCTGACAATAAACAGCCTTGACGTACTCCTTTCCCAATTTTGAACCAGTCTGTTGACCGCCTGCTGAACTGTAGTGTTTTTCCCCTCGGGATGAAACCACAACCTCCAAACCCACTTCAACTGTCCAGGTCTATACCAACCCTCTTGCAACCAAACAATGCAGGACCTTTGGGATGGAAGATGTGAAGAGTCACTTGGTCTTCACCTGTCCAGATGACGTGGTTCCTAGCTCCAGCCTGTTTCCTGAGAGTCCTGCACGTGTGGAAGACAGCACCCTCAGCGTTGCAGATTTGCAGGGCTTTGTTGTGTGGGGAGACTGCTTTGGGGCGGTGATAGTAACGGGGAGGAAGGCACGGTACACAAGCCCTTGGATGTTATGCATATTCCACTCTCACTGACAATCTAGGAACCAGTCTTTCAGGAAGGCTGTGGTGCTGGAATAAGAGTTGGAAATGAAGTCTGCTCCCTGTGGCCATTTCCCATAACAACAATTTTAAAACCAGTGCTTATGGAAACAATGTTGACGAGGCCTGAGGGGCTGTAAATGACACCTGCCTTTAAGAAAAGCCCTGGGGTAGGTAATTGGACAGAACCTGGAAACAGGGTAGGCTTTCAAGAAGCCAATTTCAACAGGGTATATTTTACTCAGATTGTTTGCCGAAAATGCACATACAAAGTTCCTCACCATAGCACATCATGAGATGAATGCAAATCAAAACTAAATGAGGGATCACCTCCCACCACTCGGAGTGAACATCATCGGAAAGGCTATAAATAGTCAATGGTGGAGAGGGTCTGGAGAAAAGGGAACCCTCCTATGCCACTTGGGGGAATATAAACTGGTAACAGCCACTGTGGAGGCTCCTCAACCTAAAAACACAGGTACCATATAATCCAGAAATCCAACTCCTGAATGTACATCTGGAGAAAGCTATAACTGGAAATGACACCTGCACCCCAACAGTCTTTGCTGCACCATTCACAATAGCTAAGATATCGAAGCAAGCTAAGTGTCCATGGACAGATGAACGGATAAAGATGATGTGGTATACATATACATATAATAGAATACTACTCAGCAATCAAAATAATAAAATAATTCCATCTGCAGAAACATGGAGGGACTTAGAGATTATCATGATAAGTGAATTAAGTCAGAAAGAAGAAAATATCAGATGATATCATTTACATGTGGAAGTGTGATAGAAATGAATCCACCTGCAATGCAGGAAACCCAGGTTCGATCCCTGGGTCAGGAAGATCCCCTGGAAAAGGAAATGGCAACCCACTCCAGTATTCCTGCCTGGGAAATCTCATGGACAGAGGAACATAGTTGCTCGAAGTCCCTGCAATTCCACTGTTACATATATATATATAGCCAAGAAAAGTGAAAACATATGTCCATACAAAAATGTACATGAATACTAACAGAAGCACCATTCACAATAGCCAAAAAGTGGAAGCCATCCAGATGTCTATCAAATGATGAGTTGTGTATGCATACAATGACATATTTGTAAATCATAAATGTCCACATTTATTATAAGATCTTTAGAAACTGCAATAAGATCATCCTGATTTTTTTTGCTCTATGTTTTCTGATACGCCGCCTGTCGTGCTTCAGACAGTAAAATATTGTTCAGCCATTAACAGGAATGATGCACTGATTCAGGCTACAACATGGATGAACCTCAAAACATTATACTAAGGGGAAGAAGCCAGACACAAAAAGCTGTATGTTGTATGATCCCAGTTATGCAAAATGTTCCCAGTAGGCAAAACACAGAGACAGAAAGCAGCCTAGTGGTTGCCGGGATGCAGAAGAGGAAGCAACTGCCACTGACAGCTAATGGGTGCGAAATTTCATTTTGGGATAATGGAAACGTTCTAGACAACATCGTGGTTACACAATGTATGAACATACAAAACTACCCACTTATTTGTATTATTTTAAATGATGATTTTAGTTATATGAATTTTATCTCTAAAATTTTTAAATAAAAATAACAGACACTAAAAAAATGCTCAAATATTTGATCTAAACTGTTTTCTCTCTCAAACATTTGATTTGGCAGCAGTAAATGACTTCATGGTATTGTTTTCCCTCTATTTTCAAATAAATAATTTGTACACTGGATCATCTTAAAGCCCACATGCTTTTTCTCAGACATTAGACTGATAAACTTGTTCCCATTTATATTAATTTTGTAACTTGCCTTGAACTTATTTGAAAGTTTTTATAATGCAAAAATTTAGTATATCAACAGTTCAGTTCAGTCGCTCAGTCGTGTCCAACTCTTTGTGACCCCATCAATTGCAGCACGCCAGGTCTCCCTGTCCATCACCAGCTCCCAGAGTTCACTTAGACTCACCTCCATTGAGTCGGTGATGCCATCCAGCCATCTCATCCTCGGTCGTCCCCTTCTCCTCCTGCCCCCAATCCCTCCCAGCATCAGAGTCTTTTCCAATGAGTCAACTCTTCACATGAGGTGGCCACAGTACTGGAGCTTCAGCTTTAGCATCATTCCTTCCAAAGAAATCCCAGGGCTGATCTCCTTCAGAATGGACTGGTTGGATCTCCTTGCAGTCCAAGGGACTCTCAAGAGTCTTCTCCAACACCACAGTTCAAACTCATCAGTTCTTTGGCGCTCAGCTTTCTTCACAGTCCAACTCTCACATCCACACATGACCACTGGAAAAACCATAGCCTTGACTAGATGGACCTTTGTCAACAAAGTAATGTCTCTGCTTTTGAATATGCTATCTAGGTTGGTCATAACTTTCCTTCCAAGGAGTAAGCGTCTTTTAATTTCATGGCTGCAGTCACCATCTGCAGTGATTTTGGAGCCCCCCAAAATAAAGTCTGACACTGTTTCCACTGTTTCCCCATCTATTTCCCATGAAGTGATGGGACCAGATGCCATGATCTTCGTTTTCTGAATGTTGAGCTTTAAGCCAACTTTTTCACTCTCCTCTTTCAGTTTCATCAAGAGGCTTTTTAGTTCTTCTTCACTTTCTGCCATAAGGATGGTGTCATATGCATATATGAGGTTATTGATATTTCTGCCGGCAATCTTGATTCCAGCTTGTGTTTCTTCCAGTCCAGTGTTTCTCATGATGTACTCTGCATATAAGTTAAATAAGCAGGGTAACAATATACAGCCTTGACATACTCCTTTTCCTATTTGGAACCAGTCTATAGTATATCATAAGAGACAATAATTAAGAATAGAAGCAAAATCAGCAAACATAAATTTGCAACCAGGATTTCAATAGCTAATAAACTGCAGTCTCAATAACTGTAGGTAACTATTAGATATGCTCTGGTACTTATTAACTCAAGGAGAAACCAGGACAAATGAAATATTTTACCAATTCTTGCCTTAGTAAGCAATTGGAAATACAAGGTAATTCATCCATTAAAAAGGACCATAAATTATAATTTAAAATTAGAATGTATTAGTAAATAAAATTCCCTATATATTTGTGAGATCGTTAACAAGAAAGGAAAGAAATCTAAACACAATGTCTTTAGGACACTAAAGGAAGTTCCTGTTAATCCTCTGTCCCACCATATTTTGTTACAGTCCAGTGACTTTCAAATTTGGTTGCTTGCAGGCCAGATCACCAAGGAAGATTCTTACATTAAAAAGCATATTTTGGATGAGTATTCACATGTATGTGCAAGGAACCCTGAAAAAATACTAATCACCCAAAATGAATGATTATATAAAAATATTTCAATACCTCATATTCTAAGATATTCAAACATTATATTACATTCAAATTTTTAAATTAATTTATTTTTTATTGAAGGATACTTGCTTTACAGAATTTTGCTGTTTTCTGTCAAACCTCAATATGAATCAGCCGTAGGTATACATATATCTTTTTCCTTTTGAAACTCACTCCCATCTCCCTCCCCTCCCACCACTCTAGCTTGATACAGAGCCCCTGTTTGAGTTTCCTAAGCCATATAGCAAATTCCTGTTGGCTATCTATTTTACATATGGTATTGTAAGTTCCCATGTTACTGTTTTGATACATCTCACCCTCTCCTCCCCTCTCCCCAAGTCCATAAGTCTGTTCTCTATGTCTGCTTCTACACTGTTGCCTTGTAAATAAATTCCTCAGTCCCATTTTTCTAGATTCCATACATACACATTTGAATACAGTATTTATCTTTCTCTTTCTGACTCCCTTCACTCTATAATAGGTTCTAGGTTCATCCACCTCATTAGAACTGACTCAAATGAGTTTCTTTTTATCACTGAGTAATATTCCATTGTGTATATGTACCATGAGTTCTTTATCCATTCATCTGTCAATGGACATCTAGTTTGCGTCCATGTTCTAGCTATTGTAAATAGTGCTGCAGTGAACAATGAGATCCATGTGTCTCTTTCAGTTTTGTTTTCCTCAGGGTATATGTCTAGGAGTGGGATTTTGGGGTCATAAGGTGGCTTTATTCCTAGATTTTAAGGAATCTCCATACCGTCTTCCATACTGGCTGTATCAATTTACATTTCCACTAACAGTGCAAGAGTGTCCCATTTTCCTCACACCATCTCCAGCATTTATTGCTTGTAGACTTTTTGATGAGTGCTGTTCTGATTGGTGTGAGGTGATAACTCATTGTAGTTTTGATTTGCATTTCTCTAATAATGAGTGATGTTGAGCATCTTTTCATGTGTTTTTTAGCCAGCTGTATGTCTTCTTTGGAAAAATGTCTGTTTAGGTGTTTTTCCCACGTTTTGATTGGGTTGTTTGTTTTTCTGATATTGAGGTATGAGCTGCTTGTATATTTTGGAAACTAATCCTTTATTAGAAGTTTCATTTGCTATTGTTTTCTCCCATTCTGAGGGTTGTCTTTTCACCTTCCTTATAGATTCCTTTACTGTTTAAAAGCTTTAAAGTTTAATCAGATCCCACTTGTTTACTTTTGTTTTTATTTCCATTACTCTAGGAGGAGGGTCATAGAGGATCTTGCTTTGATTTATGTCACCAAGTGTTCTATGTTTTCCTCTAAAGTGTTTTGTAGTTTCGGGCCTTACATTTAGGTCTTTAATCCATTCTGAGTTTACCTTTGTGTATGGTGTTAAGAAGTGTTCTAATTTCATTCTTCTACATGCAGCTGTCCAGTTTTCCCAGCACCATTTATTGAAGAGGCTGTCTTTGCCCCATTGTATATTCTTGCCTCCTTTGTCAAAAATAAGGTACCCATAGGTGCATAGGTTTATTTCTGGGCTTTCTATCTTGTTCCATTGGTCTATATTTCTGTTTTTGTGCGAGTACCATACTCTTTTGATGACTGTAGCTTTGTAGTATAATCTGAAGTCAGGAAGGTTGATTCCTCCAGCTCCATTCTTCTTTCTCAAGACTGCTTTAGATATTCAGGGTCTTTTGTGTTTCCATCTGAATTGTGAAATTTTTTATTCTAGTTCTGTGAAAAATGCCATTGGTAATTTGATAGGGATTGCATTGAATCTGTAGACTGCATTTGGTAGTATAGTTATTTTCACAATATTGATTCTTCCTACCCAGAAACATGGAATATCTCTCCAAAGATGGCATGTTTATGTCATCTTTGATTTCTCTCATAAGTGTGTTATAACTTTCTGTGTACAGTTCTTTTCTCTCCTTAGGTAAGTTTATTCGTAGATAAAATTTTTTTTGTTGCAGTGGTGAATGGGATTGATTCTGTAATTTTTCTTTCTGATTTTTCATTATTAGAATATTGAAATGCAAGTGATTTCTTTGTTTTGATTTTGCATCATGCAACCTTGCTAAATTCACTGATTAGCTCTAGTAATTTTCTGATACTATCTTTAGGGTTTTCTATGTACACTATCATGTCATCTGCAAACAGTGAGAGCTTTTCTTCTTTTCTGATATGAATGCCTTTTATTTCTTTTTCTTCCTTTTGGTTTCTGCCCTCCTAAGTTTGGTCAAGTGGTTTGTGTGAGCTTCCTATAGTGTGGGATTTGTGCTGAGTTTTGTTTGTTTGTTTTTCCTCTGGGCAGGGCTGAGTGAGGTGGTTATCCTGTCTGCTGATGATTGGGTTTGTATTTGTTTGTTTGTTTGTTGTTTACATGGTGCTACACAGGGTGCTACTGGTGGTTGACTGACATCAGGTCTTGTATTCAAGTGGTTTACTTTGTATGATTTCTCCCTATTTGATACTCCCTAGGGTTAGTTCTCTGGTAGTCAAGGGTCTTGGAGTCAGTGCTCCCACTCTAAAGGCTCAGGGCTTGATCTCTGGTCAGGAACGAAGATTCCACACGTGGTTTGTTATGCTTTAAGTGAGATTAAAACAAATATCCAAAAACAAAAAAAAGATGAACCCCAAATGGAAGTTACAAAATCAGGCAAATAATAATTAAAATAATGGAATATACACATATACATATATACACATGTGAAAAGTTGCTAGGTCATGTCCAACTTTTTGTGACCCCATGAACTATACAGTCCATGGAATTCTCCAGGCCAGAATACTGGGTTGGGTAGCTTTTCCCCTTCTCCAGCAGATCTTCCCAACCCACGAACCAGGGTCTCCTGCATTGCAGGCAGATTCTTTACCAACTGAGCTATCATGGAACACCCATGAGCAAAGTGAAAACAATCAAACAAAAATAAAGTACCATAGATTGACCCAGTGAACAAAGGAAATAAAAAATTATATTTACCAGTTAATAACAAAACTGACTTAAGCACAAACTGGAAAACAAAACTAAACCAAGGTACCAAGTGGGGAATCAAGAAATGAAAAGAAAACTAACAAATACTTTGAGAGGAAAGGAAAGAATGAAAGAATAGATATGCAAAGTTAAACAGAGGTGGATGAAGAAGATTTATATGCATTAAAGAGTAACTGCAAGGGGAAAAGCAAACAAAGGAATAAATTTAGAAAAAATATATTAAGTTTTAAAAAATTAAAATTATAAAAAAGAGAAAATAAACAAAATGGAAGAAGAAAGAAAAAAGGAAAAACAGGAAAACACAGAACTGCAACAGCCCAATGTAGAGGCAGAGGTTTATAACAACAATAGAAAGTGGGAATATACATGTATACATATACATATACACCCATAAGCAAAATCAAAACAGTCCAAAAAAATTAAAGTATAATAGATTGACCTGGTGAACAAAGGAAACCAAAAATTATACCCACCTGAACAAAACTAATTAAAGCACAAACTGGAAAAAAAACTAAAGCAAGGTGCCAATTGGGGAATAAAGCAATGAAAATAAAACTAACAAATATGTTGAGAGGAAAGGAGAGAAAGAAAAGGTACACAAAGTTAAACGGAGGTAGATAAAAAAGGTTTATATACATTAAAGATTAACTGCAAGGAGAAAAGAACAGTAGGAAAAGCAAAAAAGGAATAAATGTAAAAACATAATAGGTTTACAAATTAAAATTAAAAAAAGAGAGAAAGCAAAAAAAAAAAAAAAAAGAGGAAAATGCCACAGAATTGCAAAAGCCAAATGTATAGGCAGAGGTTTATGAGAACAATAAAAAATGTGAGAGGAAAATAAAAAGCTCAAATGCTTAACTGGATTTCTTAGCTCCAAAAAAATTGACAACTACAACAGAGGGAAAATGGTTTCAAATAAGAAAAAGAGTATGTCAAGGATGTATATTGTCACCCTGCTTATTTAACTTCTATGCAGAGTAGATCATGAGAAACGCTGGACTGGAAGAAGCACAAGCTGGAATCAAGACTGCTGGGAGAAATATCAATAACCTCAGATATGCAGATGACCCTTATGGCACAAAGTGAAGAGGAACTAGAAAGCCTCTTGATGAAAGTGAAAGAGGAGAGTGAAAAAGTTGGCTTAAAGCTCAACATTCAGAAAAATGAAGATCATGGCATCCAGTCCCATCACTTCATGGGAAATAGATGGGGAAACAGTGGAAACAGTGTCAGACTTTATTTTTTTGGGCTCCAAAATCACTGCAGATGGTGACTGCAGCCATGAAATTAAAAGACGCTTACTCCTTGGAAGGAAAGTTATGACCAACCTAGATAGCATATTCAAAAACAGAGACGTTACTTTGCCGACTAAGGTCCGTCTAGTCAAGGCTATGGTTTTTCCAGTAGTCATGTATGGATGTGAGAGTTGGACTGTGAAGAAGGCTGAGTGCCGAAGAATTAATGCTTTTGAACTGTGGTGTTGGAGAAGAGTCTTGAGAGTCCCTTGGACTGCAAGGAGATCCAACCAGTCCATTCTGAAGGAGATCAGCCCTGGGATTTCTTTGGAAGGAATTATGCTGAAGCTGAAACTCCAGTACTTTGGCCACCTCATGCGAAGAGTTGACTCATTGGAAAAGACTCTGATGCTGGGAAGGATTGGGGGCAGGAGGAGAAGGGGACGACAGAGGATGAGATGGCTGGATGGCATCACTGACTCGATGGACGTGAGTCTGAGTGAACTCTAGGAGTTGGTGATGGACAGGGAGGCCTGGTTGCTGCGATTCATGGGGTCGCAGAGTCGGACACGACTGAGCGACTGAACTGAACTGAACAACAGAGGGGAGGGGGTAAGGGGGAAATAAGAAAAAAACAAAAGAATCTACAGAATAAGTCAAAACATAAGAGTAATAAATGCTTTTCTTGAGTCTCTGCTGTCAGAGAGTCCTTTCCCTCGCTGGGAGTCACAGTCCGCCTCACCTCCCTAGGATGCCCTCCGACACTGTGCTCATCTCTGGACCTGCTGTGGAGGCAGTCCAGATTCTAATCTGGTCCTACTCCTGTGTGTTCTTGCCTCCAGTGTTCACAGCTATCAGAGCTTGTGCGTTTTCTTTTGTGGGAGCTCTCAATGGCCTTTCATATATTCCATTGACACAGAGTCTGCTTAGTTGATCATGTGGATTTAATCTTTAGCTTGTACAGCCAGCAGGAAGGCTTTGGATCTTCTTCCTTAGCCACGCTGCCCCATGTTTCAATTGTGGTTTTATTTCCACCTCTACATGTCAGTTGTCCATTGGGGTTTAGCTCCTGAGGCTTCCCTGAGGGCTTGGGTTTGCCCCGGTGAGGGCCAGATGTGGAGGTGGTGCAGCTGGTTGGGTCGCAGAGATTCTGGCAGCACTAGGTACTCAGAGAGGCTGACAGCGAAGGCAGCAGGAAATATAGTGCTCTAGAAGGGTATGGCAACCAGTATTGGTCAGTTCACTCTAGTAGTCTTGCCTGGAGAAGGCCCTCTCTGAAAGAGAAGTCTGGCAGGCCACAGTCCACAGGGTTGCAGAGTTGGACATGACCGAAACGACCCTGTGCGCATAGACACAAGAAATTTTTTGCCTGTGGCAGCTCTTCCCCAATGAGGGTTGAGCGTGAAGGTGGCGCAGCTGCTTGCCTTGCAGGGACCCTGGTGGAGCCAAGTGTGCAGGGACATGCACTGCCTCTGCTGCAGGAGTTATGGCCCTATCAGAGTCTGTTTTTGTGCCTCTTGTAGCTGGCAATCAGCAGGCCTCTTTGGTCAGTCTTTCTCTATAGCTATGCCCGTTCAGGCACTTAGAGAGCCCCCTTGCCTGGGGTCCTTCTCTGTTGTTCAGTGCATCAGGCACATAGAGGGGCCCCCCTGGCTGGGGTCCTACTCTGTAGATTGGCATGTCAGGCACTTAAAGGGGCACCCTGGGTGGGGTCCTACTCTGTAGTTCAGTGTGTCAGGTGTTTGATGGGGCAGCCTCTCTATTGTTCAGCTGCTGATACTGGCAAGTGGGGGCAGAGAGGCTATGGTGATGGCTCCATCCCCTACCCATGACTCAGCAGTATCGCCTTGCTTCCATGGCTGCCTGGCTTTCCTCCATAGGCATTTCCCCCCAAGATGGCCTCCCTCACATCCCCTCAATGCATCTTGCTGCAGTCAACAGTAGCCCTCGCTCTGGGATTGCTCCACAATCCCTAAACTCCAGCTCCCTGCTGCTGTGCCTTCTAGGAGACCACTGTTCCTGTCTGGGGTGTGTATGGCTGCAGCAAGGACTGTCTGATTCTGATTCCATTTAGGCTGCCACAGGTCAGCTGTTTCACTCTCAGCCTTAAATGTTTCTCCTTTGACTCAGACAATTGCCCTGCTGTGGTGATCGGACCCCTGCTTCAGTTTCCCACCCACTGAGGGCAGGTCCAGTCCTACTAACACTCCTGTTTTCCCTCCCAGTTCCTTGTCCTACTGAGTTTTGTGTGGTTCCATGTATTCTTTTCCGATGGTCAGGTCCTCCTGTCCACTCTCAGCTGGTGTTCCGCATGCACTTCTGTCTGAAGGTGTATTCCTGATGTATCTGTGGAGAGAGATGTACTCCACATCCACCTACTCTTCTGCCATCTTGTTCTTTTATTCATTACTTTTAAGTAAACTCTGCATATTAAATGACAGTGATTTAACCTCACGAGGGCTGAATAAGGCAAACCTGACCTTGAATCTTCCCTATTTTTATTAATTTATTACTTTGAACAATTTTACTCTCTTCTCTAGGGTGTGGTCCCTTTACCTATAAGATGAGAAGGTTGAATTGGGATATAGATGATCTAAATGCTCCTTTCAGTTATAAAATCCTGAATGCCATTGGTAATGCTGTTGATCATAAATTATTATCTACTTGAAATCTCATTAACTTACTTGCATCCATTAAGAATTATGAAGAGTCTGAGATGTTAACTGATATGCAAGCTAACCAGTCAGTCTTCTACAGTTTCATGGATGTTGGCCTAAGACATCAGACTCCCAGGTCAGAAACACAGGAATTTTGTCACTCATGATAAAAAACATGATATTACATATGTAATGGATCAACGAGGTCCTCCTGTATGAGAGAGAACTATATTCAATATCCTATGATAAACCATAGCAGAAAATAATATATATAAAGAATACATATTATATATATGTATATCCACACATACATATATATATATATAACTGAATCACTTTGCTGTTTAGCAGAAATTAACACAACATTGCAAATTAACTATACCTGATTTAAAAAGTTAAAAAAAGAAACATGAGCTTCTGGTTTGTGTGAGTTTCCCTTGTGCCCTAAGGCCTCTGAGGATAGTGGGGAGGGCCCCAGATAATGCAGAGTATGAAGAAAGCTTGAGTCACAGCTAAGAACCCCCATGTTTAGGGACCCTAGTCATTTATAATGGCTGCAACCAAATCTGCCCAACTTTTGCCACTGTGGGAGACCTCATCTTAATTATATTTGACAATAAACAAACTTGACCTCTGCTGTTGATGGAGATGCTTTCTTATTTTCTGATGCTTTAGCTATTTAAACATCCTCAAAAGGCTAGTTGGGAGTAAAAGCTGTGAATGCCACTTTTCAGAAGACATGTAGAAATGCAAGAGACTTGTGGAAAATTGTCTTCCATATCAGCTCATCCCAAAAGATAAGATCAATTAATATCTTCTATATTTACATGTATACTACATATCACCACAGACTGATACAATTTATGTAAATATACAATATACTCAGAGGATCCACTATTTCAACTTTAATGTGAAACTATTCACTAGTGCATTTTATTTAATAGACTCATCTTTACAAAACATCAAGCTGCTTACTGTTAATATAATTTGTCTTATTTTAAAATTAATACGTGGTCCAAGTGCTCAGATCTTGCTGCATTACACACACATTTATACATATATGCACTCACACATACTAGTGCATATCTGCTATCTTTTCTAACATCCTCTTTAGAAACCACCTCTCCACATGGATTCGTGCAGGGGTGGGACATCACGGGACCCAGTACCGGGACCCCATATGACCCCATCCCATGAGTCCCATGAGTCATGGGCTCTGAAATAAGGAAGCGATTATACAGATAGCAAGGGAAGCTTTCGGAGAACTAACTTTGATCCCGTAGTAGAGAAGACTGTGTTCTTATCTCCGGAATCATTCAACCTCCATGGGAATACAACACGCAGACCTCTACACCAGGGGGCTTCCTTAGCTATGTGCCCTCTGCTTCACTGTGAAGTCCAAATCCATCACATGTGCCTCAAGGCCAGGCTCTCCACAGCTGCTCTCAGCCAGTGGCAGCTTGTGATGTGAATGGCAAGACAGTCTCATTCTTGCTTTTCCAGCAACAAAGTTTGACTGGGAGACAACCTGGCGGCCCTTCCCTGGACTCTCCTCAGTTCACACAGCAACACATTAATAGAACCCTTCTGCCTAACCATCGGTCCTCTCTCTCCTTCTGGCTTAGTTACACTGTGGTCTGACAGCTTACCCAGTCTTCCCCCGTTCCTTCCTCATTTTCTCTCTGGCATTTTCCCTACCAAAATCCTTACACATGGAAAGAAACAGAGGAAAACAACAGAATGGGTAAGACAAGAGATCTCTTCAAGAAAACTGGAAACACCAAGGGGATATTTCATGCACGGATGAGCACAATAAAGGACAGAAATGGTAAGGACCTAACAGTAGCAGAAGAGATAAAGAAGAGGTGGCAAGAACACACAGAACTACACAAGAAAGGGTTTAATGAATGAGACAATCACGATGATGTGATCACTCACCAGACACCCTGGAGTGTGAAGTCAAGTGGGCCTCAGGAAGCATTACTACAAACAAAGTTAGTGGAGGTGATGGAATTCCAGCTGAGCTATCTAAAAATCTAAGAAGATGATGCTGTTAAAGTGCTGCACTTAAAATGCCAGCAAATTTGGAGAACTCAGCATGGCCACAGGACTGGAAAAGGTCAGTTTTCATTCTAATTCCAAAGAAAGGCAATGCCAAAGAAAGTTCAAACTAGCATACAATTGTACTCATCTCACATGTTAGCAAGGTAATGCTCAAAATCTTTAAAGCTAGGCTTTAGCAGTATATGAATTGAGAACTTCCAGATGTACAAGCTGGATTTAGAAAAGGCAGAGGAACCAGAAATCAAATTGCCAACATCTGCTGAGGGGAATTTAAAAAAAATAGAGAAAGCAAGGGAATTAAAAAAAATCTACTTCTGCTTCATTGACTATACTAAAACCTGTGGCTGTGTGGATCACAACAAACTGTGGAATATTCTTAGAGAGATGTAAATACCAAAGCACCTTATCTGCCTCCTGGAAACCCGTATGAACAACAGACTGGTTCCAAATTGGGAAAGGAGTATGTCAAGGCTGTATATTGTCACCTTGCTTATTTAACTTACATGAAGAGTTCAGTTCAGTTGCTCAGTCGTGTCCAACTCTTTGTGACCCAATGAATCGCAGCACGCCAGGCCTCCCTGTCCATCACCAACTCCCAGAGTTCACTCAGACTCATGTCCATCGAGTCAGTGATGCCATCCAGCCATCTCATCCTCTGTCATCCCCTTCTCCTCCTGTTCCCAATCCCTCCCAGCATCAAAGTCTTTTCCAATGAGTCAACAATTCGCATGAGGTGGCCAAAGTACTGGAGCTTCAACTTTAGCATCATTTCTTCCAAAGAAATCCCAGGGCTGATCTCCTTCAGCATGGACTGGTTGGATCTCCTTGCAGTCCAAGGGACTCTCAAGAGTCTTCTCCAACACCACAGTTCGAAAGCATCAATTCTTCGGTGCTCAGCCTTCTTCACAGTCCAACTCTCACATCCATACATGACTACTGGGAAAACCATAGCCTTGACTAGACGGACCTTAGTCGGCAAAGTAATGTCTCTGCTTTTCAATATGCTATCTAGGTTGGCCATAACTTTTCTTCCAAAGAGTAAGCGTCTTTTAATTTCATGGCTGCAGTCACCATCTGCAGTGATTTTGGAGCCCCCAAAATAAAGTCTGACACTGCTTCCACTTTCTCCATCTATTTCCCATGAAGTGATGGGATCAGATGCCATGATCTTCGTTTTCTGAATGTTGAGCTTTAAGCCAACTTTTTCACTCTCCTCTTTCATTTTCATCAAGAGGCTTTTTAGCTCCTCTTCACTTTCTGCCATAAGGGTGGGGTCATCTGCATATCTGAGGTTATTGATATTTCTGCCGGCAATCTTGATTCCAGCTTGTGCTTCTTCCAGCCCAGCGTTTCTCATGATGTACTCTGCATAGAAGTTAAATAAGCAGGGTGACAATATACAGCCTTGACGGACTCCTTTTCCTATTTGGAACCAGTCTGTTGTTCCATGTCCAGTTCTAACTGTTGCTTCCTGACCTGCATACAGGTTTCTCAAGAGGTAGGTCAGGTGGTCTGCTATTCCCATCTCTTTCAGAATTTTCCACAGTTTATTGTGATCCCCCCAGTCAAAGTCTTTGGCATAATCAATAAAGCAGAAATAGATGTTTTTCTGGAACTCTCTTGCCTTTTGGATGATCCAGCGGATGTTGGCAATTTGATCTCTGGTTCCTCTGCCTTTTCAAAAACCAGCTTGAACATCAGGAAGTTCACGGTTCACGTATTGCTGAAGGCTGGCTTGGAGAATTTTGAGCATTACTTTACTAGTATGTGAGATGAGTGCAATTGTGCAGTACTTTGAGCATTCTTTGGCATTGCCTTTCTTTGGGATTGGAATGAAAACTGACCTTTTCCAGTCTTGCGGCCACTGCTGAGTTTTCCAAATTTGCTGGCATCTTGAGTGCAGAGTACATCATCGGAAATGCTGGGCTGGATGAAGCACTAGCTGGAATCAAGATTGCCGCCAAGAAATATCAACAGCCTCAAATATGCAGATGATACTACCCAAATGGCAGAAAGCAAAGAGGAACTAAAGAGTCTCTCAATGAAAGTAAGAGAGGAGAATAAAAAACCTGGCTTAAACCTCAACATTCAGAAAATGAAGATCATGGCATCTGGTCCTATCACTTCATGGCATATAGATGAAGAAACCATGGAAACGGTGACAGACTTTAATTTCTTGGACTCCAAAATCACTGCTGCCATGAAATTAAAAGACACTTGATTGTTGGATGGAAAACTATGACAAACCTAGACAGCATATTAAAAAGCAGAGATATCACTTTGCCAACAAAGGTCCATATACTCAAGGCTATCGTTTTTGCAGTAGTCATGTACAGATGTGAGAGTTGGACCATAAAGAAGGCTGAGCACCAAAGAATCGATGCTTTCAAACTGGTGCTGGAGAAGACTCTTGAGAGTCCCTCGAACAGCATGGAGATTAAACCAGTCAATCCTAAAGAAAATCAACCCTGAATATTCATTAGAAAGACTGATGCTGAAGCTCCAATATTTTGGCCACTTCATGCAAAGAGCAGACTCATTGGAAAAGACCCGACTCATTGGAAAAGACCCTGATGCTGGGGAAGATTGAAGGCAGGAAGAGAAGGTGACAACAGAGAATGTTATGGTTGGATGGCATCACTGACTCAGTGGACATAACTTTGAGCAAACTCTGGGAGATGGTGAAGGACAAGAAAACCTGGAGTGCTGGGGTCCATCAGTTTGCAAAGAGTCAGACAACTGAGTGACTGAACAACAACAGGTGCCTTTTTCTTGGAAGACCTGATTAACATAGATAGCTGTTAGTAGGATCTAAAGGTTACAGTGACTATTTTGATTGTCGTGTGGAGTCAGGGTACTGAGAATTAGGAAAAGACAGAGTCAGTGAGATGGAGAGAACTGATAAAGTTCTTCAAAGTCCTACAACCAGTCAATCTGAAGCCAGAACTGTCTTCTTGGACTTGTAGTCTATAAAGCAAAAGGTCCTTCCCTCTCCTATCTCTCCTTCTCCTTTTCCATGAGAGCAGGAACATCACCTATCTCCTTCCAGGAGATCAAAAACAAGGTTGTTTCAGACTGCCTCTGAATTCTGAGCACTAGTATTTTGCTGGTCACTTTGTAGGCACCCAATACATATCTGCTGACTGAATGAAGAAATTATACTCTAATTCCTCTCTTTGTAATCTCTAACCATTTTAAGGCTAGATTATTATGGAAGTACAGAGGATAGCAATGGAGCCAAGTGCACTTTCATTCAGGAGATCCATGAGCAGAATGTTTGTTCTATTCTCCTTTGAATGCAGAAAAGAGTTCGGGTAACCCACCCTCAGAAGAGAAGAACACTTATTAAGTCTACTTTAAAATTATATATTTCAGGCTTTACTCTCTAGAGCTATACGCCCATAACAACAAATTTTTTGTTTTGCTTTTTCTCCCCCTCTACAGCCATATTGTCTTGTCTCATTAAATTAACATTTTCCACCTTGACAGGCTCTGTTGCAGCCAACAAGGATTTCACAAACAATACACTGACTTCTCTACCCATAATCCCATATTATAATTTATAATTATTTTTTCCAAGCAAATTAAACCTTCTAGAATTTACATAAGCTTTAAAAAAAAATGAGCATGAAAGAGAACTTCTATAAAAAATCAGTGGTGCCACTGAAATTCCAGGATAAGAATGATGCTAGATTTCAAAAAACTTTAGATGGAGTTACTGGAAGGTACCACGAGTTTCCTCTTGATTGATCATAGGTATTCCTTACATTTTGCAGTCCCACTCCCATATGGAGAGTGATTCCTTGAGTCTCAGTCCTAACAGAAAATTCCTAGAAGAATCTGGCTCAATTTTGGGATGATGTCCACTCATGGTAGACTGACACAGCTTCCCAGCACCCAGACTTATGAGAGTTTACAGGGATTTATGAGGACGTTATTGTCACCCTGCTTATTTATATTGTTACTCTGCTTATTTAACTTCTATGCAGAGTACATCATGAGAAAGGCTGGGCTGGAAGAAGCACAAGCTGGAATCAAGATTGCCGGCAGAAATATCAATAATCTCAGATATGTAGATGACACCACCCTTATGGCAGAAAGTGAAGAGGAACTAAAGAGCCTCTTGATGAAAGTGAAAGAGGAGAGTGAAAAAGTTGTCTTAAAACTCAACAGTCAGAAAACGAAGATCAGGGCATCTGGTCCCATCACTTCATGGGAAATAGACGGGAAAACCATGGAAATAGTGACAGACTTTATTTTGGGGGCTCCAAAATCACTGCAGATGGTGACTGCAGCCATGAAATTAAAAGACACTTGTTCCTTAGAAGAAAAGTTATGACCAACCTAGAAAGCATATTCAAAAGTAGAGACATTACTTTACCAACAAAGGTCCATCTAGTCAAAGCTATTGTTTTCCCAGTAGTCATGTATGGATGTGAGAGTTGGACTATAAAGAAAGCTGAGCACCGAAGAACTGGTGCTTTTGAACTGTAGTGTCAGCAATACATGAACTGTGAACTTCCATATGTTCAAGCTGATTTTAGAAAAGGCAGAGGAACCAGAGATCAAATTGCCAACATCCTCTGGATCGTCAAAAAAGCAAGAGAGTTCCAGAAAAACATCTATTTCTGCTTTATTGACTATGCCAAAGCCTTTGAGTGTGGATCACAATAAATTGGAAAATTTTGAAAGAGATGGGAATACCAGACCACCTGGCCTACCTCTTGAGAAACCTATATGCAGGTCAGGAAGCAACAGTTAGAACAGGACATGGAACAACAGACTGGTTCCAAATAGGAAAAGGAGTCCGTCAAGGCTGTATACTGTTACCCTGCTTATTTAACTTCTATGCAGAGTACATCATGAGAAAGGCTGGGCTGGAAGAAGTACAAGCTGGAATTGCCGGCAGAAATATCAATAACCTCATATATGCAGATGATACCACCCTTATGGCAGAAAGTGAAGAGGAACTAAAAAGCCTCTTGATGAAAGTGAAAGAGGAGAGTGAAAAAGTTGGCTTAAAGCTCAACATTCAGAAAACGAAGATCATGGCATCTGGTCCCATCACTTCACGGGAAATAGATGGGGAAACAGTGGAAGCAGTGTCAGACTTTATTTTTTTGGGCTCCAAAATCACTGCAGATGGTGACTGCAGCCATGAAATTAAAAGACGCTTACTCCTTGGAAAAAAAGTTACAACTAACCTAGACAGCATATTGAAAAGCAGAGACATTACTTTGCTGACTAAGGTCTGTCTAGTCAAGGCTATGGTTTTTCCATTGGTCATGTATGGATGTGAGAGTTGGACTGTGAAGAAAGCTGAGCGCCAAAGAATTGATGCTTTTGAACTGTGGTGTTGGAGAAGACTCTTGAGAGTCCCTTGGACTGCAAGGAGATCCAACCAGTCCATTCTGAAGGAGATCAGCCCTGGGATTTCTTTGCCAGGAATGATGCTGAAGCTGAAACTCCAGTACTTTGGCCACCTCATGCAAAGATTTGACTCATTGGAAAAGACTGTGATGCCCGGAGGGATTGGGAGAAGCAGGAGAAGAAGGGGACGACAGAGGATGAGATGGCTGGATGGCATCACTGACTCAATAGACGTGAGTCTGAGTGAACTCCGGGAGTTGGTGATGGACATGGAGGCCTGGCGTGCTGTGATTCATGGAGTCGCAAAGAGTCAGACATGACTGAGCGACTGAACTGAACTGAACTGAACTGTGGTGTTTGAAAAGACTCTTGAGAGTCCCTTGGACTAAAAGGAGATATAACCAGTCCATCCTAAAGGAAATCTGTCCTGAAGATTCATTGGAACGACTGATGCTGAAGCTGAAACTCCAATACTTTGGCCACCTGATGCAAAGAACTGACTCATTGGAAATGACCCTGATGCTGGGAAAGATTGAAGGCAAGAGGAGAAGGGGACAACAGCGGATGAGATGGTTGGATGACATCACTGACTCAACGGACGAGTTTGAGTAGGCTCCAGAAGTTGCTGATGGACAAGGAGGCCTGGTGTGCTGCAGTCCATGGCATCAAAAAGACCTGGACATGACTGAGCAACTGAAGTGAACTGAACTGATGTGGGCTTTAAAGAACAAGCTCTCCCGAAAAGGTTGGTCATTGTTATCTGGCAGATACTCCCAATGGTGACTTCCACAGCTGGTATCCAAAAAGCATTTTCATCTTAATAAGCATTTTGAAATGGTGAAATTTTCTTTCTGTTTTTTCTTTTCCTATAAAGTTCTTAACTGAGCTGCATCTTCTGTTCATTCAAAAAGACATGAGAAGGAAGGGGCAACATTATAGAGCCATGAAGAATCATTCTAATCACATATTATTAGCATGTGAGTTGATCAGAAAATTGCAGGTTCAGGCTATTGCTAACTAAATCAGTCAAGCTGGGTTCCAACAGCTTGGAGAAGATGTATGTCCTGTTATAACCCGGAGGTAATATACCTATGTCATCACAAGGGGCCATAAGTGGTTGGAGGATTAAGAGAGGTATTTATAAACGTATTAAGCTATAGTAGTGAAGTTTGTATTTTACTGTATGAAATACATGGCTCATCCATTTCCTACTTTCAAAAACAATAATTTTTTTTTTTTAATGGGAAAGAAGCCATTTTAAAAATCACTCATTAGAGTCAGCTCTGGGGCGGAACAACTTATTTGTCTTCCCATTCAACTGTCTGAATCTGCCTTCATTGCCCTGGAGGGTGCGGTCTGTGACGCTGGCACAGTGCTTATTGCTCTGTGCAAGGAAAGCAAATGAAAACATAAAGAGGGCTGCCAAAGTGCCTTTGTGGGCGTATCAGCAGATTCAAGAAAAGCCAAATGTTGAATATTCTGTGTATTTAATCAATCCACATGTGACAGGGAGAGAAACCGTATGTGCACACAGCCTAGATTTAAGTTCCTTTGTTAACTGTCTCTACATTTGAGTTTGACTCATTTCAAAACATGGAAAACCTGTACTGCCAACACATTTAAAAGGCAAATGGTAAAAACTTCTGCTTGGTCGCCAAAATGTCCAAAGAACACTTCAGAGGAAAACTTGGAGT
This sequence comes from Capricornis sumatraensis, assembly GCF_032405125.1. Classification (NCBI taxonomy): domain Eukaryota; kingdom Metazoa; phylum Chordata; class Mammalia; order Artiodactyla; family Bovidae; genus Capricornis; species Capricornis sumatraensis. Next base: position 33,123,471 of record NC_091073.1, on the reverse strand, counting down.
AGACATAACTAAAGCTAAAAAGAAAAGAAAAAAAAGAAAGAGAAAAAAGCAAAGATTTTGACCAACTTTCTTTTGGACACTTTTTTGTAATGGAGCAAGAAGTTTTTAAAATGTATTTTCTATGCATGTATTGCATTCTCAATCCATTCCACTGGCTATAAGAACATCACTTACGATTTAAATAGAAGAAAGAAGATGGGAGTAATAAATAAGACTCCTCCACCTACATTTTAAAGTAGACTTTGAATGTTTTCCAAAAAGAGTTTGTTGACCAAGAGAGCTCAAATCATCAAAGTGACTGCTCTAATCTTCAGTAAAGATCAGTATGGTTCTACAAATCACCAGAGAAGAGTTTCTATCAATTTCTCTTAGAAGTATATTTATAATCCTAGTAAAACTGAATAATTTTATACTTATCATGTAAACATATATTTTTAAACTAACAAATCCATTTTCTGTTAATTGCAGCCTACTTATCCTATTTGATATCATATGAGGTTATACATCAAGGCCTACACTTAGTAGTCTCTGGGGGCCCCAAGTTATTTGATGAGGCTGAATTTGAATATACTCTCACCTTAAAAGGCCACTTGCTTTGTTATATTCAGATCTTTTTTTTTTTTTCCTCTCTGAGCCATTCATTCATACAGCTAGTAGTTAGTGTATGCTACTATGTGACAGACACTGACTTAGGCACTGGAATTATATCAGAGAACAAAACAGACAAAATTACCTGTTAGTGGAGGAGGGCATTTCTAACTTATCCTCCATTGACAGGTAAATAGGTAGTATGTCAGATGATGCGAAATATTATGGAGAAAAATAAAGCAGAAGCCATGTCAGTGTGGTGAGAGTTACAATGTCAATTTAAAATAGCACAGTGAATATAAGGCTCCTTAGAAGGTGAAATGAGAGCAAAGACCAATGGAGATGGACTCTGGAGGCAGAGAATTTCAGTTAGGTCATAGCCAAACAAGAGCCCAAAGATGGAGTGAGTGTCCTGAGTTGCAGATTTCTGAAAGATTTCCAAACCACAGATGCCTGAGTGGCTATCCCAGAGTTAACAAGGTAGAGAATAAGTTCAGAGAAAGATAATTTTTCACTTTAAGTCTTTGTACTTTTGACATCATTTAACTGTGGCCAACAGTCTAAATAAGCTACTTTGAAGGAATTAATGGTATTTGCCAAATAATTATTCTAACACCCATTATATCAAAGATAACTGAAAACTGTAATTGTAAAAACATATGTATTTGAAATATGTTAGAGAAATATACCTTATATGGTATATGCTATACAAGATTTCAAGTTGTAAAACTAAGAAAATCTATACTCATGGGTTTTTAATTTGTTTATCACAATTAGATCAAATAGAATTACTCCTGTTTCACAGATGATGTAGTAGCTACCAGGTGTCAATTTGGCTATATTCTCTTTCACTAAGTTTAAATAATTGATTCAGGTATGCTTTCCTCATATGTATGGACATATAAAATATCTAAAAATTACATAAAATACATAGTCTGATAGGGAGTACTGCAAGTCACCATATGACTTAATAGACTAAAGAAGTGAGCATGTAATTTAATATTCTTATCACAAGTAAGTGTTATGAGAAATGCAGTTTAGGGACAGGTAGAAACGAAGTTGCTCTCTTTCATGTACCCCATCTTTAACCCCAGCAAGTCTGGCCCATAGCCTCAGTAAAGGCAGCCTTTGTATCATATACCTGCAGTTCTGTAGCCTTGTTAATTTCATTAACAATCAATGGACAGTGATCCAAGCTGAAATAATCATGTTCTTTTTTTGAAGAAATGTGGACAGAGAAACAGACTGGATCAGCATAGCACACAGAGACTGGGACCATAAATTCTTAGAAGAGTAGAGATAATGTCAGGAAAAGAACCAGTCAATTCTGGTACAAGTTGAAATAACTGACCAGAAAAATTAGGACCTTGCAAAGAGAGCTGGGTTTCTGTGAGAAGAAGATAGATAGTATGTCCCCAGAAAGATAGAGTTTAACAGACTGGCTGCCAGCCAAATTTCTATTTCATGTAAGGCCTGGCTCTGCTTCCTGCTGTTGGCTTTCTATGAGAGTATTCTCTTTATGATAAACATCCTTTTGATTTGAACTCTTTTGAGGGGGTTCTGTTTCTTGCAACCAAACAGCGCTTTACTATTGTTAGGGTCTGGTTACTGTAAGGACTGAATGTAAATTAATTAAGTAGGCTTGTTGCATTGTCTAACTAGGCCTTTAAAATACTAAGTATGATAGTGAGACAGGCTGGGGACTTGGGACTCTTTGCTGTAGTGCTTGCTCCTGGACAAATGTCTCCTCCAGCAACAAATATAAAGAAAGTATAAGAGACTAAAATTTACTGTGTGCATGTGCAGTCGGAGCAAATTATGGATAAGATATTAAAAATCCAAAAAACAAAACCCTTTAGAAAACAAATCCAACTGTTACTTCTGAAGAACTGGGAACAAAGACAGGGTATTGGAAACAAAAGCAGTGTACTTGCACAAGCCCCTTATACCCAACACCATCAAAGGGAGGGCAGACCACTTAAGCCACCCCTCCAGTCCAACCCTTGGACCCCCTCTTTCCTATAATGAACCAGCTTGCCCCCTCTTGGGGAGCAAGCAAGGGAACTTGTTACTTGTTTTTGCTCCCCCAGCTGCATCAGGGACCCCAGTAAAGCCTAGCCTGAATGTCTCATCTGGTCTCATCAATTCTTGTTGATCAAAGAAGGTCAAGAACCCTGATCGACAACAATAGAAACATACTGAGATTTCTGATAGATATCCATAACAGAAATAAGTAAGGCATTTTCTTCTTTATTTGAATAAAATTTAATGACTACCTTGCTACATCTAGACACTGCAAAGCTACACTTGTGAGTGTGTCGTACAGTCACTGTTTAGGGGAAATATCTAGACTTGTAACTATCCTCATCTGGATGTGAATGGGTTACATTTCTTCGGTAATTTGAAAATACAACAACTTTGATTCAGACTACCTCCTTTCCCTCTTTCTTCCCCGTTGTATGATAACGGAGAGACCAAAGTATGGGGAGAACAATGATGAGAGAAAAAGTTTGTACTACATTTTACTTTTAAACTTTTAAAAGTAGTGTATTAAAAGCTTACTATTTGCAGGTTTAAGTATAAACAGGACTACAAATGTGATTAATAGGTGGTATCTACATTGTACCTTTGCTTATAGAGTACTTTTGAACTAAAGAAATCTGAAAAGGAAAGGTCCATGTTCTGATTTGTGTGACTGTAATTCAAACTTTGTTCACTATGATGGCCAAATAATGCAGATCGGTTAACATTCATTTATGGTGGTAACCCATTTTTTTCTTTTTTTGGTATGGAAAGCTGATCCTGCCACCTTTCTCACAAAATGGGCAAGATGTGTACAGTAAATTCAAGTCATAATATTAATTTTATAAAACATTTAATAAATTTCTTAAAGAACTGTAGAAACTCTTCACCCGATAGCAAGATATAGGATAGTCTTTTGGAGAACAAAGCCGATAAAACATAAAACATGCATATGGGACAGGGAGAGGAAATTAACAATATTCTTATTCATCGATCAGTCAGTCAATCAATCAACTATTAGTAAATAATATTGTAGAAATACAATATGTTTTCTGAAGTGAAGGATAAATGAGTTACTTTGTAAGATGAAACAATGTTTACAATAATACTTACTCTCACTTTTTATTACCTGTGATATTATTAAAATTCTGTCCTAAATTTTTGCTGCTCAGGTTGCAAATCTATGATATGGTGAATGTGGGAGGGGAAGATATTTTGGCAACTGCAGTGCTCTCGGGATCTGCAGGGGATTAGTTCCAGGAGGATGGATTCTGGGGATGAATGTACAGCTGGATGGATCCACAGATAGTTGACCCTGGGGATGCAGAACCTAAAGATCCACGTGCCATACTGCATATCCCTATAGATTTTTTTCTGTTATAACTTATGTCCAACTTTAAAAGCCAATATGAAAAGGATCTTAAATCCCAACAAACTAAAGTCTGGGACCAGATGGCTTCATAGGTGAATTCTATTAAACATATAGAGAAAACATAATATCTATCCTTCTGGAACTATTCCAAAAAAACTGCAGAGGAAGGAACACTTCCGAATGCATCCTATGAAGCCACCATCACCCTGATACCAGACAAAGACATCACAGAAAAAGAAAAGTACAGACTAATATCATTGATGAACATAGAGCAAAAATCCTTAGCAAAATACGAACAAACCAAATCCCACAATACATTAAAAGGATTCCACAAGCTTCCCAGTGCAGCAAGGATTTAAAAAAAAGATCACACACTATGGTCAAGTAGGATTTATCCCAGAGATGCAAGGAGTTTTTAAGATCCACTAATCTGTAATACACTACATTAACAAGTGTAAGGGTAAAAACTGTATGATCATGTCAATAAAAGCAGAAAAAACTTTTGATAAAACCCTACATCCCTTTATGGTAAAAACTCTCCAGAAAGTGGGTATAGAGGGAATATACCTCAACATAACAAAGGCCATATGTGACAAACCCACAACTAACATTCTCAGTAGTGAAAGCTGAAAGCATTTTCTGTAAGGTCAGGAACAAGACAAGGATGTCCACTCTTGCAACTTCTATTCAACATAGTTTTGGAAGTCCTAGCCAAAGCAATCAGAAAGAAAAAAGGAAAAGAAATGGAAATTGGAAAGGAAGAAGCAAAACTGTCATTGTTTGCAGATGGCATGACACCATAAAGAGAAAATCCTAAAAATGCAACCAGAAAACTATTAGTGTTCATCAATCAATATGGAAAAGTTTCAGGATACAAAATCAATATACAGAAATTGATTCCATTTATACTCACTAACAACAAAAGATCAGAGAGATTAAGGAAACAATCCCATTAACCATCATGTCATAAAGAATAAAGTAGCCAGGAACAAATCTGCCTCAAGAGGCAAAAGACTTATATTCTGAAAACTATAAGGCACTGATGAAAGAAACTGGGGATGACACAAACAGATGGAAAGATATACCATGTTCTTGGATTGGAAGAATCAGTATTGTTAAAATGAAAACATCACCTGCAGCAATACACAAATAGCTCATATCAAAAACACAATCAACCCAGTCAAAAAATGGGCAGAAGACCTAAACAGACATTTCTACCAAGAAGACATACAGATGGGCACCTAGCCCATGAAAAGTTGCTCAGCATTGCTAGTTATTAAAGAAATGCACATCAAAATTACAATGAGGTATCACCTTACAGCAGTCAGAATGGCTATCATCAAAAGTCTACAAACAGTAAATGCTGGAGAGGGTGTGGAGGTAAGGGAACTCTTCCACACTATTATTAGAAATGTAAATTGGTGTAGCCACTTTGGAGAGCAGTATTGAGGTTTCTTAAAAATTAAACACAGTCACCATATGACCCAACAATACCACTTCTGGGCATATACCTGGCCAAGACAAAAACTGTACCTCAAAGATACATGCATCCCAGTGTTCATAGTGTCACCATTTACAACAGCCAAGACGTGGAAGCACCTTAAATATCCATCGACAGAGGGATATATAGAGAAGATGTGGTACGTATACACAATGGAATATTACTCAGCCATAAAAAGGAATGCAATGGCTCCACTTGTACTCCCATGGATGAACCTGGAGATTATCATACCAAGTACAGTCAGAGACAGTAAGACAAATGTATAATATTACCTACATGTGGAATCTAAGAAAAATGATAGAAATGAATTTATTCACAAAACAGAGACAGACTCACAGATGCAGAAAACAAATTTAGTTACCAAAGGGGAAAGTGGGAGAGGGATAAATTAGGAATTTGGGATTAACAGTTATACACGACTATGTACAAAACAGATAAACACTATACTGTATAGCACACTTATGTATATTCAGTATCTTGTAATAACCTATAATGGAAATGAATCTGAGAAAGAGTCTTTATATAAGTGTGTGTGTGTATATACACACAAACGCTCACACATATATACATGTATATAAATAAATCACTTTGCTGTGTACCGAAAAGACTGTAAATCAACTATACTTCAATTTTTTAAAAAAAGATACTCCAGGATGAGGTCAAAAAAAGCCTTACATATTATGATATGCCACATATGTATCAAATATTTGGACACAGCTTCTTGCCTGGAGAATCCCAGGGACGGGGGAGCATGGTGGGCTGCCGTCTATGGGGTCGCACAGAGTCGGACACAACTGAAGTGACTTAGTAGCAGCAGCAACAGGTTGAAGGTTATTTTGAGAAGAAGAGAAGTAATTAGGGATGAGACAGATTTATGCAAAATTATGATAATTTAATAACTTAAAAATAGCAATTAATTACACTTAAGTGGATGACAAAATATTCACTAAAATAACAAAAACATGAAAAATTAAGGCAGAAGTAAATTGATTACCATAGTATGAATTTGGACAAGAAGCTTATATGAAATATTAGGTAAAAATACAATGATAAATTTAACTAGACTGATAATCCTTTTAGGAGAAGTGATTTTATTTATATGAAGCCTATTGCATTTTTATCACTTTTAAGATCTGAAATAAACTTAATAAACACCATATACTTTTTCTTGAGTAATCAGAACAAAAAATCCTAATAGCTCAGGTTTTCAGTGAATAGAATGAGGCCAAGGAAAGAGAATTATATATTGAGCCCTCTCAACAATATCGGTAAGAGAAGATGAGAGAACACTGAGATCTTTAGCTTCTCATATTTGTACTTGAGAGAATGCATCCCATTATTTTTGTTTTAATTTGCAGAGAATTTAAGTAAACACTCTAGAATTCCCAGAAAGCAATAATAACATCTTTCTCATTTTTCTTGTCTGTTAACTCCTCTCTCATCATATTCTTTCACTGTTCTCTTTTATCATATCAACTTCTTCACCCCTCCCCATATTTTCCTTCATTTTTCCTCACCTGAATCTTTGTATATTTGGAAATAAATATTCCCATTGTTGATGATCCCTTCAAATTCCCTCCAGTTACTAAACCTACAACATAATTATGTTTTCATACTACCCTTCCCATTTATTTATTCCTTCTCATAAATGTACCAAAATTATGAGAAACTTAAATAATCAAAAGAATCTTAAAAATCAGTAAACATTTGGATGTTTACTGTTTCCACATATGAGGAGCTTGGAGGTCCCCATTCTATGCTAACAATAATTGAAAAGCTGAAGACACTGAAAAACCACCCACTTTTCTTGGATTGATAAGGGAGAGTAGGACATCAGGCAAACTGTTGACCTCAAGACTGGAGAGACAGACAATGGAAAACAGGGCTTCCTAGAGCTGAAATTCACAAATGGAAACTACTGGAGAGAGGAAGGGAACCAGTAGAAAATCCTCAACTGTAACTGACAAGTTATTGGAGGCTTAGTGCATACAAGTCTGAAATTTAAAAGCTCCAGGGGGACCCAGTCATGGGGAGGTGCCCACAGAACTGTAAGACTTACCTTCAGGAGCTTGACCATGTTCCCACAGGAAGTACTGGAGAAAAACTCCCTCACACTTCTGACAGGGAGGCAAACAGGAGCCATTCTGAAACAGGCCAGAGCACCTTTGTTCTTCTGAACAAGGCCTAACCTCAGGGGAAACTAAATCACCAGACCCTCACCTGCTGGAGTACAGTCAGAACCCAACTGATCAGGAAGGAAAATAACCACTATAACCTTCCATGTAAGAAAAGGGAAATAGCCAACTCCAGCCCACTCTAGTCTTCCTGTTCCATATGCGGGGAGGGGAATAAGGAGGGTGGGAGGGAGGGAGGGGGAGACTTAGAGAAACTTGTAAGGTTCACAGAGGCACAGATTCACCGAAACTGAGACTGAACCAGACACAGCAGAGATGTAAGGATTACTGAACTTGGATTTTAAACAACTATATGACTATGCTAAGAGTTTTGATGGTAAGGCAGATAGCATGCAAGAACTGATGGGCAATGTGAGCAGACAGATAGAAATCCAAAGGAAGAACAACAACAACAAAATTGCTGGAGATCAAGAACACTGTAACAGAAGGAAGAATGCCTTTTGAGGGGCTTATTAGATCATGCATGGATGAAGAAAGGATCTCTGAACTTGAGGATCTCACAGTAGAAACTTCCAAAACTGAAAATCAAGGAGAAAAAGACTGAACAAAACAACGAAATATCTAAGGACTGTGGGACAGTTACAAAAGGTGTACCATACACATAATGGGAATACCAGAAGAAGAAAAGAAAGACAGAACTATTAGAACTATTAGTGACTGAGAATTTGCCCAGATTAATACCAGACACCAAGTCACAGATCCAGGAAAGTCAGAGAACACAAAGCAGGGTAAATGCCAAAAAACACCTATGCCCATCACTGTGAAATTACAGAACGTCAAAAAAAAAAAGAAAACATCCAGAGGAAAAAACACCTTACCTATGGGGGAACAAATAGCAGAATTACATTCAATTTCTCCTAAGAAACCATGTAAGAAGAAAGTGGAGTTATATATTGGAAGTGTTGAGAGAAAAACACCACCAGTCTAGAATTTTGTACCCTGTTGAATTATCTTTCAAAAGTAAAGGAGACATAATGACTTTCTCAGACAAAAACTGGTAAAATTTATTGTCAGTAGACCTGCCTTACAGAAATGTGAAAAGTTCTTCAGAAAAAAGGAAAATAATATATATCAGACACTAAGATATACATAAATAAAAGAAGAGCACTGAGAAAGGAATAAGTGAAAGTAAAATGAAATTTTTATTTCATTTATTCTTATTTGATCTAACAGATTGTTCAAAAACAATAATAGCCACAATGTATCTGATTAGGTATTATTATTGTATATTATATATGTACATTTTTATACATCATATTTACAAGCATATATATATGTTTAGGTACTATACAAAATATAAAACACATAAGCATGCCTAATAGAATACATTGTTGTTATTATTTTATTATTTTTATGTGTATATATATACTCACATACATATGCTTATATACAAATAAAATGAAAATAATGATACAAGAGATAGGACGTAGAACTCATAGAATTATTGTGTTATTATAAGGTACACACTTATCCATGGGCCTGTCTAGTATTATTTGAAGGTGGATTTCAATTAGTTTTAACTGTATACTGCAAATTCTAGTGTTAGTCACTCAGTAGTGTCCAACTCTTTGTGACTCCATAGACTGTAGCCTGCCAGGCTCCTCTGTCCATGGGATTCTCCAGGCTAGATTGCTGTAGTGGGTTGCCAGTCCTTTCTCCAGGAGATCTTCCTGACTCAGGGACTGAACCTGGGTCTCTGGCATTGCAGGCAGATTCTTTACCATCTGAGCCACAAGGGAAGCAAATTCTACAGTGGCCACTAAAGAAAAGTAAAAAGAGAATTTTATCCAGTATCTAATACATAAGCAGGGCTTCCCTGGTGGCTCAGCGGGTAAAGCGTCTGCCTACAATGCGGGAGACATGGGTTCGATTCCTGGGTTGGGAAGATCCCCTGGAGAAGGAAATGGCAACCCACTCCAGTATTCGTGCCTGGAGAATCCCATGGACGGAGGAGCCTAGTGGGCTACAGTCCACGGGGTCGCAAAGAGTCAGACACAACTGAGCGACTTCACTCACTCAATACATAAGCAAAAATGAAATCATATAAAATGCTCAGTTACAAGCACAAAAAGAATAAAAACAGTAGAAGACAAAGACAGGAACAAAGAACAAGGGCAACAAAGAGGAAAGAGCAACAGATATGCTAGATATTAATCCAACTACATCACCAATCACTGTGAATGCCAATGGTTTAAAAGTGCCAGTTAAAGAACAGAGATTGTCAGAAAGTATCAAAAACAAGTCCAAACTGTATATAACAAATCCACTTAAAATATTGACACATATCAATTAAAAGTAAATGAATGGAAGAAAATATACCATGCTAACACTAACCAAAAAAAAAAAAAAAGCAGAAGTCGTTAAATTAATTTCACACAGAGCTGACTTCAAAGCAAGAAAAGTTATCAGAAATAAAGTAGGGGATTGCATTATGATGAAGGGGTCCATCCTCCAACAAGATAAAACTTAACAGTGCGTAACAACATAGCATCAAAGTACATGAGGCAAAAGCTAATACAACTCCAAAGAGAAATAAATAAACTCATTATCATAGTTGGAAACTTCAACATGCCTTCATTTGAAATGGACAAAAAAGGACATAGTTGAACTCAACAATGCCATTAGGCAACTGGATATAATGGGCATCCATAGACAATTTCATCCAACAACAGCAAAATACCCATTTTTCTTAGGTTCACATAGCGTATTCACCAAGATCAACCACATTCTGGCCCATAAAACACATGTTAACAAATTTAAAAGAACACAAATCATTCAGTGTCTGCTCTCAGATCACAATGGAATTAAAGTAGAAATCACTAACTGAAAAGATAACTGGAGAATCCCCAAACATGCAGCGATTAAACAACACCCTTCTAAGTAACACATGGCTCAAAGGAGAAATATCAAGAGCAATTTAAAAGTATTTTGAACTTATCAAAATTTGTGGGATACAGTAAAAAGTGTTTCTTAAGGGAAATGTATAGCATGGAATGAATCAACTAGAAAAGATTTCTTATCAAACTAAACATGCTCTTGCAATATAGTATATCAATCATGTTCCATGGTACTTATTACCCAAAGAAGCTGAAAATTATCCACACAAAATCTTCACATGGACATTTACAGTAGTTTTGTTCATAATTGTCAAAATATGGAAGAAATCATGATGTCATTATTATTCAGTGCTAAAAAGTAATAAATTATCAAACCATGAAAAGACACAAAGGAACCTTAAATGCAAATTGCTTAGCTAAAGAATTCAACATGAAAAGGCCATATTTTTCTGGGTGTGATTTCAACTATATGACATTTTGAAAAGAGAAAAACTATGGAGAGAGTAATAAGATCAGTGGATGAATAGGGTTTCAGATGGGAGCAGAAATTTTTAGAGCAGTGAAAATACTTTGCATGATACTATGATGATGGATCATAAAAAGGAGCATATCACTTTGCCAACAAATGTCCATACAGTCAAAGCTATGGATTTTCCATTAGTCATGTACAGATGTGAGAGCTGGGCCATAAAGAAGGCTGAGCACTGAAAAAATGATGCTTTTGAACTGTGGTGCAGCAGAAGACTCTTGAGAGTCCCTTGGACTGCAAGGATATCCAACCAGTCCATCCTAAAGGAAATCAGTTCTGAATATTCATTGGAAGGATTTATGCTGAAGCTGAAGTTTCAATACTTTGGCCATGTGGTGCAAAGAGCCAACTCAATGGAAAAGACCCTGATGCTGGGAAAGACTGAGGGCAGGAGGAGAAGGGGGTGACAGAGGATGGGATGGTTGGATGGCATCACAAACTAAATGGACAAGAGTTTGAGCAAACTTTGGGAGACAGTGAAGGACAGGTGAGCCAAGTGTGCTGCAGTGCATGGGGTCACAAAGAGTCAGACACAACTGAGTGACTGAACAACAATGACAACATGATCGGTTCAGTTCAGTTCAGTCACTCAGTCGTGTCCGAGTCTTTGCTACCCCATGAATCACAGCACGCCAGGCCTCCCTGTCCATCACCAACTCCCGGAGTTCACTCAGACTCACATCCATTGAGTCAGTGATGCCATCCAGCCATCTCATCCTCGGTCGTCCCCTTCTTCTCCTACCCCCAATCCTTCCCAGCATCAAAGTCTTTTCCAATGAGTCAAGTCTTCGCATGAGGTGGCCAAAGTACTGGAGTTTCAGCTTTAGCATCATTTGTCCACAACCATAGAATGTACAATATCAAAAGTGAAGTCTAAGGTAAGCTATGGACTTTGGGTGATGATGTATCAATGTACGTTCATTAGTTTTAACCAATGTACCATTTTAGTAGATGATGTAGAAAATGGGGTATGTGTGCCGGGTGAGAGATATATCGGAGATCTCTGTAACTTCCCCTCAATTTTGCTGTGGACCTTAAACTTCACTAGGAAGATAAGATCCTTTAAACATTAATACTTGTAAAGGAAGAAGGTCACTAAACACAAGTGATAATGTATTTTGATGAGAGCTCTCTACCTTCCTCTGCTGTTCTCACTTGGAGAATTGAAAGACAACTCAGTTCTTCATTTTTGATATTATTTTGTTTGGATTAGGCTATCCACCTAAAATTCATAACTGAATGAACTTATCATTGCTTTATTTATTAATGTTTCAGATGAGATTGGGCGCTGAGATTGGCATGGCTGTAGACTATTAATGTTTCATTACTAAGTCCTTAATACATGTGGAAGTGTAATCTAATTTTTTTAATGTAAATACTTTTGCTGAGAAATTATCACTTCTACTTTGTCTGTTTTACTTACAATTATTAGGAAAAAACCTAGTTCTTGATGAACATTCTAGATCTTCAGAAGTATATCTTAACCAAAGTGCTGCCACATAAAAAAATTATTTTATTTAAAAAATTTTAGAGGTGGTTCTGGCTCCTGTCAAGATTGAATAAGCAATATTCACCTTGTGTGAAAGGAGGGCATATCTACCCACTACAGTATTTGCCTGGAGAATCCCATGGACAGAGGAGCCTGGCAGGCTACAGACTATGAGGTCACAAAGAGTCAGACATGACTGAGTGCCTAAGCACACACACAGCACCTTGTCTCAACTGCATAACCACCTGAGGACTTTGGAGAGTAATAGCAGCTGGTAAGTTGAGGAAGAAGAGCAGAAAGTAATGTCTTAAAATACCAATAAATTTTTTTTAAAAAAGAAAATAATGTATCATGAAACTGGTAGTGAATTTCCCATTTCTTTCCCCCTGATATCAATTGATCTTCAGTGAAACCAAAAACTGTGCACTAGATATTAATGGAAGGAAAATTTCTATTTCCAGTCCATCCAAAGTGTAGGAAAGAGGGACCCTGTGAGACAGTAGAGTAAATCATTTTTTAAAAAATTCCCTTTGTGTTCCAGTGGTAGCAAGAACTTCAGTGGCTGGCTGAGGGCCTAAAACTCAAAGGGAGAGGGATTTTTTTCCCCCTCTGATTAGAGGAACCATGGTCTCAACAGCATGAGGAGAATGCCCATTGTTTTGTTTTCTCTGTATATCCTCTCATCATCTGGCTCTGGAGACAGACACACTTTCAGGAATGCATGGCAGAGTAGGGAAACTAAAGCCATAGCTTTCTACAAAGAAGACTTGTAAGAGGGAAGGAAGCTCTGAAAGTCAGAAACAGTTGGGATAATACAGAGAGAAAGGACCTTAAGAAAGCAAAGCCCTAACATTTTATATTAGCTTTATCATTTACCCCCAAACTACTAATGTGTGGATCCAGAACTAACCAGCACAAAACAGGCTTCAATAACTGAACTATGGTCTCAGACAACCACCCAGGTCTCATATTGACTATTGGATAGCGCTTTGGCATTGAACTGACATTGAAATTACAGCCCATAGAAGGCATGTAGAAACTTTCTGCTCTAACCTAACAAATGCTACCAAACATTTAAAGAAGAAATAACTTTATGTTACACAGTTTCTTCCAGAAAATAGAGGAGGTAACACATTCCAATTCATCTTATGAAGCTAACTTTAAGACCAAAATTTGAGAACGTTCAAGGAAATGAAACTTTGGATCAATACTTCTCATGAACATAGACACAAAATCGTGAACAAAATACAAACATATTGACTCAAGCAATATATAGAAAGTCTGAGTCATGACCAAGTCGGGTTGATACCAGGAATGCTAGGTAATTTCAGTATTCAAAAAGTAAAGTATAGTTTATCATCATTTCAGTTCAGTCGGTCGTGTCTGACTCCTTGCAACCCCATGGACTGCAGCACATCAGGCTTCCCTGTCCATCGCTAACTCCTGGAGCATACTCAAACTCATGTCCATTGAGTCGGTGATGCCATCCAACCATCTCATCCTCTGCCATCCCCTTCTCCTCCTGCCTTCAATCTTTCCCAGCATCAGGATCTTTTCAAATGAGTCAGTTCTTTGCATCAGATGGCCAAAGTATTGGAGTTTCAGCTTCAGCATCAGTCCTTCCAATGAATATTCAAGACAGATTTCCTTTAGGATGGACTGGCTGGATCTCCTTGCAGTCCAAGGGACTCTCAAGAGTCTTCTCCAACACCACAGTTCAAAAGCATCAATTCTTCAGCACTCAACTTTCTTTACAGTCCAACTCTCACATTCATACATGACTACTGGAAAAACCATAGCTTTGACTAGATGGACCTTTGTTGGCAAAGTAATGTCTCTGTTTTTGAATATGCTGTTTAGGTTGGTCATAGCTTTTCTTCCAAGGAGCAAGCATCTTTTAATTTCATGGCTGCAGTCACCATCTGCAGTGATTTTGGAGCCCCCCCCCTAAAAAAAAAGTCTGTCACTGTTTTCATTGTTTCCCCATGTATTTGCCATGAAGCGATGGGACCAGATGCCATGATCCTAGTTTTCTGAATGTTTAAGCCAACTTTTTCACTCTCCTCTTTCACTTTCATCAAGAGGCTCTTTAGTTCTTCTTCACTTTCTGCCATAAGGGTGGTGTCATCTGCATATCTGAGATTATTGATATTTCTCCTGGCAATCTTGATTCCAGCTTGTGCTTCATCCAGCTTGACATTTCATGTAGTATACCCTGCATATAAGTTATATAAGCAGGGTGCCAAAATACAGCTTTAACATACTCCTTTCCCAATTTGGAACCTATCTGTTGTTCCATGTCCAGTTCTAACTATAGCTTCTTGACCTTCATACAGATTTCTCAAGATGCAGGTTGTGTGGTCTGGTATTCCCATCTCTTTCAATATTTTCCACAGTTGGTTGTGATTCCCCCAGTCAAAGGCTTTGGCATAGTCAATGTAGCAAAAGTAGATGTTTTTCTGGAACTCTCTTGCTTTTTCGATGATCCAGCAGATGTTGGCATTTTATCTTTGGTTCCTCTACCTTTTCTAAATCCAGCTTGAACATCTGGAAGTTCATGGTTCATGTACTGCTGAAGCCTGGCTTGGAGAATTTTGAGCATTACTTTCCTAGCATGTGAAATGAGTGCAATTGTGTGGTACTTTGAACATTCTTTGGTTTGGTTTAGTTTGAATATACAAAGAAATTGACTCAAGCAATATATAGGAAGCATGAATCCATATTCAAGTGGGGTTGATACCAGGAATGCAAGGTGATTTCAGTATTCAAAAAATAAAGGGTAATTCATCATACTAAGAAAAGACACAGTATCTTATACAGAAAAATCATTTGACAAAATTAAAAATCCATTCATGATTTAAAAAGAGAAGGCAATGGCAACCCACTCCAGTACTCTTGCCTGGAAAATCCCATGGATGGAGAAGCCTGGTAGGCTTCAGTCCATGGGGTCGCAAAGAGTCGGACACGACTGAGTGACTTCACTTTCACTTTTCACTTTCATGCATTGGAGAAGGAAATGGCAACCCACTCCAGTGTCTGGAAAATCCCAGGGATGGCGGAGCCTGGTGGGCTGCTGTCTATGGGGTCGCAAAGAGTTGGATATGACTGAGGCGACTTAGCAGCAGCAGCAGCAGCATGATTTAAAAAACAATTTCAGCAACTAGAAAAAGGAAGTCTCCTTTTCCTGATAAACAGAATCTACAAAATACCCACGGTGAACATCGCATATAACCATGAAAGGCAGTATCCTTTTTTCCAAAGCTTGGGAATAAAGATATTCACTGTGAACACTCTTAGTCAATATAGTACTTGAAGTCCAGGTCAGTGAAATAATAATGGAGGAGCAGAAATAAACCCACATTGTTTTTCCTATCATTAACATTATGGTATAATTGCCACAATTAATGAACCAATATCAATAATTATTATCAACTAAAGTCCACACTTTCTTCAGATTTTCTTAGTTTTTATGTAACATCCTTTTTCTGTTCCAGGATTCCATTCAGGATAGTGATCGTGTCCCCTTATGCTCATTTTGACTGTTGACAATTTTTGAAATCTTCCTTATTTCTGATGACCTTGACAATTTTGAGGGGTACTGGTTAGAGAGCTTACAGGATATTCCTCAGCTGGGGTTTTTTTCATAATTGGACCATTGCAATGGTTTTTTTTGAGGATGACTGCCACCACAGCTGCCCGCGCCCCTTGCCCAGGGGCAGCAGCCAAGAGGAGTTACCCCACGTCAGAGGTCAGGGGCAGTGGCCGAGAGTGCCCAGCTGTGACAGCGCAGGGATGGCCGAGAGGAGCTACCCCGCATCCTGGGTCAGGGGCGGTGGCCAGGAGGAGTAACCCCACGTCCAAGGAGCTGTGGCTGCGTGGGTGCAGGAGGGCCTAGAGGAGCTATTCCACATTCGAGGTCAGGAGGGGTGGTGGTGAGGAGATACCCTTCATCCAAGGTAAGGAGCAGTGGCTACACTTTGCTGGAGCAGCAGTGAAGAAATACCCCACGTCCAAGGTAAGAGAAACCCAAGTAAGATGGTACGTGTTGCAAGAGGGCATCAGAGGGCAGACACACTGAAACCATACTCACAGAAAACTAGTTAATCTAATCACACTAGGACCACAGCCTTGTCTAACACAATGAAACTAAGCCACGCCCATGGGGCCACCCAGGACAGGCGGGTCACGGTGGAGAGGTCTGACAGAATGTGGTCCACTGGAGAAGGGAATGGCAAGCCACTTCAGTATTCTTGCTTTGAGAACCTCATGAACAGTATGAAAAGGCAAAATGATAAGATACTGAAAGAGGAACTCCCCAGGTCAGTAGGGGCCCAATATGCTACTGGAGATCAGTGAAAAAATAACCCCAGAAAGAATGAAGGGATGGAGCCAGAGCAAAAACAGTACCCAGCTGTGGATGTGACTGGTGACAGAAGCAAGGTCTGATGCTGTAAAGAGCAATATTGCATAGGACCCTGGAATGTCAGGTCCATGAATCAAGGCAAATTGGAAGTGGTCAAACAGGAGATGGCAAGAGTGAATGTCGACATTCTAGGAATCAGCGAACCAAAATGGACTGAAATGGGTGAATTTAACTCAGACGATCATTATATGTACTACTGCGGGCAGGAATCCCTTAGAAGAAATGGAGTAGCCATCATGGTCTTCAAAAGAGTCCGAAATGCAGTACTTGGATGCAATCTCAAAACCGACACAATGATCTCTGTTTGTTTCCAAGGGAAACCATTCAATATCAGAGTAATCCAAGTCTATGCCCTAAACAGTGATGCTGAAGAGGTTGAAGATGAACGGTTCTATGAAGACCTACAAGACCTTTTAGAACTAACATCCAAAAAAGATATCCTTTTCATTATTGGGGACTAAATTTGGCCTTGGAACACGGAATGAAGGAGGGCAAAGTTTTGCCAAGAAAATGCACTGGCCATAGCAAACACCCTCTTCCAACAACACAAGAGAAGACTCTACACATGGACATCACCAGATGGTCAACACCGAAATCAGACTGATTATATTCTTTTCAGTCAAAGATGGAGAAGCTCTATACAGTCAACAAAAACAAGAGCAGGAGCTGACTGTGGCTCAGATCATGAACTCCTTATTACCAAATTCAGACTCAAATTGAAGAAAGCAGGGAAAACCACTAGACCATTCAGGTATGACCTAAATCAAATCCCTTATGATTATACAGTAGAAGTAAGAAATAGATTTAAGGGACTAGATCTGATAGATTGAGTGCCTGACGAACTATGAACTGATGTTCGTGACATTTGACAGGAGACAGGGATCAAGACCATCCCCATGGAAAAGAAATGCAAAAAAGCAAAATGGCTGTCTGGGGAGGCCTTAAAATAGCTGTGAAAAGAAGAGAAGTGAAAAGCAAAGGAGAAAAGGAAAGATATAAGCATCTGAATGCAAAGTTCCAAAGAATAGCAAGTAGAGATAAGAAAGTCTTCCTCAGCGATCAATGCAAAGAAACAGAGGAAAAGAACAGAATGGGAAAGACTAGAGATCTCTTCAAGAAAATTAAAGATACCAAGGGAACATTTCATGCAAAGATGGGCTTGATAAAGGACAGAAATGGTATGGACCTAACAGAAGCAGAAGATATTAAGAAGAGGTGGCAAGAATACACAGAAGAACTGTACAAAAAAGATCTTCACAACCAAGATAATAATGATGGTGTGATCACTCACCTAGAGCCAGACATCCTGGAATGTGAAGTCCAGTGGGCCTTAGGAAGCATCACTACGAACAAAGCTAGTGGAGGTGATAGAATTCCAGTTGAGCTATTTCAAATCCTGAAAGATGATGCTGTGAAAGTGCTGCACTTAATATGCCAGCAAATTTGGAAAACTCAGCAGTGGCCATAGGACTGGAAAAGGTCAGTTTTCATCCCAATCCCAAAGAAAGGTAATTCCAAAGAATGCTCAAACTACCGCACAATTGCACTCATCTCACAGGCTAGTACAGTAATGCTCAAAATTCTCCAAGCCAGGCTTCACTAGTGTGTGAACCGTGAACTTCCAGATGTTCAAGCTGGTTTTAGAAAAGGCAGAGGAACCAGAGATCAAATTACCAACATCTGCTGGATCATGGAAAAAGCAAGAGAGTTCCAGAAAAACATCTATTTCTGCTTTACTGACTATGCCAAAGCCTTTGACTGTGTGGTTCACAATAAACCGTGGAAAATTCTTAAAGAGATGGGAATACCAGACTACCAGACCTGCGTCTTGAGGAATCTATATGCAGGTTAGGAAGCAACAGTTTGAACTGGACAGGGAACAACAGACTGGTTCCAAATAGGAAAAGGAGTACATCAAGGCTGTATATTGTCACTCTGCTTATTTAACTTATATGCAGAGTACATCATGAGAAACACTGGGCTGGAATAAGCACAAGCTGGAATTAAGATTGCCGGCAGAAATATCAATAACCTCATATATGCAGATGACACCACCCTTATGGCAGAAAGTGAAGAGGAACTAAAAGCCTCTTGATGAAAGTGAAAGAGGAGAGTGAAAAAGTTGGCTTAAAGCTCAATATTTGGAAATCGAATATTGTGGCATCTGGTCCCATCACTTCATGGGAAATAGATGGGGAAACAGTGTCAGACTTTATTTTTGGGGGCTCCAAAATCACTGCAGATGGTGACTGCAGCCATGAAATTAAAAGACGCTTACTCCTTGGAAGGAAAGTTATGACCAACCTAGATAGCATATTCAAAAGCAAAGACATTACTTTGCTGACTAATGTTCATTTAGCCAAGGCTATGGTTTTTCCTGTGGTCATGTATGGATGTGAGGGTTGGATGGTGAAGAAAGCTGAGTGCCAAAGAATTGATGCTTTTGAACTGTGGTGTTGGAGAAGACTCTTGAGAGTCCCTTGGACTGCAAGGAGATCCAACCAGTCCATTCTGAAGGAGATCGGCCCTGGGATTTCTTTGGAAGGAATGATGCTAAAGCTGAAACTCCAGTACTTTAGCCACCTCATGCGAAGAGCTGACTCATTGGAAAAGACTCCAATGCTGGGAGGGATTGGGGGCAGGAGGAAAAGGGGCCGACAGAGGATGAGATGGCTGGATGGCATCACTGACGCGATGGACGTGTATCTGAGTGAACTCCAGGAGTTGGTGATGAACAGGGAGGCCTGGCGTGCCGCAATTCATGGGGTTGCAAAGAGTCGGACACAACTGAGCGACTGAACTGACTGAAGTGAAGTGGACAAGTAAACTGCCATTCTCCTCATCACGTCAGTAGTGCATACCATCAGCATGACATCACTACTGAACTATGATTGCTCCAGTATAATTTCAATTTGTCATCAACTGCATATAATTTGCATTTTTTTCTCCCAGTTTGTGGCTTATATTCTCATTGTTTTAAATATTTTTCACAGAGCAGAAAGTTTTAGCTTTAATACAATTCAGGGTTTTCTGTCTGCTGATCATGCGTTTGGTAATACATCTGAAATATCATCACCAAACTAAAGCTCAGAGATTTTCTTTTGTGTTTTTTTTTCCTGTAGATTTTATACTTTTGTGTTTTATCTTTCTGTCAATGATCAATTTTGAGTTAATTTTGTGTAAAGTGTAAAGTCTATATCTAGGTATGTACTTTTTGCATATGGACATCCAATGATTTCATTACCACTTGTTTAAAAAAGGGATATCTTTTTTCCTTTTGGATTGCTTTGTATATTTTCCAAAAACCAGTTGACTCTAGAGGTGTGCGTCTACTCCCAAGCACTTCAGCATTATGCTTGGGGGCCATTTTAAAGAATGAAATTACTGAGAAATAGGAACAAATGCAAATATGTGGCACTTTATAGACTGAGAAAAGGACAGTTTTTATAGTATGAGAGCCGACATCAAAAGCCAGAGCATTGTTGTGTTTGACCTCAGCTGGGAATGTGCATGTCAGGCAATTCACATTTTTCACCGTTTTGAATGTCTGTAAGTGACATAAGAAGATGGTATGTATTGATTTGGGAGTTACAAATCAAGTTTAAGTGAATAGACAAATGCACATATAATTAAGATTTTTAAAATCGCATATCCACAAAAAGACATATCCCAGATATAGAAGAATCTCTAAATTCAATAATAAAAAATCAAAATTTTGATTAAAAAGGAGTGGAGGAAAAGTTTTGAAGAGCTATCTCATCAGAGGAGATACAGGAATGGCAAATAAGCACATGAAAACACACTCAACATTATATTAGCACTAGAGAAATGACAATTAAAAGCACAATGAGCTACCAGAACACATCTATTAGGACAGCTAAAACAAATGCTATAAAATAAACAGATGATACCAACTGCTTCAAAGAATGTAGTAGTAAATATCTCATACATTGCAGGTGGAAATGAAAACCATGCAGCGACTCTCGAAAACTGGTTGTCAGTTTCCTATAAACTTAAAATGTACTTGCAGTATGACTCCGTATTCCTATTCCTAGTTATTTATCTTAGATATATTAAAATGTAAATAGCTTGCTCCTTGGAAGGAAAGCTATGACACACCTCATTTCAGTCACTCAGTTGTGTCCGACTCTTTGCGACCCAATGAATTGCAGCATGCTAGGCCTCCCTGTCCATCACCAACTCCCGGAATTCACTCAAATTCACGTCCATCGAGTCCGTGATGCCATCCAGCCATCTCATTCTCTGTCGTCCCCTTCTCCTCCCGCTCCCAATCCCTCCCAGCATCAAAGTCTTTTCCAGTGAGTCAACTCTTCGCATGAGGTGGCCAAAGTACTGGAGTTTCAGCTTTAGCATCATTCCTTCCAAAGAATACCCAGGACTGATCTCCTTCAGAATGGACTGGTTGGATCTCCTTACAGTCAAAGGGACTCTGAAGAGTCTTCTCCAACACCACAGTTTTAAAAGCATCAATTCTTCGGCGCTCAGTTTTCTTCACAGTCCAACTCTCACATCCATACATGACCACTATGGCTATGGAAAAACTGAGGCCTTGACTAGATGGACCTTTGCTGGCAAAGTAACGTCTCTGCTTTTGAATATGCTATCTAGGTTGGTCATAACTTTCCTTCCATGGAGTAAGCGTCTTTTAATTTCATGGCTGCAGTCACCATCTGCAGTGATTTTGGAGCCCCAAAAAATAAAGTCTGACACTGTTTCCACTGTCTCTCCATCTATTTCCCATGAAGTGATGGGACCGGATGCCATGATCTTCGTTTTCTGAATGCTGAGCTTTAGGCCAACTTTTTCACTCTCCTCTTTCACTTTCATCAGGAGGCTTTTTAGTTCCTCTTCACTTTCTGCCATAAGGATGGTGTCATCTGCATATCTGAGGTTATTGATATTTCTCCCGGCAATCTTGATTCCAGCTTGTGTTTTTTCCAGTCCAGCATTTCTCATGATGCACTCTGCATAGAAGTTAAATAAGCAGGGTGACAATATACAGCCTCGACGTACTCCTTTTCCTATTTGGAACCAGTCTGTTGTTCCATGTCCAGTTCTAACTGTTGCTTCCTGACCTGCATATAGGTTTCTTAAGATGCAGGTCAGGTGGTCTGGTATTCCCATCTCTTTAAGAATTTTCCACAGTTTATTGTGATCTCCCCAGTCAAAGGCTTTGGCATAGTCAATAAAGCAGAAATAGATGTTTTTCTGGAACTCTCTTGCGCTTTGGATGATCCAGTGGATGTTGGCAATTTGATCTCTGGTTCCTCTGCCTTTTCTAAAACCAGCTCGAACATCTGGAAGTTCACGGTTCACGTATTGCTGAAGCCTGGCTTGGAGAATTTTGAGTATTTCTTTATTAGCATGTGAGATGAGTGCAGTTATGCGGTAGTTTGAGCAGTCTTTGGCATTGTGTTCCTTCGGGATTGGAATGAAAACTGACCTTTTCCAATCCTGTGGACAAACCTAGACAGCATATTAAAAAGCAGAGACATCACTTTGCTAACAAAGGTTTGTATAATCAAAGCTATGGTTTTTTCAGTTGTCATGTACAGATGTGAGGGTTGGACTACAAAAAAGGCTGAGTGCTGAATAACTGATGCTTTCATTCTATGCTACTGGATAAGACTCTTGAGAGTCCCTCGGACAGCAAGGAGATTAAACCAAGACCTAAAGGAAATCAATCTTGAATGTTGATTGAAAGTACTGATGCTGAAGCTCCAATACTTTGGCCACCAGATGCAAAGAGCCAGGTTATTAGAAAAGACCCTAATGATGGGAGAGACTAAGGCAAAAGGAGGAGAGATGGTTAGATAGCATCATCAACTCAATGAAAATGAATTTGCGCAAACCTCTGTAGATGGTGCACGACAGAAGAGCGTAATGTGCTGTAGTTAATGGGGTTGCAAAAAGTCAGATAAGACTTAACGACTGAAAACCACAAAATCGTATGTTTATGACAGCCTTTACTAAAACCACCTGAAACTGAATAGTCCAAATGTTCCTCAATCAATAAATCAATCAAACCAAATGCAGTACATTCATACAATGGAATGCTACTCAGGCATAAAAAGAAATGCATCAATAGAATTGCAACAATATGGATGAATGTCCAAGGCACTGTTTTCAGTGAAAGAAGGCAGTCTCAACAGTTACATACTCTATATGACTTATATGACTGTCTGGAAAATGTAAACCTATAGAGACAACGGAGGAGCATGGTGGGCTAAAGTCCACGGGGTTGCGAAGAGTCGGGCACGACTGAGCGACTTCACTTATAGAGACAAAGCTAAGATCAGAGGTTGCCAGGGCTGAGTCATGAGGGGACAGTTTGACTACAAATAGACAACATAAAAAAATTGAGGAGACTTCCCTGGTGGTGCAGTGGATAGGAATCTGCCTGCCAATGCAGGGGACACAGGTTTAATCTCTGGTTCGGGAAGATTCACATGCCATGGAGCAACTAAGCCTGTGTACCACAACTACTAAGCCCAAACTCTAGAGCCTGTGGGCCGCAACTAGCGAAGCCCATGCACCCCAGAGCCACACACCATGACTACTGAGCCTGCTGTGCGGCTACTGAAGCCTGGGCACCTAGAGCCTCTGCTCCACAAGAGAAGCCCCTGCAATGAGAAACCTGCACACTGCAACAGAGAGTAGCCTCTACTCACAACAGCTAGAGGAAGCCCGCACAGAAACAAAGACCCAGTGCATCCAGAAAAAAAAAAAATAAATAAATAAAAAATATTAAAAAAAAAAAAGAAAGAAAATTGGGGCGAGAGGCTTACAGAATGGTTCTGCATCCTGAGAGTGGAATTACTTATACAGACCTCCATATGTATTAGAATTAAAAGCTGTGCATTAAAGAAGTCAATTTCTCAGTACTTAATTTGAAAATATTAAGGTCCTAAAATTCTATGGTTGGAAACATTACAATGCAGTATATTATTCTCAT
Source organism: Capricornis sumatraensis (assembly GCF_032405125.1). NCBI lineage: Eukaryota > Metazoa > Chordata > Mammalia > Artiodactyla > Bovidae > Capricornis > Capricornis sumatraensis. Next base: position 33,099,539 of record NC_091073.1, on the reverse strand, counting down.
AAGTATTATTCTCTTCCTCTCTGCATGCACTGTTTTAAATTAGAAAATTACATACAGTGTTTTAACACATCCAAATTCTCTATCAGTGAGAGAATTAATGAATACATTGCTGTGTTTGTGTATAAAATATATAAGATTTGGTAACTTCTCCCAGTTCCTGTGACTCTTCTGCACCACTGTGTGCTCAAAGAAATGTGGTTAAAATCTATTGCCTAATTCTATGGGTCCAAGCCCTGTAATCACTTAAATAATGTAATTTAGTATTCTTGACTGGAGAATCCCACAGATAGAGGAGCCTGGCAGGCTGTAGTCCAAGGCGTCTGCACAGAGTTGGACATGACTAAAGAGACTTAGCAAAGTATAACATAGTATTAAATTTATCTAGATTTAGGAGAATTTTCACTTGAGTTAAATTTTTTAAAACATTTTCAAAACTATTTATTTCTTTCCTGATGTTTAATTTGAACTCTTACAAAATGATATTTACATTCTCTCTCATTTTGAATTTTCAAGGCTGATTTTAATGTTATTAATTCAAGTGACTTGTTGGTTATTGGCATTTTACTAGGAAAATGAATGATTTGTATATTCTATACAAATACATTGCTAATTAATAGAGGGCTTAGGACACCAGATCTTTGAGGGAGAACAAAGAAGACCCCAAAATTGCTGATTTCTTTGTTTATAACAGGATTCTATTCGGAAAAGTGCCTTTAATGCAAAGATGGCACATAAATTCAGGTAGCTTTTTATAAGCTGTTTAGGACATATCCAAGAAGATCCCCAAAGCATATTTCTTTCAGTTTTCTTACAAGTAACTGCTTGGGGGAAATCAAAGAATCATGATGCTATCCCCAAAGGATATTTTCTTTATTCTATTATCATAGTTTTTATAGGTTTGACAATTTCGATAAATATGTTGTTAACCTGTTCCTTTGGTTTTCATCATGATACTTAAATACATGTTCCATACATGATATAGGACACAGATACACCCGTGGCTGAGTCATATCAATGTATGGCAAAACCACCACAGTACTGTAATTAGCCTCCAATGAAAATAAATAAACTAAAAAAAAAAACAACTTACCTTTTAATAAAAGGCTAATTTGTTCTGACCAAAAGGTGAAATTTATCTTTGGATTCTTCAATTGTTAACTTACACATACATGCATGTTAAGACTCATATCATCATGTATGTATGAATACAGCCCAGGTTTTGAAAACTTCTTTGACAAGAGCAATATATTCATAATCGTTTATATTATATAAGTTTAATTCTGTTTCTCATTTGTTTGTAAACAAAAAGTTAGCCCTTCTCACATAACTTGTGAAACTTTGCTTCTTAAATGAACACTTTGTCCTTGCCGTACAAACAGAAAGGTTATTCTGGGCAGTTTAAGGGCTTGAACCCTGGCAGACTTAGGTCCAAATATTTGGTTCAGTTACTTAACTCTGAATGTCTGTTTCCTCATCTTTCCAGTGGGGATAATAAGATATGTCTTGCAGGGATGTTACAGGAAAAAAACTTGGCCCACTGGTTGGCAATGGCTTGTCCACAATTAACAGTAACTATGAGAAACATCAGTGACTTTTGTTGCCGATATTTGTGTTTTTCTTTTCCCCAAAGAGAACTTGGCCCTCTTAATAGATGTTGTTTGGTCTATTATAAAAGAAAAGTTTGTTCTCGCAATATGTATTTGCATACTTTAGATATTTTCTTCCTTAAAAAGCAAAACAAAAGAAATTGCCATATTGAAAAATATACCCTTAAAAATCTCAAGATAAAATACTTTTGCTACTAAACTTCGAAAGGATAAGATTTTAAATTAAAAACTGTATTGGCTTTAAAATTTTCACGCTAATTATTTTTAGAGTTCTTTAAACACTGGGTTTCTTTTCAACATAAACTATGCTTTTGTTATCAAGTATGTTTTTCCTTATTGTATAACTATGATTTATAAAATCACATATATAATAAACATATAGAATATATAGGTATTAATTTTAGTTTTTAGTTTTGAATTTTCTATGATTCTTAAAATTCTTTGCCTTGCTTTGCCATTAGAGAACACTAACTCTGCACTTCAATTCTAAATTTAAATGTAAATATGTTTATCAATATATGCATATTAAAATTAGCCAATAATATCACATAATGTGTTTTATTCTTCTCTAAGGTCTGTTTTCTCAAAATTAACTGGAAATTTGCTTTTGAGTGATCACTTTTTGAGAAATCACTAATAAAAAACCCTATATCTTCTAGTATTTTCTCAAAGAGACAAAAGTAAAAAAAAAAAAGGGCTTATTTCAGAGTCAATAAATTTATAATCATTTATTTGTTGTAGAAAAACTGCCTATGCATTTTTCATATTCTACCACAGGGTGGTGTATTGCTTTAAATATGGGACCTGTTTTTTACTACCATTCATTCCTAGCTAGATTCATTCTGTTATGTAGATACACTATGAAATAGGATTTTAGTGAATGGTAAAATTGGGGTCCTAAAATTTGAACACTATCCAACTCCTTTGAATTGCTACTCAGGTAAAATTAAGAAAAAATTAATATTCAGTGGTCCTCAACAGAAGAAAGCAAAAAAGTCTATTCCAATCCTGTGGAGATTTTATGACACAGGGTCTTGGAATTGTATTTAATTTTCACGTAATTGTGTATGCTTTTCCTTCAAAGGTAGCAGCCATGGCATAGTCTACTGTTTCGATGACTGATTTATACGTTGTATGTAAGTATTGTATGGGCTTTCCTGGTGGCTCAGATGGTAAAGAAACTGCCTACAGTGTGGGAGACCTGGGTTCAATCCCTGAGTCAGGAAGATCCCCTGGAGAAGGGAGTGGCAACCTACTCCTGTATTCTTGCCTAGAGAATTCCATGGACAGAGAAGCCTGGAAAACTATATTCCATGGGGTTGCAAAGAGTCTGACACAACTGAGCCACCTAACACTTCACTTCATATATGAATTAATTGTGATAATGTAAGTGCAAAAAGGCAAAATGGCTGTCTGAGGAGGCCTTACAAAGAGCTGAGAAAAGAAGAGAAGCAAAAGGGAAAGGAGAAAAGGAAAGATATAACCATTTGAATGCAGAGTTCCAAAAATATCAAGGAGCGATAAGAAAGCCGTCCTAAGTAAACAATGCAAAGAAACAGAGAAAAACAATAGAATAGGAAAGACTAGAGATCACTTCAAGAAAATTAAAGATACCAAGGGAACATTTCATGCAAAGATGGGCACATGTAAGGGACATTTCATGCAATGGGCACAGTAAGGGACAGAAATGATATGGATCCAACAGAAGCAAAAGATATTAAGAAGAGGCAGCAAGAATACATAGAACTATACAAAAAAGATCTTACTGACCTAGGTTAACCCAATGGTATGATCACTCAACTAGAGCCATATATCTTGCAGTGTGAAGTCAAGTGGGCCTTAAGAAGCATCACTATGAACTAAGCTAGTCGAGGTGATGGAATTCCAGACGAGCTATTTCAATTCCCAAAAGATGATGCTGTTAAAGTGTTGCACTCAATATGCCAGCAAATGTGGAAAACTCAGCAGGGGCCACAGGACTGCAAAAGGTCAGTTTTCATTTCAGTCCCAAAGAAAGGCAATGCCAAAGAATGTTCAAACTATCACACAATTTCACTCATTTCACATGCTAGCAAAATAATGCTCAAAATTCTCCAAGATAGGCCTCAACAGTATGTGAAACAAGAAATTCCAAATGTTGAAGATGGATGCAGAAAAGGCAGAGGAACCAGATATCAAATTGCCACCATCTATTGGATCATAGAAAAAGCAAGCGGATGCCAGAAAAATACCTACTTCTGCTTCATTGACTATGCTAAAGCCTTTGAGTGGATCACAACAAACTGTGGGAAATTCTGAAAGAGAGGAATACCAGACTACCTTACCTGCCTCCTGAGAAACGTGTATGCAGGTTAAGAAGCAACAGTTAGAACTGGACATGGAACAATGTACTGGGTACAAATTGGGAAAGCAGTATGTCAAGACTATGTTGTCACCCTGCTCATTTAACTTATATGCCGAGTACATCATGAGAAATGCCAGGTTGGATGAAGCACAAGCCGGAATCAAGATTGCCAGGAGAAATATTAACCTCATATATGTAGATGATACCACCGTTTATGGCAGAAAGCAATGAGGAACTGAAAGAGCCTCTTTAAGAAGGTGAAAGAAAAGAGTGGAAAAGCTGGCTTAAAATTCAACATTCAAAAAACTAAGATCATGACATCCAGCCCCATCACTTTATGGCAAATAGATGGGGAAACAAAGCTCCTAAGTCACTGTAGATGGTGACAGCATCCATAAAATTAAGATGCTTGCTTTTTGGAAGAAGCTAAGACAAACCCAGACAGCATATTAAAAAGCAGAGCCATTACTTCCCCAACAAAGGTCCATATGGTCAAAGCTATGGTTTTTCCAGTAGTCATGTATGGATATGAAAATTGGACCATAAAGAAAGCTGAGCACCAAAGAACTGATGCTTTTGAACTATGGTGTTGGAGAAGACTCTTGAGTGTCCCTTGGACTACAAGGAGATCAACCAGTCATTTCTAAAGGAAATCCACCCTGAATATTCATTGGAGGACTGATGCTGAAACTGAAGCTCCAGTACTTTGGCCACGTGGTGTGAAGAGCCAACTCATCAGAAAAGAACCTGATGCTGGGCAAGATTGAAGGCAGGAGAAGAAGGGGATCAAAGAGGATGAGACGGTTGGATGGCATCACTGATTCAATGGACATGAATTTGAGCATGATCTGGGAGATAGTGAAGGACAGTGAAGCCTAGTGTGCTGTAGTCTATGGGGTTACAAAGAGTTGAACACGACTGGGTGACTGAATAACAACAACATGGTTTGTGTTCAAAATATTGAATTACGTTGTACTAATTTGAAAATATGGCTGTCCAACTAAATTGCTTTAGAATCATTATGATGGAGCTGTGACTTTCTAAAACAAAATTAATTTACTGACATCAAGTAATTCCTACTTGAAGTACAGTCAAAGTAGTCTCCTTTCAACAACTCAATGCTGCTTTTAACTCAGAGGAAGCACAGAAGCTGAATCTGAAAGCTGAGGCCCCTTGGGCAATCTTGATGGATTTGACAGTGATAAAACTATATCTCTATGAAATCTCTCTGCCTGATCTCCCTTATTTTTTACTCAATAGTAATAGCAGGAGCTCTGATTGGGCAGCAACAAAGATATAGTACAAACACAAATGACACATGTATGAAAATGAGGAAAGCATGCTTAAATAATATCCAGCGGCTCACATCTCACATCAGGAGACCACTTGAAATGATGTGTGTTGCTTGTGACTTACACCAGAATACTTCAGAATCCCATTCAGACATATCTATGTTTTTGAAATATTTCAAATCTTGAACATTAGATATAAAAAAGAAAAAAGACATTTTTTTAGCTCCCCACTTCATCTACAGTATGTATACTGTGTGTGTGTTTATTTGCTTAGTCATGTCTGACTCTGCGAACCCATGGGCTGTACCCTGCCAGGCTCCTCTGTCCATGGGGATTCTCTAGGCAAGAATACTGGAGTGGGTTGCCATGTCCTCCTCCAGGGGATCTTCCCAACCCAGGGACTGAATCCAGGTCACCCATATTACAGGTGGATTCTTTACCGTCTGAGCCATAGGGAAGATTTCAGTATGTATATGGATCCAGATTAAACAGTAATGGTATACAAAATCAAATTTGGGAAGAGAAAGATGACATTGAAGTAATTCTTTCATAACTGGAGTTAATTTTTATTTTTATAACTGCAGAGTGGTAAGAAACTAAACAATTTTATGTTTAGTCTAACAGATTTTTTTCATAGTGGTGTAATTTATGTAACATAAATTACATTATTTTAAATTTAGTGGCACTTAATGCTTTCAGTGTTGTTCAACTACCATCTCTCTCAGTTTCCAAAATTCTAACACCACAGAGCACCCTGTACCTATTAAGTAATCATTTCCCACTGTCTTCTCCCACTGTCCTGAGAAAATCACTGACTTGCTTTCTATGCATATGTTTGCCTATTTTATGCATATTTCATACACAAGGCATCATACCATATGTGACCCTTTGTGTCTGGCTTCTTTACTTAGCATAATGCTTTGAAGGTTCATGCATGTTGCACCATATATCAGAATGTCATTTTTTTATGGCTGAATAATATTTCATTGTATTTATATAAATAAACAATATGGTAACCAAAATGTTACCAAATAAAACGTGGTAACATTTTATTTATTCTTTCATCCACTGATGCATGCTTGAATTGTTTCCACCTTCTGGGTACTGCAAACAATGGAATGGAATGGAGTGCATGCAATGGAAACTGGCATACAAAAATCTGAGCCCCTGTTTTCAATTCTTTTAGGTATATTCCAAGTGAAATTACTGGGTCCTATGTAATGCTATATTTAGCCTTTTGAGGAACTGCCAAAATGTTCTGTGCAGCATTTTTTATTTCCCTACAGAATGCAACAGGACTCTCAATCTGACATCAGACATGCAGAAAAAAACTCAAACTTGGTTAAGGACTTAAATTTAAACCCTAAAACCATAAAACTCCTAGAAAAAAAATAGGGAAAAATCCTTTTGACATTTTTGTTTGTTCCTCATTGTTTTCTATGCAGATGCATGGTTTATCTTCTCTGGAATGAATATGTAAGAGTGGAATTGCTGGATCATAGGGAAGATATGCAACTAACAATTTTTTTTTTTTAACCAAGATGGTCTTGGCAATAATTTTTTAGATATGAGAATAAATGTATAGGAAATGAAAACAAAAAAATAATAGTTGGACTACATAAAACTAAAAACCTCTTCACAGCAAAGGCAACAAAGAAGAAAATGACAATAAAATTTATGAAATGGGAGAAAAAAATTGCAAATCTTATCTGGTGAGGCAAATATTCAAAATATATTAATTCATACAAGTCAACAGCAAAAAAAGAAAAAAATTAAAAATGGACAAAGGACATGAACAGATATTCTTCCAAAGAAGACAGAAAAATGGTCAACATATACATGAAAATGTGCTCAACCTCAATAATCAACAGGGAAATATAAATCAAAACCACAGTGTGACACTACTTCAAATCAATTTCATTCCTTTGCAAATGGATATTCAGTTTTCCCTACACTTTATCATTCAGACACAAACCTAATAAGGAACCTCAAACTTGAATAACAAAATAGATCAAATGGATACAACAGACAGGTATAGAACATGCCACCCATCCACAGCAGAATACACATTCTTCTCAAGTGCCCACAGAACATTCTCCAGGATAGATCATATATTAGGCCACAAAGCAACTCAACAAGTTTCAGAAGACTGAAATCACATTAAGCATATTTTCTGATCACAGTAATATGAAACTGGAAATCAAATAGGAAAATTTTAAAAATCACAAATATGTGGAAATCAAGCACATTAACTGAACAACCAGTGGGTCAAAAAAGATATGAAAAAGGAAATCAGAAAGTATCTTGAGATAAACAAAGATAAAAATACAATATTCCAAACCATATGGGATGCAGCCAAAGCTGAAAAGCCAAAGTTTTAAGCAAATTTATAGCAATAAATGCCTATGTAAAAGAAAAAGAAAGTTCTCAACAACCCAACTTTACACTTCAAGGAATTAGAAAAAGAACAAACTAAACTCAAGATTAGCAAAAGGGAGGACATATAGAGATTAGAGCTGATATATTAATAAATGAACTAGAGACAACAAAGGAAAATATCAATGAAACTAGTGTTGTTTTCTTTTTTTTTTGAAAATATAAACATAATTGACACACCTATAGCTCACTAAACAAGAAAAAAGAGAGCAGTCAAAGTTATGAATGAAAAGGCAATATTACAGTTGATACCAATACAAAGGTATCACAAGAAGTTACTAAGAACAGTACTTCAACAAATTTGACAACCTGGGAAAAGGAGATAAATTCCTATAAACGTACAATCAACCAAGACTGAATGATGAAGAAACAGAAAATCTGAATAGATCAATTATTACTAAGAGATATAAGCAGTAATCAAAAAGTCTCCTAACAAAGAAAATTTTGTAACCAGATGGCTTTACTGGTAAATTATACCAAACATTTAAAGAAAAATTAATACTAGTTTTTCTTGAATTATCCCAAAAATATCAAAGAGGAGGAAGGGAATACTTCCAAACTCACTTTATGAGAGTAGCATTTCTCTGATACCAAAGCATACAAGGAGACTGTGAGAAAAGGAAACTGTAGGTGAAATTCTCGGTGAACACAGATGCAACAACACTCAACAAAATACAAGCAAATAAAATTCCACATTAAAAGGACCATACATACAATCAAGTAAGATTTATTTGAAAGCTTAGAGGATGGTTCAGTATAAGTCAAATCAATAAATGTGATACACAACATTAATAAGATAAAGGAGAAAAAACATGATCAATTAATTAGGTACAGAAAGATTATCTGACAAAAGTCAACATCCTTTGATAATAAAAACTCTCAACAAACTGGGTATAGAAGAAATTTGCCATAAATTATGCCACATACAGCATAATAAAGGCCATTTGTGACAAGCCCACAGTAACATCATACTTAATGGTTACATGCTGAAAGCTTTTCCTCTACAGTCAAGAGCAAGACAAAGGTGCCCACTTTCAACACTTTTATTCTAGTTAGCACTGAAAGGTCTTGCTAGAGCACTTAAGCAAGAAAAATAAATAAAAAGCGTCCAAATCATAAAGGAAGAAGCAAAGCTGTCTCTGTTTGAAGATGACATGATATTGTACATAGAAAATTCTAAAGACTTCATCAAAAGCTTCTAGACCTAATAAATTCATGTATGTTGCAGGATACAAATCAAACTCAGTTTCATTTCTATATATACTAGCAGTGAGTTATCTGAAAAGGAAATTAAGAAAATAATCCAATTTACAAAAGCATCAAAAATAATAAAACACTTGGAAATAAATTTAACTAAAAGTTCTGTATGTTAAAAACTGTAAGACACTGATGAAAGAATTTGAAGAAGATACAGATAAATGGAAAGATATCCCATGTCCCCACTTCATTCAAGGCACAGCAGAGCTTCAGAAAGATCATAGCAGTCATCCTATGCTCAGCTTGTAGACTATTTTCTGTTTATGTCAACCATTAGGTCTTGTGTTCACTGATATTTCTGGGTATAAACTATAACTATTTTAAGAAGATGATGACTAATTTCTTGAATTAAGGATATCAATGCATTAAGGTACTGATTTTCATCTTATACTCCCCACCCTCTGTTTCTGAAAACTATATCTAATAGGTACCCAATATTTGATGGCTTCATTGATTTTCTTCTGAACAGTTTTCATTAAATTTTCTTGTAAAAAGTGGTAGGATTTATGTCAATGTTCCAACTACAGATGGCACTGACTGACTTGTCAGTTCTGTTCTTGGTTATTCTTCTGTAACTTGAAAGCAAACAGAATACTACACATCATGAATAATTTTGAAGGAAAAACCTGAAGAATAATTCCTTTGAGGGAACAGTTGAATGCGGGAAATCATTTTCTCTTTTTATCCACTATGCTCCTAGGAGTCTAGCCAGGACCACATCTGCTTTGTTTTTCTTTTTTTTTAACATATATATTTTTTAGTGTCTAGCACCGTGATGTGAGCATGCAGATATCTGATAAATGCTATATAATGATAGTTGTGGCTATCATTATTATAGCAATTATGAAGCCTACTCAAAAATAATTTGATGCTATGACTTCATGGTAAGACACGTTTTGTCTCTAGATTTCTCTTTAAATAGAAGCCTTGAATGAACTAAATTTGTTTTCAACATTCAAAAATCATAGGAAAGAATCATAGAATCCATCTCGCCCATTACATTGTATTACACTGGAAGAATCTGAAAAACAGGGAGGTTTGACTTGTCTAATATAAAAAGTATAATTAGTTCCAGATCTAGGGGACAAATAAACAGGTCTTCTGATCTTACAGCTTTACTCCTACTATACAAAACAAGAAGTTACTTTTGCCATTGTGAAATGGTAATTTATAGCTCTATTTGAAATTGTGCTTCAGAGCTATACTTTGGAATTCACAATGGCAAACAAAAAATACTTAACTTAGTATATTCCTTCCCAACTTGGAGATTTTGATAGAGTTGGTGGACCCATCCCATTTTTATCAACTATTTATTGAAAAGCAACAAAATCCAGAGCTGAGAGAATATAATCTAATTATGTCTAGCTGGATAGCTAATTTCAACCTCAGTTGCAAAGAAAACTTGTAGTGAACAGAACTTCAGTGTGTGTGTTAGTATTAGCTTTGGGGAATTAAAAAAAAAAATTAGAGACTTATCTCCCTGGTGAGATGGTCTGTGTTGAGAGCAAATCTCCTTAATAATGATCCAGGTATGGATTTCTGTTGGGCTTCAGAGAAAAGATGGGGATTTCATAATATACAATATCATACGTACTCTGACATTTATGATATTCATTGACTGAGGCATGTTGATGTAGTATAAGATGAAAATGCTATATATCCCAAAGTAGGCTTGATGCAAAATGCAGCTACCACAGCAAACCTCAAAAGACATTTGTTCATTTGGTTAATTTTGTGACCAAATGTTTTATTTCATAATTCTGGAAGCCAACCAATTTTCTGTTCTCTCACTACATTTCAGTACTGAATAAATACAGTGCTGGAGTTGGCCCACTGAAAATGACCTGCTATCACTCATGCAGGCAAAGCCACGGATTCTGGGATCCTGACTTTATTTGGTCCTCCTTCTGGATTGTGGTAGGGAAAATAAACGTACCCAGTGACTTATATCTGTTTCTTCAGGTGACTTTCACCTTGGCTGACTTGATTTGTGCTGAGGGGACCACAGAGAGACTTTCTTCTGCTTCCCAGCAAGCAGAGGTCAAGCTATTTTCATGTTCTCTTCCTCATTTTCCTTCCTTCTGGGATTGATCCTGTTCTTTCAGGCTTTTTATTATTGTCACCTCTTTTTTTTTTTCAATCCCTCTTTACTTTGTAATTAACTGTAAGTTTCTTTTAAGTATGTCTATTTAATTATTTTATAAAAGAATAACTTATGTAGATTCTTCTTGAGGCTCCTGGTTTTGGTCAAGCTGACCACCTGCTGTTGTCCAAAAGTACGAGACATCACCTACTTCTTACACTACATTGTGATTGCCATTTTGCTGTTTCGTGGTTTCCACCACCACTTCATAAGCCAGTTTAGAGCAATCGCTGGATTCTACTTTTCTATTGCCTTTGTCAAGCACAGAGCCTAATACATAGTAAGTATGAAACACATGACAGATGAATAAATTGAATGGGCTCTTAGGAGAAAAATCAGCTTGCTTGACCACTAATTTCAGTTATGTGGCATATATCAAAGAAACACAGGTTTAAAATTAGAAAAAAAGGAGTTGTGGCCCAGGCAAGAATCTTAACTTGCCCTTATTTCAATTTACTCCTCTGTAAATAAAAGTGTACTAAATAATTTCTAACGTCAAAAGAATTCTTAGAGATGGATTACTTTCACTTGTCATCATAAGAGACAATGAAGTGGTGTAGTGGTTTCTAATCAGTTAAACTATTATGTATTGAGTTTTTAATACATATTTGTCACAGTATACAGGGAGGCCTGGCGTGCTGTGGTTCATGGGGTCACAAAGAGTTGGACACGACTGAGTGCCTGAACTGAACTGACAATGTTCAAAGCACTTAAAAATAATTCAGAGCCAACTTAACACATTAATGCTAAAATTTAAAAAAAATGCTACAACCATGACAAAACCTATTGGCATAGACCACAGGTTTATATGTCAATGTGTATAGGAAAAAGAAGCACCAACTCAGGATGGGTTTGGAAGACCAGTGCCTTAAGAAAGGGATTTTACAATTTAAGGGATGAAGACCAGCAAAGGGTAATAGAATTTTAGGACTGTACGGGTCCTTGGAGTCACCTATCTCTTTTGATTTAGAATAAATTCAATTGATGTTTCACAAACTGTAGTCACATCAAAGCGTCTGTAGAGTCTTGCTTGGAATTCAGGACTCCTAATCTGGAATTCTTTGGACCACAACACCTCATCTCCTATCTCCTATATTAAAGCCAGTAGTGACAAAGCACACTCAAAACCCAAGGTAGAAAGAAAAGTGTAGTGAGGGCAAAGTTCTGAGGAGCAGATGTAGATACAAAACTCTAGCTAAATATTCAGGACAAAATGCAGACATATTTCAAATGCTACATGAAATAAACACCTGCTTTTATTGTGTCCTTTCTAGCATCACTTTCTTTGACAACCAAACTCCAATTTTCCTCAATGAATTCTACCTTCCTGACTCTTAGCTGTTATAGCTTAAATGGAGTAACCTTGTTGCTAGCATGTATATTTCTAAGTTTATTGTCCTAGGGTTTTACAAATTTCAAAGTGGATTAAAGAGTTTTTTCCTATTTTAACGTTGGAAGCTCTCAGATCTGACCTATTGAAGATTATCATTCATTTTATAGTTGCATATTTATGCTGCTTTTCAGCTAAATATTTATTGAAGCCTTTTTCCACCTCTGACCTTGTGAATCTTTGCCTTACCTGCTAAGATCACCTTTACTGTATTTAAATCTCATCTGCAACTCTTGTGAATGCATAGTTGCCATCCCAGCCTTCTGCTACATCCTTACGGCCTACACTGCATGGTAACATATGATTTTTCCATCAGTGTTTCCATACAGTGACAACTGTATGGCCTTCCTCATTGTCCAGTGTGATTCTTAAATACCAATTCTCTATTTTAGGGAAGAATTCTGGCTCTGCAGACAGACACCTGCATTTGACTCTTGGGTGCACCACATGTTAGCTATATGACCTGGGAAACTACTGAACACCTTTGAGCATAATTTTCTTCATTTTCAAAATATATAATTTATATCTACCTCATATGACTATTGTCGGTAAAGACTAGTATAGCCAACTTATGTAATTAGCAGAGTTCATGGCACTTGGTAAACACTACAAATATTAGACACTATTGTTATCACTATTATTCTTATTCCAAAGTAGTCACTCTGAGTACTCTTTTCAATATATTTCTTCCACTTTTAAGTCATTAAATTTAACAATTTAACATAACTCTTAAGCATGTTAGATAGCTAGATTGATTGATGTCAGTGTGTCTATTTCTACCACTAGATTTTATTGTCAGGCTTAAGAACTGAGAGCTTCTACATCTTATTATCTCCAGCTCTGATAGCATATGACCTGGTACTCAGAAAGGAGAAAGAGAAGGAGATAAGGAAGAGACATTAAGAAATCACCTCATACATACCATATGTATATGCATATATATTTTTCCTCATATCATCAAAATGTCCAGGAAGTATCCAAATTCTTTATTTCATTAAACTACAATGTGTTCAATACTTCTTTAATGAATGTTTCATTTGGTGCCTTTTTAAAAAATGTGTCAAAACAGAGATATTGCTTGGTTATATACTTTGTGTGAACATTTTATTCATTCAACATAGAATTATTGACCACCAACTGTAGGGTAAGCTATATGCCAGATCCTGAACATGTGAATATAGATAAAATAAGACTATGCCAAAGCCTTTGACTGTATGGATCATAATAAACTGTGGAAAATTCTGAAAGAGATGGGAATACCAGACCACCTAACCTGCCTCTTGAGAAATCTGTATGCAGGCCAAGAAGCAACAGTTAGAACTGGACATGGAACAACAGACTGGTTCCAAATAGGAAAAGGAGTATATCAAGGCTGTATATTGTCATCCTGCTTATTTAACTTATATGCAGAGTACAGAAATGCTGGGCTAGAAGCACAAGCTGGAATCAAGATTGCTGGGAGAAATATCAATAACCTCAGATATGCAGATGACACCACCCTTATGGCAGAAAGTGAAGAGGAACTAAAAAGCCTCTTGATGAAAGTGAAAGAGGAGAGTGAAAAAGTTGGCTTAAAGCTCAGCATTCAGAAAACGAAGATCATGGCATCTGGTCCCAACACTTCATGGGAAATAGATGGAGAGAGAGTGGAAACAGTGTCAGACTTTATTTTTTTGGGCTCCAAAATCACTGCAAATGGTGACTGCAGCCATGAAATTAAGATGCTCACTCCTTGGAAGAAAAGTTATGAGCAACCTTGATAGCATATTCAAAAGCAGAGATATTACTTTGCTGACTAACGTCCATCTAGTCAAGGCTATGGTGTTTCCAGTAGTCACGTATGGATGTGAGAGTTGGACTGTGAAGAAGGCTGAGCACCGAAGAATTAATGCTTTTGAACTGTGGTGTTGGAGAAGACTCTTGAGAGTCCCTTGGACTGCAAGGAGATCCAACCAGTCCATTCTGAAGGAGATCAACCCTGGGATTTCTTTGGAAGGAATGATGCTAAAGCTGAAACTCCAGTACTTTGGCCACCTCATGTGAAGAGTTGACTCATTGGAAAAGACTTTGATGCTGGGAGGGATTGGGGGCAGGAGGAAAAGGGGACGACAGAGGATGAGATGGCTGGATGGCATCACTGACTCGTTGGATGCGAGTCTGAGTGAGCTCCAGGAGTTGGTGATGGACAGGGAGGCCTGGCGTGCTGTGATTCATGGAGTAGCAAAGAGTCAGACATGACTGAGCGACTGAACTGAACTGAACTGAACTGAGGACCTCTGCTTTCCTAAAGATTACAGGCTAATGAAGCACAATGAGTACTAGGTAGATAAATTGTTATATAACGAGGTAAGCATGTGACTCAATAGGATTAAAAATTAGCATGAATGCAGAGGATGAGGTGACTGATCACTATGTGAAATTGAAGAGTTGTCCTAACATTAGCCCTTGGCTCTTTTACCCAGAATAGGATGTTTTTATTTTAAACACTTTGTAAAAATTAATAGTAATTTTGATGCCTCACATCTAAGCCTTTGAAGACCATTCAGGAGCACTCTCCCTGCCTTCCCTGTATAGGTGTCCATATTTTCTTTTCTAACTCAGTTCTTTACCTTTTGCCTCTATAATTTTTCTCCTCCCAAAAGCAGATGGTTAAGGATATAACCAGCAGTGAAGGCAGGAGTGGGGGCATCATAAACTACTGGGGTACAAACAAAGATATCAGACATTACTCTTTCAGTATAATGAGAGAGTCTCAACTCAAACTTGATTAGGCAAGAAAGGTGATGGACTATCCTTCACGACCAAACTGTAATGGTAAGGACTGTGCCAGTCATTGGAGACTACTGCAGGAGGATTCTGTCACCATCTCTCAGGCCTGTATTTCCATGTTCATCTCATTCTTTCTGACAGATTTCCTCCACCGTGTTGAAACAATGGCTACAGCTAGCTTCCGGGCTATTATGATATATTAAGAGGCTCTTCTATTTGTTTTCACTTGATAATCTCTTCAGGAAGACTTTGATTAGCCAGGTGAACCTAGGAACCATGAAATGTGATCAGAAGGGTAGGGTCTAAGATGATTGTGGCTCTTGTTTAAACACACAGTGGTGGGAGAGGAAGAAAGAACATATTTGAGATGAAGGGGAATGAATGGTGAGGGCAAACAGAAGTAGTCAAACAGGCATACTGCTTTCCAGTAAATGTCTACGGAGTTCCTGCAATGTGCCCAGCACTCCACTGGTGCCACAGTCTAGGAGAATTACTCAAATAATCTACACATAAGCCCTCTCAAAGGAGGACAGGAGCAGTTGCCCTATTCCAGGTGAGTTCCACTCTCAGGCAGCTCTCTGAACCTGATCACAACTCGCCTTGTCAGCCTGGGATCACTTGGGGAAATTAAGCCTATTATATATATCCCCCAGATAGTCTCTAAATTTCACTTAGAAATTGGGGAGGGAAGAACAGAGAATTGCCATGGAAAATCAAGGGCACTGAAGCTAAGCTAGGGAAGTTTGTGAAGACGTCTGCCGTCGGCAGCAGTGATGTGGGTGGCTCTCACTTGCCCACTTGAGATGTTGCTGTGATTCTCATGCCTGCCTAGGGGTCTCGTTGCCACCACATCGGAAAATAATGACCTTAACTTCTCTTCTGCTGTCCAAACCTCATGTAACTTTCTCTCAAAGGGAAATTCTATCCAGGAGGAAATAGGGAAGGGAAGTTTGGGGGATGAAGTTTCCCAGACCTTAGGAGGGTGTGGGTATAACGCTGAGCTGATAGCAGACAATCCACTTCAGCACCCTTGCCCTGCTTCACATGCAGGCATGTTGGCCAACGTTAATTGACGACCCACTGCACCAGGCAGTGTGCTCCCTGTTTCCATGTGCTTTCTCACTGAAGCCCTTAAACAATCCCAGTGGCAGTGTGAGATGGAGGCAGGAGGAGGGGGAGAGAGAGTTCCATTTCTATATTTTATAAGAAAACTAAAGCCAAGAGGAGGAACTGACCAATGGTCCTACAGCTGAAGTAACGGTGGAGCTAGGGTTCAAATCCTAATCTCTGACAAGAAAATCCGATTTCTGAAGTGGACACAATACTGCCCCTCCAATCTATTCCTTCTTCGATATAAGTGTTGGTTATGGCTAAGAGAGTCAAAGCTAGTTTATTTTCTCATGTAGTTTCACTGCAGATGGCACTTCTAATCTAAATGACTCTTGTACAAGGGCCATCTGGGGAAATAACGTTTAGGAGATGCATAAGGCCCAAAGTCTAACAGATAGATGGATCCCCCATCAAATGTCAGTAATTGTGAGAGAAGCTAAATAAACTGTGTACACCATGCATGGATGGGAATACTTCCTCAAAATGATTCAAGACAAAAAGAAGTAGGTTAAAATGGCTTATTGATAGGATTGATATTTAATCCTTTTTAAAATGGGGACTAGTAACCCTGCTGGGAAATTTTAAGAACAATTTATGCCCTTGTGGATTGTAACATAGTATGAAAGTATGTTGACATGAAGAAAGGTGCTATTGCAATGGAAATAAAGGCAGTTATAATGGAATGTGAGACAAAGAGACCTTGTGAGAAAAAAGTTACTAGTGGTTAATCAGAACAACTTTTGAAAGGTAGAGAGAGAGAAAAAAAAAATAGAGAGAACAAGAGAGCATGTAAGAGAGGTTGACTGTGTAGAAAAGATTTAAACAAAATATTCTGGTCCTCAGAAAGAAACAATCTATGGAGCAACAGTGTTCAAAGAAACCTTCGTTCCTACTCCAGTCCTTCTGCAAGACTGCATACCCCCTACACACAATCTCTTGGCTAATTTCATTCTGAGTACTTTGATATTGGGAGTGGGGTCTCTCATATAGTAGAAACAATCTTTCTGATTACTGGAAAGATGTGTTCTAAAATAAATACATATATCTAAAATTTGCTCTGTAAATGTACTTCTGACGCACATATAATAAAATTCTCAAATTTCCCAAACCACACTAATAGCAGTGCTATATTGAAATCTTTGACACAGAAAGCTGAGAACCAAATACTAGGTCACTATGACAGCTTCCCTGCTGGCTCAGACAGTAAAGAATCCACCTGCAATGCAGAAGACCCAGGTTTAATCCCTGGGTTGGGAAGATTCCCTGGAGAAGGGAATGGCTACTCACCCCAGTATTCTTGCCTGGAGAATCCCATGGACAGAGGAGCCTGGAGGGCTATAGTCCATGGGGTCTCAAAGAATTGAATATGACTGAGAGACTAACACAAAACATTAGCCACTCCATCAAGACTCAGAAATCCCATAGGTGTCATCACGATCCGGTCAGCAGCCTTACATTTCTTTGTCCACAGAGAAAAATGTAGATGTATTTCAGTCCACGTGAAGATAAGAAAAACTGTCCAAGTTGTGCTATTGGGAGTTAATGTGCTATAATTCTGATTTTCCAGCTTGTATGAGAAGGACATTACAAGGCTGTCCCCATTTGGTATCTGTGATGATTTAAACACCTGATTTTTTAAATTGCAGTAAAACTACCCTCTAGGTATAAGAAACATAGTTTTAATTAATGATCAATCTTCCATATTAGGGGGATGGATTTAAGAAATGAAGGGAGTTTTTAAAAAAAAATCCATGAGGCACAAGCAACAAATTGTCTAGGAAGAAATTATATTGTTAACCCTTTTGACTGGTACTTGTATATACTAACATAAACATCATCAAATGTGAGGTAATAAAAACAGTAATTTGCTAATTTCAAAGACATTTCATGTCAAATTTTGAGAGGAAGTAAGAATGACATCACTTGTGAAGAGCAAATAGGCTACCTGTAGTGGTTTACAGTCACTCACCTGAATCTACTCAGAGTTTTCAATGTATATGGTCTCCAGCTATTCCTAGATCTCTCTAGAGTCTTTAAGCTTCTTCCTACTCAGCTGGTTAAAAAAAAAAAAAAAAAAGCTGGTACAAAGCTTCACCATGCCAACCTGTCATCATTCTATCATCCCTGACTACTGAAATTCAAAAGAAAAGCTTTTGCTAAGTGACCTGGAAGGAAACACAAAATTTTAAGATTATGAGTAAATAAGACCCCTGACCAGTAGGCAGGCAGCTTGGATTCACTGGGAAACTCAATGTACCCTCAAGGGTCTCTGCAATCTCCTTTTAGGGTGACTGCTGCATTGTAGCTGGGAAAACACAAAATACACATAAGTGGAAGGAATCCAGTGGTATGGAGATTTGGTAAAGCCAGTCTTAATTTCTGGAAGCCTGTATGAACAATCAAGCCAAATCAAAATCCAATAATGTTGGGTGGAGTGAACCCAGTCTCTGGATATTTGGCTGTACAAACTCAAAAGCCCCAAACCTTACAGCCAAGTGCGACGTGATTGGCAGCTCACAGAGCTGTCTGGGATGGAAACAGCAGGCATGTGGATCAGAAGTAGTAGAACAGGCATGAGATGAGAAGAATAGAAATGTGTAAATCCCTGGAGAATGAATGTAGAGAGAGGGAAACGATATTTTGGCATTCAAGGAAGTTTCTGGGTTTAGCATATCAAATCGAATAAAAGATAATGTGCACTTGGCAATAGAAATAAAACGTAATGACTCATTAGGTGAGAGAATTCTGATTCCTCTGAAAGAAATTCTGTCTCAGGTTGCAGGGTTAAGTCGTGCATGTCAAGAAAAAACTTAATTATAAATCAGAATGGGGATGAACCTGAATAGCAGCAAAAGGGTAAACAGGCGCAATGATTAAATAGCTTCAGAATAGTTATTGTAATAGTGCTCAGGCAAGGGTCATAAACTGCTAAAATGTGAACATATTTTCAAACTTGTGATACATGGCCCTCCTGGACTGATCTCTATTTTATCTAAGGTGGTGTTTTCAACCTGTTTTCTGATAGCCATGTCTCACTGCGTGTGCTTTTGTTCTTCCTGTCTTGACACCACCTGCTGTACAGACATCACCATTAAAGCATTTTCATAGTGGGGAAAAAGTTCTCACCAGTAAATCGTGCATTGTCAATTCCAAAATGAAGAGAGAAACACACACAAACATACATCCTCATTCCCAAGTTCAGATTTTAACCTTGAACCTTTGACATGTGATGACAAAGAATATAAATATGTAGGAGAGTTCAGTGGAACCAGCAGCACCTGATTATCACCTTCTAGACACCTCTGTTTACTCTGCAAACTGAAACACGTGGTCTACCTACCTACCCTGAAACAGCTTTGAAATGAGGAAATTACAATGAAGTAAGGCTTTACATGGAACGAACTTGGGTCTAGAACATGAGTCCATGACATATAATGAACAAAGAAGGGAGGAAAAAAGAGAGAAAGGAAAGGAGAAGGTAAGGGAAGGCGTGCAAGAGGAAGGGAGGGGAAAGAAAGAAGCGGGGAGAACGGAATGAAAGAGGGAGAAAGGGTGGGGAAGAGGAATATGTTACTACTACTAATAATTGTAAAATAGATTTCTTAGAGAATCCAATATATTATGATTCAGATAATTATGAGTTAGATTAACAGGCTGATAATAATAAAGATTCCCAAGGTATATCTATACTTCATAAAGTGGGAAAGTGATAAAGATGAACTCTGAGAAATGACGACGAAATAAAGGAAGACGATCTGTTCCATAATGAGGCACCACAGAAAGCTTCCATGGCGGCAGTGTTCTCGTCACACCGTGGACACAGAAAACCACTTTGACAATGATTTTATATATATGCACACGTGCCAAATAAGGGATAGACATGTTTGAAAATTTCATACATGGATTTAACCTGATGGGCCAATGGCTAAGACTCTGTACTCCCAATGCAGGGGACCCAAGGTCCGATCCCTGGTCAGGGAACTAAATTCCACGTACCCCAACTATGAGTTCACATGCCATAACTAAAGATCTCACATATCACAGCAAAGATCAAACATCCCACACACTGCAACTAAGACCCAGCACAGCAAAGTAAATAAATAAAATACGAAAGAAAAAATTAATTTAAAAAATTAAAAATTCCCAATGAATTATTTTGAAGTTAACTGTTCAATTATATGTTTGTTTCTCATCATATGAGGAAGATGCTAGTCAAAGCCAAAAAGGAAAAAAAAGCCAATAGGCTTACTTACAATTAGGTGCAATTCTCTGATGGCTGATAAGCTCTTGTTTCTTCTCCTCTTCACAATATGCTAGATTGGGAAGCAATTAATAGAGAGTAGTGTTATTACTATAATACAGATGACCTTATATTTTCTGTTTTAAAGGAAACTTTAGTTCTTAATTTTCAAGATAATGCTGCTTTGGCATTTTTTTACAATGTACCAGTGCGTAGCAAACTTACTCTTAGAAACACTATCACTGGTAAAGAACTCTTAAAAAATCAAGAGATACAAAGACCAAATTCCATTAGAAAAATGTGCAGAGAACATGAGTGGACAATTTACAGGTAGGATAAGCAAATGACCCTTATACTTATGAAAAGATGTTCATATTAAAATTTTGTCCACCAATTCCAACTTCTGGGATTTAACCTAAAGATACAAATGCAAAAACATATGCTGTAGGTTATTCTCTGCAGCATTATTTGTAAAATCAAAATAGTGGAAATGACTTAAATGCCCACACACAGGACAGCAGTTAAATAAACCAGGGTACTTTCATACAATGGAGGACTAGTGAACAATAAAGAGTGGGTATCTCTATTAACTGATTTGAGGGATTTCAATGATATATGCATTTGATGAAAAAGCAAGGGACAAAAGTTTTCTATTACATTCTACCTTTTGTGTAAGGAAAAAAGGCCATCTGCGAATATGTGTATTTCTTTATTTTGATCTATCTATTCTATTGACTAACTGTGTTCCCGCTCCAAATTCATGTTAAACCCTAACCCTAATATGATGATATTCGGGGATAGACATATCACATAGAATATATACATAACTATAAAATAGCAGATAGTGAAGCTAACAACACATATATCAACTATTCCTCACCAATTTTAAACTTTCTCAATATTGATGTTGATCTCTAGGCATTCTCCCCTCTCCCATAATTTTGAAATGTTTACTACAACTTCTTTGTGTTCACTTACAAAAAATTCACTTCCTCATTATTTTTTTCTTCTCTTCAGTTCAGTTGCTCAGTCGTGTCCAACTCTTTGCAACCCCATGAATCGCAGCACGCCAGGCCTCCCTGTCTATCTCCAATTCCCGGAGTTCACATAGACTCACGTCTAACGAGTCGGTGATGCCATCCAGCCATCTCATCTTCTGTTGTCCCCTTTTCCTCCTGCCCCCAATCCCTCCCAGCATCAGTCTTTTCCAGTGAGTCAACTCTTCACATGAGGTGGCCAAAGTACTGGAGCTTCAGCTTTAGCATCATTCCT
Source organism: Capricornis sumatraensis (assembly GCF_032405125.1). Taxonomy (NCBI): domain Eukaryota; kingdom Metazoa; phylum Chordata; class Mammalia; order Artiodactyla; family Bovidae; genus Capricornis; species Capricornis sumatraensis. Next base: position 33,077,679 of record NC_091073.1, on the reverse strand, counting down.
TCCAAAGAAATCCCAGGGCTGATCTCCTTTAGAATGGACTGGTTGGGTCTTGCAGTCCAAGGGACTCTCAAGAGTCTTCTCCAACACCACAGTTCAAAAGCATCAATTCTTCGGCGCTCAGCTTTCTTCACAGTCCAACTCTCACATCCATACATGACCACTGGGAAAACCATAGCCTTGACTAGATGGACCTTTGTTGGCAAAGTAGTCTCTCTGCTTTTGAATATGCTATCTAGGTTGGTCATAACTTTTCTTCCAAGGAGTAAGCATCTTTTAATTTCACTGCAGTCACCATCTGCAGTGATTCTGGAGCCCCAAAATATAAAGTCTGACACTGTTTCCATTGTTTCCCCATCTATTTCCCACAAAATGATGGGACCGGATGCCATGATCTTCGTTTTTTGAATGTTGAGCTTTAAGCCAACTTTTTCACTCTCCTCTTTCACTTTCATCAAGAGGGTCTTTAGCTGCTCTTCACTTTCTGCCGTAAGGGTGGGGTCATCTGCATATCTGAGGTTATTGATATTTCTCCCGGCAATCTTGATTCCAGCTTGTGCTTCTTCCAGCCAGCGTTTCTCATAATGTACTCTGCATAGAAGTTAAATAAGGAGGGTGACAATATACAGCCTTGACGTACTCCTTTTCCTATTTGGAACCAGTCTGTTGTTCCATGTCCAGTTCTAACTGTAGCTTCCTGACCTGCATATTGGTTTCTCAAGAGGCAGGTCAGGTGGTCTGGTATTCCCATCTCTTTTCAGAATTTTCCACAGTTTATTGTGATCCACACAGTCAAAGGCTTTGGCATAGTCAATAAAGCAGAAATAGATGTTTTTCTGGAACTCTCTTGCTTTTTCGATGATCCAGTGGATGTTGGCAATTTGAGCTCTGGTTCTTCTGCCTTTTCTAAAACCAGCTTGAACATCTGGAAGTTCACAGTTCACATATTGCTGAAGTCTGGCTTGGAGAATTTTGAGTATTACTTTACTAGCGTGTGAGATGAGTGCAATGGTGTGGTAGATTGAGCATTCTTTGACATTGCCTTTCATTGGGATTGGAATGAAAACTGACCTTTTCTTCTCTTACTCCTCTCAATGCCTACAGCTTTATTCACTGGAACTATTTTTGACTGCTCATTGTAAACTTTGTTCACTATGGAATTATTTCAAACCCAAATCCTTTAAATAGGTTAAATTCCCTTTACATTTTTAGACACAGACTATCTGCGGTGTTTTTAGTTACAGCACGTGTTACTTGGGAATTCCATATTTACCCAGTGTGAATCTGGCATCATGCCACAGTTATTTTCTTGTTGCTTTTTATAAGAAAATAAAAATTGTAGAAGAGAATTAACACTAAGAATAGCAATCATATTTCCATACACATCAATGTGAGTGCATTCTTTCTCAATATCCTATCTAGTATTTGTTCTATTCATTTATCTAGAGCCCAGCTCCCTAGACAGCCTCACTGGAAACTTGTCTACTATGTGGCTAGAAAGAGCTGCAAAGGGATTAGGTTGTTTCACAATCATAACAAAAATGCAATAGAGAATATAAACCAAGAGACAGTTTTGAACAGTATGGATCTCAGGTCTGTTTACATAGGAGACATTTATTTGAGGAGATCTGGTCTGTCTAGTCAAGGCTATGGTTTTTCCAGTGGTTATGCATGGATGTGAGAGTTGGACTGTGAAGAAAGCTGAGCGCTGTAGAATTCATGCTTTTGAACTGTGGTGTTGGAGAAGACTCTTGAGAGTCCCTTGGACTGCAAGGAGGTCCAACCAGTCCATTCTGAAGGAGATCAGCCCTGGGATTTCTTTGGAAGGAATGATGCTAAAGTTGAAACTCCAGTACTTTGGCCACCTCATGCGAAGAGTTGACTCATTGGAAAAGACTCTGATGCTGGGAGGGATTAGGGGCAGGAGGAAAGGGAACAACAGAAGATGAGATAGCTGGATGGCATCACCGACTCAATGGACTTGAGTTTGAGTGAACTCTGCGAGATGGTGATGGACAGGGAGGCCTGGCGTGCTGCAATTCATGGGGTCGCAAAGAGTCGGACACGACTGAGCGACTGAACTGAAACTGAACATTATCCATAAACAGACAAATTCATCCATATACACATAATCAAACAATGCTGTTGATTATCCTCATGGAAAACACCAGAGGGCTTACTATGATTCTTTCAAACTTTCCAATTCCAATTGACTCTGAAACAGTCAGGTCTCCTTACAGATCCTGGAGGTTGATATGAAATTATATGAGCCAGCAAGTATTCAGTTACATATTTTCCAATTTTAGGATTGTTAGTATTCTTCCTTTGTTATGAACTTACTCTTTTGTCCCCCTTCAAGATTCACATGTTGGTATCCTAACCACCAGTGTAATGGTTGGATGAGATCATGAGGGCGGAAACCAATGATGGGATTAGTGACCTCACAAGAAGAGGAATATACTGACAGCTCTCCCACTCTGTCTCTCTCAAGGGTGTGTGCGTGTGTGTGTGTGTGTGTGTGTGTATGTGTGTGTGTGATGTCAGGACAGTGAGAAGGCAGTAAGAGAACCATGAAGATCATCTTTACCAGAAAATGACGATGCTGGCACCCTTATCTTGGACTTGGGCCTGAAGCTTGTCTTCTCATGCTTTCAACAGGGTCTTTTGCAGAAGAAATATTTTTAATTTCGATGAAGTCCAATTTATCAGTGTTTCCTTTTATGAACTGTGCTTTTTTGCATCGTCTAAGAATTCATTGTCAAACTCTGTAACTTTGGGTTTGTCTCTTTTTTTCTTTCGGCTTTGTTTTTCCTGCCATATTTTGCAACTATATTGTCCAGTGCATACATATTTAAGATTGCTATGTCTTTGTGGATTGGCCCTTTTATAATTATTTAATGTCTCTGTTTCTGGGAATATTTTCTGCTCTGAAGTATACTGATACTAGTACAGTCACTCCTGCTTTTCTTTCATTAATGTTTCCATGATATATCTTTTTCCATTTTTTTATTTTCTATCTGCTTATCTCAGTATATTTGAAGTGGTTTTACTGTTATCAGCATCTAGTTGGGTCATATTTTTTAATCCAGTATGTCAACCTCCATTGTTTACCTAGTATATTTAGACTATTTACATTTTGTTTATTGCAGATAGGACATGGCTTTAGCTTGCCACTTTGTTTTTGTTTGCTTCTTCTATTCATTTTTTTCTCTGTTTTCTTCCCAAGTCCTCCTGTGGGTTACTTGAATACATTTTAGAACTCAATTTGGATATACCTATAGTATTTTGAGTATGCCTGTTTGTACACATTTCCTGGTGGCTGTGTGTGTGTGTGTGTGTGTGTGTGTGTGTGTGTGTGTAAAATCACATAGCTTATTGATTCCCTCATTTTACCAGCTCAAATGAAGTATAAAAACATTAGTTTTTAAAAACTAATTACTTTCCATTACCCTCATCCACTTATAATTCTCTTAAATATTTTCTCTCTATATATTCAGAATAGCTTTAAAATTTTTGCTTTAATCATCAAATATAATTTTGAAAACTCAAAGGCTATTGTTTTACTCATATTTTTTCTTATTATGTTCTTCCTTTCTGATAAACTAAGGTTCTTTCTTATTTTGTTTCCTTTCTGTTTACAGAATTCCTTTAGCCATTCCTTTAGAGTAGGTCTCCTTGGACAAATTTTGTTAGTTTTCCTCCCTCTTTTTTCCCCTTCATTTCTGAAAGACATGCTTATTAGCCGTAGTGTTGAGCTGACAACTCTTTTTCCTATAGCAACCCCAAATACTACGCTGCTGCCTTTTGCATGTCTGCACAGACTCTGATAAGAAATCCGTCACTCTAATTATTTTTTTCTCCTATGCATGAGAGGCTGTATCTCTATGATGGCTTTCAACACTGTCTTTAACTTTCAGTAGTTTACTTTTGATGTGCTTTGTCATTGATTTCTTTGGGACTTATTCAGTGTCCTAAATCCGTAGACTTCTATATATTGCCAAATTTAGGAAGTTTTCAGCCATTATTCCTTTGAGTATTTTTTAAAGCCAACATGCCCTTCTTTCTCTCCTTCTAGGACTCCAATGACTAGAACATTAGTTCTTTTGTTATAATTTCCTTGGTCCCTAAAGCTCTGTTTATTTATGTTTAGTTTATTTAATCTCAGAATGAGTAATTTCAGATGTAGCTATTCTTTTCTTTGCCTCCTCTGTTCTGCCATTGAGCCCACCCACTGGCCTTTCATTTTGGTTCTTGTATTTTTCAGTTCTAAAATTTCTGTTTGTTTCTTCTTTATATCATCTATTTCTTTGCTGAGAATCTCCAATTTTTTATTTGCTTCAAGTATGTTTTTAGCTGCTCACTGAAATAATTTTTATGATGATTCTTTAAGATTTTTTGTCAGATAATTCTAACACCTAAGTCATAATGGTAATTGTCTCTTTTCACTCAGTAGGAGATTTTCAGTAAGCAGTATAAATGATTTTTCTGTTGCAATCAGGAAAGTTTTATTTTATGACCTGACTCTGGATATTACTTAAACCTCCTGCTTTAGCGAGCTTTCTCTGAAACTGCTCTGGCAGGGGAAGGGGGAGAACCGCATCATTATTGTTAGATGGTGGTAGAAGCCTACATTCCCCACTTATCCTCCACTGACACAAGAAATGTGTCAGTTCTTGCTCCTCATTACTGCTGGGGGTGGGGGGCTTAGCTGATTTGAAAGTCTTGACTGTTCCCTAGGGATCCTCTGATACCAGCTTAGGGAGTAGAAGGGATGCTTTACTACTTCCGGTGGGAGTGGAAATCCAGTCTCCCTACTTGGTCTCCATTGACCCAGCGGCTTATTGCCCAGCAGGGATGAAAGTGCCAGTGCTGTACTTGGCTTTCCCTAATATCACCAAGTGGGGGTGCTGGGGTGCTTCATCATAACAGCATGAAGGCAAATTCTAGGCTCTTCACTCAGCATTTATGCTTTGAAGTTTAGGGTGACACTAGAGAGTTTTATGTGAGATTTGGCTTGAGTAAAGTGATTATTATCTAGATGTTTTCTGTCTTGGATTACAGAATTTTAATGCTTAGAGGAACTTTAAAAATTATATAGTCCAATCCTCTAGTTTATATATGAGGCCCAGAGAAATAAAATGTTACTGCCTAAGATCATAATTTCTCATTAGCATTAGATACTGGGTTAAAACATAAGTGCTTAGGATCCTACTTCAAGGTATTATTCTCCCAGCCACATTTAATTCAGGTGATAAAAGAATACCACTGTAAATAATTAAAAATCAGTTTTTACTTTAGACATCTATGCATCTGTAAATTTAATGCTCCAAATATAAATGTTTCATTTCATCAATCTAAATATATTATAGCAAAGTCCTGGAGTTTCTGGAGCTGTAATTTCAATTAAAAAATTGGTATATTTACATGATCTAAAGGTATAGCACATAAGTTAATTAAGCAGGGTGACAATATACAGCCTTGACGTACTCCTTTTCCTATATGGAACCAGTCTGTTGTTCCATGTCCAGTTCTAACTGTTGCTTCCTGACCTGAATGCAGATTTCCCAAGAGGCAGGTCAGGTGGTCTGGTATTCTCATCTCTTTCAGAATTTTCCACAGTTTAGGTGATCCACACAGTCAAAGGCTTTGGCATAGTCAATAAAGCAGAAATAGATGTTTTTCTGGAACTCTCTTGCTTTTTCAATGATCCAGTGGATGTTGGCAATTTGATTTCTGGTTCTTCTGCCTTTTCTAAAACCAGCTTGAACATCAGGAAGTTCACGGTTCATGTATTGCTGAAGCCTGGCTTGGAGAATTTTGAGCATTACTTTATTAGCGTGTGCTGCTGGTGCTGCTGTCACTTCAGTCGTGTCCGACTCTGTGTAACCCCATAGACGGCTGCCCACCAGGCTCCCCTGTCCCTGGGATTCTCCAAGCAACAATACTGGAGTGGGTTGCCATTTCCTTCTGCAATGCATGAAAGTGGAAAGTCAAAGTGAAGTTGCTCAGTCATGTCCGACCCTTAGCATATGAGATTAATGCAATTGTGCTTATTTAACTTATAGGCAGAGTACATCATGAGAAATGCTGGGCTGGAAGAAGCACAGGCTGGAATCAAGATTGCCAGGAGAAATATCAATAACCTCAGATATGCAGATGACATCACCCTTATGGCAGAAAGTGAAGAGGAACTAAAGAGCCTCTTGATGAAAGTGAAAGCGGAGAGTGAAAAAGTTGGCTTAAAGCTCAACATTCAGAAAACGAAGATCATGGCATCTGGTCCCATCACTTCACGGGAAATAGATGGGGAAACAGTGGAAAGAGTATCTGACTTTATTTTTGGGGGCTCCAAAATCATTGCAGATGGTGACTGCAGCCCTGAAATTAAAAGAGATGGGAATACCAGATCACCTGACCTGCCTCTTGAGAAATCTGTATGCAGGTCAGGAAGCAACAGGTAGAACTGGACACGGAACAACAGACTGGTTCCAAATAGGAAAAGGAATACGTCAAGGCTGTATATTGTCACCCTGCTTATTTAATGTCTATGCAGAGTACATCATGAGAAATGCTGGACTGGAAGAAACACAAGCTGGAATCAAGATTGCTGGAAGAAATATCAAGAACCTCAGATATGCAGATGACATCACCCTTATGGCAGAAAGTGAAGAAGAACTAAAAAGCCTCTTGATGAAAGTGAAAGTGGACAGTGAAAAAGTTGGCCTAAAGCTCAACATTCAGAAAATGAAGATCATGGCATCTGGTCCCATCGCTTCATGGGAAATAGATGAGGAAACAGTGGAAACAGTGTCAGACTTTATTTTGGGGGGCTCCAAAATCACTGCAGATGGTGATTGCAGCCATGAAATTAAAAGACACTTACTCCTTGGATGAAAAGTTATGAGAAACCTAGATAGCATATTACTTTGAGACATTACTTTGCTGACTAAAGTCCATCTAGACAAGGCTATGGTTTTTCCATTGGTCATGTATGGATGTGAGAATTGGACTGTGAAGAAGGCTGAGCGCCAAAGAATTGATGCTTTTGAACTGTGGTGTTGGAGAAGACTCTTGAGAGTCCCTTGGACTGCAAGGAGATCCAACCAGTCCATTCTGAAGGAGATCAGCCCTGGGATTTCTTTGGAAGGAATGATGCTAAAGCTGAAGCTCCAGTACTTTGGCCACCTGATGCAAAGAGTTGACTCATTGGAAAAGACTCTGATGCTGGGAAGGATTGGGGGCAGGAGGAGAAGGGGACGATAGAGGATGAGATGGCTGGATGGCATCACTGATTCGATGGGCGTGAGTCTGAGTGAACTCTGGGAGTTGGTGATGGACAGGGAGGCCTGGCATGCTGCGATTCATGGGGTCGCAAAGAGTTGGACACGACTGAGTGGCTGAACTGAACTAAACTCCTTGGAAGGAAAGTTATGACCCACCTAGACAATATATTCCAAAGCAGAGACATTACTTTGCCAATGAAGGTCCGTCAAGTCAAGGCTATGGCTTTTCCAGTGGTCATGTATGGATGTGAGATTTGGACTGTGAAGAAAGCTGAGTGCTGAAGAATTTATGCTTTTGGACTGTGGTGTTGGAGAAAACTCTTGAGAGTCCCTTGGACTGCAAGATCCAACCAGTCCATTCTAAAGGAGATCAGTCCTGGGTGTTCTTTGGAAGGACTGATGCTAAAGCTGAAACTCCAGTACTTTGGCCACCTCATGTGAAGAGTTGACTCATTGGAAAAGACTCTGATGCTGGGAGGGATTGGGAGCAGGAGGAGAAGGAGACGACGGAGGGTGAGATGGCTGGATGGCATCAGCAACTCGATGGACATGAGTCTGAGTGAACTCAGGGAGATGGTGATGGACAGGGAGGCCAGGCATGCTGTGATACATGGGGTTTCAAAGAGTCGGACATGACTGAGCGACTGAACTGAACTGAATGGTATAGCTCTCCTTTCTCCTACAGATTTCTCTAATACTTGTCTTGACGTTTGCTCCTAAAATACTTCACTGTTTGGAAAAAGAGGAAGACAATTGAGGCAACAGCCATAAGACCACGATAATAGAATTGGTAACTATCCAAAAATATCCAAAATGGAGACAAATACTAAGTCTACTAAATTCCAAAACACTTTTTTCCAGGAGGCTCTCTCGGTTAAAAGTGCCTCTTCGGTTCATGTCTACTTTTCAGTGTTGGAGATTAGAGAGAATGTGAGTATATCTTATTATGGGTAATAAATGAGAATCTGTCTGTGCTGTCAAGAGTGACTCCCTGACAGCCAATTGAAAGCTTGAGATTAAAAACCCTAACATTTAGCTACAGAAAAGATGTTTACAACACAAACATTTTAAAGTTTAACTGTATACTTTTATTTCTTAAAAGTACTGCATTTTCTATATTAATGACCCAATTGGGTGCCTGATAGAAAGGGCAGGGTGAGTAGAATCAGTCAGTTACAGCACTGTGTTCAAGACAACAGAGTACATTGGATGTGCAATCGTAAGAAAATGTAAAATGTTACAGGAATATAGTCTGAAAATAGGAGTGTTCTATAGAAGCTAAGCAACTGAACTGAACTGAACTGATAGAAGCTTATGAATTATAACAATTAGAGTGATACATTCACTGTGAGAATAGTATTACCTAATATTTCTGAATATGTGCAATAATTTTGATCTTCTAATTATGTAAGGCTCAGTTTTCATTTTAACATGAACATCTTCATTTTAACCTTTTAACATAATACTTATTGAATATATAATCACATAATAACTTGTTGTGGTAATAAAATTTATTAAGCATCTGCTATGAACTGGGCCAAGTACTAAAAATTGTTAAAATCTAAACATGTATATGTTTGTAGTCCTGTGACATTGCATATATTTGCAAATGTACAAAATTATAATGAAGACTGTGTGGTATGGGTTGTAAGAGCAATAAATATCATTCTAGTATAGAAGATGAATGGTAACTGACTTCTTTTGAACTTCTAAATTCAATCTCAGGCAACATGTTAAAATACTCCACAGTTAGAAAAAGCCCAGGAATCTTGTTTCTAAATTTAAAGTCTACTATAGACGGGGGAGATGATTTCCTTAAATTTGCACTTAAGAAATACAGGCACATAGCCAACCCCCAAAAACAAAACAAAACACTACTTAATGTTAATCTACTTTGATAAAGATTTATACTCCTCTATGAAACCAGATGGTAAAGATTATATATTTTGATATAAAATGGGAAAATATGCCAGGATGGAAAGAAAGGATTATGGAGAGAACTTTGATCTATGGAGGTGCTAGAAACAATTAAAGATATGAAAGAATTAAGTATCACCAGTCCCAGATGGAGTTCCTGTGAATTCGACTAAGTGTTCCAAGACTGTTTGACAATTCCTCTAGCAGATGGTTTTAATCTTGGGTTGAGAGCCCAGGAATTACCTGGATGCATGAAAAAGGCCACTTTGGAAGTGATGGCAGGAAAAGAATCAGGATCCTGACTCTGGCTCTTCATTTTAATTGGTCTTCCTGACATCAGTTTCTGTCCGCCAACAAGCACTCTGGTGATTATCTCTGTAGGATGCATAAGAAAGAATGTGGGTCAAAGGGTTCATCTGTAGATGGTGGTAAGAAGGAAATCAAACATGAGAACACATCCCTTTAAGGTACCCAAAAGTGAAGTTTTACATTAAAATAAGCAAATTAAAAGAAATATAGATCAGCTTCTTTTAATAAAGATAGACTTGGAGGTAGCATGTCATCCTTCTAAATGACAGAACAGTGGACATCTCTCATCCTGACCTGGCCCACATATTCTAGACATCTTAGAATTTAATTTGAGAGACTACTGGAAAATTATTATCAGAAAAAAAAAAAAAAACCTTGGCACAACTCCAAAAAGAGAGTTGTCTATTACTGCAGCCTGGAGTTTACATGCAGCATACAAGTTCAAGAAAAAAGGAGCTTTTAGATTTAAGAATGTTTAAGCAGGCAACAAGCAGCAAATAGTCACATACTTCTTTACTACTGGTTAATTTGAAAAGAAATATATTTCCAAAGATAGAAGAAATTATCAGTAGACTTCTTCATTCACACAACGCAAGTTTTTTGCTAGCATCTTCCAAATCTCATTAGGCAAGTCAAATATATTCTCGGCAGAATGCAAATGTGTAAAAATCCAAAAAGGAATTTTTCCATGGGTACATAGAAATTTCACAAGGCAAATGTGAAATTTAAGTGGCAAATTTCAAAACTGTTAAAACTGCTTTCCTTTACGTTTACAGGGAAGAGTAGAGTCACTAAAATCAATTATAAAATCAGAATTATTCACCAAAAAACCCCCTCTCTCTCTGCTCTCCCTTTCCCTCTCCAGGCTCTCTCACTCTTTCCTTCTCATTCTCTTTTTCATTCCAGACACTTCCATTTAGAGTCCTAGAGAAAGAAATATTTCAGAGAGGAATTCCATGCTTTTTTTGGAGGAAAAATTCCCCAAGAGTTCAATAATGCTCTATAGAAACAGTCAGTGGTGGGAGGCCTTCTCTGCTAAATTTAAAACAATATTATCAGGCATGCCCATTAAAACCCTTGTGGGACTGGGTGTGGTGGTGGAAGCAACTTCAGGTCGCTACAAAATACAGAGAAAATGTTCAAAGCATATCTGTAAATGAAAAAATGAACCTGGGTCTCTTTTGCTCCCATTTTAATAGAAATGACAATTCATTCTTATATCTGTTCTGTTGTTGATATAATCTTAAAGTTCTGGCAACATATCTCAGCAAAACTGACCACATCCCCACCTTCTATTTCATGAAAGATGGGGACATGCTGATTGCTTATCTGGATATGTTTCTGAGGGGACAGAGAGAGGGTTCATGAACCTCAGCATTATAATAGTTCTCAAGGCAGAATTGTTCCAAGAACAAGTTTGGATAGAGGGAGAGAACAGTGATTTTCCATTTTAGAGCCTTATTCTCTAAGACTCCTTATGACTGACCACCCAGAATAACAAAGTGCTGTTACAGTATAAATGATGGCATTCAAATATTTATGAATCAGTATTATTTAATAAGGGGTCTAAGTAAAATAATTTGATATTAAAGAGAAAAATTATTGCATTTCCATAATTATAAGCCATAATTGTTTTCACATTTTAACATTTCTGCAGTTAGTATGCATTTTTTATAACTGACATTCACCTTTGTAGTGAGTTTTTTTGAAAAGGTTTTAGTAAATCAATGATGCTTTTTCATGTTATCCTAGGTTTGAAAAAGTGTATTATTTGCTACAAAATAACACTGTTCAACTTTCTATGGATTTTTATTATTGTTTCTCCTATCTATAATGAAAAAGACCAAGTGACAATCAAATGATAGCTATCACATGATTGCATTTGGAAGACTCTCAACTAACACATGCACACAAGAAATATGTCATCTTCCCCAAACATCAAAGACAACTACCACCCAACACTTCAGATTATGAAAGTAGGCCATGAGCCAGCGTGTTAGTCTGTTTGGGCTGTTATAACAGAATGCCATAGACTAGGTGGCTCATAAACAAACAGAAAAATTAATTCTTGTACTTCTAGAGGCTAGAAAGTATGAGATCAAAGCACTGGCAGATTTGGTGTCTGGTGAGGGCCAGCCTCTTGGTTTATAGACATTTGCCTTCTCTCTGTATCCTCACATAGTGAAAGAGGACTACAGAGCTCTCTGAGGCTTCTTTCTTTAAGGGCACTAATCCTATTTATGAGGGCTCTGCCCTCATGAATCTGATCACCTCCCCAAGGCTCCACTGCCAAATACCATCACATTTTGTGTGCTCAGTTGTGTCCTATGGATTTGATCCCTGTTTTGAGAAGATCCCCTGGAGTAGGAAATGGCTACCTGCTCCAGTATCCTTGCCTGGGAAATTCCATGGACAGAGGAGCCTGGTGGGCTATATAGTCCATAGGGTCACATTGAGTGAGTGAGTGAAGTCACTCAGTCGTGTCTGACTCTTTGCGACCCCATGGACTGTAGCCTACCAAGCTCCTCTGTCCATGGGATTTTCCAGGCAATAGTACTGGAGTGGATTGCCATCTCCTTCTCCAGGGGATCTTCCTGACCTAGGGATCAAACCCAGGTCTCCCGCATTGTAGACAGATGCTTTACCATCTGAGCCACCAGGGAAGTCAGGGTCACATTAGGTATCTGAATTTAAACATGTGGATTTTGGAGGGATGAAAATATTTAGTCCACAGCTGTCACTGAGAAGCCAAATTACTGCTTGGAACCACACATAGTCAGTCTAAGGAGCTGTTTATCTTCAAATTATGCTGTTACTCCATCCCAGTGTTTCCCTCTTACTCTAGTACAAAGGTGGTTGCAGAGAATATTTAAGATAGTGTAAGATGGCCTTTACATAGCCGACTAGATGGCTTCATCATTGAAGCATCATTGAGACCAGAAAGGATAGGTGGGAAAAGGGAGAGTATGGGATTCATATATTACTTTTCATAGACTGAAGTTCATCGTTATGCCTGTGAAATTTAAGCCTTTATGATTTCCTCTCTGAGGGGCTCATATACAAAAAGTGAGTTAGTACTACGCAGCTGCTTAAAGCTGAGTTATCCTCCTGTCTGGAATTTTTCCTTTAACCCATGTAATACCACCACTGTCATGTTGGAGTAACCAAATCTGTACTTAAAAGATACATACTTTTCCATGTGACCTGACATTTGTCAGGTACAGAACCTAATTTGGACTAAGTGCAACATATTTTTTGATTAAAGTCTTCTTTTGGATTTTGATATGCATGGTAGAAAATGGACAAATAAAACATCCTCATTTCTAAAGAGTGTGAGTTGAGATCCTGGACTCTTGAACAAAAGTTCTACAGGGTAAGGCATTGGTTGAGGGTAGGAAGAAGACATTTCATCTCCCAAGCATCCTTGGAAAATTATTCATAAAGTCACTTTTCACTCTAGAAAACCTAGTCAGTATTTGTTGCTACTCAAAAGGAACTGCAGTTCCTGAAAGCACTGAACTTCTTCTTTTACTTACTGAACTCTTTTCTTGAGATCTATTACACTGTCCTTATGAACTGGGGAAGTCTCAAAAAGTTGAACTGAAATTTTATTATAGGGGTGAATTTAGGTCAGACTTTATGACAGCACTAAATGTCTCAAGGAAGCATGGAATAAACTACCCTTAGAGAATTTTAGAGTGGGGAGGAGCCTATCATTTATTTAAACTATTGCAAGTGGAGAAGGAGAAACCTCATAAAAACAATTACTTGAAAATAGCTGAACTGCATCCTCAACTATCTTAAATATATGTAGAGATCAAGAAGTATTATAAGTAAATAGTTTCTCAAGGATACCAGCACTCTCCCTCTCACATGTAGGTTTTGGAATCAATTGTGCATAGAGAACACTCAGCCTGAAAGATTCTCACTTGGGAGTGGGGAAGAAAGTTGTGGGAGAAAATAGCTTGGGAGAACAGAAAAGATGCTTTCAGTTAGTCATTCCTTTCAAAAGTTCTATGTCTGTTTCTTTACTGAAATTATGTACATGTAAGTACAATACACCCACACAAAAGCACACACAAATAGAAACCTCAAATAAAAGACTTGTCATGAGTCTATTTGCCATAGACTCATCATAATCTTTATACATCTTGAAACTGAAAGTGGTAGTCAGTCAGTCATGTCCTACTCTTTGCGACCCATGGACTGTAGCCCACAAGGCTCCCCTGTCCATGGGATTCTCCAGGCAAGAATACTGGAGTGGGTTGTCATTTCCTTCTCCAGGGGATCTTCCTGACTCAGGGAACCCAGGTCTCCCACACTGCGGGCAAATTCTTTACTGTCTGAGCCACCAGAGGAGACCCTTATAATATTTACCTCCTTTCCCTGTGTTTTAAGCTCAGATTCAGATACAGTGCAGGTCTCTGAAATTTTCCATAGGGATGTGATTCTTCTGTCAGCTAAGCCTGAGGCACTTGACAATGACATCCTCCTGACTAAGTGTCAGTACTCTCATTCCCCTCAATCTGACTACAGATATTTAGTTAGGTAATAACCAGCTCCCAAACATGTACTTAAGCTAGCTGTTTGACGTCTACAAAGATAAAATCTTGAAAAATATAAACAGCTCTTTAGAACCTGGCCCGGTCTCAAATGAGGAAAGTGTACCTGGCTCTCAGTGCAATTTCTAGCATCTAACAGAAGAGACATATCAGTCCAGCCATGTTTAAATTACCTTGTCAGACGTTCACACAGACAGTGGAAACTTTTCAACATTGTACCTCATAAAACTGTAACCAGGCTGATAAATCTGTTTATTTTCCTCCAAGTGTGCCCTGGTTTTCATAACATAGACACTTTGTAAGTGTGTTAATGAATGGCAGCACCCCCATCTGAATCTCAGTCTTCATGCCTTCTCTGCCAAGAAATTTGTTTTGTGAATTTTCAACTTTTGTTTTTCCACCACTGAAAGCTAACCATGAGATTTGGCTTGAAGGCAGTTTGGGCAATTTTTTTTTCAAATACACTTACTCTGATAGTTGAAAATGACTTCAAGGAATGATTAATACCTTGTGGGGGTTGATGACATAAATCTGGTTCAGTGTGCTTGATGCAAGTTCTCTTGGAAGGAATGTTACAGCTATATTGCTGTGGAAACCTGGTGACACTGAGCAGACTACACCAGATATAAAATCTTCAAAAAGCCTAACTACTTAACCTGGACTTGAATTTATGTTTACTCGACTTGCTACTAACAAAAAGCAGTGAACTCTTTTCCCTAGAAGATGCATAATGTGTTGCAATACTACCAAGGAGAAAATCCCTCTGCTACGAGTTTCAAATGTGCCAATGAAAGGAGGAAGAGTGACTTTCTGATGATTTTTATTACTTGGGTCCCTTAAGCAAGCTTTTGTCTTCTATACGAAGGAAGGGTGGTCAAGTGAAGGCAAGGGGTGATGGGTAAAGCAGGAATCAAAAAACCTGTTCTTAAGTGTGTGTCTGTCTATATAGGATACTGAAACAAAATGATATGTTCTGGCCAAAATGTTTGTGGGGGCAATCTTTAACATGGTTGAAAGAATGATTTTATGGGAGCCTCGGATACATAAATCAACCAGTAAAAAGTCAATTCAGTGATACCACCTAACAGACTAAATAAATTATGAGTTAGGAAACATTTATGATTATGCTGAAACTACTTGCTTATCATGGTATTTAAGGAATGTGACCTCTAGAGCCAAGTCACAGGGTCAAAGCCCTGAGTGACTATGGTCATGTTAACCTCTTTGCATGTTAGTTTCCTCAACTGTAAACTGATAGTATCTACTTTTATAGATTTATAATGAAGATTAAATGACTTAATCTTTATAAATAAGATGTGGAAGAGTAACTAGCAAATGCTCAATAATACTTATTTTATATTTATATGAGTGGTTTTATCAATAGCAAATACTAACTGAGTAAATATACTCATGGTATATTTTGTGGTAAGTATTGAATTTATGCAACTGATTTCATACTTACTTGACTGTTCAAAGAACAATCTCACTATTCCACTATGGTATATACACAGATGTGGTTAAACTTTTAGTCAATGAGTTGCAAGAGAGCCCTAACAGGGTGGGTATTAGCAATTTTGTGATGGAAGAGATTTTAGTTGTAATCCAATCCGATTTTCCAGAGTAGGAAGCCAAGATCCATAGAAATTAGCTGTCTTTCCCAATGAAATAAATTATTGGCAGAGCTAAGCCTTTAATTCAGGTCTTTAATTTTATGTACATTTAGAAAACTAAAATAGTTCAAAAACTTATTGACAGTGTTTTACAGTCACTGTTATAAAGATAACTAAGATACTAATTAGTATGGGAAAATTATATAATTAAACCTTCTGATTCCTATCAAAGACTTACCTTTAACTATGACTGATATTATTTAGCAATCACAATGGAATGATTAACATTTGTGTACTTATTTAAAATAGAAAAAAACTGGCATATTCATACTGTAAATACTACTAGTGTAAGCTGTAATATACAGTATGTGAAGTGAAGTGAAAGTTGTGTCAACTCTTTGTGACCCCATGGACTAAACAGTCCATGGTGTTCTCCAGGTCAGAATACTAGAGTAGGCAGTCATTCCCTTTTCCAAATATACAGTATAGACAGGATATAAAAGTAGAACTCTGTATACTGAAAAAGAGAAAAAAATTTTCATTTTCATCATGCTGATGATGTTTTGTCACTTAGTGCTTATAGTGATCTTGCAAGTGGTTGTTACTGAACTTATTATATGAGCAAGTAAATTGAGGATCAAGGTTATTCAGGTGATTTTGTCCAGGATTGCATGATTAGTAAGTGGCCCAAATGAATTCAAAGCCAGGTGTCTGACACCAAACCCCACAATATTTCCAATATACGATGAGTTTATTCTATATCTAATTATTCATTCTCTGCTTTCCCCTCTAAAAGTATAAAAGCATCTTAGAAAAGATTTCCTTAAATGGTTCAAATATTTTCTGAACAGTAAGGGAAGTTCAACTGGATGATGTCCTTAAGCAAAGGCTTCAAAATCTCAGCTACTCAAGGACTAAATAGTAGCAGTTAGAGGCTGCACAGGATGGGCATGACCTGGAAGATTAGAAATACATTCTCCATAGGTACATGGATTTATCTCTGGACTTTCTATTTTGTTCCATTGATCTATATTTCTGTCTTTGTGCCAGTACCATACTGTCTTGATGACTGTAGCTTTGTAGTATAGCATGAAGTCAGGCAGGTTGATTCCTCCAGTTCCATTCTTCTTTCTCCAGATTGCTTTGGCTATTTGAGGTGTTTTGTATTTCCATACAAATTGGGAAATTATTTGTTCAATTTCTCTGAAAAATACTGTTGGTAGTTTGATAGGGACTGCATTGAATCTATAGATCGCTTTGGGTAGTATACTCATTTTCACTATATTGATTCTTCCAGTCCATGAACATGGTATATTTCTACATCTATTTGTGTCCTCTTTGATTTCTTTTGTCAGGGTTTTATAGTTTTCTATATATAGGTCTTTTGTTTCTTTAGGTATATATATTCCTAAGTATTTTATTCTTTTCATTGAAATGGTGAATGGAAAGCCCAGAGATAAATCCACGCACCTATGGACACCTTATCTTTGAAAAAGGAGGCAAGAATATACAATGGACAAAAGACAATCTCTTTAACAAGTGGTCCTGGGAAAACTGGTCAACCACTTGTAAAAGAATGAAACTAGAACACCTTCTAACACCATACACAAAAATAAACTCAAAATGGATTAAAGATCTAAATGTAAGACCAGAAACTATAAAACTCCTAGAGGAGAACATAGGCAAAACACTCTCCGACATAAATCACAGCAGGATCCTCTATGATCCACCTCCCAGAGTAATGGAAATAAAAGCAAAAATAAACAAATGGCACCTAATTAAAATTAAAAGCTTCTGCACAACAAAGGAAACTATAAGCAAGGTGAAAAGACAGCCTTCAGAATTGGAGAAAATAATAGCAAATGAAGCAACTGACAAAGAATTAATCTCAAAAATACACAAGCAACTCCTGTAGCTCAATTCCAGAAAAATAAAAGACCCAATCAAAAAATGGGCCAAAAAACTAAACATACATTTCTCCAAAAAAGACATACAGATGGCTAACAAACACATGAAAAGATGCTCAACATCACTCATTATCAGAGAAATGCATATCAAAACCACAAAGAGATACCATTTCATGCCAGTCAGAATGGCTGCGATCCAAAAGTCTACAAACAATAAATGCTGGAGAGGGTCTGAAAAAAAAGGAACCCTCTTACACTGCTGGTGGGAATGCAAACTAGTACAGCCACTTTGGAGAACAGTGTGGAGATTTCTTAAAAAACTGGAAATAGAGCTGCCATATGACTCAGCAATCCCACTGCTGGGCATATACACCAAGAAAACCAGAATTGAAAGAGACACGTGTACCCCAGTGTTCATCACAGCACTGTTTATAACAGTCAGGACATGGAAGCAACCTAGATATCCATCAGCAGACAAATGGATAAGAAAGCTGTGGTGCATATACACAATGGAATATTACTCAGCCATTAAAAAGAATACATTTGAATCAGTTCTAGTGAGGTGGATGAAACTGGAGCCTATTATACAGAGTGAAGTAAGCCAAAAAGAAAACCATCAATCCAGTATATTAACGCATATATTTGGAATTTAGAAAGATAGTAACGATAACCCTGTATGTGAGACAGCAAAAGAGACACAGATGTATAGAACAGTCTTTTGGACTCTGTGGGAGAGGGCAAGGGCGGGATTATTTGGAAGAATGGCATTGAAACATATATATTATCAAAACAAGTGGATCACCAGTCCAGGTTCGATAAATGAGACAGGGTGCTCAGGGCTGGTGCACTGGGATGACCCAAAGGGATGGGATGGGAGGGAGGTGGGAGCGGGGTTCAGGGTGGGGAACGCATGTGCACCCATGGCTGATTCATGTCAATATATGGCCAAACCACTACAATATTGTAAAGTAACTAAAATTCCGTTGAAATGAATAAATTTATTTTAAAATAAATATTAAAAAAAAAAAAACTTAAAAAAAATCATTCTCAACTCCCAGCCTAGACTTACTGAGTTGGAATATGCATTGTTAACAATCACTCAGGTGTGTTATAGGCATATTGAACTTTAAAAGCACCAGTCTTAATCACTATACAGTTAAATGCTGCTCAGATACCCATAAAAGATGTTAATAATGGTGGCTGCAGAACTGGTGTTTTACAAACTAAATAGCATTTATTTCTTAACTCAAAGGTTAATTTGAGTTTATTTATCCCCTAATATAAATATATAAATATTTGTATTTATTTATAGGGGTAGCAACCTACTACTATAAATAATAGTAGCAATAGGAGTATATTTATTTTAGGAGTAGCAACCCACTCCTATAAATATAAATATTTATAGTATTTATCCCCTTTGGAATTTATTTCCTCTCATTTTACCTCAAACTCTGCACAGCAATTAAAAAGTGTCAATTAAGGAAGCCAGAAGACTTTATATATCTTTGAAAACAATTAAAGGAATTATTAGATCATTCGTGCCTTTATAAGTATTTCAAAACATCTTCCAGAGAACTGAGAAGACAGGAATAATGGAACGTTGAATCACCATCAATCACTTTAATTGTTAACATTTACCATAACTGACAGGAAATTTCATACATATCATTGTCTTAATGTTTCAGATAGTACAGAGGAATGTTAATATAATTGAACAATCCAGAAACTGAGGTATATGATAGACTTTGCTGCTGCTGCTAAGTCGCTTCAGTCGTGTCCGACTCTGTGCAACCCCAGAGACAGCAGCCCACCAGGCTCCCCTGTCCCTGGGATTCTCCAGGCAAGAACACTGGAATGGGTTGCCATTTCCTTCTCCAATGCATGAAAGTGAAAAGTGAAAGTGAAGTTGCTCAGTCGTGTCCGACTTTTAGCGACCCCATGGACCGCAGCCCACCAGGCTCCTCCGTCCATGGGATTTTCCAGGCAAGAGTACTCCGATGATAGACTTTAAAAGCAATGTATTTCAGTTACGAAAATTTTCTTTAAAATTGCTGCTTGCATTAAGTACTTCACATGTCATATAGTTTGTTGCAATATTTCTATGAGATAAACTTAATTTCCTTATATTTCAATAGAAAAATGAAGATCAAAGAGGTTAATAAAATTAATAGTAGCCTGAATAGCTATCACTATGTTTTAATGGGATAGATGAATCCACCTCTAATGCAGGAGACTGCCTGAAATGAACGAGACTGGGTTTGATCCCTGGGTTGGGATGATCCCTTGGGGAAGAAAATGGCAACCTACTCCAGTACTCTTGCCTGGGAAATCCCATGGACAGAGGAGCCAGGTGGACTGGCTACAGTCCACAGGGCTGCAAAGAATCGGACACGACTGAGTGACTAAACCACCACCAATGAAACAGATCTGGCTATTTGCAAGTTGATGCTCTTTTCTATTTCAACGAATTTAGTTCAGAGGAGTTTTCATAAATCACTTGCTTATGACTTTTTTTTTTACACTCAATATATTTGAAGCCTTCCACATTACCCAGTAGAAACTAATAATTTTAACTATTATTTAAATTATTATTTAACTATTATTTAATTTCAGTCGTGTCCGACTCTGTACGACCCCATAGACAGCAGCCCACCAGGCTCCTCTGTGCCTGGGATTCTCCAGGGAAGAATACTGGAGCAGATTGCCATTTCCTTCTCCAACGCATGCATACGTGCTAAGTCGCTTCAGTCATGTCTGACTCTATGCGACCGTACGGACAGCAGCCCACCGAGCTCCTCTGGCCACTGGGATTCTCTAGGCAAGAATACCGGAGTGGGTTGCCATTTCCTTCTCCAGCATACCATATTTTTGATAAGTACTCTTCTAAACTATTTTCTGTGATAAACTTGTATTTCCTTTCTGTTTTAGGTGTTACCAGTTAGTGACTTTCATTTATGTATCTGTTGATCTGAAATAAATAGACTGCCAGATATTGCCTCAGCAAAGATGGATTTATCAGATCCCAGCAGAGATTTGCAATATGAGGTCTTGCAACTGTGGTGAGTCACATGAAAGTCACCTCAAGGCAAGAGAAAGAGAACATACATATTGAAGGGAAAAGGAAGTTGGCAGTCCTATAGTAAAGAAAGAGTCCTTGCCAAGAAACAGAGGTCTCTTCTTCCTAGTGACTCAGTTATTATGGCAAGGCGTGAGAGCCCCCTTTGCAGTCTCTCAACTCTACTTAAATGAAGTTTCTGTTTATTAATTTTTTACAATTTTTTCCTTTTTACATTTTGTGTGATTTCCTCTAGGAGCTTATCAGGATTAAAAGAAAATGAAAATAGAATGACAGTTCCCCAAATCACTCAGTTCAGTTCAGCTGCTCAGTCATGTCCAACTATTTGTGACCCCATGGACTGCAGCATGACAGGCTTCCCTGTCCATCACCAACTCTTGGAGGCTACTCAAACTCATGTCCTTTGAGTCAGTGATATCATCCAACCATCTCATTCTCTGCCATCCCCTTCTCTTCCTGCCTTCAATCTTTCCCAGCATCAGGGTCTTTTCCAATGAGTCAGTTCTTTGCATCAGGTGGAAACAGTATTGGCGCTTCAGCTAAATCATCACTCCTTGCAATGAATACTCAGGATTGGTTTCCTTTAGGATTGACTGGTTTGATCTCCTTGCAGTCCAGGGGACTTTCAAAAGTCTTCTCCAATACCACAGTTCAAAAGTATCAGTTGTTTGGTGCTCAGCTTTCTTTACAGTCCAACTCTCACATGCATTCATGACTACCGGAAAAACCATAGCTTTGACTATATGGACCTTTCTTGGCAAAGGAATGTTTCTGCTTTTTAATATGCTGTCTAGGTTGGTCATAGCTTTTCTTTTTCTTTTTTTTTTTAATTTTTACTTTATTTTACTTTACAATACTGTATTGGTTTTGGCATACATTGAGTTGGATCCACCACGGGTGTACATGCGTTCCCAAGGAGCAAGTGTCTTAATTTCATGGCTGCAGTCACCATCTGCAGTGACTTTGGAGCCCAAGAAAATAAAGTTTCCATGGGTTCCCCATCTATTTGCCATGAACTGATAGGAGTGGATGCCATGATCTTAGTTACTTGATGTTGAGTTTTAAGCCAATTTTTTCACTCTCCTCTTTCACCTTCATCAAGAGGCTCTTTAGTTCCTCCTCACTTTATGCCATAGGGTGATGTCATGTGCATATCTGAGGTTATTGATATATCTTCCAGTACTCTTAATTCCAGCTTGTGCTTCTTCCAGCCCAGCATTTTGCATGATGTACTCTGCATGTAAGTTAAATAGGCAGGGTGACAATATACAGCCTTGACGTACTCCTTTCCCAGTTTGGAACCAGTCCGTTGTTCCATTCCTGGTTCTAACTGTTTCTTCTTGACCTGCATATAGATTTCTCAGGAGGCAGGTCAGGTGGTCTGGTATTGCCATCTCTTTCAGAATTTTTCACAGTTTCTTATGATCTGCACAGTTAAAGGCTTTAACATAGTCAATGAAGCAGAAGTAGATGTTTTTCTGGAATTCCCTTGCTTTTTCTGTGATCCAATGGATGATGCCAATTTGATCTCTGATACCTCTGCCTTTTCTAAATCCAGCTTGAACATTTGGAAGTTCATGGTTCATGTACTGTTGAGGCCTAGCTTGGAGAATTTTGAGCATACTTTGCAAGCATGTAAAATGAGTGCCTTGTTTGGGACTTGGAATATTCTCTGGCACTGCCTTTCTTCAATTGGAAGGAAAACTGATCTTTTCCAGTCCTGTGGCCACTGCTGAATTTCCGAATTTGCTTGCATATTGATTGAAGCACTTTCACAGCATCATCATTTAGGATTTGTAATAGCTCAGTTGGAATTCCATCACCTCCACTAGCTTTGTTCGTGGTGATGCTTTCTAAGGCCCACTTGACTTCACATTACAGAATGTCTGGCACTAGGTGAGTGATCACCCAATCCTGGTTACTGGGTCATTAACATCTCTTTGTATAGTTCTTCTGTGTATTCTTGCTACCCCTTCTTAATATCTTCTGTTTCTGTTAGGTCCATACTCATTCTGTCCTTTAATGTGCCCATCTTTGCATGAAATATTCCCTTGGTATCTCTAATTTTCTTGAAGAGATCTCTAGTCTTTCCCATTCTATTATTTTCCTCTATTTCTTTGTGTTGATCACTGAGGAAGGCTTTCTTATCTCTCCTTGCTATTCTTTGGAACTCTGCATTCAGATGGATATATCTTTCCTTTTCTCCTTTGCCTTTTACTTCTCTTCTCAGCTATTTTAAGGCCTCCTCAGACAACCATTTTGCTATTTTTCTTTTTCTTGGTGGATTATTTGGATAACCACCTCCTGTATAATATTACAAACCTGTCCATAGTTCTTCAGGCACTCTGTCTATCAGATCTAATCTCTTGAATCTATTTGTCACTTTTTCTGTATAATCATAAGGGATTTGATTTAGGTCATACCTGGGTGGCCTAGTGGTTTTCCCTACTTTTTGTATGAATTTTGTGATAAGGAGT
The DNA here is from genome assembly GCF_032405125.1 of Capricornis sumatraensis. Lineage (NCBI taxonomy): Eukaryota > Metazoa > Chordata > Mammalia > Artiodactyla > Bovidae > Capricornis > Capricornis sumatraensis. Next base: position 33,054,541 of record NC_091073.1, on the reverse strand, counting down.
TCATGATATGAGCCACAGTCAGCTCCCGGTCTTGTTTTTCCCAACTGTATAGAACTTCTCCACCTTCAGCTACAAAGAATATAATCAATCTAATTTTGGTATTGACCATCTATGATGTCCATGTGTATAGTTGTCTCTTGATTTGTTGGAAGAGGAGTGTTTGCCATGACCAGTGCATTCTCTTGGCGAAACTCTGTTAGCCTTTGCCCTGCTTCATTTTGTACTCCAGTGCTAAACTTGCCAGTTACTCTAGGTATCTCTTGACAGATCACTCAGGCCGTCTCCTATGTCACTCTATAATATACAGAAACTAAATGTTACTGGAACCAAACTTACACTGTTGACTGTGGCACAGTCATTTTCTGTTCAAACTGGGCATAAACTACCAGTGCTGGTGGGATTCCCATAAGACATTTGGAGGCAGATTATATTTCTCTAGTCTATGGTTCTAAAGGGCTCATGCTGGTATCGTACAAAATTAAGGGGAAAATGCACAAGAGAAGCAAGCCTATCATGTATTTTTCATAAGAATATTGAGCAATGAGTTATTACATGTGTTGTATTTAATATGTGGAATGAAAATAAAATAATCGTGGTTGGTAACTACAATATATCCATTTATACTTACCTTGGTTGGGATTTTTATGAATGAATATTTTAAAAGTCCTTGGTAAGATATAATTTGGGTAACAAGTGGGGAATAATAAAAATATACACTTTTTAAAATAACATTTCTTTTCCTCTATCATTGGCAAGTTTCCTACATATGCAGAAGGGAAAACGGAATACTGTCCAAGCTTTCAGAGAGAAGTTCCTAAATAATTATGGCTGTATTTTACCATAGTATAGCACTTTCAATAAACTATGAGAAAATTTAATAGATTATGCAAATGTGACAATCTGTGATACAGGGAGTTCAAACCTGGTGTTCTGTGACATTCTAGAGGGGTGTGATGGTGTAGAAGGTGAGAGAGGTTCAATAGGGAAGGGACATATGTATACCTATGGCTGATTCATGTTGATGTATGGCAGAAACTAACACAATACTGTAAAGCAATTATCCTCCAATTAACAATAAATAAATTTTTAAGACTGATTCAAAGTGTGATATGAAACAAATTTAAGAAGGGTGGAATGAATAAAATTACTTATGGAGAGATTGGAGAATAAACCAGGAAATGTAAGAAGAAGAGGGAATATTCCAGTCTTCAGGAGAAGCCCTCTTTGAATGACATTTAGGCTGACACCTGAAGGCTGAGAAGGAGTCTTCAATTAAGAACAGGGTTTGGCGTATTGGATAGAAAGATGAGAGAGTATACAAAGAAAAGACAAGGGTCCTAGTTCTGAGTCTTGAGGATCTCTGACACTTGAAGTCTGGTTCAACAAATAAGTAGAAAAGTAATGAGAACAAATAGTGGTATGAGAAAAATCTGGAGACTTGCTGACAAATAAACTAAGATTGTAAGCTCCCACCATCAGATCATTTAAGAGAAGGACAAATTAATAGAGGGGGACAGGAATGAAGAATCCAGAGAAAGATGATTGACAAGTGTTAAATGAGAAGGCAGAGACACAATGGGGAGGTAACACTTCTGTGATAAAAAGAAGCACATTTGGTGGGCAGGAGAATTGGAGAAAGTAGAAAAGGGAGAAGACAGAACATTGACTGGAAGAGAATAGGGAAATGAGAGGGTTTATGAGTTACTTTTGAGTTTATTTTCCAAATTTATTCTTCTTCAGAACAAAATTGATTGCTTTGATTACTTTTGGGTCTTCTGAGATTTCGTAGGAATTTTCAGTTCAGTTCAGTTACTCAGTCGTGTTCAACTCTTTGTGACCCCAGGTCACACCAGGTCTCCCTGTCCATCTCCAACTCCCGGAGTTTACCCAAACTCATGTCCATTCAGTCGGTGTTGCCATCCAACCATCTCATCCTCTGTCATCCCCTTCTCCTCCTGCCTTCAATCTTTCCCAGCATCAGGGCCTTTTCAAATGAGTCAGCTCTTTGCATCAGGTGGCCAAAGTATTGGAGTTTCAGCTTCAACATCCGTCCTTCCAATGAACACCCAGGTTTGATCTTTAGGATGGACTGGTTGGACCTCCTTGCAGTCCAAGGGACTCTCCAGAGTCAAACACTACAGTTCAAAAGCATCAATTCTTCGGTGCTCAGCTTTCTTTATAGTCCAACTCTCACATCCATACATGACCACTGGAAAAACCATAGCCTTGACTAGACAGACCTTTGTTGGCAAAGTAATGTCTTTGCTTTTTGATATGCTGTCTAGGTTGGCCATAACTTTCCTTCTAAGGAGTAAGCATCCTTTAATTTCATGGCTGCAGTCACCAAGAGGTTCTGTAATGTTGGGCTTAAGAGGGAAGTGAGAAGGAACCAAAATGTCAACAAAACACTCATTCAATAATCATTAAAGCAGATGAGCCTGATATCAAAGATGAGCATGGACAGATGTGTACACAAATAAGCCTATTTATTAAGTTTCCAGTAATATCTGTCTACATTGGTGAGCCTAGATGTTATTATAGAATGCAACTATAAAAAGAAATATACTTACAAAATCCAAGCTGATCCTATTTATTCTTTGTGATGAATAGGCTTAATAGGAATTTTCTACAGAAATAAACTGTCATCAAGCATAAATAGAACATACGTTTTGAATTGGTTCTTTGCTCCAATTATTAGGCCTTTCATTCTTGTATGCAGACTTAATTTAGTGATTAATTGGAATGTGGGAGGACAGCTTATGTTGCCTTGGCAGCTTTGTAGGATTTACATGCTACTTCTAGACAGCTATATCAAATGTGGATTTAATCAGAACTCCTTATCCTCTGCTTCCACGAAAATTCTATAGGAAATTGGGTTTTCCCAGTTCCTGGACTGGTTTGACAGAAGGAATTAGGCTTTTTATTTTTATGGCTTCAAAATTTCATTATATAAGGCCTTTTGCTAAGTCAGCTCCCTAAGTGACATAGCTAAATCTAATGAATTATATTCATCTTCCTCAAGACTAGATAGTAGGAATGAAGGGTAAGTTTGGATATCAGTACATTCCCAAAATCATTAAAACTGAACCAGAAGCAGATTGTAAAGACCAAGATACTAGTTTACTTCTCTCCTAGAATATTTAGTGCTTATTTATTAAACCAAGTAAAAGATTACCACTGTATATTTGGTAAAATTCTATGGACTAGATTAGTTTGTGTCAAATTTCCCAACATCTTATCTGGTTCCAAGTCTGTCATGTAAGAAGTATCACTGAGTATTAATGGGATATGAAAGGCATTTTAATTAAATATATTTGCTTCATACAGAGGTATTAGACTGGCTCTTTATTTTGGAAGCAGTCAACTAACACCATTCTTGGGCATGAAGTGTATTTAAGGCAGGGGGATACTTGGGTTTGTCTGATGTTTCCTCATAATTAAATTCAGGTTGTGGACTTTCAATAATATCTGTGGGTAGACATCAAGCAATCAGGCAAAACTCTGTTGCCCTTTGGACTGATTTGCTTTGTAATTCAAAGCCAAATCTTCCTGTTACTCCAGGTGTCTCTTGACTTCCTACTTTTGCATTCCAGTGCCCTATAATGAAAAGGACATGTGTGTGTGTGTGAGTGTGTGTTAATTCTAGAAGGTCTTTTAGGTCTTCATAGAACCATTTAACTTCAGCTTCTTCACCATTACTGGTTGGGGCATAGACTTGGATTACTGTGATATTGAATGATTTGCCTTGGTAATGAAGAGATCATTCTGTTGTTTTTGAGATTGCATCCAAGTACTGTTTCAGTCTCTTTTGTTGACTATTATGGCTACTCCATTTCTTCTAAGGGATTCTTGCCCACAGTAGTAGATATAATGGTCATCTGAGTTAAATTCACCCATTCATTCACCCATGACCAGAAGATGGTGGAGTAGAAGGACGTGAGCTCATCTTCTCCTGTGAGAACTCCAAAATTACAACTCAGGGCTGAACAACCATCTACAGGAAAATATTGGATCCAAGCAAAAAGATATTCCACCTCCAGGGGCAAAGGAGAAGCCCCAGAAAGATGGTAAGAGGGGCAAAATCCTGTTTAGAATCAGACTCCATACCTGCCAGAGATGCTCAGAGGGCTCAAACAAACCTTGTGCACACCAGGACCCAGAGATCTCATAGAGACTGAGCCAGAACCGTGTGTCTCCTGTGGAAGTATGGGTCAGCAGTGGCCTGCCACAGGGGCAGGGGTTCTGGGTGCAGTTGACCTGGATATGGCATAAGCCCTCTTGGAGGAGGTCACCATTAGCCCCACCATAGAGCTGCCAGAACTTACACAGGACTGGGGAAACAGACTCTTGGAGAGCACAAACAAATCCTTGTGCACACCTGGACCCAGAAGAAAGGAGCAGTGATCTCAGAAGAGACTGACCCATACTTGCCTGAGAATGCCCAAGAGTCTCTGGCAGAAGTGCCCTGCTGCAGGGTCAGGGGCACTGAGTGCAGCAGTGTGTGCATGGAACCTTCTGAAAGAGGTTGCCATTGTCTTCATTACCTCTACCATAGTTTGGCCTCAGGTCAAACAACAGGGAAGAAACAGAGCCCTGCCCATCAACAGAAAATTGAATTAAAGATTTACTGAACATGGCCCCACCCATCAGAACAAGACCCAGTTTCCCCTTCAGTCAGTCTCTCCCATCAGGAAGCTTCCATAAGCCTCTTATCCTTATTCATCAGAGGACAGACAGAATGAAAACCACAGTCACAGAAAACTGACCAAACTGATCACATGGACCACAGCCTTGTCTAACTCAATGAAACTATGAATCATGCTGTGTAGGGCCACCCAAGTTGGATAGGTCATGGTAGACTGTTCTGACAAAATGTGGTCCACTGGGGAAGGGAATGGCAAACCACTTCAGTATTCTTGCCTTGAGAACCCCATGAACAGTATGAAAAGGCAAAAAGATAGAACACTGAAAGATGAACTCCCCAGGTCAGTAGGTGCCCAATATGGAGATCAGTGGAGAACTAACTCCAGAAAGAATGAAGAGATGGAACCAAAGTGGAAACAACACTCAGTTGTGGATGTGACTGGTGATGGAAGTAAAGTCCGATTCTGTCAAGAGCAATATTGCATAGGAACCTGGAATGTTAGGTCCATGAATCAAGGCAAATTGGAAGTGATCAAACAGGAGATGGCAAGAGTGAACATTGACATTTTAGGAATCAGCGAACTAAAAGGGACTGGAATGGGTGAATTTAACTCAGAAGACCATTATATCTACTGCTGTGGGCAAGAATCCCTTAGAAGAAATTGAATAGTCATCATAGTCAACAAAAAGTCTTAAAAATCAATAATTTAAACAACTAATCCATTAAAAGTCAGCAAAATATCAGACACTTTAGCAAAAAAAAATGCATATGTCTATGAAAACATGTTTCCTGTCATGTCATTAAAAATCTATAAATTTCATTGACAGTGAGATACTAGTATACATCTGTTCAGTTCAGTTCAGTCACTCAGTTGTGTCCAACTCTTTGTGACCCCATGAATTGCAGCACACCAGGCCTCCCTGTCCATCACCAACTCCCAGAGTTCACTCAGACTCGCGTTTATCGAGTCAGTGATGCCAGCCAGCCATCTCATCCTCTGTCGTTCCCTTTTCCTCCTGCCCCCAATCCCTCCCAGCATCAGAGTCTTTTCCAATGTGTCAACTCTTCGCATGAGGTGGCCACAGTACTGGAGTTTCAGCTTTAGCATCATTCCTTCCAAAGAAATCCCAGGGTTGATCTCCTTCAGAATGGACTGGTTGGATCTCCTTGCAGTCCAAGGGACTCTCAAGAGTCTTCTCCAACACCACAGTTCAAAAGCATCAATTCTTCGGCACTCAGCTTTCTTATATCTGTTGGACTAGCTAAAATCCAAAACACTGATAACTCCAAATGCTAGTGAGGATGCTGAGCAACAGGATTCTCGTTCACTGCTGGTGGGAATGTGTCATGGCACAACTACTTGGCAAGACAATTCAGCAGTTTCTTATAACACTAAACATAGGCTTGCCATATGATCCAACAATTGTGTTCTCAGGTATTTAGACAGTTGAATTGAAAACATTTATCCACACAAACACTTGTACATGAATGTTTATAACAGTTTTCTTCACTGTGACCCAAAACTGAAAGCAACCAAGATATTCTACAACCAATGAAACAGACTGCAGTGCATTCACAAATGGAATATTACTTATCAATAAAAAGAAATGATCTATCAAACTATGAAAAGATATATAGGAATTTCAGTGGTATACTGCTGAATGAAAGAAGACAGTCTAAAAATGTTACATGCTATATGATTTTAATTAAGTCACATTGTGGAAAAGTCAAAGTGACATAGACTGTTTTTACTGTCTTAAACAAAAAGTTTTACATATCTTTTTAAATAAGTGAGAATCAGTAGCCCACAGGGAGAGAGGATAGGGATGGACAGGTAGAACACAAGTGAGTTTCAGGGGGGTTAAATTGGCCCATGTAAAACTCTAATGGCAAATATGCTCTTATGCAGTTTTCAAACTCCATAGCCTAACTCTAACCCATTTACAACACAAAGAGAGATCTTCATGTAAACTATGGACTTCAGCTAATAATAGCATGTCAGTATTTGCTGTTAATTATAACCAAAGGACTACACTAATGCAAGATGTCAGTGATGGGAAACTGTGGGTGGGGGAGCGTTGTGAGGAATTGGGGTTGGGTGTATGGAATTCTTTGTACTTTCTATTCAATTTTTCTGTAAATCTGAAACAGCACTTAAAAATGAAGTCTATTTGTTGTTTATAAAGCCTAATAACATTCAGAATAATAAAACAGGATCTAATAACTACCACATATTTTTTATAATGCCAATTTGCAAGGAAAATTGCAAGACATGTAAATAAGGGCATGGTATGACTCATACTGGAGAAAATATTAAAAGTCATTTTAATTGACTTTGAGTGGGCATAATACTGAATTTAGTAGAGAAAATAACTTCAAAGAAAGGAATTATAAAAATGTTCATAGAACCTAAAAACATATTCAAAATATTAAAAGAATATATGTTATCAATGAGTGAACAAAATGGAAAATCTTAAGAAATGGAAATATAAAAAATAAGATAATGGAAAATTTAGTGCTGAAAAGTACAATAAATTAATGGAAAATTTACTCAATGAGCTCAAGAAGAAGATTTTAAATAAGAGAAGGAAGAATCAGTGAATCTGAAAGTAGACTATAGAAAATTATTATAAGCAATAGTATAGGAAAAGGTTTAGAAAATGAGCAATGCTTCAGAGATCTGTGGGACAAAGTAGTCTTTCTAAAACATGTGTAATTGGTATTCCAAGAAGAGAGGTTGAGAGAGAAAGGAGAATAAAAGATAGTTGGAAAAAGTAATGGCCCCCAAATTAACAAATCTGGTTTAAAAAAAAAAAACTAACAGATCCAAGAAGTTCAACAAATCCCAAGTAGGATAACAGGAAAGAAAATACACCTAGACATATTATAGTGAAACAAACAATGGAGGTCAGAAGATAGTGACATTACAGGTGTTGAAGGAAAAAAAAGTCAATAAAAAATGCTTCTCAAAAAATACCAAAGCAATCCCTTCAAATTGAAAGAAAGTTACATCAAAGGGTAACTTGAAACACAGAAAGAAGTGGAAAGTCAACAAAATGATAAATGCATGAAAAGCAAAAGACTGTATGTGAGAATGTATGTGCATATTTTTCCTTTTCTTCCCTTAAAAACATAATAATTGAAAGAAAAATATTATCACTTAATTGTTGAGTTTTTAAAATATACACATGAAATATATAGTACAATAATAACACAAAAGGAGTAGGGAAGAAATTAAACTGTATAGAGACAAAGATGCTATTTGTATCAGCTAGGGGCCAGTAGTAACTGAATAAGATTGTGGAATTGTGTTAAGTTAAAGATGAATATTATAACACCTGGAACAAACAAACATACACATACACACACACACACACACACACACACACACACACACACTTATGAACACATACCTCCTCAAAGCAACACAGTAGTTAGAGCTAAAATGGCAGCCTATAAATGTTTTTGTTTTTGTTTTTTAGACCATAAAAGAAAGGAGCAGAGGATGAACAGACAAAAAACAAGAAAAGGGAAACAAAGAGAATAACATAACATTTCTGACATAAACTCAATATTATTGATATTTCCATTAAATATAAATGGGATGGTCTTTTCCCACTTTTTGATCGGGTTGTTTGTTTTTCTGGTATTGAGTTTTATGAGTTGCTTGTATATTTTGGAAATTAATCCTTTGTCAGTTGTTGCATTTATTATTTTCTCCCATTCTGAGGGTTGTCTTTTCATCTTGCTTAGAGTTTCCTTAGCTGTGCAAAAGCTTTTAAGTTTAACCAGGTCTCACTTGTTTACTTTTGTTTTTATTTCCATTACCCTAGGAGGTGGGTCATAGAGGATCTTGCTTTGATTTATATCACTGAGTTTTCTGCCTGCATTTTCCTCTAAGAGTTTTATAGTTTCTGGTCTTCCATTTAGGTCTTTAATCCATTTTGAGTTTATCTTTTTGTATGGTGTCAGGAAGTGTTCTAATTTTATTCTTTTATATGTAGCTGTCCAGTTTTCCCAGCACCATTTATTGAAGTGGCTGTCTTTGTACCATTGTATATTCTTGCCTCCTTTGTCAAAAAGAAGGCACCCATAGGTGCATTTCTGGGCTTTCTATCTGTTCCATTGGTCTATATTTCTGTTTTTGTGTCAGTACTGTACTGTCTTGACTGTAGATGTCTTGATGACTTGAAGACCTAAACAGACATTTCTCCAAAGACGACATACAGATGGCTAACAGACACAAAAAGATGCTCAACATCACTCATTATTAGAGAAATGCACATCAAAACTACAATGATGTACCAGTCAGAAAGGCCATCATCAAAAGGTCTACAAACAATAAATGCTGGAGAGGGTGTGGAGAAAAGGGAACACTCTTGCACTGTTGGTGGGAATGTAAATTGATATACCCACTATGGAAGACAGAATGGAGATTCTTTTAACACTAGGAATAAAACCACTGTATACCCAGCAATCCCACTCCTAGGCATATACCCTGAGGAAACCAAAATTGAAAAAGACATGTATCCCAATGTTCACTGCAGCACTATTTACAATAGTTAGAACATGGAAGCAACCTAGATGTCCACTGACAGATGAATGGATAAAGAAGTTGTGGTACATATACACAATGGAATACTACTCAGCCATAAAAACAACACCTTTGAGTCAGTTCTAATGAGGTGGATGAACCTAGAACTTATTATACAGAGTGAAGTCAGAAAGAAAGATAAATATCACATTCTAATGCACATATATGGAATCTAGAAAAATGGTCCTGAAGAATTTATTTATAGGGCTCCAATGGAGAAACAGACATAGAGAATAGACTTGTAGACATGGGGAGAGGGGAGGAGAGGGTGAGATGTATGGAAAGAGTAACATGGAAACTTACATTACCATATGTAAAATAGATAGCCAACAGGAATTTGCTATATGGCTCAGGAAACTCAAACAGGGGCTCTGTGTCAACACAGAGGGGTGGGATGCAGAGGGAGATGGGAGGGAGGTTCAAAAGGGAGGGGATATATATATATATATATATATATACACACACACACATATATATATATATATATATATACCTATGGCTGATTCATGTTGAGGTTTGACACAAAACAACAAAATTCTGACAAGCAATTATCCTTCAATTAAAAAATATGTAAATGGAATAAACATTTCCAAGAAAAGTAGAGAGTTTTAGACTACTGAAAAAAAACAGCATGCAACTATATATGTTCTACAAGATATGCTCTTGAAGTTCAAAGTGACAAATTGATAGGAAAATGATGGAAAATATGATTTCAAGCAAATAACCATCGCTTAGCTAGAGTGGCTGTATCACTATTAGATTAAAGGGGTTTTAAGGTTTAACTAATAGGAAGCAATATTATCAGAAACAATGAGGGACATTTTATACTTATTAAGTGTCAATATAGCTAGAAAGTATAACAATTAAAAATATGTATGTGTTGAAACTTCCCTGGTAGTCCAGTGGCTAATACTTCATGCTCCCAGTGTAGGGCATGCAGGTTCAATCTCTAGTCAAGGAACTAGCTCCCACATGCCGTGATATGAGTTCTCATGCTGCAACTGAGAATTCTCATGCTGCAACTGAGAGTTTTCATGCCACAGTTAAAGATCCCACATGCCACAGGTAAAGATTCCACATGCTACAACTATGACCCAGTGAAGCCTAAATAAATGAATTAATATATTTTAAAAACACATACGTGTCTAACAATAGAGGCCCAAAATGCCTGAAGCATTTTGAAAGAAGTACACAATTAAATTGAAAGAATAAGGAAACAATTGACAATTATGGTTGGAGAGATCAATACTTCTAACAGCCATATATAGAACACTTTGAAACAATACCAGAATACTCATTCTTTTCCTGTGCATATATACCAAAAATATACTCTGGATGATTTCAATCTTTTAAAATTTATTGTTTTACTTTGCGGGCTAACTATCACAACAAATATTTATTTACAGATGTATATGCAACTGATGCAAATTATCAATTTAGTTCTTTCAGTTATGAAAGAATATGTGAAGTTGCTCAGTCGTGTCCGACTCTTTGCGACCCCATGGACTGTAGCCTATCAGGCTCCTTAGTCCGTGGAGTTTTCCAGGCAAGAGTACTGGAGTGGGTTGCCATTTCCTTCTCCAGGGGATCTTCCCAACCCAGGGATCAAACCCGGGTCTCCCGCACTGCAGGCAGACGCTTTACCGTCTGAGCCACCATTACTAAATATCCTACAAAAATTAAATGGATTTAAAGGAGCTGTTATAAGCAAATTCAAGTGAACAAATTTGACAATTTATATGAAATGGAAAAAAAATCTAAAACACACAGACACACAAAAACAAACTTATTCAAATAGAAATAGAACAGAGGAAAGCTCTATGACAATAAAAAGCTGAATTAGTCATTATAAATACTCTCACAAAGGAAAGTCAAAGCCCAGAACACTTATATGTAGAATCCTATCAAACATAAAAAAGGGTATCATGTCTATACAAAGTGCCAAGGTAATTCAACAAGAATCCTTTCTAAGTAAAGGTGACGGAACATTTGGATCCCCATATGCAGATAAATAGTCATTTATCATTAGCTCACATCACACACAAAGGTTAACTTGAAAGGGATCATAGATCTAAGATAAAAGCTTAAACAAACAATTTCTAGAAGAAAACAAGAGAAAACCTTTTTTAGTTTGACTAGACAAATATTTCTCAGGAACCCCCCAAAAAAAGACACAATTAATAAAACAATACATGATAAATTGGAATTAATCAAAATAAATTTTCTGTTCTACGAAGACACTGAAGAAAATGAAAATACAAATCCCATATTGGGATAAAATATTTAAAAACATATCTGATGACAGACTTCTATCAGGATATATTAAAAAATCATATAACTAAATAAGAAACTAAAAATCCATTAAAACGTTGGGAAAATATTTTATAGATACTTCCCCATAAAAGGTACAAATACATGAAAAAGTGCCGAGCACCATGAGCTATTAGGAAATACAAACCATTTCCAAGATATTTCTGTATATCTATCCAAATGGCTTAGTTTTTTTTTAAAGCCAGACAAACCAAGTATTAGTAAGGATATGGAGCTCCTGGGATTCTTATAAATTGTTGATGAAAATTCAAAAATTGACAGCAACTATGCAAAACAACTCAATTTCGTATAAAATATACCTATCCTATGATCAAGCAATTCAACTTTTCAGTATACCCTTCCAAATTAGAACCTATCTTTACACAAAGACTTGCATTTAAATGTTTACAGGAGTATTACTGAAAATAATGACAAATGTTGATAAATGAGTAAAAAATCTATCCATACAATGAGATGTTATTCAATGATAGAAACAAATAAACGAGAAAAGACATGGCAAATATAAAATTGTAATTCTAGGTGAAAAAAAACTAGATACAGCAGACATTAATGACTGTGCTTACATAATATGTCTAGAAAAGATAAAGCTATAGGGACAATATATTCAAAAGCAGAGACATTACTTTGCCAACTAAGGTCCGTCTACTCAAGGCTATGGTTTTTCCTGTGGTCATGTATGGATATGAGAGTTGGACTATGAAGAAAGCTGAGCATCGAAGAATTGATGCTTTTGAACTGTGGTGTTGGAGAAGACTCTTGAGAGTCCCTTGGACTGCAAGGAGAGCCAACCAGTCCATTCTGAAGGAGATCAACCCTGGGATTTCTTTGGAAGGAATGATGCTAAGCTGAAGCTCCAGTACTTTGGCCACCTCATGTGTAGAGTTGACTCATTGGAGAAGACTTTGATGCTGGGAGGGATTGGGGGCAGGAGGAGAAGGGGACGCAGAGGATGAGATGGCTGGATGGCATCACTGACTTGATGGACACAACTCTGAGTGAACTCCGGGAGTTGGTGATGAACAGGGAGGCCTGGCATGCTGCAATTCATGGGGTCGTAAAGAGTCAGAAACGACTGAGCGACTGAACTGAACTGAACTGAACTGATAGGGACAGAAATTAGATTAACTGTTGCCTGGAACTGGAGTCAGAACAGGGATTAATTGCAATCTCTCATGACAGAATGTTTTTGGGGTGATGGTGTGTGTGTGTGTGTGTATATATATATATATATATATATGCACATGCACATATCAGAATAGGAAAGACTACCGATCAATTCAAGAAAATCAGAAATACCAAGGGAACATTTCACGCAAAGATAGGCACAATAAAAGATGGAAATGGTATGGACCTACCAGAAGCCGATGATATTAAGAAGAGGGAAGAATACAAAGAGGAACTATTCAGAAAAGGTCTTAATGACCTGGATGACCACGATGGTGTGATCACTCACTTAGAGCCAGACATCCTGGAGTGTGAATTCAAGTGGACCTTAGGAAGTATTGCCACAAACAAAGCTAATAGAGGTGATGGAATTCCAACTGAGCTATTGCAAATCCTAAAAGATGATGCTGTGAAAGTGCTGAACTCAATATGCCAGCAAATTTGGAAAACAGCACTGGCCACATGACTGGAAAAGGTCAGTTTTCATTCAATCCCAAAGAAGTGCAATGCCAAAGAATGCTCAAACTACTGCACAGTTGTGCTCATTTCATGTGCTAGCAAGATTATGTTCAAAATCCTTCAAGCTAGGCTTCAACAGTATATGAACTAAGAAATTCCAGATGTACAAGTTGCGTTTAGAAAAGGCAGAGGAACAAGAGATCAAATTGCCAGCATGCGTTGAATCATAGAAAAAGCAAGAGAGTTTCAGAAAAAATGTCTACTTCTGCATCACTGACTATGCTAATGCCCTTAACTGTGTGGATCACAAAAAACTGTGGAAAATTTCTTAAGAGATGAGTACCAGACCACCTTACATGTCTCCTGAGAAACCTGTAGGCAGGTCAAAAAGCAACAGTTAGAACCAGACACAGAACAACAGACTGGTTCAAAATTGGGAAAGGAGTACTTCAAGGCTGTATATTGTCACCTTGCTTATTTAACTTATGTGTAGACTACATCATGTGATATGTGGGCTGGATGAAGCACAAGCTGGAATCAAGAATGCCACAAGAAATATCAACCTCGATATGCAGATGACGCCACCCTATGGCAGAAAGTGAGGAGAAGCTAAAGAGTCTCTTGATGAAAGTGAAAGAGGAAAGTGAAACAGTTGGCTTAAAACTCAGCATTCAAAAATGAAGATCATGGCATTCAGTCCCATCACTGAATGGCAAACAGATGAGGAAACCATGGAAACAGTGACAGACTTTATTTTCTTGGGCTCTAAAACCAATGTGGAGAGTGACTGCAGCCATGAAATTAAAAGATGCTTGCTCCTTGGAAGAAAAGCTATGACAAACCTAGACAGCATATTAAAAAGCAGAGATACTACTTTGCCAAAAAAGGTCCATATAGTCAAACCTATGGTTTTTCCACCAAAGGATATGAAAGTTGACCGTAAATAAGGCTGATTGGCTGTAGTATTGATGCTTTAAAATGTGATGCTGGAAAAGACTCTTGAGAGTCTCTTGGACAGCGAGGGGATCAAATCAGTCAATCCTAAAGGAAATCAACCCTGAATATTCATTGAAAGAATTGGTGCTGAACCTGAAGGAATCTCCAATACTTTGGCCACCTGATGCAAAGAGCCAACTCATTGGAGAAGACCCTGCTGCTGGAAAAAATTGAGGGCAGGAGAAAGGAGCAACAGAGGATGAGATGGTTGGATGGCATCATTGACTCAATGGATATGAATTTGGGCAAACTGAGAGATAATGAAGGATAGGGAACCCTGGTGTGCTGCAGTCCATGTGCTCACAAAGATTCAGACATGACTGAATGACTAAACAATATGTATTTATGTGTGTGTATATATATTATTTATGTGTGGGTATAAATATGTATTTATGTGTGTGTGTGTATATATATGTATACATATGTGTGTGTGTATGTGTGTGTGTATATATATATATATATATGTGTGTGTATATATATATATATATATATATATATATATATATATATTAGACTAGGAAATGGCAACCCACTCCAGTATTCTTGCCTGGAAAATTCTATGGAGCCTGGCTGGCTATGAGTCAGAGAGTCAGATACAATGAGTGACTGAGCATATATATATATATATATATGTGTGTGTGTGTGTGTGTGTGTGTGTGTGTATACATATATATATATACACACACATACTTCAGTGTACATACATGTATGTTTAAGACACACAGACAGGAGAGACATAAACACAGAGAGAGAGAGATTTATATTAAGAACTTGGTCCTCGAAATAGTGAGGCTGGCAAGTCTGAAACCTACAATGCAAGTTAGCAGACTGATGACCCAGGGAAGAACAGAAGTTGCAGCTCAAGTCTGAATGCAGTCTGGAGGTAGAATTCATTATTCCTCAGGAAGCCTCAGCTATTTTGCTTAAGGCCTTCAGCTGACTTGATGAGTCCCATACACACAATATGGAGGAAAATGTGCTTTCACTGAAAGTTTACTGACTTACACGTTAATCACATTGAACAAAACACCTCCTCAGTAACATCAAGACTGGCATTTGACCAAATCTCTGGTACCCTCAGCTAGTCAAGTTGACACATAAAATTAGCCAACACAGTATACCATTTACATACTACCACATGTATACATATCTCTTTATTTTTCTCCCTCTCTCTCAAAGTTAACCTCATTAAAATTGTAAGCTCCTTGAACCCACCCACTTTTTATTTCCATAATCATCTCATTGAATTTCCCAAGCTGATGCCTTTATCTCTTTCTATGACTAACAAGTTACTTTCCGAGTCTGGGTCACTTTCATTTTACATTTTTTTCTCCTCCCATTGTATGGCTAATAGTGAATAAAACTGAACTCTAATAAAAATACATTGTTCTCTAGCAAACTGTAAAGAATCTTTTATCTCTTATTAGTAAAACTAATTCATTTTCTATATCAGCTGTTATACTTTCATAAACCAACCCCCCATATTAACCATTCCCTCATCCTTCTTTAAAATGTAGGATTTACTATCATCTCTTGCTCAAATCAGCAAATATATACCAATTAATGCTCAGAATTATATTGACACTTACATTCATGTTCTTATATTACCAGTCCTCAACTTCTAATTCTAGCCACATATTTCATTATAATGAGAATATGAGTCTTCATAAAATCTGGATCATCAGCTGTTCTTCAAATAATGCTCTTATCCTATATTCACATATTTATTAGACACTTTCCAAATAAATGAATGAGTGAATGCATTCATTCCTGAATCCAATCTTCCTTCTCACCCTTTTAAAATCCAACCCAGCCTTTAAGGACCAGTTCACATGTATAAGATTTTTATGTCTGACCTGATAAGATTGCTCTGATCTCAAGGAAAGCTCCATTTTCGTTGGCCTGTCTATATACTTTGTATCACTAGTTTGGTACATACTATCTTCTACTTTCTGTAAAAATTTTTATGCAGACTTCTACTAGAAGGTAACCTTCTCCTTCTGTTCACAGAGAACTGCTAAAACAACTGTATCACATCAAATCCCATCAGTATATTGTTTTACACAGCATTATTAAGAAACAACTGGTAGATAGAGGAATAGATGGGTAGAAAGATGGAAGGATAAATGAATGGGAAATGAATTATATCAGTAGATTTGTGACACTATTCCATGAATGGTCTCTAGCTGGACAATTCTTGTATTCTGCAAAATACTCTAAAACATTTTCAAAAAATAAAGTGTTTTCTTTAGGCTCATGTTGTTATATTCCATTCAGTTCAGTTCAGTTGCTCAGTCATGTCTGACTCTTTGCAACCCCATGAATCGCAGCATGCCAGGCCTCCCTGTCCATCACCAATATTGCATGAGAGCAAATCAGAATTTAAAATACACACAACCATAATGAAAGATAAACTTATTTTAAACAACCAATGAAAAGGAATAGAGTTTTTGGAAAAAAGAGAAAAAAATAATTGATTTAGTTGGTTTGTGTGGTCATTCATTCAGCTGTGTCCAACTCTGCAACCCCATGGACTATAGCCAACCAGGCTCCTCTGTTTATGGATTTTTCCAGGCAAGAATACTGGAGTGGGTTGCCATTTCCTCCTCCAGGGGATCTTCCCGACCCAGGGATCAAATTCATATCTCTTGCACTGGCAGGTGGGTTCTTTACCACTAGCACCTTACCATACTTTAAATAATATTTTGAATCCTGAAAAATGATGCTGTGAAAGTGCTGCACTCAATATGCCAGCAAATTTGGCAAACTCAGCAGTGGCCACAGGACTGGAAAAGGTCAGTTTTCATTCAAATCCCAAAGAAAAGCAATTGCAAACAATGCTCAAACGACCGCACAATTGCACTCATCTCACACGCTAGTAAAGTAATGCTCAAAATTCTCTAAGCCAGGCTTCAGCAATATGTGAACCGAGAACTCCCTGATGTTCAAGCTGGTTTGAGAAAAGGCAGAGGAAGCAGAGATCAAATTGCCAACATCTGCTGGATCATCAAAAAAGCAAGAGAGTTCCAGAAAAACAACTATTTCTGCTTTATTGACTATGCCAAAGCCTTTGACTGTGTGGATCACAATAAACTGTGGAAAATTCTGAAAGAGATGGGAATACCAGACCACCTGACCTGCCTCTTGAGAAACCTATATGCAGGCCAGGAAGCAACAGTTAGAACTGGACATGGAACAACAGACTGGTTCCAAATAGGAAAAGGAGTACGTCAAGGCTGTATACTGTCACCCTGCTTATTTAACTTCTATGCAGAGTACATCATGAGAAACGCTGGGCTGGAAGAAGCACAAGCTGGAATCAAGATTGCCGGGAGACATATCAATAACCTCAGATATGCAGATAATACCATCCTTATCGCAGAAAGTGAAGAGGAACTAATTAAAGCCTCTTGATGAAAGTGAAAGAGGAGAGTGAAAAAAGTTGGCTTAAAGCTCAACATTCAGAAAACGAAGATCATGGCATCTGGTCCCATCACTTCATGGGAAATAGATGGGGAAACAGTGGAAAGAGTATCAGACTTTATTTTGGGGGGCTCCAAAATCACTGCAGATAGTGACTGCAGTCATGAAATTAAAAGATGCTTACTCCTTGGAAGAAAAGTTTTGACCAACCTAGATAGCATATTCAAAAGCAGAGACATTACTTTGCCAACAAATGTCCATCTAGTCAAGGCTATGGTTTTCCCAGTGGTCATGTATGGATGTGAGAGTTGGACTGTGAAGAAAGCTGAGTGCCGAAAAATTGATGCTTTTGAACTGTGGTGTTGGAGAAGACTCTTGAGAGTCCCTTGGACTGCAAGGAGATCCCACCAGTCCATTCTGAAGGAGATCAACCCTGGGATTTCTTTGGAAGGAATGATGCTAAAGCTGAACCTCCAGTACTTTGGCCACCTCATGTGAAGAGTCGACTCACTGGAAAAGACGCTGATGCTGGGAGGGATTGAGGGCGGGAGGAGAAGAGGATGACAGTGGATGAGATGGCTGGATGACATCACTGATTCGATGGACGTGAGTCTGAGTGAGCTCCAGGAGTTGGTGATGGACAGGGAGACCTGGCGTGCTGCGACTCATGGGGTCGCAAAGAGTCGGACACGACTGAGTGACTGAACTGACTGAAAAGGAAAATGGGAAAAACAATAGCTTTTTATAATGATACTACTGACTCAGCCATCCAAATGAAAACAAATGCTACAATAATGACAAAAAAGTCGAGCATAACAAAATTCTAAATTATAAAGAAAATTGACCTTTAAAACAAAACTGTTAAAGTAAGAGGAAAGTTAAAGAACCTTAACTAGTATCAAATACCTTTTGTAGACTATGACAAATGTGTTTTCAAGAGATGATTCACCAACATATGACTGCTAGCAGAAATTAATAACTAGCACCTAATGTTCTGGAAAAAAATCCACAGGATTGCATTGAAGACAAGTAAAAGGGTTTTGCATTTATTATGTTAGCAAATCTGGAAGACCCAGCAGTGGCCACAGGACTGGAAAAGGTCAATCCTCATTCCAATTCCCAAGAAGGGTAGTACCAATAAATATGCTAACTATCAGACAATTGCACTCATCTCTCATGCTAAAATGCTTAAAAGCTTGTATGCTAGGCTTCAGGATTATGTGAACCAAGAACTTCCAGTTGTCTAAGCTGAGTTTAGAAAAGGAAGAGGAACCAGAGATCAAATTGCCAACATTCGTTGGATTATAGAGAAAGCAAAAGAATTTTAGAAAAACATCTATCTCTGTTCCATCAACTATGCTGAAGTCTTTGACTCTGTGGATCATGACAAACTGTGGAAAGCTCTTACAGAGATGGGACTACCAGGCCATCTTACCTGTCACCTGAAAAACCCATACGTGGGTTAAGAAGCAACAGTTTTAGAACCCTGTATAGAACAACTGGTTCCAAATAGGAAAAGGAGTATGTCAAGGCTGTATACTCTCACCCTGCTTATTTAACTTCTATGCAGAGTACATCATGAGAAACGCTGTACTGGAAGAAACACAAGCTGGGATCAAGATTGCCGGGAGAAATATCAATAACCTCAGATATGCAGATGACACCACCCTTATGGCAGAAAGTGAAGAGGAACTAAAAAGCCTCTTGATGAAAGTGAAAGTGGAGAGTGAAAAAGTTGGCTTAAAACTCAACATTCAGAAAACGAAGATCATGGCATCTGGTCCCATCACTTCATGGGAAATAGATGGGGAAACAGTAGAAACAGTGTCAGACTTTATTTTGAGGGGCTCCAAAATCACTGCAGATGGTGACTTCAGCCATGAAATTAAAAGATGCTTACTCCTTGGAAGAAAAGTTATGACCAACCTAGATAGTATATTCAAAAGCAGAGACATTACTTTGCTGACTAAGGTCCGTCTAGTCAAGGCTATGGTTTTTCCTGTGGTCATGTATGGATGTGAGAGTTGGACTGTGAAGAAGGCTGAGCACCGAAGAATTGATGCGTTTGAACTGTGGTGTTGAAGAAGACTCTTGAGGGTCCCTTGGACTGCAAGGAGATCCAACCAGTCCATTCTGAAGGAGATCAACCCTGGGATTTCTTTGGAGGGAATGATGCTAAAGCTGAAACTCCAGTACTTTGGCCACCTCATGTGAAGAGTTGACTCATTGGAAAAGACTCTGATGCTGGGAGAGATTGAGGGCAGGAGGAGAAGGGGACGACCCAGGATGAGATGGCTGGATAGCATCACGGACTTGATGGACGTGAGTCTGAGTGAACTCCGGGAGATGGTGATGGACAGGGAGGCCTGGTGTGCTGCAATTCATGGGGACGCAAAGAGTCGGACACGACTGAGCAACTGAACTGAACTGAATAGAACAACTGATTGGTTCAAGATGGAGAAAGGAGTATGATAGGAGTGTCTGCTGTCACCCTGATTTGTTTAACCTATACGATGAGCACATCATGAGAAATGCTGAGCTTGAGTTACAATCTGGAGTAAGGATACACAGGAGAAACATCAATAACCTCAGATATGCGAATGATGCCACTCTAATGGCAGAAAGTGGAGAGGAACTAAAGATCCTCTTGATAAGGGTGAAGGAGTAGAGTGAAAGAGCCTACTTAAGACTAAACATTAGAAAACAGGAAAACTAAGATCATGGCATCCAGCCCCATTATTGCATGGCAAATAGAATGGGAAAAACGTGGAAGTAGTGACAGGTTTCCTCTTCTTGGGCTCCAAAATCACTTCAGACAGTGACTGCAGCCATGAAATCAGAAGACAATTGCTTCCTGGCAGGAAAGCAATTACAAACCTAGACAGTGTGTTTGAAAGCAGAGACATTACTGTGCCAACAAAGGTCTGTATAGCCAAGAGTCTATGGTCTTCCCAGTGGTCACATACAGTTGTGAGAGCTGGACCATCAAGAAGGCAGAACACCAATGAATTGATGTCTGTGAACTGTGGTGCTAGAGAAGACTCCAGAAAGTCCCTTTGACAGCTAGAAGATCAAACCAGTCAATCTCAGGGGATCAACCCTGAATATTCACTGGAAGGACTGATGCTGAAGCTTAAGCTCCAGTATTTTGGTCATCTGATGTGAACAGACGACTCATCAGAAAAGTCCCTGATGCTGGGAAAGATTGAGGGCAGAAGGAGAAGAGGGCTTCAGAGGATGAGATGGCTGGATGGCATCACTGATGCAATGAACATGAACTTGGACAAACTCCAGGAGATGGTAAGGGACAGGGGGCCTGGCATGCTGCAGTCCATGTTGGACATGACTGGATGACTGAACAACAACAATTAAAAGGGATTTACTATTTATAATTTCTTCCCCAACATCCCCCACCCTGACCACCACCCGAAAATAGTAGTGGAATGTAATTTTTTAAAAACTTATTTTTTTCTTTTAAGTTGAATTTTAAATGCATACAAAACTCTGTATCATATTTCTTGAGAATTGTGTGGGATTCTTCTAATAATATATTCCCAAGTGAGATACTAGCTATCACTTTTATTTTTGTATTTTCAATCAGGTAATAAATAAGTTGACAATGCTGAACAGAGTCTTTCTGTCTCTTTTTCTTTTTTTTTCCCCAGGTCCTGAAATTATACCCCAGGTACAGTTCTAGTTCCCAGCTGCTCCTTCATTATTTGGGATCTCTGCTTTTCTGAGATAACTAGTCTTTTGCGCCAGGATGCAGAATTATTCCATACAGTAATTTGACTCTCCTCTTTCAGCCAGGGATGATTTCTTAAGGTGGTGATTCAGTCAGATGACATTTTAGTGAATCAGCCAAGTTACACATAACAGGGAGGATTAGAGTAATACATCTTCAATTATGATTTTAAAAGCTATCAAGTTATTTGCCTTTGAAAAATAATCTGTTACCAACCAAATAGAAGCTTTTAACTACAAACACAGTTTACAGAAATGAGTAATGAAGATTAAAAAGTGGCCACAGATATTTGAATTGTTGACTAGTGTTTGATTTTGATGTTTAAATCCCAAGCTATGGCTAATTGTAGAACTGAGTCAGGGAATATACAAACAAGATAATGTTAGGTGATCTCAGACTGCCAGAGATCTTTCAGTGTAAGAAAACAATGAAGGCTAAACGATGTTGATGGAGGGTGAGAAGGTATGTCAAAGAGACATAAGAATCAACTCCATGAACTCCCAATTGCCAAAGCTGATACAACTTAAGCAACAAAATAACATTGCATTGGTGATAAATATCTGTGAGTGTATAGTAATAAAAATAAGTAATTGAATAAATAAATAAATGAGAGAGAATAGACAACTATCTTGTAGAGAAAAATGCCAAATTCTTTATGTAGATACTCCCACTCAAAGAAATGTTGATTGTGTGTAGCCTTCCTTCCAAAGAGTACAGTGTGAGAAGGTGGAAAGAGAAGTAACTTCACAATGAGAAAATGTGACTCACACTACTCAATCTAGTTAGTATATGTTAGGTTTATCTATGTAGGCTTCCTCCCCGAAATCTGAAATGCCTGTATAATCATAAAAGAGACATCAGATAAACAAATCCAGGGATAGTCTAGAAAATATCATTCCACTGCTCCTCAAAATCATTACAGCCATAAAAAGCAAGGAAAGTCTGAGAAGCAGTTAGAGCCAAGAGGAGTCTAAGGAGACAAGAAAACTAAACATAATGTGGTATTCTGGATGGTATCCTGAACCAGAAAAAAATACACTGGCTAAAATCTAAGAAAACCTGAATGAAGAAAGGACTTCAATTAGTAAAAATGCAACAATATTGTTTCATTAGTTGAGACAAATGTATCTTACTAATGTAAGACATTAACAATAGGGGAAACTGGGTATATATAAACTACTATCTTTGCAACTTTTATATAAACCTAACAGTATACTTTTTAAAAAGTTTATTTAAAAAGAGCTAGATGTCATATCTAATTTTGAATACATCCTGAGTGGATGGTTATATCCTGTAGCATAGTCATCAAATATAATACATTTTGAAAGGGGATTCCACATACTTTTCAGATGCATCAGCTTTAACCACATGGTGAATAAGCATAGCAATGGCCCAGATACCTCCAAAAGGTTGCTAACACCACAAAACATTTCCTCAAGAAATAGGCAGCTTGATGGTTCACAGGTCAGTAGCCACTTCAGATTTTAGGATAACACAGGTGGCTATTAGTTTAGTAATAAAAGTAAACCTCCTAGAAATCTTAACCTTAAACAATCTTTTGATCATCTTTAGACCAGCACCATTGCCTCCTCAGTAAATGGCCCGCTTAGTTATTTGCTCACTCCCTTGTCTTTCACAGGCTTGAATACAAATCCAGTCACCAATTCTATTAGCATGTCAGGATCGGCATCAGCGTTTCAACATTTATTTGTACGATCAAAGGCTCAAATTGGAAGAACTGCAGGTTCCATATGAAACTAATATCCCCTTCAAGGAGCTGCTGGAAAGATCTGATCCAATTATAACAGAAGTCAAATTCCCAGGCTTTTCACAGTAGCTACACTGTCCTTCAAGTCAGAAGCCAAATACAACCCTCTTGCCTTGGCAACACCATCACTTGGACTGTCTGTCTTTCACTTTCAGACAGCATGGACTATTGAACTGCTTGAAGATGTGGGGACTAAATTCATGAAACAGTTTTAGTAGCACTTATGGGTATTGGAACTGCAAAAAAGATTCTGTACTTAAAAACTGAAAATCAGCGTACTTTAACCCTGAACAACTCATATTCCAGCTGCTTTCTGTAATATAGAGTAAGTCATGCAAACAAAACGACAGTCTACATATTCACCATTATTATTCTGAATGCAATAGGGCAATGAAAAATGATTACTCACCACAGACCAACTGATCATTTGCAATGATTCTCAATGGAGGGAGTAAAAAGAAAATGCCTTTCTGAGAAACAAATTGTGTGTTACTGAAAAAAAAAATTCCTATTTGACAGATCTATTGTTTTCAAAGAATAAGAATTTAAAATTCCACAAAATAAGAATTTCAAATTTTGTCAAAATAGGGTGAGAAAGAACTATGTATTAAAATAATTGAGAAACAGTTTTGAAAGATTCAGATATTGAGTTTAGACAGAGAAACAATGATTTCCAGTTTCAGTTTCTCCATTGACTGCAGGAAACTTTACTTTGTAGAAATACAGCCTGTTCCCTTTGGGTTCTCCTCTGTGATCAAAGATAATTGAGACTTTTCTGACTTAGGGTATAAATTATATGCCTCACTTTGCTTACTTGTAGAGTCCATGTGCTATATTACACCTATGAGATGTTTTCTTAACTTAATTTGAGAGAAACAGGAGGAAATAATTAGAGAATTGAGTTTTCATTCATAGTAGGAGAACTCAAGAATCACCTGGATCCCAGGAGTTCTGGAAAGTGATTGACTCAGATATGTAGGGCATCATTCTATCCTTTGAAAAATAATTATTTTTCATAATTAGAAGCCATAGAGACGAAGTAAAGGAATCCAGCACCATGACTGATATAGGAGGAATCTTGGTGTGCATGTTATTTTTGTACCAAATCCTTACTGGTCAAATCACACTGGTCAGAAAAAGTGGGATTTTTGAAGTTATAATGTCCCAGCAAGTACACTTAGGTTAATATATTCCACCATGTTTAATTTTGACCAAGACATATTTTTCTTATTTCCTTTCTCCACTCATCTTCTATTTTCTACCAATAACTTTAGGGAAAAAATGAATCTAGTTTCCCTGCAGACTCTCTACAGCAGCCCTCCTCCCTAGCCTAAATCAAAGACAGGAAGGAGAGATGGAGAAAATATAGACTAGGAGAGATGGAGCTTCCTTTGACAAATGTGCTCTAACTCTAGGCTTCCAGTGCAGCAGAAAAATGCTGTGTCATGAATCAAAAGCCTTGAAGACTTATTCCAGGATGCCACCAGCATTCTGGAACTTATAATTTTTAGGAATACCTTCGGTTGGAAAACTCTATTATTATTCAATCTCTTTTTATTTTACTACTTTTCTAATTCTTCATTCTCTCTTGAGGATCTGAAATATGGTTACTTTAAGAGAACATCTCTGATTTACATTAGTTCCAGGCCACTAAGTTAATTTACTGATATTATTCTTCAGATTTAGAAATAATTACAGAAAAGGCTTTTTCCCCATGGATACAGTATTCACTCAGTTTTGCATCAATTCAGAAAGCATCCTTTGTCTACTATATATAAACCACTATAGAACATAAACATTAATAAAATCCAGTCTCAATCCTTAAGTAGTTCTGACTTTGATGATGGAGTCATGGAAAAGAAAAAAAAAAAAGTAAAGAAAACCATTTTGATAGGCAGTGGGGCATTAGAAAAGTTAAATGTCCTGCTCTCAAGAAGTCAAAAGGACAATTTCAAGATACCAGTGTGATATCACTGAATATGGAACTGGGAAGAGATGTACATAAATGACTCCAGCACACCCATAAATCAGAGAAGAGATGTACATAATACTACCTGTCCACGGTGTAAGCAGTCAGAAGACAGATACCTGATTCTTTGTGGTAGGTCAGGGAAAGACTGCAGAATAGGAGTCCTGGAGCTGAGACTTTAAGGACAAGTAGGTATCAGGCAATAGGGCAAACTAGAGAAAAGTGTTTTAGGCAGAGCAAACAGTATGGAAGTGCAAAGTAAGGAAGAGTGACTTCTAGAAAAGAGGAAGGATTTTCTTAAGAGGCTCAATATAGCAGGCTTTGAGAGTCCAGAGGAAAAAACTGAGGATGTTATGTAGAGAGTCATATAACTATAAAATTCAGCCATTTGAGACTATAACAAATAGCTTGTGGACTGTAAAAAACTAGACAACTGACTCAATTTGGCCCATGGGCCCTAGTTTGGTGAAACTAGAAAAAAGGTAGAGACTGCAAGCAAATTATTCTAAGGTCTCTTTTCTACAAGAGTGGATGTGTTTTTCCCATTCTCTTAAAATATATGAGAGACAAAAGTCCGCCTAACAGATATCTGGAAATAGCATTTTGTTTAGCTTGATCCCACACTACTTGATCCAGCAGAACTAAGGAGTATTGGTGAGAAACATCAAGGGCATACACTTCTCAGTCATTTTATAACCAAAATACACATCACTGTGTATGGGGTACTGTGATACTCTTACTTAGGAAGGAAAATGGAGATCAGGAATTATTTAAATGGTGGTATACTGATGTGCTTAAACAATCACCCTTATGTAAAGTGAGGAACACAGGAAAACTCAGGTTCTTTAAAATGGTTAGTTTAGTTTCAAAACAGTTAGCGCTTGGTACAATGTGAAGCAAAGACATCCATTGGCATTAATCTTTCCTGAATAAAGTCTTATAGGATAAATATTTACTTGTTTTAGCATTTAAAAAAATATAAAAGGTACACTCTCAAAGTACCCAACTGCCTCTCCTTATAAGTAAAGAGAGGCATATGATGCCAGAAAGTAAAGTGTTCAGAATTAGATGGATACATGTCAAAAGGGACAGGAGTTAAGCCAAAAAAGTTCCTAATGGTCAAAAATAGAACAATTTGAATAAAAAAAATATTATTGGATTATAACCACAGCATAAAACAAAAATCCATAAATTTATAATAATTGGATAAATACACAAATGAAAGAGAAGAGACAGTTCTTCATTACAGAAGAATAGTTAAAATAAATGTAGAGGAGATGAGGCAGAGTAATCACTAATGGAACACCACTGTAAGCAAAATCTACCAATGGATGCTAAAATTAGTGGGTAAAATTCTCAAAGTATCTCCTCCAAGATCTCCTACAAAGACCAAACCTGCAGACACCTACTTAATCAAGTGATCATGGTTGTATCACCAGTAGTAAAACATGTCAGAATCTTAGAAGATTACATCACTTCTTTGCTATACTTGCGCACAACCTCAATCTAATCATGAGAAAAAATATCAAACAGAAGCAATCTGAGCGACATTCTATCTGACCAGTATTCTTCACATTTACCAGGTCATAAGAGACAAGGAAAGACTGATGAACTAACAGACTCAGGAAACATGACAACTACATGCAATGTGCTATTTTTGGACTGGATTCCAGAAGAGAAGGATATTAGTTGTTTTTTTTTTTTCTAATTGGTCTATAATGCCTACAGTTGAATTTATGTACATTATTAGTATTGACTTCTAGGTAAGACATTACCACTAGGGGAATCTGGGTGAAAGGTATACTAACCTCTCTATACTATCTTTGAAACTTTTCTGAAGTCTAACATAATTTCAAAATAAAAAAGTTAAAAGAGAGAGAGAGAGATGGTGAATTAACATTTTTCATTCCTGATATACTTCCTGCTAACTTCTATTTGGGTTTTTCCCATTGATGTTCAGAAAGATCACAGCTTAATTATACAGGAGGATACATTGGAATTGAAATTTGTGATCATTAAAAACCCATTATTTAACCTGTTTTAGGCAGAGATTAGAGCATCTCATGTGCATAGTGTATTTCTAGGTCAGAGCTAATTTTATAAGATCCCAGGAATTCTCCAATAGAGAGAAATGATTATCCTCATTTAACATTCAGTGATATTGAGCCATTAAAATGGAAGCCCCTTGAGGAAAGAAATTTTTGTTTTCTTTGTATGCTGCCATATCTTTGACCTCTAATATATTTCATGGCATTGTTATAAAATCAATAAATATTTTGAAATAAACAAATGAAACTTAAAGAGATTAAGCAACTTCTTCACATAGCTGGAGAATGGAAAGCCATATTTTTACCCCAGAAATGTCTGATTCTGAGAATACACTCTTACCCACTCTACTAGACAACATAGGTCTTAAGATCTTAGAAGTCAGAATGGTTGCAATCCAGTTCTGTGTTCACTATTCACTTATATCAATCAATCCATAAAAAAATATAAGAATCAGGAAATCCAAGGAGTCTGTTAGTCTGACTCAGCATCACTTGTTTTTTACTCATTTGCTCAAGCAATTAAAAAGTGGAGATATCTAGAAAGAACCCAGCAATTTCTCCACAAACCAGCACTGTGTAGCAGGGTGCTACAAGAATACATTCTAAGAAATGGCAAACAGTGCAGTACCCAAAGCAGCATGGCTTCTACTTTAAACAGTAGTGGGACATTGCTGATGGTTTTGGCTAAATTTGATTCACCTTCCCTGGAGCAGTTCTAGGGAATTTTCTCCAAGTATTTGGCTGAGTTTATTTGAATTTGTCTCAAAGGTTGAACTTGAATAATATTTTCATTTCTTCACCACAGAACGTGACAATTAATTTAAATCACATCTCATATTTTAGCATTGAAGCACCTTTGGGACTAGACTTTTTATTTCTGTGTTACCTTGGCAAAACTTCTGCTGCAAATTGAGGGCTTAGGTAATGCAGTGGAAAGAGCTCCGGACTAAAACTCAGAATAAAGAGTTCTACGGCTCGTTCCATTGCTAACTAGCTATGGTACCTCCAGCAAGTGATTCAAACATATCTGAAACTCAGTTTCTGTACCTCTAAAATGGGAACAAGAATTTCTTGGGTTTTTTACACAAGATTGTTTTAAAAAAATGATATATATTTGGATATGTAAACCACTATGGCCGTTTTTTAAGTGAGAATTCAGAAAAATAGCATATTTGTAAAAGGAAGTAAATGCAAATTCTTTTCTAAAGTATCTTCTCTAGTTTTAACTTGTGAATGATTTGCTTGCTATAGTTTTTCTTTTTTTCCCATTGAACTACTAAAAGTTTTCTATAATTTTTGGAAAATTTATATAATCCCTTAGCCCATGAATTGTTCCTAAATTATTACTACTTAGGAACAGCAGGACAATGTCTCTAATTAGAACCTTTTTTTTATTAAAGGATGTAGTCTTTTAAGATTGCATAAAAGGTTATATCTTTCTTAAAAAGGCATCTGATTAAAGATTAATCTCTAGATAATGATTAGGCTATTTTAAGCATCTTCCAAATTAACTGAAGAGTTAACAATGCAAACTGATTACCAGTATGCATTAACTACTACCAAAGAGAGAGAGACGAAAAATAAAAACAAAAGCAAAATTCTTATTATTCAAATTAGTCATTCATCTGAGTTGATTAGTTAATTCAACTTTTTAAACATATTCCATTGGTGAGTATCATGAAGATAAGTGTAAATCAGATGTCTCAGGTTCAAATTCCACCACAGCTTTTGCAGTATGAACAATAAAGCAAATGTAAATAAAGTAAACTGGGTCAAGGAGACTGGGAATCCTTGCTGCCTCTGAGGAATGCACTCAAACTGAGCCTTTGATCCTTCAAAACAAGTTGAGCACAGCCTGTCAGTGAAGTCTTAAATCAGTTAACAACTAATTTGGAACTTTATAATACTGTATGTGCCAAAAAAAGGGTCCATGGTGTTACTAGTTTGGGACCTGTGTTTTTTTTTTTTTTTTTGGTTACTACTCATCCATTGCCTCAGATTATGAATCCATTATAGAGAGAGAGTCATTTTAGACTTTACAGCTATTTACGGTTATTAGAAAGTCATTTCAGGAACTTTAAAAAGCCATAATATTGGAATCCAACATCACTAGTATGAGAAAAGGATTCTCTGCTTCACAAAAAGACTCACCTTTGGAAAATAAATACACAGACGGCTGTTCTGCCACATTTAAAATAAACTAAACCTATGAACTGCAACAATAACATATAAACATTTCAGCTTGCACACCCTGCATACCTCTATTTCACCATACTTACAGACTCTTAGATTTTAATCATACAACACCGAAACAACAGATTAAAGATAAGTGAATAAACCTCACACTGGTAAATCGATACGATGTTCCTCTACCTATTACCAAAGTTCCTCAACTCTCATTTACTCAAATAACTAGTTTTGACTGAAAATAAAAACTGAACAGCTGTGTCTTCTGACTTAGGAGTGTCTGGCACACCTTGGCAGTATCTGTCCATCCACTAGATAGAAATTTAATGGCATTTTCCAAGTCAAGTGACTGCCACTTCCCAATTCTCATTTCCCAACTCGTTACTGCAAAAGTTACCAAGACTTCCAGTGCTGAAGGTATGGTGCCTCTTCCAAACTTTTCCTTTTTAATCTTTACCCATCCCTACCTTCCCACCATTCCAAGGACTCCACTATTACAATTTTTCTCTCACCAGCTTCCCTTCCACCAACCAACCTCCCCTACCTCCCTCCCCCCCACTCCCATCAAATACTTTCATTATCCAAGCTTTCTGAGAAATGGAAAGTGAAAAGTAGTTCCTCCTTTCAAAACCAGTTGGAAATTCATGCCTTAATATTTGTCTGGAGCTTTGCTTTTATTTTCCAAATGATCTGGGTTTGGCAAAACCCTTTCAGTTAAGTAATAGACAGCAGCACAGCATTCCAAAAGACAGATGGAAAACTCAGGCAATCTAGGCTTTCATGAAGACTAAACACTGGACCCTTACTGTCCAGCCCCCAAAACCCTCCCCCAGATGGAGAACTGCAACACTTTTTAAATAACTGGCAGCGTAGAATACACATTGCTGTCACTTAAGTTGGTATTTTATTTTATCCTCTCTCCCTTTACATATGGGCTTCTCTTGTGGCTCAGATGGTAAAGAATGTGCCTGTAATGCAAGAGACCAGGATGCTATTCCTGGGAAGATCCTCTGGAGAAGGGAATGGCTACCCATTCTGGTATTTTTGCCTGGAGAATTCATGGACAGAGGAGCCTGGCAGGCTATAGTCCATGGGATCATAAGGAGTCAGAGAGTCGGACAGGACTGAGAGACTAACCCTTTCTCACCCTTTATATATAGATGACGAGCAGGAATCTACAGTCATATCTCGGCTCTTAGAGTAGGACTCGAACTCAGAGTAAAAACCTCAAACATTTTCTTTAACCTTGTGGGTAGATGTCATTATTATCCTCATTTTACAGAGAAAACAACTGAGCCACAGCGTGGCTAACTAACTTGAAGACGATCCCATGATTTAAATTTTGAGTCCCTGCCCTTAATTAACCCCTGTACTAAATGCCTTTCCACTGCTCATTCTTTTTTCAAAGTTCCCAGTTCTGAGAATGTGTTTCCACTTTGAATTTGAAACAAGCCATGAGTATTGGTCTGAGACTGGATTCCTTGATTGTTTTGCAGTATATACATATTTCTCCAGTTCTGTTCTTAACATGGAGAGTCAGATTTTTATTTTCAATACAGTGACCATCTAAGTCATTAATTCTTTCACAGGCAAGTACTTAAGAGGTAAGCTCTTATTAAAAGATCCTTTGTTTTTAAATATTGGAAGTGAAAATTCAGACAGAAGTTACCAGAACTCTTCATGAATAAAAGCAAAAAAGTAGACTTCAAGGGAAAAGAGGAGCCTCAGTTAACAAACCCCCCAGGTCACTTTATTGTGCTCTTTAAATTTACTGTGTCAACCTCAGTCATTCTCTCCAGCCTGAGGCCAGGGCAGCTCCTGGGTTTGCTGGGGCCTGTCTCATTATTCCTGGGGGCTCTCTGTCTCTGCTATGGTGGGGCTCTCAATCTAACAGGTATCATGCACCCTCAGTGGGGGTGGGTTTCACGGCCCTGAATTATCAGAGGAAGTCTTCTAGGGTGCTTCCTATCCCCTGGAAGCCTGGTTTCCTGCTCTATTTCCAGTAACATTCAGGATATGGAACCTGATCAACATTCAAGCCTATTAGGGCTTCCCAACCAGTCACCACAACTAATGATAACATTAAATTTTAGGAGGAGGCTGCATCTCTTGCTCTTCTTGATTGAGACTTCATCACCTCACACCTTTTTCATATTGCTCAACAAAAAGCAGGTCCCTGCAAAACATTCAAAGATGTACCTCTGAAATCTTAAAAAAAGGCCTGAACATTTCTCTGTCCCTTGCAGGCCACTTCTTTCATCCTTGGAGTGACCAGGAAATTCACAATTCAGGAAAAAAAAATAAAGCAAAAAAGAAGAATTTCTGGAAAATAAGGTCCATCTTGATGTGGAAAACATAAATTATGTACTATCAAAAACAACTATTAAAAGTTTCGTGAATAAAGAAGAGCAGGTACAAGTATCTACAGATGATG
This sequence comes from Capricornis sumatraensis, assembly GCF_032405125.1. Classification (NCBI taxonomy): domain Eukaryota; kingdom Metazoa; phylum Chordata; class Mammalia; order Artiodactyla; family Bovidae; genus Capricornis; species Capricornis sumatraensis. The sequence goes on along the minus strand of NC_091073.1, from coordinate 33,022,778 downwards.
ATCTTACAGCATTCACAGCAGACTGCTCATGAAACTAACCAAAGATGGACACCTTGCCTGTCCTCACCGAGAGGCTCTTCCCCACGTCCTTAGCCATAAAGAAGGGTATACTGTGGTCTCAGATACACATGTTCTACGTTTCACTACACGGCTTTCCGGTGAATAGCTCCAACAAGTCCAGTTTATAACACTGTCCTGAATAGTACAGAGCATTACCCACCATCTCTAGCCCACACATCTCCCTCTGCAGAAAACCAGGAAGAAATGACTGCATTGAGCTGCTCTCTTCTAGTAGGGGGTGCAACTTCCCCGAGATTCCTACCCTATCAGCGCCAAACTAAAGGTACTCAGGCAAACAGCCCTGCAAGCATTTGCCCTTGGCCTCCTCTGAATTGACATGGCTCCTGGGCCAAGATGAGATCAAAGATACAGGTTCAGGCATGGAATCTGTGGTGGCCTCTCCCACCTCCAAATGTGCTCGTTTATTCTTCTCTTTGCAAACATTGAACTATCTTCTTTCAAAGCCCATTCCTATTCTTTTTCAGGAGCTGCTCTGCTCACCCCCACCTTTCTGCCTATGCCAGCAAAACGCATCAAGGACCCCTGATAACCTGACTGGGTTCTCAGGACCCTGAGCTCTTCGTATTTACCTTCATAGCTGTGACCTTTGTCTCTCTCACCAGAATCTTACTTCCAGCAGCAATAGTCAACGTCCAAAGACTTTTCCAGATATATTATCTACGTACAACTGAGAGACAACAGAATGACACAGTTTCATACTCTTACAATTCCTTCTCATCTCTCCTTTCCTCAGTGGCATATCATTATATTCTGGGCCTGCTGTAATGGAAAAAAAATCTACTCTACCAGGTAGATGGCCCTCACCTTTTTCTGCTTTGTGCCTGGGGTCATTACTGGGACCTATAAATGGAGGCAGAGAGGGTGTGGTAGACATAAGATGCAAACTTCTAGTGTAAATAATTATACAGTATTTTGAAAAAGAAAGGTTTCTGTCACATTTGTTTAGTTACGAATTCTAATTATATAATAAAACCTTGTCTAATAAATTCCTTTTAGGAATATTTGGCTTTTACATATTACTATTATGAAAATGACTCTTCTAACACATTTAAGAGATTATAGTCACTTCTTCCTCTTAAGTCACATAAATACTCTCTGTAAGTGTCTTTACCTGATGAGTTAGTTGGTTTAGAAATTCTTTCCTTATAAAACACCCTTGTCGAAAGTATCAAAAACTTTCAGTCTATAGGATTCAACTGTACTCCTAAATCTTATTTCATCTCTGAGTACTGTGTCTTATACAACTAAACAGTTTGATGACCTCCTTGATATCAGCCTGTGACATTTTCAGAAACAAAGTCTTATTCCATTTTTACTACTTTAAGGAGATACAATCCAATTGTTCTTTGTGTCCTGCTTATGATGCACAGAGAAATCTTAAAAAGTTCTATCAAGAGAACGTTTACTATTTCCAATTCAAATGGAAATAGCTTTCACTTTTGATCTTGTAGAAAAACCTAGGCAAGTGATGAAGTACAATACTTTCTTTGTGTTGGACGAAGCTGCCTGACTGTTACAGAATATGTTTGAGTGTTTGAGCTAAGAGGCCAGAAGAGGCTTTCCAGCCACATGTTTAAAAGAACAGGCAGCAAAAAATGGCTTAAGTCAATTATAACCCTTCTTTCAGAACCATCTTGTGGGACGAATACTACTATTATCCAGATACTTCTATCTAACAGTCAGCCAACTCTCCTCTTAACTGGCTGTGTTTTTGAAATCTACTTACTCTTGAGACTGACCATAAAATCAACACACTGACAAAGCAACAGTTTTAAATTCCAAACATGCGCAAAACCCGGAACCATAATTACCTCCACGCTAAGCCCAGTGGGAAAGTGAAGCATGTGGCCTACTATGTTTTATTCAGTACAGGGGACCCTGTCAGTACTTCACAGATGCCAAATAAATCCTCAAAATAATAATCCTCAGATTGGAAGGCCTGTGTCCACCTGGGCAGAAATCAAGACAAGGAGAAATCTGTTCCTGAATGGAGTGCGCATCCTAGATCTGTTGTCCACTTTGTGATAAGTGTTTCCATTTCTGCCAGGGGCCACTCAGAGAGGAATATAAAACCACTACCCTGTGTGAGTATGGTGCTCCAAAGAGTTGCTGGGTCATGCAAGTTGCAGGCATGGGGAGTTGCCTCTGAGTACAAACTGAGATAGGGCTGACATAAGCCACAACTGGTTAGGTGATTGAAACCTTGCAGATTCAAAGTCCAAAACTAAGGAGGCTAATGAACAAACACCAGTCCCTAATTGCCCACAACAATCTCAGAAAGAAGAAATGCTTGAAACTCTGGGTAAAATAGAGAAATTGATTTTTAAATATGTGATCATACTAGAGCCATTATTTTGAAAGTTCTGAAAACAAGTTATGAGTTGTTGAGAGTAAAAATACTGCTGACTTTATACAGCAGTAATCTGGCTCTCTTTATATGGGTGGACGTCAAGAAACATAACAGGCCAGTGAGTTTACACCGAATAGTAACAGTTAAGTAACTACTCACACAAATGTATGTTATAATTTTTAAAAGTATTTCAACAAATAAATATCAGTTTCCTACCACACACTAAGCACTATGCTAAAGGAAAAATGTGAACTTTATCTTCATGAGCTTCAAGTGTCAAGAGGAAAACACACATTATCAAACAAGACGGTAGGTTTTTATTCAGTAGGATTAATTTAACAAATGACTCCTCCAGGTCCGATAAAGACAACGTGTTGAAAAGTTGTATTCTGGGCCCGATGCACTTTCCTTGGCGTACCTTAAAGGAAATGGGAACAAGCGTCTCTGGTACCCGGTTGCCTCTGCCATGAGAAAGCCCTGTTTAAGCACGTGGTGACTTGGGTCATGGAAGCAGTGGCCAAGTTTCCTTATCAACCTCTTAAATGAAAAGACAGCACCTAGTGGAACTCTGCTGATAGACATTCCCAAGGTGAGAAACACATGGCAAGTCCTCTGTGGTTCTGGTGGCCCAACTACACATATGTGGCTCCCAGGGCAGGCTTTGATTGCAAAATAAGAGGCTGAATCTTGGTTTTAGGAACTCTACCTGTACCACAGGATCAAAGGCTCAGAAAGCAGCTCTCAACTGTTTCCTAGCAGCCTGCCCAGATAATATGTTAAGGAGCTGAGCATTGAGCTTCCAATTAGGAAACTACTTCCAGAAGTACGGTTTCAAATGGAGTAACTGTGATAGGTGCAGTTATTAGTGATCTCAGTTGAGAGACTGAAAGTTTGACTACCTCTGAGTTACAGGCTACTAAAAAATGATGATATTCAAATTTTCTTGATCATGCTGAACGTAAAAAGGAAAAGATGTATTCTTTATCACTACAGTGCAATGGACACAATTTTTTTTTTAACAAGCTATCCATTTTAAAATGATGGAACAATGAAAAACAATTAAAAAGTAGTGGCTCTTATTTTAAACTGAATACTGAAATTTCAATCTATTATCTTTATAACTACAATTGCCATAAATAAATGCAGCCTTTTGGTGTGTCAATGAATATTCATGTTTGTATGTGTGTGCCAAGATGTATGCATATGTGTGTGCATCAGTAGATTGAAAGTTATTATATAGTGAGAAAAATTCTAGGGTAACTGCTCCCAACATTAGACAACTGGAATAAGAATGTGCTACATAATAAAAAGTGTTGCCATTTTCTACAATCACTCACAGAGGCTTTTGATTCACTGCAGTTTCTGTATTACTGAGAAAAATGGCAGTTAATTACCTCTAACACCTATGCAGGAACAGCTGGGGGAAAGAAAAGGACCATGAAATTAGCACTCTGTGACTGAGTTAAATATACCATTTAGCTCAACAGAATCAACTATCATAAGTCAAACTTGGGTTATAAAGAATTAATTTCTTTTTTATGCCAAAACGCCTTTGTTTTGATCCATAAATCCCTTAATGCACCCTGACTTTTATTGATTCTGTTCCTAAAAAGGGTCCACTGCCAAAAGCTGAACTGCAAGTAGGTCTTTCCAACAGAGTTTTATGAATAAACCAGAACACACAATAACCACTTATTTCTATGATTGTAGAAATGGTTTTACATTGTATTCTAGTAACATGATGGAAGAGTGTGCTTATTTTTTAACCCCCTCTCATGGGGGAACATTTAGTTTTTGAGAAGTTAAAAATATATTTCAAAATAGTAGTGCACAGAAAAAATCTTAAATCTTTAAATCTTCGGTTTAAAATAATTGTATTGTGTGTTAAATCTTAAACAACTGTGAAGTACCAAAACAGAACGCAGGTTATAAATTACTTAATACAGCTTCCGGCATTTATAGGAAATGCTGCTATAGAATCAGCAACTTTATTGCCAAGCTATGTAGTCATGTGTTTCTCCATTTGCTCATTTCACAGATATTTATGGATCATATACCATGTACATGACAACATGATAGGTGCTGGGGATGCAGAGCCGTGATAAAGACTGACATGAATGATGTGCCTGCATAAATTTTAAATTTCCTTCCAGAGACTGTTTCCAGTCACTGTCATCATCTGAGTTTTCCAGTAAACTGGTTAAAATTGGAGAATAAGGCATGCACGTGTATGTGTACTAAGTCACTTCAGTCGTGTCCGACTCTGTGTGACCCTATGGACTGTAGCCTGCCAGGCTCCTCTGTCCATGGGATTCTCCAGGCAAGAATACTGGAATGGGTTGTCATGCCCTGATCCAGGGGTTATTCTCAACCCAGGGAACGAACCCCTTTCTCTCATGTCTCCTGCATTGGCAGGCAGGTTCTTTACCACTAGCGCCATCTGGAAGCCAGGCACATTCATCCCTAAATGCAGGAAGGCACAGCAAACATCTAGAATTATTTCTGCTATCTTCTATGTGTAACAAAATGACAGATTGTGCTTCTCTGGTAGCTCAGATGGTAAAAAAAAAAAAAAAAAAAAAAAAAAATTTGCCTGCAGTGCAGGAGACCAGTATTCAATTTGTGGGTTGGGAAGATCCCCTGGAAAAGGAAATGGCAATCCACTCCAGTATTCTTGCCTGGAAAATCCTATGGACAGAGGAGCCTGGCAGGCTATAGTCCACAGGGTCAGAAGAGCAGGACACAGCTTAGTGATGAAACTACCATAAGAAGCTTAAACTGAGTACATTTTATTAAAGAATCACTGAAATAACATACTATTTGAAAGCATTCTAATCAAGCCATTCCTGTGTGTGTGTATGGAAAACTTTAGTAAACCTACCAAGTTCTGCAACCATCATCCCAATTCTGATTAGAATAGCCCCATTGCCCCATTCAGATGCCTGTGCAATTTACAGTTAACTCCTGTCCCTACTCACAGCCCCAGGCAACTACTAACCCACTTTCTGTCTTTCTGACTTTTCTAGACATTTCGTATAAATGGAATAGTACAATATGTGGTCTTTTTGTGTCTGGTCAACCCAGTCTTTTAAAACATAGCTATTTTAAGTACTTACTAAATTAGATTATTTAACAATTCACTTATGTGGCTTATAACTCTGGGAACTCTCATTAGGCATAATTGGAAGGCTTAAGACTTCAAGTTTACATGTTAAGTAACAAAATGGTCTAAGAAGATCTTTTGTTTGGATGACCAATTCATAGAAACTAGAGATAAACACAGGTGTTGCTCTGTATATTTATTTATAAAGTGATTTAGTGTCTCAGCAATTTGCTTAGTGATGACCAGGGAATTATATATTTTACAACCAAATCCATTGTTGAATGTAGTCCCAGAATCTCATTAGATGACATGTTTGAGTATAATTTGAGAAGGAAAATCTGAAAATTTTGATTTATCTTTCATGAAATTTAGTACATATTTTACATATCATTAACATGTTCATGGATATATTTCATTCCAATTCAATATAGCTTTATTGAGCACCTATCACATGTTAAGCACAATATTTTGGGCTAGAGATACAGATGAATAAGATGGTCAGAGAAAAAATAAAAGTGAATAGGTAAAAAGATGCAATTGCATATGGTTTTTAATTAGCTCCTTTATTTTGCTTTTTTTTTTTTTTTTTGAGTACACACTAATGAAAGCAAGTAGAAGCAAAGACTTTTCTCCCTAGGCTTTTTCTTGCACAAAAGCAATCGAAGCAGGAGGATTTTTATCGGTAAAGTGCTGATATTAGGGATATTTTTAATCCTCCAGTCTAAATAGAGAAGTTAGTAACCACAAATCCAAGGTGACAGCGGCCTGATTAATAAAGGTATAGGTTTTAAAGAGATCCAGCAAAGTGTAGTAAAGACAGCCTGAAGAGTAGCAAGTGAGACCCACAAAAGTGGATGATTTTTAACCAGGTAAAAGCACCTGGAGTAACGGACAATTTGGCCCTGGACTACAGAATGAAGCAGGCAAAGGCAAATAGAGTTTTGCCAAGAGAACGCTTCGGTCATAGCAAACACCCTCTTCCAACAACACAAGAGAAGACTCTACACATGGACATCACCAGATGGTCAAAACCAAAATCAGACTGATTATATTCTTTGCAACCAAAGATGGAGAAGTTCTATACAGTCAACAAAAACAAGACTGGGAGCTGACCGTGGCTCAGATCATGAATTCCTTATTGCCAAATTCAGACTTAAAATGAAGAAAGTGGGGAAAACCCGTAGACCATTCACGTATGACCTAAATCAAATCCATTACAATTATACAGTAGAAGGGACAAATAGATTCAAGGGATTAGATCTGAAAGACAGAGTGCCTGAAGAACTATGGACAGAGGTTCGTGACTTTGTTCAGGAGGCAGGGATCAAGATCATCCCCAAGAAAAAGAAGTGCAAAAAAGCAAAATGGCTGTCTGGGGAGGCCTTACAAATAGCTGTGAAAAGAAGAGAGGCAAAAAGCAAAGGAGAAAAGGAAAGATATACCCATTTGAATGCAGAGTTCCAAAGAATAGCAAGAAGAGATAAAAAAGCCTTCCTCAGTGATCAGAGCAAAGAAACAGAGGAAAACAATAGAATGGGAAAGACTAGAGATCTCTTCAAGAAAATTAGAGATACCAAGGGAACACTTCATGCAAAGATGGGCACAATAAAGGACAGAAATAGTATGGACCTAACAGAAGCAGAAGATATTAAGAGGTGGCAAGAACACACAGAAGAAATATACAAACAAGATCTTCATGACTCAGATAATCACGATAGTAGGATCACTCATCCAGAGCCAGACATCCTGGAATGTGAAGTCAAGTAGGTTTAGAAAGCATCACTATGAACAAAGCTAGTGGAGGTGATGAATTCCAGTTGAGCTATTTCAAATCCTAAAAGATGATGCTGTGAAAGTGCTTCACTCAATATGCCAGCAAATTTGGAACACTCAGCAGTGGCCACAGGACTGGAAAAGGTCAGTTTTCATTCCAATCCCAAAGAAAGGGAATGCCAAAGAATGCTCAAACTACCGCACAATTGCACTCATCTCACACACTAGAAATGTAATGCTCAAAATTCTCCAAGCCAGGCTTCAACAGTATGTGAACCATGAACTTTCAGATGTCCAAGCTGGATTTAAAAAAGGCAGACAAACCAGAGTTCAAATTGCTAACATCTGCTGGATCACCAAAAAAGCAAGAGAGTTCCAGAAAAACATCTACTTCTGCTTTATTGTCTATGCCAAAGCCTTTGACTGTTGTCACAGCAAACTGTGGAAAATTCTGAAAGAGATGGGAATACCAGACCACCTGACCTGCCTCTTGAGAAACCTATATGCAGGTCAGGAAGCAACAGCTAGAACTGGACATGGAACAACAGACTGGTTCCAAATCAGGAAAGGAGTATATCAAAGCTGTATATTGTCACCCTCCTTATTTAACTTATTTGCAGAGTACATCATGAGAAAACCTGGGCTGGATGAAGCACAAGCTGGAATCAAGATTGCTGGAAGGAATATCAATAACCTCAGATATGCAGATGACACCACCCTATGGCAGAAAGCAAAGAAGAACTAAAGAGCTGCTTGATGAAAGTGAAAGAGGAGAGTGAAAAAGTAGGCTTAAAACTCAAGATTCAGGAAACTAAGATCATAGCATCTGGTCCCATCACTTCATGGCAAATACATGGGGAAACAGGGGAAACAGTGACAGAATTATTTTTTGTAGGGGGGGGGGGGCTCCAAAATCACTGCAGATGGTGACTGCAGCCATGAAATTAAAAGATGCTTACTCCTTGGAAGAAAATGTATGACCAATCTAGACAGCATATTCAAAAGCAGAGACATTACTTTGCCAACAAATGTCCATCTCTAGTCAAAGCTATGGTTTTTCCAGTAGTCATGTATGGATGTGAGAGTTGGACTATAAAGAAAGCTGAGCACCAAAGAATTGATGCTTTTGAACTGTGGCATTGGAGAAGACTCTTGAGAGTCCCTTGGACTGCAAGGAGATCCAACCAGTCCATCCTAAAGGAGATCAGTCGTGAATATTCATTGGAAGGACTGATGCTGAAGGTGAAACTCCTATCCTTCGGCCAACTGATGCGAAGAACTGACTCATTTGAAAAGACCCTGATGCTGGGAAAGATCGAAGGTGTGAGGAGAAGGGGATGTCAGAGGATGAGATGGTTGGATGGCATCACTGACTCAATGGACATGAGTTTGAGGAAGCTCCGGGAGATGGTGAAGGACAGGGAAGCCTGGTGTGCTGTAGTCTATGGGGTCGCAAAGCATAGGACATGACTGAGCAACTAAACTGAACTGAACTGAAAAGTACTGGACAAGCAAATCAGCATAAATAAGTAATTAAGGGCCATTAAGATAAGAATTCTAAACTTAAAAGACTATAAGAGAGAACAAAACAGACTCCAAGCTCTTCACAGTGTAAAACAAGTGCAGAGATATTTTTTTCAGTACAATTACTGCTTTTAAGTTAGTTAGGAGATACATTAAATTTGTGAGTTGCACAAATTAATGCTTCTAAACATATCCATAGCAGTGACTATAGCTAGTCAAACAAAAAGGGAATTACAAACATCATAGTATCATATAATTGTGCCCAAATAACCAGAAAAGTAGTTTATGGCAAAAACTATAGGCACGTGTAGGCAAAAACTACAGGCATGTGGAGGCAAAAACTGTACTACACTAGTCAAGAGAGACAGCTTTGTAATAGGCCAGACTGAGGCTCTGTCTTTTCCTTTAAAAACTCAAAAAGCCTTCAGGCCCAATTCAATTCTTACATAACTTCGAATTCAGAGGCATAGTCCCTTGGTTCTCCATGTGAGAGGGTGTCCTTAGCACTTGTTGCCACTGGCCATCGGTAAACCCAAGCCAGGTTAGGGCTGACCACTTGCTGTGCTTCCCCAGTTCTTATGGGTCTTCATATTTTGCCTCTAAACCCTCAGATTCAAGTAGTTCGCATCTAAGCTGAGACCCTAAATACCTGTTCTGGCTTATCTAGAAGGTTTATTCGGTTTGTATGGCCTTTATTTAGAAGGTCAGATTCACTCTGTGTCAATATAAATTTGTTCACAGAAACATATACCCTCCTGTTTGGAGGAGAGTTCTCTTTGTAGCAGACTATTTCAGGTGCTATTGTTTCATAAAGAAATGGAGTACCTTGCAACTTTGAAGAACCAGGTCAGATGAATCTTCACATTGGCCAGATCATTCATCTTGCTCTTGAATGTGGGATGGAAAAATGTAGGTCAAGCCTCCTCACTCTAATCTAGAGAAACTGTAAGAAAAAATATTAGAGAGCCCACAAGGAGAAGAATAAAAATGTGATTCAATCATATATTCAATTGTTCATTTATGTAGTGATGCATGGACACACGCAACAAATATTCAACTGAATGTGGATTCCATAAATAAAGTCAAATTAAATCCTTTATCCCCCAGGAATGGCTGAATCCTCTAAGTTGTTCCTCCAAATAGTGACATGATGCAGCTGAGGATGTACAGAGCACATCCCAGGCTTCTCCTGGAACTGCACGTATCTGGTAACCCTAAATGTAGAAATAACACTACATCAAAACTTGTCAAGAAACAAAAGCTCATCTGGATAACAGAGACATTGAAAGTTCCATTTCTCAAGTCTAACCTTAAAGGGTAAGTGCTAATTTGGAAGATTTGTGATATCACCCTGGGGGGAGGGGAACCCTCATCAGTAGTTCTTCACAGCTTGCCGTTAGGCTGACGTGTGTGCTTTGTCTCTCAGTTGTGCCTGACTCTTTGCAACCCCATGGACTATGGCCTACCAGGCTCCTCTGTCCTTGGCATTTTTCAGGCAAGAATACTGGAGCGGGTTGCCATTTCCTTCTCCATTAGGCTGACTGACCCATCATTTTAAAGACGCTTTCCATAAGCTTAATCCATATATAACATGTTTCATGGAAAAGTAATTTTTGCAAAATATTTTCTAGCCTCCATCCCAAAGATGCGGAAATAGACAGTTAAGTCAGTCTGTAAAATCTGCCTCAGTCATTCACAACTCATGACATAAGTCATTCATGACATATTAGCCGATGCTGAAGTACAGGTAGGCTTTGCCTCATTTTTCTTTAATATTTTCTAATTCTTTAACAATAATTCAGAAATAAATACATACTTATGGAATGTTGGAAAGTTGGGCAGAGGTCATTTCCCAAAGAGTTATTTGTGTGGCGTCTTTGTTTACTAATCTATAAACAGTGGATTAAAAATCACTATGGTTTTTAATATTCAGTTCAGTTCAGTTGCTCAGTCATGTCCAACTCATTGTGACCCCATGGACTGCAGCATGCCAGGCTTATAAAGATGATATTAACATAGCCATATTACTAAAAAGTTTGAAAAGCAGGAAAGGAAAAATATTCTTAAAACATTGCCCCCAAATTGTAGCTACCATTGTTCTGGAGTATTATTCTCCATCTATTTATTTGCATATTTCTAAGTATCTGTAGTGTGCACAAAATTTTTATCCTGTTTTTTTTTTTGTTCCCTAATGTTAATGTTAGTTCATAAGCTTTTCTCCATATTGGTATATGATATTTATAATTTTAATTGTTGATTAATATGCAGCTAGCTGATGTGTTATAAGTTAACCATTTGATTTTCAGACACTTTCGTGTTATCAAATTTTGGCAATTATAAATAACGCTTTTCTAACTATCTCAGTTATTTCTCTTTGACAGATAACCACAGATAGGATTGCCAAATAATAGAAATGGTTGTATACATTATGAAATTGGCTTCTGAAAAATTATGTCCCTTTTTAACACCATGAACAGTAAGTGAAAGTATGAACTTTACTGATGTTGGTTATCACTTATATATTTTTGAAATAAACAGGTATAAAATGGTTGTTCAATGATATCATTATTCATATTTCTCTAATAACTAGATGATATTTTTCCTAATTTTTTCTTTATTATTTTTCCCATTTTATGAACAGGCTAAAACTTTTCCTTGTTTGTCAACATGATGCAATATAATTGACTATTTTTTAAATTTCAGCTAAGTTATTTGATGGTTGTATGTTGTGTGACAATAATTAAGACTTTCTGAATTAGACTTCAAAATAAGCAACCAAGTTATTAGTCTTTGGCTTAAAGGAACTGTAGCCAACATACAGTCCTGTAAATTCAGAGAGGCCTCTTTTCCAAACCTGAAATGCTAAACACATCTAAAAAAGTATCCAGTCTAAATGAGCAGTTGGTAAAGCAATCAGCCTTTCACACTGGAACAAGCAACAAACATGTGCAACAACCCTAGCATTTCTCCTCTGATTTATAGCCGTCTTGGAAAGGAGCTTAACAAGATGGCATAGAGCTTCAAGGGCAGTTGCAGTCAATTTATTGTCTGAGTTGTTAAAGATGTTAATTAGATTAGGAATTTGCTGAGGCCCTTTTATTCTGTGCAGAAAGAAGAGTGTTTCTCATGTTTCTCTTTGAAACTTAGTTTTGTGGCATAAAAACACAGGAAAGAAGAAATCCTACACTCAAGGAAATTGTAGGGTCCCATTGAATTCCATAATATTGTAAAAATTCCAATAATAACAGTTACAAAAGAGCCAAGAAAGTACCAGACCTGTTTTTTAAAATAATATACTCCAATGATGCGTGCATTGTTTGATGTATAGAAGACAAGAAGTGAACAGATCAAGGATGGTATATCTAGGAAGTCTAGGCTCCAGGAATAAAAATCATATTGCATAGCAAATCCAAGTATGCAGTGAGACAAAGAAAAGAATTTCTGGAAAAACAGCATGCAGGGCTTTTTATTCCAGAGCAATAAACATCACTCTGTACGTCATTTTAATGCCCTAGACAAATGTTTTAATACTGAGCTCTTGCAAAGGCCGTGAAGAGGTTATTAGATACTTTGCTTTTGACACAATTCTGCAACAGTCCATTCCAGAAATATGTTTTGTCTTAAATTAAACAAAAGAAAACATGAAACAGTCCAATAAATTACTTTCTCACCTCAAAAAAATGACATATGTAGAAAACTCTCTCAGAAATGTAACTAGGAAGGTTAAAAATGAAGAATGCTAGGTTTAGGTAATAAGTGAAATATCAGGATAATCATTTAGCAGAGCTCAGTAAAGATTAATTTATAAAAGTTGTCACAATCCTTAGTTCAAGGCAATTTTCATAAAATTATTTTAGGTAAAGTGTGAAACAAATATACATATATAAATTTCACAATAGCACTTAACGAACAAACACATACGGTTATAACAAAGTTAAATATTTTAAGCATGTAAAATCTAGGCAAGCTCATTCTTAGGAAAAGAGCTTGTTGCAAGCCCCAAGGAACCTAACAAGGTTGGCTATTTACTCAAAAGTGACAATGCTTTGAACAAAATATTTTAATTCTAACTATAACTGTATTTTTGAGAAGAGTATTTAGATTTAGCAAACAAGCTTTTTGGCCAGTCCATGAGATACATTTTGGTTATTACCATATGTCCCAGAAATCCCACTCCTGGACACATACTCAGAGAAAATCATAATTCAAAAAAGATACACACACCCCAATGTTCATTGTAGCACTATTTACAATAGCCAGGACATGGAAGCAAGCTCAAAGTCCATCAACAGAGGCATGGATACAGATAATGTGGGACACATATAACAATGGAATATTACTCAGCTTTTGTTTCAAAAGAAACAAAATTGGGCCATGTGTATAAATGTGGATGGACCTAGAGACTGTCATACAGAGTGAAGTAGGTCAGAAAAACAAACATTGTATTTTAATGCATGTGGAATCTACAAAACGGTAGAGACGAACTTATTTGCAAAGCAGAGATAGAGACACAGACATAGAGAACAAATGTATGGACACCGAGGCAGGGGAAGTAGGGGAAGAGGGAGAGGATAAACTGGGAGATTGGGATTGACATATATACACTGCTGCTGCTGCTGCTCAGTCGCTTCAGTCGTGTCCGACTCTGTGCGACCCCATAGACGGCAGCCCACCAGGCTCCCCCGTCCCTGGGATTCTCCAGGCAGGAACACTGGAGTGGGTTGCCATTTCCTTCTCTGATGCAGGAAAGTGAAAAGTGAAAGTGAAATTGCTCAGTCATGTCCGACTCTTAGGGACCCCATGGACTGCAGCCTACCAGGCTCCTCCATCCATGGGATTTCCCAGGCAAGAGTACTGGAGTGGGGTGCCATTGCCTTCTCCGATATATACACTACTATGTATAAAACAGATAATCAATGAGAATCTACTGGATAGCACAGGGAACTCTACTCAGTGTTTTGTGGTTCCCTAAATGGGAATAAAATCCAAAGCAAAGGGCATATATGTATTAATATAGCTGCTTCACCTTGCTGTACAGAGGAAACTAACATCACATTGTAAAGCAACTATACTTCAGTTAAAAAACTTTTTTTAAGTTTAGAGTGCACCTCTTGTACTGTATATCTTGGATTTTCCATCCTCCACTCCTACTTTGGCTACTTGCCTGGCAGATCATGGAAAGCACCTAGGGTAAAGCTGAGAATCAAGTAGCTTTCAAAGTGGTCCTAAGCATAGAAGATCCTAAAGCTGATTTAAACTACGGATCTCAAGTATTTAGAATTAATTTAAATAGCTCCAAAATGGCACGTATGGAGGGGATTACTTCTTAATGAAGCTAAAATATTTTTTCCAGTAATTACATTATAGGGATGGTGTTAACGATTGAATGAACGTTGAAGTTCATGTTGACACACTAAACTCCAAGATGATTCTATTTGAATAGGCTTTTAAGGAAGCAGAATTAAATGAGATATTAGGGTGGGGCCTTTATCCTATAGCATTAGTATCTTTATAAGAAGTAACAGTGATCTGTGTGTATGCATGTGTGTACATACATACATACATATATAACGTGTACACACACACCTCCACCCCCCACCAAGGAAAAGCCAGTGAGGACACAGCAAAAAAAAAAGCCCTCTTCAAGGGAGGAAGAGAGTTCTCACCAAAACTGAATTTGCTGGCACACTGATCATGTACTTCCAGTGTCTAGAACTATGAGAAAATAAATTTCTATTGTTTAAGCTACTCAATCTGTGGCACTTTGCTATAGAAGCCCTAGTAGAGAAATACAGATGGTCTGTATGCAGGGCATTGCCACAGTGAAGTTCAGGATTTTTCTCTATTTTCTTTAAAGATTGTGACACTTGTTTGGGGGAAATTTCTAGTGAAAATAATAATTTTTATATGTCTAGTTGTTACCTGGGACATTGGTATACCTCAGAACAGCTACAATTTTTGATCTAAATTTATGGTACTAGTCCCTCTTGTCAGAGAAGGCAATGGCACCCCACTCCAGTACTCTTGCCTGGAAAATCCCATGGATGGAGGAGCCTGGTAGGCTGTGGTCCATGGGATTGCTAAGAGTCGGACACGACTGAGCGACTTCACTTTCACTTTTCACTTTCATGCATTGGAAAAGGAAATGGCAACCTACTCCAGTGTTCTTCCCTGGAGAATCCCAGGGACGAGGGAGCTTGGTGGGCTGCTGTCTCTGGGGTCGCACAGAGTTGGAGACGCCTGAAGGGACTTAGCAGCAGCAGTCCCTCTTGTCATTTTTTCTCTTTGTTTATGACATTCCTTTCTGCTTTTTTATTCCCGAGATTTTTCACCTCTAGGACTAAGTAAATCTGTAAGTTTTTCAAATTTGTCTTGAGTTAATGTGCAATAAGGCAAGATAGTGAATAAATCTTTTCATGCATTCTAGTAATTCTAAAATAATACCTGAAAGTTTATCATTGCATTATTTTATGTCATCACATTATTATCTATGACCACCATAGAATTTACTATGTGTGTGTGTGTGTGTGTGTGTGTGTGTGTGTACATACATATACATATGGTGGAGAACTTATGAAACAGATTTTGGTAATATTTCTTGCATGTGTACTAAGTCACTTCAGTCATGTCCGATTCTTTGAGACCCTACAGTCTGTAGCCCGCCAGGCTCCTCTGTCCATGGGATTCGCCAGGCAAGAATACTCGAGTGGGTTGCCATGCCCTCCTCCAGGGGATCTTCCCGACCCAGGGATCGAACCCATGTGTCTCATGTCTCCTTTATTGCCAGGTGGGTACTTTACCAGCTTCACCTGGGAAACCCTAATGTTTCTTAGTTCAGTATAAATAATATAATCTATAATTTAAGACCTATATGTATAGTTAATGTAACTGTCTTTGAATCATTTTCTAGATATAAAAAATAGATTAAATAGTAATTTTAGCCTAAATATATGCATTGTTATTTTGAAACAACTGTCTATTTAGAAAGTCATTTTCTTCTTCTTTATGCTTAAATTAGAAAAGTAGACGCTTAAGGTATTCAAAATGCAGCAGGAACAAAATCAGGTCAGAGTCTACATTTTAAAATATATTAAAAAATCAAGTAAATTTAGATACATCTGTTCTGAATATAAGTGGTGCATTTATAAGAAAACTTGTCAGCAAGAGGATGGGCTGTTAGACAAAGTGAGGTAAGTCAGAGAGAGAAAACCAAATGTCGTATACTAACACGTATACGTGGAAACTACAACACAGAGGCCAGACATGTGGACGCGGGGAGGGAGGGTGGGAGGAACTGAGGGAGTGGTACTGACAGATATACACTACCATGTGTAAGACAGATGGCTAGTAGAAAGCTGCTGTGTAACTCAGGGAACACAGTTCAGTACTTTCTGAGGACCCAGAGGAGTGGGATGGGGGAGTGGGAGAGAGACCCAAGAGGCAGGGGACATATGTATATTTAGAGCTGATGCAGGTTGTTGTACAGCAGAAATCAACACAGCATTGTAAAGCAGTAAACCAGTTATCCTCCAATTAAAAATAAATTTAAAAAAGAATATAACAACAGAGGATGAGATGGTTGAATGGCATCACCACCTCAATGGACAAGAGTTTGAGTAAACTAGGAGTTGGTGATGGACAGGGAAGCCTGGTGTGCTGCATTCTACAGGGTTGCAAAGAGTCGGATACGACTGAGCAACTGAACTGAACTGCATGGTATAATAATGTGATCCTAACCTACATGAAAAAAGAATCTAAGAATGATTGTATATATATGTATAACTGAATAACTTTGCTGTACACCTGAAACTAACACAACATTATAAATCAACTATACACCATAAAATTAAAATTTTACAAAAAGTAGATGGCTGGTAGAAAGATGTGATCATGCTTATTATTCTTTATAGATTTGTTGATGGAAGAAGAAAACTTGTATATTTGGGAAGGTCTAATTATCATTTAAAAAGACTGAGTTATAAATATATCTGTACTGCTTATTACAATTATGCACCATTGTACATTGTTTGGGTTGTAATGCCTTCAGTATTTCTCATTTACCCCAACTGGGTTTTATGTTCCCTGAGGAAACCACAAATTTATGGTTCTCAGTTTCAGCCAAATATTTCATTTTGCTCAGCTCTTCTTTTTCTTGTCTTCGTTAATTTCCTTTCTATTCTTCTCTACAACTATGTCATTATTTCTCTTATCTTCTCAAATCCACTTTTCATGTTTGCCTACCTTAACTCTCAGCAGACATCTTGTCACTTACTTCATAAAAAACCTTAAGAGGCTGTGGGACAATACTTCAATAAACTTTGTTTCTATGCTTCACTATAAAGATAAATGAAATTAAAAAGTAGTAGACAAAGAAAATTTGGAAGCATTCATAATCACACAATACTTCAGAATAAGTCTCAATAAAGAAGGCAAATTCTGGAAAGATGGCCAAAAGGAGAACAAATTACATAAACAAATATTGGGTTGGCCAACAAATTTGTTCATAAAAATCCAGGTTTCAAAATATGGATGATTTTGAAAAACAATGCAAATAGGTTAGAAACAACAGTCCACTGTATGGCGAAAGAGAGCATTCCAGATCACAAAAAGATTTAATTTGGGAGCCCTAGAAATGGCAAAACTGTTCAAGGAAAACCAGTGTACTGAGTTCAACAGCATGTGTGTGCACACACACACTGTAAAAATGTTAAATTTCAAGATTAAAAAACACTACTAGCATCCAAAATGGAGAAAAGAGTTATTCTCAAAGAAGCGAACCCAAACTAGTCTTACATTTCTGCTTTATGACAATAAAAACTCCATAAGGCAATGAAAAAATATCTTTAAAGATTTGACAGTGGAGAGGATTATAACCCAATGATTTTATTGTATTATAAAGACATCCTCAGATTTATAAGGTTTTGGGGAGATGCATTAATGTAGGCCTTTTTCTTTCCAAAGCTTTCTATGTGGTCAGATGACTCAATCAAGAACAGAATCCAAGAACTGGGGAGTGACAGTCGAATGGACTGACAGTGAAGCTTAAAATAAGCTAAATATTAGAAATAAAATGAAAGGGAGAAAATAAACACTTTCTGAATACCAACTTGTGCCAGAAACTTCTCTTTAAAAAAAAAAAAAAGCCCACAGAGATTTTATCTGGTTGCTTAAGCTAATACTATTAATATAAGCTTGACCTAGTATTTACATCCCGGAGAAGGCAATGGCACCCCACTGCAGTACTCTTGCCTGGAAAATCCCATGGACAGAGGAGCCTGGTGGGCTGCAGTCCATGGGGTCGCTAAGAGTCGGACACAACTGAGCGGCTTCACTTTCACTTTTCACTTTTGGTCATTGGAGAAGGAAATGGCAACTCACTCCAGTGTTCTTGCCTGGAGAATCCCAGGAACAGGGAAGCCTAGTGGGCTGCCATGTATGGGGTCGCAGAGTTGGAAACGACTGAAGCAATTTAACAGCAGCAGCAGCAGTATTTACATCCAGATTTTCAGTTTCCAGAAGGCACATAGGAAATGAAATAATTATTTGTGAAAGAGAATTTGATCTGATTTCTAAATAACTGTCATCATACCACCAAAATAGAATGCAGGGAGAAAACAAATACTGAAAGTAGAGAGTTAGTAGGCATATATATATAGGATTTGCCATTCTAGTTTAGATAAATGAAAAAGAAAGCAAAAAAAGAAAAAAGAAATGTAAGTCCCTAAACACTTAAATTGTTTGCTCACAAAACAGAGTTAAAATTAGTGCTTCTTTTATAACTGAGGGTTCTGTATGTTTGCATATAATGCTTGTATTATCATTGATAGAGTCAAAATTACAGTAAATTTCTGACAGTTCAATGTAAAAGAAAACAAGCAGTTCATGGCGATCTATATAGGAAACCTTTATAGCAATCGATATAGAAAAATATAGCACAAGAAAATAAAAAGGAAGACATTACACATATGGCAGTCTAAATGACATATTTGTGACTGTATTCACTGTAGACTAGTAACCTTACTTTACTTGATAACTCATTCAGAGGTGTGCACTGCTTTCTGTTCGGTTGCTTTCTCTCAGCCTTCTTTACCAACCTTTCTTTTTACACCCAACTGTTAAATGCTGGAAAACCTAAAGCATTGGCCCAAGGTCTTTTTTTTTTTTTTTTTAAATCATTTTTACCCTCTCTTCTTAAAAAAGAGAAGAGCTACCTCACTAGCTCTGTCAATGACCTCTGCTTTTATATCTCGTCACACAGACCTGCCAATTGAAATTTTCCAGGCCCCTCAAGCTCATTGTGACACAGACAACACCTTCTATTGACACTTCTTCAAATCCAGATTCTCTTCCAATGCTCCTAATCTCATAAAGTCATTACTGTACACTAGTTGTTTAAAAAATAACTTGGAAGTGATCCTGGACTTCTACTTTGTCTCCAACCCACTCCCAGTTCAGTTCAGTTCAGTCGCTCAGTCGTGTCCAGCTCTTTGCAATCCCATGAATCGCAGCACGCAAGGCCTCCCTGTCCATCACCAACTCCCGGAGTTCACTCAGACTCACGTCCATCCAGTCAGTGATGCCAACCAGCCATCTCATCCTCTGTCGATCCCTTCACCTCCTGCCCCCAATCCCTCCCAGCATCAAAGTCTTTTCCAATGAGTCAGCTCTTCACATGAGGTGGACAAAGTACTGGAGTTTCAGCTTTAGCATCATTCCTTCCAAAGAAATCCCAGGGCTGATCTCCTTCAGAATGGATTGGTTGGATCTCCTTGCACTCCAAGGGACTCTCAAGAGTCGTCTCCAACACCACAGTTCAAAAGCATCAATTCTTCAGCACTCAGCTTTCTTCACAGTCCAACTCTCACATTCATATATGACCACTGGAAAAACCATACCCTTGACTAGATGGACCTTTGTTGGCTTTTCAGTATGCTATCTAGGTTGGTCATAACTTTTCTTCCAAGGAATAAGCGTCTTTTAATTTCATGGCTGCAGTCACCATCTGCAGTGATTTTGGAGCCCCCAAAAAATAAAGTCTGACACTGTTTCCACTGTTTCCCCATCTATTTCCCATGAAGTGATGGGACCGGATGCCATGATCTTCGTTTTCTGAATGTTGAGCTTTAAGCCAACTTTTTCACTCCCCACTTTCACTTTCATCAAGAGGCTTTTTAGTTCTTCTTCACTTTCTGCCATAAGCGTGGTATCATCTGCATATCTGAGGTTATTGATATCTCTCCCGGCTTGTGCTTCTTCCAGTCCAGCGTTTCTCATGATGTACTCTGCATAGAAGTTAAATAAGCAGGGTGACAATATACAGCCTTGACGTATTCCTTTTCCTATTTGGAACCAACCTGTTGTTCGATGTCCAGTTCTAATTGTTGCTTCCTGACCTGCATATAGGTTTCTCAAGAGGCAGGTTAGGTGGTCTGGTATTCCCATCTCTTTCAGAATTTTCCACATTTTGTTTTGATCCACACAGTCAAAGGCTTTGGCATAGTCAATAAAGCAGAAATAGATGTTTTTCTGGAACTCTCTTTCTTTTTCCATGATCCAGTGGATGTTGGCAGTTTGATCTCTGGTTCCTCTGCCTTTTCTAAAACCAGCTTGAACATCAGGGAGTTCACTGTTCATGTATTGCTGAAGCCTGGCTTGGAGATTTTTGAGCATTACTTTACTAGCATGTGAGATGAGTGCAATTGTGCGGTAGTTTGAGCATTCTTTGGCATTGCCTTTCTTTGGGATTGGGATGAAAACTGACCTTTTCCAGTCCTGTGGCCACTGCTGAGTTTTCCAAATTTGCTGGCATATTGAGTGCAGCACTTTCACAGCATCATCTTTCAGGACTGGAAATAGCTCAACTGGAATTCCATCACCTCCACTAGCTTTGTTTATAGTGATGCTTTCTAAGGCCCACTTGACTTCACATTCCAGATGTCTGGCTCTAGGTGAGTTATCACACCATCATGATTATCTGGGTCTTGAAGATCTTTTTTGTACAGTTCTTCTGTGTATTCTTGCCACTCCTTCTTAATATCTTCTGCTTCTGTTAGGTCCATACCATATCTGTCTTTTATCAAGCCCATCTTTGCATGAAATGTTCCCTTGGGATCTCTGATTTTCTTGAAGAGATCTCTAGTCTTTCCCATTCTGGTGTTTTCCTCTATTTCTTTGCCCTGATCACTGAGGAAGGCTTTCTTATCTCTTCTTGCTATTCTTTGGAACTCTGCATTCAGACGCTTATATCTTTCCTCTTCTCCTTTGCTTTTCGCTTCTCTTCTTTTCACAGCTATTTGTAAGGCCTCCCCAGACAGCCATTTTGCTCTTTTGCATTTCTTTTCCATGGAGATGGTCTTGATCCCTGTCTCCTGTACAATGTCATGAACCTCCATCCATAGTTCATCAGGCACTCTATCTATCAGATCTAGGCCCTTAAATCTATTTCTCACTTCCACTGTATAATCATAAGGGATTTGATTGAGGTCATACATGAATGGTCTAGTGGTTTTCCCTACTTTCTTCAATTTAAGTCTGAATTTGGTAATAAGGAGTTCATGATCTGAGCCACAGTCAGCTCCCGGTCTTGTTTTTGTTGACTGTATAGAGCTTCTCCATCTTTGGCTACAAAGAATATAGTCAATCAGATTTCAGTGTTGACCATCTGGTGATGTCCATGTGTAGAGTCTTCTCTTGTGTTGTTGGAAGAGGGTGTTTGCTATGACCAGTGCATTTTCTTGGCAAAACTCTATTAGTCTTTGCTCTGCTTCATTCCATATTCCAAGGCCAAATTTGCCAGTTACTCCAGGTGTTTCTTGACTTCCTACTTTTGCATTCCAGTCCCCTATAATGAAAAGGACATCTTGTTTGGGTGTTAGTTCTAAAAGGTCTTGTAGGTCTTCATAGAACCATTCTGCTTCAGCTTCTTCAGCATTACTGGTTGGGGCATAGGCTTGGATTACTCTGATATTGAATGGTTTGCCTTGGAAACAAACAGAGATCATTCTGTCATTTTTGAGACTGCATCCAAGTCCTGCATTTCAGACTCTCTTGTTGACCATGATGGCTACTCCATTTCTTCTAAGGGATTCCTGCCTGCAGTAGTAGATATAATAGGCATCGGAGTTAAATTCACCCTTTCCAGTCCATTTTAGTTCACTGATTCCTAGAATGTTGATGTTCACTCTTGCCATCTCCTGTTTGACCACTTCCAATTTGCCTTGATTCACGGACCTGACATTCCAGGTTCCTATGCAATATTGCTCTTTACAGCATCAGTCCTTGCTTCTTTCACCAGTCACATCCACAGCTGGGTATGGAGCCAAAGCAAAAGCTGAAACCCACTCCCAGCAGCCTCTCAATTCCACCTACTCTGGTCCATTATACTTCCTTTACATCAAAGAGTATCTATTCCACTCCAAATAGCCAAAACAATTTCTAGTTCAGATCATGATCATCAGTCATCCAAGTTAGTCTAGAACCTTCCTAGCTGGTCTCCCTTTGCTTACTCTTATATCTCTCCAAAGCATTTTCTATTAAATGGAATTTTTAAAAATGCCTATGTCAGCAAACCATCTTTCTGTTTAGAATTCTTTCTATGTCTTTTCAATAGAATCACTGATACCTATGTCCTTGTCTAATTATTAATAGTGCCTCTTCTCATTCTAGAAAGTATCCCAGATTATACCACTTCCACAAG
The DNA here is from genome assembly GCF_032405125.1 of Capricornis sumatraensis. Classification (NCBI taxonomy): domain Eukaryota; kingdom Metazoa; phylum Chordata; class Mammalia; order Artiodactyla; family Bovidae; genus Capricornis; species Capricornis sumatraensis. Next base: position 33,000,251 of record NC_091073.1, on the reverse strand, counting down.
GGCATGCCTGACCCTACCAGCTTCTCTGCCTTCCTCTCAAGACTCATCTCGGGCTACTTCCTTCTTGCCATCTATACTCCAGCTATGATTAACTGCCTTTTGCATTTTCTCCCCCATCCATCCTTTCCCCCTTCCTACCTCATCTTTTAACAATTAAAAAACAAAAACAAAACACTTTGGCTCATTTTTCACTAGGTGACTCCTACTCACCCTCTTTATTTTAGAAAAAAATGTCACGTGTTTTAATTTTCCTGTTACCCTTACTGAATCAGAGTCCCTACAATGTCTTCCACAACATTTATTACTTCCTCATCATAACATTTATAAGGTTTTTGTGATTGGTTTCTGCCTATATTCCTCAGTTACTTTGAAGGACATCAGGGCTGAGTCATTTTGTTCATCATTTTATCCCCAGTTCTCAAACAGTCACCAACAGTTAATAATCATTTCCAAAAGTCATAAAGATGTAAGTACATCCTTAAAAGCCATAAAAGAATTAAAACAATACCAGTCATAACAACCTAGATCACCTTTCAAAGTACTTTCTAGTTCATAAATGATTTTCTTTTCTCATTAGTTTTGAATGTTTCAAGTAAAACGTTGCATCTAAATCTTGAGAAGAAAAAGAGTATTTCTTTAAAGAGTGATATAACCTATGCTTTGCATGCATCCAAAATGTTGTTTCTCTCATATACATTTTACTCCAAGAGTTAAATGTCTTCAAAAGTAAATCTACTTTTGTAATAGAACTCTAAATCTTGAAAGGCTTGAAAAGAAACGTTCCTACTTTTCTTCTCAGCAAACACAGCAGCCTGGTGTTAACCACCAGGGCTGCTCTACTTTTCTCATTTCGTCCTTTTTCCCCTCAAGCAGCTCTCAGGGTTCTTCCAGTGACTTCCTCTCACTCCTTCTCCTTTCACACCCTCCCATCCCACACTCTGTTGCTGCTAACAATCACATCTCTTTGTACAGATATGAGCACTTGTCCTAAGGACTCATCCAGTACATGGGTTGGGAGGCTAACTGTGGCCACCTAGTAGACATAAAGTACTTTCCTCCTCTCTGTCTCAATTCCATCTCTCCTTTCGTTAATATTTCAGGGCGATATTCCACCCTTCTGCTTCTGCATCTGTGGCTGGGGTGTTAATTGATGAGATAATTCTTGGATCAAACCCAAGAACAGCTTTAAAAAATTTAATGTATGTGGGTACCAAATAATGATCTCACACTGTGTATGACCCAGAGTACTCAAATGTGTCATGTTACTGAATTACCCTTAGGTAACCATTTCTGTGTCTGGGTGGCCACGGGTAGGGTAGGAAGGCAAAAGATGTCTCTGAGTATGTGGTAGGTAGAGGGAGACAGGGAAGAAGAGAGGTGGTCTGCACCATTGCACCCAACACATTTATAATTGTAACTGACTATCACTTACATAACTTAATATCTCTGTGTGGAAGCTTTTTAATATTTTTATAAGTACATATTTTACCACTCCTCAAACTACTAGAATTTCTACTAAAAGTCTAATACAGGTTTACTACCTGTGTGGCTTTTAAAACAAAAAGGATTGTAACATTTCCAGTGTTTTCCTGCAATGTTCATTTAGAAAGGAATTTCATTTATAATTCATTATTACTTTGAATGGAGTCCATGTATAAGATGAACTCTTTAGGGGAAAACACCAATACTGAAAAGTAGTTAATGTGATTGAAAGGCTTCTATAACAATAATTGAAGATTTCTCCACTTGCCAAATGGTTCTACAGGTCCAAGGGATTAGGGAAGATTTGAAGAAAGAATGAAAAGTATAATTTTTTAGATTAAAACTGTATATCAGTTCAGTTCAGTTGCTCAACCGTGTCTGACTCTTTGCCACCCCATGAATTGCAGCACACCAGGCCTCCCTGTCCATCACCAATTCCCAGAGTTTGCTCAGACTTTCGTCCATCAAGTCAGTGATGGCATCCAGCCATCTCATCCTCTGTTGTCCCCTTCTCCTCCTGCCCCCAATTCCTCCCAGCATCAAAGTCTTTTCCAATGAGTCAGCTCTTCGCATGAGGTGGCCAGAGTATTGGAGTTTCAGCTTTAGCATCATTCCTTCCAAAGAAATCCCAGGGCTGATCTCCTTCAGAATGGACTGGTTGGATCTCCTTGCAGTCCAAGGGACTCTCAAGAGTCTTCTCCAACACCACAGTTCTAAAGCATCAATACTTTGGTGCTCAGCCTTCCTCACAGTCCAACTCTCACATCCATACATGACCACAGGAAAAACCATAGCCTTGACTAGACGGACCTTAGATGGCAAAGTAATGTCTCTGCTTTTTAATATGCTATCTAGGTTGGTCATAAGTTTTCTTCCAAGGAGTAAGGAGTAAGCGTCTTTTAATTTCATGGCTGCAGTCAACATCTGCAGTGATTTTGGAGCCCAAAAAATAAAGTCTGACACTGTTTCCACTGTTTCCCCATCTATTTCCCATGAAGTGATGGGACTGGATGCCATGATCGGCTGTGCCCGAACTGGCTCACTAAGCGCTGGCGGCTGAGACCGATGCACTAAGCGCGGGTGAGAGGAGCTACCCCATGACGGAGGTCAGGGGCAGAAGCCGGGAGGACCCCATGCCCGAAGGGCGGCAGCCAAGAGGAGTTACCCCACGCCAGAGGTCAAGGGCAGCGGCCAAGTGTGCCAGGCTGCGACGGTGCAGGAACGGCCGAGAGGAGCTACCCCGCATCCGAGGTCAGGGGCGGCAGCCAGGAGGAGCCACCCCACGTCCAAGGAGCGGTGGCTGCCAGGGTGCAGGAGGGCCTAGAGGAGCTACCCCACTTTGAAGGTCAGGAAGGGTGGCAGTGAGGAGATACCCTTCCTCCAAGGTAAGGAGAAGCAGCTGCGCTTTGCTGGAGCAGCCGTGAAGAGATACCCCACGCCCAAGGTAAGAGAAACCCAAGTAAGATGGTAGGTGTTGCAAGAGGGCATTAGAGGGCAGACACACTGAAACCATACTCACAGAAAACTAGTTAATCTAATCACACTAGGACCACAACCGTGTCTAACTCAGTGAAACTAAGCTATGCCCATGGGGCAACCCAAGATGGGCGGGTCATGGTGGAGAGGTCTGACAGAATGTGGTCCACTGGAGAAGGGAATGGCAAACCACTTCAGTATTCTTGCCTTGAGAACCCCGTGAACAGTATGAAAAGGCAAAATGATAGGAAACTGAAAGAGGAACTCTCCAGGTCAGTAGGGGCCCAACACGCTACTGGAGATCAGTGGAGAAATAACTCCAGAAAGAATGCAGGGATGGAGCCAAAGGAAAAACAATAACCAATTGTGGATGTGACTGGTGATAGAAGCAAGGTTCGATGCTATAAAGAGCAATATTGCATAGGAACCTGGACTATCAGGTCCATGAATCAAGGCAAATTGGAAGTGGTCAAACAAGAGATGGCAAGAGTGAACGTCAACATTCTAGGAATCAGCGAACTAAAATGGACTGGAATGGGTGAATTTACCTCAGATGACCATTATATCTACTACTGCGGGCAGGAATCCCTCAGAAGAAATGGAGTAGCCATCATGGTCAACAAAAGAGTCCGAAATGCAGTACTTGGATGCAATCTCAAAAATGACAGAATGATCTGTTTGTTTCCAAGGCAAACCATTCAATATCAGAGTAATCCAAGCCTATGCCCCAACCAGTAATGCTGAAGAAGCTGAAGTTGAATGGTTCTATGAAGACCTACAAGACCTTTTTATAACTAACACCCAAAAAAGATGTCCTTTTCTTTATAGGGGACTGGAATGCAAAAGTAGGAAGTCAAGAAACACTTGGAGTAACAGGCAAATTTGGCCTTGGAATGCGGAATGAAGTGGGGCAAAGACTAATAGAGTTTTGCTAAGAGAATGCACTGGTCATAGCAAACACCCTCTTCCAACAACACAAGAGAAGACTCTACACATGGACATCACCAGATGGTCAACACCAAAATCAGATTGACTATATTCTATGCAGCCAAAGATGGAGAAGCTCTATACAGTCAACAAAAACAAGACCGGGAGCTGACTGTGGCTCAGATCATGAACTCCTTATTACCAAATTCAGACTTAAATTGAAGAAAGTAGGGAAAACCACTAGACCATTCATGTATGACCTCAATCAAATCCCTTATGATTATACAGTGGAAGTGAGAAATAGATTTAAGGGCCTAGATCTGATAGATAGAGTGCCTGATGAACTATGGACAGAGGTTCGTGACATTGTACAGGAGACAGGGATCAAGACCATCCCCATGGAAAAGAAATCCAAAAGAGCAAAATGGCTGTCTGGGGAGGCCTTACAAATAGCTGTGAAAAGAAGAGAAGTGGAAAGCAAAGGAGAAAAGGAAAGATATAAGCGTCTGAATGCAGAGTTCCAAAGAATAGCAAGAAGAGATAAGAAAGCTTTCTTCAGTGATCAATGCAAAGAAATAGTGGAAAACAACAGAATGGGAAAGACTAGAGATCTCTTCAGGAAAATTAGCGATACCAAGGGAAATTTTCGTGCCAAGATGGGCTTGATAAAAGACAGATATGGTATGGACCTAACAGAGGGAGAAGATATTAAGAAGGAGTGGCAAGAATACACAGAAGAACTGTACAAAAATATCTTCATGACCCAGATAATCACGATGGTATGATCACTCATCTAGAGCCAGACATCCTGGAATGTGAAGTCAAGTGGGCCTTAGAAGGCATCACTATGAACAGAGCTAATGGAGGTGATGGAATTCCAGTTGAGCTATTTCAAATCCTGAAAGATGATGCTGTGAAAGTGCTGCACTCAGTATGCCAGCAAATTTGGAAAACTCAGCAGTGGCCACAGGACTGGAAAAGGTCAGTTTTCATCCCAATCCCAAAGAAAAGCAATGCCAAAGAATGCTCAAACTACTGCACAATTGTACTCATCTCACACACTAGAAATGTAATGCTCAAAATTCTCCAAGGCAGGCTTCAGCAATACGTGAACCGTGAAGTCCCTGATGTTCAAGCTGGGTTTAGAATAGGCAGAGGAACCAGAGATCAAATTGCCAACATCTGCTGGATCATGGAAAAAGCAAGAGAGTTCCAGAAAAACATCTATTTCTGCTTTATTGACTATGCCAAAACCTTTGACTGTGTGGATCACAATCAACTGTGGAAAATTCTGACCACCTAACCTGCCTCTTGAGAAACCTTTATGCAGGTCAGGAAGCAACAGTTAGAACTGGACAAGGAACAACAGGCTGGTTCCAAATAGGAAAAGGAGTACGTCAAGGCTGTATATTGTCACCCTGCTTATTTAACTTCTATGCAGAATACATCATGAGAAATGCTGGGCTGGAAGAAGCGCAAGCTGGAATCAAGATTGCTGGGAGAAATATCAATAACCTCAGATATGCAGATGACACCACCCTTATGGCATAAAGTGAAGAGGAACTAAAAGCCTCTTGATGAAAGTGAAAGTGGAGAGTGAAAAAGTTGGCTTAAAGCTCAGCATTCAGAGAACTGTATATAGAATTCTCAAAATGTAGAGCCTTAAAATTTTATTGACATGATACTAGAAATCAATGAGGCCAATCCTTTGCCCTTGAATATACTCATGAGCATAAAAATAAATGTGCAAGTCTACCCAGGAGACACTTATGCCTACTACAGAGCTGGAACCCAAACTGAGGAATCTTGACTCTTGTGTAATATACTTTAATTATTCATTAATATATCAATCTAGTATTGAATGTTGACTCTGCGAAATATGGGCATAATAATGAGGAATGGGACATAGTGGCTGTCTGAAAAAGCTTTCTTCCTGTGATAAGGAAGTTTCAATAGGGTGTATGTAATAATAGTCATGTAACTGAAGGAGTAGAGAGGAGATTGCAATACAATAAAAGCCAGTCTGTGTGTCCAGCGAAGGTTCTATACTGAAGGAGACACATGTTTCGGCAAAAACTTTACAAGTATAAATAGCACATTGCACACAAACAATTTCTGTTGTTTACAGTGGGTTCAAGAGAGTGATGAACGGATAGACTGGAGAAAGGAAAAGATAAGCGAGGATCTTGCACGGCAAGACAGGGGCTAGGCCTTTATTTTGTACCAATTCGGAGTCATCAATAGAGATATTTTTGAGCAGAAGAGGAAGACAAAGCAGTTAGGTGAGTTTATTATCAAACCATTTTTGTTGGACAAGTTGTTATTTCATTTTATTTTGCTTTGATTTCCAGTTGGCCACAGATCCATGTGTGGTCATCCTGGACATCACTAGTACTCAGTTTATGCCACAAGCCAATCGCCAGAAGAGTTAATGACACTCTAAGTGGTCCACAACCTAGTCAATGAGACAAACTCAAGCATTACATGCTTGGAATTCAAAATATGTCAAAATGCTATAATAGCCAAACATATTCACCTTACCACACCCAACACCTGCAACTTATCTCCCCCTCCTGCTATGCACCATCTTACAGATGCAGATCTTTTCTTTCACCCAAACGACTCATGAAGTGAAGTCGCTCAGTCGTGTCCGACTCTTTGTGACCCCATGGACTGTAGCCTACCAGGCTCCTCTGTCCATTGGATTTTCCAGGCAAGAGTACTGCAGTGGGTTGCCATTTCCTTCTCCAGGAGATCTTCCCAACCCAGGGACTGAACCCAGGTCTCCTGCACTGTAGTACAAGGCATTAAAAAGCATATGGCGACCCAGAGGGATGGTACAGGGAGGGAGGGGAGCTCAGGATGGGGAACACGTGTATGCCTGTGGCAGATTCATGTTGATATATGGCAAAACCAATACAATATTGTAAAGAAATTAACCTCCAAATAAAATTTTTAAAAATAGGAAAAAAAAAGCATATGGCAGGCTTTGCAGTATGTTTTGGGAGACAGAATAATTTTACATCCTGGCAAAGCAAATAGCTTCAGATTGACTATTGGGGGATGAAGAGGTACAAACTACTATGTTAAAATAAATAAGCTACAAGGATATATTATACAGCATTGGTAATATAGTCAGTATTTTATAATAGCTATAGATGCAGTATAACCTTTAAAATTGTGAATTAATATGCTGTACACCTGAAACATATATAATATTGTACATCAACTGTACCTCAATAAAAAATATATATATATATATCTGCATGTATCTAAATTAACAAATCAAAAGAATATAAAGTTTTAAAGATAATATAATAGCTTCTAAATGCTTAACCTCAATTTCTATAGTACTTTTCTCATTACAGTCCATCAGCCATTTGAATAAAACTGAGTTAGGGAGAGTTTTGCAGTGGTCTGGTCTGATGATTACAAAGGCCTAAACTAGGATAATGAGGACATAGATGATAAAGAGACTGGAGAAAGATTTGGAAGAAAAAATGAAATGGGGAGGACTTAGGAAAAGAGAAAGAAGCTGAGACTAAATATAAAAGCAAAACTATACTGCCATTTTTCCGGGACTAAATACATAAATGAATGGATATACATGAGGTCAATTAACCAGCTTTAGATTTTACATAAAATATGTTTAATCAGCATTATCTCAGTTCTTGACTTTGTGAAACAATCTTATGCTCACATATAGGTCTTACCTGAAGACACTTTTGATAGAAATGCTTGCTGATGCCTTTTAAGAGAGTGAAACTTCATGTATCACAACCAAGGATGCATTCATCTAATACTTCATGGCTCTAAAAAGATTTCTCTATAGGTGTAAAAATCTAAGAAGTGATGGTTTTCTTTTCTTCACACAAAAATTCAAAGAGAGTTTTAGAAGAATATTGCTCTATGAAGAAGACAAGTTATCACTTAAATCGATGGAGAAGAGGAAGTAAACCATGCTACTATAGCTTAATGTTTAGTCCCGTAGACAGATGATGATTCTGATTAAAAAGATATATAATTAAGAATATATGGGTAGAAAATTTGAATTTCCTGGATATATTGTTTCCTGAGAATAGAAAAACTGCAAACTGTGTAGGAGAAAAATGCTTAAGTGTTTTCTAATAAGGTATTTCTTAAAATGAGAAAGAAAGTAAATATTCTTTTCCAGACATATCACCTGAGACTTGAAAGGCAGGTATTTTAGATTTGAGCATGCTGGGAAAAAGGAAGACCAGCCAAAGTGTCAGGAAGATCCCTCACAGATATCCACAGATTGCCACTAGAGTCTGAGCTAGAATCTGAGGGTAGGAAACAAAACAAAACCTGCTTTCTGTTCTGTCCCAAGTACTGAAAACAATGCAATACATCTTAGTTGTCTGAAGGGTCAATTTAGCGAAGTCCAGAATCTTGATTTTATCAGCACATCTATATGTGCCTCTTGGGATTGTACTCAACTTCAACAACTTAAGATAGAGCTGTATCAAATAAAAATGATAATATACTAATTTAAAAGAAAAACTATCTCATGAACAAGAAAAACCAAGTCAACTATATCAGAATAGACTTCTTTGTTGTCAAGCTAAATGCTAAGGTAAATCATACACAGAAAGAAAATTTTTAGTTTGCAATGAGAAATATAACTTTCCTGGGAATTTGAATGTCAATTTATGTTTGACTAGCATAGCATCTCTGTAAAAGTCAAATGGGAAATCAAAATTAATGGAAGTTTCCTCAGTACACCTGGAATCAAAACAAAAGAAATGGTGGCTTAGATGGTAAACCATTTGCTTGCAATGCAGGAGACCCAGGTTTGATCCCTGGGTTGGGAAGATCTCCTGGAGAAGGGAACAGTGACCCACTTCAGTATTCTTGCCTGAAGAATCCCATGGATAGAGGATCTGGTGGTCTACAGTCCATGGGATCACAAAGAGTCAGACACCACTGAGGGATTAACACTTTCACTTTCAGAGTAAAGTTTTAGTGAACCCTGTTAAGACAGGCTGGTGTACCCATCCCATAACAGGACAGAATACTAGCTACTGTCTACAGTCTCCTCCATTCTGCACATGTGTTGACTTTGTAAAGTTCATTTGCAAAGATTGACTTCTCCCCTGGACTTTCTGGCTTTAAGATCTAACATTTGCCTGTATGCATCTCTTTTTAATTAGTAGCTGAAAAAAATATACTGCATTGCACCCTCCTTCAATGATCTTCTTCTTTCTTTAGATAAGTTTATATATTAAGTTGTGTAACAGCAAAGTTTTGAAGGCAACGAATTACTGTATTTCTGAATTGATTTTGCACATAATATTCTGATCAATTATGTGTCGGGTTTAAATTTTAACTCTCAAAACCAATCCCAATTACTCCCAACACCAAGGTTTGGGAGACTACTTCACTAGCAAAAGGAATTTGTTATTTGTGTGTGTGGGTGTGTGTATGTGTACATAAATAAACACATATATATTCATATTTTAGTCAGTTCTTGGGTACCCATACAATATGGGTATTGCAGAGCCTAATATGTAACATCTGAAACAGTTGAAGTAACAGGTATTTGACAGCTGCTGCTGCTGCTGCTGCTAAGTCGCTTCAGTTGTGTCCGACTCTGCGTGACCCCATAGATGGCAGCCCACCAGACTCTCCCATCCCTGGGATTCTCCAGGCAAGAACACTGTAGTGGGTTACCATTTCCTTCTCCAATGCAGGAAAGTGAAAAGTGAAAGTGGAGTCGCTCAGTCATGTCTGACTCTTAGCGACCCCATGGACTGCAGCTACCAGGCTCCTCTGTCCACAGGATTTTCCAGGCAAGAGTACTGGAATGGGGGTGCCATTGCCTTCTCCATTTGATAGCTAGATGGAGTCAAAAACTTCTGAACAATGGAGGAACATTTTTAAAAGTAAGTATTCAACATGCAACTTGTCCTTATCAAGATGGTCCCTTTTACTAACCTCAGAACTGCTGCTCAGTGCAGAGTTCAGAGAGGAAAGGCTTTTGCACAGCATGCACTTGAGAGCATCATAGTTCTTGCATGCATGAGCAGTGGAAAGTAATACCAACAGAAAAAGCAATGGAATTACAAAGATTTTATTTGACACATGCTTTACCTTGACTGTATAAAAAGCAACTGGTTGCTCTGCAGTTAATAAAAAATAGATAAAATGATGATGTCAATGAAGACTGACATGTAAAACAAAATCACTGAACTGTGTAAAATGAAAATAAGGGAAAGAAGATCTAAGGAAGCAGGGTAGAACAATTTCTTTTGACACAACCAAACTAAGGGATTCCATAAGAGAGAAAGATGATTGAATACACTGCGTTCTTTGTAAAACTGTATTTATATTTATTGTAATAAACTTTATAAAGTTTATTATGCAGTATAAACTGTAATATCTCTCAAAATATTCAGAAATTCTGTTCATAAAGTGAAGTTGCTCAGTCGTGTTCAACTCTTTGTGATCCCATGGACTGTATAGCCTACCAGGCTCCTCCAATCATGGGATTTTCCAGGCAATAGTACTGGAATGGGGTGCCATTTCCTTCTCCAGGGGATCTTCCCGACCCAGGGATCGAACCCAGGTTTCCCCCACTGTAGACAGACACTTTACCATTTGAGCCACCAGGGAAGTCCAGGAAGGCCCATTCATAAAGAGATGAGGACAAAAAAGTTTGGCTATTTCCTTTTAAGAATTCAAACTATCAGCTGTCAATGAGATAAAATGATGAGATAAGGATTGCATAACTGACTGTGGGGCTGTTTCCTCTAATATCTAGTCCTTGATTCAGGCAGTGTATAGCTACAGTGAGAGTGTATTTAGTTATAGTCCTCACTATATTTTTAATCATACTTCATTTATAGACAAACGTTTAGAATCTTCTGAAGTGTTGCTGATTTAGAAAAATAGGCTATTGAGTTAATTTTTTGATAAAAATATGTAGAAACTATTGTAATAGAGTTTTAAATATTGAAAATGCATAATGAAAAGCTATGCAGCAGCTATATCACTGCCTTTGAAGATGAAGGATAGAGTCAAACCAAGGAATGAAGGCAGCTTCTACAATCTGGAAAAGGCAAAAGATAAGTTCTCTTCTAGAACATCGGGATGGAAAGAGGCCCTCCAGTGAATCTCATTTTAGATTTCTGACCGCCAGAACTGTAAGATAATAAACTCACGTTTCAAGCCATAAATTTTGTGATGATTTGTTACAGCAATAATATAAAACTAATAAACTGTAACTTTATTTGCAAATACTTTTAACAGTTTGACTTTTACTATACTTAATGTACTTTTCTTCTGTGACACATTTTTTAAAATTATGTAATTCAACATAACTCTGTTAATCTTTATATTTATGAGTTTTCAGTGCTAGTTAGGAAAGTTCCCTCCCTACCAAAATATAGGGGAAGTCACCCATAATTTTATTTTCTAGTTACTTGTGTGGTTCTATTTACTAAATTTGAATTTTTGATTCATGTCAAATTTACCATAACATATGGCATACAGATGGAGAAGGCAATGGCACCCCACAACAGTACTCTTGCCTGGAAAATCCCATCGACAGAGGAGCCTGGTGGGCTACAGTCCATGGGGTTGCGAAAAGTCGGACACCACTGAGTGACTTCACTTTCACGCATTGGAAAAGGAAATGGCAACCCACTCCAGTGTTCTTGCCTGGAGAATCCCAGGGATGGGAGAGCCTGGTGGGCTGCCATCTATGTGGTCGCACAGAGTCAGACATGACTGAAGCGACTTAGCAGCAGCACCAGCATGGCATACAGAATAAATCCAAATTTTGCCTTTTTATTCCAGCAACACTTATTTTAAGCTTTTTTATTTTTCCTGGTTATTTGTATTGCTACCTATAGCATATTCTAAATTTACATATGTAAATCTAACAAGACACTATCATTTCTTCAGATAAAAGATGGAACAAACAAATGGAAAGATATTTTAGGTTCCTAAATTAGAATTAATACTGTTAAAATGTGCATACTACTTAAAGTGATTTAGGATTCAATTCAATCCCTATAAAAAATTCCAATGGCACTTTTCATAGAAAAAAAATTCTAAAATTTGTAGGGAAATACAAAAGAGCTCAAACAGCCAAGGCAACTTTGAGAAAGAAGAACAAAGCTGAAAAGAATCACACTTCCTGATTTCAAACTATCTTACAAAGCTATAGTAATCAAAATGGTATGGTGTTGTGATAAAAGAAGACACACCGATCAATGCAACATAATAGAGAGTCCAGAATTAAACCCATGCATATACTGTCAACAAGAGCACTAAGAATGCACAACAGGAAAAAACCTTTTCAATACTTGGTGTTGGGAAAACTGGACATTCATATGCAAAAACACTTTAATTGGACCCTAATCATATGCTACACATCCAAATGGTCTTAGTATGGATTAGAGTCCTAGAAGAATACTAAAAAAAACTCTCCTTGACACTGGCCTTGACAATGATTTTTTAGATATGACACCAAAGGTAAAGGCAACAAAAACAATAATAAAAAAAAAGTGGGATTACATCAAACTAAAAATAATAAAGGAAATAACCAATGAAAACACAACCTATGAAATGGGAGAAAATATTTGCAAACCATGTATCTGATCAAGGATTAATGTCCAAAATATGTGAGGAACACATATAATTCAACAGCGAAATAGGAAGGAAGGAAAAAAGGAGAGAAGGGAGGGAGACAGGGGAAGGGAAAGGGAGGGAAGGGGAGGAAAAAGAGCCTTGTTAAAGAGTAAGCAAAGGATCTGAAAAGACATTTTTCCAAAGAAGACATACAAATGGCCCACAGGTGTATGAAAAAATGCTCAGTGCCCCTAATTATTAGAGAAATGTACACCAAAATCACATGAGATATCTCTTCACACCTCTTAGGATGGCTGTTATAAAAAGGCAAGAAATACAAGTGTTGGTGAGGATGTGGAAAAAAGGGAACCCTTGTATACTACTGGTGGAAATGTAAATTGCTACAACCACTGTGGGAAATAGTACAAAAGTTCCCACCCAAATTAAAAACAGAATTAGCAAATGATGCAGGAATTCTACTTCAGGGTATATATCCTAAGGAAATGATGTCACTATCTTAAAGCAATATCTGCACTCCCATGTTCATGCATCATTATTGACAATAGTCAAGCATTGGAAACTGCTTGCCGCTTTGTACAACTCAATTTCAAAACCTAAATAAATTAGCATTTTTCAGATATAGAAGTAGAGAATATATTTTAAAAATCTGTCCATGTAAAAAACCAGTTATGTGGTTTCACAAGAGAATTCTATAAAACATTAAAAGATCAAATAATCTAATGCTACTAAATAATTTAAGAGTATAAGAAATATTTTCAAATTAATTTTATGAAGCAAGTATTATAGTCATGAAAACCTGATAATGAAAAAAGAAATCTATGCCAATATCACTTATGCATATCAACGCAGAAAATCTTAAATGTTAATCTACAGAGTCTAACAGCACATCAAAAGATAGTACATCTGATGTATGGCAAAATACATCACTTACAATATTGCAAAGCAATTATCATTCAATTAAAAATAAATTAATTAAAATGTTAAAAAAAACTCCCACTATAATTGTAGATTTTTATACTTGTATTTTTTCAAATTTTACTTTGTTTTGATGTTATGATATTATGTGACTAACATTAATACTTGCTGTATCTTCATGACTAAAAAAAAAGAGACAGTATATCACAGCCAAATAGAATTTTAAAGTTCAAAAGTGGCTCAGTAGAAAAAGCATTAATAAAATTAATAATATGATCATCTCTATATATGAAGAAATTAATATATTTCTTTATTCATTTTTGACATATCTGAAAAACATTAATTTAGATTTCAACCTGAGCTGTACAAAGCAATCTCTTAAGATGTGTTTAAATTAAATCTTTTGGTGATTATGTCTCCTGTGTGATGGCTAATTTTGTGTATTGGTTTTTCATCTTTTTGTTTCTATTTGGTTTTGTTAATGGTTTTCCTATCTTGTTATTTTTCTGCTTCTATTGGCTTTTCACTTTCTAATTTGTACATTTTTGTTTTCACCTTTATTAAATAAATACTTGTACTTTTCTCTGGTTTGTTTAGTCATTGTTTTTCTAGATTTTTAAGTGAGAGTTTAATTTATTCACTTTCTTTCATAATTTTTTATTGCTACAATGATCTCAAGTAGTAACATTTGCACTGATTGTTTTAGCTGTATCCTCCAAATTCTAATGCCCAATTTTTATCACCTTTATTTTTTATTTTGACTTTGAAACAGCTCTTTAGGAATGCATACTGTGTTATTCTTTCTATATATAACTGGAGAAATTTTTTATATCTTGTTATTAATTTCTAGATTTATTGTTGTTTACTGAAATAAAAACATACAACATAAGTGCTATAAGTTTGTTTTATTAGAGGGATTCGCTGAGGGCTGTAGCCCAGAAGACAGCCTCTCAGATAGCTCTGAAAAACTGCTTGGAAGAGGTAGGGGGAAGAAGCCAGCATTTTTATGATTTCAGCTGGGGATACAAGCACTCAAGTGTACATCTCAGTAAAAGATTACTGCTAGCCATGAGGATCAGATATCCCAGTTAAAATTAATTATCTTAGTGATTTTCTCTGTATGGGAAGATGCAAGAATCTAGGTTCACCACAATTTTCCTTTAGTATAACTATCTAAGGGCCTGTTTCTCCAAAGCACAGAGTGCCTCATTCTGTCGTTTGCTCTGAATTCCTTTCAGGGTGTACTGTAAATCAGAGAGTGCACCAGCCAATGACATTCTTTGTAGAAATGAATGGCAATGATATTCCTTATTTTACATTGTTCTACAGTCAGAAAAAGCTCTTTGTGTTATTTCTACTTTTTCATATTTGTGAGAATAAGATGTATTCTTATTAGTGGGTTCAGTATGTGTATTTATCTGGAGAAGGAAATGGCAACCCATTCCAGTATTCTTGGTGTGTTTATCAGAATCACCGTACTGACTTTGGGATTTAGGTCTTCAGTAACATTTTTTTCTGCATTCCATCTACCTTTGAAAGAGTGACTTATGTTAAAATTTTTGTGGCCAAGCATTAAAAATTGTCCTTTGCATCTTTTAATTCTATATCTCATCTACACAATCAGTTATTAATTTCATGAGCTCTACTTTATTTCATTTAAAATTGCATAGTGTATTACTTTCCTCTCAGTTTCTAATTGCTTTTTATATGTGTCTCTCACATAAGCATAGTATTAAATGCTGATTTTTGGACAGTATAAAACCTCTTGTCTCTTAATAGATTTGCCAATCTGCATATATTTATCGACCTGATTGATATTCTGGACTACATTCTGTCATATTCTATGTCATATTTGAATGTACATGTCTTGATTCACACAGTTGTTTATCATGCAGTCTATTTTAGTTACTTCTGTTTCTTCTCTTTTTCTTACTTCCTCTTACCCTCCTTTCTCTTTCCCCTTCTTTTCCTTCTCCTTCCCTTCCTCTTCGTCTTCTTTCTAATACCCTCCCCCACAAAGCAGAAGAGAGAACTCATCATGAGTTCAGGTCTCAAAATAGGATTTCTAACTTTAAAAAGTCAACAATTCTGTACTGTAATAGAGCATATCTATAGGCGGTGCATAGACCACCAGGCACGGCTGCTCTTACCTTGGTCACTGAAATCTTGCTATTGAGTAAGCCTGTGTCCCTTGGTGTTGCACTAGTCTTAGATCTGGTCAATTAAAGGACTGCTTATTTAATTCCCTGCACATATTCCTGCAGTATTACGAAGGCACCACTTTGGAATTTAGGAAGCATGATTGATCTGTGGCTCACCTCTCCAGGCTCCTTAAAACATTTCAAAGTACCAGTCCTTTGTACACCCAACTGCCTCTTTCAGCCTGAGGAAGCGCAATGTGCAGGGAAGTAGTTAGAATGACTTTTACAAAGGACTCCGGGGCTATTGCTGAGAGGGAAGGGAGGTGAACATTAAAGCAACAAAACCCAAACAGTGATTTGTTACCATTTCAAAATGCTGCTGGATTTGCCATCACTGGGGCAGTGCAGTTCCATAGGCAAACACAAGCTTCTTTAAGAACAATCTTTGTGTCTGAACAGAAAACATTTTGTCTTTTCAGGCAGGAAACCTAAGGCAAGGCTTACCCAGAGACATATTTTCCATCATGTGGCCGGGACAATAAACATGGGGCTTTTGATCTGGGTGGCAATAGTGACAGAGCCAGAGTTCCAAAAGGAGAAAAATGGGAAACAAACCTGCCAGAGGTGAGTGCGTGTCCTCAGGTTATTTTTTCACGTCTAGAGTTCACCAAGCAAAGCCAGAGAGATTTCAAATAAACATGTCTAAAGGAGTCATAAAAATCCTAACCAGTGTGATAGTTTAAATCCCAACGTCAAAACACAGAAATGCATGGCTTATATCACATGAAACTTCTTTGGCCCCAGGTTTATAAATTAAACTTCTTTCAAACTCTTATTTTTACAAGCATAAATTTATAAATACAATTCCTCCCTACTACCATCTTCCTATTATAAATAACAGCAAAATTATCCTCTGGTTCTGCAGGTGAAATAATTTTGCAATTAAAATGGAGATAAAAAGTATGTTAAAAGTGAACCTTTTTAATTTTCATTAGGACACAGTTGCATGCCATTGTCACTGTATAAGTGTTCTTTTTATTTTAAACTGTTATCCTAGAAATTCATTATTTTACACGTTCCTCCATTTACAAATCAAAATGCCAAAGAGAAGCTCAGTTTATTTCAGCTCTGCTGGAAGAGATTGCTGTTATTAGGAAATGTGAGTGGGCCGAAGTGGGACTCCCTGTGGAGTTACTTGGCAGAGTGGAGTTCCTGGCTCAACCTGATATTAACAGTGAGTCATCAGTTTACCCGCACAGCAGGGTCTTCACTTTGTACTTTTCAGTCTGAGCAACTCAGCAGCGGGTCCAAGGATTCAAAGTTAATTTCTATAATTAATAATCAAGTGAAAGAAACTCATCTCATTTATTTTGAGAATAATTAAATTATTCATAAATTCCTTACTGACAAATAATAACACAAATAAAATCTCTATCAAGAAATTCCATTTATATATTCAGTGTGATTTATGTATTCTAAAGGCCAAAGGCATCAAAAATCACATAAAAGTGATTTTCCCCCCCTTTACGTCCATTAAGAGACATTTAAAGGGCAAAAGTTTCAGGCACCTCTATCCTGTGTTTTAGAAGAAAAATTCAGTAATTGCTGTGTACTCATAAAAAGATACACAATTAGAGCTATTATAATATTCTAGCTTTAATAAAAGAATGTAAAAATGATTTAAGATTAATTCTTCATCATAAGAACTAATAGATAAATGCAATTTAATTTTCCTCTCATTTCATGTACTAAGAAATGCAAGGTTTTATTCTTAATCTAAACTCAGTAAATTTCTAGTATATTTTTCAAGGCAGCCTCATGTT
Source organism: Capricornis sumatraensis (assembly GCF_032405125.1). Taxonomy (NCBI): domain Eukaryota; kingdom Metazoa; phylum Chordata; class Mammalia; order Artiodactyla; family Bovidae; genus Capricornis; species Capricornis sumatraensis. Next base: position 32,982,868 of record NC_091073.1, on the reverse strand, counting down.
TTTGGTGAAAAGACATGAATATATTCTGCTCCTAAGTAGACAGTATCTGTTCAAGATGAAATGAAGTACAGTATTTAATAACTAATAGTGACAGTTCTGTTAGAGGTTGGTGCAACATATAAGTGGCTGGTAGAATAAGCAAAATTGAGCACTTAAAGTTCTGTTCTTACATCATGTATACATACAACCCTCACATCCATTCATCTATATATTTAATACCTGTTTTCTTAGAATTAGCAAAATCCTTAAATGAGACCTCATCTACATCTCCAGCCTTGGCTCTCACTATCTGTATGATGAACTCCAGCTACAGAAAGAATTTAATCCTGAGCAAGCATTCTCATATTTTGTTTCTTTGCATACACCGATTTACCTTCAGAAATACTTTCTCCCTCTTTTCTAACTGTTACACTGAAAATATCCTCTTTTCAAATCTTAAGTGCCCATTAATTTGTTATTGTAGTCTTTTCTATGCCATAAGCATTTACTGAGCATGGCCCTGCCCATCAGAACAAGACCCAGTTCCATAAGCCTCTTAACCTTATTCATCAGAGGGCAGACAGAATGGAAACCACAATCATAGAAAACTAACCAAACTGATCACATGGATCACAGCCTTATCTTATTCAATGAAATTATAAGCCATGCCCTGTAGGCCCACCCAAGATGGATGAGTCATGGTGGAGAGTTCTGATAAAACATGGTCCATTTGAGAAGGGAATGGCAAACCACTTCGGTATTCTTGCCTTCTGAACCCCATGAACTGTATGAAAAGGCAAAAAGATATGACACTGAAAGATGCATCCCCAGGTCAGTAGGTGCCTGATATGCTACCAGAGAAGAGTGGAGAAATAACTCCAGAAAGAATGAAGAGACAGAGCCAAAATGAAAACAAGCCCAGCTGTGGATGTGACTGGTGATGGAAGTAAAGTCCAATACCGTAAAGAACAACATGGCGTAGGAACCTGGAATGCTAGGTTGATGAATCAAGGATAATTGGAAGTGGTCAAACAGGAGACGGCAAGAGTGAACATCAATATGTTAGGAATCAGTGAACTAAAAACGATTGTACAGAGCTTCTGTATACAGTCCATTTTAATTTAACTGAGATGACGATTATATCTACTACTGTGGGCAATAATCCCTTAGAAGAAATGGAGTAACCCTCACAGTCAACAAGAGTCTGAAATGCAGTACTTGGATGCAATCTCAAAAATGAGAGAATGATCTCTGTTCATTTCCAAGGCAAACCATTCAATATCATGGTAATCCAAGTATATACCCCAGCCACTAATGCTGAAGAAGCTGAAGTTAAATAGTTCTATGATGACCTACAAGACATTGTAGAACTAACATCAAAAAAAGATATCATTTTTATCAGAGGGGACTGGAATGCAAAAGTAGGAAGTCAAGAGTTACCTGAAGTAATTGGCAAGTTTGGCTTTGGGACTACAAAATGAAGCAGAGCAAAGACTGACAAGAGAACATGCTGGTCATAGGACACACCCTCTCCCAAGAAACAAGAGAAGACTCTACACATGGACATCACCAGATGGTCAACACTGAAATCAGATTGATTAGATTCTTTGCAGCTGAAGATGGAGAGGCTCTATACCATCAGCAAAAAAAGACTGGGAGCTGACTGTGGCTCACATCATGAACTCCTTATTGACAAATTCAGACTTCAACTGAAGACAGTAGGGAGAACCTCTAGACCATTCAGATGTGACCTAAATTAAACCCCTATGATTGTACAGTGGACATGACCAACAGATTCAAGGGATTATATCTGATAGACAGAGTGCCTGAAGAATTATGGATGGAGCTTCACGAAACTGTACAGGAGGCAGGGATCAAGATCATCCCCAAGAAAAGAAATGGAGAAAGGCAAAATGGTTGTCTGAGGAGGTATTACAAATACCTGAGAAAACAAGAGAAGCTAAAGGTAAAGGAAAAAAGGAAAGATATACCCATTTGAATGCAGAGTTCCAAAGAATAGCAAGGAGAGAAAAGAAAGACTTTCTCAGTGATCAATGCAAAGAAAGAGAAGAAAACAACAGAATGGGAAAGACTACAGATCTCTTTTAGAAAATCGGAGATATTAAGGGAATATTTCACGCAAAGATGGGCACAATTAAGGACAGAAATGATATGGACCTAACAGTAGCAGGAGATATTAAGAAGAGGTGGCAAGAATACACAGAAGAACTATGCAAAAAAGATCTTCATGACCCAGATAACCACAATAGTGTGAACACTTACCTAGAGCCAGATATCCTGGAGTGCGAAGTCAAGTGGGCCTTAGGAAGCATCACAACGAACAAAACTAGTGGAGGTGATGGAATTCCAGTAGAGCTATTTCAATTCATAAAGATGATGCTGTGAAAGTGCTGCACTTAATATGCCAGCAAATTTGGAAAACTCATCAGTGGCTACAGCACTGGAAAACGTCAGTTTTCATTCCAATCCCAAAGAAAAGCAATGCTACAGAATGTTCAAACTACTGCACAATTACACTCATCTCACACACTAGCAAAGTAATGCTCAAAATTCTCCAAGCAAGGCTTCAAGAGTATGTAAGCCAAGAATTTTGAGATGTTCGAGCTGGATTTAGAAAAGACAGACAAACCAGAGATCAAATTGCCAACATCCTCTGGATCATTCAAAAAGCAAGAGAGTTCCAGAAAAAGCATCTAGTTCTGCTTTATTGACTGCATCAAAGTCTTTAACAGTGTGGATCACAACAAACTATGGAAAAATTTTAAAGAGATAAGAATACTAGACCACCTTACCTGCCTCCTGAGAAATCTGTATGCAGGTCAGGAAGCAACAGTTAGAACTGGACATGGAACAACAGACTGGTTCCAAAAAGGAAAAGGATACATCAGGCTGTATATTGTCACCCTGCTTATTTAACTTACATACATGGCACATCATGCCAAATGCTGGGCTGGATGAAGAACAAGCTGGAATCAAGATTGCAGGAAGAAATATCAATAACTTCAGATATGCAAATGACACCACCCTTATGGTAGAAAGCGAAGAGGAACTGAAGAACCTCTTGATGAAAGTGAAAGAGGAGAGTGAAAAAGCTGGTTTAAAACTAAACATTCAAAAAACTCGGATCATGGCATTCGTTCCCATCACTTCATGGCAAATAGATGGGAAAACAATGGAAATAGTGACAGACTATTTTGGGGGGCTCCAAAATCACTGCAGATGGTGACTGCAGCCATGATATTAAAAGAAGCTTGCTCCTTGGAAGAAAAGCTATGGTCAACCTAGATAGCATATTAGAAAGCAGAAATATTACTTTGCCGACAAATGTCCATTTAGTCAAAGCTATGGTTTTTCCAGCAGTCATGTATGTATGTGAGAGTTGTACTACAAAGAAAGCTGAGTGGCAAAGAATTGATGCTTTAGAACTGTGGTGTTGGAGAAGACTCTTGTGAGTCCCTTGGACTGCAAGGGGATCAAACCAGTCAATCCTAAAGGAAATCAGTCCTAAATATTCATTGGAAGGACTGATGTTGAAGCTGAAACTCCAATATGCTGGCCATCTGATGTGAAGAACTGACTCATTGGAAAAAGACCCTGATGCTGGGAAAGATTGAAGGCTGAAGAGAAGGGGACATCAGAGGCCAAAATGGCTGGATGGCATCACCTACTCAATGGACATGAGTTTGAGTAACCTCAAGGAGCTGGTGATGGAAAGGAAGCCTGGCATATTGCAGTCTATGGGGCTGCAAACGTCAGACATGACTGAGCAACTGAAGTGAACTGAACTGATTTTATTACTTTTATTAAAATATTACATCATCTTTACACTTAATGCAAAGAATAAACAATATGAAGAAAAATATTTTCTCATTAACATTCACAATAAAAACGGTCTGGTTCATTCTGCAGACCTGGGTTTAATTGTACAAGAGGGAGTATTTAATGGCTCAAGTGGATCAAGGTGTCATTTAATTCTGACCCACAGAATAGAATATCATCCATATTTGGTAACTAGACTAACTCTATGGGAGCTCTGATAGATAGAACCATTTTTGTGGTTATGTAAAAGTCCCAGGCCATCCTCTATTCCAAGCCCATCTGAATATTTAGTATTTTAACTAGACTTCTATAGAACCCTCTTATTGAATTGGACAGATTTTCAATTTATTTGTTTAAATTTTCCTAATAGACAATCATACATACATAACTTTATACATTTTTCAATACTTACCTATCTTTTTTTACACACTGCATTACTTATAAACTTCAGGATACTTTTAAAACTAGGGGCAATATTAGATAGCCTAAGCTTTCAGCACTTTAAAACATATGTAAATTTATATTTTTCTGGAAGCAATTCATTTTATTGTTATTATTAATTTTATTGCATGTTACTTTCAGATGTTTTAAAATCTCTCTATAGAGATTTTTAATGAATATAGATTGAATCTAGATTGACTTAATTTTCTATTTCTCCCTTTTTTTTTGCTTCATAGCCTAGTCTCTCTAAACAATGAATCATTTTGATGTATTTTGATTTATAGTTAATTAATTTTCTTCTTGATCTTTATTAAATTCTTCTTCCAGTTGCTCTAGTTTGTCCTGCTGTTTCCATTCTAAGATAATTTTTTTTTAATTTAGAGAAGATTATTCATGTTTTATATTTTAACTCTGATGAGGACATTTCAGTAGTCCCTGCTGGAGATATACTGTGTTCTAAATGTCTTGATTTCCAAAATGTGACTCAACTGATTAATAATTTGTCCACAAAATTATGGAGGATAATATTCTTTTTGTTTTGGTTTTGGTTTTCACTTTTTACGTTTTCAAGTGACTGAGAAGTGTCTACTTGTCATGCATAGTTTCATTTTTACTTATTTAATTTTATTAATCTGATAAAGAAGTCTATAACAATCTCTGTATATTTTGATATACCATCTATGGCCTGAAATAAAATCAGACATGAAAAGATTCTCTATTACTGGGAAAAAGGTAGACATTGTATATAATGTATCACACACAGATGAATTTATAATACAAAATATATACACATATGTATATGTGTATATGTGCATATGCAATGTTATTTATTGTATTGTACTGCCTGTATATTATATTACAACAGAAACACATACACTGTTGTCCCTCAGTATCCATAGTGGATTGGTCCCAGCATCTGCCATAGATACCAAAATCCATGGATGCTCAAATCCCATAGTGTACCCTTCAAATGCACAGTTCAGCATGCAAGGATTAAGGAACCCTCAGAAACTTCAATTTGCAGTGGCTGTATCTGCAGATTCTTAAACCTGTGAATAGAGAGCCAGTTGCTCGTTTGTGGGGAAAAAAAAAAAATTGGCATACGAGTGAACTGGTGCAGTTCAAACCTGCACTGTCCAAGGGCCAACTGTGTGCTACAGTTAGGAGCAATACTCACTGCCACTTTTGGTTAAAAACAAGTGCTCTGGATTTAAACTGCCTGACTTTTGATCTCCATCCTGATTTTTACCAGTAGCATTACCTTGGATAAAATACATGATCTTAGTAAGCCTCAGTTATTGCTAGAGTTATCTGAGTAACAAGTAGATTGAATTATATAAAGGATTTCACTTACTGCCTGATATATAGAGCTTCCCAGGTGGCACTAGTGGTAAATAACCCGCCTGTCAATGCAAGAGACATAAGGGACATGGGATCAATTCCAGGGTCTGGAAGACACCCTGGAGGAGGGCATGACAACCCTCTCCAGGATTCTTGCCTGGAGAATCCCATGGACAGAGGAGCCTGGCAGGCTACTCTGAGTCCATGTGGTCACAAAGAGTCAGACATGACTGAGTAACTAACCACAAACACACACGCCTGATATATAAAAGGTCAATACTTTGGACACCTGAAAAGACCCTGATGCTGGGAAAGATTGAAGGCAGCAGGAGAAGGGGACAAAGAAGATGAGATGGTTGGATGGCATCACCGACTGTATGGACATGAATTTGAGCAAGCTCTGGGAGATGTTAAAGGACACAGAAGCCTAGCAATCTACAGTCCATGGGGTCACAAAGAGTCACAAACATCTGTACAACTGACCTGTCCAAGTTGAAGAAAAATGAGTTTTAATTGTCCTAAGGTGACATCAAGTATGCATTTTAAATTGTATTTAAAAGCACATTAAACTTGAGAAGCTAAGGATTTAAATTCTGATATATTGAGGCCAATTATATTGCTCAAGTTTCAGAATATTTTCCCTTGAACAAATATATACGATATTCTAAAAATACATTAGGTGTAGAAAATGCCTAAAAATTGCTAAATGTTAATACATAGCTACCTATGTATTAACTTGGCTGTAGGTTCAATGGCCAAGTTAATATCTAGAATTTTATATAACTTGAAACTCTTTGCTTCAATAACAAAAGGAATAAGAAAACATATTCTGAATATTTTGACTTTTAGTTTTTACATCTTACATAGATATTTACCCAGCATCAAAAAGTAAGAATTTTTATTATTAGTTTTTCTAGTTTAATTAAGCCACACCAGAACCTATGGGCAAAAAGTCAGAGTTCTGATTGAATTTCTAGTCCCATGTGACAGAGTGTTTCAGGAAACAACACAGTACTCTGTAGTGCTCCTGGCATGACTTCAGGAAAGGTCAAAGAAGTTAAGTGTTCCAGCAGTGAGCCCAACATTTAGTAGCCTTCAAAGGACTTTACTAGGGTTTATCCTGTACATTACAACACAGACTATCAAAGGCATTCCTTGAAAATGTTCTGCAGTGAATTCTGACTACCTTTCCATGCTAGTCAATGCTAAACATTAGATTACTATACCTTATGAAATAAAAACGGATAAATCCATAAATGTTAGCAAAGTAACTCTCTCTTACTCTGCAGCTACACAACTTTAATCCAAAAAAATAGAACACGAAGCTTATTTAATTCATTCTTTTATCTTTTTGAATTTATTTATCTTAATTTATTGAACTACAGTAGACTTACAGATAAATGCACTTATCACAAGTATATGACTTGATACATTTTTAATAAACTGTACACACCCATATAGCATTTTCAGGATCCCAAAGTTCATATATGCTCCCTTCTGGTTTGGACTCGCTGCTCAAAGAATATCCACTATATACAATTCTACCTAGACCAAATAGTTTTGCTTTATAATGTTTTAAATTTTATGTAAATAGAATCATATGGTATGTGGTCTTTGTGCCTCATTTGTTGCTTCACTTGTGCTTTACTCTTATTTGTGAGATTCAGCATATTTTCCATGTCTGTACATGCTCAGTCACTCAGTTGTTCCAACTCTTTGCAAGTCTATAGACTGTACCCCACCAGGCTTCTCTGTCCATGGGATTTCCCAGACAAAAATACTATAGTGGGTTGCCATTTCCTCCTCCAGGGAATCTTCCTGACCCAAGGACTGAATATATGTCTCCTGTATTGCAGGCAGACTGGACATGGAACAACAGACTGGTTCCAAATAGGAAAAGGAGTACGTCAAGGCTGTATATTGTTACCCTGCTTATTTAACTTCTATGCAGAGTACGTCATGAGAAACACTGGACTGGAAGAAACACAAGCTGGGATCAAGATTGCCGGGAGAAATATCAATAACCTCAGATATGCAGATGACACCACGCTTATGGCAGAAAGTGAAGAGGAACTAAAAAGCCTCTTGATGAAAGTAAAAGTGGAGAGTGAAAAAGTTGGCTTAAAGCTCAACATTCAGAAAATGAAGATCGTGGCATTTGGTCCCATCACTTCATGGGAAATAGATGGGGAAACAGTGGAAACAGTGTCAGACTTTATTTTTGAGGGCTCCAAAATCCCTGCAGATGGTGATTGCAGCCATGAAGTTAAAAGATGCTTACTCCTTGGAAGAAAAGTTATGACCAACCTAGATAGCATATTCAAAGGCAGAGACATTACTTTGCTGACTAAGGTCCGTCTAGTCAAGGCTATGGTTTTTCTGTGGTCAGGTATGGATGTGAGAGTTGGACTGTGCAAAAGGCTGAGCACCGAAGAATTGATGCTTTTGAACTGTGGTGTTGGAGAAGATTCTTGAGGGTCCCTTGGACTGCAAGGAGATCCAACCAGTCCATTCTGAAGGAGATCAGCCCTGGGATTCCTTTGGAAGGAATGATGCTAAAGCTGAAACTCCAATACTTTGGCCACCTCATGCGAAGAGTTGACTCATTGGAAAAGACTCTGATGCTGGGAGGGATTGGGGGCAGGAGGAGAAGGGGACGACAGAGGATGAGATGGCTGGATGGCATCACGGACTCGATGGACGTGAGTCTGAGTGAACTCCGGGAGTTGGTGACGGACAGGGAGGCCTCGCGTGCTGCGATTCATGGGGTCGCGAAGAGTCGGACACGACTGAGCGACTGAACTAAACTGACTGATCTTAATAGGATGCTAATCCCTTTGCTTTACTTTTGTTAAAACTTAGATTTCCAGAACTATTTTCAAATGGCTCCTATAGGGATGAAGAATGGACTAATGGTCCAAACTTCACAATTTAACACATATTGCTTCTGTTACTACAAGATGGCCCATTTTCTTGAAGTAGGGTTCAGCCACAAGTTAACCTGGTTGAGGAGGATTGTTATTGACAGTTTTAAGCTTCTGTATTTTCTTTATAAGGAGCTACTCTAGTGGTCTGGTGGTTAAGACTCCATACTTCCATTGCTGGGAGTGCAGGTTTGATCCCTGGTAGGGGAACCAAGATCCCACATACTACAAGGTATGGTCCAAAAAGAATGGTGGGTTCTTTTTCTATGAATAAATATTTGTCAGAGCTTTCTGGGATGTGACACCAATTTATCTAATATTTGGCCAAGACAGAACTGGCTTCTGATAACAAGGGAGACTGAGGCATTAAACTAGTTAGCCCTAAGCTAAGAAAATATGATGATGTTTCTCATAAGGCATCCTACATAGTCTTAAGAAATCAAAGATGATACAAAGAGGTGAAAAGATGTACTATTTCTCGGTTTGAAATGTACTATTTCTTGACAATCAATATTGTCAAAATGACTATACTACCCAAGGAAATTACAGATTCAATGCAATGCCTATCAAATTGCCAATGGCATTTTTCACAGAACTAGAACAAAAACATTTTTAAAGACCCCAAATAGACAAAGAAATCCTGAGAAAGGAAAAGGAATGGAGGTATCAGGCTAGACTACACTACAAATCAACAGTAGTCAAAACAGTATGGCACTGGCACAGAAAAAAGATACACAGACCAATGGAAAAGGATAGAAAGAACAGAAATAAATCCATGCACCTATGGTCAACTAATGTATGACAAATGAGGCAAGAATATACAATGGAGAAAAGAGAGATTCTTCAATAACTGGTGCTAAGAAAACTAGACAGCTGCATGTTAAAGAATGAAATTAGAACATTCTTTAAGACCATATACAAAAATAAACTCAAAATGGATCAAATACTTAAATGTATGCCTGGACACTATAAAACTCTTCGAGGAAAACCAAGCCAGAACACTTTTTGACATAAACCTCAGCCATATCTTTTTGGATCCACCTCTCAGAGTAACAAAAATAAAAACAAATGTAAACAAATGGGACCTAATCAAACTTAAAAGCCTTTGCACAGCTAAGGAAACCATAAATGAAATGAAAAGACAACTCAGAATGGGAAAGAATATTTCCAAACAAAGTGACTGATAAGGTCTAATCTCCAAAATATACAAACAACACATGCAGCTCTATGTCAAACAAAAAAGAAAGAAAGAAAATAGCCCAACCAAAAAATGGGCAGAAGATCTAAAAAGACATTTCTCCAAAGAAGACATACAAATGGCTAAAAATACATGACAAGATGCTTAACATCACCACTCATCATAAAAATGTAAATAAAAACTACAGTGAGGTATCATCTCACACAGGTCAGAATCAGTTAAGTTCAGTTGATCAGTCGTGTCCAACTCTTTGCAACCCCATGAATCACAGCACGCCAGGCCTTCCTGTCCATCACCAACTCCCGGAGTTTGCTCAGACTCATGTCCATGGAGTCAGTGATGCCATCCAGCTGTCTCATCCTCCGTCGTCCCCTTCTCCTCCTGCCCCCAATCCCTCCCAGCATCAAGGTCTTTTCCAATGAGTCAACTCTTCACATGAGGTGGCCAAAGTACTGGAGTTTCAGCTTTAGCATCATTCCTTCCAATGAACACCCAGGATTGATCTCCCTAGAATGGACTGGTTGGATCTCTTGGCAGTCCAAGGGGCTACAAGAGTCTTCTCCAACACCACAGTTCAAAAGCATCAATTCTTTGGCACTCAGTTTCTTCACAGTCCAACTTTCACATCCATACATGACCACTGGAAAAACCATAGTCTTGACTAGACAGACCGTTGTTGGCAAAGTAATGTCTCTGATTTTGAATATGCTATCTAGGTTGGTCATAACTTTCCTTCCAAGGAGGAAGCTTCTTTTAATTTCATGGCTGCAATCACCATCTGCAGTGATTTGGGAGCCCCCAAAAATAAAGTCTGACACTGTTTCCACTGTTTCCCCATCTATTTCCCATTAAGTGATGGGACCAGATGCCATGATCTTCGTTTTCTGGATGTTGAGCTTTAAGCCAACTTTTTCACTCTCCTCTTTCACTTTCATCAAGAGGCTTTTTAGTTCCTCTTCACTTTCTGCCATAAGCGTGGTGTCATCTGCATATCTGAGGTTACTGATATTTCTCCCAGCAATCTTGACTCCAGCTTGTGCTTCTTCGAGTCCGGTGTTTCTCATGATGTACTCTGCATAGAAGTTAAATAAGCAGGGTGACAATATACAGCCTAGACATACTTCTTTTCCTATTTGGAACCAGCCTGTTGTTCCATGTCCAGTTCTAATTGTTGCTTCCTGACCTGCATATAGGTTTCTCAAGAGGCAGGTCAGGTGGTCTGGTATTTCTATCTCTTTCAGAATTTTCCACAGGTCAGAATGGCCACCATCAAAAAGTTTACAAACAGTAAGTGTTGGAAAGGGTGTGGAGAAAAGGAAACATTTCTACACTGTTGCTGGAAATGTAAATTGGTACAACCATTATGGAGAACAGTATGGTGGTTCATTAAAAAGCTAAAAATAAAACTATCATATAATCCTGCAATCCCACTGCTAGGTGTATAGCCAGAGAAAACCATAATTAGAAAAGATACATGCACCCCAAAGTTCACTGCAGCACTGTTTACAATAGCCAAAATATGGAAGCAACCTCAATGTCCATCAACAGTGGAATGGATAAAGAAGATGCAATACATATATAAAATGGAATATTAGTCTTAAAAAAGAACAAAATAATGCCATCTGCAGCAACATGGTTGGAGATTATCATCTTAAAGTATATCAAAGAAAGATAATCATATGATATCAGTCATATGTGGAATCTAATTTTTTTAATGATATAAAGAAACCTGTTTACAGAACTAAAGAAGACTCTCAGGTTTCGAAAACAAACTTAGGGTTACCAAAGAAGAAACATATAGAGGAGGGATAAATTAGGAGCTTGGGATAACATACACACACTTCTGCTGTTGCTAAGTTGCTGCAGTCGTGTCTGACACTGTGCAACCACATAGACGACAGCCCACCAGGCTCCACCGTCTCTGGGATTCTCCAGGCAAGAACACTGGAGTGGGTTGCCATTTCCTTCTCCAATGCATGAAAATGAAAAGTGAAAATGAAGTCGCTCAGTCGAGTCCGACTCTTTGCGACCCCATGGACTGCAGCCTACCAGGCTCCTCTGTCCATGGGATTTTCCAGGCAAGAATACTGGAGTGGGTTACCATTGCCTTCTCCGATACACATACTACAACATATAAAATCAATAACCAACAAGGACCCACTGTGTAGCACGTGTAACTCTATTCAGTATTCTGTAATAAAATATGGGAAAAGAGTCTGAAAAAGCGTGAATGTATGTATATGTAAATTGAACCACTATGCTGTACACCTGAAACTAATACAATATTGTAAATCAACTATACTCTAATAACATTACAAAAAAAAAGGATCCTCATAGTCTTAAGTAAATTAGATTTTGTTGCAATTAATTTTAAATTATTTATTATGATCCCTAAATTCAATCCCCTAAAATGTTCTGGGGAGTGGCCTGATTGTATATCCTGCTTTCTGGTTTCTATTTTCATTCCAGTGCTCCCATTTCAAAGTAGCTACTTAGAGCTCTGTCTCTATTCTCAGCACCACACATACATTTCTCATATTCATACATATATTTCAGCTACTTGCTACCTGTTCTAATTATGAAAGAAAACATGTACAACTCTTATCCTACTAGTTTCATCTACTATGCCCTAAAACCTTGTCTCCCTACCCACTAGCAATCCCACACACCCTCATTTATAAAATTAAATATCACTCCTGTGTCACCTCCTCTATGAATCAAAGGAGAATATTTGGAATTTTTCACTTTAGGCAAAATGGCTTGGTTTCTGTGTTAGAGTTGAAAAATTTCACACTTGCCCTAATTTTACATATCAGCAGACCCTGATGCTAACTAACAATGATAACAATAATATTATTACTAATGATAAATTAGCTTTGGATTGAGTTTTCAAATTTTCCTGAAAATAGCTATGGGAATAAGCAGTTTGAATTTAATGATAGCTCTGTGGTCATGCTGTGGTGGAATTTGTTCCAACTTATTTTTTGGAACTATCTAGACACACAGGTAAAGAATAAATCATATGAATAAAAACATCCTTGTATTATCAAAAATATTGATCAATAAATCAAAAATAAATTCAATTTTAAACAGGAAAAAGTAATTTTCAAACATTTTAAGTCGTTTTTTCTTGCTACAGGCCAATATTTTAATATTCTTTTAATTGCTTACAAGTTTCAAAGATATAACTGAAATTTGGCTTACTTTGTTATATATGTTCTTAATACACTCAATCAATTAATAATAAACTGAAAGTCAAAATTCTAATTCATTTAAATTATTCTTGTCATATTAAAAAAATTATTATGTCAGACTGGGCTATTTGAAGTGTAAGACAGAATTTCAAATTGAAGGTCTTCTGTGTTAAGTATACCATTATTTTTAAGTGATTCCATAGTCAAATTAGAACAGATGACATTTATTTTGAGAAGCTGACAATTCCAAATCAGCTAAGTGAAAAACAGAAATATTCTCATCTATTTGAGAATAACTAGAAGATTCTGAATGGTGGTGAATTTAGTCGTGTCCTACTCTTGTGACCCAGGGGCCATAGCACACCAGGCTCCTCTGTCCATGGGATTTTCCAGGCAAGAATACTGGAGTGGGTTGCCATTTCTTGCTTCAGTGGATCTTCCCAACCCAGAGGGATTGGACCCGGGTCTCAGAGAAGGCAATGGCAACCCAATTCAGTGTTCTTGGCTGGAGAATCCCAGGGACGGCGGAGCCTGGTGGGCTGCTGACTGTGGGGTCGCACAGAGTTGGACACGTCTGAAGCGACGCAGCAGCAGCAGCAGCAGCAGCAGCAGCAGCAGCAGCAGCAGCAGCAGCTCCTGGACTGCAGGCAGCCTTTTGACCGACTGAGCTACCAGGGAAACTTCTGAATATTTCTGGTGTTTTCTGATCTAAACATACTCTTACTCCTAAAAGAAAGCTGTGTGAGCTTAGGTGTGATTTGCTATTGTTTTGAGTCAGGAATGCGTGTCTTCCAAAATCCCCAAGTGAAAGTGAAAAGTGAGCGTCTGTCACTCAGTAGTGTCCAACTCTTTGCGACCCCATGGAATATATCCCGCTAGGCTCCTCTGTCTATGGAATTCTCCAGGCAAGAATGCTGTAGTGGGTAGCTATTCTATTCTCCAGGGCATCTTCCCAACCCAGGGACAGAACCCAGGCTTCCTGCGCTGCAGGCAGATTCTTTACCATCTGAGTCACCAGAGAAGCCATTTTTTTTTTCAGTCTACAGATATTGATGCATGATGCACACTGACTGGTATGCACCCTAGTATGTAGGGTCAGCATCCAACATACTGGATTCAATAGAACAGAATCAAAAGGAAGCACCCGTATTCCCTGCTCTTTATCTTAAAGCTGATGAGAATTTAGAATACCTCTCGAATTCTGGCTACATTATTATAGTATATATTTATTATCAAAGTAAAGGCTGAATGATGGCTTAAAACTCAGAATATGCTAATGAAACCACAAACAACTAGCTGCGTGAGAGTGCACAGATAATGTCCAATTGATCGTTGGAATCTAAAGTACCCATGAAATGTTGGACACCATGCCAAGAAGTGGTATATTGCCATTAGAGAGACACTAAAGCAGAAATAAATAGAAATCTTTGCTCTGGGAGGTGGGAAGGGGAAATGTATATCATCTCAAAACCCACTCTACTTCAAGGAATGCCATAATCATTCCCACATGCAAGGTACATGCATGCAAATTAAAAATGCTAAAGCACGAAAGGGCTCTGGGTGAAGAAGTCCCAAGTGCTAGGTCGTTTCAGCAGAAGAGCTGAGAACCTGGAGATTCTGGGTGCTCTTTCAATTCTCTCTCAGAACAATTAAAAGTTTAAGTATCTACTTTCCCCTCACTCTCTCCAAAAAAAAAGTTTTACTACCAAGGTTCCAATTGCTATCAGATGCTACTAATTGCTATGATAAATGTATTAAAAGATAAATCCTTTCATTTTAAAAACTTTAAAATTAAATGTTTATTCATTGTAATTTTTATTCATATCATTATATCACATTTTATCATAATTTTAGCTTATTCTATATGCCATGCCACTCAAGTTGACTGTTTTAGCCCTGCTTTCTCTATGCTCTTCTTAGACGCCTGCTGGCAGAGGTAATGAGGGGAAATCCATTAGCTGCCTGTGTGGAAGATGGCTGCTGCTTTCTTTTTATTAGGTTGGTGCAAAAGTAATCATGGTTTTGCGTTTGTTGAACTTTGCTGTTTGATATTGGAATACTTAATTAAATGTGGTTATGTTATACCTTATTTTAAGGTGCATTTCTCTATGTTTTTTTGCTAATGCATTATTACTTGCTGTTTATTTGATATTTATTTTAGACTATAGAAATGATGTTAGATAAAAAGCAAATTTGAGCGATTTTTAAATTAGAGTTCAAAATGGGTCATGGAGCAGCAGAGACAACTTGCAACATCAACAACACACTTGGCTCATGAACCGTTCAAGAACATACAGTGCAGTGGTGACTCCCAAAGTTTTACAAAGGAGCCTTTAAGATGAGGAGCATAGTGGCCAGTCATCGGAAGTTGACAACAGCCAACTGAAATGATCACTGAAGCTGATCCTCTTACAACTATATGAGAAGATGTTGAAGAACTCAACATCAACAATTTTATAGTTGTTCGGAATGTGAAGCAAATTGGAAAGGTAATAAAGCTTGATAAGTGGGTGCCTCATAAGCTGACTGCAAATCAAAAAATCGTTATTTTGAAGTGTCTTCTCTTCTTATACGCAACAAAAAGGAATCATTTCTTGATTGGATTGTGACATGTGACCAAAAAATAGATTTTTATCCAACAGTCAGAGACAACCAGCTCAGTGGTTGCACCAAGAAGAAGCTCCAAAGCACTTTCCAAAGTCAAACTTGTACCAGAAAAGGTTATGGTCACTATTTGGTGGTCTACTGTCCATTTGATTCACTACAGCTTTCTGAATCCTGGCAAAACCATTACATCTGAGAAGCATGCTCAGCAAATCAACGAGATGCACTGAAAACTGTAAAGTCTGCAGCCAGAATTGGTCAACAGAAAGAACCCAATTTTTCTCTAGGACAAGGCCCGGCTGCACATCACACAACCAGTGCTTCAAAAGTTAAAAAAAAAAAAAAAAAAAAAAACTGAGCTATGAAGTTTTGCCTCATCTGCCATATTCACCTGATGACCTCTCATGAACCAACTACCACTTCAAGCATCTTGATAACTTCTGCAGGAAAAAAGCTTCCACAACCAGCAGGAGACAGAAAATGCTTTCCAAGAGTTCATCGAATCCCGAGGCATGGACTTTTATGCTGCAGGAAAACTGTGTTGACTGTAATATTTCGTATTTTGACTAATGAAGATGTTTTTGAACCTAGGTATAACGATTTAAAATTCAGAGTCCAAAACTGCAATTACTTTTGTCCCAACCTAGTAAGATGCCTACCCTCACCTGACTGACCTCTTGACAGGGAAATATTAAAACTCACTGTTTTAATGCAATTAAAATACATTCTGAAATAATTTTGACTTGGAATGTTTATATGCTTCGGTTTTCTTTTAACACTTAAGGTGAGCATATTAGAAGCATAAATATATCTGCGCAGTTATATGAGGAAATAAAGTGTAACTTCTGATAAAACAGCAGCAAAAGTAGGTTCAAAATAGAAGCATGATGTCTACATATTTTCTAACATTGTCTTTTAGATGAAGTCACACAAATATAAACTTCACACTCTATTGCAAGTTTTATGGTTAATTTTGATATGATTTGTGGTTAAAGCACAACAATTTTCGGATCTTGGCTTCCCTCTCATATTTTTATAAAGAGAAGCATTACCTTAAATACTATAACAGATTTCCAATTTGTTATTCTGAAAGATCATTCCTACTACCACTGGCTATACTCATTATTTGTCTTTTTCAGAAATATCTTCCTGTCAATAATATATAAAAAATAAAACAAAAGGCAAAGAAAATAATGGAAGAAAAGGCAAAAGAATAATGGAATAATGGAAGTTTAATAGCCCTGTGAAGTCTTGTCACTGATAGAATACAGTTTTACTGCTATATAAACATAAACCCACATTTAAGAAAAGTGTTTCTGGTTAGCAGGATGTGTGTTATTTAAGCTGGTGGCTAGAGGGAGCCCTTTTTTCTCAGAAGCAATTATCTCAAGGAGAAATTGAACTCAAAAAAACTGACTTTTTAAAACATAACAGCAACATTACTGAAGTACAATGCATAGCTGGCATTTGATTTAAAATGTGTGTTCCTGTTTTTGTTTTCCTTTTGCATAAGAAGAATGGATAAAGGCAAATCAAGCCAAGTTTAATGTTGGGCAAGGAGCCAAGTTCTGATGCAGCCAATAGCTCAGATTTATTGTTTAGAAGTTGCTAGTCAGTTTATGTGAGCCTGAAGACCTGGCTATGAAGAGCACATAGTTTCATTTTGGAGAAAGGGGGAAGTGGAAGGAGATGAGCCATTCCATTTAGAAGGACAAGGGATCTCCTTGCATGGCTGGAGAATATATGTATTTTTAGAGAGACTTGCCAGGCAAATCCTGCCTCTGGCTGGAGAGGCAGCACCTCGGAGCGGGGGTGTCACCTGCCACCCCCTCCCTTCCTGGCTTTCCCTCCAGGGCTGTGTGGGAAAGTCGAAGGCACATGTGAAAGAGAAACAGTTTCAAAAAGGGATGAGGAGGGAAAAAAGCTTATCCTCTCACCAATTAGTTTGCTTACTTTTGCCTTTTCTGTCTCAGACCACCGGGTGCCTGGAATTAATATATGGACGGCCAAATCCACTTCAACTCAGCCACAGTTCTGGCAAACTGAGCTTCTGCTGTGTGGTTTGGTGCGTCTTTGGCCTCCTCCGTCTGCTGGTCAGGTAGTTAGTTCTCTCTAACCATGAAATTTGTGGGCTAGATTCCTAAGCCTTCTCCTTACTCTTTCCATAGCATAGAAATGGGAGCATTAATATTTATTTAAAAATAAGAATCCTGAGTGTTGGGGGAAAAAATTCATGGAGCTTAAGATGTCCTACCTCTGAATATATATGCTTGGGAGACTGATTTCTTGGGACCTTTGCCAGAGGACAGTTCGACTTAATTAATTATAAAAAGCCATTGGTGTCATTGAGCCCATCCCTGGTATGAACTTTTAACTGTGAGTATAGAGGCCCTGACCACACACTAGGCCTTCTATAAACCTGAGGTAGGCTGCAAGGGTGTGGTCTGTACTTTGCAGACTCCAATGTCCGGGTTAGAAAAACAGGCGGCAGCTTTCTTAGACTGTTACAGTCATTTTAAAATTTACTCTTGCCCAACGTGAAAGGCAAATATTTTAGTATTTTTTTATGCTGCACATTGCAAATATTAACCAAGACACTAACATGTAGAAAAGGTACACTTTATTTGTAGCAAAAGGACAGTAAGTTTAATCTCAGCTTCTAATTTTTATTCAGGGATCTCAAAGTACAGCCAGTAGTAACCTAATGAAGCATCTCACTGATTTTCACGATGTGGCTCTTGGATAACTGGAACCCAAGAAGGTGTTCCAGGTGGTCTGGGACAAGCCCAGAATGCAAGTTATACACACTCAACAACGTATTTTTATAAATGTATTTTCCACTGCAGATCTGAGTCTGTGCTGGAGAGCATGAAAACGAATGTTTAAAAAAACTCTAACCACAATAATGATTACAGAGCCAAGCAAAAACACCACAAAATAGTACTGGGAGTTTTGGGATATCAAAGAAAGTAATACACTTGAGTAGGTTGTCCACAGGGCCTTATGCCCTGCCTAAGTGGTCTGTGGAAACTGGTGCAGAGTGGCGCAACCACTGTAATCTCCGTCAAGTCTCTTGCAGGTGACTGTTTATCTCAGAGAAAGAGCCACATTTTCTCCAGCATGGGGAGTTTTTCTATACTTTACTACATGCTTTTATGATAGATTAAGAATTCTGTGCACATGATACTCAAAATTTATCTCCAAAGTCTTCTAAACTTAGAATGCAGAAGTGAAGTGTTTTGAGTGAGGGGATCCACAGATATATGTAGACTTCAATATAATTTGCAACCCTATATTTATCATGTATATAGTCATTAATTTTGAAAATAATTTTGCAAGGTATCTTGGTGCACTGTGGTAGTGTTGAACATACAGTAGCTATTGTTTTTTAGCAGAAATTTTTGGAGGATTGGCAGTCTATCAGATCAAAGGCAAGTTTGTATCAAATACTCTATGTTTGGATAGATGTAGAGTTGGGGAGGGGAGGGGTAGAAAACATGTGTGGGATACCTACTATTTTATAAACACAATGTTAGTAGCTTTACAAGAATCTCATTCATATCTCTTAATATTCTTTAGAATAGGCATTATTATTTTCATTAAATAGATTTAGAAACAGAAGCTCAGAGAGTTTCTGACAGAATGATCTGTCAAAAATCACACATCTGTAGAGGTATGGGGCAAACCTGGAACCCTACTATAACATAATCAAAGGTATTTCCATTATATCTTTGTTTAACCTGCCATCCTAAGCTTTTTCAGGGATTTTGAGTTGACTCTTATCAATAATATTATTATACAAACAGTAGAGACTACGCTCTAACCACCAATACTGTATGGAATGTGATTGTCAGACTTATTTCTAGTTCTCTCTCTATTAAAATTCATGGAGCGCACATGTAACTGAAAGTCTGACCCACAAGACATCTTTTCCTTCACTGGTAATGACCTGTGTAATAGATTCAGGGTTAATTTGTCGTTTGGGGTTCCATGAGAGTTTTGGGAGTTGGTTAGAAGAGGGGGTCCTCTCTGGGTCTCTTGTCCCCTGCAATTCTTGCTAACTGTGCCAAGAATGCAATGCTCTGGCCACTCTTTATGTGAGTCATGTCTCAGGGTTGTGTAATGTGACTGAGAGATAAAACCTTGAAAGATGAAGTAGTGTCTCTCCATCAAACAAAAGACAGCCTTTCCTACTGCTTCCTATAAAAGTGGATTCCTAAAACTTAGAATTTCTCTTCGAAATTAAAATTCACTGCATATGAGCATCTATCTAGACCATGTACTACTGTTCTCAAGGGATCTGGAGGAAGAGCACCTGTGGGAGGAAGAACTGTGTTTCCAATGAGATTCTACTCCTGGGGCTTCCCTGGCAGTCCAGGGGTCAGGACTCCACACATTCAATACAAGAGGTGAGGGTTCAATCCGTGGTTGGGGAAATAAGATTCCATATGCTGGTGATACGGACATAAGGGGAAAAAAAAAAAAAAAACAAACAGAGAAAGAGAGAGATTCTACTCCTAATCCCTGGGACTGTGACCATGATGAGATACCATACTGAATACATTACCTTACACACACACAGAGGAATTTGGTGAGATAATTAAGGTTACTAAATAGTTGACTTTAAAATAGGAAGATTATATTGAATTTTCAGTGTGAACGCAATGTATTTCTATCAGTCCTTACAAGCAGAGGCAGAAGAGGTGATCATAAAGATACAATAAAGAGAAAATCAAAGAGATTCAGAGAGAAATATCTGCTGTGCCATTATTCAGCTTGAAAATGGGGGGTCCCACAAGCCAATGAATACAAGTGACCTCGGGAAAATGAGAGAAGCCCTGGGTAACTGCTAGCAAAGAAACAGGGGTCTCAGTCCTAGAATCCCATGAATTTGAATTGAATTCTGACATCAAGCACCTAAATGTGCTTGTGATCAGATTCTCCCTCCCCCATAACTTCCACAGACATTTTGATTCTGGTCTTATGAGACCTTAAGCAGACTACCTGCCAGTAAGTCTGAATTTTGCTCTACACAACTGAAGCAATGTGTGAGTATTGTTTTAAGCTGCTGAGTTTGTGGTGATTTAAATAAAAGCCAAGCCTCACCAGTGTTTAGAATTAGTAGATATTAGTGATAATGCCCCTGTTGAACTGAGAGGCTACAAGGCATAATGTATCAGAGTGAAGAAGACCTGGGTTCCAATCGCTCTCCAACACTTAATTGTTGTGTTATCTTAGAGGATTTAACTTATCTTTCTGAGCTTCTTTCTTTTTTTAATTAACTGATATTATAAATTAACTATGAACACTAAATAAAACTATAAATACACAATGTTTGCACAGTATCTGACAGATTGTAAGGTATCCCCTCCATCACTTCTTGTACCTTGTCCATATACCTCCAAGATGATAGTTTAGTGGCCAAGGCATAAAGAATCAGTTAACTTTCTGAACTAAAAATAAGAGATCCCTCAAGAAAATAACTTGTTTCTCAAATGGATGATCCAGTGTTTACATTAACAATTTTTCAGAGAAAATGCACGCACACACACACTCGCGCACACATTGCTCCAATAGCTAACCTGATAAAACCACAAAGAAAGACTGCTCATCCATTCTTAGCTAATTTTCACAGGAAGACTTTTCAGTGCCACAGTTGCATGATGATTTTCAGGTATTCTTGTTCTTCTCATTCTCTTTACATCCTTTCAGTGTTCTGCTCACCTACTCTTGTTGCCCATGAGAAGGCACAGCAGGCAGAGGCAGCCTTTCCTCTTGCTCTTTTCAGAACTTCTGTGTTAACTGCAAATATTCCCTCAGAGTTGCCAGACAAAACCCAAGACTGCTAGTTGCAGTAGCTTTGGGCTCCTTGAGGCCTAAGTGAAATCACTGAGGAGACATCTAGAATAAGCATTCATTGGAAGATACAGAGCACGTCCCAGGTGGCTCAGTGGTAAAGAATCTGCCTGCCAATACCGGAGACACAGGAAGTGTGAGTTCGATCCCTGGATCAGAAAGATCCTAGGATGAAGGGAATGGCAACCAGTCCAGTATTCTTGCCTGGAGAATCCCATGGACAGAGCAGCCTGGTGAGCTACAGCCCATGGGGTCACAGAGTGGGACCAAACACAACTGGACAAACACACACACAGAAGACACTGACCAGATAATGTCTGGCTTTGTCACACCTTCAGTCAACAAAAACTTATACAATAAGAAAGAAGCTTAAAGTCGAGCTGACAGTATCCATTTTACAGCTGAGGAAACCATTATGCACCAAGACTAAGGATACAGTATTAGCAGCCACAACAAGACCAGAATCAAGTTTTCTAGGTTTCCTAAGTTGTGGTGTTTTCATTCTATCCCATCTCTGAATGTATGGACAGACAGTGGCTCTCAGGTTTTATAAATGCTGCAGGCAGAGGCATGGGGGATACAGAAGTTCTTCAGTGGTCTTGCTACACTCCTGTTGCCCTTTTATACATGCCTCTGTTCCTTCCCTATCTAAAAGAGTAGTTACAACAAATGCAAATATATTCATGGCAACAGACTCTCAAGGTTTCTTTTCTCTGCTAGAATCCTGGAATAAATGGCCTGGCAAGTGGTTGTGGGGAAAATAAAGGAAACAAAGGGACAAAATAAACTTGAAAACTGAGGTCCTTAACAGGTCACAATCTGTAGAACATTGCCCA
The DNA here is from genome assembly GCF_032405125.1 of Capricornis sumatraensis. Lineage (NCBI taxonomy): Eukaryota > Metazoa > Chordata > Mammalia > Artiodactyla > Bovidae > Capricornis > Capricornis sumatraensis. Next base: position 32,960,655 of record NC_091073.1, on the reverse strand, counting down.
GAGGCCATCTTGCTTTCCTTTTGTGCCTCGACTAAGTAAGGAAAACATTCAAGAATTTTCTTTGGAAAAAAACCTGACAAGATTTTTCTCCATTTGCCCAACCATCCCTAGTGGCAAAGAAACTCTTTAAGAATGTCTTATTTGAAATATCCAGGCACTTGAACAGTATATAAATGAACTTGAATTATTTGGTGCAAATAAATGTGTCATGAAAGGGGTAAAAAAAAAATATTAGAAATTCTGTTGGTGGAGAACCTTTCTGAATGTTGAAATAGCCCAAGATGCAATGCATATTTCTCACATCATTAACTTACACAAAAACATGCCATTGTCAACTACTTTTCAAATTAAATAAGCTGGATGACTCCAAAAAATATTTGGTTTGACCCACCCCATGAAACAGTCAGGTTTGCCTCTGAAGTTGTAAATATATGTACATGATATACTAAATCACGCTTGATTTAGTAATCTGCACTGACTGAAAACATTTCTGTATAAATGGAGAACAAGTAGTAAAAAACATAAAAAAGGAAATAAAAATGAAGAAACCCAAAGCATGGAAAGCTGGTTCTTGCAGTAGTTTTGCAAGTTTGGGAAATTAAGACCTATCAACATCCTTTATTCATTTCTTCTACAAAGTTCTCAACATCTTCATTGGCCTTACCTACATCTGTAACTCATATTATTTTAAATTCATGTTAATATGTATGTTCCCTGAATATTTCAGAGACTAAAAGACAATAAAATAAAATAACAACCAAAAATCACCCCCAATGTGCTCAATAGCACTTCCCCAGAGAACTTAGACATATGGATAGTCAAGGGAAAAACAATAAAGTCTCAATTTTTAAAACATTTGCCAACTTTCTTGTAACCTCAATGAAAGATTACCCTTCTCAGTGTTCTTGGTAAAACATTACCATTTTAAGCTGCTAATATTTTTGATTATTCTAACTCAAATCCACATTTTTTAACCAAACTTCTCTGGACATCAATGGAATTTTAAACTATATAAAATGTTCCCATATGATTCTTAGATAATCAATTGTTTTCTAAGCTAGGCTACTTTTATGTCTTACACTTTCCCTCATAGGACATAATTTCCTGTATTTCTGCCACCTTTGTTTCTGTCCTTTAGAACACTTTATTGACATTGATAGGTAACAGTTTATCGGTTAAAGAAAAAGGACTTCAAAAGTTCTCACATTTGACACCTTTCAAAAAGTTATGGGAGGGAAGGGGAGCTACACCCTATGCCTCAACATATTGTATATGTTGCTGGTTGGAGATGACTATGATGTGGGTGTTGATAAAGAAAAGTGCCCACACACATTTTGATGTTTTCTGAGACAGTAGATAAGCTTATCAGAAATATTTCATCAGAGTTAATTCAACAAATGATTATTGTTCACAGAGTGAATGAATTAATAAACAGTAGGGAATATATTCTTTCATGACAGTAATGAATAATTGATTCATAACTTTCTTTAAACTACATATTGAGAGCCCTACTCTATGTCTGATTTGGCACTTATTGCCTAATCTTGATTACTCACACATATACAAGTCCCTTATTTTTCTATCATTTATTATAAATCATTATCCAATGTTATTTCATATCACTAGCCAAGGACAGGATAATTAGAGAAAAGAAAATAACATTTATTTTCTGGTTAATAGGAACCAGATATTTGGTACTTTAGTATATAAATTTTTATTTATTTTTTATTTTGAGGAAAACTGCTTTACAACGTTTTGTTGGTTTCTGCCATACAACAACATGAGTCAGTCATAACAGATCTGAGCCTCTCTCTTGAGCCTCCCTTCTCTCCCTCCATCCACTCCTCTAGGCCATCACAGAAGTGATAAAAGATTCAAGCATAGATTTATCTGACTATGAATTAAGTAATTTTTAAATAAGTAATTCTTAATGGCTTAAGTGAAAGATGTAGAAAGTCTTAAGTAAAATTTCATAGCCAACATGCTCCATCAGTTTATCAAATAAAAACAATATCAGAAACAATTTGATAGAAATGTGACAAATATAACTTAAGAATTAAAGTGCATATCTCAGTTTCCCTTTGGTCTATTTTATCATTTTTGATATACAGAAAACAACACTTAGGAAAGCCAAATAACACCCTTCTCCCTGACATACACCCACAAAGTTGGGTGTATAGGAGAAGTGATAGAGTGGGCAGAATTGGAAAAGCCAATGTCCTGGAGAGAAGGCAACTTCCAAGAGATGAACAGACTTTCTACTTTCTTTTGTCCTTGGAGGATCTACTGACCCCTGGTGCTTGGAAAGATTACAAATTCTAGAAGAAAATCACTACTAAAATAAAGAGGAAAGCGTCAGGTTTTGGGAATCCTACAAGCTGAGAGAAAAAATATATTTTGTGTTTCTCAAGGCAGTCAGTACCTGGGGGATCAAGATGAGAGAGAGAAAATGAGTCGAAGTATGAGCAGAACAGTCAATGGGAAGACTTCCCCTTAATACTCTAATAGTCAAAATCCTCAGCTACCCGGATGAAAGGCTAATAATTAGTTAAAACTTATCAGCTACCCAGATGAAAGGCTGAGAAGACTAACAGAAATTTTAAAATTCAGAATGAAGTTTCAAGCAACCCCATAATGTTGGGGAGATTCATGTTGAGGTTTGAGAGAAAACAGCAAAATTTTGTAAAGCAATAATCCTTCAATAAAAAATAAATTAATTAAAAGCCTAAGACAAACAAACAAACAGCAGGTCAATACCTAATAATAAAGTTGACCACTAGACATCCGAAATTCTTAGTTAGGATGCGTAACTGGTGGGGGCTGGAACAGAAGTAGATTATACCTTACAAAGTCTACAATAAACTCCATTATAACCAGTTAAAAAAGAAAATACTGAACTTTCTTTGAAGATGTGAATACTGATCCTCATCTTTTATAATGTTTCATACAAAATCAGGTCAGCTCAGTTCAGTCACTCAGTCATGTCTGACTATTTGCAACCCCATGGACTGCAGCACGCCAGGCCTCCCTGTCCATCACCAACTCCTGGAGTTCACCCAAACTCAAGTCCATTGAGTCAGTGATGCCATACAACCATCTCATCCTGCAACATCCCCTTCTCCTCATGCCTTCAATCTCTCCCAGCATCAGGGTCTTTTCAAATGAGTCAACTCTTCGCATGAGGTGGCCTAAGTATTGGAGTTTCAGCTTCACCATCAGTCCTTCTGATGAACACCCAGGACTGATCTCCTTTAGGATGGACTGGTTGGATCTCTTTGCAGTCCAAGGGATTCTCAAAAGTCTTCTCCAACACCACAGTTCAAAAGCATCAATTCTTCAGTGCTCAGCTTTCCTTATAGTTCAACTCTCAAATCCATACATGACTATTGGAAAAACCATAGCCTTGACTACACAGACCTTTGTTAGCAAAGTAATGTCTCTGCTTTTTAATATGCTGTCTAGGTTGGTCATAACTTTCCTTCCAAGGAGTAAGCATCTTTTAATTTCATGGCTACAGTCATACAAAATATGTGACATTTAATTGATAATTACTGATGAATAAGAGCTACCCCACGTCCAAGGTCAGGGGCATCAGTGGAGATCAGCTACCCCACATCCAAGTTCAGGGGCGGTATCCAAGAGGAGCTACCTTATGTCCAAGGTAAGGAGCCACGGCTGTGCTCTGCTGGAACAGATGTGAAGAGATACCCCACGTCCAAGGTAGGAGAAACCCAAGTAAGATGGTAGGCACTGCAAGAGGGCATCAGAGAGCAGACAGACTGAAAAAGTGGGAAAAACCACTAGACCATTCAGGTATGACCTGTCTGACAATAACAGACAACTAGCCAATCTGATCACACAGACTACAGCTTGTCTAACTCAAAGAAACTAAGCCATGCCGTGTGGGCCAACCCAAGACAGAGGGGTCATGGTGGAGAGGCCTGACAGAATGCAGTCCACTGGAGAAGAGAATGGCAAACCACTTCAGTATTCTTGCCTTGAGAAGCCCATGAACACTATGAAAAGGCAAAAAAATACTACACTGAAAGGTGAACTTCCCAGGTTGGTAGGTACCCAATAAGCTACTGGAGATCAGTGGAGAAATAATTCCAGAAAGAATGAAGGGACGAAAACAAAGCAAAAACAGCACCCAGTTGTGGATGTGACTGGTGATAGAAGCAAGGTCTCATGCAGTAAAGAGCAATATTGCACAGGAACCTGGAATGTCAGGTCCATGAATCAAGGCAGATTAGAAGTGTTCAAACAGGAGATGGCAAGTGTGAACGTCGACATTCTAGGTATCAGTGAACTAAGATGGACTGAAATGGGTGAATTTAACTCAGATGACCATTATATCTACTACTGCAGGCAGGAATTCCTTAGAAGAAATGGAGTAGCCATCATAGTTAACAAGAGTCCAAAATGCAGTACTTAGATGCAATCTCAAAAACGACAGAATGATCTCTGTTTCAAAGCAAAACATTAAATATCATGGTAATCCAAGTCTATGCCCCAACAGTAATGCTGAAGAAGCTGAAGTTGAACAGTTCTGTGAAGACCTACAAGACCTTTTACAACTAACACCCAAAAAAGATGTCCTTTTCTTTATAGGGGACTGGAATGCAAGAGTAGGAAGTCAAGAAACACCTGGAGTAACAGGCAAATTTGGCCTTGGAATGTGGAATGAAGCAGAGCAAACACTAATAGAGTTTTGCCAAGAAAACACACTGGTCATAGCAAACACCCTCTTCCAACAACACGAGAAGACTCTACACATGGACATCACCAGATGGTCAACACCAAAATCAGATTGATTATATTCTTTGCAGCCAAAGATGGAGGAACTCTATACAGTCAACAAAAACAAGACCAGGAGCTGACTGTGGCTCAGACCATGAACTCCTTATTCCCAAATTCAGACTTAAATTGAAGAAAGTGGGAAAAACCACTAGACCATTCAGGTATGACCTGATTATACAGCGGAAGTGTACATTTAAGGGCCTAGATCTGATAGAGTGCCTGATGAACTATGGATGGAGGTTCGTGACATCCTACAGGAGACAGGGATCAAGACCATCCCCAAGAAAAAGAAATTCAAAAAAGCAAAATGGCTCTCTGAGGAGGCCTTACAAATAGCTGTAAAAAGAAGAGAAGTGGAAAGCACAGGAGAAAAGGAAAGATATACCCATTTGGATCCAGATTTCCAAAGAAGAGTAAAGAGAGATAAGAAAGCCTTCCTCAGTGATCAATACACACAAATAGAGGAATACAATAGAATGGGAAAGACTAGCGATCTCCTCAAGAAAATTAGAGATACCAAGGGAACATTTCATGCAAAGATGGGCTCAATAAAGGTCAGAAATGGTATGGACCTAATAGAAGCAGAGATATTAAGAGGTAGAAAGAATACACAGAACTGTACACAAAGTTCTTCACAACCCAGATAATCATGATGGTGTGATCACTCACCTAGAGCGAGACATCCTGGAATAGCCCTAGGAAGTGGGCCTTAGGAAGCATCATTATGAACAAAACTAGTGGAGGTGATGGAATTCCAGTTGAGCTATTTTGAATCCTAAAAGAGATGCTGTTACAGTATGGCACTTAGTATGCCAGCAAATTTAGAAAACTCAGCAGTGGCCACAGCACTGGAAAAGGTCAGTTTTCATTCCAATCCCAAAGAAAGGCAATGTTAAAAACGTTCAAACTACTGCACAATTGCACTCATTTCACACAAAGTAATGTGAGCAAAGTAATGTGAGCTAGCAAAGTAATGCTCAAAATTCTCCAAGCCCGCTTCAACAGTATGCAAACCAAGAATTTTGAGATGTTCAAGCTGGATTTATAAAAGACACAGGAACCAGAGATCAAATTTCCAGCATCCGCTGGATCACAGAAAAAGCAGGAGAGTTCCAAAAAACATCCATTTCTGCTTTATTGACTACAACAAAGCCTTTAACTGTGTGGAAAATTTTTAAAGAGATGAGAATACCAGACCACTTTACCTGCCTCCTGAGAAATCTGTGTGCAGGTCAAGAAGCAATAGTTAGAAGTGGACATGGAACAACAGACAGGTTCCAAAATTGAAAATGAGTACATCAAGGCTGTATATTGTCACCTGCTTATTTAACTTCTATGCAGAGTCCATCATGAGAAATGCTGGACTGGAAGAAGCACAAGCTGGAATCAAGATTGCTGGGAGAAATATCAATAACCTCAGTTATGCAGATGACACCACCCTTATGGCAGAAAGTAAAGAACTAAAAAGCCTCTTGACGAAAATGAAAGAGGAGAGGGAAAAAGTTAGCTTAAAGTTCAACTTTCAGAAAAATAAGATCCTGGCATCCAGTCCCATCACTTCATGGGAAATAGATGGGGAAACGGTGGAAACAGTGTCAGACTTTATTTTTTTGGTTTCCAAAATCACTGCAGATGGTGATTGCAGCCATGAAATTAAAAGACACTTACTCCTTGGAAGGAAAGTTATGACCAACTTAGACAACATATTAAAAAGCAGAGACATTACTTTGTCAACAAAGGTCCATCTAGTCAAGGCTATGGTTTTTTCTAATAGTCACATATGGATGTGAGAGTTGGACTATAGGAAGGCTGAGTGATGAAGAACTGATGCTTTTGAACTGTGGTGTTGGAGAAGACTCTTGAGAGTCCCTTGGACTGCAAGGAGATCCAACCACTCCATCCTAAAGAGATCAGTCCTGGGTGTTCATTGGAAGGACTGATGCTGAAGCTGAAACTGCAATACTTTGGCCACCTGACTTGAAGAATTGACTCACTGGAAAAGACCCTGATGCTGGGAAAGATTGAGGGCAGGAGGAGAAGGGGATGACAGAGGATGAGATGGTTGTATGGCATCATCGACTCAATGGACATGAGTTTGGGTAAACTCCGGGAGTTGGTGATGCAAAGGGAGGCCTGGTGTGCTGTAGTACATGGGGTCACAAAGTGTCAGACACGACTGAGTGACTGAACTGAAGACAACAAATGCACAAATCCCTAAATCATTGGAGTTATGAGATTTAGAACTTGACATAAAATACATAAAAATAAGAAAAATGTCTCTAGATAATGAGACTACATAGAAAATAAATAAATGAGAATTATAGAACTGAAAAAATGTAATACTGATATTCATTAGTAAATATATTTCCCAGGTGGCACCAGTGGTAAAGAATTTGCCTGCCAGTGCAGGAGATGTAAGAGATGTGGGTTCAATCCCTGGGTTGGGAAGATTCCCTAAAGAAGGAAATGGCAACCCATTCCAGTAGTATTGCCTGAGGAATCCCACAGACAGAGGAGTCTGGTGGGCTATGGGCCATAGTGTCTCAAAGAGCTGGACATGACTGAAGTGAATTAGCATACACGCCCACACTAAATATATAAAGTTCACAGCTGAATGCAAACTGCAAAAGAGGTACCAGTGGGAAATATCCAGTCTGAAGTAAGGAGAGGGAAGAAACTGGAAGATGGAGAAAAGTTCATAAGAAATTACGTGACACATAAAATAACTAATATATGTGTGATTTGTTACTCTTTGGAAAAATGGGATAAAAAGTAGGGAGAAAATGGCTAAATTTTTTTCTAATCAGAAATACAAGCCAATAATTCAGTAGGCACTAGAAAAACCAAGCAAGATACATACAAAGACTAGAGCACCTAGATACACTGCATTACTACTTATTTTGATGAAAAACAAATCTTGAAAGAGAAAATCTTGAAGGCAGTCATTCAAAGAAAGACTCATTATTTGCAGAGGAGCAACAATTAGATTTGTAGCCTGTTAGGGACCAAACGACGGTCTCTAGGACCTGAGTCATGTTTACCAAAAAGAGACAGGATATGCGCTCATCCTGCCTGGCCAATCATGTAACGCCAGCTACTCTTGTAACTGAGACAAAGAACTGCCTGTATATAAGCCGCCATACTCCTTTGTTCGGGGCTCTTGTCAGATTCCCTTGTGTGGGATGAGACTTGAGCCCTAGCGTGCTAGAGATAAACTCCCTTCTTGTTTTTGCATTACTGTGGTGGACTTGCTCTCTGTCGGTTCGGAGATACGGGCTCGGAGCATAACATAGCCAAACACTTCACAGATATGGTGAAGGCCAAAAGTTAATGGGATAGCATGTTAAAAATGGAGAAGGGAATTAATTTTCATTACAGAATAATATTTCCAGTGATAACTCCCTTGAAAATGAAGAATACATTTCCAAAAGTGAGAAAATTTTCTAATTAGAAGAACTGCTGCTGCTGCTGCTAAGTTGCTTCAGTCGTGTCCGACTCTGTGCGACCCCATAGACGGCAGCCCACCAGGTGCCCCTGTCCCTGGGATTCTCCAGGCAAGAACACTGGGGCGGGTTGCCATTTCCTTCTCCAATGCAGGAAAGTGAAAAGTGAAAGTCAAGTCGCTCAGTGGTGTCCGACTCATAGCGACTCCACGGACTGCAGCCCACCAGGCTCCTCCGTCCGTGGAATTTTCCAGGCAAGAGTACTGGAGTGGGTTGCCATTGCCTTCTCTGAATTAGAAGAACTACAGTTCAAGAAATACTAAAGGCAGAAGGAAATGAAACTAGGTAACACATGAAGGAATAAAGAGCAATTAAAGTAAACTTGTGGGCAAAACTATAGTAAAGTCTTGTGTTGTGGGGAATGTATATGCATGTATGTAAATACATGACGGACAAAAGATAAGTAGGGATGAACTGAATTAAAGGACTAGGCACTAGAATTGTCAGGAGCATCATAAAAGTACCAATTGTATTACATCATAATAAATCAAGGGTTTCACTTTATTTATCATGACTAAAGAGTAGAAAAAGAAAGTATACCTAGTAAGTTAATAGGAGAATTTAAAAAAGAAATAGTAAGAAACTAGATATAAACTCAAATATATCTGGTTTTATTCAATGCAATGCCTTAAATTATTTGTCTTCAAAAAAGATTCTTAACTACTTAAAGATATTCACTTTTAATATAAGAATAGAAAAAGTTTAAATATAAAGTTTAAAATGCCTTTAAAAATACAGGCAGATACTAACGAACATAAACCTGGTGCCATATGCTATCATCAGTCATGTAGACCTTAATTTATGTAGTTCTATTACATGTAATATGATCATATATATTATCTATATATAAAAGAAATACATATATATTATATCAAAGAATTTACATATTATATATGAAAGAAATCTATAAACATTAAAGTGGATATATACTAATAAAAATAGTAATTGTAAAAACACATGTATCTTAAAAACCCCAAAATGCATAAATCAAAAAATGATAAAACTAAAAGGAGACATTAACAAACCCACAGTTTGAGCAGAAAAATGTGCCCTACTATGTAACTGAAGAGCATGATTAATTATCTTAGCCTGATTGACATACATAAAACAATACGTTAATATATTTTAAATGTTTTTAAAATAAATATATGATGTTATCACATACTGAACTTCTAGCAAGTGTCAACAAAGAACTGAAATAATTCAACATATTTAGAGTCAAACTAAAACAAATACTTAAAAAATTAATTATTGCCAAAATATTTGGAAATTAAAGACTATATGTTCTAATTTAAATTGGAATGAAGGAAAAAACTTTTGGAAAAAGTATGTAAACCAAAATGTACAGCTTAATGAAAAAAGTACTTCTCAAAATGAACACACATGTAACTAGCACCTAAATCAAGCAAAAGAATATTACTAGAAGCTTCATTGTGCCTTACGAATACACTTAAGTAATTCAAGGGTAAAAAAGAAATTATCATGGATATTAGACTAAATTTTGAACTAAATAATAAACATATGATCTACCAAAGTTTGTGGGATGCACCTAAAGCTAAACTTAGGGGAAATTTAATCTGCGTTAGATAGATAGATATTTTGTGGGAGAAGAAGGCTGGTATCTACTCTGCCATCCTTCTGTCTTAAGTTAAAATAATGAAGTTTATGGAAAATACACTATCAGGACTGACACAAGAGAAAATAGAAAATCTGAAGAATACTACACACATATTAAAAATTAAATTTGTAATGTGAAACTTTTCCTTAAAACAATGACCTTTGGTGATACTAATGGCCAAGTTCTTTCCTGAATACCAATGATAAGTCACAAATAAATATTAGTAAAGAGATCCCAGTAAATATAAAAACAGAATAAGAAATCATGATGAAGTAAGGTTTGGTTCAGGGCTTCCCTGGTGGGTCAGATGGTAAAGAATCTGCCTGCAATGCAGGAGACCAGGGATTGATTCCTTGGTTGGGAAGATCCTTTGGAGAAGGAAATGGCTACGCACTCTAGTACTCTTGCCTGGAGAATTTCATTGACAGAATTCCATGGAGTCACAAAGAGTTAGACAACCAAGCAACTAACATTTTCACACTTTCAAGTTTTGGTCCGTGAATAGAAAGTTTCTTTAACATATGAAAAATTATCAACAAAATCAACCAGCTTAACTAAAAAGCAGAGAAAAATGATCATTTTATTAGTCGTAAAATAAGCATTTGATAAAATTAAATACTCTATCAGGATAAAAATCATAGCAAGCAATGAATTAAAAAAAATTTAACTGTGATTGAATATTTACCAAAAGCCTATAGCAAATATTGTTTAATGATCAAATATTAAATTTTCCCCTATGAATTTAGGCATACTGCTTTTACTAAACCCTAGGAGTGAAAGTGAAATTTGCTCAGTTGTGTCCGACTCTTTGTGAACCCATGGAAACACGGTCCATGGAATTCTCCAGGCCAGAATACTTGAGTGGGTAGCCATTTCCTTTTCCAGGGGATCTTCCCAACCCAGGGATTGAACCCAGGCCTCCCACATTGCAGGCAGACTCTTTACCAACTGAGCCACCAGAAAAACCCCAAACGCTGTATTTAGTGCAATTAAATTAAAAATATTAAAATGTTCAAAAAAGAGAAAAACTGTAATTATTCATGGTTAATACATTTTTAAATATAGAAAATCAGAAGAAAATAGACTGATCGAATTTGTAAAGTAAATTTAGCAAATCACCAGTGAAGGGATGAATATAAAAAATCCATTGTATTCTTCTATACCAGCAATACACAATTAGAAAAGAAACTTGAAAATAATACCATTCTGTTTCTAGTTCTGAACAAAGCAGAATAGATATAATCCACTGTATTTCATCCTACTTATTATACCTATAAGTCTATGATAAAATACAAGAGACAAAATCAGAGAATTGGAAAGGTGATGAAGAAGAAGGTAAACTCTCTTGTGGCCTCAGGACCTAGAATGGAGTTTCCTATTTTGTTTGTTAGTTGCAATTTATTGTTTTGTTACTTTTTCCTTCTACGTATCCCAATCTAAGTGATAAAAAAGCTTCGGCAGACAAGATATATCAATGGGCACAATAAAAAGAAAAAAAATTATACACACCCACACACAAGCAGGTTATGCATAAAGTTCTAGCTACAGGCCTGGGAAAGGAGCAGCACTGGATGACAAAAAAAAAAAAAAGAATTTTTTTTTTTGCTTTATTTTCTTGCCACGTGGTATGTGGGATTTTAGTTCAAAGTGATCAGAGCTCTGAGTTCCACCCCACCTTACAGTGAAGAGGTAGGTCTGCTCCAGGGTTGGTGACGTATTTGTAGATTTTGTCTGTAAGCAGACACACTACTATCCCTGGAAGGCAGTAAGGAGAGTTTCCTTGTCAGCCAGTGTGCATTCATAAAGGAGTACAGGTGGACAATGATTATCATAACACACTCCATTAAGGATGCCACTCCCCTCCAAGCCAGGATAATCGGTAGAGACTGAGTGAACACAGCTCAGATTACCATCCTGAGTTGGCAATAAACTCAAAGAGGAACCCGAGTCACATAAATACCACGCAAAATGTCCAGGATACAATAAAAATAACTCGGCATACTAAAACCATCAATAGGAAGAACAGTCAACAGACACCAAGATCGAGATGACACCTGAATCATCTGAGATTTTAAACAGCTGTCATAAAAATAATTTAGTATTTATGAACACTCTTGAAACACATGAAAAAGTAGAAACTGTCACAAAAGAAAGTAAATTTATAAAGAGCAAGCAAATGAAAATTTAAGAACTAAAAGTACTATAACCACAAAGTTTTCAAAAACTTACATGGAAGGAAAAATAAACTTGAAGATATATCAATAATTTTTTTTCAATCTGAACAACAGAGAGACAATAGATTTTTAAATAAATGAATAATACCTCAAGGATGTGCAGTACAATGAAAAAAAAAATCTATATGTAACAGAATCCCAAAAGTAGAGTGTTCAGTCGTGTCTGATTCTTTGTGATCCCATGAACCACAGCATGCCAGACCTTACTTTCCATCACCAACTCCCAGAGTTTACCCAAACTCATGTCCATTGAGTCGATGATGCCATCCAACCATTTCATCCTCTGTCTTCCCCTTCTCCAACCCTCAATCTTTCCCAGCATCAGGGTCTTTTCACATGAGTCAGCTCTTCATGTCAGGTGGCCAAATATTGGAGTTTCAGCTTCAACATCAGTCCTTCCAGTGAACACCAGGACTGATCTCCTTTAGAATGGACTGGTTGAATTTCCTTGCACTCCAAGGGACTCTCAAGAGTCTTCTTCAACACCACAGTTCAAAAGCATCAATTCTTCTGTGCTCAGCTTTCTTTATAGTCCAACTCTCACATCCATGCATGACTACTGGAAAAAGCATAGCCTTGATTAGATGGACCTTTTTTGACAAAGTAATGTGTCCGCTTTTTAATATGCTGTCTAGATTGGTCATAACTTTCCTTCCAAGGAGTAAGCGTCTTTTAATTTCATGGCTGCAGTCACCATCTGTGGTGATTTTGTAGCTCCCCAAAATAAAGTCTGACAGTGTTTCCACTGTTTCCCCATCTATTTCCCATGAAGTGATGGGACCAGATGCCATGATCGCTTCTCTTCTTTTCACAGCTATTTGTAAGGCCTCCCCAGACAGCCATTTTGCTCTTTTGCATTTCTCTTTCTTGGGGATGGTCTTGATCCCTGTTTCCTGTAGAATGTCATGAACCTCCGTCCATAGTTCATCAGGCACCCTCTCTATCAGATTTAGTCCCTTAAATCTATTTCTCACTTCCACTGTATAATCATAAGGGATTTGATTTAGGTCATACATGAATGATCTAGTGATTTTCCCCACTTTCTTCTATTTAAGTCTGAATTTGGCAATGAGTTCATGATCTGAGCCACAGTCAGCTCCCGGTCTTGCTTTTGCTGACTGTACAGAGCTTCCCATCTTTGGCTGCAAAGGATATAATCAATCTGATTTTGATGTTCACCATCTGGTGATGTTCATGTGTAGAGTCTTCTCTTGTGTTGTTGGAAGAGGGTGTTTGCTATGACCAGTGCGTTCTCTTGGCAAAACTCTATTAGCCTTTGCCCTGCTTCATTCTGTAGTCCAAGGCCAAATTTGCCTGTTACTCCAGGTGTTTCTTGACTTCCTACTTTTGCATTCCAGTCCCCTATAATGAAAAGGACATCTTTTTTTGGGTGTTAGTTGTAAAAGGTCTTGTAGGTCTTCACAGAACTGTTCAACTTCAGCTTCTTCAGCGTTACTGGTTGGGGCACAGACTTGGATTACCATGGAGCCGAAAAATACTTAACAAAATAAAGGCTAAAAAGTTTAGTAATGTAATCAGGAAGATGTCAACACAAAGCAACATGACATACTACCATGCATGTATTAAAATGGTATACTATGGGTGCTTGTAATTATTGATACAAACTATCAATAAGTATGGAAAACTCTTTGATAGTATCTACCAAAGCCATTCACATGCGTACTTTACAACCCTGCAATTCTATTCCTTTATATATATCTAACCCAAAGAACATGCAAAAGTTCATAGCACTTGCACTTCGTTTAATACTCCCAAACTGAAAACACTTCCTATCTCTATCAAAGTATAAGGAAATCATGGTATATTAAGTTAACAAAGTACTATATAGAAATAAGAAAAAAATATTGCTACATGGAAAAATTATATATGTCATCTAAGAGAATCAGCCATACATAAGAGTATAAACTATATTACTTAATTTCTGTAAAGTTCGAAGACAGACAAAAGCAATCTATTGTAAGCATGGGCTACTAGAATGTTGTACTATTCTCTTTCTTCACTGGAGTGCTCATAAAGTGGCTGTGTCAAGTACACAAAAATTCATTTTGCTGAGCACTTATTAGTTATATTTTTATATACTTATGTTATGCTGCTATAAAAAGTTTAAACTTTATGCATACTTTATTTTTCAAGTTATCTTTGCTGTCACTTTATCTGACACTTTGTGACACAGCTGACTGTAGACTGCCATGCTTCTTGGCCCATGGGATTTCCTAGGCAAGAATACTCGAGTGGGTTGCCATGATCTTTTGCAAGGGATCTTCCCAACCCAGGAATCAAATCCAGGACTCCCACATTGCAGGCGGATTCTTTACTGTCTGAGCCACCAGGGGAGCTCAACTTTATTTTTCAAGTTATCTTTACATCCCCACAAACTTATCAATCAACTTCCAATAGTAATTTTAAAGTTTCAGAATTTAAGTATTGACAAGTCAGTATCTTAGGTTATGAAGAGGAGGAATAAAATATTGTTATGTGCTGAATGGGGCTTCCCAGGTGGCTCAGCAGTAAAAAGACTTCAGTGCAGGAGACACAGGAGATGCAGGTTCAGTCCCTAGGTTGGGAAGATCCCCTGGAGGAGGAAATGGCAACCCAGTACAGTATTCTTACCTGAAAAAACCCATGGACAGAGGAGCATGCAAGGCTACAGTCACATGCTCATGCAGTCAGTGAGAAAAAGTTTAAAATTTTTTCTACTTCAACCATAAACATTTTCCAAGGAAAATATCAAGGAAAATACTACTATAACCTGAGTTAAATAATATTAACCCGTAGATCTAGTTAAGTTAGTTTTGTCACTTAATACTGATTATTAAAATCACCTTTTGGAAAAACTCTAGTATCACTCAATTTTGTGTCAAAACATTTGAAGTTAAAGTATGATCCTTTCTTACTTTATGACAAGTCATTTGCTGACCATATGAACACTCAGGCTCATCAATATTTTTTGATGATCAAACAAGAAATGAATTTGGCATCTTTCTGCAAATGATATCTGTCATTACTATTTTAAAATAATTTTTAAAACTTTAATATATTTTGGAAATATTTCAGGTAGAAATTTTCTTCAAAATAAATTCAGTGTTTTTTAAGAAAAGAAGAGAGCACTACAATTTTCAAAATATATACTAGAGCCAAAATTGCTTGGGGTGAAGCCAGCAAGGGTTGTTTTCTCTGGTTGGAATTGGGATTTAACTGAAATTCTCCTTAATATGTTTCTATATTAATATTAAAAAGCACTCCAATGTTAGCCTTAAAGGTTTATATTCAATTTTCACTTAGATCATAGAAATAGTATTTTTAAATTTCTTGCCAATACTATTAACAATGACATCAAAAATTTTTCTCAACCTTATATATATATATGTGTGTATATACATATATATATATATATATATCGTTCAGAACATCAATAGTACTACATAAATTATAAGAAAAAAATAGCACCCTTCTGTTCCATTGTGTATTAGCTGATCATGCTTTCAACTTTTTTAGCTAGCATTTATTTTCATATTTCTAAATCATGTAATACTGCTAGGTATTTTTTCATTTTAGCTATAACCTGACTTCCTAGTATGGAAAACTAAATTTGGCACATTTTTTCTCCAATCAGACAGACATGACTGAGGAAATGAGCAAACGCACATTATTGTGCTCTGTGTTTTGAGAGGCAGTGTGCTGTAATGGTCATCACATGGGTCTGGAGCCACTGAGCCCTGCATGGGACTCATGGCCCTGCCATATATAAGCCACATGAAAGTGAAAGTGAAGTCGCTCAGTCGTTTCCAACTCTTTGCGACCCCATGGACTGTAGCCTACCAGGCTTCTCAGTCCATAGGATTTTCCAGGCAAGAGTACTGGAGTGGGTTGCCATTGCCTTCTCTGGGGGATCTTCCTGACCCAGGGATCGAACCCGGGTCTCCCGCATTGTAAGCAGACAGTTTACCCTCTGAGCCACCAGGGAAGCCCAATAACTTTGGTCAAATGACTCTTTAAGCCTTTTGCACTTTCATTTGTTTATGTGTAAAAAGTGTTAGTCACTCAGGTGTGTCTGACTTTTTGCAACTCCATCGACTGTAGCCCAGTAGGCTCCTCCATCCATGGCATTCTCCAAGCAAGAATACAGGAGTGGGCAGCCATCCCCTTATCCGGAAGATCTTTCCAATCCAGGGAGAATCCAGGTCTCCTGCATTGCAGGCAGATTCTTTACCATCTGAGCCACTAGGGAAGCCCAATTCTCTTGAATATGGTATCACAATTTGTAATCTAATCTAAGTTCATCAAGAAATCCAAGAGCGTGGCTATTGTGTGGTTCCCCCTACAGCATTATCACGTGCCCTGTTTCTTTCAGCTTCCTCCCATACAGATGCTGAGATCAGAGGCTTTGGGTGTGTCATCGCCACCTGCTTGTATGTGAGGGTTTTGGAGTTCATAGGGAAATCTTGTCACCTTGTTTTGTTATACATGTACATAGATTTGGGGGTTTGTGATTTAGTGGTTCTGTTTTTATGTGGGGAATTAGAAAGATACAAAATCTCTTCTGCCACCTCCACCACCATGCCATCTACCCAGTATCCCTAGATATATATCCTAACTGAAATAATAACATATGTTCCTACTTAATAAATATATAAAAATTAGCAAAGAGGATCACAAAAATAAATCTGTTACTGGGGGAAATGGAACACTGAAGTTAGGCTTTACATAATGAAAACTGATCTTTTCACAGTGAAGACTTACATACTCATTACAAGCAGTGTACAATATTTTCATCATAATTATTCTTTAGCTATTTATTTCATGATGATTCACATAATCCTCACATATGGACAGAATTTATCTTCTGTCCAATTTTAAGTTCATGTAGGGCAGTGGTTTGTAAACTGCTTTTCACTATCTTATTGACCCTGTGGCACTAAGCAAAAGTGGTACTAATGGTGATGAGTAAATGTTTGTTGACTGAATAAATGAATGAACATGCAGATTCATGAAAATTATTTTCTTCTGATAATAAATCTTACACATCAATGGGCAAATTATCTATAAATCGTAGTGTTATCTTGTGTAACAATCCAAAAGCACTTCATTTAAATGTTTGTTTTATTCCTATTTTCTATGAGTGAAGAGATTCCTAAACAGCTGGGTAGGTATTATGTTACAGATAAGAACTGAGAGCACAGAACTTGGAGTACTCTATTTTCTTCCTGGAGGCACTTACAAAATAAGACTGAGTCTGGAATTAGATCGTAGAAGTGGTCTCTGTTCCGGTTTCTCCCGTGTCAGATCATCAAACTGTGGCTTTATTATTCTAAGTGAACCTCACCCTATCAAATGCATACATAACACCATGTGTATCTAAAATGTTATGCCTACTGACTGAGATAAATTAATTTTATATTTTTTAGATTAATCACTTCCACCTGATTAACAGAAAGGTCACTGCTTGTGACACCATCAATTGGAAAAAAAAAAAAAAAACTGATCAGCCTATTGTTTTGTCATAGTCATTGTGCAGATAAAAAATAAAGAAATAAAGGAAGCACCTGGGCTTCTACAGAAAGAAAGAAGATGCTTGGTGTAAGAATACAGTATCTAAATGAGTTCATATATCATGATGGAAGAATTTCAAGGAAAATACTATTTATAGCTCATATTTTGATTAAACTTCTTCTGGTGAGATTATTAATGCCCAAAAACCAGACACAGAATACACCAGAAAACTTTTTTTACAGGGGTCAGATAACAGAAAAATGCAATAAAAAGTCCACTGCATTTGAGCAGAGTGCTCAGTAATTGAGAGGTGGCTTGATATAGATCTGTGCAACCTGTGCTTTCCACTTTGCACTAAACTATAGAAGTCAACATCTCCCTGAATGTCCCAGTGCTGCATAAAAATATTAATTTTAATGCTCAAATGGCATTACTTACAATTTGTTTTATCACGCTTACTCTCTAAATATCTAATTCTATCATCCCTAAGTCCAACATGAACCTAGAGAGTAGTAGGAGGTTGAGTTCCCTGTGCACTTTCCCTTGATTTTTATCATTTTAATTAACAGATGTTCTATACCTATGTAGCACAGAGCTTATGGGTTGTGAAATTTAAAAAGATATATTATTTATAGCTTTAAAAATATATATCATTCTACACAAAAAGATCATGTTTATTTGGCCTACGTTTGACCACTAAAAGAAAATCTATTTTAAAGGAGAATACTCATTTTTTAAATCTTGATTAAAGTTTAGAATGTACAATGCAACTATAATATTCTCTATTTTAAAGTAAGTTACTAAACTGAATAATTTATTTTTGTAAAATATTACACAAATGAGATGATCCATGGCTAATCATTTTTTTTAACACAATATTAAAATGTTTCTTTAGGGGGAGGTCCTAAGATGGTGGACGAATAGGACAGGGAGACCACTTTCTCCCCCACAAATTCATCAAAAGAACATTTGAACACTGAGCACATTCCACAAAGCAACTTCTGAATGCTGGCAGAGGACACCAGGCACCCAGAAAGGAAGCCCACTGTCTTTGAAAGGAGGTAGGACAAAATATAGAAGATAAAAAGAGAGACAAAAGAGTTAGGGATGGAGATCCATCCCAGGGAGGGAGTCATACAAGATGAGAAGTTTCCAAACACCAGGAAACCCTCTCACCCGTGGGTCTGTGGGGAGTTGTGGAATCTCAGAGGGCAACATGACTGGGAGGATAAATAAATGAAACCCATAGATTATGTGTCTAACAGCAATTTCCAGCGGAAAAGCAGCCCAGACGCTCACATCCGCCACCAGCAAGCAGGGACTAAACAGGGAGGCATGGGCCGCAATGCTTAGGGTAAGGACCCAGACTGAATGCCCTGAGGGCAATCTGAGGGAGCTAAGGTGACATAGCAACCCAAACTGTGAGATAGCAAGAGAGAGAGAGAGAAAAAAAGAGAGAGAGAAAGGGAGAGAGAGAACTTTCCTGGGAGAAGCCCTAACCTAAGGCACTGTCGGGCCGCTCACAGAACAAAGGATTGAGCGAATACCAGAGGAGAGCTAGCTGGCAGCAGACCAGCCCATCCCCTGCAGGAGGCAGGGAGGCAGGTGACAGCCAGACCTGGAAAGGGGCAGACTCAGCCCCAGAGACAGCATCCTCCCAGGTGCCAACCAAGCCTTCCTAGGATCCTGGATGCATGATATCTGCCAGGAGTGTTGCAGCCAGAGATCAGCTCCCCAGAAGAGACACACTGCACACCTGAAGGCGCACCCGGGAAACCAAGTGGCTGGGAAGGGAGAGGTGATAAGAGGCACCACACCTAAGGACAGTGCGCTCGCCAAGCACATGGCTGCCTGAGCTGCTCGGACCTGGGAAGGGCACAAAATGCAGGTCCAACCGAGTCTGCGCTCTGTGGAGTACCCAAGAACCTGAACCTGAGTGGCTTAGACCTGGGAAGTGCACACAATCCAGGGCCCACTTTAGACAGGTTCCCTGCAGAGCAACTTGCAGCCTAAGCACACACACCATGAGCAGGAGCAAACCCAGTATGGCCAAGACACTGCGAGCACTCCGCACACATGCCAGTGATATTTGTTTGCAGTGTTCCTCCCTCCCCACAGCACGACTGAACAAGTGAGCCTAAATAAGTGACCACCTTCGCCCCCTTGTGTCAGGGTGCAAATTAGACACTGAAGAGGACTGCAAACAGAAGAAGCCAAAATAAAACAGAGGGAACTGCCTTGGAAGTGACAGGTGCAACAGATTAAAATCCTGTAGTTAGCACCAACTACATTGGAAGGGGCCTACATGTCTTGAGAAATATAAGCAGGAACAAGGAACTATCTGAAACTGAACTGATCCCACACTACTCACAACAGCTCCAGAGAAATTCCTAAAAATATTTTTATTATTATTATTTTTTAAAATTTTTATTTTTAAGTCCTATATTATTCCTTTAATTTTCATTTTTATAACCTACTATTACCTTGCAAAAGAAAGACCCCATTTTTAAAGCAAATTTCATATTTTTTTAATAATCTTTGTGACTTTGTTTGTTTCTTTTTAATATTGTATTTTTGAGAGTCTAACCTCTACTCTAGATTTTTAATCTTTGCTGTTTGGTATTTTTTTTATCAATTTTGTACCTTTAAGAATACCATCTTAACCTGCCTCTTGAGAAATCTGTATGCAGACCAGGAAGCAACAGTTAGAACTGGACATGGAACAACAGACTGGTTCCAAATAGGAAAAGGAGTCCGTCAAGGCTGTGTATTGTCACCCTGCTTATTTAACTTCTATGCAGAGTACATCATGAGAAACGCTGGACTGGAAGAAACACAAGCTGGAATCAAGATTGCCAGTAGAAATATCAATAACCTCAGATATGCAGATGACACCACCCTTATGGCAGAAAGTGAAGAGGTGCTAAAAAGCCTCTTGATGAAAGTGAAAGAGGAGAGTGAAACAGTTGGCTTAAAGCTCAGCATTCAGAAAACAAAGATAATGGCATCTGGTCCCATCACTCCATGGGAAATAGATGGGGAAACAGTAGAAACAGAGGCAGACTTTATGTTTTTGGGCTCCAAAATCACTGCAGATGGTGATTGCAGCCATGAAATTAAAAGACGCTTACTCCTTGGAAGAAAAGTTATGACCAACCTAGATAGCATATTCAAAAGCAGAGACATTACTTTGCCGACTAAGGTCCATCTAGTCAAGGCTATGGTTTTTCCAGTGGTCATGTATGGATGTGAGAGTTGGACTGTGAAGAAGGCTGAGCGCCAAAGAATTGATGCGTTTGAACTGTGGTGTTGGAGAAGACTCTTGAGGATCCCTTGGACTGCAAGGAGATCCAACCAGTCCATTCTGAAGGAGATCAGCCCTGGGATTTCTTTGGAAGGAATGATGCTAAAGCTGAAACTCCAGTACTTTGGCCACCTCATGTGAAGAGTTGACTCCTTGGAAAAGACTTTGGTGCTGGGAGGGGTTGGGGGCAGGAGAAGAGGGGTACGACCGAAGATGAGATGGCTGGATGGCATCACTGACTCGATGAACGCGAGTCTGAGTGAACTCTGGGAGTTGGTGATGGACAGGGAGGCTTGGCGTGCTGCGATTCATGGGGTCTCAAAGAGTCGGACACGACTGAGTGACTGAACTGAACTGAACTGAAGAATCCAATCTTCAGTACCGATTTTTACTTAGGAGTGTGATTACTGGCTTGATCGCCTTCTCCCACTTTTGACTCTCCTTTTTCTCCCCTAGGTCACCTCTATCTCCTCCCTCCCCCATCTCTTCTCTACCCAACTCTATGAATCTCTTTGGATATTCTAGGCTCTGGAGAACACATAGGGAACTGCTTACTGGCTAGATCTGTCTCTTTCCTTTTGACTTCCCTCTTCTCCTTCTGGTCACCTCTATCTCATTCTTCCCTCTTTTCTTCTCTATGTAACTCTGTGTACCTTTCTGGGTGTTCCAGGCTGTGAGGAGCACATAGGGATTTGATTACTGGCTAGATTGCTCTCTCCTCTTTTGATTCCCCTTCTTCTCCTCCTGGTCACCTTTATCTCCCTCCTCCCTCTTCTCTTCTCCATGTAACTCAGCAAAACTTTTTGGGTGTCCCTCAATGTGGAGAATCTTTTCTCCATTAACCTAGATGTTTTATCATCGGTGCTGTATGGGTGGAGAAGTCTTGAGGCTACTGTAAGAATAAGACTGAAAACCAGAAGCAGGAAGCTTAAGTCCAAAACCTGAGAACACCAGAGAACTCCTGACTCCAGGGAACATTAATTGATAAGAGCTAACCCAAAAGCCTCCATACCTACCCTGAAACCAAGCTCCATCCAAGATCCAGGAAGTTCCAGAGCAAGACATACCATGCAAATTCTCCAGCAACACAGGAACATAGCCCTGAGCTTTAATATACAGGCTGCCCAGTCACACCAAACCCACAGACATCTCAAAACTCACTACTGGACACTTCATTGCACTCCATAGAGAAGAGATCCAGCTGCACCCACCAGAACACCACCGCAAGCTTCCCTAACCAGGAAACCTTGACAAGCTACTCATCCAACCCCACCCACAGGGAGGAAGCTCCACAATAAAGAGGAACCACAAACTGCCAGAATACAGAAAGGCCACACCAAACACAGCAACCTAAACAAGATGAAAAAGCAGAGAAATATTCAGCAGGTAAAGGAACATGATAAACGCCCACCAAACCAAACAAAAGAGGAGGAGATAGGGAGTCTACCTGAAAAAGATTCAGAATACTGATAGTAAAAATGATCCAAAATCTTGAAAACAAAATGGAGTTACAGATAAATAGCCTGGAGACAAGGATTGAGAAGACAAGAAATGTTTAACAAGGACCTAGAAGAAATAAAAGAGAGTCAATCCATAATGAATAATGCAATGAATGAGATCAAAAGCACTCTGGAGGGAACCAACAGTAGAATAACTGGGGCAGAAGGTAGGATAAGTGAGGTAAAAGACAGAATGAAGCAGAGAGGAAAAAAGAAAAAAATAATTAAAAGAAATGAGGACAACCTCAGAGACCTCTAGGACAATGTCAAATGCCCCAACATTCAAATCATAGGAGTCCCAGAAGAAGAAGACAAAAAGAAAGACCGTGAGAAAATACTTGAGGATATAATAGTTGAAAACTTCCCCAAAATGGGGAGGAAATAGTCTAAGAAACCCAGAGAGTCCCAAACGGGATAAACCCAAGGCGAAACACCCCAAGACACATATTAATCAAATTAACAAAGATCAAACACAAAGAACAAATATTAAAAGCAGCAAGGGGAAAACAATAAATAACACACAAGGGGATTCCCATAAGGATAACAGCTGATCTTTCAATAGAAACTCTTCAGGCCAGAAAGGATTGGCAGGACATACTTAAAGCGATGAAAGAGAAAAGCCTACAACCCAGGTTACTGTACCCAGCAAGGATCTCATTCAAATATGAAGGAGAAATCAAAAGCTGTACAGACAAGCAAAAGCTGACAGAATTCAGCACCACCAAATCAGCTCTTCAGCAAAGGCTAAAGGATCTTCTCTAGACAGGAAATGCAGAAAAGGGGTATAAACTTGAACCAAAACAACGAAGTAAATGGCAAGAGGATCATACTTATCAGTAATTACCTTAAATGTAAATGGGTTGAATGCCGCAACCAAAAGACAAAGACTGGCTGAATGGATACAAAAACAAGACCCCTATATATGCTGTCTACAAGAGACCCACCTCAAGTGAAGACCCAGACTGCAAGTGAAGGGCTGGAAAAAAGATATTTCACGCAAATGGAGACCAAAAGAAAGCAGAAGTAGCAATACTCATCTCAGATGAAATAGACCTTGAAATAAAGGTTGTGAAAAGAGACAAAGAAGGACACTACATAAAGATCAAAGGATCACTCCAAGAAGAAGATAGTTCAGTTCAGTTCAGTTGCTCAGTCGTGTCCGACTCTTTGTGACCCCATGAATCGCAGCACTCCCGGCCTCCCTGTCCATCACCAACTCCCGGGGTTCACTCAGACTCGCGTTCATCGAGTCAGTGATGCCATCCAGCCATCTCATCCTCGGTCATCCCCTTCTCCTCCTGCCCCTAAATCTCTCCCAGCATCAAAGTCTTTTCCAAGGAGTCAACTCTTCACATGAGGTGGCCAAAGTACTGGAGTTTCAGCTTTAGCATCATTCCTTCCAAAGAAATCCCAGGGCTGATCTCCTTCAGAATGGACTGGTTGGATCTCCTTGCAGTCCAAGGGATCCTCAAGAGTCTTCTCCAACACCAAAGTTCAAAAGCATCAATTCTTTGGCGCTCAGCCTTCTTCACAGTCCAACTCTCACATCCATACATGATCACTGGAAAAACCATAGCCTTGACTAGACGGACCTTAGTTGGCAAAGTAGTCTCTGCTTCTGAATATGCTATCTAGGTTGGTCATAAGTTTTCTTCCAAGGAGTAAGCATCTTTTAATTTCATGGCTGCAGTCACCATCTGCAGTGATTTTGGAGACCAAAAAAACAAAGTCTGACACTGTTTCCAGTGTTTCTCCATCTATTTCTCATGGAGTGATGGGACTGGATGCCATGATCTTCGTTTTCTGAATGCTGAGCTTTAAGCCAACTTTTTCACTCTCCTCTTTTACTTTCATCAAGAGGCTTTTTAGTTCTTCTTCACTTTCTGCCATAAGGGTGGTGTCATCTGCATATCTGAGGTTATTGATATTTCTCCTGGCAATCTTGATTCCAGCTTGTGTTTCTTCCAGTCCAGCGTTTCCCATGATGTACTCTGCATATAAGTTAAATAAGCAGGATGACAATATACAGGCTTGATGTACTCCTTTTCCTATTTGGAACCAGTCTGTTGTTCCGTGTCCAGTTCTAACTGTTGCTTCCTGGCCTGCATACAGATTTCTCAAGAGGCAGGTTAGGTGGTCTGGTATTCCCATTTCTTTCAGAATTTTTCACAGTTTATTGTGATCCACACAGTCAAAGGCTTTGGCATAGTCAATAAAGCAGAAATAGATGTTTTTCTGGAACTCTCTTGCTTTTTCCATGATCCAGCGGATGTTGGCAATTTGATCTCTGGTTCCTCTGCCTTTTCTAAAACCAGCTTGAACATCAGGAAGTTCACGGTTCATGTATTGCTGAAGCCTGGCTTGGAGAATTTTGAGCATTACTTTACTAGCATGTGAGATGAGCAATTTTGTGGTAGTTTGAGCATTCTTTGGCATTGCCTTTTTTTGGGATTGGAATGAAAACTGACCTTTTCCAATCCTGTGGCCACTGCTGAGTTTTCCAAATTTCCTGGCATATTGAGTGCAGCACTTTCACAGCATCAATAGATATCCACCCACCATAGGAGCATCGCAACATGTAAGACAAATGCTAACAAGTATGAAAGGGGAAATTAACAACACAATAATAGCGGGAGACTTTAATACCCCACTCACACCTATGGATAGATCAACTAAACAGAAAATTAACAAGGAAACACAAACTTTAAATGATATGTTAGACCTAATTGATATCTATAGGATATTTCACCCCAAAACAATGAATTTCACCTTTTTCTCAAGTGCACATGGAACCTTCTCCAGGATAGGTCATATCCCGGGCTATAAATCTAGCTTTGGTAAATTCAAAAAAACTGAAATCACTCCAAGCATCTTTTCTTATCACAATGCAGTAAGATTAGATGTCAATTACAGGGGGAAAAAAAAACCTATTAAAAATTCCAACATATGGAGGCCAAACAATATGCTACTGAATAACCAACAAATCACAGAAGAAATCAAAAAACAAATCAAAATATGCATAGAAGAGATTGGAAATGAAAACACAACAACCCAAAACTTATGGGACACTGTAAAAGCAGTGCTAAGGGGAAGGTTCATAGCAATACAGGCTTACCTCAAGAAACAAGAAAAAAGTCAAATAAATAACCTAACTCTATACCTAAAGCAACAAGAAAAGAAAGAAATGAAGAACCTTAGGGCTAGTAGAAGGAAAGAAATTATAAAAAATAGGGCAGAAATAAATGCAAAATAAACAAAAGAGACCATAGCAAAAATCAACAAAGCTAAAAGCTGGTTCTTTGAGAAGATAAATAAACTTGACAGATATTTAGCCAGACTCATCAAGAAACTAAGGGAGAAGAATCAAATCAACAAAATTAGAAATGAAAATGTAGAAATCACAACAGACAGCACAGTAATACAAAGGATCATAAGAGACCACTATCAGCAACTATATGCCAATAAAATGGAAAACTTGGAATAAATGGACAAATACTTAGAAAAGTGTAACTTTCCAAAACTGAACCAGAAGAAATATAACATCTTAACAGACCCATCACAAGCACGGAAATCCAAAGTGTAATCAGAAAGAATGGACCTGGAGGAATCAACCTGCCTCACTTCAGGCTCTACTACAAAGCTGCAATCATCAAGTTTGGTACTGGCACAAACACAGAAATATAGATCAATGGAACAAAATAGCCCAGAGATAAATCCACACACATATGGACACCTTATCTTTGACAAAGGAGGCAAGAATATACAATGGACAAAAGACAATCTCTTTAACAAGTGGTGCTGGGAAAACTGGTCAACCACTTGTAAAAGAATGAAACTAGAACACTTTCTAACACCATACACAAAAATAAACTCAAAATGGATTAAAGATCTAAATGTAAGACCAGAAACTATAAACCTACTAGACGAAAACATAGGCAAAAGACTCTCTGACATAAATTACAGCAGGATCCTCTATGACACACCTGCCAGAATATTGGAAACAAAAGCAAAAGTGAACAAATAGGACCTAATTAAACTTAAAAGCTTTTGCACAATGAAGGAAATTATAAGCAAGGTGAAAAGACAGTCTTCAGAATGGGGAGAAAATAATAACAAACGAAGCAACTGAAAAAGAATTAATCTCAAAAATATACAAGCAACTCCTGCAGCTCAATTCCAGAAAAATAAATGACCCAATCAAAAAATGGGCCAAAGAACTAAACAGACATTTCTCCAAAGAAGACATACAGATGGCTAGCAAACACATGAAAAGATGCTCAACATCACTCATTATCAGAGAAATGCAAATCAAGACCACAATGAAGTACCATCTCACACCAGCCAGAATGGCTGCTATCCAAAAGTCTACAAGCAATAAATGCTGGAGAGGGTGTGGAGAAAAGGGAACCCTCTTACACTGTTGGTGGGAATGCAAACTAGTACAGCCACTAGTGTGGAGATTCCTTTAAAAATGGAAATAGAGCTACCATATGATCCAGCAATCCCATTGCTGGGCATACACACTGAAGAAACCAGAATTGAAAGAGTCACGCGTATGCCAATATTCATCACAGCACTGTTTATAATACCCAGGACATGGAAGCAACCTAGATGTCCATCAGCAGACAAATGGATAAGAAAGATGTGGTACATATACACAATGGAATATTACTCAAACATTAAAAAGAATACATTGGAATCAGTTCTAATGAGGTGGATGAAACTGGAACCTACTATACAGAGTGACGTAATCCAGAAAGAAAAACACCAATACAGTATTCTAACACATATATATGGAATTTAGAAAGACGGTAACAATGACCCTATATGAGAGGCAGCAAAAGAGACACAGAGGTATAGAACAGTCTTTTGGACTCTGTGGGAGAAGGCGAGGGTGTGATGATTTGAGAGAATAGCACTGAAACATGTATATTATCATATGTGAAACAGATCGCCAGTCCAGGTTTGATGCATGAGACAAGGTGCTCAGGGCTGGTGCAATGGGATTACCTTGAGGGATGGGATGGGGAGGGAGGTGGGAGGGGGGTTCAGGATGGGGAACACATGTACACCCATGGCTGATTCATGTCAATGTATGAAATAACCCAGTACAATACTGTAAAGTAATTATCCTCCAATTAAAATAAATAAATTTTTAAAAATGATTAACTGATTTCCATTTTAGAATTGACAGTACTATTTTTATATGTCAGAATGAAAAAATATATCTCTCTTGATAAAGATTAAAAGAGTTCACATCAATTTTCTTTCATCTGTTTATAAATTGTTTTAATTTTTTTCTTCCAGAAAAGAAAGAAAAAAAAAAACAACTATCCAATTATTCTCCTAAAGTTCAAATAGTAGAAAAAATATAAATAAACATTCAGTTCAGTTCAGTCGCTCAGTCGTGTCCGACTCTTTGTGAACCCATGAATCGCAGCACGCCAGGCCTCCCTGTCCATCACCATCTCCCAGAGTTCACTCAGACTCATGTCCATAGAGTCCATGATGCCATCCAGCCATCTCATCCTCGGTCATCCCCTTCTCCTCCTGCCCCCAATCTCTCCCAGCATCAAAGTCTTTTCCAATGAGTCAACTCTTCGCATGAGGTGGCCAAAGTACTGGAGCTTCAGCTTTAGCATCATTCCTTCCAAAGAAATCCCAGGGCTGATCTCCTTCAGAATGGACTGGCTGGATCTCCTTGCAGTCCAAGGGACTCTCAAGAGTCTTCTCCCACACCACAATTCAAAAGCATTAATTCTTTGGCACTCAGCCTTCTTCACCATCCAACTCTCACATCCATACATGATCACAGGAAAAACCATAGCCTTGACTAGATGGACCTTAGTCGGTAAAGTAATGTCTCTGCTTTTGAATATACTATCCAGGTTGGTCATAACTTTTCGTCCAAGGAGTAAGCGTCTTTTAATTTCATGGCTGCAGTCACCATCTGCAGTGATTTTGGAGCCCTCAAAAATAAAGTCTGACACTGATTCCACTGTTTCCCCAACTATTTCCCATGAAGTAATGGGACCGGATGCCATGATCTTCGTTTTGTGAATGTTGAGCTTTAAGCCAAATTCTTCACTTTCCTCTTTCACTTTCATCAAGAGGCTTTTTAGCTCCTCTTCACTATTACAATTAAACTATTTTTGCTCTCAGAATTTCCAGGTATTAGTTCAGTTCAGTTCAGTCACTCAGTCGTGTTCAACTCTTAGCAACCCCATGAATCACAGCACGCCAGGCCTCCCTGTCTATCACCAACTCCTGGAGTTCACTCAGACTCATGTCCATCGAGTAGGTGATGCCATCCAGCCATCTCATCCTCTGTTGTCCCCTTCTCCTCCTGCCCCTGATCCCTCCCAACATCTGGGTCTTTTCGAATGAGTCAACTCTTCACATGAGGTGGCCAAAGTATTGGAGTTTCAGCTTTAGCATCAGTCCTTCCAATGAACACCCAGGACTAATCTTTAGGATGGACTGGTTGGACCTCCTTGCAGTCAAAGGGACTCTCAAGAGTCTTCTTCAGCAAAACAGTTCAAAAGCATCAATTCTTCGGCACTCAGGTTTCTTCACAGTCCAACTCTCACATCCATACATGACCATTGGAAAAACCATAGCCTTGACTAGATGGACCTTTGTTGGCAAAGTAATGTCTCTTGCTTTTGAATATGCTATCTAGGTTGGTCATAAGTTTTCTTCCAAGGAGTAAGCATCTTTTTAATTTCATGGCTGCAGTCACCATCTGCAGTGATTTTGGAGCCCCAAAAAGTAAAGTCTGACACTGTTTCCCCATCTATTTCCACAATTAATACTTTTATAGGTACCCTTAAAATGTATAAGCACAAGCAAACATATTTATGACATTTCCCTACAAATGGGATTCTACTATATACATAAATCTATAACTTGATAATCTACTTACCTCTATTTTGAGGATATCATTTTTGGAGTGACCTTATTTTTTATTTCAACAGCAGGCATACCTTAAACTGTAACTGAAGCTAAATTTAAGCTACTGAATATATTTACATCAAAATAACATAGTACTAAGGGTAGTACGTGAGCAACTTAAAGTTTTATTTATTTGATCTTACTTTTTCATATTGGAAAATTGTGATAGGACTTGGAATCATGACGTTAAATCAGATCACTCTGAATTATCATAAACACTATCCCCGAACTCTCTTCTCCAAATCTAAATCAATGTACTTTTTGTTGTATTAGCATTCTTTTCTTGAAAAATTTCCTGTGGTTCTTCAGATGATATTATTTATCACTAAAATCTGAGACCCAGTTAATGGTTTAGTACAATCAGAAATGGAGCTCACCAGAACATAGCAGATAGTATAATTGATGAAAGAAGACCCAAGGAAGAACATTTTCAACTTTTAGAGTGTGGAATAACATTTGAGATCCTATTACTGTATTCTTTACACATAAAAGGAGGTAAAAGAAAATCAGATTAGTACATTTAAGCTTTAGTCAATGGACCAATTGGTGTTCTTACGTACTCTTCACTTCTATTGTGTGAAGAAATTGCTAATGGCCGAAAATCTGACAACTACTTAGCAATTGGCATAATGGAAATGCTGGGATTCTGAACAGCAATGGAAGAAAAGAACTGTGAAAAGTTTAATGGCCTGAAATTTATCATTCTCATTTGAGAATCTACTCCACTGTTAATTTTTTTTTAACATACTAACCTTATAATATCCCTTTTTCCAACACTTATTTTCATGTCATTCAGCTAAAAGAAAAGTCACCAGGTTAAATTGAAAAATCAAGGGAAAACATATTTTCTCATCATATAGATGTCTTCAGAGTGCCTGATTTCATTTAGAGTATTTTTAGTGTATGTAATAATGTACTCTGGACCATTGTTTTAAAAGATAGAACATTCCAGAAATCCCCTGGTAGAGATCATGTTATTAACCAATTGGCGTAATGTATACAAGAGACATGGGATTATTTGTATAAAAACTTACAGTGAAAGAATTTATGGCAGTAATATAAACCCATGAATGTCCTGTTCTGCCGGGGGGAATTCTCTGCAGTAGCTAGATGACTGATGATGTGGCAGAGTGTGATAACAAGTACAGCTGCTTCTATAAAAATGAAATCATAACAAGCTAAAGAATAAATCCTCCATAAGAAATCTCTTAAAGTGACAATCCAGTTTACTTGTTTTCCTCTAATGGGATTCTATCATCTTCTTTTTCCACTCAATGTACAAATCAAGTTTACAGTATTTCTGGCCTTGTGTCTTCAAATGCTGTAAACAAGGTAATTTTATAAATGTGATATCTTAAAGTAAAACATTTTACAAAGTAATAATATAAACTAAAGACAGTTGTACCAAATATGGGGGTCTGTGTTGACTACATGCAAGGAAACCATTTTCAGATACAATTAGAAAAATGTATCATTAATGATGGGAGGGTCCATGTTTCTTGAGTTTACTCATAAAGTATGATGATTCCACATTTCTTTGGGAGATCACAGGATATGACGTTCTGAACTTTTAAATTTATGGGTAAATTTTTTCTTCATGAAACTGAACATCCTATGAACAGAAAACTGGGGAATGTTTACACATATAGGTGAGAATTCTAACTTTTGCTGATATACTTAAGTATTCTTTCTTCATAGACAAACACAGATCTTAAGAATGCCCTAGAAATGTGAGTCCTAGCATCTGAGTGCCCACAATTAACAATGCAAAACTCAGCTCTTCAAATATACTCAAGGTTATACTTAAGGTTATATACTCAATATATACTTAAGGTTGATTTCGGAGAAGGCAATGGCACCCCACTCCAGTACTCTTGCCTGGAAAATCCCATGGATGGAGAAGCCTGGTGGGCTTCAGTCCATGGGGTCGCTAAGAGTCAGACACGACTGAGCAACTTCACTTTCATTTTTCACTTTCATGCACTGGAGAAGGAAATGACAACCCACTCCAGTGTTCTTGCCTGGAGAATCCCAAGGACGGCAGAGCCTGGTGGGCTGCCATCTATGGGGTCGCACAGAGTCAGACATGACTGAAGTGACTTAGCAGCAGCAGCAAGGTTGATTTACAGGTTAATTCTGAAGGAGACTTAAACAAATATTTTTCTTTATAACTGTCAAAATATGCTTGGTTAGAGTGAGAAAGTATTAACTATTAATTTTATCTGACCACTTGGCTAGAGTGGATGAGTATTAAAATGTTACTATTAATTTTATCTGACAACACTTATGATGCAGTAACTACCGAGACTGGGACAAAGCAATGTGATTTGCCTAAGGCAAGGGAAGAAATAGCAAGGGTTCTGGCAGTAGAGGCTGGAGTGTTCAGTAGTGGTGCCAACTTCCAAATAGAGGGTAGGAGTGATCTTTGAAACCTTTATCAGCAACAGATGCTTCAGTGGAATTAATACAAGAATGACTGTATCCATTAATTTATAAAGTTAAAAAATTTTCCATCACTTGCATATACTGTATTACTATAAATTATTTTATATTGCACAAAACTTACTCCTTAATTTTCAAAGATGTTATAGAAAACAAATCACTATATGCTAATCATAACCTTTAATTTTAGAGCATTTCTCAGCATCCTCACTAAATCAAAATGCTATCCTATTCAAAATAATTGGGTTTTACTATGCCAAATATGGAGAACGCAATGGCAACCCACTCCAGTACTCTTGCCTGGAAAATCCCATGGACAGAGGAGCCTGGTGGGGTGCAGTCCATAGAGTCGCTAGGAGTCGGACATGACTGAGCGACTTCACTTTCACGCATTGGAGAAGGAAGTGGCAATCCACTCCAGTGTTCTTGCCTGGAGAATCCCAGGGACGGGGAAGCGTGGTGGTCTGCTGTCTCTGGGGTCGCACAGAGTCAGACACGACTGAAGTGACTTAGCAGTATGCCAAATATTAGTTTCACACCTTCATGTATGTGAGGATTTTTTTAAAACCTAGTGTGTATGTAATAAGTAGCATAAGAGTATATTCTAGTTTGTCAAGGTCCTACTTTTTAATTGTTATCCTGACATACTTATTAGGTGTATCTCTTTCACTCATAAATATCTTTGAATAATTAAATCATAGGTTCCTGATATGAATGCATACTTGGATATTTTTGGTTCCTTCATATTTACCTGGCTTCTCATTTCAGAATTTAAGCAACTTACTTTGAAGGCAGAAGTCTTTGTTATATACTGAAAACTTTGAAACCAAGAGTCCTTTAAGTCACAATACCATGTATTAGTTAGTTCACATCAATTAAGACAGGATTGCCACTGTAGTAAAAAATCTAGCTAAAACTATTGTGTTATTTTTGAGAGAGGTGTCAGGAAAACTTAGATCCAGATATGCAAACTGCTAAGTTATAAAACACATACACAAACACAACCATGAGAATATGATAACAGCTTTGTCTAACTCAATGAAATTACAAGCAATGTCATGAAGGGCCACCTGAGATGGGTGGGTCATGGTGGAGAGTTCTGACTAAACATGGTCCACTGGAGAAGGGAATGGGAAGCCATGTCAGCATTCTTGCCTGGAGAACCCCATGAACAGTATGAAAAGGCAAAAGGATATGACTCTGAGAGATGAACTCCCCAGGTCAGTAGGTGCCCATTATACTACTGGAGAAGAGCAGAGAAATAGCTCCAGAAGGATTGAAGAGACTGAGCCAAAGAGGAAACAATGCCCAGTTGTGGATGTGTCTGGTGATGAAAGTAAAGTCTGATATTGTAAAGAACAATACTTCATAGGAACCTGGAATATTAGGTCCGTGAATCAGGGGAAATTGGAAGTGGTCGAACAGGAGATGGCAAGAGTGAACATTGACATTTCAGGAATCAGTGAACTAAAATACAGTGGAATGAGCAATTTTAATTCAGATGACCTATATATCTACTATTGTGGGCATGAATCCCTTAGAAGAAATGGAGTAGGCATCATAGTCAACAAAGGAGTTTGAAATGCAGTACTTGGATGCAATCTCACAAACAACAGAATCATCTTGGTTCATTTCCAATGCAAACCATTCAAGATAACAATAATTCAAGTCTATGCCCCAATCAATAATGCTGAAGAAGATGAAATTGAACGGTTCTATGAAGACCTACAAGATCTTCTTGAAATAACACCCAAACAAAATGTCCTTTTTATCATAGGGAACTGGAATGCAAAAGTAATAAGTCAAGAAATACCTAGAACAACAGCCAAGTTTGGCCTTGGAGTAAAAAATGAAGCAGGGCAAAGGCTAACAGAGTTTTGCAAAGAGAACACACTGGTCATTGCAAACACCATCTTCCAATAACACAAGAGAAACTCTACACATGGACATAACCAGATGGCCAACATCGAATTCAGACTGATTATATTCTTTGTAGCCAAAGATGGAGAAGCTCTATACAGTCAGCAAAAAGAGTACTGGGAGCTGACTGTGGCTGAGATCATAAGCTCCTTATTTCAACTTTCAGATTTAAATTGAAGAAAGTAGGGAAAACCATGAGGCCATTGCGGTATGACCTAAATCAAATCCCTTATAATTATACAGTAGAAGTCACAAATAGATTCAAGGGATTAGATCTGATAGAGAGTTCCTGAAGAACCATGGACAGAGGCTCATAATACTGTACAGGAGGTAGTGATCAAAACCATCCCCAAGAAAAAGAAATGCAAAAAGCAAAATGGTTTTCTGAGGAGGCCTTACAAACAGCTGAGAAAAGAAGAGAAGCAAAGAAAAGGAGGAAAGGAAGATACACCCATCTGAGTGCAGAGTCACAAAGAAGAGCAAGGAGAGATAAGAAAGCCTTCCTAAATGAACAAGGCAAAGAAACAGAGGAAAAGGATGATATGGGAAAGACTAGAGATCTATTCAAGAAAATTAGAGATACAAAGGGAACACTTCATGCAAAATTGGGCACAATAAAGGACCAAAGCAGTATGGACTTAACAGAAGCAGAAGATATTAAGAAGAGATGGCAAGAATACATAGAAGAACTATACAAAAATATCTTAATGACCTGGATGACCATGATGCTGTGATCATTCACCGAGAGCCAGACATCCTGGAGTGTGGAGTCAAGTGTACCTTAGAAAGCATCACTACAAACAAAGCTAGTGGAGGTGATGGAATTCCAGCTATTTTGAAATTTGAGCTATTTCAAATCCTAATAGATGATGCTGTTACAGTGCTACACTCAATATGCCAGCAAATGTGGGAAACTCAGCAGTGGCCACAGAACTGAAAAGTTCAGTTTTTATTCCAATCTCCAAAAATAGGCAATACTAAATGATGTTCAAACTACCACACAATTGCACTCATTTCATATTATAGCAAGGAAATGCTCAAAATCCTTCAAGTTAGGCTTCAACAGTATGTGAACTGAGAACTTCCAGATGTACAAGCTGGATTTAGAAATGACAGAGGAATCAGAGACTAAATTGCCAACATCTGTTGGATCATAGTAATAGTAAGAGAATTCCAGAAAAGCATCTACTTCTGTTGCATTCATTATGCTAAATGTCAATTGTGTGGTTGTGTGGATCACAACAAACTAGAAAATTCTTCAAGGGGAATACCAGATGGGTATTACCAGGTAGGGATTACCAGGTGGGAATACCAGACCACCTTACCTGTCTCCTGATAAATCTGTAAGCAGGAAACAACAATTAGAACCGAACGTGGAATAATGAACTGGTTCAAAATTGAGAAAGGAGTATATCAAGGCTGTATATTGCCACCATGCTTATTTAACTTACATGTAGCAGACATCACGCAAAATGCCAGGCTGGAGGAAGCACAAGGTGGAATCAGGATTGCAGGGAGAAATATCAATAACCTCAGATATGCACTTGACACCATCCTTATGAAAGAAAGCAAAGAAGAAGATCCTCTTCATGAAGGTGAAATAGAAGAATGAAAAAGCTGGCTTAAAACTCAACTTTCAAAAAACTCAGATCATGGCATCTGGTCCCATCACTTCATGGCAAATAGGTGGGGAAAAAAGGGAAACAGTGACTGACAGACTTTATTTTCCTGGGCTCCAAAATCACTGTGACACTGACGGCAGCCATGAAATTAAAACATACTTGCTCCTTGGAAGAAAAGCTATGACCAACCTAGACAGCATATTTGAAAGCAGAGACATTACTTTGCTGATAGAGGTCCGTATAATCAAAGCTATGGTGTTTCCAGTAGTCATTACAGATGCAAGAGTTGGACCATAAAAAAGGCTGAGCAGCAAAGAATTGATGCTTTTGAATTGTGGTATTTGAGAAGACTCTTGAGAGTCCCTTGGACTGCAGCAAATCAATGAAGTCGATCCTAAAGGAAATCAACCCTGAATATTCATTGGAAGGACTGATGCTGAAGCTGTAATACTTTGGCCACTTGATGCAAAGAGCTGACTCACTATTAAAGACTCTGATGCTGGGGAAAATTGAAGGCAGAAGAAGGGGATGACAGAGGATGAGATGGTTGGATGGCATCACCAACTCAATGGACATGAGTTTGAGCAAGCTCTGGGAGATGGTGAAGGACAGGGAAGCCTGGCGTACTGCACGCAGCCCCTGCAGTTGCAAAAAGCTGGACACAACTTACCGACAGAACAGCAATGGCCATGAAACTCCAACAAGGTTAACTTAGGTAAAAAGAGACTTCTAAGGAAGTGCTTCATTGAGATGAATTACACAGATTCAAAATCTTAGACCAATCAACATTAGAAAATCATCAGTTTCCAGATGTTTAGGCACTAGTCAAATATGTTTGTGGTACTCTGCCCATTAACAGAAAATGCGAAATGCAATGACTGAATGAACAAATTTGCTGGGGGGTGGGGTATAACCTTTTTATTCTATGTCTCCACTGAAAACTTTCAGTTCTTCCTAACAGAAAAAAATTACCATCAAAAGTGCATTAGTTCTGTATTTTTTTGTTATAATGTGAATTAAACTATTCCCTTTGTACTAAACTGTATATTAGTCTTAAAATGATTATACTTGACAGAATTCTTGAGAATGAGTCACAGAATGCAGGAGGAATATGTGGAAATAAATGATATAAATTAATGGCTTAGCATCAAATATCATATAAATACAAAAATAGTTAAAAGTTAAATAGTGTGTTAGCAGCTCAGTCATGTCTGACTCTTTGCAAATCCATGGACTGTAGGCTCATAGGCTCCTCTGTCCATGGGGTTCTCCAGGCAAGAAGATATACATGAAGGCTACTTATATTTTTGCTGATGTTCCATTTTCCACTTACCTTAATAAGGTATCGTCTTCCATTCTCAAGCTTTGCTTGTAACTAGTCTTTCAGAATCAGTTAAAAAACTAACCTATTTCAGAAGAGGCTGTGTTAATATCAGTGACATGTCAGTACATTTAATCTGCCCTTAAGGAGTACAGAGGAACAAGTTCATTTCCTGTGAGAATCCGGACAGAGTAATTAGTACTGTATGTATTTTTTATTCTACTGGTAAGTAATAAAGAAAGCTGAGTGCCAAAGAATTGATGCTTTTGAACTGTGGTGTTGGAGAAGACTCTTGAGAATCCCTTGGTCTGCAAAGGAGATCCAACCAGTTCATCCTAAAGGAGATGATTAATCCTGGGTGTTCATTGGTAGGACTGATGTTGAAGCTGAAACTCCAATACTTTGGCCACCTGATACGAAGAGCTGACTCACTGGAAAAGACCCTGATGCTGGGAAGGATTGAGGGCAGGAGGAGAAGGGGACGACAGAGGATGAGATGGTTGGATGGCATCACCCACTCAATGGACATGAGTTTGGGTGGACTCCGGGTGTTGGTGATGGACAGGGAGGCCTGGCGTGCTGCAATTCATGGGGTCACAAAGAGTCAGACATGACTGAGCGACTGAACTGAACTGAAGTAATAAAGTATAAGCATGTTAACACAAACTTAAAATTGAATTTCTAATTTCCCTGTACTGCAGCAGCTAATAAGGCATCACCTCCTATAGTCAAATTTTACAAATAGGCTAACCTGAAATATTAGGGTATGAATTACCTAGTAAGTATTTCTTATATTTAAGTGGGAGGAAAAGTTTAATTGTACCTATTTTTTATGGCCTTTCTTTTTATCATTGAGGGATATCATGTGTTTTAGATAAATGATCATGTTTGAATTAAAACAGTGCTGTCACTTTCCAATAAGCTGAACTTTATTATGGGACAGGACATTTAGAGTCAAGTTTGGTTTGAGAAGTTTGGTTTGAGATTTTTCACTTTGCTCTAGCTATTTTTTGGTTTGAAGTATTGGTTTATTTTCATGGTTAATTTTTCTGTGTTTTCCAGGTGAAAGGCCCAATTCATAATGAAATATTTGTAAACAATATCAGTTCAGTTCAGTCGCTCAGTCGTGTCCGACTCTGCGACCCCATGAATCACAGCACGCCAGGCCTCCCTGTTCATCACCAACTCCTGGAGTTTACTCAAACTCATGTCCATTGAGTTGGTGATGCCATCCAGCCATCTCATCCTCTGTCATCCCCTTCTCCTCCTGCCCCCAATCCCTCCCAGCATCAGGGTCTTTTCCAATGAATCAACTCTTGCATGAGGTGGCCAAAGTATCGGAGTTTCAGCTTTAGCATCAGTCCTTCCAATGAACACCCAGGACTGAACAGTATGCATAGTACCAAAAGTTTTACTAGGTGGCTGCCAAGGACTGCATGCAAAATAGTCAAAGATAAATTGAGGCTTATTGTAGGATATTTGTGAGCATGAAAGTGGTGGTTAATATGGAAATGTGTCTCCATAAATGGTAACATTCTTTGCATTTACCCAGCTCCTTTTCTTCATGTAATCAGAGCATTAAACCTCTGCCTCCAATTTTCTGATATCTGTCATGTATTTTGAGTGGTTTTTACACAATTTAGATAAGAGAGTAATGTCCCAAATTTTCTGTTTGTCAGACATCAACAGGAGCAACCAGCCTCAGGGTCTAGGGAGCTGCCAGGTATGGCACATAAATTAGTAAGTGGATTCAGGCTTTTTTCATTTAGAGACTTCACTCTTAGAGCGATGATCAAATAAGAAATGATAATATAAACATGGATCCTGGGGGTCAGGAAGAATGACAGGCCTCCAGAAAATGGATCCCTAGAGAACAGATACAGGCTGATCATAAAATCCAGATCTCGCTAGTGTGAGCACTAGTGTCCTTATCTACTTTCCTGGCAATTTTTCTTTGTCCCCAACTCCAAACAGAATGTTTCTTATAATGTTTCACATATGTCTGTATCAAGACTGTATGAATAGTTTCAAGAAACAAAATTCATACCGCAGCCAAATTCCCTAGAAACCATCAACCTATAAAAAAGCAACTGTTTGCAGCCAAAAGAAAATCCACCTAATTTCAAAATTAACTATTGTTCAGTTGTCCATTTTCTCATTGTGCCACAGAGTAAATACTTCATGAAATGGAAACTATAGATATTTTTTTCCACTTAATACTTAAAAAGACCAATGAAAACCTGGTGAGGGAATAGAAATGACTTAGATATATTTTTTAAAAGATGCTTTGGAAGACCACAAAGAGCTAATTTAAAAAAAAAAAAAAGCAGTTAATAAGGCCTCCTGAAACCTCTAAGTAGAAGGCAATGAGTTCTTGCAAACTCATCACCTGAGATTTAAAAAAAAGGCCAAAGTAATTTACCAGGAGCACACTAATAAGGCATGGTAAGATGAGGAGAAAACAGGCATTTCAGTCTCCAAGGCTGCTTTCCAACAGAGCTGTGCTCTCTCCTGAGAGGACAGGAAAAAGCACCTGATGCTTGTTTTTCCAAACAGCTTTATTACACTTTTATGTACTTTTTTCATAATTGGAACTAAATACATTTTCTACCAAGGACAACTCTGCTTAATATTAACCTTTGGGACATATATTTTTCAACTCTAGGGATAAAGTTAATACAATGTTAAAAATTTTGTGCCAAAGGATCACAGAAATATAAAAGCCGAAGTGAATACCCACCCAGCCAAACTGAACATAAGAAGTCGTTGCTTGCCTTCTCTTGGAACAAGAAG
Organism: Capricornis sumatraensis; assembly: GCF_032405125.1. NCBI lineage: Eukaryota > Metazoa > Chordata > Mammalia > Artiodactyla > Bovidae > Capricornis > Capricornis sumatraensis. The sequence goes on along the minus strand of NC_091073.1, from coordinate 32,921,134 downwards.
TACACTACTGCCATGACCCAAAGTTCTCCTATTTTATTTTAATTTCTCTAAGTAATTCTGTATTTGATCCATGTTCACAATACAGATAGAAGGACTGGGAACACAGGGCTTATTAACAGTAGGCCTATAAAAAGTGAAATTGCATTTTTTTCGGTATTGTAGACTATATTTTCAACAATTATGTAGAAAATATTCTCTTGATATAACAGTAGACATCTTTTAAAATTACTTTATATTCTTATGCTAATATAATTGCTTACATTCTGTTTTTAAGACACAAAACTATAAACAATTGAAATTTAAAATAGAATAATAAAATGGAACCTTAAATCTAAAGAATGTCTGAAATACCATTGGTGCTAGCCAAAGCTTATAAAACAGCAGAAAGGCTTCAACAGACTGATCTGCAAACATAGCAATGATTGAAAAGTTATGTGCACTTATCTTCTTCTATCTACTGCCTGGGTCATAGCACTAGGGTCCAGTGGGACAAATATGGCCTGCCTGCCTCATACATTTTTAAATGAAGTATTATTGGAACACAGTCACATTCAGTTGGTTACATATTGTCCATGCCTGCATTCATCCTTGTAATAGCAGTGTTGAAGAGTCACAATACAGTGCACTGGTGCACAAAGCTGAACAACTTTGCTATCTGATCCTTTAAAGAAAAAGTTTGTCAACCCCACCTCTAAAGCAACTGTTCTCAACAAGATAAACCCCAGATCGGCCCCCTGACCATCCCGTCATCAACTCCTTGCTCCAGTCATGGATGCCATAAATGCCCAGGTCCAGAGAATCTCATAAAATGGCTCAGAAGGAAACTCGGAGCCCCTGTGGAGAATTCTTGCCATTACCAATAAGAACTTGGTACTGATATGGGAGAAAGAACAGACACAAGCAAACTAGAGAAAGATATAAAGAGCAGATGAGAGGATAAACAATGGAAGATAAAGAGAGTGTGTGTGTGTGTGTGTCTGTGTGTGTATATTTGTTTGTGTGCATCTTGGCACTGCAAAATAGATATGATCAAAAGCCATGAGACATTCCCAAAAGGGATATTTCAATTTTTTTCTTGTTTTCACGTAAGTGTCATTTACATCAGTAAAGTACATGAATCTCAAGCACTTTACTAGGTTTGTAATGATATATTGTTTTACTCTTTGTCATTACTTTAGAGATCAACATACATCTCCAAATTATTGTTCTTAATTTGTACTTTTTCCAAAGTAAAATAAGGAACTTATATTTCAATGCCTTCCTTTTGTGCTATTATTATCATGTATTTTAATTTCATATATATTTACACCTCAGAAAATAGTATTACTGTTTTAAACCAAAAGAGAAAAATCTATTTCTATGTACTCAAGTATTTAACATTTCAGAAAACTTTACTGCCTTTTGCATTACTAAACTTCCATCAGGAAATGGTCCATTTCATTGCTACAAATAATGCTAGTCATTGTCATAATACTCATCTTATCTATCAGACCTCAACATTCAATGATTTCCCCCTTCCTACCTAATAAGGACCAGATGCCTTAGCCTGACATTCACAGTGCTATAATTCCCAGTTTTATCAACTTTCCTTCCAACTATCTTATGTGAGCTCATTGAAATAAAATTATCCTGATCATGGAAAAAGCAAGAGAGTTCCAGAAAAACATCTATTTCTGCTTTATTGATTATGCCAAAGCCTTTGACTGTGTGGATCACAATAAACTGTGGAAAATTCTGAAAGAGATGGGACCTGCCTCTTGAGAAATCTGTATGCAGGTCAGGAAGCAACAGTTAGAACTGGACATGGAACAACAGACTGGTTCCAAATAGGAAAAGGAGTATGTCAAGGCTGCATATTGTCACCCTGCTTATTTAACTTATATGCAGAGTACATCATGAGAAACACTGGACTGGAAGAAACACAAGCTGGAATCAAGATTGCTGGGAGAAATATCAATAACCTCAGATATGCAGATGACACCACCCTTTTGGCAGAAAGTGAAGAGGAACTCAAAAGCCTCTTGATGAAAGTGAAAGAGCAGAGTGAAGAAGTTGGCTTAAAGCTCAACATTCAGAAAACGAAGATCATGGTGGCATCTGGTCCCATCACTTCATGGGAAATAGATGGGGGAACAGTGGAAACAGTGTCAGACTTTATTTTTCTGGGCTCCAAAATTACTGCAGATGGTGACTGCAGCCAGGAAATTAAAAGACGCTTACTCCTTGGAAGAAAAGTTATGACCAACCTAGACAGTATATTCAAGAGCAGAGACATTACTTTGCCGACTAAGATCCGCCTAGTCAAGGCTATGGTTTTTCCTGTGGTCATGTATGGATGTGAGAGCTGGACTGTGAAGAAGGCTGAGCGCCGAAGAATTGATGCTTTTGAACTGTGGTGTTGGAGAAGACTCTTGAGAGTCCCTTGGACTGCAAGGAGATCCAGCCAGTCCATTCTGAAGGAGATCAGCCCTGGGATTTCTTTGGAAGGAATGATGCTAATGCTGAAACTCCAGTACTTTGGCCACCTCATAGGAAGAGTTGACTGTTTGGAAAAGACTCTGATGCTGGGAGAGATTGGGGACAGGAGGAGAAGGGGATGACCGAGGATGAGATGGCTGGATGGCATCACGGACTCGATGGACGTGATTCTGAGTGAAGTCCGGGAGATGGTGATGGACTTGGAGGCCTGGCGTGCTGCGATTCATGGGGTCTCAGAGAGTCGGACACAACTGAGTGACTGAACTGAAGAACTGAACGAATCATAAAAATATATGTAGCTGATAGGTTGATGAAGAAGGACTCATGACATGGAACCAAAAAGCATTTTTATTTTTGTTTCCATTAATCTATGAAATTTTCTTCCATGGTGGTCACCTTGGAAGAAAACCTAGGTAAGTCCTATCATCCTACAGTAGCTTTCACACATCCATAGAGCATAAATGAAAAAATATGACTATCTGGATAATATGCTAATCCACAATCAATCTCAAGGCAAAGCTACAACTTCTTTGCCTTCTTATGACCTGCTAGCTAACTGCAGCATAAGAGTGGCATGAAGAATATTTAAAGCAGACCTCTTCTCTCATTGGACACTTTCATGGGTTCTACAAAGACTTCTGTTACTGGTTGACCTCATCTGCAAGATTCTTGACCATTTTATTTATGACTGCCTTTAACCCCTTCAAAACTCAATCTCCGCCTTCAGCTTTCCTTCTAGGTGACCCTATTGGACAAACTCTAAGATAGGTTTTAATTATGCTCTGTGTCTGGTCCTTAGGAAGCACTCAGACGTTCTTCACCTATACAAACTCTGAAAACACATTACAGCAGAGTAAGCACATTCCTCAAACTGCCATCAGGGGACTGGGTGGCCTTCTTTGCCTTCGATTTTCTTGGCAGGCATCAGCAAGTGATGTAATTCACTTCAGGAGACCAGGGAAGCTCTCTTGAGTGTTCTACTAACAATCCTCACATTGTCTTGACCTGAAGGGAAAATAACTTTCCTTCCACTGTACAAACCTAGAGAATAGCACTCAAACAGTTGATGCAGGATACAGCATGCTTGGGGCTGGTGCATGGGGATGACCCATAGAGATGTTATGGGAAGGGAGGTGGGAGAGGGGTTCATGTTTGGGAACACATATAAGAATTAAAGATTTTAAAATTAAAAAAAATAAAAATTTAAATTTAAATTAAAAAAAAAAAGTCTTTGCACCAACCTCCCTACTCTTCATTTGTCTTCATGTGTATGAGATTCTTAGAGTGTGTAACAAATTTGGATTAAGTTTTTGTAACCTGTCTTTGAATCGGACTTGACTGTATCTAGTGCCTAATTTAAAACTTCAAACAGTATCTCGTTATACACGTTTGGCACTTGCTCATTATCAATGCTCTTTCCAACCCTATCCTTTCTCAATCTGTATTGTATTCATACTTCTATGCTGCAATTTCAGTTCTGACTGCAGCAACAATATTTAGTAAAGAACCTTCCAAAATGGAAAACACCTGAAGTTTACAAATTTCTAATTGCTAAAGAATGTATTTAACTGCTCTTCTAGAAACACCACAGCATGGAAGTGATTTCCATTACAAAATGTAAATGGTGTACATTAGATGGATGCAATCTCTGTTTGAAGAAAATTTAGAATATTCATCGCTGCCACTGCTAAGTTGCTTCAGTTGTGTCCGACTCTGTGCGACCCCATAGATGGCAGCCCATCAGGCTCCCCTGTCTCTGGGATTCTCCAGGCAAGAACACTGGAGTGGGTTGCCATTTCCTTCTCCAATGCATGAAAGTGAAAAGTGAAAGTGAAGTCGCTCAGTTGTGTCCGACTCTTAGCAACTCCATGAACTGCAGCCCACCAGGCTCCTCCATCCGTGGGATTTTCCAGGCAAGAGTACTGGAGTGGGGTGCCATCGTCTTCTCCGATATTCATTGCTAGCTATGTCCAAATACATTTAACACTTTTTTGCTAGTGTAAACTCTGAAGAGAGATTTAGAAATCTGTTTATCTTATTTTTCTTTCTCTGAAGAAAATATGAATCAGGCAATCTTCATTAGGTTGCAGTTTAAATAAAGTATACAAGCAACTGTTTCTCTCTTTAGGTCTATCTGCATATTTTATATTGATATGTTTTCAATGTAGTGTAAATAGGGGGAAAAGTGTTTAGAGACAGCATGAATTGGATTAGAGTCTCAGTTCACTAGTGAACAACTTTGTGTCCCTGGGGCTACTGCAGCTGCTAAGTCGCTTCAGTCGTGTCCGACTCTGTGCGACCCCATAGACGGCAGCCCACCAGGCTCCCCTGTCCCTGGGATTCTCCAGGCAAGAACACCGGAGTGGGTTGCCATTTCCTTCTCCAATGCATGAAAGTGAAAAGGGCCCTATTATAAAATAGTAATCAGCAAAACTCATCTCACAGTGATTTAGTGGTTAAATGACTATTGTTTAGTCGCTAAGTTGTATCTGACTCCTTTGTGACTCCAGGGACTGTAGTCCGCTAGGATTCTCTATCCATGAGATTTCCCAGGCAAAAATACTGGAATGGGTTACCATTTCTTACTCCAAGGAATTTCCCTATCCAAGAGATGGAACCTGTGTCTTCTGCATTGCCAGGCGGATTCTTTACCACTGAGTCACCAGGAAAGCCTGGTTAAATGATCAGCCTATGTAAAATGCTTTACAGGATCACTAGTAAAAGAAAGTGCTAAAAGTCACTTCACTTCTATTCTCTCTCTCTTTTTTTTTTATCATCTCTCCTGATTTTAACTACAGTAATTTTTACTTCATGGCAAATAGATGGGAAAACAATGAAAACAGTGACTTTATTTTCTTGGGCTCCAAAATCACTGCAGATGCTGACTGCAGCTATGAAATTAATAGATGCTTGCTCCTTGGAAGAAAAGCTATCACCAACCTAGACGACATATTAAAAAGTAGAGGCACTAGGAGTCATGTATGGATGTGAGAGTTGGACCATAAAGAAAGCTGAGTACTGAAGAACTGATGCTTTTGAACTGTGGTGTTGAAGACTTTTGAGGGTCCCTTGGACTGCAAGAGACATTACTTTGCCGACTAAGGTCCATCTAGTCAAGGCTATGGTTTTTCCTGTGGTCATGTATGGATGTGAGAGTTGGACTGTGAAGAAGGCTGAGCACCAAAGAATTGATGCTTTTGAACTGTGGTGTTGGAGAAGACTCTTGAGAGTCCCTTGGACTGCAAGAAGATCCAACCAATCCATTCTGAAGGAGATCAACCCTAGGATTTCTTTGGAAGGAATGATGCTAAAGCTGAAACTCCAGTACTTTGGCCACCTCATGCAAAGAGTTGACTCATTGGAAAAGACTGATGCTGGGAGGGATTGGGGGCAGGAGGAGAAGGGGACGACAGAGGACTGAGATGGTTGGATGGCATCACTGACTCTATGGACATGAGTTTGAGCAAGCTCTGGGAGTTGGTGATGGACAGGGAAGCCTGCTGTGCTCCATTTCACAGGGTTGCAAGGAGTCAGACATGACTGAGCGACTGAACTAAACTCACAGTAATTTTATGTATGACTTTTAAATCATCTGGGAGAAAGTAATTTGGGAAAAGGTAACATTTCATTTAAATGCTTCTTCATTTTCCCTTGCCTAGACCATCTTATGGCACACTGTTAACTCTCTTAGTTTTCTCACCATCCACTGGGTACTTCTTATTTGTTAGGAGGCACTAGTTTCCTTTTCATTTCTCATCTCTGTAACTGATTTTTAAACTCATATGGAACACGAATTTGATCTCATATTTGCCTTTTCTATTCCCTAATGTTCCATATAGCTCATTTTGAAAGAATAAAATTGTTGATGTTTTAAATTTATTGTCTCTTCTGGTGGATATTTAGGACTTTAAAGTTTGGTAAGGCAATGTTTTAGTGTCCCTAGACATCAGTGAAGAGATGATGCTTGCTCTAGAAATTGTGAGAATTCTGACAACCACATAGTGATATAAACAGTAAGCAAGTGGTGGTTATTTAAGATTAACTGTAAAAGATGATCTTTATTTATTTGGAAAGACAAAAGGAATCTAGATGGACTTAAAATAGGAGGACTAGCATTCAAAATCAAACTCATAAGGTTATCCTGTGTATAAGATCAGTTAATGGCAGGTGAAACTTGAATAGATAATTATTAACATGGACAAACTATAGCCTGGGGCCAAATCTGGCAACACATTTTTATAAATAAGCTTTCATGGGAACATTGTCATGACCATTTATTTATGTAATGTCTATGGCTGCTTCTGTTCCTCAAGGGCATAGGTACAGAGAGGTCATAGGACTTACAAAGTCTGTAATATGTATTGTCTGTTCCTTCACAGAAAATGTTTGCTGGCCTCCATTCTAACATATTTTGAGATTTATAAGACTGATCTTCAGTATACAAGTGATAGTGATCTGCTGCTAAGTCGTGTCAGCTGTGTCTGACTCTGCGCGACCCCATAGACGGCAGCCCACCAGGCTCCCCTGTCCCTGGGATTCTCCAGGCAAGAACACTGGAGTGGGTCACCATTTCCTTCTCCAATGCATGAAGGTGAAAAGTGAAAGTGAAGTCGCTCAGTCATGTCCAACTTTTAGCGACCCCATGGACTGTAGCCTACGAGGCTCCTCTGTCCATGGGATTTCCCAGGCAAGAGTACTCAAGTGGGGTGCCATTGCCTTCTCCAGATAGTGATCTGGGGTTCTCTAATTTTACTTTTTTGAGCAACATGCGCACACACAGGAGAATGTATTATCCTTGATTATTAATCACATTCTATTTCCTTATTCTATTGAGTATAAGGCTCTCATTATAAATAACTTTTCTTTTAAATACCTTTCATCTATACCTTTTCATTATCATCATCACCATGATACAAGCTAAATAATGAACATGAGTTTAATATAATTCTAGATAGATGAGGTTTGGTTAAAATGGTGTAACATATTAATGGTTAGATGCCATTCTAGATGAAAATACTTTGTAGTATTCTATAGCAGTTTATACTCTTTTCAACATTTTATCAGAGATGTGAATGTAAACAAAAAGCATGTTTATCCAATTTGTGTATGACACAAAACTGTGGAGTTACTGTATTGAATGACAAAAACCGTATTCCAAGGCATTGCAAAAAGCTGGAAATATGGGCCAAAGCAAACAAAGTGATATTTAACAGGGCTAAATATAAAGTTCTGTATTTGGATTTTAAAAATCAAAACACAATTGTACAAATACAGGATGGAGAACACATGGCTAGACAGCAATAAAAGGTGAATGTTTCAGGATTATAGCTAACTGCAAGCTTAATTATAAACCAGCCCTTTGATGTGGATCTTAAAAATGTTCATATAATCTTAGTATGTGCTTTAATATAATTATGTATTCTGTCCAGATGAAGAGGGTTAATTGTGCTGCATACTAAATATTGCATAAGCCATGTGGAATGATGCGTTCAATTTAGGGAGTCATTCTGTAATAGGGACCTTGACCAATGCAATAGCTGTTTGACATTTTTTCCCCCACCATAGACATCAGATACCTGCTTGCTCAGACCTTTGAAGCTATGATGCCGGCATAAAACTAAGCTCTAATCAGAAGCACCTGCAGTGGAGTTTGGCTTGGGAGCCAGAAATGTAAAGCAGCAGGGAATACCTAGAATTCATTCTAGCAGGGATAAAATCAGGGGCTGTGGATCCAATTTCTTGAGGCATCACCATTAAGTCATGCACTAGATGTTGTCAGCAGCAAAAGTCATGGTATCTGTGAAGTTACGTCTTTCCCAGATCAGTTCTTTGTGTGATTTCAAGGCTTGTTCCTGGCCATATACCTCACGGGCATTATGAGGGATGGTGATCCAGATCCCTTGTTTGGGCTGTCTCAATTCGAAATTCCTCTATGCTCTATTTTCTGGCAGTTACTCTACAGACTGACAAATGTGTAGTCGGAAAAGTCATAGGGCCAGGGACAAAGCAACATTAATGGAGGGAGAAAAGGAAGGGAAGTGGGTGGAATCCATGCTGTGCTGTGCTTAGTCGCTCAGTCATGTCTGGCTCTCTGCGACCCTGTGGACTATAGCCCGCCAGGGTCCTCTGCCCATGGAATTCTCCAGACAAGAGTACTGCAGTGGGTTTCCATGCCCTCCTCCAGGGGAATCTTCTGACCCAAGGATCGAATCCATGTCTCCTCTGTCTCCTGCCCTGTAGGCAGATTCTTTACCACTGAGCCACCTAGGAAGCCCTGAGTGCTTAATATTGAGTCCTTATTTTATAAACAGAAATTCAGGTTTTTAATTCCCTTGCTAATAAAATCTCTCACAGACAAAAGAAAAAAAAAACTTTGTGGCACATGCTGTAAAAATAACAGCATAATTGGAAATTTAAAAAAAACAAAAATATAGTGTAGAAGTAGCAGTTATGTTGTCACCTGCAATGTGATATGCCTGATGCAACTGCCTATAGGGTACAAGTGAGAAAGTGGCAAAGGGGTCAGTTTTTAATTTTTTCCATTTTACTTAGGCACATTCTGTATGTTTTATTTATTAATTATGGCCTATTACCTGCAGTCTTATGCCTAGTATTCTTTCCATTTGTAGTTACCGATTTCTGAGTGCCAAGGTGGTCTTGATGTTGTCATGAAGTATAGCATAGTATAAGTCACAGCATAGTAAGTATACAGCTACTATTAGTTCTCATGCTCAACTTTATATTTTTGCCACTGACATTTTTTATTTGCTTGCCCAAAGAAGATGGGAAAATTAATAAGCTTTGGATAAAGTAAGTTTATCTTTTGAAAATTTATGTTCCCTGTACTCCAAAAACTATAAGGCACTGATGAAAGTAACTGAAGATGACACAGATGGAAAGATATGCCATGTTCTTATATTAGAAGAATCATTATTGTTAAAATGAACACACTACACAAGGAAATCTACAGATTCAATGCAATCCCTATCAAAATACACATGGCATTTTTCATAAAACTAGAACAAATAACTTTAAATTTTGTGTGGGAACACAAAAGATCCTGAATAGCCAAAACAATCTAGAGAAAGGAGAACAGAGCTGGAAGAATCACATTTCCTGAGTTCATACTATAATACAAAGCTACAGCAATGAAAGCAGTATGATACTAGCACAAAAACAGACACACAGATCAATGGAACAGGATCAAGGGCCCAGAAATAAACAGATGCACTTATGGTTAATTACTCTATGACAAAGGAGTCAGGAATATACAATGGAGAAAAGACAGTCTCTTCAACAAGTGGTGCTGGGAAAACTAGACAGTTACATGTATAAGAATGAAATTAGTACATTCTCTAACATTATATACAAAAAGAAATTCAAAATGACAAAAAACATGAATGTAAATAAAATTCCTTGAAGAAAACATAGGCAGAACATTCTGACATAAATTGAAGCAATATTTTTTTGGATCTGTCTACTGAAGCAAAGAAAATAAAAGCAAAAATAAACAAATGGGACCTGATTAAACTTAAAAGCTTTTTGTATAGCAAAGGAAACCACAAACTAAACTAAAAGACAACCCTCAGAATGGGACAAAATATTTGCAAAGCAACTAATAAGGTATTACTCTCCAAAATATACAAACAGCTCCTGCAGCTCAACATCAAAAAACAAACAAGAATCAAAAAGTTAAAAAATTAAAAGACATTTGCTCCTTGGAAGAAAAACTATGACCAACCTAGACAGCATATTAAAAAGCAGAGACATTACTCTGTCAACAAAAGTCCGTCTAGTCAAAGCTATGGTTTTTCCACTACTCATGTATAGATTTGAGAGTTGGACGATAATGAAAGCTGAGTGCTGAAGAACTGGTGCTTTTGAACTGTGGTGTTGGAGAAGACTCTTGAGAGTCCCTTAGACTGCAAGGAGATCAAACCAGTCAATCCTAAAGGAAATCAATCCTGAATATTCATTGGAAGGACTGATGTTGAAGCTGAAGCTTCAATACTTTGGCCACCTGATGCAAAGGGCTGACTCGTTAGAAAATAGCCTGATCCTGGGAAAGATTGAAGGCAAGAGAAGAAGGAGATCACAGAGGATGATATGGTTGGATCACATCACCAGCTTGATGGACATGAGTTTGAGCAAGCTCTGGGAGTTGGTGATGGAGAGTGAAGCCTGGCATGATGAATTCCATGGGGTCTCAAAGAGTCGGACATGACTGAGCAACTGAACTGATGTAAACTTAATAAAAAATGGGTGGAGGACCTAAAGAGACAGTTCTCCAAATAAGACACATAGATGGTCAAAAAACATATGAAAAGATGCTCAACATTACTAATCATCAGGGAAATGCAAACCAAAACCACAATGAACTATCACCTCACACCCATCAGAATAGCTATCACTGAACTGAACTGAAAAACAAAACAAAGCTATAATCAACAAATGCTAGAGAGGTTGTGGAGAAAAGGGAACACTCTTACACTGTTGGTGGGAATGTAAATTGATAAGACACTATGGAGAAAAGTATAGAGGTTCTTTAAAAGCTAAAAATAGAACTTTTATATGACCCAGCAATCCCACTACCAGGCATATAACCCATATAAGCAATAATTCAAAAAGAAACACGCACACCAGTGTCCACTGCAACACTATGTACAATATCCAGGATACAGAAGCAATCTAAATGTCCATCAACAGTGGAATGGGTAAAAAAGATGTGGTACATACACACAATGTAGTATTACTCAGCCAGAAAAAAAGGGAAAGAAATCGGTCATTTGCAGAAATAGGGATGGACTGAGAGACTGTCATATAGAGGGAAATAAGTCAGAAAGAGAAAAACTAAAGTTTATTTTCAGTTCAGTCGCTCAGTCATGTCTGACTCTTTGTGACCCCATGAATCACAGGACGCCAGGCTTCCCTGTCCATCACCAACTCCTGGAGTTCACTCAGACTCACGTCCGTAGAGTCGGTGATGCCATCCAGTCATCTCATCATCGGTCGTCCCCTTCTCCTCATGCCCCCAATCCCTCCCAGCATCAGAGTCTTTTCCAATGAGTCAACTCTTCGCATGAGGTGGCCAAAGTATTGGAGTTTCAGCTTCAGCATCATTCCCTCCAAGGAAATCCCAGGGCTGATCTCATTCAGAATGGACTGGTTGGATCTCCTTGCAGTCCAAGGGACTCTCAAGAGTCTTCTCCAACACCACGGTTCAAATGCATCAATGCTTCAGCACTCAGCCTTCTTCACAGTCCAGCTCTCACATCCATACATGACTACTGGAAAAACCATAGCCTTGACAAGACGGACCTTTGTTGGCAAAGTAACGTCTCTGATTTTGAATATGCTATCTAGGTTGGTCATAAGTTTTCTTCCAAGGAGTAAGCGTCTTTTAATTTCATGGCTGCAGTTACAATCTGCAGTGATTTTGGAGCCCCCAAAATAAAGTCTGACACTGTTTCCACTGTTCCCCCATCTATTTCCCATGAAGTGATGGGACCAGATGCCATGATCTTCATTTTCTGAATGTTGAGCTTTAAGCCAACTTTTTCAGTCTCCTCTTTCACTTTCATCAACAGGCTTTTTAGTTCCTCTTCACTTTCTGCCATAAGGGTGGTGTCATCTGCATATTTGAGGTTATTGTTATTTCTCCCAGCAATCTTGATTCCAGCTTGTGTTTCTTCTAGCCCAGTGTTTCTCATGATGTACTCTGCATAGAAGTTAAATAAGCAGGGTGACAATATGCAGCCTTGATGTACTCCTTTTCCTATTTGGAACCAGTCTATTGTTCCACGCCAAGGGGAAAGAGAGGGTTGTGAAGAATTGGGAGATTGGGATTGACATATATACATTATTGATACCATGGATAAAATAGATAATAAATGAGATCATACTGTTTAAAACAGGGAATTCTACTCATTGCTCTGTGGTGATCTAAATGGGGAAGAAATCCAAAAATGAGGGGATATATGTATAGTAGAGCTGATTCACTTTGCTGGACAGCAGAAACTAACACAACAGGGTAAAGCAACTATACTCCAACAAAAATTAATTTAAAGATAATAAGGGAAAATCAGCCTATTGAATGGGAGAAATAATTTGCAAATCATCTGACTAATAAGAGGATAATACCCATCAAAAAAAAAAAACACAATAGTCTAATTAAAAATGAGTAGAAGTGAATAAACATCCTTCCAAAGAGGAAATGTAGATGGCCAACAGGCACATGAAAAGATGCTCAACAGTACTAATCAGCAGAGAAATGCAAACCAAAACCACTATGAGATATCATCTCACACACATCAGAATGGTTATCATCAAAAAGACCACAAATAACACATGTTGGCAAGGATGTGGAGGAAAGAGAATCCTTGTACACCATTGGTGGGAATATAAATTGGTACAGTTATTATGGATGACAGTATGGAGGCTTCCCAAAAAACTATAAATAAAACTACTATATGACCCAATAATCCCACCCCTGAGCATATATCCAGAAAAGATGAAAACACCAATTCAAAAGGATACATGCACCCCAATGTTCACAGAATTATTATTTACAATTGCTAAGATATGGAAACAACTTAAGTGTCCATCAACAGATGACAGGATACACACACACACACACACTGAAATACTACTCAGCCATAAAAAGGAACACAATTCTACCAATTGCAGCAACAGGGGTGGAGGTGGAGAGCATTGTACTAAGGGAAGTATTTTAGATGGGAAAGACAAAAAGTGATATCACTCGTATGTGTAGAATCTAAAAAATACAACAAAGTAGTTTATAATGAACAAAAGGCAGTCTCGCAGATTTAGAGAACAAATTAGTGGTTACCCGTGTGGGGAAGAGGCAGTTTAGGAGTTGGGTAGCAGGAGGTACAAACTATTGAATATAAAGTTGACTCAGAGATATACTGTACAACACAGGGAATACAACCAATATTCTGTAATAACTAAATGAAAAAAGTAACCTTTAAAAACTGTATAAAAATTTTAAAATAAATAAAATGTATTTCCCCATTCTACTACCTCATCTCTGAACCCCACTCTACTCCACTGTCATCCCATTTAGAAAATCACTTCCCTACTTTCTGCAACTTCTGTGCTAATACTCAACCTGGCATCGTGAAGAAGACATTTTTCATATAAACATAACTTCATAAAGCTTATCTCATAAAGAAAGACTCAAAAGTCAAACATTTTTGGAAATAGTAAGGGTGTGAGAAAATAACAAAATCCTTGGAGCCTATCAGCAACTTAATGCTAACTCAACCATAAGTTTTTCTTTCTAGGACTGGCCCAACATACACAATCTTTTTCAAACAATTCCTATGAAAAGAATTACTGAGAAGAGATGAAAAAGTTCACTTAACTTTCAAGTATGCAATGTGTTTCTAGGATTACTTCAACAGAATGGAATTGCTTCTATTTTTAAAAAATGGGCAATTATATTTCTAAAATAAGATTAACATATGTATATATAATATATTATCCATATGAATTATATTTTTTATAAAAACTGAATCTCTTCAGAAAACAGAATCAGATGAGAACTCAAACTATATTTATTATAGAAAAACAGTATTTTAGGGATATCATTACTTTTTCATAGATGTAGTTTATTAGTTTTCCATAAGTTCACACATTAAACAGTGGAATTAAACATGTAAGACAACATTTTTTAAAAGATATCACTGTTTTCTAAATTACTTTGTATATATAATATGATACTAATATTCTAATTAGGGGCTTCCCTGATAGCTCAGTTGGTAAAGAATTTTCCTGCAATGCAGCAGACCCTGGGAATTGTTCATTAACTTTAATAAATATTCCACATAGTGAAAAATTTTAATAGGAGAAACTGTTTTAATATAACTGTTATTGTCAAGTTAATCTGAAAAAATATTAAGAGCCAGGAAATGTTTAAAAAATGAAAGAGTCTAGCTCAAAAAATATTTAAAACAAAATATGAAATAATTATCTACATAAAATGAAGTTTAAAATATTATGAATTTAAAGGAATATTCAATTTTACTTATAATTATATGAACTAAATCAAATCCTTTACGATTATACAGAGGAAGTGAGAAATAGAATTAAGGGACTATGTCTGATAGACAGAGTGCCTGATGAAATATGGATGGAGGTTCATGAGGCTGTACAGGAGACAGGGATCAAGACGATTGCCAAGAAAAATAAATGCAAAAAAGCTGTCTGAGGAGGGCTTACAAAAAGCTGAGAAAAGAAGAGAAGCAAAAAAACAAAGGAACAAAGGAAAGATACATCCATTTGAATGCAGAGTTCCAAAGAGTAAGGAGAGGTAAGAAAGGCGTCCTCAGTGATCAGTGCAAAGAAACAGAGGAAAACAATCGAAGGGGAAAGACTAGAGATAGCTTCACGAAAATTAGAGATACCAAGGGAACATTTCATGCAAAGATGGGCTTGATAAAGGACAGAAATGGTATGGACCTAACAGAAGAAGGAGATATTAAGAAGAGGTGGCAAGAATACACAGAAGAACTCTACAAAAAAGATCTTCATGACCCAGATGATCACGATGGTGTGATCACTCACCTAGAGCCAGACGCTATGGAATGTGAAGTCAAGTGGGCCTTAAAAAGCATCACTACGAACAAAGCTAGTGGAGGTGATGTTTCCAGTTGAGCTATTTCAAATCTTAAAAGATGATGCTGTGAAAGTGCTGCACTCAATATGCCAGCAAATTTGGAAAACTCAGTTGTGCTTATTTAACTTAAATGCAGAGTACATCATGAGAAACGCTGGGCTGGATGAAACACAAGCTAGAATCAAGATTGCTGGGAGAAATATCAATAACCTCAGAGATGCAGGTGACACCACCCTTATGGCAGAAAGTGAAGAGGAACTAAAAAGCCTCTTGATGAAAGTGAAAGAGGAGAGTGAAAAAGTTGGCTTAAAGCTCAACATTCAGAAAACTAAGATCATGATATCCAGTCCCATCACTTCATGCCAAATAGACGAGGAAACAGTGGAAACAGTGGCAGACTTTATTTTGGGGGACTCCAAATCACTGCAGATGGTGACTGCAGCCATGAAATTAAAAGATGCTTACTGCTTAGAAGGAAAGTTATGACCAACCTAGACAGCATATTCTAAAGCAGAGACATTACCTTTGCCCACAAAGGTCTGTCTAGTTGAGACTATGGTTTTTCCAGTGGTCATGTATGGATGTGAGAGTTGGACTATGAAGAAAGCTCAGTGCTGAAGAATTGATGCTTTTGAAATGTGGTGTTGGAGAACACTCTTGAGAGTCCCTTGGACTGCAAGGAGATCCAACCAGTCTATCCTAATGGAGATCAGTCCTGAGTGTACATTGGAAGGACTGATATTGAAGCTGAAACTCCAATTCTTTGGCCACTTAATGAGAAGGGCTGACTCATTGGAAAAGAGCCTGATGCTGGGAAAGATTGAAGGCGGGAGGAGAAGAGGGCTACAGAGGATAAGATGGTTGTATGGCATCCCTGACTCAATGGACATGAGTTTGGGTTAACTCCGGGAGTTGGTGATGGACAGGGAGGCCTGGTTTGCTGCAGTCCATGGGGTCAGACACGACTTAGCGACTGAACTGAACTGATACAAATATTATTTCCAAACACAAATCTGAAATGAAATAAGATGCCATTTTTTCACCTACAGGATTGATAAAATGGATGTAGGAAAATTGATTTCTTAACTCTGGAGAGTAATTTGGTAACACGTGCATGCTCAGTCACTTTAGTCAATGCCGACTCTTTGCAACCATATGGACTGTAGCCTGCCACGCCCCTCTATCCACAGGATTCTTGGGGCAAGAATACTGGAGTGAGTAGCCATTTCCTCCCCCAGGGGGTCTTCTGGATCCCTGGATTGAATCCACATCTCCAGTAGCTCCTGCACTGCAGGAGGATTCTTTACTGCTGAGCCCCTGGGGAAGCCCAATTGGCAATACATGTTTAAATTTAAAATATACATGTCCTTGGACCTAACAGTTCCACAGTCCGAAATCTATGCTGTACATACACTTATGGAAAAATGCCAAGAATTTATACAAAAATTATTATGTAAACTGCTTATAACAGGGAAGAAAAGACAATGATAAGAACAAAAACTTAAATAATCATCAATGTTGGATAAATGTTATCCATTTCTAATAACATGGTGAGACATCCTGTATTTGCAGATAGAGGACATCTCCAAGTTATATTTTCAATAAAATCAGTGCTAAACTATATAAATAAAAGAGGCATAGATATCCACATATATAGATGTACATACGAACATGCACATGTGCTCAAGCTAGTGAGCAGACAATCATGTTCTGCAAGGAAACAGAAGAACATTTCAACCATGGGAAGTAGGATTGTAGATCTAAAAGAAATATATTTCAATTTTGTAACTTTTTATAGTGATGTGCATATATTTACCTGTGCATATATTACATTTTTTATTAGCAGTATTAGGTTTACAGAGAAATTGAACAGGAAATCAGAGTTCTGAAATCCTACTACCTATACCCACCCTGCCCCAAGTTCCTCCTATTATTAAAATTTTGTTTTACTGTGGTACATCTATCACAATTGATAAACCACTATTGATACATTATCATTAACTAAAGCCCATAGTTTGCAATAGGGTTCACTTTTCACGTTGTACAGTTCTATGGATTTAACAAATGCATAATGTTGTAGAGCCACCATTATAGTATCATACAGAATAGTTTAAATTCAAACAACTACTGATATTTTTACTGTCTATATAGTTTGACTTTTCCAAAATGTCATGCAGTTGGAATCATACAGTATATATTAATAGCATTTTCAGGTTGACTTCCTACACTTAATAATATGTATTTACGTTTCCTTCATGCCTTTTGGTGGCTTGATAGCCCATTTATTTTTATTGCTGAGAATTACTCTATCATATGGATGTTTGTTTATTTATTCATTCATCTTTTGAAGACATTTTGTTTGCTTTGGCAGCAATTATGCATAAAGCTGATAAAATGAATCATGTGCAATTTTTTCTGTGGTCATGAGTTTTCATCTCATTTGGCTGTATTGTACAGTATGCCTATGTTTAGCTTTATAAAAAAAATTGCCAGGCTGTCTTCCAAAATGGCTCTATAATTTCACCTGAGCAACAAATCAGAACTCCTGTTGTTCCACATTTTTGCCAGAAGTTGATGTTGAATGTGTTTTGGATTTCATCCATTCTAAAAAACATGTACTGATATCTCAATGTTTTATATGCAATTCCTTAACAATATATGATGCTGAACATCTTTTCATATGCTTATTTACCATTTCTTGTAATAAAGGTGACAATGATGACTTCCAAGCCTTTTATGTATTGGACCAGAAAACTGAATTCCATATATTTTATTCACTAATTAAAGGCTGTGGGTATATAATATTCATAAAGTTAAAGAAGATTGCTCTCTCCCATCTCTTCCTTGCCTTGCTTTCCTTTTTCCCCCTTGCCTTTCTAAAAATTCAGTTCTCAAACCATTAGTGGGACAGTACAAGTCAAGCTCAAAACGACACCCTCATGGAGGGGTGGTCTGATGTCAGGTGTCATCAGAGTGGGATGAGAGTATACGTTCCAGTTCCAGGACACTGGAAATGGCAAAAAGGCTAGTATGGGAAGTCAGCTTGAGTAGGATGATCAAAGTCCACATCAGTAATATTGGAATACATAGAAATCATGAGCCAATGGTAGTTTATAACAAGACCCCAGTATCAATATTTCTGACCATGATGCATCACCTGAATCTAATCATGAGGTCACATCAGAAAGACTCAAACTGAAGAACATTCTACAAAATAGCCTTTAGTCTCCAAAAGTATCAAGGTCATGAAAATCAAGGAAAGACTCTGGAACTATTTGAGACCAAACAAGTTTAGAGACAAAATGCCTAAATGCAACTTAAAATGCTGACCTGAATCCTTTCCTATAAAAGACATTATGGAGAAACTGGTAAAACCTGAGTGGAGTCTGTGGATGAATTCATAGTAATACAATCATGTTAGTTCTTGTTTTTGTTTTTTTGGTGGTTGTGTTTATGTAGGGGTCAGACCTTGTATTTAGTAAATAGCCAAGTGTTTGAGTATAGATGGTGTTGACAACTTACTCTCAAAGCAGAGGAGGAAAAAACCAGTATTTTGCATTGGGTTTGCAACATTTATCTGCTTATTTCAAAATTTAATAAAAAAGATAATTACAGCAAAGGATGAAAAATACGAAATTAACTGCTTATGACATCTAAATGAACTGTTTCTTCACAACTTAAGTCTAAAATCTTGCATCTATTTTATTGGTTTCAGTGAGCTTGTTTTATTTTTTCACTTTTTTATTTTTTAATTGAAGGATAATTGCTTTTCAGAATTTTGTTTTCTGTCATACTTCAACATGAATCAGCCATAGGTATACATATATCCCCGCCCTTTTGAATCTCTCTCCTATCTCCCTCCCCATCCCACCTCTCTAGGTTGATACAGAGCCCCTGTTTTGAGTTTCCTGAAACATACAGCAAAACCCATTGGCTATTTATTTTACATATGGTAATCTAAGTTTCCACATTATTCTCTCCAAACATCTAACCCTCTCCTCTCCTCTCCCCATGTCCATAAGTCTATTGTCTATGTCTCTTTCTCCAGTGCTGCCCTGCGAATAAATTCTTCTGTCTCATTCTTCTAGATTCCATATATATGCGCTAGGATACAATATTTATCTTTCTCTTTCTGACTTAACATCACTGTGCATAAGAGGCTCTAGGTTCAGTTCAGACACTCAGTCTTATCCAACTCTTTGTGACCCCATGGAATGCAGCACACAAGGCCTCCCTGTCCATCACCAACTCCCAGAATTTACCCAAACTCATGTCCATTGAGTCAGTGATGCCATCCAGCCATCTCATCCTCTGTTGTCCCCTTCTCCTCCTGCCTTTAATCTTTCCCAGCATCAGGGTCTTATCCAATGAGTCAGCTCTTCAAATCAGGTGGCCAAAGTATTGGAGTTTCAGCTTCAACATCAGTCCTTCCAATGAAAACTCAGGACTGATCTCATTTAGGATAAATTGGTTGGATCTCCTTGCAAGTCCAAGGGGCTCTCAAGAGTCTTCTCCAACACCACAGTTCAAAAGCATCAATTCTTCTGCACTGAGCTTTCTTTATAGTCCAACTCTCACATCCATACATGACTACTGGAAAAACCATAGCCTTGACTAGACAGACTTATGTCAGCAAGGTAATGTCTCTGCTTTTTAATATGCTCTCTAGGGTGGTACAGCTTTCCTCCCAAGAAGCAAGTGTCTTTTAATTTCATGGCTGCAGTCACCATCTGCAGTGATTTTGGAGCCAAAAATATAAAGTCAGCCACTGTTGGCCCATCTATTTGCCATGAAGTGATGGGACCAGATGCCATGATCTTATTTTCTGAATGTTGAGCTTTAAGCCAACTTTTTCACTCTCCTCTTTCACATTCATCAAGAGGCTCTTTAGTTCCTCTTCACTTTCTGCCATTAGTTTAGTGTCATCTGCGTATCTGAGATTATGGATATTTCTCCCAGCAATCTTGATTCCAGCTTCAGCTTCATCCAACCTGGCATTTTGCATGATGTACTCTGCATATAAGTTAAATAAGCAGAGTGACATTATACAGCCTTGATGTACTCCTTTTCCTATTTGGAACCAGTCTGTTGTTCCATGTCCAGTTCTAACTGTTGCTTCCTGACCTGCATACAGATTTTTCAAGAGGCAGGTCAGGTGGTCTGCTATACCCATCTCTCAGAAATTTCCACAGTTTGTGGTGATTCATACAGTCAAGGCTTTGGCATAGTCAATAAAACAAGTATATGTTTTTCTGGAATTTTCTTGCTTTTTCTATGATCCAGCGGATGATGGCAATTTCATCTTTGGTTCCTCTGCAACCTCTCTGGTTGAACATCTGGAAGTTCACGGTTCATTAACTGTTGAAGCCTGGCTTGGAGGATTTTGAACATTACTAGTGTGTGAGATGAGTGCAATTGTGTGGTAGTTTGAGCATTCTTTGGCATTCCCTTTCTTTGCGATTGGAATGAAAACTGACTTTTCCAGTCCTGTGGCCACTGCTGAGTTTCCAAATTTGCTGGCATATTGAGTGCAGCACTTTCACAGCATCATCTTTTAGGATTTCAAATAGCTCAACTGGAATTCTATCACCTGTATTAGCTTTCTTCGTAGTGATGATTCCTAAGGCCCACTTGACTTCACATTCCAGGATGTCTGGCTCTAGGTGAGTGATCACACCTTCGTCATTATCTGCATCATGAAGATCTTTTTTGTACAGTTATTCCATGTATTCTTGCCACCTCTTCTTAATATCTTCTGCTTCTGTTAGGTCCATATCATTTCTGTCCTTTATTGAGCCAATCTTTGCATGAAATATTTCCTTGGTATCTCTAATTTTCTTGAAGAGATCTCTAATCTTTCCCCTTCTATTGTTTTCCTCTATTTCTTTGCACTGATCACTGAGGAAGGCTTTCGTATCTCTCCTAACTCTTCTTTCGAACTCTGCATTCAAATGGGTATATCTTTCCTTTACTCTTTTGTTTTTCGCTTCTCTTCTTTTCTCAGCTATTTGTAAGGCCTCCTCAGTTATTTTGCTTTTGTGCATTTCTTTTTCTTGGGGATGGTCTTGATCCCTGTCTCCTGTACAGTGTCACGAACCTCCATCTATGTTCATCAGGTACTCTCTCTATCAGATCTAGTCCCTTAAATCTATTTCTCACTTCCAAGGTAAATGAGGTATCAAATTGTAAGGGATTTGATTTAGGTCATACCTGAATGGTCTAGTGGTTTTCCCTACTTTCTTCAATTTAAGTCCGAATTTGGCAATAAGGAGTTCATGATCTGAGCCAAAGTCAGCTCCTGGTCTTCTTTTTGCTGACTGTATAGAGCTTCTCCATCTTTGGCTGCAAAGAATATAATCAATCTGATTTTGGTGTTGGCCATCTGGTGATGTCCATGTGTAGAGTCTTCTCTTGTGTTGTTGGAAAAGTGTGTTTGCTATGACCAGTGCTTTCCCTTGGCAAAACTCTATTAGCCTTTGCCTTGCTTCATTCTGTAGTACAAGGCCAAATTTGCCTGTTACTCCAGGTGTTTCTTGACTTCCTACTTTTGCATTCCAGTCCCCTATATGCAGATGACACCACCCTTATGGCAGAAAGTGAAGAGGAACTAAAAAGCCTCTTGATGAAAGTGAAAGTGGAGAGTGAAAAAATTGGCCTAAAGCTCAACATTCAGAAAACAAAGATCGTGGCATCTGGTCCCATCACTTCATGGGAAATAGATGGGGAAACAGTGGAAACAGTGTCAGACTTTATTTTGGGGGGCTCCAAAATCACTGCAGATGGTGATTGCAGCCATGAAATTAAAAGACGCTTACTCCTTGGAAGAAAGGTTATGAGCAACCTAGATAGCATATTCAAAAGCAGAGACATTACTTTGCTGACTAAGGTCCATCTAGTCAAGGCTATGGTTTTTCCAGTAGTCATGTATGGATGTGAGAGTTGGACTGTGAAGAAGGCTGAGCGCCAAAGAATTGATGCTTTTGAAATGTGGTGTTGGAGAAGACTCTTGAGAGTCCCTTGGACTGCAAGGAGATCCAACCAGTCCATTCTGAAGGAGATCAGCCCGGGGTTTCTTTGGAAGGAATGATGCTAAAGCTGAAACTCCAGTACTTTGGCCACCTCATGTGAAGAGTTGACTCTTTGGAAAAGACTCTGATACTGGGAGGGATTGTGGGCAGGAGGAGAAGGGGATGACCGAGGATGAGATGGCTGGATGGCATCACGGACTCGATGGATGTGAGTCTGAGTAAACTCCGGGAGTTGGTGATGGACAGGGAGGCCTGGCGTGCTGCGATTCATGGGTTCACAAAGAGTCGGACATGACTGAGCGACTGAACTGAACTGATAGTGAAAAGAACATCATTTTTGGGTGTTAATTCTAAAAGGTCTCGTAGGTCTTCATCGTACTGTTCAACTTCAGCTTCTTCAGCATTACTGGTTGGGGCATAGACTTGGATTACCTTGATATTGAATGGTTTGCCTTAGAAACCATTCAACAGAGATCATTCTGTCATTTTTGAGATTGCATCCAAGTACTGCATTTTGGATTCTCTTGTTGAGCATGATGTCTACTCCATTTCTTCTAAGGGAGCTTGCCCACAGTAGTATATACAATGGTCATCTAAGTTAAATTCTCCCATTGCAGTCCATTTTAGTTCACTGATTACTAAAATGTTGACTTTCACTCTTGCCATCTCCTGGCATTTGACTACTTCCAATCTGCCTTGATTCATGGACCTAACATTCCAGGTTCCTATGCAATATTGCTCTTTACAGCATTGGACCTTGCTTCTATCACCAGTCACATCCACAACTGGGTGTTGTTTTTGCTTTGGCTCCATCTCTTCATTATTTCTGGAGTTAGCTCTCCACTGATCTGTACAGTAGCATATTGGGCACCTACCAACCTGGGGAGTTCATCTTTCAGATGTCCTATCTTTTTGCCTTTTCATACTGTTCATGGGGTTCTCAAGGCAAGAATACTGAAGTGGCTTGCCATTCCCTTCTCCAGTGGACCACTTTCTGTCAGACCTCTCCACCATGACCCGTCCGTCTTGGGTGGCCCTACATGACATGGCCTAGTTTCACTGAGTTAGACAAGCTGTGGTCCATGTGATTAGATTGGCTAGTTGTCTATTATTGTGGTTTCAGTCTGTCTGCCCTCTGATGCTCTCTCTCAGTGCCTACCATCTTACTGGGGTTTCTCTTACCTTGGATGTGGGGTATCTCTTCACAATTGCTCTGGCAGAGTGCGGCCACTGCTCCTTATCTTGGACGTGGGGCATCTCCTCATGGCCACCACTACTGACCTTGGACATGGGGTATCTCCTCTTGGCCACTCATGGCTCCAGTGACACACAGCTGCCGCTCACCACTCCAGCACCACACAGCCTCGTTAGAACTGACTCAAATGTGTTCTTTTTAATGGCTGAGTAATATTCCATTGTCTAAATGTGCCACAAATTCTTTATCTATTCATCTGTTGATGGACATCTAGGTTGCTTCCATGTTCTAGCTATTGTAAATTGTGTGCAATGAAAAATGGGATACAGGCGTCTTTTTCATTTTCAGTTCCCTCAGGGTATATGGAGAAGGCAATAGCACCCCACTCCAGTACTCTTGCCTGGAAAATCCCAAGGACGGAGGAGCCTGGCAGTCTGCAGTCCATGGGGTTGTGAAGAGCTGGACATGACTGAGCGACTTCACTTTCACTTTTCACTTTCATGTGTTGGAGAAGGAAATGGCAACCCACTCCAGTTTTCTTGCCTGGAGAATCCCAAGGATGGCAGAGCCAGGTGGGCTGCCATCTATGGGGTCGCACAGAGTCAGACATGACTGAAGTGACTTTGCAGCAGGGTGTATACCTAGGAGTGGGATTGCTGGGTCATATGGTGGTTTTATTCCTAGTTTTTTAAGAAATCTGCATACTGAGTGAGCTTGTTTTAATTATTTCTTCACTTTCCTTAGAGATATGGAATCTAAGTAGATATATGCAATTTAAGACCACTGAAGACATGATGAATGACTTATGGTTTGTCATATATCTGTGGTTTAGAATTCCTTATCTTATCTATAGCTAGGTATGTAATAACATAGCAACATAATATATATTAAATATATTATTGCAACTATAGCAAGAGTAAGAAAAATAACCAAGTTATCCTTAATTAGAAAAAAGATACTTTGAAACAAAACCAATTTTTTATTTCATGTGTTAGCATTATTGTCTGTCATGTCAGCAGTCATATTTCAGAACACTTGTATAATGATAGGCTCCCCTTTAGGTATATTTTAAAAAGCAGAGAGCAAATTTGGCCTTCCAGGTCTAGAAAATCTGTTTCTTAACCAATCAAATCTCATCAAAATGTAACCAGCCAGCCTGCATACTTATAGTATAGTATTCAATACATTTATCTTGAATAAATGCAACTATCAAATTAATATTTTATAAACAAAATATGTACATTTAAAAATTTATCAGATGTATTACCACTTCTCCTTACTGTTAACAAGGATCTGAACAATAGAATGGGAAAGACTAGAGATCTCTTCAAGAAAATTAGAGATTGAAGGGAATATTTCATGCAAAGATGGGAACAATTAAGGACAGAAATGGTATGGAACTAACAGAAGCAGAAGATATTAGGAAGAGGTGGTAAGAATACACAGAAGGACTATACAAAAAAGATCTTCATGACCCAGATAACCACGATGATGTGGTAACTCACCTAGAGCCAGACATCCTGAAGTGTGAAATCAAGTGGAACTTAGGAATCATCACTACGAACAAAGCTAGTGGAAGTGATGAAATTACAGTTGAGCTATTTCAAATCCAATATACCAGCAAATTTGGAAAACTCAGCAGTGGCCACAGGACTGGAAAAGGTCAGTTTTCATTCAAATCCCAAAGAAAGGCAATGCCAAAAAAAGATCAAACCACCGCAGAACTGCACTCATCTCACACAGTAGCAAAATAATGTTCAACAGTATCAACTATTGAAGCTAAGCTACACTTCAACAGTACGTGAATCATGAACTTTCAGATGTTCAAGATGGATTTAGAAAAGACAGAGGAACATCAAATTGCCAATATCCATTGGATCATCAAAAAAGCACATGAGTTCCAGAAAAACATCTAATTCTGCTTTATTGACTACACCAATGCCTTTGCCTGTGTGGATCACAACTATGGGAAATTCTTAAAGAGATGGGAATACCAGATGACCTGACATGACTCCTGAGAAATCTGTATGCAGGTCAAGAAGAAAAAGACTGATTCCAAATTTGGAAAGGAGTTCTCAAGGCTGTATATTGTTACTCTGCTTATTTAATTTATATGCAGAGTGCATCTTGTGAAATGCCAGGCTGGATGAAGCACAGTCAGAATCAAGATTACCAGGAGAAATATCAATAACCTCAGATATGCAGATGACACCACCCTTATGGCAGAAAGTGAAGAAGAACTGAAGAGCCTCTTGATGAAGGTGAAAGAGTAAAAAAAGTTGGCTTAAAGTTCAGCATTCAGAAAACTAAGATCATGGCATCCGGTCCCATCAATTCATGGCAAATAGATGGGAAACACGGGAAACAGTGACAGACTTTATTTTGGGGGGCTCCAAAATCACTGCAGATGGTGACTGACCATGAAATTAAAAGACTCTTGCTTTTTGGAAGAAAGCTATGAAAAACCTAAACAGCATATTAAAAAGCAGAGACATTACTTTGCCAACAAAGGTCCATCTAGTCAAAGCTTTGGTTTTTCCAGTAGTCATGTATCAATGTCAGAGCTGGACTAAAAAGAAAGTTGAGCACTAAAGAATTGATGCTTTAGAACTCTGGTGCCAGAGAAGACTCTTGAGAGTCCCTTGGACTGCAAGAAGATCCAACCAGTGAATCCTAAAGCAAATCAGTCCTGAATATTCATTGGAAGGACTGATGTTGAAGCTGCAACTCCCAATACTTTGGCCACCTTATGAGAAGAACTGACTCATTTGAAAAGACCCTTATGTTTGAACGATTGAGGGCAGGAGGAGGAGGAGACAACAGAGGATGAGATGGTTGGATGGCATCACCAACTTGATGGAGATGAGTTTGAGCAAGCTCTGGGAGTTGGTGATGGATAGGGAAGCCTTGCGTGCTGCAGTCCATGGGTTCGCAATAATTGGACAGGCCTGAGCGACTGAGCTGAACTGAGACCCTCTTTAGAGGTGTAAAAACTGAGGGCCAGATACACTTAGTGAATAGAAGATGGCCTGTAAATTATACTAAATATCTAGCATTGTTGTTCAGTATAATTGTTATAGGGCCAAATGGTAGCACACATTTATGCATACACATATTCATTTTTCACTCATTTCAACACATCTTTTTCCAGTACATAATTTAGGTACTGAACTATATTGTTTCTTTATTTGTTTGAAATGTCCTGACCCAGCTTTGAGGCACTGGCTAGAGATCAGTCATCTTGATCACTCTCTTGAACAGCTGATTGAGTCCAAACTCCACCCACTTTCCTTGTTGGATTGTTATAGTCCCAGCTGCCCAAAGGCCAAACATCAGGCTATCTGGGCAGAGCCCTTTTGTCCCAGAGCCCCCCAAACTCTTCAAATCGGCCAGTGCACAGGGAGTGTGGGAAATCTGGCTAACCCCCACCCCACTCTCCACACATAAGCTGACTCTGCTGCTCCACCTTGCTGGTAACTTGTCCCGGGTGAAGCAACCTAGAGCGATGACCCTGACTGGCAGTCTTCTCACCACTGGTGCTGATGGTAACAAAGGGTTCTTCATTCCACCGATCCAACCGTCACTCTGCTGTATTGTCTGCTGCATCAAGAGAGTCTTTAGATCTGATAAATCATGGAGATGTGATGCTGTGCAAGATCCAGTCCCTGATCTAAGTGATCTTTCATACTTATTGGGAAGACAGACACAGGAGGGCCTAGAGGAGCTATCCCACGTTGAAGGTCAGGAACAGTGGCGGTAAGGAGATACCCCTCTTCCAAGGTAAGGAGCAGCGGCTGAGCTTTGCTGGAGCAGCAGTGAAGAGATACCCCACGCCCAAGGTAAGAGAAACCCAAGTAAGATGGTAGGTGCTTCAAGAGGGCATCAGAGGGCAGACACACTGAAACCATACTCACAGAAAACTAGTCAGTCTAATCACACTAGGACCACAGCCTTGTCTAACTCAATGAAACCAAGCCAGGCCTGTGGGGGCAACCCAAGACGGGCGGGTCATGGTGGAGAGGTCTGACAGAATGTGGTCCACTGGAGAAGGGAATGGCAAGCCACTTCAGTATTCTTGCCTTGAGAACCCCATGAACAGTATGAAAAGGCAAAATGATACGATACTGAAAGAGGAACTCCCCAAGTCATTAGGTGCCCAATATGCTACTGGAGATCAGTGGAGAAATAACTCCAGAAAGAATGAAGGGATGGAGCCAGCACAAAAACAATACCCAGTTGTGGATGTGACTGGTGATAGAAGCAAGGTCCAATGCTGTAAAGAGCAATATTGCATAGGAACCTGGAATGTCAGGTCCATGAATCAAGGCAAATGGGAAGTGGTCAAACAAGAGAAGGCAAGGGTGAATGTCGACATTCTAGGAATCAGTGAATTAAAATGGACTGAAATGGGTGAATTTAACTCAGATGACCATTATATCTACTACTGTGGGCAGGAATCCCTCAGAAGAAATGGAGTAGCCATCGTGGTCAACAAAAGAGTCTGAAATGCAATACTTGGATGCAATCTCAAAAACGACAGAATCTCTGTTCATCTCCAAGGCAAACCATTCAATATCAGAGTAATCCAAGTCTATGCCCCAACCAGTAACACTGAAGAAACTGAAGTTGAACGGTTTTATGAAGACCTACAAGACCTTTTAGAACTAACACACAAAAAAAGATGTCCTTTTCATTATAGGGGACTGGAATGCAAAAGTAGGAAGTCAAGAAACACCTGGAGTAACAGGCAAATTTGGTCTTGGAATGCGGAATGAAGCAGGGAAAAGACTATTAGAGTTTTGCCAAGAAAATGCACTGGTCATAGCAAACACCCTCTTCGAACAACACAAGAGAAGACTCTACACATGGACATCACCAGATGGTCAACACCAAAATCAGATTGACTATATTCTATGCAGCCAAAGATGGAGAAGCTCTATACAGTCAACAAAAACAAGACCAGGAGCTGACTGTGGCTCAGATCATGAACTCCTTATTACCAGATTCAGACTCAAGAAAATAGGGAAAAGTGCTAGGCCATTCAGGTATGACCTAAATCAAATCCCTTATGATTATACAGTGGAAGTGAGAAATAGATTTAAGGGCCTAGATCTGATAGATAGAGTGCCTGATGAACTATGGAATGAAGTTTGTGACATTGTACAGGAGACAGGGATCAAGACCATCCCCATGGAAAAGAAATGTAAAAAAGCAAAATGGCTGTCTGGGAAGGCCTTACAAATAGCTGTGAAAAGAAGAGAGGTGAAAAGCAAAGGAGAAAAGGAAAGATATAAACATCTGAATGCAGAATTCCAGAGAATAGCAAGAAGAGATAAGAAAGCCTTCTTCAGTGATCAATGCAAAGAAATAGAGGAAAACTATTTCTGGGAAAGACTAGAGATCTCTTTAAGAAAATTAGAGATACCAAGGGAATATTTTATGCAAAGATGGGCTCAATAAAGGACAGAAATGGTATGAACCTAACAGAAGCAGAAGATATTAAGAAGAGCTGGCAAGAATACACAGAAGAACTGTACAAAAAAGATCTTCACGACCCAGATAATCATGATGATGTAATCACTAATCTAGAGCCAGACATCCTGGAATGTGAAGTCAAGTCAGCCTTAGAAAGCATCACTATGAACAAAGCTAGTGAAGGTGATGGAATTCCAGTGGAGCTGTTTCAAATCCTGAAAGATGATGCTGTGAAAGTGCTGCACTCAATATGCCAGCAAATTTGGAAAACTCAGCAGTGGCCACAGGACTGGAAAAGGTCAGTTTTCATTCCAATCCCAAAAAAAGGCAATGCCAAAGAATGCTCAAACTACTGCACAACTGCACTCATCTCACACGCTAGTAAAGTAATGCTCAAAATTCTCCAAGCCAGGCTTCAGCAATACATGAACCGTGAACTCCCTGATGTTCAAGCTGGGTTTAGAAAAGGCAGAGGAACCAGAGATCAAATTGCCAACATCTGCTGGATCATGGAAACAGCAAGAGAGTTCCAGAAAAACATCTATTTCTGCTTTATTGACTATGCCAAAGCCTTTGACTGTGTGGATCAAAATAAACTGTGGAAAATTCTGAAAGAGATGGGAATACCAGTCCACCTGACCTGCCTCTTGAGAAATCTGTATGCAGGTCGGGAAGCAACAGTTAGAACTGGACCTGGAACCATAGACTGGTTCCAAATAGGAAAAGGAGTACATCAAGGCTGTATATTGCCACCCTGCTTATTTAACTTATATGCAGAGTACATCAGGAGAAACGCTGGACTGGAAGAAACACAAGCTGGAATCAAGATTGCCCGGAGAAATATCAATAGCCTCAGATATGCAGATGACACCACCCTTATGGCAGAAAGTGAAGAGGAACTAAAAAGCCTCTTGATGAAAGTGAAAGAGGAGAGTGAAAAAGTTGGCTTAAAGCTCAACATTCAGAAAACGATGATCATGGCATTTGGTCCCATCACTTCATGGGAAATAGATGGGGAAACAGTGTCAGACTTTATTTTTTTGGGCTGCAAAATCACTGCAGATGGTGACTGCAGCCATGAAATTAAAAGACGCTTACTCCTTGGAAGAAAACTTATGACCAACCTAGATAGCATATTCAAAAGCAGAGACATTTTTTGCCGACTAAGGTCCATCTAGTCAAGGCTATGGTTTTTTCTGTGGTCATGTATGGATGTGAGAGTTGGACTGTGAAGAAGGCTGAGCGCTGAAGAATTGATGCCTTTGAACTGTGGTGTTGGAGAAGACTCTTGAGAATCCCTTGGACTGCAAGGAGATCCAACCAGTCCATTCTGAAGATCAACCCTGGGATTTCTTTGGAAGCAATGATGCTAAAGCTGAAGCTCCAGTACTATGGCCACCTCATGCAAAGAGTTGACTCATTGGAAAAGGCTCTGATGCTTGGAGGGATTGGGGGCAGGAGGAGAAGGGGATGACCAAGGATGAGATGGCTGGATGGCATCACGGACTCGATGGACATGAGTCTGAGTGAACTCCAGGAGATGGTGATGGACAGGGAGTCCTGGTGTGCTGCAATTCATGGGGTCGCAAAGAGTGGGACACGACTGAGCAACTGAACTGAACTGACTGGGAAGACAGACACATAAGCTACCTCTATAACCCAGGAGATTTTTCCATTCTAAGACATGACAGAACCATTGTTAGAAGTTAGCAGATGACTGGTATGAGAGGCAGGGGAAAATATTCCAGAAAAAGTTTTAAAACATTGCAAAGACTGGGTGATAAATGAAAGCTTCATACAATACTAGAGCATATGGTGGGTAAATGTAAGAGGTAGGAAGGAGAGGGTTGTGAGGGATGACATTAATTGAACAGGGGTAGACCCAGTGCTCGGAGAAGGCAATGGCACCCCACTCCAGGACTCTTGCCTGGAAAATCCCATGGATGGAGAAGCCTGGTGGGCTGCAGCCCATGGGGTCGCTAAGAGTCAGACACAACTGAGCGACTTCACTTTCACTTTTCCTTTCATGAATTGGAGGAGGAAATGGCAACCCACTCCAGTATTCTTGCCTGAAGAATCCCACGGACGGGGGAGGCTGGTGGGCTGCCGCCTATGGTGTCACACAGAGTCGGACACGACTGAAGCGACTTAGCAGCAGCAGCAGCAGACTCAATGCTGCATTTAACACCAAGGTAAAGGATTTGGACCTCATCTTGAGGCCAATGGAGAGAGCTGGCCATGATCAGAATAGTATTTTAGATCATTTTGATTTTGGAATAAAAAATGAATCAAGAATTTTAAGGCAGAGTGCAAACTGTACACAAGGGATGCTAGTCAGAACACCAATCATTCTCGCTACAGTAGATGGTAGCATGACTTACAGGAAAGGAAGTAGGATAAGGAAGGATATGAGGTGGTTGGGTGTCATCACCATCTTGATAGACATGAGTCTGAGCAAGGCCCAGGAGCTGGTGATGGACAGGGAAGCCTGGTGCACTGCAGTTCATGGGGTTGCAAAGAGTCAGACATGGTTGAGCAACTGAACTGAAGGAAAGGTATGGCAAATGGGGGTAGGATTCCCAATACACACACACACAATTTGTTTCCTGATTCAAGGTTTTTAAGGACTTTTAAAAATTTCTAACATGGTTTTAATATACCCTGTTATCTTTTACCAGGTATTGGCTCCAGTTTAGAGTTTTATAAAAATTATCTTATTGAAACTCTTCAGCCTAAACAAAACCTTAATCAAAAACATAGTTCCTTCTGACTTTTCCAATGCTAATTTATACAGTAGTAAAAAATGCTGTCTTAAATTAGCTTTAATCTTCATTTATATCATATCATTTAAAATTGAGTTAACTTGTTAAATATAATTGATTACAGATTAAGCTTTCCAGCGAATAAATATATCCTCAAAATAAATGAACACAGGGAAAATCAAAGCCCTTGACACAGGCAAATCCTGAACAGTCTACTAGAACAGAAGGAAGAAAAGTTTTTTTCTTATCTTATATGTTTTATCTATTATTTGGTTACATCTTTATTTGTGCTCAAGTGAACAAAAATGACTGCATTCCACCTCCAACAACTGGTAGGTAAATATGCAAATCAAGGATCAAGAGTTTAACCAAATAATGTGTTTCTTCCTAAACCTTGGAAATTTACTGGTTACAATTTAAATTTTAGCAGCATGTTTTGCTAATTCCATTTAAGTAAACATTAGGTTAAGAAATTATGCCAGGGCAAGACACACTACTGGGAATATGACACAACTTTTATAGGCTAAGAGTTCCTTTTTGATAAAGTTGAACTTCATCCTGATTTCTTCATCCATTTCTAACAAACCACATTCCCAAATATTACATAGAAAGGAGCAATCATACTGTTCCTCACTATCTCCTGTCATTCTGAGGTCCCCAGATGGCTTTAGAGATAATACTATACATAATCCATCAGATACAAACTATTTGAGCAATTGCAGGCAAGGTCATTAATCAGAATGCAGAATCCATAAATAGAATTGTCTTAATCTGATCCAGTATCCCTTAAGAAATTCAAGATATAAAGTAAGTCACGCATAATTACAAAAACCATATTGCATTTTGGGAGGAAGGTAAAGTTCTCTCAGTGATAAAACTACACGTTAGAAGAAAAAATCCAGTGCAAGTTTAGCAGTGCAAGTGTTGGTCATCGCAAAACCTGCCACCTATCTATGTTTCCATATAAGATATCAACAAGCAGCCTAGGACTATTGCTTGATTTGTCTAATTTAATGCCTCAAATTCCAAAAAATCAAAGAACTAGAATAATAGAAGAAAACCATCTTTAAAGTTAGCTATAATACTTTAACCATGCACCTTCCATACAGTCAAAATAGAATTTATGCTTAAAAGAATACTTGACCTGCATTTCTATACCTGAATCAGAAACATAGTTTCATATGCATACATTTAACTGGGTACAGTTTACCCAATTAAACTCAATAAAAACATCTTGTGGAATTGTAGTACAGTAGCACATTCAGTCGGAGAAGGTGATGGCACCCCACTCCAGTACTGTTGCCTGGAAAATCCTATGGACGGAAGAACCTGGTAGGCTGCAGTCCATGGGGTCGAGAAGAGTTGGACACGACTGAGCGACTTCACTTTCACTTTTCACTTTCAGGCATTGGAGAAGGAAATGGCAACCCACTCCAGTGTTCTTGCCTGGAGAATCCCAGGGATGGGGGAGCCTGGTGGGCTGCCGTCTATGGGGTCGCACAGAGTTGGACACGACTGAAGCGACTTAGCAGCAGCAGCACATTCAGTATACTGACATGGATATGATCTACCGATCTTGTTAGACCCATATTTTTAACCAACTTGTGAACATATTCCCAACTGCACTAAGTATCTCACTCTGTCCTCATATTGTTCCCAATACTGTTCTCCATGATTATGTGTTTGATTCCTGAGTGAGTTATTTGCCATGTGCTGAGACGAAGAATTAAAAAGAGATATCAGGTACGTGGGAGAGGGGGTGGTTGGAGGCAAGAACTTGAACATATAGAGCAGGGGATCCCACAGGACACCCAGTTCAAGATGTTTGGCAGCTCTTTGGCTGGACAGCTCTGCAACTCTAATCCCAACACTGTCATGCCTAGCTGGAAAGCAAGTATTATAATTAGGTCAAAGAAACCAAGAAAAACTTGGCCACCTTTAGAAAAAAAGCACCATCAACAACAGTTAGTGTATCTCCTGGAGTACGTTCCTCTAGGAAAACTACTTCTTCCATTCCTTAGGGCTTCTATTTACACCTCTCCTTGGCCTCTACAGTGAAATGTCAAGAATACAAAGAATTATTTGATTTTGTCTGAGGATAGAGTTTATTTTAAAGATGCTAACAAATTCAAGTGATAGCAGAGTCTAGTTTCTATAATATAAAATTTCAAACAGCCAGTTTCTGTTCTTCCATCCCTTTGATGGGGCCCAAACTAAACATCTCCACATTCATTACAAAAGACCTCTGTAGAGTACCTTATTATGCATCATTTAAAAAGAGCAGAAGAACACAAATCCAGGAATCCTTTGGAATTTCAGACTGTATAAATAGCCCTTCGGTGAATGACAGCTTAAGCTGTGCTATGCAAAAAGCATGGCAGAGACAATAAATTATGTGAACTGAGTTGGTTTTTCCATATTATTCTAACCCTTGAGCATCACAGGGACAATTTCCCTTTGCTATATTTCTATGCTAAAGTCCAAGGGTAATATTTAGAGTGATTTCCCACGAGCTCTTGTGATGATCTGCATTATTAAAAACGATTATTTCCAACCAGCGGCCATATCTGCCAGCAGCTAGGCAGGCAGGAAGCATTGGGTGAGCTCCTGGCTCCAGAAACACTGCTGTAGATCCCCGGACTAAGTGCCAGAGACTTTTTTCACCTGACTGGAGGGTTTGGAAATAGTTTTTCTTTGTGTCTGCAATCCGTTTTAACAAAATAGTTTCTGTGTTTAGTTAAAACTAGGATAATGCAGATGAGGCCTTTGAGAATGGCTGTTTCATCAGCTAAGGATACCGGGCAAATTTAAACAATGTAGGCTTTTTCTCCTTCTCGATTATTTCTCTAGCTAAAATAATATAACTGGTGACACAACTGCCGGTAGACTCTTAGCTTAGTTGTGGCATAATGACATGCAACTGAGATTTATACAGATATTAGGGAAATTAATGTAGTTGTCTAAACATCAGTTAATATCAATCAGTGCCTACATCTCTGTTGTGCCTCTAACACTCTTACACACTTTGTACTTGAAGACTTTCCAAAACACTTCTTACCTGAACCTGGTGTTTGTGCTCTGAGTATAGCTGGTAGAAAACCTCTAAAGGTTGAAAGAAGTGCAGAGAAATTTTCCTCCAGAAAACCATAGCCTCTGAATAATAATAATACCTTGATGTCAACTGCCCCTTTCCATTTTCTGGCCATTGTTCATCTTGACCTGAAACACAACTCCCTTCACTCTCTTTCATAAGGAATCCAAGCACATTTAGTATATTATTTTTGAATTTTTATGGGACTGTGGCTTGGGTTGGGTAGGTAACATCCCACAGCACACTGGCATTTCACTTGAAAAAAAAGAAAGTTTCCCTTCACCAAGTCCTTCCTTCCTGCTGCCAACAGCTCTAAGCAGTCCTCCCACACAGTCTTCAGAACCATTTTCTTTTCCTTCCCCTCTTTGAATGTTACCTTCTTCCTTTCACCAATCCTGCATACGAGTCTCAATCTAGCTTCTCTCCCACCATAGACTTTTTCAAAGGTCTTCTCAGCAAAGCTCAGCTTTCCCTACAAAGAAATTCTTCCATCAGCTGTTCAAAAACTCAGTTTTCATTAGATTAATTTCTTTAGATTAATGACAACAATAATGTTCTCAGAAGAAAAGTAAGGAGGAGAGAGCATGCCTCCCATTCTATATCAGAAATCTTCAAAGCAGGAAGAAATCCCACAAACATAGACAGGGTAACATATTACGGAATGGGGAAAGAGGCAAGCATCAGGACCAACCAAAGTCAAAAAGTCACTGACGCCACAAACTGGAGAGCAGAACTGGCCCTCGGGGAGAGTAGCTTTTTGAGGACCTACGCAGGAAGTATCTTTAAGTTTTCCAATTGCCAACATTTCAGAATGTACATTTTGCTGCCTAAGTTACTACCTCTTCACTCCACATTGATACAGTCATCTCAATAAGGATTTAGACAGTTTCGGTTCCTCTAGAAAACCCCTTTCTTGTTCAGAAAGTAAATATTTGGCACCTTTGCTATTTGCTAAGTCACTTCAGTCATATCTGACTCTGTGTGACCCCATAGACGGCCTCCCACCAGGCTCCCCTGTCCCTGGGATTCTCCAGGCAAGAATACTGGAGTGGGTTGCCATTTCCTTTTCCAGTGCCTGAAACTGAAACTGAAAAGTGAAAGTGAAGTTGCCCAGTCGAGTCCGACTCTTGGCGACCTCATGGACTGCAGCCTACCAGGCTCCTCCATCCATGGGATTTTCCAGGCAAGAATACTGGAGTGGGGTGCCAATGGCATCTTTAGGAAAAGCAAATTTCATCTCGACTGAATAATGCCTAGGCTTATCTGAGAAAAATCTTTAATTAGAGACCAAACTATGTAAGGCTACACACACACAAATATACATATATATAATATTATATATAATATGTATTATAGTTGTAAACTATTACTCTTTAAGTATTTCAATGTATAGTATGATCACAACATTTTTTTCCTTCCTTCTTTTTCATTATCTCCCTCCTTCTGAATCACTGTCCTCCCTTCATGTACATCATAAATAACATTAATTTCTATTATTTATGTCAATCAGTATTAATTTTTGAGAATTTCATCTCCAAGTTCTAAATATTTATGATTCACCCAGAAACTACTAATCAAGTTCATAACTGATTCGTCTCTCCCATTTCTCATCCCCAGTAGGGCTAAAAAGTGCCATTCAGAGAGAATGATGCCTGCTAAAAGCATGGCTATGCCAGAGCATGTGAAAGGATAGCGGATATGGGCTACTGGGGCCCTTAGCATTTTCCTTCAAGATGTACATGGAGGGTGGGATGGAAGTGAGAGGCACAGACATTAAACTTTTTGGATGTGGATAGTAAAGGAGAAGAAAGTGCATTAGGCTTGTTTTGCTTAATTACTGCAGGGAGCAAAAGAAGAAAGGAAAGAATGAGAGAAAGTTGGGCAGCCATCGAAGGATGGTTGTTTAAAAGTTCCTCCCTTCTCTTTCTGTTTCTACCAGCCAGTGGAAAACTGCCAGCTTTGCCTTCAATTTAGCTCTACTACAATGGCTTCCCTGGTGGCTCAGAGCGTAAAGCGTCTGCCTGGAATGTGGGAGACCCGGGTTCGATCCCTGGGTCGGGAAGATCCCCTGGAGAAGGAAATGGCAACCCACTCCAGTACTCTTGCCTGGAGAATCCCATGGAAGGAGGAGACTGGTAGGCTACAGTCCATGGGGTCACAAAGAGTCAGACACGACTGAGTGACTTCACTCACTCACTCACTCACTCACACTGCCAATAGCATGTAAGTTCCCTTTAGAGAAGTCTCTCTGTGCAGAGCCACTATTATTTCAGAGAAACAAAGAGGTGAAGGATACAGTAGCTAAACGGAGTCAAACAAGAGGCAATGGATGGCAAGAAACAAGTAAGTGAAGAACTACATACCGAATGTCAAAAGCAGTAGGTTTACTTGGGCATGCAACTAATAGTTTGGGAAATTTGAATTCAAATGTCCATAGAATTTTGGAGTTATAAGTTATTTCAGAGATCGCAAAATACAACCACTCCCTTTTACTCTTACATAAAGAACCTAGAGTCCACAGAGATGGAAACATTTGTCCAGTCATACGTGTAATAACGGTGATTAGTTTGGAACTTAAACCCAGGTCACCTGAAAGAATGGTGGACTTTTGGGAAGAGCTTAGTGCCAGATATAAATATTGTCATATGCTACAGTCAGAGTCATAGGTAATTGTGTACAAGGCATTTATCAGTCAACTGACAGTATTATTAGGATCACTAACTACTCAAAAACTATCCTTAGATTTTCAATAAAAATAAAAGTAAGAATGGAGTAAGATGTCAGTCACTTTACTTTGATTCATTTTCATCTGTTTCATATTTTCAAAGAAAAATAAAGGACTCCAAAACCATGCAAGTCAGTATTCTGATCTCTAAATGATAGATATTAATGATTTTAAAAAATCAAATAGTTTGCATCTCAGACATCTTCATGCTTTTATTATTTCTTTTAAAATTTCAAGTTCCAGCAAACTGACATGCCACATTTTTTTAAAATTCTGCCCTGGGCAAGTTACTCACCTTCTTGTGAAGATCAGATGAGGTATTTTATGCAGAAATGTTTAGCCTGCCATCTGGTATATAATCACAAATGTGTTAGCTCTTTTTATCAGTAGTAAATATTTTTTTAAATGAAAGGAATAAAAGGAGAAATATCACCTATTTCAGAGAAAATGTAGGATTTGGCTACAAGCATCAGTTCACTGTGAGTAACAGCTGGTCTCTTTACAGGCCTTTAGGATACTGATTACATAAAATATATATATATAGGAAGAGGAAAAGGGTAAAACTTTCAAAGTTCACCAGTTGTAGCCTACAGCATTTCACTCAAGCTCATTAGGAAGTTTACATTTATAATGTAATCTCTTTGAAATAGATTTGATTTTTTTAGTAAGTATCTTGTAAATTAGAACTTTCCCAGGGGGCTAACCTAATACAAGTTGTTCCAGAGGTGAAATTCTTTCTGATCAAATATCTGAGAGCAGAAGAATAATGGTTCACTGAGATTGTAGCATACTGGTTTATGTAATTAGGAGTGAATATCGGGATACCAGGGGCAGCATTAGCAATTAATAAGACCCTTGCCTTCGGAACTGCATTTAGTAAAAGAAATACATTTAACCTACATAAAAGGACTGTGCAAATTAGCAGTACAGTGTCTCAGCACAGCTGTTGGGAAGTATTTCCATATGGCTTTATAGTACACTTTTATTTTACCTTGGAGATTAAAAAGGCTTTTTTTAAAAAATACTATTTCCTAAAGGTTCTGTGCTACACAAAAAAGTACCAGTACCTCCACACATTTGGGGGAAATTGGCTCATGTATGAAGGTTAAGTTTACACGCTTACCTTTTCCTACTACCTCACCTAGTCAGGGTGCCTATGAATGAAGTCATACTTCCATCAAGCTAAGTAATTCAGAGGTAAATTAAATTCTTCCCAACAAAGCATGCAGGGACACTAGCTGTGTAATAGACCCATGCAGGAATGAAAGAAAAAAGCCAATACAGAGTTTTTCCTTCGTTCAGCTTGGTATGAAAGTAAGGCCCTGAGGAGAGTATGAGGAGTTAATACAACAGTGATAAGCACATTGCCTGACACCAGGGTGGCACCCAATCCATGATGGATGAATCAATCAATACATTTTATAATGTCATTAGGGTTCTATGAGTTTGCTCTTATCTGTAAGGGACTTCTCAGTCCACAGGACCAGATTCTATTCAGAGAAGGCTGATGAGGAAAATGCTAGATAGTGTCTCAGAAGAATCCTGCCACTAAAGGGAGTTGGACAGATTTGCAGTCAGTAAGGTAAATGCACAACGAGGTGGTTATTTTTCTGAGCAACTCAAAGAGTGGAAAACTTGTTTTCCACGTGACAAAGACAGTTTGCTAAGTAATAGGAAAAAAAAATCAATTAAAGGTGACCCCCTTTTTTTTTTTTTAAGACATACAGGTATGGTGGCTCAGACAGTAAAGAGTCTGCCTGCAATGTGGGACAGCCAGGTTCAATCCCTGGGTCGGGAAGAACCCCTGGAGAAGGGAATGGCAATCCACTCCAGTATTCTTGCCTGTAAAATCCCATGGATGGAGGAGCCTGGCAGGTTACAGTCCAAGGGGTCGAAAATAGTCAGACACACCACAACACATACATGGACACAAACTGCTAAAATGGGAAAAGTCCTTTATATTGTGTAAGATGAGTCTTCCAACCTTTTTCTTTAAAAAGGCTAGCTAGTAAATATCTTCCGTTTTTAGGGCCACATTTGGCCTCTGTCACTGCTGCTCTAGGTTACCCTCCTCCTTGGATAGCATCACCTGTTCCTCCTCCTCCTCTTCTTCCCTCTTCTCTTTCTCTTTTTCTCCTTTTCCTTCTTTTTACAGCCCTTTAAAATTTTTAAAACCATTCTCTGTTC
The DNA here is from genome assembly GCF_032405125.1 of Capricornis sumatraensis. Lineage (NCBI taxonomy): Eukaryota > Metazoa > Chordata > Mammalia > Artiodactyla > Bovidae > Capricornis > Capricornis sumatraensis. The sequence goes on along the minus strand of NC_091073.1, from coordinate 32,881,553 downwards.
ATGGTCTGCACAAACACAGACAGACCATGGGCCAGTTTTGATCTAAGCCATAGTTGGCTGGCCTCTGGTGTGTAGGTTCATTGCTGGTGTTCTCTTTCTTTCTTTGCACAAATCACATCCATGATGGATTGAGTGAAATTTTCCAGTTCTGTTTTTTTTTTTTTTTTTCAGCGCTGAACTTCACCTTTAAATAAGTCATCTAAAATGCAAAGCAGTATAAATGCAGAATTTGCAAACATTTTTGTGATTTGTTTTTTTTTATTGTTACAGCTTCCTCACTCACACCTTATATTTTAGTATCTTATTAGAGCTACTCAACTTATACAGTCTTTCCAAAGCCTGCAGTCTTCTGAGATATCTGTTACTTTTGAAATTCGTATTTCAAAGATTTACCCAGTGTTCACTAAAATTACAATAATAACCAAAGCAGGAATAAACAAGTTAGAAACAAACATAATGTCTCTTGGAAAACACCAAATTCAGTTGGTAGGAGTAGTGTGGTTGCAAGCCTTCTAGCTATAACCCTTCAGCATACCCTCCTCATTGCTAAGTATGTTTTAGGAAGGGAATCAAAGTGTTGGTAACTTTGTGATTCAGTTTAAATGTAGGGCCATACAGAAAGCTTTCGTGGAGTCTCCCTCCCCGCCTTCTCCTTTCCCCACTGTGGGCACAAGTCCATTCTCTACATCTGTGTTTCCATTCCTTCCCTACAGATAAGTACATCGGTACCATTTGTCTAGATTCCATATGTATGCATTAATACATGATATTTGCTTTTCTCTTTCTGACTTACTTCACTCTGTATAACAGACTCTAGGTTCAGCTATCTCACTACCACTGGCTCAAATTTTTGTTTTATGACTGAGTAATATTCCATCACATATATGAACCCCACATCTTCATCTGTTCATCTGTCAATGGGCATCTAGGTTGCTTCTGTATCATGGCTTTTGTAAAGAGTGCTGAAATGACCATCGGGGTACATGTGTCTTTTAGAACTGTTGTACAGCAGAATCCAATACAATATTGTAAAGCAATTTTTTTTCCAATTAAAAAGTAATTTTAAAAAAATGCTTTTGTGGAAATGCTTGGGCACTATGCCCAAAACTTAAAGTATGTCAAATGGTCCAAGAGATTTCCACAGTAGAATAAGAATATCTGACATATATTGAACACTTAATTCAAACCTAGTACTTTTACATGTATTATCTTATTTAATCCTCGTTATAATACTATGATGTAAGTACAAGGACTAACATCCTATTTCTAATATTTAGTAGATATATGACCTTAGCCAAATTGCTTAGTTTCCTTATCACTTCACTGAGTAAAAGCATTTACATAATACAACTTCTGTATATTCTTTTGGCAAATGAGTATTAAGTTGCACCTACTATCTGGTAGGCACTGAGGATACAGCAGTGTTTAAACCAAAGATCATTCTCAAAGTGTGGTCACTCACTCAATGGCATCAACAACACCTGGACCATGTCAGAAATGCATATTTGGGGGCTCCATTCCAGGTTTACCCAATAAGAAACTGTAGAGTTTGCCCTTGGCAGCCTATGTTTTACCAACCCCTCAGATGACTGTGATGGGTGCTAAAGCTTAAGACTCACTGGTTTAGAATGTGAGGTCCTATACTTATGGAACTTACGTTATAGTATACTGTTGTGAGCATTTCCACTGCTATTAGAAGTAACAGTATTATAACTATGTAGTAGGGCAATACTGTAGAACTGCTTTCATGAGACATAAGTAACTTCCATCTGTACTTACATTATGAATATGGCATAATCATAAGATGACTCTGAAGGCAAATTAAAAAAAATAGTTTTACAAATTTCAGAGAAGAAAAAGTCATTAAAGGGTAGGACATGTAACATAAATGATCCCTCTAAGACTGCCCTTGAGAGGAGATTGTGTGCTTTGCATACTAAGACTTCCCTAGTGGCTCAGACAGTAAATCATCTGCCTACAATGTGGGAGACCTGAGTTCTACCCCTGGGTAGGGAAGATCCCCTGGAGAAGAAAATGGCAACCTACTCCAGTACTTTTGCTTGGAAAATCCCATGGACGGAGGAGCCTGGTAGGCTACAGTCCACAGGGTTGCAAAGAGTCAGACACAACTGAGCCACTTCACTTCACTTCGCTTCAAGACTGCCCTTGAGAGGAGGCTGTGTGCTCTGCATACCTAATTAGCTGCACCTAACCATGTAGAAAGACAAGCCTAGCAGTGGCAGATTTTAAAATTCTGTCAAGAGAAGCTAGAAATCTGGAGTTTTCTATAAAACATTCTGGCTTTTAAGTATTTAAACCTAACTCAGATTGTGGATTCAACCAAAGAGTTCTGCAGCCACATTTAGCTGTAGGATTGTTCACTTGCAGCTTCTGATTTTACTAATTTGTCTTCATTTTGCATGCACACAAGTGAGAGCCAAGAAGAGCTCAGCAAGGTATGTAAGTTCACAATTCAACAAGGAATAGGAACTACCATTTCTGACTCTTTTTTCACTATCCCAGAGTTTGGTTTAGCTTTCTTCTTATTCTAAAACACTTTAACTTAAATTGTTAGATTGACAAAGAGGAGGGGCAGAGATGAAAGTTATATATGAAATGAGAAATTGCTGCATACAGTAGGATTTAATAAACACTTATTGAATTTAAATCCCAGAATGCGTTCGAGGCTTTCAAAACTCTCATATTTCAAATCTTCAGGTTCACAGAGAAGTGTAATGGTTTGGGTTTTTTTGTTTGTTTTTTCTTTTACTATACCAACTTGATCTGATTTTTTTAAAGGAGTTTCAGTTTTGCAGAGAAAAATTCAGATGGTTTCCTATTGTCTCTGAATATTTTCACCCATCTTTATTCCTTTTCTTTGTCCCTGCTTGATCAGATCTTTAATTATAAGACTGTAGGAATTTTGATTTGTAAATGTTACGCTTGCCTGCAAACAAGAGGAGGCCACTTCATTTGCACAAAAGATTTGAAAGCCCAGCAGATCTGCACAAGGCCAGATCCCATATGAGGCACCTCACATTGCACCCAATATGGCATTTCCAGGCCCCAAGTGAAGTTAAAGTTAGCCATACTATACACCATCATTCAAACTTGTTTAGATTTTTTCTTTTGATTCATGCCTTTGCTGCATTTTGTACATCCTCCTGACCATTCTTAGCAGCTGTAACAACACTTGTGGTATTACCAGTAATTTGCAACTTATCAAACATGATTGAACCTTGTTCTTTTGTGTAAACGAAACAGAACTCTTTGGTTGGCTTTCTTTATACTTTGGACATAGTGTAAAGGAAACGGAGACTGTATTTGCATGCCAGACAATGAAACATAACTCACAGTGTATACATGCCTTTGACATTGTAATTACTAGCTGTTGTTTAGATTCCATGTATGGTCGCTGGCTTTGGCTATGTTGAAATCAGCTGTATCAACATTTAATCAAAGTCTTATAGATTTTGGTTGTATATTTTTCTAATGTCAAAATAGAAATGCTGAGACTAAAAAATAGGTTGGAAGGGATAGAAATGTGTGTGCAATACATTGCAAAAATAATGAACATTCACGGCATAATAAATGAAGTCCATTCTGAGTTTGTCAGTAATGAAATCAAACATCAGATGGAGCCCATTTAGAATTAGGATTACTTTTCTAGCATTTCAGCAACTTCTAATTAATTGTACTTCAGTTTATATTCAAAATAACCCCTATGCAACATATTCTCTTGAAGTATTTTCTGATATAAGGTGAAACATTAAAAAGAAAATAATAGTCAAATTTCTTTCCTGAAAAATATGTAATATATAAATCTTGGAAATCATATAGATAATAAACACCCAACACCGTATCTTTTAGCACTATATAATATGGTGATATTCAACAACATGACCAGTACCATCTTGTTTCTGAAGAGTGAGACAAATTTCTATAGATTTACACATAGGATTGCTGAAGTTTCACAAACAAGATTTTTTTTTTTCTTTTTGGTGACAGTAGTGGTTGTGAGGGAGGATGGGAACAATGATTTGTGATGCCAAATCCAGGCCTTTTGCGCTATGCTTTTGAAGGAAACTTTCAGAATAACAGTTCTCTCTACTCTTTACTTGTGTCCCTTCTTGATTAGGTATACCCATAAAATTTAAGGCTATAGAACCATATGCCCAAAACAAAATATGAACATGTCAGTTGTTTCATACACTATATGATGCTATGTTAAGCAATATCTTTCATATTTACAGAATCTAAGGACTCTTTAATAATGTATAAAAAAATTGTGGTATAAATGTAATGCATGTGGGATCTTTCTTTATTCATTCAACAATTATCATGTACCTGTGATGAGCAAAGCACTGGAGTAGTCTCTATAGGACTTTTAAAGATAAGTAAGCATGAGTTCTATCTTCCATGAATTTTTAATCCCACAACAAATAGCAATTATCCAACAAAGAAAGCAAGGCATACTGGAATATAAATCTTGTGGAAGTTCAGAAGGGAGAGCAATCACTTCCACCCACAATGATCAAGGACATCTTCATGGAGAGTGATACTGAGGAACAGAGTTGAAACATACAATGTTAAAGAGACTAACACTCATATTCCCTCCAGAAGCTGGGCTTCAAATTTGAAGTTCAAGAGATGGAGTCCATGAGTCCAGATATAAGATCTGAAACTAGACACATTATTTAAGACTAGATGAACATATGGGAAATTAGAAGATGTAACAAAAGATGGTACAAAAGAGAAAATGAGAGACTGTTGCAATGATTTTAGACAGAAAGAAACAAAAACAGGCAGGGCAGTTGACGTGTGAATAAAGAATGGATCTGGCAGATAGAGGTACAAGTAACAAAAGAAGCTAGGAAAATTAAGATGATTAAGTTTTCAAACTTGAATGACTTAAGGATTATAAAGAAGCAAATTGTTAGGAAAGATTAACGAGTTTGAAGGGAGGCATGTAAAAAAATTTGTTTAACTGGTCATCATGATCAACTAGAATTTAGGAAAAAAAATAGAGTCACAGACACAGATTCACAAAGTGGCTGCCCACTGGTTAAGGATATTGCCAAAGAGTTACTGGGACCCAAGGAGAAAATCTTGATTAAAAGGTGAACGGTCCAAGACCTTTTATCATTGAACCAGCCAGACCCAGAGAAAGAAATAGGAGACTATTATTTAGAAGTCACGAGAAGAGATTTTTAAGAGAAGCTTGCTTCGGTATTAAAATTTTTAGAGAATACAGCAAGAATGTGGACTAAAATTGAATTTGATGGTTAAGGAATTATTGAAAAATCTTTGTAAGATTGCTTATAGATTTTTTTCTTGAATTCCTAGACAGATATCAATGGAAGAATAGCTATAGAAAAACAAAAATAGTAAATATATGATTATAGATATTTTAAAGATAATTATATAGTGGAAAGACAAAGAAGAATATTTTCCCATTCCTATTAACATGCCTAAAATACCCACTTTAAGAATCAATAATTATAATCTAAAATCTGATTGTTGTAGAACTATACAACAGTCTCCAATAAGGAATAAGCCAATGCGTCTAAAAGAGATTATAAAATAAAAAGTACAATTAAAATATATTACTTACTACTACTATTACCATCCACACAGTAAACTGACCCATAAAGCAAAGTTTTCACTTAGCCTGTTTTCCAATCTCAAACTCAGGTAAATGGATTTTAAAAGTAACCCTTAAGACTCTGGTTAAAAATCAGCAGATTAAACTCATAGATGAGTCAAATACACTTTAATTGTAAAAACATTAAAATAGGTCATAAAGAATTTGTATAAAACTAGAAATGTTGATTTTTTTTTAATTAACATAAGCAAGTTAGTCCTTAGGTTGAAAAAAGGGATTCTTTAGAGAGACAAATGGTATAGAGGAACATGTGTTGGAATAAAGCCAGGGAAGAAGGAAAACAAGCAACCAAGGGGCACTATCAGAAATCACACATTTGGAGAAACAGTTTCTTCTCCTGATAAAATATGAAAGGAAAGCATGCTGGCACAGGGAATTTGGAAATGGACATTGAAGTCTTATAATTATATGTGTGTACAAAAAGGTGGGATTTGGGGTTTAATATAAATACAATTCTATGTAAGAGCAAGGAATCTATATCACAGCAACTCAAAAAAGTCAGATCCCTTGGTAACATTTTAAAATATTAAATATCACAATTCTATATTAAGTATAAAGTATAGCCAGCTTCTGTACTTTGAAATACATATGAATAATGTTAATCATATGATACTTAGCCAAAAACCACTATCTGGGGCTACTGTAGACTGGTTTTTGTGCTGGCAAAGCTCCTCAAAGCAAGGGAGCAATTTAACAAAAAGTTTGACTTATTATTCAGTCTTAATTTTTAGATTGACTTTTTCTTGACCAAGTTTACCAGTGGTTTCTAAATACAGATACAAATCCAAATGTAGAAAATATTAACATAAAATACATTAATTTATTAATCCACCTAACAAGATGCTAAATACCTACATTTTTCACAAACAAATTTACAACTGCTCCATGGAATTTGAATGGAACTTCATCTGTCAATAGGTAGAGATTAAAGAGTCAGTATATGAGGCAAAATGGAATGGCTAGACACCCCCTTTGGGAGAGGACTTGAAACATGACTTCTTAACTTTCAAGGATATTTAAAAACTTACTACTCTGTTTTTTGAAAATGGAAAATGATTTTTCAAATCTACAATGCTCCCCTTGTAATAACTAACCTTTTCTAAAGAGGACTTCTTTATAGGATAAAAGCGTCTCTTTTTTTGTTGGTTTTAATCAGAACACATGGGGTGTTTTGAGATAATGACAGGAGTTTCTCTTGTTAAAGAAATTCAAAGGCAGACACAGAGCTGCACTGGTGACTGTTACTCAAAGACATAAGAAGGCATTTTGTGGGGAAAGCACTGTAACAGCCCTTGAAGTATTTTTGAATGATGGAAAAAGTCAGCACTCTGTCTTTTTATCTAGGAGAGAAAAGAAGGGAAAAAAGAAGATGAAGAAGAGTGACAAGTGACAAGTAACATCACCCAGATCACCCTTTGAGGAGAGATAACACTGAGTTGAAATTGTTTTTGCCAGAGAAATTCCTGACATCTAGAAGTAAGGGAGTTTGGGTCTCTAAGTATACCCTCACCGGAAAAAAAAAAAAAGTTTACTTATTTTGAAAATCATAAATTCAACACATAGTATTGATACTTACCATATGGCAGGCAAGCTCAGGAATATAACAATAAACAAAATACAGAAATCCCTAATCTCATTTCACTTACATTTTAATTGAAGGACAGAAACAATAACCAAAATAACTAGATAAAAGTTTGAGTGTCAAAAATATAATGAAGAACACTATGTCAAAAAAAAAAAAAAGATAGGGAAATAAGTCTTATTAGAGAGTATCTGAGGGAAATGAAGGGAGTCAAGTAAATATGTGGGACATAGTCTTGGCAAACTGAACTAAAAGTACAAATGTTCCATGACAAGAATGTGATTGGCAGGTTCATGACAAAGTAAAGAGGCCAAGGCTATTCAGTGAGCAAAAAAAGAGAGAAGCAGGCAACAAAGTCATAGATATGGTGTGTAGCTACTTATGATCCATTAGAAACACTGGCTTTTACTCTAAGCAAGAGGGGAAGTTACTGAAATATGTATAAAGTACCATGATATTCTATTAGAATCACTGGCTGCGGCAGTGAAAAATAGCAAAGGGTGAGAAGAACAGGGACACCCATTATGAGACTATTACAATAATCCAGGTGAGAGATGATGGTGAGTCGGACAAGGATGGTGGCTGTAGAAATGAAGAAATATGGTTGGATTCCAGATGTATTTTTACAGCAAGTGTTGACAATATGCTTTTATGGATTAGATGGGGGCTGTGAAAGAAGAATAGGGAATGACTCCAAGCTTTCTGGTCTGAGCAACCGTAAAAAGATGAAATTACCATTCACTGAGATGAATAAGATGGAAGTATATGATTTGGGGCGAGGGAGAAAGTCAGAAATTTAGTTGTATGTACATTAAGTTTGATATCAAACTGTATATCAAAATGGAGACAGTACAGGAACAGTTGACTTAAGACTCCAGAGTTCATAGGACAGGGGTGCAGATTCAACTCTTAAAGCCATCATAATGTGTGTGGTATTAGAAACCATGATACCGGAAGACAGACAAGAGTGTGGCTCTTAGATACCAAGGGGTGAATATGTTACAAAAGAAGGGAGTGTTCATCCGTGTAAACGGCCACTGACAAGCTCAGTATAGATAATGGCCATAGCAGTCTGTATTGGGGAGGTCACTGGTGGCCTTCATAAGAGCAATTTCAGGGGAAGGGTGGGGATGAAAGCCCAGTTACGGCAGCTCAATAGAGGATGGAAGGAGAATTCTGGAGGAAAAAATGTAGACAGGTCTTTCAAGGACAGTAGCAGTCAAGGGAAGGCAAGAAATGTGTGCACATGCAGGGGTGAGTAGAGTCAAGAAAGTTCCGTTATTTTATTTGAAGATGAAAGACATGGAACATGTTTGTATACTGATGGGGAAAATCTAGGGCAGTGGCCAAATTTGATGATGTATGAGTGAGAAAGAGGTGCTGCCCTGATGTTCTGAAATCCATGACAGAAGTAGGAATACTGGGCACAACCGAAGAGTTTGGCCTTTGTCAAGAGCATAACAATTCATCTGATGACACAAGAACAAAGCAGCTTACTAAGGCCGACACAAGCTAGGATATGATGCAGTGACAGAAGAAATGGGTGTCCTCTTCCCCCAGATCTTATTGTCTTAGTAGAAAGAAAGTGGTCTTCAGCTAAGACTGGAATGGGAGAAAAGGTGTTGGAAGTTTAAGCAGAGAGGAAAGGGCATGGGTAGTCTTCTGACAGTGTGCAAATGCAAATAAGGAAATAATTACTGTGATTCACTGAGGATTGGATTGGGTTTAGTGATCAAAAAATTATTGTGTGACTATCTCTCTTTTGTCTTACTTCCCACCATACTCAGCTGTTCGGGTGCATTCAAACAATTGACAGAGAGTTAAACTAAACTTTAAATGTTCAAGGGACTTAAAATATTTACTGTACTTTTATTTTTCAGTTGCACCATCATTTGAAAGTGGTATATATATGAAATGTTCTTGATGAACATTAATTTCATCTTGATAAAATGTACTTGGTGAGTTATTGCAATTCTATAAGGTTTTTAGGCTATAGTTGGATTTGCCTAAGTAAACCGATTTAAATTGTTTCATAATGTAGTATGTCTTAAAACCAGGGCTGGCAACTTTTTTTTCTGTAAAGGGCTAGATAATAATATTTTAGGCTTTGTAGGCCATGTGGCCTTTGTCATAATTAGCAAGCCATAAGGTTACTGTAACAGTTACTCAACTCTGTTGTTGAGTAAAGTCTAAAGCGGTTATGGATAGCATGCACATGAAAGGGTGTGGCTATGTTCTAATAAAGCTCTATTTACCAAAAAGGTGGCAGGCAAAAAATCACAGCCCTGAGGTTGCCAACCTCTCTTTTAAACTATTGTAATATAGCTCACTTAAATCTTCTATGAAAGCAGTTGACATGTATTCAAAAGCTATTAATAAAATATTTACATAAAACTTGTGAAAGCATCCTCAAGTGTGTCCAGCATAAACTAACCTATTTATAACATTCCTTTTCAATGGAATGTGGTTTGAATCCTTAATACTCAAGAATAGGCCACATTTCAGTAGCATCATCACTAGCTGGGAATTTCTTAGAATCATGGGTTCACCTCTGACCTACTGAACCAGAGTCTGTGTTTCAAAAAGAGCCTTATGTGTTTTATACACTCATTAAAGTTTGAGAAGCACTAGTTCAGAAGCTAATACTAGGATTTTCCACGTGTGAAATCAAGTAATTCATAACAAATATCATAAGGATAACAAAACCCAAAATAACACGAGGCAGAAGGGAGGGAGAAGGAAAATCATTTCCCTATCAAATGTCCATAAAATGATGAAGGGATGAATAAAATTAGAATATCCATACAATGGAATAATATTCAGCCAATAGATGAACATTGAAAACATTATCCCTAGTGAAAGAAGCCAGTCACAAAAGGCCACATAGTTTAGATTCTACTTATATGAAATGTTCAGAATAGAGACAGCAAGTAGACTAATGGCTTCCAGAGGGGAGAAAGGGGAGTGACTGCTAGTGGGTAAAGGGTTTCTCTATTGGATGATGAGCATATTCTGGAATTAGACAGTGGTAAAGTTTGCACAACTCTGTGAATATTAAAAAGCACTGAATTGTACACTTTAAATGGTGGGTTTTATAGTATGTGAACTATATTTTAAAAGCCAAAAACAGTGGAAAACAAAGGCAATGATATTTAAAAAGTGATGGAAGCTATTTATCAGAACAATTGTGTGCCAATGGGGTTTAAAGAGTTCAAGGCTTTTGGTTAAGAAGAGATGATGAGATACTGCAGTTCCTACTAAATTGAATAAAATAAGTATCTCTAATTAGAATGACTTTTTATTTAAACTTCAGGTGGGTTAGACTGGAAGGATGAAAACCTTTAGAGAAATTGTTTTTCTAGTTTACCCATGGTAATCTACTTCAAGTTACATTGGCAGGAAGGTTAGCTGGCTACTAAGTGATAGAGAGAAAGAGAAAGGGAGGGAGAGAGGGCAGGAGAAATGAAGGGAGGGAAGCGATTTGGGCAGAGGGGATTTTGTTGTGGTAGTTACACTGGATGAAACTTGAGTATCTTCCTATATTAACTAACACCCTAGTTAGTTACCACCAACTCCATAACACCACATAACACCACACCCCAAAACCACAGACCGCCTTCAGGTTTTCCCTCCCTGTCATCCTAACAGTCTTAGGCCCAACCACATAATGTGAACTGGAAGATCTGGATTGTTTGTCTGGGTTCCAAAAGGAATCCCAACTGTTGGGAGTCAGTAATAACACAAACAGGGCGATGATGGAGTGAGTCACACCAGGGAAAACATAGGCTCAGGCTGAATCTAGGTTACAACTTGCAGATGTGCTCTAAAACCCACTCACAGGGAGGATCTCCATTTATTTACAGCCTTTTATCTGTAACTTAACACCCATTCACTTGTAGTCACAATTTAGAAAGCCCATGGGTTTTCCAAGTTGCAAACTGATTCTCAAATAATGCTGAAAATTTAGGTAGCAAAGTGCTTATGTTTTGAAAACTATAAGCAGAATATTAATACATTAGATACTAATTTCCATGAGGTGTGATTTTCAGGATTATTTTCTCCCTTAAATCAACAGCATCAAACACATCTATTTATGAGCAAATATTATTTCTTCTTTTCCTGCACCTACAGTAAAACTTATCAGTAGTAAAAACTACAATAACTTCACAGATAAAACCTAAGATCTTACAGAATTTCATTTTTTATTAATTCAAAAGTGGATTAACTTTTTATTACAGTGAACATAGGATGAACAATAGTGATCTAGAAGTAAAACAGAAAATATGCTAGGGAAAATTTAATAAAGCATCTTTTCATCATAATGGGTTTATCATTGGGTAGTCCTATAGCTTTAGAAGGAAAGATGAATTATGTCTCTATATATTCCCTAAGGACTCCTTAAGCCAGAGAAGCAGAGAGTGATGCTATCATCTCCATAGAAGAGAAGAAGAGTAGGTACTAAAGCTTAGAACATGAATCTATGCAGGATAGCAAATCAATTTCACCATTTGTGCCAGCTTAAGAGCTTAATTGTAGCTGCCTGGAGTCCAGAATCAAGGAAGACTCTGACCCCACATCCAAGTTCTCTAATCCATTAGTTATACCTATGATGGGCTTCAGAAGCAGAGAAAATGTCAGATTCCTATATGGTGTGGATTGCTCTGGTTATAATTTCAGTTCATAGAACATAATCCCTCTCTATCTCATTTAGCCCTTGAGAAATTCTCTTCTTAGAAAGTCATACTCCTGGTGAGAACACAGCTTTCAACTGAAAATCATTTTGTAAGAAAGAAATTTCAAGAAACCTAGCAATCATCAAAATGAAAATCTCTTCATCAAACACATGTTTTTAAAAAACTACACGTGAGAGGTGGGAGCCATCCTGGGAGAAAACCTTCCAGGGAAATGATATGCTTAGTTCATTTATGCATGGTAATGCCTCAGAATGCAAGTCCTTAGAAAAATAATCAGCTATGTTGTCCATCTTTATTTACATGTACTCTCTTCTCTTTTCATTCATCTTTTAAGACCCCTAAAATCAAAGCTTAATGTTTTTGCTGCTCAGCCATTTTTTCATAAAATTGCCCATTTCTGTTAAGGATTTTTGTCATCTCCCCCAGCAAATCATAGTGTTTTTGACACGGAAAAATTATCAATCAAAACTTATGTTTTGGAATACATAATATATAGGCATACATTTTTGGTTGTCTACATAGTGTTATATAGCTGTGGTCACTTACTAACTTAAAATATACATATTTTTGTTTTACTTGTGCAGTATTTGCAATTTTAGTCATTAAATGAGCTTTGCAGGTGTGCAAATACCCTGTTAATCCTGGTGTTTTCTGAAAGACTGCTAGCCACATCAACCAATACTTTGGAAGATTGGCAAAATGGAGAGGCTTTTTCAAAGGCCAACAATAAATTAGTAAGATGAGTTATATAACAAGTGGAACTTTGTTGAGTTAAAAACTAAGACCACCTGAAGTTTTATTTTTTTAAGCCATCAAGGATTGGATTTTTAAATGCAAAACCAGATATGATCGTTCTTGTCTGCCCTTTGCTTTGCTTTTCATGTAAACACTATTTTCTTGATATGGGAGGTGGGGAGGAAGAGTTTCTAACCTGTATTTCTCATTACAAAAAATAACATTGAGTGCTCTGGTGAGATTTAGTCAGGCATATTTCTCTTAAGACCATCCCCATGGAAAATAAATGCAAAAAAAGCAAACTGGCTGTCTGAAGAGGCCTTACAAATAGCTGTGAAAAGAGAAGTGAAAAGCAAAGGAGAAAAGGAAAGATATAGGCATCTAAATGCAGAGTTCCAAGAAATAGCAAGGAGAGATAAGAAAGACTTCCTCAGTGATCAATGCAAAGAAATAGAGGAAAACAACAGAATCGCAAAGACTAGAGATCTCTTCAAGAAAATTAGAGATACCAAGGGAACATTTCATGCAAAGGTGGGCTCAATAAAGGACAGAAATGGTATGGACCTAACAGAAGCAGAAGATATTAAGAAGAGGTGGGCAGGAACACACAGAAGAACCGTACAAAAGATATCTTCACGACCCAGATAATCACAATGGTGTGGTCGGTCACTCACCTAGAGCCAGAAATCCTGGAATGTGAAGTCAAGTGGGCCTTAGAAAGCATCACTATGAACAAAGCAAGTGGAGGTGATGGAATTCCAGTAGAGCTATTTCAAATCATGAAAGATGATTCTATGAAAGTGCTGCACTCAATATGCCAGCAAATTTGGAAAACTCAGCAGTGGCCACAGGACTGGAAAAGGTCAGTTTTCATCCCAATCCCAAAGAAAGGCAATGCCAAACAATGATCAAACTACTGCACAATTGCACTCATCTCACATGCTAGTGAAGTAATGCTCAAAATTCTCCAAGCTAGGCTTCAGCAGTACGTGAACCGTGAATGTCCAGATTTCAAGCTGGTTTTAGAAAGGCAGAGGAACCAGAGATCAAATTGCCAACATCTGCTGGATCATTGAAACAGCAAGAGAGTTCCAGAAAAACATCTATTTCTGCTTTATTGACTATGCCAAAGCCTTTGACTGTGTGGATCACAATAAACTGTGGAAAATTCTGAAAGAGATGGGAATATCAGACCACCTGACCTGCCTCTTGAGAAACCTATATGCAGGTCAGGAAGCAACAGTTAGAACTGGACATGGAACAATAGACTGGTTCCAAATAGGAAAAGGAGTACGTCAAGGCTGTATATTGTCACCCTGCTTATTTAACTTCTATGCAGAGTACATCATGAGAAACACTGGGCTAGAAGAAACACAAGCTGGAATCAAGATTGCCGGGAGAAATATCAATAACCTCAGATATGCAGATGACACCACTCTTATGGTAGAATGTGAAGAGGAGCTAAAAAGCCTCTTGATGAAAGTTAAAGAGGAGAGTGAAAAAGTTGGCTTAAAGCTCAACATTCAGAAAACTAAGATTATGGCATCTGGTCCCATCACGTCATGGCAGATAGATGGGGAAATGGTGGAAAAAATGTCAGACTATTTTTTGGGCTCCCAAATCACTGCAGATGGTGACTGCAGCCATGAAATTAAAAGACGCTTACTCCTTGGAAGGAAAGTTATGACCAACCTAGACAGCATATTCAAAAGCAGAGACATTACTTTGCCAACAAAGGTCCGTCTAGTCAAGGCTATGATTTTTCCATTGGTCATGTATGGATGTGAGAGTTGGACTGTGAAGAAAGCTGAGCACCGAAGAATTGATGCTTTTGAAGTGTGGTGTTGGAGAAGACTCTTGAGAGTCTCTTGGACTGCAAGGAGATCCAGCCAGTCCATTCTGAAGGAGATCAGTCCTGGGTTTTCTTTGGAAGGACTGAAGCTAAAGCCAAAACTCCAATACTTTGGCCACCTCATGCGAAGAGTTGACCACTGGAAAAGACCCTGATGCTGGGAGGGATTGGGGGCAGGAGGAGAAGGGGACAACAGAGGATGAGATGGCTGGATGGCATCACCGACTGATGGACATGAGTTTGAGTGAACTCCGGGAGTTGGTGATGGACAGGGAGGCCTGGTGTGCTGTGATTCATGGGGTCACAAACAGTGGGACACGACTTCGCGACTGAACTGAACTGATTTCTCTTAATGGGCACTTGTGTGCAGGAGAGAGAAACCATCATTACATCTATATACTGATGTGCAGTGTTCAGGAAATGTCAAGGAAACTCTGTAGATGATAAGCAGTGACTAGTCAAAAACTCACCTACCATCTCAGAGTGTTTTTAAGAGACTTTCCACACTATGTTCCAGGTGATAGAGACCTTTTACAGTAATTTTTCTCTATACTATCTCTATAAGAGAAAACTAATTTGATACCTAATTCCCATTATAGAGTCACTCTGAGCTGTGAACTTCCAAAATGTGTCAGTAACAGAAGTCAGGCTTTACATTACTTTGTAGTAGCTAAGCATACAGGTTATATTTTGGACCCAAATTCTGTCAATTATATAGGGGAATAATTCACTGGGGTCTACATAGGGGCCTCATATTTGGTTGTCATGAAAATGACTTGAAAGAATAGCAAGTTCTTAAGTATATTGCCACTGCAATGGTGCCGAGACTTCAATTGTTTTAAAATGATCCCATACATATTAGCTTTTATGAATTTACAATAACTGTCCCACTACAAATTTAGTAACCCTTTGTATAAACAATTCTCAAAAGAGAGCATGAACTTAGCACTAAGAAGCATATAGCCATCTTAAACATCCTTTGATGGTCAGCCTAAGAGAATAGTGTTTATTTTTTTGCTACATGTGAAAGTTCATTCTCAGTATCAAGTTTATTTTGTCCACTAACTTTGTTAACCTTTCCAATTTCTTCAGTATTTGGTGTCCTTTCACAAAGAGCTGTTAGAACAGTTGCATCAGGGTTAAAGTTCAGAGACATTACTGTGCTAACCTGAAGCATATATGCTATTCCTTGAGCTCACAATGCATTTTTGATTACTTTTTAAAAATAAAAAATGCCAACAGAAGGATACAGCAATATACGAGACATTTATGAAACCTATATCTACCATATTTTTGATAAAACACTTAAAATATTTCAGTTTGTAAATTCACTAAGAAGGCCAGGAAAATGCTGTGTTTCATTAAAAGAATCCTTTTTGATGATTTAATTTTAAATAAAAGAGCTAAACTTGTGATAAAACTCAGAAATTTGAACTTTTTCAACAAATAGTATATTCTTTCTGATCTTTTAAAATAATATTTATGTAACAACACGGTTAATGAGTGAAACAACTTCCATTTTTATTGAAATCATATTGTCATAATTAATAACTGAGATATATTTTCCTATAAAGATTTACTGCTAATCCCTTAGTTGAAATTCATTTTACTCAAGAGGCATTCAACCCATCACCTAGAAACAGTATTTGCAGACTTCACCAGGGTAACAGATCTAATCCTTAAGGTAATCACTGTCCTTTCCAGTTCTTTCTCCTTTTAAGTCCTCACTGGTCTTTTAGAAAAACAGAAAGTAGAAGACAGCTGTTATTTTCCTCCATGGGACAGTCTACCCTGTTGAAGCAAGTAATATCATTTTCTGTTTGCCCTCATCTACAACAAGTACACAGGGTCACTGTCTTTATGCTGATTTTCTCCCAAAGTGTAAAGAACAACAATGTCAGCAGACAGGCAAATCAACAGCTATAAGAACCTGAGAAGAAGTAAATTCTATTTTTTTTTAATTTTTTGTATTTAACACCCATGGAGGTGGAGAGAGATAAGATGAAGAGGAGAAGGAGTAGGAAAAGGAGAAATAAGAGGGAAAAGGCCATGTTTCTATGTCAGAATCCAAATCCCAAGTCAGTCTGAATATCTTCTTTTAAGTCTGTTTATATTTATTAACAGCATTTCAAAGTGTACCATGATTGGCAATAAGATTAAAAACAACAACCAAACACCAAACAAAGCACCCACCACTTCACTGTTGCTTTCTTTCAATTCCAGCATTTTATAATAGATCAAGTCAAAGATGTATTAGGACATAAAGAATGGACTAGATTCTTTCATACACTATAGCAAATATCAGGGCTACTTACAGATTGTGTGTGTTTACTGTGCCAAAGAAACACTCGTCAAATTAATGAAGGGGATTTCACAATTTTGTAGCAGAAGTGAGTTCTTTAGAACTCAAACTATTTGGTTCCACATTCATCTGTGGCTGAAGGAGTTGAAATCATTGATAGGCATAACTAATATTACACAATTGACTAAAATCATAATGCTTGCAACTTGGTAATGAAAGTTAGATTTTCTCCAAATAATTAGACATCTGTCATCAAAAAGCTGTCTAGATAATATAAGCGTAAAATTTTGATTCTGAATCTCAAATTTGTGTTAGGTTCTGGAAGTTATTTGAATTGCCATTATTAACAACACAAACTTAGTCCATATAAATTTAGAAAAAAAAATCTCTACCACCAGGAAATTTGCTTCCAAACTACTTCTATATGATACAGTAAGAATTCATCTACATTTCAGATTTATCATATGCTTCCAAATGTTGCTTTCTCCTATGGCTTTCATTTTAATTTTCCCATGGTTCTAAGCTAGAAACATGCAAATCCCTGGCCCTTTCCTCTGCCAGTTAATCACTAACTTCTTTCAACTCTACCTTTTAAAATTTCCTTTGTGCATCCCCACTGCTATTGCTTTAGTTCAAATCTTGATGGAACACTAGATTACCCAGTTATAGTAAAATCTGTTCTTAGGGTGCCAATAAAAAATACAAAATCTGAGGAGAGCTTAGGTTCAACAAATTTGTCCAGATTTTAAAAATTAGAATCTCTGGAAGGAGTTTATAATAATGACATTTACATTTTAAATGTTCTTTAGTTTCAACATTTGCATATGCTTTCTGTATTAGTTTGAACTGCACAAAGGGCTCCCACAGAAACTTCAATGCTTAAATCTTTCAAAAATTCTGATGAAGACTTCATCTGTCCTTCTTACTACCACCAATTCAACTTTTCCAGAAACTTACTAATTTTGTCATTCTGCTGCTTAATTAATTTTATCGAGATCTTAATCTTAGATTATAAGGGGTCCTTACCACCCTTATAGAAAGGTTCACACTCACTGGCTTCATGATAAAGGTCCTCAATGTTACATAGCTAGAGCTGTCTTTTAGTCTCATCTTCTTACATTGACCCTTTATCCTTTAATCAAACCAAACTACAAGTTCTTAAAGTGGAGGAATTAAGTGATTATTTTTATTTCTCTGGAAACTTCCAGTAGGATCTCATATGTAACTCTTCTCCTTAAAGGCAACCATAAAAAAATAACTGTATGGTCTTTACTATTCATTAAATTTACATCATTTTTCTTTGGACAGTACTGAAACCACTTTTGGGTCTTCTCCTTTGACATTTCACATACTTAGTTTCCCCAACACCACCTTTCAGTTCAGTTCAGTTCAGGTGCTCAGTCGTGTCTGACTCTTTGCAACCCCATGAATTGCAGCATGCCAAGCCTCCCTGTCCATCACCATCTCCCGGAGTTTACTCAAACTCATGTCCATTGAGTCAGTGATGCCATCCAGCCATCTCATCCTCTGTCGTCCCCTTCTGCTCCTGCCCCCAATTCCTCCCAGCATCAGAGTCTAAAGATAACATTTTAACTCAGATACTTTGTTATTCTAAAGGCAAGGTATGGCTTCTTCAACCTATCCTTTGGACATTCCTATTATTATGCAAGTGAATAAGAAAATTATAAAAATCTACTTATTGACTCACAAGTCAGTTCACCATAAAAGAATCAGCAAAAATATCACCACAACTTCTATGTACCGCACCCATAAGAAGAAACGTCAGGCACCAGCATACTATTAAGTAGCCTCAGAGATCCCTACCCACTGTTTTAATGCTGAGTTCTACAATGAGGTCATGTGAATCAAGACTTCAGATGCCCACAGAGTATGGTTCTCTCTTGAAGGGAAAAGAACTTTCATTCTCTTGAGTTACTGAGGGCTACATGCACAAACCTTAGGAACAAAGCCAGACCAAGATCCATGGGTGCTCAAGACTAATAATTGGGCATCTCTTGAAACCTATATTCTTCAAAGTTTGCCTGGCTTCCTATTTGGAAAAGAGGTTGAGTACTCAGTAAGAAAAAGACAGAAAAAGGAGTACTCAGGCAGATTCTCTCTTTTTTGTCATGAAAAATCAACACAACACCAAACCTAAAACGTAGAAACTAATTTTATGTATCAATTGGACTGGGGAACAGATATTTGGTCAATATCTGGTGTGTTGTTTTTAAATCAGATTAATGTTTAAATTGTAGAGAGTAAAGCAGACTGCCCTCCCTAATGTGAATAAGCTTCATCTAATCAGTCGAAAGTCATAATTGGACAAAATGACTGACTTTCCCCCTCTACTCCCACCTACCTTGAGTAAAAGAGAATTCTTCCTGCCTGTTGCCCTTCAAACCAGGACCCTGGCTTTTTTTCCTACCTTCAGACTTGAACTGAAACACTGGTTCTTCCTAGGGTTGGAACCCACCAGCCTTCAGAACAGAACTATACCAGCAGTTCTTCTGGGTTTTCAGCTTGCCTACTCACTCTGCACATCTTAGAACTTGTCAGCCTACATAATCATAAATCATATCTAACCTACATCTATATCTATCATCTATCTATCTGTCTCTACCTATCTGTATCTCACACACATGTACACACACTTTCAACTTATTCCATTTTTCTGGAGAACCCTAACACAAGACCTAATCTATAAACTTCCCTCAGCAGAACATGCATCCTGTAACTCGTAACCTCAATTCAGAAGTGATTTAGCATGTATCTCTCACTACTGGGGATAACTGAACCTATGTTCCCAATTCTTCACAGCTTTCTATGTTAGAGTTATATATCACACCTTCAGCCCTGAGACTCTCCAATTTCTGCCATTAGACATATAGGATATTTCCTCAAACCACAGACTTGGTACATGACTTGCTTTAGTTAACAAGATACAGAAGGAAGTGGCAATGTGAAATTTCCAGGCCAGGACCCAAAAGGAGTTCACATGTTTCCTCTTGCTTTCTGTGAAGCAATGATCATGGCCCTGGCCATCGATGTCCCTTTCATCTGGGTCCCAAAAGGCATGCATGTTGTGCAGAAGTGAATCCTCAACTTAGAGCCAACCCAGCTGAAGGCCATCTTACACAGACTGAACCTCAACTGGAAGATCTTTGAATATAGGAATAGATGCTTGCTGCTTCTAGCCAATAAGGTGTGGGTGGATTATTATACACCATTTGCAATACCTGCTAATTATACTTAAGCCTTCCCAGGGCTTGAGGCCTCATTCCAAGGGTTGGGGTGCTTTTTAAAATGGCTTTTTCAACAACATACATATAATACTTCATGAAATACAACTTTAAAAATCATTTTAGATTTCTAATACAGTTTACAGACTGTAGCAATATCCTGGTACTTCTGGTAGAATGATGTCTTGAGCAACAATCTGGACAACCTAACCTTAATTGTGACTATGATTAGAAGATAGGTAACAACTTTCTTCGTGGTAGGACAAGACATCCAAGATTCCCACCAAGACTGACTTTATTTTCCCTACTGACCCAGAAAACTCCATGAAGTTGCCACAACAGTATCTCTTGACTGCAATTAACTTTCTCTTACAAAAGGAGAAGAGGAAGGACAATTATCTGAAGATCTTAAACAAAAACCGAGTTAAATTTAAAACATATTTTAAAGTCTCCAGCATTTGACTGAAAGTGAAGCAAGCATTTATAAGTTGAAAGTATTAAGCAGAGAAATGAATTATTGTGAGGGGAAATGACCATAAAATGTACAACCAGTATTTATCGAACACCTACATATTTTGTATTGTATTTAGTTTGTTTTTTATCTTATTGTTTAATCTCTTCCTTCCCCACTCTCAGACTATGTGATCCTGGAAACTCCTAACTTCAAGGCCTACGCATGAACTTAGCCCTCAGTCAGAGTACTGCTGGACATGGCAACACTGACTGGCTGATGGACTGACCATCTGAGGCTAATAAGTCCCTGCAGCAGGACGTTATGGATTGGGTGAAGCTGAAGCTACTGGAGAACTGGACCTAATCCTTCTCTCAAGACTTAAAAACAGAGAGAATATAGCTGTAGAGCTGCTGTTCATTCAACTCGACATTAACACAATGGAAACAGAGCCAGATTCCTGATTCAAATTATTTGAATTTTACCTTAAGCAATTTCAGGTAGGTTGGTGACATGGTCCAGTTTTGGCTAAATGAATCTTTTACTCACAAATTAAAGAGTTCCAGCTGATATACTGGATATTTAGCTTCTGCTCCCAAAATGGTTATTGCATTGAATCAAAATTATTGTAGCAACTTAAAAGTTGATTTGCACTGCTGACTATAAAAGTGATTATCTAGTTTTTGACTAAGTGGTACATACAATACTCTTATTCAATCAACATTTTATTGAGCATTTAAAATATTCCAAGAACTGTGAGAGGGATCCAGGATATGGCAGTGAATAAAACAGAAAGAAAAATCCTTCTCTCATGAGGCTTTTATATTAATAGGGGACACCAGGTGATAGAGTATATTAGAAAGTTAAATACAGCTGTAAACAAAAACAATGAAGGAAACCAGGGAGACCAAAAGGTGAGAGTAGAGATTGGGAAGATTAATGTTGCTTTTTGAATACTCAGAGAAAATGTCGCTGCAAGGGTAACATTTGGGCAGAGAATTGAAGAAGGTGAAGAAGTAAGCCATGCAGATATGAGGAAAGGAATTCTAGCTATAGGGAACAGCAAATGCAAAAGAGGTTTCAAGTCTAAAATAAGTTAGTCATGCTTGAAGAATAACAAAGAAGCCAGTATAACTGGAGTAGAATGAATGCAGGGCAGGCAAGAAAAACAGGAGACAGGATCACAAAGTTAATAGGGTGCAGTCCGTGTTGGGTCTTGTTGGCTATATTAATGATAACATCAAAGTCAGTGTGTTAGATCTAATATAATTTTTTCATTTTAAAGGTTAAAAGAATATCCAGGACTATATTTTGGAAACGAATGAATTGTTTATATACTCTTTGTCAAAATAAACATCTAATGCTTTTGAACAACTGAATCAATAAAATGATTACTGGCATCAACAATTGGTGGAAAATATACTTTAAAATGTCCCTCTTTCCCATTTAGTATACTAAAATTACCTAGGATCGTAATCCTCTTGCTGGTGGACTTTGGAATTTTGAAAATAAGTTAAATATATTTTGGATATATTTTGTTCAGTAAACAATCTGTTGTGATGTCTGATAAAGTAACTACTGGGCTAATTAAGTCATGTGTCCTATTGTAGAGCTGAGACAGTTTGATGCAAGTAAGAAGGGAAAAGCAAGATCATAATTTTATCTTGATATTTATTGCTTAATATCTTCAAAGTGTGCAGTCAAAATTCTATTAATAGAATATTTGATCCCCATGAAAACTTCTGGCTTGAAAATGGAGAAGTCCAATGTTCACCTTTCCTTCACAGAAAATAACAACAAATCAACAAGGACAAAATCAAAGGCAAACAAAATATTTACTGAAACTCAAGAGACAGCTGCAATTATGCATCACAAGTAAGTGCAAAAGCAGTGAATAGTGCAGAATAAGAAGTGCAGAAAGTCTACTAATGGCTGTAGATCTCAGAAAAGGCTGGCAGAATGTACTGCTGCCTGGAGAGGAGAGGCAATCTGAGTCACATGGCCATAATCTCTTGATTGGAAAAGCAGTAATGGAACACCTGGGCTAATGGCTGAAGGGTCCCTGGACCTGTTTTGGCTTTAAGAAACAGAGCAGGCAAGATTCAATTTAGCCATCCCACTGATGTGTAAGCATGGGTCAGTCTCAGTAAACAACTAGAAGAAGTGAACTCTCCATTGTGAGCAACCCAACAACTGTCAGGCTCTATTAACTGGGGTGAAGAAAAGACTCAAAAAACTGAGTTATATGAAAATTTCTGCAAGTCTGCAGCATGACCCATCCCTCATGTTAAACACCTGTAAATTGCTAATCCAGTGACAGAGGGGACTCTTTCAGAATTTTGAAAAAATAAGAGAAACAAGTACAGGATATGCTCTCTGGGTATTCCTGGCTGTAGAGAATTGTTTCATCATTAACTTTAGGAGTTTTGTCTTCTGTTCTGTATGGATGGAGAAGTCTTGAGGTTACTGTAAAAGAAAGACCGAAAGCCAGAGGCAGGAGGCTTAACTCCGAAACTTTAGAAGATTAGAGAACTCCCGACTCCAGGAAACATTAGTAGATAAGATCTAACCTAAAAGTCTCCATACCTACACTGAAACCAAGCTCCACCCAAGAGCCAACAAGTCCCAGTGAAAGACACACCATGCTAATTCTCCAACAAAAAGGGAACACAACTCTGAGCATTAAAAGATGAACTGCCCAAAGCCATGAAAAATCTATAGACACCCCAAAACTCACAACTGGACACTTCATTGCATTCCAGAGAGAAGAGATCCAGCTCCATCCACCAGAACACAGGGGCAAGCTCCCCCAACCAGGAAACCTTGACAAGCCACTACTCCAATCCCATTCACAGGGAGCAGATTCCACAATTAAAAGGAACCATAAACTTCCAGCCTGCAGAAAGGGTGGAAACACAGCAATCTAAGCAAAATGAAAAGGCAGAGAAATATTTAGCAGGCAAAGGAACAAGATAAAAAGACCCACCAAACCACACAAAAGAGGGGATAGGGAGTCTACCTGGAAAAGAATTCAGAATAATGATAGTAAAGATGATTCAAAACCTTGAAAACAAAATGGAGTTACAGATAAATAGACTAGAGACAAGGATTGAGAAGATGCAAGAAATACTTAACAAGGACCTAGAAGAAATAAAGAAGAGTCAGTCAATAACGAACAATGCAATAACAGAATAAAAACACTCTGGAAGGAACTGACAGTAGAATAACTGATGCAGAAGAGCAGATAAGTGAGGTGGAAGATAGAATGGTGGAAATGAAAGAAGCAGAGGGAAAAAAAGAATTAAAAGAAATTCTCAGACCTCTGAGAAAATGTTAAATGACCCAACATTTGAATCATAAGTGTCCCAGAAAAAGAAGACAGAAAGAAAGGACATAAGAAAATACTTGAGGAGATGATAGTTGAAATGTTTCCTAAAATGGGGAAAGAAATGGCCACCCAAGTTCAAGAAACCTAGAGTCCCAAACAGGATAAACCTAAGGCACATATTAATCAAACTAACAACGATCAAACACAAAGAGCAAATATTAAAATCAGCAAGGGAAAAGCAACAGATAACACACAAGGGGATCTACATAAGGATAACAGCTGATCTTTCAATAGAAACTCTTCAGACCAGAAGGGAATGACAGGACATACTTAAAAGTGATGAAAGAGAAAAACCTACAACCCAGATTACTCTACCCAGCAAGCAGCTATGAGGAGTAATCAAAAGCTTTACAGACAAAGCAAAAGCTGAGAGAATTCAGCACCACCAAACCAGCTCTTCAACAAATGCTAAAGGATCTTTTCTAGACAGGAAACACAGAAAAGTTTTATAAAAATGAACCTAAAACAACAAAGTAAATAGTAATGGAGTCACACTTACCAATAATTACTTTAAATATAAATGAGTTAAATGCTCCAACCAAAAGACAAAGACTAGGCAAATGTATACAAAAACAAGGCCCCTATATAAGCTGTATACAAGAGACTCACCTTAAACCTAGGTATACATAGAGACTGAAAATGGAGGGCTGGAAAAAGATATTTCATGCAAATCAAGACCAGAAGAAAGCAGGAGTAGCAATACTCATATCAGATAAAATAGACTTTGAAATAAAGACCATGATAAGAGACAAAAGAAGGACACTACATAATGATCAAAATATCACTCCAAGAAGATAGAGCAATTATAAATATATATGCACCTTAGGAGCACCTTAATATGTAAGTCAAATGCTATCAAGTATGAAAGGGGAAATTAACAGTAACACAATAATAGTGGGGGACTTTAATACCACCACTCACACCTATGGATAGATCAACCAAATGGAAAATTAGCAAGGAAACACAGCTTTAAATGATACAATCGACCAGTTAGACCTAACTGCTATCTATAGGGCATTTCACCCATGAACAATGGATTTCACATTTTTCTCAAGTACACACGGAACATTCTCCAGGATAGACCACATCCTGAGCCATAAATCTATCCTGTTAAATTTTTTAAAAACCTGAAATGATTTCAAGCATCTTTTCTGATCACAATATGATAAGATTAGATGTCAACTACAGGGGAAAAAATCTATTAAAAATTCAAACATATGGAGGCTAAACAATATGCTTCTGAATAACTGACAGATCATGGAAGAAAAAAAAAAAAAAGGAAATCAAAATATGCATAGAAAGAAATGAAAATGGAAACACGACAACCCAAAACCTGGGATTCAATAAAAGCAATGCTAAGAGGGAGGTTCACAGCAATACAAGCCTACTTGAAGATACAAGAGAAATATCAAATAAACAACCTATGTTTATGCCAGTCTATGTCTGATGCAGGATACAGCATGCTTGGGGCTGGTGCATGGGGATGACCCACTGAGATGTTATGGGGAGGGAGGTGGGAGGGGGGTTCATGTTTGGGAACACATGTAAGAATTAAAGATTTTAAAATTAAAAAAAAAACTTAAGAGTAATAAAAAAATAATAATAATAAAAAAATAAACAACCTAACTTTACACCTAAAGCAACTAGAAAAAGAAAAGAATAACCCCAAAGTTAAGAGAAGAAAAGAAATCATAAATATCACAGCAGAAATAAGTGAAAAAGAAGGAAGGGAGATGACAGCAAAAATTAACAAAATGAAAAGCTGGTTCTTTGAGAAGATAAACAGACAAACCAGAGCTACACACATCAACAAAAAAAAGGGAGAAGAATCAAATCAATAAAATTACAAATGAAAATGGAGAAGTCACAACAGTCAACACAGAAATACAAAGGATTAGAAGAGACTTATATTAGCAACTGTATGCCATTAAAATGGACAACTTGGAAGAAATGGACAAATTCTTAGAAAAGTCTAACTTTCCCAAATTGAAACAGGAAGAAATAGAACATCTTAA
Source organism: Capricornis sumatraensis (assembly GCF_032405125.1). NCBI lineage: Eukaryota > Metazoa > Chordata > Mammalia > Artiodactyla > Bovidae > Capricornis > Capricornis sumatraensis. The sequence goes on along the minus strand of NC_091073.1, from coordinate 32,855,627 downwards.
CAGACCCACCACAAGCACAAGGACCAGATGGCTTCACAGCTGAATTCTACCAAAAATTTAGAAAAGAGCTAACACCTATCCTACTCAAACTCTTCCAGAAAATTGCAGAGAAAGGTAAACTCCCAACTCATTCTATGAGGCCACCATCACCCTAATACCAAAACCAAACAAAGATGCCACACACACACACACACACAAAAACAAATTACAGGCCGATATAACTGATGAATATAGATGCAAAAATCCTCACCAAAATTCTAGCAAACAAAATCCAACAGCATATTAAAAAGATCATACATCATGACCAAATGGATTTTATCCCAGGGATGCAAGGATTCTTCAATATTCACAAATCAATCAATGGGATACACCATATTAACAAACTGAAAAATAAAAACCATATGATTATCTCAATAGATTCAGAGAAATCCTTTGACAAATTCAACATCCATTTACGATAAAATCTATCCAGAAAACAGGCATAGAAGGAACATACCTCAACAGAGTAAAAGCTATATACCATAAACCCACAGAAAACATTATCCTCAATGGTGAAAAATTGAAAGCATTTCCCCTAAAGTCAGGAACAAGACAAGGGTGCCCACTCTCATCACTACTATTCAACATAGTTTTGGAAGTCCTGGTCACAGCAATCAGAGAATAAAAGTAGATAAAAGGAATCCAGATTGGAAAAGAAGTAAAACTCTCACTGTTTGCAGATGATGTGATCCTCTACATAGAAAACCTTAAAGACACCACCAGAAAATTACTAGAGATAATCAATGAGTATAGTACAGTTGCAGGATATAAAATTAATACACAGAAATCCCTTGCATTCCTGTACACTAACAATGAGAAAACAGAGCAGTTAAGGAAACAATCCCATTCACCATTCCAATGAAAAGAATAAAATATTTAGAAATAAAATTACCTAAAGAAATGCAAGACCTATCAACTATAAAACACTGATGAAAGAAATCAAAGATGAAACAAATAAATAGAGAAATATACCATGTTCATGGATTGGAAGACTCAATATAATGAAAATGAGTATACTACCCAAAGCAATCTATAGACTCAATGCAATCCCTAGCAAGTTACCAATAGTATTTTTCACAGAACTAGAACAAATAATATCACAATTTGTATGAAAACACAAAAAAACCTCAAATAGTCAAAGCAATCTTGAGAAAGAATGGAACTGGAGAAATCAACCTGCCTGACTTCAGACCATACTACAAAGCTACAGTCATCAAGACTGTATGGTATTGGCACAAAGACAGACATAGTGATCAATGGAACAAAACTGGAAATCCCAGCGATAAATCTATGCACCTATGGATACCTTATTTTGACAAAGGAGGCAAAAAGATACAATGGAGAAAAGACAATCTCTTTAACATGCTGGGAAAACTGGTCAGCTACGTGTAAAAAAATGAAACTAGAACACTTTCTAACACCATACACAAAAATAAACTCAAAATGGATTAAAGGTCTAAATGTAAGACAAGAGACTTTAAAACTCCTAGAGGAAAACATAGGCAGAATACTCTGACATAAATCACAGCAAGATCCTCTGTGACCCACCTCCCAGAGTAGTGGAAATAAGAACAAGAGTAAACAATGGGACCTAATTAAACTTAAAACCTTTTCCACAACAAAGGAAACTATAAGTAAGGTGAAAAGGTGGCCTTCAGAATGGGAGAAAATAATAGCAAATGAAACAGCTGACAAAGAATTAATCTCAAAAATATACAAGCAGCTCATGCAACTCAAAACCAGAAAAATAAACAACCCAATCAAAGTGTGGGCCAAAGAACTAAACAGACATTTCTCCAAAGACGACATACAGATGGCTAATGAACACATGAAAAGATGCTCATCACTCATTACAGAGACATGCAAATCAAAATCATAATGAGGTACCATCTCATACTGGTCAGGTAGCTGCCATCAAAATGCTAGAGAGGGTGTGGAGAAAAGGGAACTGTCTTACACTGTTGGTGGGAATGATAACTTGCACAGCCACTATGGAGGACACTGTGGAGATTCCTTAAAAAACTGGAAACAGAACTGCCATATGACCCAGCAATCCCACTGCTGGGAATACACATCAAGGAAACCAGAATTGAAAGAGACACATGTACCCAAATGTTCATTGCAGCACTGTTTACAATAGCCAGGACATGGAAGCAGCCTAGATATCCATTGGCAGAGGAATGGATAAGGAAGTTGTGGAACATATACACAATGGCATATTACTCAGTTATACAAAAGAACGCATTTGAGTCAGTTCTAATGAGGTGGATAAAACTGGAGCCTATTATAAAGAGTGAAGTAAGTCAGGAAGAGAAACAACATACACATAGAATTAGAAAGGTGGTAACTATGATTCTATATGCAAAGCAGTAAAAGAGACACAGATGTAAAGAACAGACTTTTGGACTATGTGGGGAAAGTGAGGGTGGGATTATCTGAGAGAATAGTATTGAAACAAGTATGAGGTGAAGTCGCTCAGTCGTGTCTGACCCTTTGTGACCCCATGGACTGTAGCCTACCAGGCTCCTCCATCCATGGGATTTTCCAGGCAAGAGTACTGGAGTGGGTTGCCATTTCCTTCTCCAGAGGATCTTCCCCACCCAGGGATCGAAACCGGGTCTCCCATAGTGTAGGCAGACATGTTACCGTCTGAACCACCAGGGAAAATCTGAAACAAGTATCCTACCATACATAAAATAGATAACCAGTGAAAATTAGATTCATGAAGCAGGGCACTCAAAATTGGTATTCTGGGACAACCCAGAAGGCTAAGCTGGGAGGGGGTGGGAGAGAGGTTCAGGGTTGGGGGAGACATGTGCACCCATGGCTGATACATGTCAGTGTATGACAAAAACCACAATATTCTAAAGTAATTAGCCTCCAATTAAAATAAATAAATTACTTATAGGAAAAAGAAAAGAAAGAAAAATTAACAGGCTTGATCTAAAGACACATATAAACATTGTACCCTACAAAATTTAGATGAAAGCAATGCCCAATAAATTTCAAAGATTGAAGGGAAACAAAAAAGTACAGGATCTACATACACTTCCTGAGGAAAAAAATGAGAAAAGGACAAGCAAAAAAAAAAAAAACAGCAACCAAACAACATTCACCAGAAATCAGAGGAAATATTGCACAAATACTACACTATATGTTTACAAACATCAATGAGGTTATTGGCTTTATAGAGAAAAATAGAGATAAGAGTTCAGGAGGAACAGGTCTAGACAAAAGAGGATGAAACCTGAGCTAGAAGAGTTTAGGAAAGAATTGGAAGAATTTAAAAATCAACGAAATGAACATGATACTATGCAAATTAGTACTAACAATGCTGAAGACACAGTAAAGAATGCAGAATACCAGAATCAAAAAAAAAAAAAAACATAGCAAATGATAATAAAAAGTTTTAAAGTTTGAAAGAAAATGATAGATATTGAATGTAAGCAAAAGATATCCAACATACAAAAAACTTGCATTCCTATATTAAATTTTGATATGCTGCTGCTAAGTCACGTCAGTCATGTCCGACTCTATGTGACCCCATAGACGGCAGCCCACTAGGCTCCCCCGTCCCTGGGATTCTCCAGGCAAGAACACTGGAGTGGGTTGCCATTTCCTTCTCCAAAATTTTGATATGGAAATGGCATAAATATGCTTAAAATAATTTAAATTTCAGGTATAAAAAATGATTTGAATTTGCAGATTATAACAGCAAACTGTGTCCCAGAAAAACTGATGCAAAATTGATCACATCAAAAAACAAAACTACTGGACCCAAAAGGTAAATAAACACATCACTGAACACTTTAGCAAAGACTACGAAATCACATTAAAAGAGAAAAATCATCAAGATGGCCTTATGAATTTCCAAATATTTAACCAATAACTCAAGATATTGAAGCAATGCCTGAAAGAATCCTTCAAGAAAGCTAGGATCCAAGAAACGTCTACCAATCCCAAACAACTCAACTATAAAGCCACCTAACAAATATTTCTGAATACGAAGGATCTTCAACTATTAAACCAAATAACCCTTTCTCTAAAACTTACCAGAGGCTTGTTTAACCAATAAAAGACTGAATTAATAAAAAACACAGCAAAAACCTTGGTATCAATGAAAGAGTAATAAAAATAAGTCTAAGGATTTCAAAAAGAAAGACTATATTTGAAAACAAAAAGGGGTAGAATAAATAAATCCAATTGTGGCCTCCCTGGGAAAAATGATAATAATATTAATAATAACAGTAATAGTAACTAACACTGTACTTAAAACACATTTCTTGTCAACTCAAGCAATCATATACAGTAAGTAGCATATTATTCCTTTTTAGCAATGGGGAAACTGAGGAACACTGAAGCTAAGAAAATTTCTCCAAGGTCTCATAGATTGAACAAAGCTGTTAACCATTGGTTTTGCTTTGTTTTTGAGGTATATTAACATACAGCATTATATTAGTTTCACGTGTATAACATAGTGCTTCAAAATTTGTGCATACTCTGAAATGACCACAATAATCTTACTTAACACCCGTCACCATACATAAATACAGATTTTTTTTCCTTGTGATGAGAACTTTTAAGATTTACTCTCTTAGAACTTTCAAATATGCAATGCAGTATTATTAACTAGAGATGCCATGCTATACGTTACATTGTATGTGTGGTGGTGGTGGTGGTTTAGTTGCTAAGCCATGTCTGACTCTTGCGACTCCATAGTCTGTAGCCTGCTAGGATCCTCTGTCAATGGGATTCGCCAGGTAAGAATACTGGAGTATGTTGCCATTACCTTCCCTTGGGCATATGTAGTACATGAACCTATTCATATCACTTCACCAACAATATTTTAGCTGCATTGATACTTTTTTAAAGGGGCCATGAGAAAGGAAGGAGAGAAAACAAACTTTTACGAACTAAGAAATTCTGAGGAACAAACAAAGTATAGTTACAGGAGAAATAAAAGAATTCTAAAAGTGGTTTGCTCACCCAAGTTTATACAAAAATTCTGGAGAATCTGAATGAGGAAGTCACATTTTTAGGGATGGATAATTTATTTAAGTTTTCTCCAAAAGGAAAAAAAGCTTAAGTAAGCTAATTTTGTTATTAAAAGCAATAGGAAAACTTGTCAAGCAGCTACCTTCAAAGACGCCATCCAAGCCAAGACTATTCACAGTCAAACTCAACTGAACAATCATGGAAAAGAAAATTCCAGTGACATATGTATTTTCACAAAGCATAGAAGAAGAAAAAAACAACCTTCTAGTTATTTTAAATTAAGCTGGAATTACACTGCTACCAAAATCTGACAGAGCAGAAAGGTAAAACAAAATCACAATCTCACTTATGAATACAGCTATAAAAATTTAATAACATATTTTAGAAAAAATACAATACAATATTAAAAGAATATTACACAATATCAAAGATGTTTATATTAGGAAATCGCCTAATCAGTTAACTTTAATTTAACCTGGATAATCTTCATGACTTGATTGAATCTATTCTGAGGCCAAAAAAAGCAGGGCTGAGATTTCTCTGAGAGAAAAAAGAAATTCCACCTGTGGAAAACAGCTTCTGACTGTGCCTGTGGAGTTCCATTCTTTTCATAATACTCCTTTCCCCAGTGCATACCAGTGAGTTTGAGTCTGCCCATTACATTCCCTTGATTGGTTGCCATAGAAATTCTGGGCTTGTTTAGCTGGACTCCACAATCACTTAAGAAAATGCCATGTGACAAATCTCTCTATATACATATGTTGGATGGATTATATATATATATATATACACACACAAATATATATAAATATATACAGGGGAGATTTGAGATAGATTATCTTTCTGCCACTATCAGTTTTGCCACTCTGGTTAAACCCTGGCTGATACAGGAGGGTGACTGTGTGCTTGAACAGATCTGGGAGGGAAATATTTTTGCAATCTTTAGAACTGGAAAAAATGTGAATGTATTACTAGTATATTCCAACAAATAACCAAGTAAATTTAGAAAATGTGCCCTAAACACAAAGTATTAGAACTTATTCATCAATGAACAGAAAGTAAGCCTTTTAAAAAGGACTTACAAATTACTATTTTGCTGTTTTCTATCAAAATTATATCTCTCAAGGCCTTGTTATTTGTTTGCATACACATTTTTATTCCTAATTCTATCCTAGGGGCCATCATTTTATTTTATTTTTATTTATTTATTTATTTTTTAAAATTTTAAAATCTTTAATTCTTACATGTGTTCCCAAACATGAACCCCCCTCCCACCTCCCTTCCCATAACATCTCTGTGGGTCATCCCCATGCACCAGCCCCAAGCATGCTGTATCCTGCGTCAGACATAGACTGGCGATTCAATTCTTACATGATAGTATACATGATAGAATGCCATTCTCCAAAATCATCCCACCCTCTCCCTCTCCCTCTGAGTCCAAAAGTCCGTTATACACAGCTGTGTCTTTTTTCCTGTCTTGCATACAGGGTCGTCATTGCCATCTTTCTAAATTCCATATATATGTGTTAGTATACTGTATTGGTGTTTTTCTTTCTGGCTTACTTCACTCTGTATAATCGGCTCCAGTTTCATCCATCTCATCAGAACTGATTCAAATGAATTCTTTTTAATGGCTGAGTAATACTCCATTGTGTACATGTACCACAGCTTTCTTATCCATTCATCTGCTGATGGACATCTAGGTTGTTTCCATGTCCTGGCTATTATAAACAGTGCTGCGATGAACATTGAGGTACATGTGTCTCTTTCAATTCTGGCTTCCTCGGTGTGTATGCCCAGCAGTGGGATTGCTGGGTCATAAGGTAGTTCTATTTACAATTTTTTAAGGAATCTCCACACTGTTCTCCATAGTGGCTGTACTAGTTTGCATTCCCACCAACAGTGTAGGAGTGTTCCCTTTTCTCCACACCCTCTCCAGCATTTATTGCTTGCAGATTTTTGGATCGCAGCCATTCTGACTGGTGTGAAGTGGTACCTCATTGTGGTTTTGATTTGCATTTCTCTGATAATGAGTGATGTTGAGCATCTTTTCATGTGTTTGTTAGCCATCCGTATGTCTTCTTTGGAGAAATGTCCATCATTTTAAAACTATTTGTGTTGGAAATCTGTCATTTCTCTTGGCACATAAAATTAGCATTGGCTTACCCTAGCACTCTACCCTTCCCTACCAGCATGACTCCGCCCTTCATCTTTCGACTTGTCTTGCTCTCCCTAAGCCCACCCTTCTGCCAACAGCAGTACAGAACGGTAGAGAGCCCTGTCTTTAGCGTGGGGACATCTGGGTTTCAGTAACCGTAACATTTAATGATTTAATACTCAATACTTATTTAAACTATTCTGAGTTTCAGGATCATCTTCCATGTAATGGCACTAGTAATAGCTGCTCTGTCCACACCAAGTGACATCAATAAACATACAAGCTTTTGCAAACCTTAAAATGCTAAGTAAATACAAATTATTATTCTTACTATTGTTAGTTATTTTACATCTGAGTCTATTTCTACTTGAACTTAGGTTGTAAATAAAAATAAAGAGAAAGGAAAGAAAGCATCTTCAGTTACTTGATGAGTGTATCATCTGCTTAGGCTGCTTTCCATATGTAACTTCATTTAAGGCAGCAGCCCTGGAGGGTAGAGTAACTCTATCAGAGTGCCAAACTAGTCAGAAGAGAATATGAGTTGCAAAAATACAACTGTCTGACTTTAAAGTTGGTATTCAAAAGGAATGACAACACAAAAACTTTCCCCTGCTTATTTATATGCTACAAACCTAAACACATATTAAAAAGTACCAAAATCCTTAAATCCAAAGTACTATAAGATTAAAATTTGTTAAAACAGATTTCCACATCAGAACGACTCAATTAATATTTTTTAACTGAACCAGGAAGAAATAGAAAATCTTAGCAGACCCATCACAAGCATGTAAATTGAAACTGTAATCTGAAATCTTCCAACAAACAAAGCCCAGGAACAGATGGCTTCACAGCTGAATTCTACCAAAAATTTAGAAAAGAGCTAACACCTATCCTACTCAAACTCTTCCAGAAAACTGCAGAGGAAGGTAAACCTCCAAACTCATTCTATGAGGCCACCATCACCCTAATACCAAAACCAGACAGAGATGCGACAAAAAAAGAAAACTACAGGCCAATATCACTGATGAACATAGATGCAAAAATCCTTAACAAAATTCTAGCAAGCATAATCCAACAACATATTAAAAAGATAATGCATCATACCCAAGTGGGCTTTATCACAAGGATGCAATGATTCTTCAACATTCACAAATCAATGGGATACACACATTAACAAATTGAAAGATAAAATTGAAAGATAAAAACCATATGATTAATAGATGCAGAGAAAGCCTTTGACAAAATTCAACATCCATTTATGATAAAAACTCTCCAGAAAGTAGGCATAGAAAGAACATAGCTCAACATAATAAAAGCCATATATGATAAACCCACAGCAAATATTATCCTCAATGGTGAAAAATTGAAAGCATTTCCCCGAAAGTCAGGAACAAGACAAGAGTGCCCACTCTCACCACTACTATTCAACATAGTTTTGGAAGTTTCAGCCACAGCAATCAGAAAAGAAAAAGAAATAAAAGGAATCCAGACTGGAAAAGAGGAAGTAAAACTCTCACTCTTTGCAGATGACATGATCCTCTACATAAAAAACCCTAAAGACTCCACCAGAAAATTACTAGAGCTAATCAATGAATATAGTAAAGTTGCAAGCTATAAAATTAATACAGAGAAATCCCTTACATTCCTATACACTAAAAATGAGAAAACAGAGAGAGAAATAAAGGAAACAATCCCATTCACCGTTGGAACAAAAAGAATAAAATACTTAGGAATAAATCTACCTAAAGAAAAAAAAAAAAGACCTATATATAGAAAACTATAAAATACTGATGAAAGAAATCAAAGAGGACAAATAGATGGAGAAATATACCATGGTAATGGATCAGAAGAAATCAATACAGTGAAAATGAGTATACTATCCAAAGCAATCTATAGACTCAATGCAATCCCTAGCAAGCTAACAACAGTATTTTTCAGAGAACTAGAACAAATAATTTCACAATTTGTATGGAAATACAAAAAACCTCAAATAGCCAAACCAATCTTGAGAAAGAAGAATGGAACCAGAGGAATCAACCTGCCTGACTTCAGACTATACTACAAAGCTACAGCCATCAAGACAGTATGGTACTGGCACAAAGACAGAAATATAGATCAATGGAATAAAATAGAAAGACCAGAGATAAATCCATGCACCTATGGACACCTTATCTTTGCAAAGGAGGCAAGAATATACAATGAAGAAAAGACAATCTCTTTACCAAATGGTTCTGGGAAAATTGGTCAACCACAATAAAGAAATGAGACTAGAACACTTTCTAACACCATCCACAAAAATAAACTCAAAATGGATTAAAGATCTAAATGTAAGACCAGAAACTATAAAACTCCTAGAGGAAAACAGAGGCAAAACACTCCCTGACATAAATCACAGCAGGATCCTCTATGACCCACCTCCCAAAATAATGGAAATAAAAGCAAAAATAAACAAATGGGACCCAATTAAACTTAAAAGCTTTTACAAAATGAAGGAAACTATAAGCAAGGCGATAAGACACCCTTCAGAATGGGAGAAAATAATAGCAAATGAAGCAACTGACAAACAACTAATCTCAAAAATATACAAGCAGCTCTTGCAGCTCAATTCCAGAAAAATAAATGACCCGATCAAAAAAAGGGCCAAAACTAAACAGACATTTCTCCAAAGAAGACATACAGACAACTAACAAACATGTGAAAAGATGCTCAACATCACTCATATCAGAGAAATGCAAATCAAAACCACAATGAGAATGAGGTACCATCTCATGCCAGTCAGAATGGCTGCTATCAAAAAGTCTACAAGCAATAAATGCTGGACAGGGTGCAGAGAAAGGGATCCCTTTTACACTGTTGGTGGGAATGAAAACTTGTACAGCCACTAAGAAGAACAGTGTGGAGATTCCTTAAAAACCTGGAAATAGAACTGCCATATGATCCAGCAATCCCACTGCTGGGCATACACACTGAGGAAACCAGAACTGAAAGAGACACATGTACCCAGTGTTTATTGCAGCAGTTTATAATAGCCAGGACATGGAAACAACCTAGATGTCCATCGGCAGAGGAATGGATAAGAAAGCTGTGGTACATATACACAATGGAATATTACTCCTATTAAAAAGAATGCATTTGAGTCAGTTCTAATGAGGTGGGTAAAACTGGAGCTTATTATACAGAGTGAAGTAAGTCAGAAAGATAAACACCAATACAGTATATTAATGCATATATATGGAATTTAGAAAGATGGTAATGATGACCCTATATGCGAGGCAGCAAAAGAGACACAGATGTAAAGAACAGACTTTTGGACTCTGTGGGAGAAGGCAACGGGGGGATGATTTGAGAGAATAGCATTGAAACATGTATATTATCATATGTGAAACAGATCGCCAGTCCAGGTTTGATGCATGAGACAGGGTGCTCAGGGCTGGTGCACTAGGATGACCCTGAGGGATGGGATGGGGAAGCAGGTGGGAGGCGGGTTCAGGATGGGGAACACATGTACACCCATGGCTGATTACTTTGCCAACAAAAGTCCATCTAGTCAAAGCTATGGTTTTTCCAGTGGTCATGTATGGATGTGAGAGTTGGACTGTGAAGAAGGCTGAGTGCCGAAGAATTGATGCTTTTGAACTGTGGTGTTGGAGAAGACTCTTGAGAGTCCCTTGAACTGCAAGGAGATTCAACCAGTCCATCCTATCCAAAAGGAGATCAGTCCTGGGTGTTCTTTGGAGGGAATGATGCTAAAGCTGAAACTCCAGTACTTTGGCCACCTCATGTGAAGAGGTGACTCACTGGTAAAGACCCTGATGCTGGGAGGGATTGGGGGCAGGAGGAGAAGGGGACGACAGAGGATGAGATGGCTGGATGGCATCACTGACTCGATGGACATGAGTCTGAGTGAACTCCAGGAGTTGGTGATGGACAGGGAGGCCTGGCGTGCTGCGATTCATGGGGTTGCAAAGAGTCGGACATGACTGAGCAACTGAACTGAACTGAACTGATGGCAAAAACCACTACAATATTGTAAAGTAATTAGCCTCAAATTAAAATAAATTAATTAATTTAAATAAGTAAATACAGTTTTGTTGTTCTTGTTTTACATATTCAACTGCAAAAAAATTTTTTTGAAATTTTTAGTCTTGTATTTCCTTGGTTCGATCTGATAAGAAAAGATAAATCAAGCTGGTATCCTGAGATTGCAATAAACCTTCTATGGGCAGACAGACAGAAACACTAAACACTTTATTCAAAATGATTCTGCTCACAGTCTTGAGGATTTTCTCAGCAATAAGGTTACTTTAAAAACACCTTTTTAAAAATCCTTCATATTTACTACAGATTCATTCTAATTTGACAAAAATGGGATAATATAAGGCAGGCATCATTTTTGGGGGGTGTGACCTGATGCTACAGATGTATAGTTTTGCTGAATGTCCATTTCCTCTGGATAACCTTATTATTATACTTATTATAAAGTGAAAATATCTATTCATTAAAAAACTAACTTTTCTCTTGAATCTATATATTAATCTATTATTGTGATTCTTATAATTGGATTTATATTTTAGATTCAGACTAAACTAAGTAATTTGAGTCCCTGTGCTGTGCTAAGTTGTGTCAGTCATGTCCAACTCTTTGAGATCCTAACGACTGCAGCCCTCCAGGCTCCTCTGTCCACAGGATTCTCCAGACAAGAATACTGAAGTGGACTGCCATGTCCTCCTCCAGGGGATCTTCCTGACCCAGGGATTGAACCCTTCTCTCTTACATCTCTAGCACTGGCAGGTGGTTTCTTTACCGCTTGGGTCACCTGGGAAGCCCATTTGAATGCCTACTATATGCCATATGATCTTATATTATTTCATCAATCTTCATTACAATCTTTTGTCATAATGCTAATTTTCTTGGTAAGTAAACAGGCACAGAGTCACAGAGAATAACTAAAGCTGAATCTACCTCTCTGACCAGAACAGAACTTTTCAATATAATTAGAATGATCTGCTTCTTCTTAACACCTTCAATCTGGGAGACTAGTTCCTTTCCAAGGCAAACCATTCAAAAATCACAGTAATCCCAGTCTATGCCTCAATACTAATGCCAAAGAAGCTGAAGCTGAATGGTTCTTTGAAGACATACAAGACCTTCTGGAACCAACACCCCAAAAAGATGTCCTTTACATCAGAACGGACTGGAATGCAAAAGCACGAATTCAAGAGACACCGGGAGTAATAGGCAAGCTTGGCCTTGGATTACAAAATGAAGCGGACAAAGGCTAACAGTGCTCTGCCAAGAGAACACACTTATCAGAGCAAACACTGTCTTTCAGCAACACAAAAGATGACTCTATACATGGACATTGCCAGATGGTCAATACTGAAATCAGACTGATTATATCCTTTGCAGCAGAAGATTGAGAAGATCTATACAGTCAGCAAAATCAGACCTGGAGCTGACTGTGGCTCAGATCGTGAACTCCTCATTGCAAAAGTCAGACTTAAATTGAAGAAAGTAGGGAAAAACCACTAGGCCATTCAGGTATCACCTAAATCAAAACCCATATGATTATACAGTGGAAGTGACAAATAGATTCAAGGGATTAGATCTGATAGAGTACCTGAAGAAATATGGACAAAGGCTCATATCATTATACAGGAGGAGGTGATTAAGACTATCCTCAAGAAAAAGAAATGAAAAAAGGCAAAATGGTTGTCAGAGGAGGCCTTACAAATAGCTGAGAAGAGAAATGAAAGGCAAAGGAGAAAAGGGAAAATATACCCAACTGAATGCAGAGTACCAAAGAAGAGCAAGGAGAGATAAGAAAGGCTTCCTAAGTGATCAGTGCAAAGAAATAGAGGAAAACAATAGAATGGGAAGGACCAGAGATCCTTCAAGAAAATTAGAGATACTAAGGGAGCATTTCATGCAAAAAAGGGCACAATAAAGGACAGAAATGATATGGACCTAACAGAAGCAAATATTAAGAAGAGGTGGCAAGAATACACAGAAGAAATATACAAAAAAGATCTTCATGACCCAGATAATCACAAGAGTGTGATCTCTCACCTAGACCCAGACATCCTGGAGTGCAAAATCAAGCAGGCCTTAGGAGGCATCACTACAAACAAAGCTAGTGGAGGTGATGGAACTCCAGCTGAGCTATTTCAAATCCTAAAAGTTGATGCTGTGAAAGTGCTGCCCTCAATATGCCAACAAATGTGGAAAACTCAGCAGTACCCAAAGGACTGGAAAAGGTCAGTTTTCATTCCAATCCTAGTGAAACACAATGCCAAAGAGCATTCAAACTACCACACAATTGCACTCACTTCACATACTAGCAAAGTACTACTGAAAGTTCTTCAAGCTAGGTTTCAACAGTATGTGAACTTCCAGATGTTCAACTGGATTTAGAAAAGGCAGAGGCATCAGAGATCAAATTACCAAAATCACTGGATCATCAAAAAAGGAAAAGAGTTTCAAAAAAACATATACTTCTGCTTCATTGACTATGCTTAAGCCTTTGACTGTGTGGATCACAACAAACTGTGCAAAATTCTTCAAGAGACAAGAATACCAGACCACCTTACCTGCCTCCTGAGAAATCTGTATGTAGGTCAAGAAGCAACAGTTAGAACCACACACAGAACAATGGACTGGTTCAAAATTGGGAAAGGAGTACATCAAGGCTCTATATTGTCACCCTGCTTATTTAACTTATATGCAGAGTACATCATGTGAAATGCCGGCCTGGATGAAGCACAAGCTGGAATCAAGATTGCCAGAAGAAATATCAATAACCTCAGAAATGCAGATGACACCACCGTTATGGCAGTAGTTGAACAAGACCTAAAGGACCTCTTAATTAAGGTGAAAGACAAGAATGAAAAAGCTGGTTTAAGACTCAACATTCCGAGAGGAGCATAAAGATGGCGGAGGAATAGGACGGGAAGACCACTCTCTCCCTCACTAATTCCTCAAAAGAACATTTCAACGCTGAGCAAACTCCACAAAACAACCTCTGTAGGCTGGCAGAGGACAGCAGGCAACCAGAAAAGCAGACCATTGTCTTCAAAAACAGGTAGGGAAAAATATAAACGACGAAAAAGGAGACAAAGGAGGTGGGGAGGGAACTCCGTCCCGGGAAGGGAAACCCGTCCCGGGAAGGGAAGCCCGTCCCGGGAAGGGAATTTTAAGAAGAGAGGTTTCCAAACACCAGGAAACACTCTCCCTGCCGAGTCTGTGGCGAGTCTTGGAAACCCAGAGGGCAACATAACAGGAAGGAAAAATAAAGAAATAATTAAAACCAAGAGATTACAAGCCCAACAGTAACTCCCCCAGCGGAAAAGCAGCACAGACGCCTGCATCCGCCATTGGGAAGTGGGGGCAGGGCAGGGAAGCGCGGGAGGCGCGGGCTGCAGTGCTTTGTAAGAATCGGGCAGGAACGCCCCACGCGCAACCAGAACGATCTAACTTGCGCTAGCAAACCAGACTGTGTGATAGCTACAGCACGAAAAGCTCGAACATAAGACGCCGCCAGGACCGAGCACAGAACAAAGGACGGAACGGGAAAAGCCGGCTGCAGACCATCCCCCGCTGGGGACAGGCAGCCAGAGCCGTAAGGACTGGAAAGGGGCAATTGCAGACCCGGAGAGACTTTACTTACCTAACTGCAAGCGGGCTTCTTTGCTAAGACTTCTGGGGGTGCTGGACAGTCACAATCTGCCTCACGGGGGACGCCAGCGGTCCACCCAGAAAGTTGAGCAGCAGCGACAGAAAAGGTGACAAGCCGCGGCGATCACGCTCGCCAAACTCCTGAGCTACTCGGACCTGGGAAGGGCACAAAGCGCAGTCCCAGCCGAATCTGTGCCTCTGAGGGCTGCCTGAGCGCCAAACATGAGCGGCTTGGACCGGGAAGTGCACGCAGCCTAGGGCCAGCCCCAGACGGTTCCCGGCTGTGCATCGTAGAGCCGGAGCGGTTTGTGCGCCGCGAGAAGGGACAGGTCAAGCGGGGCTGTGACACTGAGAGCACACGACAGCGCTATTAGTTTGCGGCATTCCCCCTCCCCACAGCGCGACTGAACTAGTGAGCCTGAAAAACCAGCAAACGGAAGAAGTTAAACAGAGGGAACCACCTTGGAAGTGATCCCACACGGCCCAAAACATCAGAGAAGAGCCAGATATATTTTTACTATTTTAAAAATCATTCCTTTTTTTTTTTTTTCTTTCTTTTTTTTTTCTCTTTTTTTTTCCTAACCTTTTTTTTTAATTGTTAAATCTTCTATTTCTCCTCTAATTTTTATTACTATAACCTATTATTACTATTTTTTTAAAAAAAAAAAAGACTTTTTTTTTTTTTTTTTAAGGCAAACACCATATATAGCCTTTGGATGGTTGTTGGTGGGGTTTTTGTTTGTTTGTTTGTTTTGTTTTTTTTGTTTGCTTGTTTTTTTTTTAATAATTCTTGGTTTTTTTTCTTTCTTTCTTTCCTGCTTTTTCCTTCTGCTTCTTTTCTTTAATATTGTATTTTTGAAAATCCAACCTCTACTCTAGATTTTTAACCTTTGCTCTTAGGTTTTTGTTGTCAATTATGTTCATTTAAAAACCCAAACTTCACTACCCAAGTTTACCTGAGAGCGAGATTGCTGGCTTGACCACTCTCTTCTCCTATAGACTCTCCTTTTTCTCCACCAGGTGGCCTCTGTCTCTTTTCTCCCCCATCTCTTCTCTATCCAACTCTGTGAATCTCTGTGTGTTCCAGACAGTGGAGAACACCTAAGGAACTGGTTACTGGCAGGATTTGTCTCTCTCCTTCTCATTCCTCTCTCTTATCCCCCTGGTCACCTCTGTCTACTTCCTCCCTCTCCTCTTCCCTGTATAACTCCGTAAATACCTGAGCGGGCCAGACTATAGAGCGCACATAAGGAAGTGACTACTGCCTAGCTTGCTCTCTCCTCTTTTGATCTCACCGCATCTCATTCCAGTTACCTCTAACTACCCCCTCCATCTTCTCTTCTCCTTGTAACTCAGTGAACCTCTCTGAGTGTCCCTCAATGTGGAGAAACTTTTCATCTTTAACCTAGATGTTTTATCATCGGTGCTGTATAGATGGAGAAGTCTAGAGGCTACTGTAAAAACTGAAGACCAGAAGCAGGAGGCTTAAATACAAAACCTGAAAACATTAGAGAACTCTTGAATTCAGGGAACATTAAGCAATAGGAGCTCATCAAATGCCTTCATACTTACACTGAAACCAAGCTCCACCCAAGGGCCAACAAGTTCCAAAACAAGACATATCACTCAAATTCTCCAGCAACACAGGAACACTCCCCTGAGCTTGAATATACAGGCAGCTCAAAATTATTCCAAAACCTTTGATGTCTCATAACCCATCACTGGTCACTCCACTGCACTCCAGAGAGAAGAAACCCAGCTCCACCCACCGGAACTCCAAGATAAGCCTCCCTAACCAGGAAACCTTGACAAGCCACTGATAGAACCCCACCCACAGTGAGGAAGCTCCATAATAAAGAGAACTCCACAAATCACCAGAATATAAAAAGACCACCCCAAACGCAGCAATATAACCAAGATGAAGAGACAGAGGAATACTCAGCAGGTAAAGGAACAGGAGAGTTGCCCACCAAACCAAACAAAAGAGGAAGAAGTAGGGAATCTACCTGAGAAGGAATTCCGAATATTGATAGTGAAAATGATCCAAAATCTTGAAATCAAAATGGAATCACAGATAAATAGCCTAGAGACAAGGATTGAGAAGATGCAAGAAAGGTTTAACAAGGACCTAGAAGAAATAAAAAAGAGTCAAAATATAATGAATAATGCAATAAATGAGATCAGAAACACTCTGGAGGCAACAAATAGTAGAATAACGGAGGCAGAAGATAGGATTAGTGAAATAGAAGATAGAATGGTAGAAATAAATGAATCAGAGAGGAAACAAGAAATACGAATTAAAAGAAACGAGGACAATCTCAGAGACCTCCAGGACAATATGAAAGGCTCCAACATTCGAATTATAGGAGTCCCAGAAGAAGAAGACAGAAAGAAAGATCATGAGAAAATCCTTGAGGAGATAATAGTTGAAAACTTCCCTAAAATGGGGAAGGAAATAATCACCCAAGTCCAAGAAACACAGAGAGTTCCAAATAGGATAAACCCAAGGCGAAACACCCCAAGACACATATTAATTAAATTAACAAAGGTCAAACACAAAGAACAAATATTAAAAGCAGCAAGGGAAAAACAACAAATAACACACAAGGGGATTCCCATAAGGATAACAGCTGATCTTTCAATAGAAACTCTTCAGGCCAGGAGGGAATGGCAAGACATACTTAAAGTGATGAAAGACAATAACCTACAGCCCAGATTACTGTACCCAGCAAGGATCTCATTCAAATACGAAGGAGAAATCAAAAGCTTTACAGACAAGCAAAAGCTGAGAGAATTCAGCACCACCAAACCAGCTCTCCAACAAATTCTAAAGGATATTCTCTAGACAGGAAACCGAAAAGGGTGTATAAACCCGAACCCAAAACAATAAAGTAAATGGTAACGGGATCATACTTATCAATAATTACCTTAAACGTAAATGGGTTGAACGCCCCAACCAAAAGGCAAAGACTGGCCGAATGGATACAAAAACAAGACCCCTCTATATGTTGCTTACAAGAGACCCACCTCAAAACAAGGGACACATATAGACTGAAAGTGAAGGGCTGGAATAAGATATACCACGCAAATAGAGACCAAAAGAAAGCAGGAGTGGCAATACTCATATCTGATAAAATAGACTTTAAAACAAAGGCTGTGAAAAGAGACAAAGAAGGCCACTACATAATGATCAAAGGATCAATCCAAGAAGAAGATATAACAATTATAAATATATATGCACCCAATATAGGAGCACCGCAATATGTAAGACAAATGCTAACAAGTATGAAAGGGGAAATCAACAATAACACAATAATAGTGGGAGACTTTAATACCCCACTCACACCTATGGACAGATCAACTAAACAGAAAATTAACAAAGAAACGCAAACTTTAAATGATACCTTAGATCAATTAGACCTAATTGATATCTATAGGACATTTCACCCCAAAACAATGAATTTCACCTTTTTTTCAAGTGCTCATGGAACCTTCTCCAGGATAGATCACATCCTGGGCCATAAATCTAAACTTGATAAATTCAAAAAAATCGAAATCATTCCAAGCATCTTTTCTGACCATAATGCATTAAGATTAGATCTCAATTACAGGAGAAAAACTACTAAAAATTCCAACATATGGAGGTTGAACAACACACTTCTGAATAACCAACAAATCACAGAAGAAATCAAAAAAGAAATCAAAATATGCATAGAAACTAATGAAAATGAAAACACAACAACCCAAAACCTGTGGGACACTATAAAAGCAGTGCTAAGAGGAAAGTTCATAGCAATACAGGCATACCTCAAGAAACAAGAAAAAAGTCAAATAAATAACCTAACTCTACAACTAAAGCAACTAGAAAAGGAAGAATTGGAGAACCCCAGAGTTAGTAGAAGGAAAGAAATCTTAAAAATTAGGGCAGAAATAAATGCTAAAGAAACAAAAGAGACCATAGCAAAAATCAACAAGGCCAAAAGCTGGTTCTTTGAAAGGATAAATAAAATTGACAAACCACTAGCCAGACTCATCAAGAAGCAAAGAGAGAAAAATCAAATCAATAAAATTAGAAATGAAAATGGAGAGATCACAACAGATGACACAGAAATACAAAAGATCATAAGAGACTACTATCAGCAGTTGTATGCCAATAAAATGGACAATGTGGAAGAAATGGACAAATTCTTAGAAAAGTACAATTTTCCAAAACTGAACCAGGAAGAAATAGAAAATCTTAACAGACCCATCACCAACACGGAAATTGAAACTGTAATCAGAAATCTTCCAGCAAACAAAAGCCCAGGTCCAGACGGCTTCACAGCTGAATTCTACCAAAAATTTCGAGAAGAGCTAACACCTATCCTACTCAAACTCTTCCAGAAAATTGCAGAGGAAGGTAAACTTCCAAACTCATTCTATGAGGCCACCATCACCCTAATACCAAAACCTGACAAAGATGTCACAAAAAAAGAAAACTACAGGCCAATATCACTGATGAACATAGATGCAAAAATCCTCAACAAAATTCTAGCAATCAGAATCCAACAACATATTAAAAAGATCATACACCATGACCAAGTGGGCTTTATCCCAGGGATGCAAGGATTCTTCAATATCCGCAAATCAATCAATGTAATTCACCACATTAACAAATTGAAAAATAAAAACCATATGATTATCTCAATAGATGCAGAGAAGGCCTTCGACAAAATTCAACATCCATTTATGATAAAAACTCTCCAGAAAGCAGGAATAGAAGGAACATACCTCAACATAATAAAAGCTATATATGACAAACCCACAGCAAACATTATCCTTAATGGTGAAAAATTGAAAGCATTTCCCCTAAAGTCAGGAACAAGACAAGGGTGTCCACTTTCACCGCTACTATTCAACATAGTTCTGGAAGTTTTGGCCACAGCAATCAGAGCAGAAAAAGAAATAAAAGGAATCCAAATTGGAAAAGAAGAAGTAAAACTCTCACTGTTTGCAGATGACATGATCCTCTACATGGAAAACCCTAAAGTCTCCACCAGAAAATTACTAGAGCTCATCAATGAATATAGTAAAGTTGCAGGATATAAAATCAACACACAGAAATCCCTTGCATTCCTATACACTAATAATGAGAAAGTAGAAAAAGAAATTAAGGAAACAATTCCATTCACCATTGCAACAAAAAGAATAAAATACTTAGGAATATATCTACCCAAAGAAACTAAAGACCTATATATAGAAAACTATAAAACACTGATGAAAGAAATCAAAGAGGACACTAGTAGATGGAGAAATATACCATGTTCATGGATTGGAAGAATCAATATAGTGAAAATGAGTATACTACCCAAAGCAATTTACAAATTCAACGCAATCCCTATCAAGCTACCAGCCATATTTTTCACAGAACTAGAACAAATAATTTCAAGATTTGTATGGAAATACAAAAAACCTCGAATAGCCAAAGCAATCTTGAGAAAGAAGAATGGAACTGGAGGAATCAACTTGCCTGACTTCAGGCTCTACTACAAAGCCACAGTCATCAAAACAGTATGGTACTGGCACAAAGACAGACATATAGATCAATGGAACAAAATAGAAAGCCCAGAGATAAATCCACACACATATGGACACCTTATCTTTGACAAAGGAGGCAAGAATATACAATGGAGTAAAGACAATCTCTTTAACAAGTGGTGCTGGGAAAACTGGTCAACCACTTGTAAAAGAATGAAACTAGATCACTTTCTAACACCGCACACAAAAATAAACTCAAAATGGATTAAAGATCTAAATGTAAGACCAGAAACTATAAAACTCCTAGAGGAGAATATAGGCAAAACACTCTCAGACATAAATCACAGCAGGATCCTCTATGATCCACCTCCCAGAATTCTGGAAATAAAAGCAAAAATAAACAAATGGGATCTAATTAAAATTAAAAGCTTCTGCACAACAAAGGAAACTATAAGCAAGGTGAAAAGACAGCCTTCTGAATGGGAGAAAATAATAGCAAATGAAGCAACTGACAAACAACTAATCTCAAAAATATACAAGCAACTTATGCAGCTCAATTCCAGAAAAATAAACGACCCAATCAAAAAATGGGCCAAAGAACTAAATAGACATTTCTCCAAAGAAGACATACGGATGGCTAACAAACACATGAAAAGATGCTCAACATCACTCATTATCAGAGAAATGCAAATCAAAACCACAATGAGGTACCACTTCACACCAGTCAGAATGGCTGCGATCCAAAAATCTGCAAGCAACAAATGCTGGAGAGGGTGTGGAGAAAAGGGAACACTCCTACACTGTTGGTGGGAATGCAAACTAGTACAGCCACTATGGAGAACAGTGTGGAGATTCCTTAAAAAATTGCAAATAGAACTACCTTATGACCCAGCAATCCCACTGCTGGGTATACACACCGAGGAAACCAGAATTGAAAGAGACACATGTACCCCAATGTTCATCGCAGCACTGTTTATAATAGCCAGGACATGGAAACAACCTAGATGTCCATCAGCAGATGAATGGATAAGGAAGCTTTGGTACATATACACGATGGAGTATTACTCAGCCGTTAAAAAGAATTCATTTGAATCAGTTCTGATGAGATGGATGAAACTGGAGCCGATTATACAGAGTGAAGTAAGCCAGAAAGAAAAACACCAATACAGTATACTAACACATATATATGGAATTTAGAAAGATGGCAATGACGACCCTGTATGCAAGACAGGAAAAAAGACACAGCTGTGTATAACGGACTTTTGGACTCAGAGAGAGAGGGAGAGGGCGGGACGATTTGGGAGAATGGCATTCTATCATGTATACTATCATGTAAGAATTGAATCGCCAGTCTATGTCTGACACAGGATACAGCATGATTGGGGCTGGTGCATGGGGATCACCCACAGAGATGTTATGGGGAGGGAGGTGGGAGGGGGTTTCATGTTTGGGAACACATGTAAGAATTAAAGATTTTAAAATTTAATAAAAAAAAAAATATTCAAAAAAAAAAAAAAAAAAAGACTCAACATTCCAGAAACTTAGATCATGGCATCCAGTCACATTCAGTACAGTTCAGTTGCTCAGTCGCGTCTGACTATTTACGACCCCATGAATCACAGAACACCAGGCCTCCCTGTCCATTACCATCTCCCAGAGTTCACTCAAACCCGTATCCATCGAGTTGGTGATGCCATCCAGCCATCTCATCCTCTGTCATCCCCTTTTCCTCCTGCCCCCAAATCCCTCCCAGCATCAGAGTCTTTTCCAATGAGTCAACTCTTCGCATCAGGTGGCCAAAGTACTGGAGTTTCAGCTTTAGCATCAGTCCTTCCAAAGGACACCCAGGACTGATCTCCTTTAGAATGGACTGGTTGGATCTCCTTGCAATCCAAGGGACTCCCAAGAGTCTTCTCCAACACCACAGTTCAAAAGCATCAATTCTTCAATGCTCAGCTTTCTTCACAGTCCAACTCTCACATCCATATATGACTACTGGAAAAACCATAGCCTTGACTAGACGGACCTTTGTTGGCAAAGTAATGTCTCTGCTTTTGAATATGCTATCTAGGTTGACCATAACTTTACTTCCAAGGAGTAAACGTCTTTTAATTTCATGGCTGCAGTCACCATCTGCAGTGATTTTGGAGCCCCAAATTAAAGTCACACTGTTTCCACTGTTTCCCCATCTATTTCCCATGAAATGATGGGACCAGACGCCATGATATTAGTTTTCTGAATGTTGAGCTTTAAGCCAACTTTTTCACTCTCCTCTTTCACTGTCATCAAGAGGCTTTTTAGTTCCTCTTCACGTTCTGCCATAAGGGTGGTGTCATCTGCATATCTGAGGTTATTGATATTTCTCCTGGCAATCTTGATTCCAGTTTGTGCTTCCTCCAGCCCAGAATTTCTCATGATGTACTCGCATATAAGTTAAATAAGCAGGGTGACAATATACAGCCTTGACGTACTCCTTTTCCTATTTGGAACCAATCTGTTGTTCCATGTCTAGCTGCATTACTTCATGATAAATAGATGGGAAAACAAAAGAAACAGGGACAGACTATTTTCTTGGGCTCCAAAATCATTGAAGATGGTGACTGCAGCCCTGAAATTAACACTTTCTCCTTGGTAGAAAAGGTATGCCCAAGCTAGACAGCATATTAAAAAGCAGAGACATTACTTTACCAAAAAAGGTCCATCCAGTCAAAGCTATGGTTTTTCCAGGGGTCATGTATGGATGATGTTGGACCATAAAGAAGGTTGAATGCTGAAGAAGTGATGCTTCTAAACTGTGGTGTTGGAGAAGACTCTTGAGAGTCTCTCAGACTGCCAGGAGATCAAACCAGTCAATCCTAAAGGAAATAAATCCTGAATATTCATTGAAAGGACTGATGCTGAAGCTCATGCTCCAATACTTGCCCACTTGAGGTGAAGAGCTGACTCAGTAGAAAAGACCCTGATGCTGGGTAATACTGAAGGCAAGAGGAGAGGGGGATGACAGAGGAGGAGATGGTTGGATGTCATCACTGTCTCAATGGACATGAGTTTGAGCAAGCTCCAGGAAATGGCGAAGGACAGTGAAGCCTAGCTTGCTGTGGTCCATGGAGTCACAAAGAGTCAGACATTACTAAGCTACTGAACAACAACAGCCTGCCTCTAGTTTTTTAATCAGTTGTCCTACAAACAGGAGACAACAGAGACCTGTTTAAGTGACTTTTTAAAAATAATACTCCCCTTCTCTAAACCTCATGACTGTTCCCAATCTATTTTAAAGTCAATTCTTTGAAGCAGAAGGCTAACAGTTATTTGATTACTACTTGACACTACTTATTTTTCAAATCATATCACTCCGAATTCTGTCCCCTAAATATACCAAGCCTCCTGCCTATTTCCTACCATTCCTTCAGAAATCTGTTTCAAGTTCAAATCTTCCCTAAAGCTATTCCAGATAAGACAAATGCCCCCTCCCATGCATGTGTATTCACCCCCTCATGTGCACACATACATACCTATAACTGATCATGTATGTGTACTGTGGGCCTTTTTAATTGACGGTGGAGTTGCATTTATTGTACTTCAATCCTTTGTAAACGTATGTGAAATATTGTAAACTAGAAGGCCTTTGTAAATTTCAGTTGCCATCCTCTTTATTTTCTTCTGATTATAATCACCTTGAGGGCAGTGTTGCCATTTTTGGTTCACCACCTGGCTTGTTATGGTTCTTCTAATATGGCAGGTGTTCAATAAATCACATTGAATAAAGATCTGTGGTTGACTGATTAACTTCTTGGCAAGTGAAACATATTTAATATTCCCCTTGAGTTCACAAATGGTTTATGCACTTCACAAAGGACCATACTCAGAATCATTCTGGCCTTACAAGTATATGACCAACAACTTTTAAGTACTACAATATTAAGGGGCCCTAAAATGAAGACTGTCCTCTATCCACATGGAGTGTTTTCATTTATATTGCCCTATTATTGCACACATATCAGACAGGAATATGGTTCACATACTGGAACCTCCAACCTCCAACCAAGCAGTGTTGCACTGGTCTTCGTGTGCTCTGTGTTCTTTGCGAATCACGGATTAGAACTGCAGCCTTTCTGACCTGCAATAAAACTCACAGCTTTCCTTAAACATATGCTACTATACAATGAATTTCATTGAAGAAGAAAGTGAATGTGAATTCTACCTGACTGATTCTTTTCAGCTTTGGGGGGTTATGGTTAGTAAGATCAAATAATGCCAGTCATGTCAGGTAGTGCCAGGAACTTCAGGTCTCCATAAATTCTGATCCTGGAAACTACATGACTGAATTAGAAAGAATATTTTTTCTCTCTCAAGACTTCAGACTTATTTTAAACTTTGGGCCCTTCTACTCAACTTTCTGTTACTTCTCAGACAAAGCAAAAGCAAAAGTCATATTTAAAGAGAGAAAGTGGCACAACATAAATGGCTGGAAATAAAGCTCACTACTGGAAAATGCCCTTTAATAGTTTCCACTAGACTATCACACTGTGTTTTCTTTTTTTTTTTTTTTTTCCTTTTTTATAAGATCAGGTTTTGGAAAATAAATATCATCTATAAACACACGAACATATGATAAGGGCTGATCTGCATAGACTAATTCTTATTAAGATTACTATACAGGAGAATTCTAAAATCAGCTTCTAGAGATACACTTTTATCATTTTCAAAGTTTTTTAAGAAAAAGGATCTTATTTATCTATCACCAAAAAATACTGCTACAGAACTCAATTTTCTCAACATACAGCAGAGATATATACATGCAAATATTATTAATCCTGTTTTCCTCTTTCTGCACAAAAACCCAGAGAAGGTAGTATCTGTATTTTAAAATATACACAGTTTATATACACTTTCATCCATTTTCTCAAGGAAGTATTTCTACAAGTTACATAATGTTCATTTGCTTCTATCCTAAATGCCTTCAAAGCACTTCTAATTTTCTTGACTTAATGATAGTAGACAGTGATGAGGGAAAATAATTTTTCCCATTATTATGGTATTGATTTTAATACCTTTAAAAATCATTTAAAAAATCAATCTACTTCAGCTTTTAAGAACAGTTTTAAGTTTACAGAAAAATTGTGCAGAAAGTACACAGAGTTCTATATATTATTCCCTTCTCCAGGTTCTCCCATTATTGACATCTTGCTTTGGTGTGGCACATTTTCAATATACTTTTAAAATATGTTTTGGGTAAAGTGAATATTAAGGATTAGGCTATACTTAATAGATACTAAAAGCACATTATTTTTAAAAGAAATTTTTATCTATATATTAAAAGTACACAAAAGAGACATATATACAGTTGTGACTATATTTTTCTACAAAAGATATAAATAGAACATACATAATCCTTCCCATTTTCATGATGTTTTATAAAAGTCTAAGTCTGCTCTGAAGCTTTCTTTTAAAAACATATGCACACAACAGTTTGTTTATTTTCTGAGGCCCACACGGGCCCTTTACTTCACAATGTGCTAATTGCTCTGACTCTGGCCCAAGTTCTTCGCTGGGCTGCTTGCCTCTCTCTGCCTGCTACATCTGAATTTACATGTATAGCAGGATCACTCAGAGCCCTGCTGCAGATCCTTTCAGCTTCCTTAAAGACTAGGCCTCAAGGAATCCAACCTAAGTCCAAGTCACCCAGATCAGTTACTCTAAAAACCTTACCCTGGTTGGATCTCCCTTCCATTGACATTTTGATGCAAAATCGCAGGCAACCTATTCGCTCAACTGAGGATACGAAGTTTGTCAGTTCAGTTCAGTTCAGTCGCTCAGTCGTGTCTGACTCTGCAACCCCATGAATCGCAGCACGCCAGGCCTCCCTTTCTATCACCAACTCCCGGAGTTCACTCAAACTCACGTCCACCGAGTCAGTGATGCCATCCAGCCATCTCATCCTCTGTTGTCCCCTTCTCCTCCTGTCCCCAATCCCTCCCAGCATCAGAGCCTTTTCCAATGAGTCAACTCTTCGCATGAGGTGGCCCAAGTACTGGAGTTTCAGCTTTAGCATCAGTCCTTCCAAAGAACACCCAGGACTAATCTCCTTTAGAATGGACTGGTTGGATCTCCTTGCATTCCAAGGGACTCTCAAGAGTCTTCTCCAACACCACAGTTCAAAAGCATCAATTCTTCAGCCCTCAGCTTTCTTCACAGTCCAACTCTCACATCCATACATGACCAGTGGAAAAACCATAGCCTTGACTAGACGGACCTTTGTTGGCAAAGTAATGTCTCTGCTTTTGAATATGCTATCTAGGTTGATCATAACTTTCCTTCCAAGGAGTAAGCGTCTTTTAATTTCATGGCTGCAGTCACCATCTGCAGTGATTTTGGAGCCCCCAAAAATAAAGTCTGATAGTTTCCACTGTTTCCCCATCTATTTCCCATGAAGTGATGGGACCAGATGCCATGATCTTCGTTTTCTGAATGTAGCTTTAAGCCAACTTTTTCACTCTCCTCTTTCAGTTTCATCAAGAGGTTTTTTAGTTTCTCTTCACTGGCTTCCATGGTGGCTCAGAGGTTAAAGCGTCTGCCTCCAATGCTGGAGACCCGGGTTCGATCCCCCTGGAGAAGGAAATGGCAATCCACTCCAGTCCTCTTGCCTGGAGAAAAGAGTCGGACACGACTGAGTGACTTCAACTTCACCTTCTGCCATAGATGTGAATTCAAAAGTTTGTTGATAAATTACTGTACAAGACCTTCACTGTTAATTTTTATCAGGAGACAGTAAAATAGTAAAGAGTGCTTAACTTTGTTCCAAAAACAACACATTCTGCTATAGTATAAAACTCTCTGCAGTGCCAGATTGAAATTAATCTTGCTCAGTTGATTACTAAATGCCACCCCAAATCACTCAGCTGGAGTTAAACACAGATAGTCTTCCTATTTAAAAGCAGAAAACCCAAATTCATATACCAGTGTGTAATGTCAGCAACACAGGTCTGAGACAGAGGAAAGGACAAAATGGTAGAAATTACGAGTCAGATCCACAAACAAAATTAAATTAAAAGTAGTTGGTTGGAGAAGGAAATGGCAACCCACTCCAGTATTCTTGCCTGGAAAATCCCATGGACAGAGAAGCCTGGTAGGCTACAGTTCACGAGGTCACAAAGACTTGGACATGACTTAGCGACTAAACAAGAACGTGGACTTATCAGTTTCTGTTACATGAGTACTATAAGAAGCTAAATAATTAAAAGCCTTATTTGTGATTAAAAAAATAGTAGTTGGTGTCTTATACCTATTCAAATAAATCAAAGATATCACTTATTCCAATATGGAATTCTTTAAATTAAGAACTTATTTGTCAAAATACATTTAAAGGTAACACTTTTAATTCAAAGAGCATATAAATTCATAAAATGCATTTCACATGACATGGGAAAGAGTCACATTTAAGAAATGATATACATGTACGTTACATTTTTAATCTTTAGTAGTTTTTATAAAACTCATTAGGCTTCAGAATTGATTTTGTTAAGTTTATCAATTTGTTTCCTGCCTGTTCCTATATATAGCAGTGAGATGAAATACGTCTTTTGGTAATTGACTTTTGTTTGTGAATCACTTCATTGACTGTTGTTCGCTGTCATTGCCAGTGATTCAATATCTGTATCATATACTTTCTCTTCAAAATGTTGCTCAACAAACTTACTTAACCTATACAGAATATCTGAGAATTAAAGAAACTTTATTAGTAGTCTTGAAAGACACTTACTGCTCCTTACCAAATATTTCCACTAAAATTCAGTGTCATATAGTGGAAACAGCTTACATTATGTTTAGGTGGTAAAATTCCATTCTGTTGAATATTAGTGCCATTTTTGTCAATGGTTTATGCCAATATTAGGGTATCAGAAAGCCCATTTACCTTTAGGACAGCCCAGTGAGGGTTGATCCAAGCCAAGAAGAAAAGATCTCTTTGTTGTGTGTCATGGTGGCACCACATTTATTCTACTGACCAAAAGACTGGGCCTAGCATGTGCACTTTACAACCCACTGCTCCTCTTGGCTGCTCGGCGGAGCATCTGGCTTCTTAGCAGGGCCACTGCTATCATAGCATCTGACACCATCCAGCCCTCTGGACAGTCCCCGACAACCTGTCTACTCCTGGCTTTTCTAAAGCTGCAGAGCTGTTTTTTCTCACATTAGTTTTCTCTCACCCTTACTTTCACTAGGATCCCACCTATTCTAGCCTTAAGTCCAGGCTTCTGATAAGTGACTCAACTAAAAGTATTTATTTTGTATCTGAAAGTGCAATAAGTATTAGGAAACCAAGAATCAGTATGTGTTGATTTTCACTCAAAGAATGCTTCTTTTATAGTGAAAAAGAATGATAAGAGGACAAGTAATAAATGCTTCATATCACATGAGAATTTACAAGTATCTGAGAAGTTTTTTGTTCTGCTTTTATTCAAAGGAAATTCCAAGTCCTACTGCACATTTCACAAGTAGCTTAGGATGACAATAAAATGAAATAACTACTTTAATCTGCTTTTCTTGAAAACGTTGATAGATATATGATATATGTGCAAAGTTTAAAAACCCTTGGTTAACTAACGCATCTCATTTTGATAGTTTTCTTTTGAGTTCAAATTTAACCTACTTGCAATGCAGGAGACCCAGGTTAGATCCTTGGTTCAGGAAGATGCCCTGGAGAAGGAAATGGCAACCCACTCCAGTATTCTTGCCTGGGAAATCCCATGTACAAGAGGAGCCTGGCAGGCTACAGTTCATGAGGTCACAAATAGTTGGACATGACTGAGTGACTAACACTTTTTTTTTAATTTACTTGAACAAATTAACTAAATTTACAGTTTTGTTTTTGTTGTAAAGATTCAAATTCTCTTGCCCCAAATAATAATCATTTTATAAAAACTTAGTAGCATTCTAAAGAGAAAGAAAAGCATCAAAGGCAAAATTTACAGATATTAGGTACAAGAAGGACTCTGAACAAATTTATATTGATCTGATAGGGAACCAGGTAATTTTTTTTGCAAATTCTGTCATCTGTTGAAATAGGGTCATGTTGATACTTCCAAAATAAAAGCGCTTAAAAGAGGGAAGTTTATTTGTGGGATGAAGCTGTGTTTTAACCTCAACTCTTTTTTCTTGGTTACTAAAATAACCTCTGATTCTTACTAATGTTTGAGACTGATGAAAATTTTCTCTGCCAGTAAATAAATATTTAACACATGAAGGAATAAAATTAAACTGTTCAATGGAACAATGCACGAATGAAATATTCAATTAACTTTCTCCTTAATTTTCCCATCCAAAGCTCCTTTTCTGAGTAAATCACTCTGGCCATAAAACTCATTGAATCTACTATACAACAGATAAGTTACAAGGATTCCAAATAATTAATTTAGAAGGTTGTTATATTGCTATTAATATTTTGAAAAATTGTGTTCAGTCACTTCCGACTCTGAGACCCTTGGCAGCCCTTGGGATTTTTCTTCACAGGAATATTGGAGTGGGTTGCCATTTCCTTCTCCAGTGATCTTTCTTACCCAGGGATCAAACTCCTGTCTCTCACATCTACTGAACTGCAGGTAGTTTCTTTATTGCTGAGCCACTGGGAAGGCCATTTTGAAGAATTACTCATTGCTAAAGTCATTAATTTGTTTTAGTCAGTAAGGAGACTATAAGAGTAATTAAAAATAATCCTTAGTCACACAGCTGAATTTATACTTGCTTTCTCCATTTTACATTAAGTAATTTACCTCCCTCTTACTTTTATACCATGACCACATTATTCACCTATTCTTAGCGCTGGTAAAAGTTAACAAAATATTTTTTCCAAAGAGCAATACATGTGTTTGGTAGAATATAAATAGTAGAATGGATAAAGGTATTTTTACCCTCAAGATATTTCCTTACTCTTATTTTTCTTATATCTGAAGGGGAAAAAGGTATATCTACACTAGTTTTAAAATTTTTCCTGTACCCTGAAGATCTTCCAGCTGTCTTGAAAGAAGGAAACTTTGGCTTTTGACTCTCTTTCCTGTCTTATGGATAACAGCCCGGCTGCTTTCATAAACAGTGGCCAGCTGTTCAGCTTTTAATACTACTCAACAATCTCCTACTTTTCACAGGGGAAACATCTTGACTGAATTCTTTTCTCCTTCCTAAGTTAAGAAACTCATTGAGAATTTTGACTATAAAAGCTTCTTAAACCAAGATACTCAAAAACTACTCAGCTGCTGGTCTGAACCTAGAAGTGGCCTGTAAGTTTCAACCACCTCCTGATATTTATTAAACAGATTGTTCTGAGATGTTTCCAAACTTTTAGAATAAGAAACTATTACAGTAACAGAACAGCTGAAGGACAAGCATTTGCTAGGCACTTAAGAGAACCAGCCAAGCCACGTAAAATTATCACATGCAATTAGCAAAGTCATCTATGTGGAAATATTATGGGATCAGCCGGTGCTTCAAGTCTTCACTATCTGTTCCACCAAGAACAGAAGTACAATTGAACAGGGTGGGAAAACTTCTTGTCAAAGAGTCTG
Source organism: Capricornis sumatraensis (assembly GCF_032405125.1). NCBI lineage: Eukaryota > Metazoa > Chordata > Mammalia > Artiodactyla > Bovidae > Capricornis > Capricornis sumatraensis. The sequence goes on along the minus strand of NC_091073.1, from coordinate 32,824,688 downwards.
CCTCAAAGAATGACTAGAACACAAGGAATACAACGACCTAAGTTGATCCACCCCATAGGATTTGAAATGCTTTATTTGTTTAAATGAAGACTTACTGTAAAGTTTGAAAGATAGAAAAGAATGGAAAAAAGGAATAAATAAAAATACAAATAAATTTGTTAAAGCAGATAAAAATAATTTTTCATTAGTTGTGTCAAATTGAAGAACAATATAAATTATGTTCAAATGAAATATTTATTTTTGTCCAAAAACTATCAGGTGAAGAAAATATCACTATTGTAATGGAACAGACACGATGAGAGTAAACATTCTATAAAGATTTCTTATTCTTATCAAAGCGTGTTTATGGATATAGAAATGGACATAAACGTTGATCTAGAGATAGTTCCGTCTTGGTGGTAGTTTAATTGCTAAGTCATAACTGACTCTTGCGACCCCATGTACTATAACCCACCAGGCCCCTCTGCCCATTAGATTTCGCAGGCAAGAATACTGGAGTGGGTTGCAATTTCCTTCTCCAGGGGATCTTCCTGACTCAGGGATCGAACATGGATCTTCTGCGTTACAGGCAGATTCTTTACTGCTGTGCCACCAGGGAAGCCTGTACACTATCATAGCTAGTGATTACATTGGAATGGAAGGGGAAATGAGGTGAGAGGGGAAAACTGAAAAAGATTTTCCACATGGTATTTCAAATATTTAATGAAGAAAATTCCCCAAAGAAAAACTGTTTAAACTTTATTCCCTCAATATGATGAATTACTCTTCAATGAAATACATAGAAGTTGAAAAAAAAAAAGCTTTCTAACAGGTAAAGGTGTTACATGAAGTCTAATGTAATTCAGTCTGTGTCTTATGATGCTATGGGTATATTTTCTTTACTAAAGCAATGCCTATAAGTTAGCAATTCCATAGGGAGCTTTGAACTAAGGAACTTCAGCAAATGGAAGGATAACTATCAGAAGGTTTCCTGCTAAGTAATTTAAAATGTCAACAGAGTGAGAAGTTTAAGCATCCTGGAGTGTTTTGAAATAAGATTATGGGCACTTTTTCTGAAAATTTATAACTGAGTCAATTGGATCTACCAATTGATTGGTTTAAAACAGTCTGATTTTTAAAAATTTATAATTCAGCGGTCCTATCATTTGTTAAGGGCTTCCCAGGTAGCTCAGCTGGTAAAGAATCCGCCTGCAATGCAGGCGACCTCAGTTAGATTCCTGGGTCAGAAAAGCCTCTGGAGAAGGTATAGGCTACCCGCTCCAGTATTCTTGGGCTTCCTTCCTGGCTCAGCTGGTTAAGAATCCACCTGCAAATGCAGGAGACCTGGGTTCTCTTCCTAGGTTGGGAAGATCCCCTGGAGAAGGGAAAGGCACCTCACTCCAGTATTTCGGCCCAGAGAATTCCATGGACTGTATAGGCCATGGGCTCACAAAGAGTCGGACACAACTGAGTGAAAACACAGAATGCAAACACTACTTTTACAAAATAAACTTGTCTGATTTAAATTGCCCTTACAATTTAGAATGTACAACTTCCAGCAACTATGGATCTGTCATTAAAGTATCCTCACACAAAGAAAGAGCTGAAATATCAAGAGTAATTAAAAACTTTTGAAAAATAATACTATTTTAGGTTTACATAAGATTTATCCATGTATGAAATACTTTGATAGCCATATCATATTATTTGATTCTCTCATCAGCTCTATGAAGTTGAGAAGTAAATATCATTTTTCCCATTTCCCAGATGAAGAAGCTGAGGCTCCAAATGATTTCATGTCTTGTCTTAGAACAATATGCTAATTTAACTGTGAGATTTGAGTACCAACTAGTCTCCTCTAACCTTAATAATCCTTCATTCCTACATTATCTGCCAAAACAGCTACATAATGGAAGATGAAGGGTGACCAATTATTTAAAATACCAGAAATTAATGGACTGCTGTTGTTTTCTAAAATTAAAACTTTTCTTTTGGTACAAAGAAACAAGATAATTTAAGAATAGAACATGTAAAATATTTTGCTTCATTAATTTGATTCTTTTCCAATTCAAGGATTTTAATGAAATGGCTGTTGGGAATGATAGTTATAGTAAGCAACTTTCTCTTTCTCACTACACACACACACACATACATATATATATATATATTCATGCAAAACATATGAGTAAGGTGATAGTCATTGTAGTTTAGAATAGTTGTTTCTTTTCTGGTTAATTAATATGATTTTAAATATTTCATATGGGAGAAGTTTTGGGGAAAAAAAATGAAGTGAACGTAAGATTGACTGGAATTTACAAGCTCATTTAAAGAAAAGTCTCAACTATTTTTTCTTACAAATGTAATACCTCCCCAGATGGCAGGCTTTGTAGTTCGTGGCACTGATTCAACAGGCATATTAACTGCCACTCTCCTAGTTGCATCAAGCATTTACAAGCCTCCTCTCAGAATGGGTTCAATAGTAATTAAAATAACACCCTTCAGTCAGGTGAAATTACATTTGAAGGGTTTGAGGATTTTGTGTGTGTCTGTGTGTGTCTTCCTTTGGGTAAATAAGTCCTTTCTCCAAAAAAAAAAAAAAAAAGGAGAGAAAAGGATGAGAATGGAGAGACCTAGAAAGAAAGGAGACAGAGTTGTGTGTCTGGGTCGGGGGAGAAATGTAGGTGGGCATTCTGGGGTAGGGGAAGATTAAGAGAGAGAGGTTCAAAATAATATACCAAAGCAAGAGTCCCATAAACTATGTTGAAATGTGAGTATTTCTTTCATTCCCTACCAGACATTGATAGACAAACAGGTTAAGAAAAAAAAAAAAAAGCAAAGGGGGAAAAATACCATTTACTCACTGTAGCAGCAGGAAATCAAGGAAAGAAAATAAACAGGGTTTGAATTGTGGACCTTTAACCTGCTAGTCAGACAGTTTCATTCTGTATGTATTTGTGTGCTGGTAAATGGCGAAGGGGAGGTAAAAGGACGGGGGCCTTGTGGGATTCCTGGGACTCCCACAGCTACCAGCCCAGCTGTACAAACATGCACAAGCTTTGTTAAGGTACAGTGGGCAGAGGCTGAAACTGCTGAGCTATCTGACCTATAAATCCCTCGCTAAAGCTCCACTTGAGGGGAAGCCAGAAGTTATGTGTAAATGTTTCACCCAGCCAGAAGCTAGCAGTGGTCATTTCCGCCTCCTCTCTTTCTCTCAATGGGTACTCTGACTGGCTGCATTTAAAGTAGTATGTTTAGATACATAAATGACCACATCTTAAATTCTACTTTCCTCTAGGCAAAACAAGAAAGGGAATAATGACTCAGAAGCTCTCTGTTCTTGACTTTACAGCTTGAGGTACAGGTTCCAAAATTATGAGCAATCCATTTAGGCAGAGCAATGGAAATTTCTGTTATTGTTTTTTTAAGTTTCTTTTTCAAATGCAGTGTAAGTACATCAGTTTAAAATTACCATGAATCTACATAGATATTTTTAATTGACACAGGCTGGAGGGATTTGAGATATTCTCTTCAATATGACACCAATTACAGTGCGCCAGTTTTTCATTTTGCTCTTAGTCTCATTCACAACAGATAATCTTAGCATGGCATATTATATCTTGAGTGTAAACAATGCTGAGGTTCTAAATTACTAACCCCAAGGAGAACCTTCCTGAGATTTTTTTTCTCTTGTCTAAACATTTCTGAACTCTAGGTGACCTCCTTTTATGAAGCTTCCACACAGCATCGAAACACCTTAAATGTATGCACTTAGTAAGGTATACAGACTATTAAAAACACTGTAGAAAATGACATAAAACAATAACAAGTGAAGCAAGCTAAATTTAAGTAGAAATGGCTTTTATAAATATTCATAAAGCTAGAGAAGTCTGTTGAAAATACCTGGAAGCCTTTTTGTAATTTTCTGTCTCTCTAGGATTTCAGAAAGCCCAATCAATGCTAAAAACAAAAGAAAACAAACGAGAACACACACACACACACCAACACAGAGGTGTTTACTCTGTGTATATGCTGCTCTGAGTTGAATAAGTTTGGTTGCATTTGAATAGCATTAAATATTCAGAGATACTAAGAAAGAGTGGCATTTTTCTGAAATGTCATTCTGGGATAAAGATTTTCTTCACTAACTTCTTACATTGCACTAAGCAAGAGACTAATGCTGTGGATAGCAAGATGTACATCAGGGCTCTTGCAATTTTACCAGAATATGCACTCAGGTAAAGAGGACAAAACCAGTATGCACACATCAGTAACACATATGACAAAAGTAACACATGACAAAAAACACGTGTGTAACACATATGATGTACTTACTTTACATCAGAAAAGTTAAAATGCCTAACAATGGAAATTCAGAGGGGACAGAAATTACTTACAGACAGGGGAAGTCCATAAAAAGTATGCCTTGAACCTTATCATCTTTTTGAAAACGTCATATGAAAGAGAGTGAATAATTAACAGCATATTAAAATAAAATGGATAAATTTAATAAGAACCCACTGTGTAGCACAGGGAACTCTACTCAACACTCTGAAATGACCAATATGGGAAAGAACCTAAAAAAGAGCAGATACGTGTATATGTAACTGATTCATTTGCTCTACAGCAGAAACTACTATAACACTGTAAATTACTTAAATACTCCAATAAAAGTTAATCAAATCTCCTCCCAAAAGATAATAAAGCAAATAGGGATGACTTGTGGCAAAAGAGATACAGACTAAATAGAATGAGTAACTTCCTATTTGAAGGGTTGTAGCTCAGCAAAGGCAACTTAAGAAGAGGCAGAATCCTGCTTCCTGGCTCGTTCAGGAGGCAGGATCAGCTTCTCTGACATAGATTCAGTTTTGCATGACCTCTAGAAACACAGGAAAGTCTAGTATTGTCAGTGCTGTACATGAGCTTTCTCTAATTAAAATGATACAAAATGATGCAATTTATCTTGCCATCATTTCTTTCTAGTTAGTTGTACAGGTCAATTATCTGTGTTGTCTACATATCACCAATAGTCTGAGAAACAGCAAACTCCCAATATATTCAGACTTTAGTAGTAAAGTATATAGAAATTCCGACATTTGTAAATGAAGATGATGCTAGTGATCGCCATTTGTGGTGGTTGTGGCTTGACTGGTGTATCTATTGTCTCTTGCCTTGTCTCTATGAAAAAAGAAGAGCACAGACAATGTACTGGCCAGGACTCAGGGTAAATCCAGCAGAGAAGTAACAGCACAGTCACCAAGGATAAAGCTCTGACCAGTATGACATTTATCCCAAACTTCAACTAAACACATGATAGTATGTCACCTCCCTGTCATTCATTTGCTTTTCTACACTTAAACATTTGCTGCTTCAAACCACAGGTATGAGATATAGAATTTTATCTAACTTAAACCACTTCGAAGATTTCCATAAAGAAAAAAGAGTACTAATACTCTTCGCTAACCACATGAAAAGGGAAAAACCAAATTTAAAACTGTAAATAGAACAGATATATCACAACTAACCCTGGTCTTCAATGGAACAATTACTCACCTGAGATTTCAGATACTAAGTCTCTCCAGTGAATCACTCCATGACCTACACAAGTTACCCAATTATACTTTGGTTTTTCATCTGTAAAACCAGAAAAGCATTGATTTTACTCCCCACCTCATATGGATGTGAAAATATTTTAAAATAAATTGCAAGATTATTATTAACATAATGCCTTGTAAAACTGCAATTGAGGAGTTTCCCTGGTGGTCCAGTGGCTAAGACTCCACATTTCTAACTCAGAAGGCCCATGTTCAATGCTGAGTCAGGGAACTAGATCCCACAGGCCACAAAGAAGATCCTGCATACCGCAACTAAGATTCAGCACAGCCAAACAGAAATTTTTTAAAAATCACAATTGATTATTAAAATAACAACATAATAATTGAATACATTCAAAATTAATAGTAATCCACCCATGCACAAATGTGATTAAGAAACTTTTAAATTTCATAAAGTTTATTATTTAGATTCATTAAATATGCCAAAGAAAAATTATTATTTGTTATTATTTCAAAATTGATATGCTATTGTTATTGTACTTCTCCTTCCTCTTTTTGTGTCCAACTCTTTGTGACCTCATGAACTGTAGCAAACCAGGCTCCTCTGGAATTTTCCAGGCAAGAATACTGGAGTGGGTTGCTGTTTCCTGCCTCAGGGGATCTTCCTTACCCAGGGGTTGAACCCAAGTCTCTTGCATCTCCTGTTGGCAGGCAGATTCCTTACCACTGTGCCACCTGGGAAGCCCATTAAATTTGATAACATTTATTATTTAGATTCATTAAATATGCCAAAGGCAAAGTATTATTTTTTATTATTTCAAAATTGATATGATATTGTACTTCTCCTTCCTCTTTTTATTGCAAACTTTTTGTCACACTGCCACATAAGAATATGCAAGAATTCTGATTTAGTGGCTTTAACTTTTTTAATTTGCTCATTTTTCTCAAATAAGACAAGTACAAATTTCAACTGAATAAGCTTTGTTACTCTCACCCTCTTCCTGAAATACAAACAAGGTAAATGATATCATTTTAATTTTTTAATATTAGAAAATATAGATTAATATTTTCTTAGAATAACTGACAAGATACACCATAATCCTCATAATATCAGTATCAATATTTTCAGTGCAACATAATATACAGGGATGGTAGTTTTTAAAACCCCTAACTAACAGAATATTCATCTTAAGAAAGCATTTTATTCTAAAGTCTTCCAAAAGATTTAAGAGGAAGAAACACTCCAAAAGACATTCTATGATGTCACCATCACCCTAATACCAAAATCAACACTATCAAAAAAGAAAATTACAAGCCAGTATCTTTGACAAATATAAATGCAAACAAGTATTCTCAACAAAATATCAGTAAACCAAGTCCAACAACACATAAAAAAGATCACACACCATGACAAAATTGGATTCATGAAAGACAAAGATGGCTCAACATCCGGGAGTGTGGATTAGCAGATGCAAATATACATATACAATGGATAAACATAAAGGTCCTACCTATAGCACAGGCAGATGGCACCACACTTCTGGCAGAAAGTAAACAACTGAAGAGCCTCTTGATGAAAGTGAAAGAGGAGAGTGAAAAAGTTGGCTTAAAGCTCAACACTCAGAAAACTAAGATCATGGCATCTGGTCCCATCACTTCATGGCAAATAAATGGGGAAACAATGGAAACAGTGACAGACTTTTTTGGGGAGGCTCCAAAATCACTGCAGATGGTGACTGCAGCCATTAAATTAAAAGACGCTTGCTCCTTGGAAGAAAAGCTATGACCAACCTAAACAGCATATTAAAAAGCAGGGACATTACTTTACCAATAAAGGTCCATCTAGTCAAAGCTATGGTTTTTCCAGTAGTCATGTATGGATGTGAGATTTGGACTATAAGGAAAGCTGAGCACTGAAGAATTGATGCCTTTGAACTGTGGTGTTGGAGAAGACTCTTGAGAGTCCCTTGGACTGCAAGGAGATCCAACCAGTCCATCCTAAAGGAAATCAATCCTAAATATTCATTGGAAGAACTGATGCTGAAGCTGAAGCTCCAATACTTTGGCTACCTGATGCAAAGAACGGACTCATTTGAAAAGACCCTGAGGCTGGGAAAGATTGAAGGTGGGAGGAGAAGGGAATGACAGAGGATGAGATGGTTGGATGGCATCACTGACTCAATGGACATGAGTGAGTAAGCTTTGGGAGTTGGTGATGGACAGAGAAGTCTGGCATGCTGCAGTCCATGGGGTTGCAAAGAGTTGGACACGACTAAGTGACTGAACTGAACTGATAACATAGGTAAATATATTCAGTATTCTATGATAAACCATAATGAAAAGCAATATAAAAAATGTCTATATATATAGCTGAGTTACTTTTCTGTACAGCAGAAATTAATCCCTACTTTGTATATTAACTTCAATAAATTTTTAAAGCATTTTAAAATAAGTATATTTTAGATGTTATGAAATATTTTATATAATTTTGTTGGATTATTCCTAGTTTAGATACTAACATAATAATTCTCTTAATTTCACAACATAAAATTAATTATTAAATGCAATTATCTCATCTTCTCACCATTACATGTATTTACTTTGGGCTGTACACTTACACACACATCTGTGTATATATATATAAATTTGTGTGTATATATTAAAATAGCAGAGTAAATATTTATTTACTAAGTAACAGTTTGAGAAGAAGGGATCTGGTATTACTTGAACAACTATGTGCCATGAATTTGCAACAGTAGAGACTTCACATATCACTGAACTGTCATGGGAATCGTGCAGAGTAGACATATCTGTTCCCTGTTCAATCTCCAAACTTGTGGGTTTGATCCCTGGATCAGGAAGATCCTCTGGAGAAGGAAATGGAAACCCACTAGAGTATTCATGCCTGGAAAATCCTACAGACAGAGGAGTCTGGCGGGCTACAGTCCATGGGGTTACAAGAGTCGGACATGACTTAGCAACTAAACCACAACCACACTCTAAGTATGTCTCTCTGGGGCCCTGCTTTAGACTGCTGCTGCTGCTGCTGCTAAGTCGCTTCTGCTTTATTTGTTTATATGGCCATGCAAGATTTCATTTGAACAGAGATTTTCTTGGCTAATGAGTTAGAAAGCTACTATCTTATACTATGGAATCTCCCGGGCACTTGGGATTGGTCTTTTCTAATCCTGTGTATTGGGCTTCACTGTGGCTCAGTGGTAAAGAACCCGCCAGCCAACGCAGGAGACATAAGAGATGAGGGTTCGATCCTGGATCAGGAAGATCCCCTGGAGAAGGAAATGGCAACCCACGCCAATATTGTTGCCTGGGAAATCCCACAGACAGAGGAGTATGGTGAGCTACAGCCCAGGAGGTCTCAAAGGAGTTGGACATGACTTATTGACCAAACAACCAATCCTGTGTATTTGTGATTGAAAAAATAGGAAATCACCAAATTCTTAACAACCAACCTACTCTTTCCAGAGAGAAGTAAAATTTTGCTGAAATTATGATTTCCTTGGTTTGGAAATTTTAATTTTGTTGTATGATCCACTTAAAACTTTATGGCAGACAATGCAGACCCTAAATCTGAACTTTCATAAACAATATCCACAGTGTGAAAATGGAAAGACAGAATAAAACACTTGTATGTAAAAGTGCATTTGGCTTATTCCCCAAGACTGTAACATCAGAGTAATCATGAGAAAACCATCAGATAAACCCAAATTGAGGGCTACCAAATATCTGAGCAGGATGCCTCAAAGATGATGAGGTCATCAACACACAGGAAAAGTTTGAGAAACTGTCACAGCCAAGAGAAGCCTAAGGAATTACGACTACTAAATGCAATGTGATATCCTGGATGGGACACTAAAACAGAACACTGGGTCCAAATTGAGGAATCTCAATAGAGTATAGATTTCAGCTAAAAATAATATATCAATATTGATTCAGTGATTGTGTTAACTGTACTATATACTAATGTAAGATATTAATAACAGGTGAAATTATCAGGAAAAATGTTACCTAACAGAAGCAGAAGATATTAAGAGGAGGTGGCAAGAATACACAGAATAACTATACAAAAAAGATCTTCATGACTCAGATAACCATGATGGTGTGATCACTCACCAAAAGCCAGACATCCTGGAGTGAGAAATCAAGTGGGCCTTAGGAAGCTTTACTACAAACAAAGCTGGTGGAGGTGATGGAATTCCAGCTGAGCTATTTCAAATCCTAAAAGATGATGCTGTGAAAGTGCTGCACTCAATATGCCAGCAAATCTGGAAAACTCAGAAGTGGCCACAGGACTGGAAAAGGTCAGTTTTCATTCCAATCACAAAGAAAGACAATGCCAAAGGATGTTCAAACTACTGCACAATTGCACTCATCCCACATGCTAGCAAAGTAATGCTCAAAATTCTCCAAGCCAGGCTTCAACAGTACATGAAGCATGAACAACCTGATGTTCAAGATGGATTTAGAAAAGGCAGAGGAACCAGAGATCAAATTGCCAACAACTGCTGGATCATTGAAAAAGCAAGAGTTCCAGAAAACATCTACTTCTGCATAATTGACTACACCAAAGCCTTTGACTGTGTGAATCACAACAAACTGTGGAAAATTCTTAAAGAGACAGGAATACCAGACCACCTGACCTGCCTCCTGAGAAATCTGTAATGCAGGTCAAGAAGCAACGGTTAGAATTGGACATGAAATGACAGACTGGTTCCAAATAGGGAAAGGAGTATGTTAAGGCTATATATTGTCACCTTGTTATATAACTTATATGCAGAGTATATCATGCAAAATGCCAGGCTGGATGAAGGACAAGCTGGAATCAAGATTGCTGGGAGAAATATCAATAGCCTCAGATATGAAGATGACACCACCCTTATGGCAGAAAGTGAAGAAGAACTAAAGAGCCTATTGATGAAAGTGAAAGAATGAAAAAGTTGCTTAAAACTCAACATTCAGAAAACTAAGATCATGGCATCCAGTCCCATCACTTCATGGCAAATAGATGGGGAAACAGTGGAAAGAAACAGTGAACAGACTTAATTTTGGGAGGCTCCAAAATCACTGCAGATGGTGACTGCAGCCATTAAACCAAAAGATGCTTGCTCCTTGGAATAAAAGCTATCACCAAACTAGACAGCATATTAAAAAGCAGAGACATTACTTTGCTGACAAAGGTCTGTTTAGTCAAAGCTATGGTTTTTCCAGTAGTCATGTATGGATGTGAGAGTTGGACTATAAAGAAAGCTGAGTGCTGAAGAATTAATGCTTTTTAACTGTGGTGTTGGAGAAGACTGTTGAGAGTCCGTTGGAAAGCAAGGAGATCCAACCGGACCATCCTAAAGGAAATCAGTCCTAAATATTCATTGGAAATACTGATGCTGAAGTTGAAGCTCCAATACTTTGGCTACCTGATGCAAAGAGCTAACTCATTTGAAAAGACCCTGATCCTGGGAAAGATTGGGGGCAGGAGGAGAAGGGGACGACAGAGGATGAAATGGTTGGATGGCATTACCAATGCAATGGACCATGAGTTAGAGTAGACTCCGGGAGTTGGTGATGGACAGGGAAGCCTGGCGTGCTGCGGTCCATGGGGTCACAGAGTTGGAAATGACTGAGCGACTGAACTGAACTGATGTGGCAATTCTCTGTACTATCTTTTTAATTTTTCTATAAAACTTTTCTAGAATAAAAATTTAATTTCTAAAATGTAAATATGCATTTAGTAAAAGACACACTTTAAAAATGTGATTAATCAGGGATCTGCAGTAACCACATGAAATTCTTATAAAAGAGAAGGAAAAGTATATTTGCTTAAAAGAAATCAATTGTAAATTACATTTTAGTTCAGAGTAATTTGCTAATTCTTCACTGTATCTGTGTTACCACAAGTGTAAAGAAGATTTCAAATTTATTTTAATTTTTAATGATTCTAACAATGAAGTCAGTAAATTATCTACATTTCATTAAAACACATTTTGGTATTGAGGAGCACCAACTTACTTTCTCAAAATTGGTATTTCTGTATATAAAAGTAATGAAACAAGAACCTGAATATAATAGCCCTAGGTTTAGAGGTACAAAGAAACAACTATTATAAACATATATTTTAAAAATTATGTTTTCTGAAAGTGGCATCAGAAAATGATTTTTTTAATTTGAAGTATAAAAACATTATTTTCTTATCACATGTCCATGGAATACTCAAACTGGTCAGTCCAAAAAAATGACATCTTTCAAATGGACTATCTCACATCAGATACCAGGGTTGGGTGGGTAGTATCTTAGTATTCATAAAGTACTCCCTGCTGAAGGAAGCTCTTATTTTCTAGGACCCCAGGGAAGGATAAATCTATCCAGCAGCCAAAATGAAATTACTTAGTAAACTAACTTTGGAACTGAAACTAATTTTATATGATTGAACAAACTCAAACCTGGAAGGATACACCAGATCTCTTGGGTCACCCTCTGGACATTAGCTAAATCATTGCTAAAACATTGAGGGCCAAAAAAAAAATTCTATTCTTTTCTCAATATTTCCAACATTGACAATTCACCCCTTTTGGAGGAGTTGTCAACCTCAAAGGATTGCCTCCTTATATCTTCCCAATATCTCTTATTTTTTAATCTGTCTCTGCTAGAGTAATTCTCCATTAGCAGAGAGCAAAGTGATAACTGTTCTTTCTCCAAAAGAAGAAAGTAAAAAAACTATTTTTAAACCTCAGTACATACTGATGCTTTTGAACTGTGATGTTGGAGGACTTTTGAGAGTCCCTTGGACTGCAAGGAGATCCAACCAGTCCATCCTAAAGGAAATCAGTCCTGGGTGTTCATTGGAGGAACTGATGCTAAATCTGAAACTCCAGTACTTTGGCCACCTCATGCAAAGACTTGACTCATTGGAAAAGACCCTGATGCTGGGAGGGACTGGGGGCAGGAGGAGAAGGGGATGACAGAGGATGAGATGGCTGGATGGCATCACCAACTTGATGGACATGAGTTTGAGTGAACTCTGGGAGTTAGTGATGGACAGGGAGGCCTGGCGTGCTGTGATTTATGAGATCGCAAAGACTCGGACACGACTGAGCGACTGAACTGAACTGTTCATATACAGTAAATGTTAATATTGCATTACTAACAGCATAGATTAAACCATGTAAAGGTACCATAGAACAACACTAATGTAATATAACTAACTTTTATGGCAACAGATAGCTCATTACCATTGCAGCAACATTATTGACAGAGTTCTTCCTGTTCTTGATTCATGCACTGCCTCATCTTCAGGAATTAACAATTTGTAAAGGTATCATGAACACTGGCCTGCTATTTTAAAACCTACAAGCAACAGGGTTATGAATCCCTCATCATAACAGGCACAGATTTTGAATGGCTTGTGTCACCTCTTCATTGTTAGTAAGTAAAATAGTTAGCAATGGCATGTGAAGCAAAAAAGATATCTAAAATCCAGCTGTTGTTTAAAGAAGGGGAAAAATGTAGATTCACAGACAAAGTGGTAGGTGTGTGTTTGGGGGTAAAGTACTGAAAAAGGAGAAGCATGAACTCTGAATGACAGAAATGAACATTTTTAAAAAGAAACTGACATCTTTCTTAGAAAAAATATAATTAGAAAACTGGAAAATGGCATAATGGGAAGACATGAATTACTATCCTTTAATCAAGAGGAAAAAGCATACTTCCTTTCTTTGACCTCAAGAAAATAGTCTTTATTTTTGTCTGCCTGGGTCCTTCTTAAACTATCTCTAGCTACTGTCCTAAACTCAGTTATGTACACCTCTGTGGGGGAAGACTTCATTCTTTCAAATAAAAAAGGAAACATCTCAACTGCTAGAAATGATGAGCATGCTTTAGAAAGGTGCTGTAGAACAGCAGATAATAAACTGTTCAAGTTCAAAAATATATTAACATTGTTCAGGATCATGTTTCATGTAAGAGATGATGTTTTTCTTGGGGAATTTTAGCTGTTCTCAACCATTCGCACAGTTTGAAGTGCTTTCTGAGAGTCGTTGAGCCAACTCAGCTCGTCTCCTTCCCACTTTGATGTTTCACTGTGACGAGACTCTAGGAGTTGCCCAAACAAAAAGATGACACGTTCAAATGATGTGTGTGTGTTTTTATGGTAGACTCATAAAATGATGCTGGAAGTAGAATAAAATATATATATGCTTACATTTCTATATTCCTTTTCATGTGTATTTGTGCTTAAGAACATAGTAATGTCTGGCTTTGTCCCGTCGGCAGACACCATTATTTGCCCACCCACCAGGCACTCTCACTGCCTTCTGAGTTGCTGGACTGCTCCAATATTTTGCAGGTATTTTCTCTGCTGTAAGTTTAAAGAAGGTCACCCTGCTTCCAGGAATGAATAAAAATTAGTCTTTTCCAGCAATCATGGTTGTGGTAATAAGTTTAAGGGTTAGCATTAGATGCAAGTCAGACCAATGAGACATAAGCAAAGTTAAAGAGTTTCTGGGAAAACTTTTCCTTTTTAGAAAACAATTTAATTCTCCAAGATACTTGGAGAGTATCCAAGATACTTTGGATAGTATCTGGGGGTATGTTGGAACTAACAAATGCTATTTTATGATTGTGATTCTCTCCTTCCAACACCCCATGCAATGACATCACACTGGAGCTTGGAATTAGCCACGGTTGGCAAATTTACAACATGGAAATCATCAAACGCTGCAAATTAGTATGTTACTTGTTTGTCCAGAGAGTGGGTCATTAAACATTTACCAGAACACCAATAGCGTTCTAGGAAGATATGATGTTTGGCTCTAGCGACATCATCTTGTCCCCATAAGCACAGAGATCCCCTGACACATAGAGACAGTGAGAATAATGGAGCTGGGAGTGAGATTATGAGGCGAAACACCTGGGTTCTTTACACCATTCTTCAGCTACTGAACCAATCCTGGAAGCACTTTGCTTTCAGACTTCTAATAGCTAGTAGGCCCTCATAGTTTAAGTCACAACTACTGGACATGTTGTTACTTTACCTGAAGCTAAAAATAACATTTACAGTCCCTGGTGGTTCAGACAGTGAAGAATCTGCCTTCTGTGCAGGAGACTCAGGTTCAATCCCTGGGTCAAGAAGATCCCCTAGAGAAGGGAATGGCTACCAACTAGAATATTCTTGCCTGGAGAATTCCATGGACAGAGGAGCTTGGTGGGCTGTAGTCCATGGGTTGCAAAGAGTCAGACATGAATGAGTGACTAACACTTACTTTCAAATTAAAAATAGGATAGACTCCATTTCTCTACTAGAGAAATTCTGAAATTTACATATATATATACACACTTGTGTGTGTAATGAATAAAATATTTATTTTTACCAAAGGAAAGAAGAATATTTATTGACAGCATTTTCATTTTATCTGAAGCGTTAGATTTAAAGGGGTAGAATTTAGTGAGAATGAAATAAAGCTGTACCCACTATTTCCCTTCCAAGTTAGGAATATGATTACCAATATTTTCCTTAATAACATGATTAAGGACATATTTAGTGTTTGTAAAACAAGACGTTCTGAAGGAAATAGAAGAGCCATAGCCAGAGCGGCAGGGTGAGCACAACTAACCACTGCAGTAACATTATAATAATCTTTCTCACCATGTAAGGACTACCAGGACACAATCAGATCCAATTCACACTAGAATTTAAGTGATGGGGTTTCCATGAAGCTGGGATTTTGCCTTGAATACGTCATATTACATTCTCCAACTCCTTGGGCAGTGAGATGAGGACAGTGTGAAATGAGTTTTCTGGTTTCATCTGAAACCAATTACCATGCGTGGACTCAAACTGCTCAGTGTGCAGCTGAGCAGCCGCATCCCACATGCAGCTGGGGATCAGGTGGTAAGGGCCGTCAAGAATGCTCCCTATCAATTGATTCCAGGCCAGGTTGTGATTTCCTTTCACCTCTCAAGCATCACTTTGCCATTTCTCAAAACTGTTCCAAATGGCAAGAATTTGCACATATAATTAAGAGAGGGAAGGGAAAGACTGGGAGAGAAAAGAACTTGGAAAAATCAGGGAAAAAAAAAAAGAACTTGGCATAGGATTGTAAAGAATTTAGTTTTCTGGTGAATTCTCATTTATCTGGACTTCATTTTACAATGAATGAATTATTCCTCTTCCCACTGCCAAAACAACCCTTCCTTTAGAAGCAGAACTCAATAGCCATTTAAATAAATTCCCTAAGAGCAGTAATAGTTGGTTTCTTAATTATAAATTTGGGCTTCTAATTTTTCTCCCTTGCTCTGGTCACTTTTTAGTCTAAAATAAGTTTCCTTAGTCTCATAAATACAGAACCTGCTTCTACAGTACTTGTTGCTTTCATTTCACAAGTATGAATGAAATGCACAAGTTCTGAGTTTTCTTAAACGTCATCATCAAGCAGTATTTTTTAGGGACAGTACATTTTAGCATACATTGCAAGAAATAATATTTAAGAAAGACAAAACAAAAATGTTAATTTGCTAGTATATTTAGCAAGGAACAGGATGATGAGTAACCTAACAAATGACTGTCATTTTCCAGTGTTTCCCAAATGTTGCTGTACATGGAAATTACCTGGGGATCTTGACAAACTACTGAGCCTGGTTTCACCTGTATACATTCAGATTTAATCAGGGATGCTGAGGTTAAATATAAATTAACCCAAAATAAACTGGAAAAATAAAGCTGAACAAAGAAATTAATGAAATAGAAAACAACCAACCACTGCCCCCCACCCTCCCCCGCAAATTACTTGGAATCCCAAATCTGTTTGAGAATGTTATCTTAAAGCCCAAACCAAAGCTGTTAAAGAAATAGAGGTATGGTAAAGACTTTTTCCCCAAAAAACATAAAAGATTCCTGCAAAATAAACACAACTTTGCCAATAAATCTGAAAATTTAGCTATAAAAGTGAGTAAGTTTCCTGGAAAGAACTTAAATTACAAAAACAGACTCAAAAATATAAAATACTTCGAAGCCGAGATCTTGGTTTCTTTTTTTTTTTTTTTTTCAGTAAAAGACATAAATGGTTTAATGGATGGGGGAGCTTACACGTCTGAAGCCGGGTTCTGGAGTGACACCCCACTGTGTGCAACAGCCAGCAGGCAGGACATGGCGGCAGTCTTTGGTCCAGGGGGGAAGGGAAGATTAACATTTATAGGGGAATCAATCAGCTCAGCAAATGGGCTCATTAGTAACCAGGGAAATCAGTAGAGGGCCACTCCCCTCACTGCCCCTTTGATAAGAACAATCACCAGCTGGGGCCTGGGGCAAGTACACAGGCAGGTTAGTAGTGTGAGTAGAGTGTAGGAGAAGCAGGCACTGGGTGGGCAGGAGATGTACAGAGAGCAAAAGAACAGTCATCTTCAGTGGCCTGAATAGATGCTCCATTCCTACATACCCTGTACAACCCTTACAATTTTGATCCACCCATCTTCTGAGATATCCCAAGGGTCAGATACCACAAATGTGATACAGACAGCAGCAGCCAAAGAGTATCAAGAGTAAGGCACCCAGTATGTTCAGAACAATCATTTGCCAGGGTATGGGCAAATTTTGGAGTCAAAATTTTAGAGTTTACTGAATCAGTGAAAAGGGAGTCAACAGCAGCACAGCCCTGTCCAGTTACAAAGAAGGGAAGGCCACTCCTGGTTTTCACAAGCCCAGAGCCACCCCCATGGGGAGGGGTGGGACCTGGCTGTAAAAGAAGCATCCTGGTGGCCTAGCCAGCAGTCAGCATTTACAGTACAGATCTGTCTTCCCACGTTATGCTAGGTGCCATTAGAGGTGGATCCATCAGGTCTTTCCAAACAAAAAAACAGTTAATTCCATTAACCGGACTTCTGTGTCCAGAAGCCAGCCTACTCCATTCCACACATCATGGTCCAGGGTGGGGGCACTCATAAGCCGTCAGTTGTCCACAGTCATGTTTACCAATGGAGGTCCTTCTGATGCACAGACATGTGGGACAGGAAGATGATGACAGTCTTTCTCTTCATGGCCCGTGGTCCCGCAAATAGTCACAGTAGCCAGGTCAATTCTTCATGGAAGTCCAGAGGAGGACGACAGTGGCATCTCACCGTAGATATAGCAATTAGACTCATTTTGCACTGAGGCCAGTTTTGCTGCTCAGTCCTTGAACAAATCTGAAATCTTGCTTTCTAACTACCATTTCTGCCAAATAAGAATCAAGGTTTCTTAGAGTGCTGTTTCCAGGACTGTGTTAGGAAGGAATAAATCTATAACATCTTAAAGTACCAGAGAGTAAAGTGCTCAGAGATGATGAGGACATGTTAAAAGGACATAGGATTTAGCTTAAAGAGTCTCCTACTCACCAAATCTGGGATAGTTTGTTTCACCCAGAGACTAAAACTAGCCCAGGACAACACTAGAGAACAATATTAATCTAATCTTATTTATAACAATGGTTGGTAAAAACAGTGCATAAATTATCAAATTTCAGCAGTATTAAAAGTATATTTCAGTGAACATCTTCCTGCTCCTACTCCTCCATTCCTAATGTTTATTCTTAATGCAGCAGAATAAGCCTCTTAAAATATAAAATAATGTCACTTTTTTCCTCCTCAAAATACTCCAAAGACACCCATGTCACTGAATAAAAAACAAAACTTTTTCAATGGCCTATAAGACCCTTCATGACCTGCTCCCTTCCCCTTTACCCTTTTCTTCTATTTCCTCCTACTCCTTTTCCCTCTCACTCACCCACTCCACACACCTAGCTATTCCTTGAACGTTTCAGGCCTTTGCTCTGTTAAGAGTCTGGTAAGTTTTGATACATTGTCTGCTACTGAGCCATCTTTAAATTTTCAAGATAAATCTTATTTTGTAGACATTAAAAACTGCTCTCTCACATTATAATTTACCCTAATTTACTTCTATCAGTATGCCTGCCCTAGTGTTTTACTTTTATTGATGTATCTCTGTCCCTTAACATATTATAACCTCACCATTACACCCACAGCAAAAATACAGTGCCTGGCAAGTAAAGAGGGTCCCTAATTATTTGTGGATTTTATTATCCTCATTAATGTAAAAGATTTGACTTTCATACGACAGGAGCCCAAAGATCTATAGAAATAATGGGATATGAACATATACTCAAATCAAGATAAATGATACCAGGAATTGAGAGTTGAAGGGAAGAACTGAAATCTGCACTGGAAAAAGCAAAAATCTGCCAAAATAAGTGGCAAACATTTAGTTGGTGAAATGCAGAACAAATTAAAAATTCCTCCAGAAAGCAAGAAGAAAGAAAAAGACCTGGTAATATTTAGAGGTAGATGGTGGAGACTGGATACCAGACCTTAGAATCATAGATATAGGTATTTTTATTAGAAAAACTGAAATTAACTATATATATGTATATATGAATCACTTTAGACAATTTAAGAAAATATTTTTGTATTGAAAATAAACAATACTTCGGTACACAGATGGATACATTTTGCAGTCTTCCAAACATATAGAGAAATTTATACATAGACATGGGCTAACAATTTTTTTTTTTTAATATCAAGGATAATAGGGTAGTCTACAAGTATTCTGGGACAGGTGAAACAGACAGAGAAAGGAAAAATGCCAAAATGATTCCACCTTCTCCATTATTGCCTTCTCCAATAATAACTATAATATATATAAATATATAATAATAGTACATTATTAAATTCCAGAAGTCAACACAGGCAGAATACATCTAAAATGTATGTTAATATATTAGTATCATTTAATCAGAGGGAAAATCTGGCTAGAAAGGAGATACTTTTTTTTTTGCATATCTCTGCTTTAACACAACATTTGTGTTGATTCTATTTCTAACTCTACCCAAATTATTTTCTGGCCTTACCTCCAAGTACTCTAAAACAAATGGAGTGGGGCAGACAAGAGGGGAAGAGCATGCTGTCATAATCATTCCTATGCTATGGCATTTTTAAATTGTCTTCAATCTAAAGAATTGAGGATTTTTGTTTACATAAGTTAATGAAGAGTCATAAACTCAAGCAGAAAGCTACACTCTCTTGGGTCTAAGGAACCTGAAAAGAATTTTGGGACTGTAAGAATGGCTAGAATTTAAAGAGAAAACCTCTTTCAAAGCAAAAAAGCCACAAAGAAAGCAATATAAAAATATTCACTTAAACTTTCTTCAAATCCTTGATAGACTTTTGAGCTGTGCAAAATTTGGAGGCAAGACCCCATGGAGCCAGAGAAGAACAACAGCCTGAAATCTGAGAAAAATAGAAATTTTAGCTTCCATTCTTTGCAGGGGAAACAAGAGTTTGAGTTCAAAGCTTATGAGTTAGAAAGATGTGGTAAACATCCCAGGCTATTGAAACTCAAGCACAGCCATGCCACAGGAGTAAAGAAAGAGTACATCCTAGTATTGAAGGGAAAACTAAAACAGACATGCACTAATAAAACCCACAACCATGCTCGTGGACATTAAAAGTAATCTTGAATAATTAAAATCCTGCTAGAACAAACTTCCGGAGAAGGCAATGGCACCCCACTCCAGTAATCTTGCCTGGAAAAGCCCATGGACGGAGGAGCCTGGAAGGCTGCAGTCCATGGGGTCGCTGAGGGTCGGACACAACTGAGCGACTTCACTTTATCTTTTCACTTTCATGCATTTGAGAAGGAAATGGCAACCCACTCCAGTGTTCTTGCCTGGAGAATCCCAGGAATGGGGGAGCCTAGTGAGCTGCCGTCTATGGAGTTGCACAGAATCAGACACAACTGAAGTGACTTAGCAGCAGCAGCAGAACAAACTTCAACACTATTCAGAGGAAGACAACAGAATCAAGTCTCTATAATGAATATGCCAAAATGTCTAATATGCAGTCAAAACATATGAGTAGAGAAACAAGAAAATGTGACTCGTGTCAAAGAAAAAAAGTCAGTTGAAAGAGACGAACAAATGATTCTGACTTTAGAACTGGCAAAACCAAAAAAAGCTATACAGTAACAATTATAAATATGTTAAAGACTACAAATCAGACAGGACAACTGGTGAATAGGTAGTCAATTTCAGAAGAGATTTTTTTTAAACTCTAAAAATAAAAATTGCATAATTAAAAGGACAATATTTGAAGATAAAGTCAGTGATGGAATTAATAGCAAATTGGTCACAAGAGGAGCAGTGAACCTGAAGAAGGGTCAATGGAGATCATCCAAACATAAATGAAAGAGGGTAAATAATCAGCAGTGAAATACGGGACAGAATCACCTCTCAGGCACATCACAATCAAATTGTTGAGTCCCAATGGCAAAGACGAAATACTTAAGCACAGAGAAAACAGATATAAATGCTGTGTATATTGTAGAAAGACATCAAAAAAAAATGCTAGCTTTACAAAAAAAAAAACAACGGGAGTCAGAAGAAAACTGAGGTACAAAAGGGCAAGGAGAGGGGAGAACAAGATGGCAGAGGAGTAGGTGGACGTGGGGTACATCTCTCTCCACTGACACATCAGGAATACACCACCAGACACAGAAGTGCATGCCGAACACCAGCTGAGAGTGGACAGGAGTACCTGACCAGCAGAAAAGAATATATGCTGCTGCTGCTGCTAAGTCGCTTTAGTCATGTCCGACTCTGTGCTACCCCATAGATGGCAGCCCATCAGGCTCCCCCGTCCCTGGGGTTCTCCAAGCAAGAACACTGGAGTGGGTTGCCATTTCCTTCTCAAATGCATGAAAGTGAAAAGATAAAGTGAAGTCGCTCAGTCGTGTCCGACTCTCAGCCACTCCATGGACTGCAGCCTACCAGGCTCCTCCGTCCATGGGATTTTCCAGGCAAGAGTACTAGATATGGGGTGCCATTGCCTTCTCCGAAAAGAATGTATAGAACCATGCAAAACTCGGTAGGATGAAGGAACTAGGGAGAAAAACAGGACAGTTAGTAGGACTGGACCTGCCTTTGGCCAGTGGGGAACTGAAGCATGGGTCCAATCCCCACAGCGGGGCAATTGTCTGAGTCAGAGGAGAAACATTTAAGGCTGAAAGTGAAACAGCTGACCTGTGGCAGCCTAAATGGAATGAGAATCAGACAGTCCTTGCTGCAGCCATACATACCCTGGACAGGGACGCTGGTACGAAGGCGCAGCAGCTGGGAGATGGAGTTTAGGGACTGTGGAACAATCCCAGGGCAAGGGCTGTTATTGACTGTGGAGAGACGATTCGAGGGCATGTGAGGGAGGATATTAGGGTGGGAAATGCCTGTGGAAGAAAGCTGGGCAGCCATGGAAGCAAGGTGATACTGCTGAGTCACACATAGGAGGTGGAGCCATCACCATAGCCTCTCTCCCTACACACGCCAGCATCTGCAGCTTACCAATAGAGAGGTTGGCCCATCAAATGCCTGACACACTGAACTACAGAGTAGGACCCCGCCCAGGGTGCCCCTTTAAGTGCCTGACATGCCAATCTACAGGGTCGGACCCCAGTCAGGGGGTCCTCTCTATGTGCCTGATGTGCTGAACAACAGAGAAGGACCCCAGGCAAGGGAGCCCTCCAAGTCCTGGAAGGGCGGAGCTACAGAGAAAGACTGGCTAAAGAGGCCTTCTGATCACCAGTTATAAGAGGCTTGAAAAAAGACTCTGATAGGGCCATAACTCCTGCAGTGGAGGCAGTCCGTGTCCCTGCACACTTGGTGCCACCAGTGTCCCCACAAGCCAAGCAGCTATGCCAACTTCATGCTCAGCCCTCACTGGGGCAGAGCTGCCACAGGCAAAAAGTCTCGTGTCTATGCACACAGTGTCATTTCAGTTATGTCTCAACTTTTTGTGACCCTGTAGATTGTAGCCTGCCAGGCTTCTCTGTCAGGGCGGGGTTCTCCAGGCAAGAATACTGGATCGTATTAGCCAATATTGGTTGCCATACCCTTCTAGAACACTGTATTTCCTGCTGCCCTAGCTGCCAACTCCCCTGAGTACCTGGTGCTGCCAGAACCCCTGTGACTGAAGCAGCTGTACCACCTCCACACCTGGCCCTCACAGGGGCAAACCCAAGTCCTCCAGGGCAGCCTTAGGAGCAAACCCCAGCGGATGACCCACATACAAAGGTGCAAATAAAATCACAGTTACAACCCAGGGGCAGTGTGGTTAAGGAATAAGATACAAAACCTTCCCAGCAGCTGTACAAGCTGCAGGTTAAGTCCACACAATCAACCAGGCAGACTCGGTGTCTATGGAATATATAAAGGACACTGAGAGATCCCACAAAAGAAAACGCAGTAGCTCTGATAGCCGTGGACATTGGAGGCAAGAACACACAGGAGTAGGGCTAGATCAGAATTTGAGCAGCCCCACAGCAGGTCCAGAGATCAGCACAGTGTTGGAGGGCACCATAGAGAGGGGAGGTGGACTGTGACTCCCAGTGAGGGAAAGGACTCTGACAGCAGAGACTCAAGAAAAACATTTATTATTCTTATGTTTTGACTTGTTCTGTAGATTCTCTGGATTTTTGTTTCCTTTTCCCCCCTCTCTTGCAATTATTGATTTTATTGGCACTATGAGATCTAATTAAGCTTTTGAGCTTTTTTTTTTCACCTCAGTCATATTTTCTATAGTTGTTATAAACCACTGCCTCTACATTGGGCTTTTGCAGTTGAGTTTTCCTTTTTTCTCTTTTTTTAATTTTAATTTTTAATATTTTAAACCAATTATTATTTTTCTACATTTATTCCTTTGTTTGCTTTTCCTACTATTCTTTTCCCCATGCAGTAAATCTTTGATGTATATAAATCTATATCTGCTGCTGCTGCTGCTGCTAAGTCGCTTCAGTCGTGTCCAACTCTGTGCGACCCCATAGACGGCAGCCCACCAGGTTCCCCCGTCCCTGGGATTCTCCAAGCAAGAACAGTGAAGCGGGTTGCCATTTCCTTCTCCAATGCATAAAAGTAAAAAGTGAAAGGGAAGTCACTCAGTCGTGTACGACTCTTAGCGACCCCATGGACTGCAGCCAACCAGGCTCCTCCATCCATGGGATTTTCCAGGCAAGATATATCTACCTCTATTTAACTTTGCATTCTATTCTTTCTTTCTTTTCTTTCTTTCCTCTCCTCCCAACATATTTGTTAGTTTTATTTTCATTGCTTTATTCCCCAATTGTCATCTTGCTTTAGTTTTTTTCTCCAGTTTATGCTGTAGTTCTGTTCTTAACTGGTAGATATAATTTTTGGTTTCCTTGGTTCGCCAGGTCAATCTATTGTACTTTATTTTTGTTAGACTGTTTTAATTTTGCTTATGGGTGTATATGTATATGTGTATTTTCAATCACACTTTTTATTGTTCTTAGAAACTTCTGCCTCTATGTTCAGCTTTTGCAGTTCTGTGTTTTCCTTTTATCTTTCTTCTTCCTTTTATTTATTTTCTCTTTTTTAATATTTTTAATTTTTAAAACCTATTATAATTTTTCTACATTTATTTCTTTGTTAACCTTTCCTATGCTTCTTTTCCCCTTGCAGTTAATCTTTATTGTATATAAATCTTCATCGACCTCTATTTAACTTTGCATATCCAGTCTTTCTTTCTTTTCTTTCTTCCTTTTCCTCTCAACATATTTGTTAGTTTTGTTTTTATTGCTTTACTCCCCACATGGCACCTGTCATAGTTTTGTTTTCCAGTTTCTGCTTTAGTTAGTTTTGCTCTTAACCATAAATATAATTTTTGATTTCCTTTGCTCACTGGGTCAACTACAGTACTTTATTTTTGTTGGATTGTTTTGACTTTGCTTAGGGGTATATATGTATAAGTGTACATTCCAAAATTTTAATTATTATTTCCCCATTTGTCTGGGGTTCCTCTTTGGTATCTCATTTTTGGGTATTTGATTTAATCTCACTCAATGCCATGGTAAACCACTTGTTGAATCTTGGTTCCTGACCACAGATCAAGCCCTGAGCCTTTGGAGTGGGAACAATGACTCCATGACCCTAGACTACCAGAGAACTAACCTTAGAAAGTATCAGATAGTGAGAACTCACACAAAATAAATCACATGAGTACAAGATCTGACATCACCCAACCACCAGTGGCACCCTGTGCAGGATGCCTCATCTAACAACAAACAAAATGAAAATCCAAACCCAATCATCAGCAGGCAGGATTACCACCTCACTCAGGCTTGCCCATCAGAGGAAAAACAAACAAACAAACAAACAAGCAAACAAAAACTCAGCACAAATCTCACCCTATAGGAACCTTACACAAACCACTGGACCAAGCTTCAGTTCAGTTCAGTCGCTCAGTCGTGTCTGACTCTTTGCAACCCCATGAATTGCAGCATGCCAGGCCTCCCTGTCCATCACCAATTCCTGGAGGTCACTCAAACTCATGTCCATCGAGTTGGTGATGCCATCCAGCCATCTCATCCTCTGTCATCCCCTTCTCCTCCTGCCCCCAATCCCTCCCAGCATCAGAGTCTTTTCCAATGAGTCAACTCTTCCCATGAGGTGGCCAAAGTACTGGAGTTTCAGCTTTAGCATCAGTCCTTCCAAAGAAATCCCAGGGCTGATCTCCTTTAGAATTGACTGGCTGTATCTCCTTGCAGCCCCAGTGATTCTCAAGAGTTTTATCCAACACCACAGTTCAAAAGCATCAATTCTTCCATGCTAAGCTTTCTTCACAGTCCAACTCTCACATGCATACATGACTACTGGGAAAACCATAACCTTGACTAGACGGAACTTTGTTGGAAAAGTAATGTCTCTGCTTTTGAATATGCTATTTAGGTTGGTCATAACTTTCCTTCCAAGGAGTAAGTATCTTCCACTTTCATGGCTATAATCACCATCTGTAGTGATTCTGCAGCCCCAAAAAATAAAGTCTGACACTGTTTCCACTGTTTCCCCATCTATTTCCCATGAAGTGATGGCACCCGATGCCATGATCTTCATTTTCTGAATGTTGAGCTTTAAGCCAACTTTTTCACTCTCCTCTTTCACTTTCATCAAGAGGCTTTTTAGTTCCTCTTCACTTTCTGCCATAAGGGTGGTGTCATCTGCATATCTGAGGTTATTGATCTTTCTCCAGGAAATCTTGATTCCAGCTTGTGCTTCATTCAGCTCAGCATTTCTCATAATGTACTCTGCATATAAGTAAAATAAGCAGGGTGACAATATATAGCCTTGACGTACTCCTTTTCCTATTTGGAACCAATCTGTTGTTCCATGTCCAGTTCTGACTGTTGCTTCCTGACCTGCATACAGGTTTCTCAGGAGGCAGGTTAGGTGGTCTGGTATTTCCATCCCTTTCAGAATTTTCCACAGTTTATTGTGTTATCCACATATTAAAGGCTTTGGCATAGTCAATAAAGCAGAAATAGATGTTTTTCTGGAACTCTTGCTTTTTCAATGATCTGTTGGCAATTTGATCTCTGGTTCCTCTGCCTTTACTAAAACCAGCTTGAACATCTGGAGTTCACGGTTCACGTACTGCTGAAGCCTGGCTTGGAGAATTTTGAGCATTACTTTACTAGCATGTGAGATGAGTGCAATTGTGCGATAGTTTGAGCATTCTTTGGCATTGCCTTTCTTTGGGACTGGAATGTAAACTGACCTTTTCCAGTCCTGTGGCCACTGCTGAGTTTTCCAAATTTGCCAGCATATTGAGTGTGGCACTTTAACAGAATCATCTTTCAGGATTTGAAATAGCTCAACCGGAATTCCATCACCTCTACTACAAACCTTTAGACAGACTTATCAAGAAAATAACAGAGAAGAATCAAATCAACAAAATTAGAAATGAAAAAGGAGAGGTTACAACAGATAAAGCTAAAACACAAAGGATTACAAGAGATTATTATGAACAACTATATGGTGATAAAATGGATAACCTGGAAAAATGGACAGATTCTCACAAAACTTCAATATTCTAAGACTGAACCAGGAAGAAACAGAAATTATGAACAACCCAATCAAAAGCACTGAAATTGAAGCTGTGATCAAAAATCTCCTCAAAAAAACAAAAATCCTGGGCCAGATGGCATCACAGGAGAATTCTATCAAATATTTAGGGAAGAGCTAATACCTATCCTTCTAAAACTCTTTCAAAAATTTGCAGAGAAAGAACACTTCCAAACTCACTCTATGAGGCCACCATCACCCTGATACCAAAACTAGACAAAAACAACACAGAAAAAGAAAATTACAGGCTAATATCAGTGATGAACATAGATGCAAAAATCCTCAACAAAATTTTAGCGAAGAGAATTCAACAACACATCAAAAAGCTCTACACCATGATCAAGTTTTGTTTATTCCATGGATGCAAGGATTCTTCAATATATGCAAATCAATCAATGTGATACACCATATTAACAAATGGAAAGATAAAAACCATATGATAGTCTCAATAGATACAGAAAAAGCCTTTGACAAAATTCAGTACCCATTTATGATTAAAACTCAAAAAAATGGGCATAGAAGGATACCTACCTCAACATACTAAAGGCCATATATGATAAGCCTATGGCAAACATTATTCTCAATGGTGAAAAGCTGAAAGTGTTCCCCCAAAGATCAGGAACAAGATAAGGGTGTTCACTTTCACCACTATTCTTCAACATAGTTCCAGAAGTCCTAGCTTCCGCAATCAAGGAAGAAAAAGAAATAAAAGAAATCCAGATCGGAAAAGAAGAAGTAAAGTTCTCACTCTTTGCAGATGACATGATACTGTGATACTGTACATAGAATACCCTAAAGATGGTATCAGAAAATGACTAGAGCTAATCAATGAACTTAGCAAAGTTGCAGGATACAGAATCAATACACAGAAAACACTTGCATTTCTAAATACTAACACAGAAAGAGAAATTAAGGAATCAATCCCATTCACCATTGCAACAAAAAATTAAATATCTATGAATAAACTTACCTAAGGAGATGAAAGAACTGTACCCAGAAACTTATGACAACTTATGAAAGAAATCAAAGATGGCATAAACAAATGGAGAGATATTCCATGTTCCTGAGTAGGGAGAATCAATATTGTGAAAATAACTAAATTACCAAACACAATCTACAGACTCAATGTAATCCTTATCAAATTACCAATGGCATTTTCCACAGAACCAGAACAAAAAATTTCTCAATTCAGATGGAAACACAAAAGACCTCAAATAGCCTCATACCAGTCAGAATGACCCTCACCAAAATGTCTACAAACAATAAATGCTGGAGAGGGTGTGGAGTAAAGGGGATGCTCTTGCACTGTTGGTGGGAATGTAAACTGATACAGCCACTATGGAAGATGGTATGGAGATTCCTTAAAAAGCCAGGAATAAAACCACCATATGACCCAGGAATCCCACTCCTAGTCATATACCCTGAGGAAACCAAAACTGAAAGAGACACATGTATCCCATTTTTCACAGCAACACTATTTACAATAGCTAGAACATGGAAGCAACCTAAACATCCATCGACAGATGAATGGATAAAGAAGTTGTGGTACATATACACAACGGACTATTACTCAGCAATAAAAAGTAATGCATTTGAGTCAGGTCTAAAGAGGTGAACCTAGAACCTATTATCCAGAGTGAAGTAAGTAAGAAAGAGAAAGATAAATATCATATTCTAACACATATGTACAGAATTTTAAAAAATGGCAGTGAATAATTTATTTACAAGACAGCAATGGAGAAAGAGATATAAAGAACAGACTTATGGACATGGGGAGAGGGGAGGAGAGGGTGAGATGTATGGAAAGAATAACAAAAATAGATAGCCAATGGGAATTTGTTGTATGGCTCAGGAAACTCAAACAGGGCTCTGCATCAACCTAAAGGGGTGGGATGGGAAGGGAGATGGGAGGGAGGTTCAAAAGGGAGGGGATATATGTATAACTATGACTGATTTATGTTGAGGTTTGACAGAAAACAACAAAATTCTGTGAAGAAATTATCCTTCAATAAAAAAATAAATTTTAAAAAAAGTGCAAGGAGAAATTTGGGTTGGGGGTGGCAGGTGGGGAATCCTGCTATCTTGGAATTTTGTATTCAGGAAAAAAGCATTTGTCAGAAAATAAAAGCTAAATACCTAAATACAGTAGTTATCTATACAGAGATATACAGATAGACTAAGTGGAGGCAAAAAGCAAATTTCTGGAGATTTGGGAATGCTCTGTATTTGGATTGGGTCACATGAATGTATTAACTTATATGTGTCTAACTCAACAAATCGGACAATTTAGATGTATACTTCCATAAATATAAACTTACCTTTTTTTTTAAATAAGGGAAATACAATAACATTTTCCATCGTACAAAAGGCAAGAGAATTTCTGCCTAAAGATCAAGACAATATGATCTTGTAATATATACAACATATATCAATCTGTTATAGATAATAACAGATAAAAATTAAAATCTATAGAAATATGGAGCAGTGAACTTGAACAGCCAAGTGAGATCAATCAAACCTAAACCAGAACAAGGGTAGTGCTCTGAAAATGGTGACTATGCTCATTGATACAAAAGACTATTTTTTATTTTTCTTGGATTCTTTAAATGTAAATTCATTTGTTAAAATAAACATAATCCCTACCTCATACATGTATTAGTATGAGGTAGACTATAAAAAATTAAGAATGTATTTTGTATCTACTGAAACAATAATTCAAGAACAATATAAAGAAGAATTGCTAAAAAGACAATAGAAGAGGTAAAATAGAAAACAAAAATTATATAATAAATCCAAAGAAAACAAAGGTAGAAACAAAAAGGAAAAAAAAAATAATGTGGAGCAACTACAATTCATACACTACTGGTAGAGACAGGAAAGTATGCAATAACTCTGGAAAATAATTTGGTCATTTCTAACATTAAGATGAACGTACATTTACCATAAACCACAACAATTAATCTATCACAAGACACAAGTTTAGGTATATACCCAAGAAAAATGAAAACATGTCCGTAAAAGAGCTTGTACAAGAATGTTCACAGCAATTTTAATCATAATATAGAAAAACTGAAAATGACCCAAATATCTATTATTAGGAAACTTGATAATCAAAGTAATGCATTCTTAAAATTGTGTACTATTAAGCAATAAAAGGGGCTTCCCTGGAGGCTCAGTGGTAAAGAAACCACCTGCCAATGCCGGAGGTGCAGGTTTGATCCCTGGGTCTGGAAGATTCCCTGGAGGAGGAAATGGCAGCCCACTCCAGTATTCTCGCCTAGGAAATTCCACAGACAGTGGAGCCTGGCAGGCTACAGTCCATGAGGTCACAAAGAGTTGGGCACAACTTAGTGACTAAACAACAACCAAAGCAATAAAAATGTCAAACTGCTGATATACACAATGATATAGATGACTATTAATGACCTTTGTTAATCCGAAGTAGCCAGTCACAAAATAAGACACAATGCATGAATTCATATATACAAATTTTGGGGTCAGTAGACTACATAAACTGTAGTGATAGAAATCAGATTACAGGTTGCCAACAGGGAAGTGAGACGGATAGCAAATGGGACTCAAGAGAATTTACTGATGTGATGAAAATTTCTTACATCTTAATTGGTCACACAGATGTATTCATTTATAAAAATTCTGTAAGTTTTCATTTAAAGTATGCCCACTTATTTTGTTAGAAAATACTCAACAAAAAAGAAACAAAAATACTGTATCTCATTGTTTTGTTTTACTTTTTCTATTTAAACCTTTCCTGTTATTTATATTCTCACTATCTATAATTGTTTCATTATGACCCACCCTTAAAGATTTTTAATCATTTGATGTGAAAGTAATTCAGTCATGTCTGACTCTTTGCAACCCCATGAAATATACAGTCCATGGAATTCTCCAGGCCAGAACACTGAAGTAGGTAGCCTTTCCCTTCTCCAGGGGATCTTCCCAGCCCAGGGATCAAACCTAGGTCTCCCTCATTGCAGACGGAGTCTTTACTAGCCGAGCCTCCAAGGAAGCCCCAGTCATTTGATACCACTTCACAAATAATGCACACTTTCACTCCCAGAAATTTATTTTCAGAAAGGGTCTTGATAAATATTTGCATATAGTATTCACATTCAACACAGACCAAAACA
Organism: Capricornis sumatraensis; assembly: GCF_032405125.1. NCBI lineage: Eukaryota > Metazoa > Chordata > Mammalia > Artiodactyla > Bovidae > Capricornis > Capricornis sumatraensis. Next base: position 32,794,049 of record NC_091073.1, on the reverse strand, counting down.
TTTTTAACATTTCCAGTCTTTAATTTGGATAATTTTTAGTGAATATTTTTTCACTGAAATGGTAGATATCTTAATATAACCTGATTCAAACAAAACTTTAAGGCAGAGAGGGGTAACTCTAGATTTATTTTGATAAAATTAACAGTAATTTTTAACAGCTCTATAATATATGTGTATCATTCAATGATCTGAAAGTAACAAAAACCAACTCTGGTTTATTTAAGGAGAAAAGGAATGCACTGAAGAAATCATGTGTTAGCCCACATAATAACTATGTAAGTTCCAGTCTTCAAAGAAGCAGAAACTGAGACACGATAAAAGTACGGAAATTGTTTCATTAGGGGAAACACACCTTGAAAGAAAACTGGGAAGGATCTGGGTTGGTTTGGAGAGCCATCAGACACTGAAGCAATCTGATGTCTGGTGAAGGAAAGAAGTGAGGCAAGATTGGATGGAAGCTTCTAGGTACAGTATAACTAAAGATCACCATAGTGACCAGTCACCCAACAGGGCAACTGTATTAGAATTCTTGTTGATTTCACTTATTGGCTTGGTGCAGCTCATGCAAAGCATGGCCTGGTTGCATACTTGGTGATGGATTTCAGACTATAGAAGCTGAACCCTTAGTTGATTAAGGCTTCTATAGCTGGGCTTCCCTGGCAGCTCAGATGGTAAAGAATCTGCCTACAATTCAGGAGACCTGAGTTCAAATCTTGGGTCGGGAAGATCTCCTGGAGAAGGGAACGGCAACCCACTCCAGTTTTCTTGCTTGGAAAATTCCATGGACAGAGGATCCTGGCAGGCTACAGTCCATGGGGTCGTGAAGAGTCAGACACAACTGAACAGCTAACACTTACTTACTTAGGGTATAGTTTGTGGAGGTATATGAGACACATTCTTCTGGTCACCACAGGTAGCAAGAGAACTCCAGAACAAGTCTCAGGGCTATGCAACCAAGAACAACTCTGGAAGTCATACTGCAGAACTGTCCCGTGAAAATATAACTGATTCACCTCTGAGTACTGGAGAAAGCAACTTACATTGCTACTGAAAATACCAAATTCAGGATGCCACCATTAGCAAAACAGTCACTGCTGCTTCTAAGAAGTGAATATTCATGCAACCTCCAACACGGAGATTCTGTAGTCCTTGCATCACTGACACTGGATTCAAAGCTTGGGACTGGTGAATCTCACTGGTGAAAACAAATCAATAGTTTGGTTCCTACCTATGAAGGAAACTGGGAAAGCAAGCATCAGACATGTTCTACTTCTAAAACTGGGAGGGGGGTGTTACCTCTGACCAATACTCAACGGTAAAAATATTTGAAAGATATTGCAGGACAGCCAAAAGAATGACAGGTTTCTACAACAATATGTCACTAAAAAAGATGGAAATATTTTTTCCAAAAGTGTTCACTATACATATATCATTCAAAACTCTTTTCTTGATGCAAAATCTAAACTACTTACTATATTCATCATTCATTAGGTCAAGGTATTTATTGATGCCTAAATATTTTTTAAAAAGAAAAATTGTTGGGAAGAATGAACATGCAGCTTATGACTAAGAAGAATTAGAAGGCAACACATTTGTCAAACATCTGGAATTTTCATTGAAAACTTTTCTGACATGAATACTTTGACTATATCTGTAACCCTAATAACGCCAAAAGAAAATTCCCAGGTGCCAAATATTTCCCAACTTTGCTGATGTGTTTTAAAGACTCTACAGGTTAGTTGTTATACCCTATAGCTTTAAGGCCTTAATTTTAAAAGCTGTATGTAATTTTGCTCAAGGGCGATTTCCACAGCCTATTTGATTAAGTGCAACTTAAAAATTTCAGGCAATATATTTGAATGCACTGATTGAACCAACCACAAAGAGTGTGCTTGCAAAACTGAACATAATTTTTTACCCTTGAATCTTAAAACTTCCTTCTCATTCAACTCTGTATATTTATTTTTATTTTTCACTTTCGGCTTTATAATACACTAATGGTGTTAACTTTCATAAAAATTCTCAACCAACCTATACTATAAGTGGCTTTTCAACCATAACTATTATATATACACAGTGAAGACAGAGATTACAGGAGAATGAATTTTCTGTAAATACAACAGAAGCATTTCATATCCATAATAAATTAACTAGACAAATGTAGAATAATTGATAGAACTACATTTTGGAATTCTGAGTGTAAAGAAAGTCTCACAAATACTAATAAATGCAAACACTATAAATACTTTCACGAAATCAGCTACATTTGACTTTTTCTGAAAGTAAGAAATACAACTACAAGAATGTCATTAAAATTTAAATTAATGTATTTTAACTTTCTAGCTTTGGATAATTATAATCATTTAAATTATATGTATCATACTATAAGTTAAATAAATTTAATGTATAGTATCAATCTCATTCTTATTTACTATCTTCACATTCAGCAGTCTTTAGTAACGACATGAGAATGTATCTGGTAAGGCTCAGTTTGACATATATAGTGTTACTTCTTCCTCTTCAGTTGTAGTCATAATAAGCTATGTTTAAAATATTTTAAGTCAAAATGAAGTTCGTTGTAACCATCAGACATACAGTTTTTCATCAGAAAATGAAATATTCACTTTTTTATTTTGAACTACATAGTCACATATGATCAGCAAATCCTCCAAGCCACTCTCTGCATTTGATTTTTACCATCATTATGAGTTTCAGAGAGAGTTAATTTGAAATCTGGGGCTTCCCTTGTGGTTCAACGGTAAAGAATCCACATTCAATGCAGGAGATGTGGTTTTGACACTTAGGTTAGGAAGATCCCCTGGAGAAGGAAATGGCAACCCACGTGAGTATTCCTGCCTGGCAAATCCCATGGACAGAGAAGCCTGGCAGGCTACAATCCTTGGGGTCAAAAAAAGAGTTCTACATTACTTTGTAATTAAATAACAGCAACTATGATTTGGACTCTCAGTTCAGTTCAGTTCATGTATGACTGAGCAACCCCAAGGACTGAAGCACACCAGGCTTCCCAGTCCATCACCAACTCCCAAAGCTTGCTCTAACTCATGTCTATCAAGTCAGTGATGCCATCCAAACATCTCATCTTGTCATCCCCTTCTCCTCCTGCCTTCAATCTTTCCCAGCATCAGGGTCTTTTCAAATGAGTCAGTTCTTCGCATCAGGTTGCCAAAGTATTGGAGTTTCAGATTCACCATCAGTCCTTCCAATGAAAATTCAGGACTGATATCCTTTAGGATGGACTGGTTGGATCTCCTTGCTGTCCAAGGGACTCTCAAAAGTCTTCTCCCAACACCACAGTTCAAAAGCATCAATTCTTCAATGCTCAGCTTTCTTTATAGTCCGACTCTCACATCCATACATGACTACTGGAAAAACCATAGCTTTGACTAGATGGACCTTTGTCAGCAAAGTAATGTCTCTGCCTTTGAATATGCTGTCTAGGTTGGTCAAAGCCTTTGTTCCAAGGAGCAAGCATCTTTCAATTTTATGGCTACAGTCACCATCTGCACTGATTCTAGAGCCCAAGAAAGCAAAGTCTCTCGCTGTTTCCATTGCTCCCCATCTATTTGCCATGACGTGATGGAACCAGATGCCATGATATTAATTTTTTGAATGTTGAGTTTTAAGCCAGCTTTTTCACTCTCCTCTTTCACTTTCGTCAAGAGGCTCCTTAGCTCCTCTTCACTTTCTGCCATAAGTTTGGTGTCATCTGCATATTATAGGTTATTGATATTTCTCCCGGCAATCTTGATTCCAGCTTCAGCTTCATTCAACCTGGCATTTTGCATGATGTACTCTGCATAGAAGTTAAATTAGCAGGGTGACAATATACAGCTTTGACATACTCCTTTCCCAACTGGGAAGCAGTCCATTGTTCCATGTCTGGTTCAAACTGTTGCTTCATGACCTGCATGCAGATTTCTCAGGAGGCAGGTAAGGTAGTTTGGTATTCTCATTTCTTGAAGAATTTTCCACGGTTTGTTGTGATCCTCCCAATCAAAGGCTTTGGCACAGTCAATAAAACAGAATTAGATGTTTTTCTGGAATTCTCTTGCTTTTTTGATGATCCAATGGATATTGGCAATTTGATCTCTGGTGCCTCTAACTTTTCTAAATCCAGCTTGAACATCTGCAAGTTCTGGGTTCACATACTGTTGAAGCTTCACTTGGAGAATTTTGAGCATTACTTTACTAGTGTGTAAAACGAGTGCAATTGTGTGGTAGTTTGAATGCTCTTTGGCATTGCCTTTCTTTGGGATTGGAATGAAAACAGACTTTTTTTCCAGTCCTGTGGCCACTGCTGAGTTTACCAAATTTCCTGGCGTATTGAGTACAACACTTTCACAGCATCATCTTTTAGGATTTGAAATAGCTCAGCTGGAATTCTATCACCTCCACTAGCTTTGTTCGTAGAGATGCTTCCAAAGGTCCATTTGACTTCACACTCCAGGATGTCTGGCTCTAGTTGAGTGAGCACTCCATCATGGTTATCTGGGTCATGAAGATCTTTTTTGTGTAGTTCTGTGTATTCTTGCCACCTCTTCTTAATCTCTTCTGCTTCTGTTAGGTCCATGCCATATCTGTCCTTTACTGTGCCCATGTTTGCATAAAATGTTCACTTGGTATCTCTTATTTTTTTGAAGAGACTCTAGTCTTTCCCATCCTATTGTGTCCCTTTATTTCTTTGCACTTATCTCTGAGAAAGTCTTTCCTATCTCTCCTTGCTGCTCTTTGGAACTCTGTATTCAGATGGGTATATCTTTCTTTTTCTCCTTTGACTTTATATTTTCTTCTTTTCTCAGCTATTTGTAAGGCTTCCTCAGACAACCATTTTGCCTGTTTCATTTCTTTTTGGGGGATAGTCTTGATCTCTGCTTCCTATACAGTGTCAAGAACTTCTGTCCATAGTTCTTCAGGCACTCTGTCTATCAGATCTAATCCCTTGAATCTGTTTGTCACTTCCACTGTATAACTGTAAGGGATATGATTTAGGTCATACCTGAATGGTCTAGTGGTTTCCCCTACTTTCTTCAATTTAAGTCTGAATTTTGCAATAAGGAGTTCATGATCACATGAGCCACAGTCAGCTCCTGGTCTTATTTTTGCTAACTGTGTAAAGCTTCCCCATCTTTGGCTCCAAGAAATATAATCAATCTGATTTCTGTATTGACCATCTGATGATGTCTGTGTGTAGAGTTGTCTCTTGTGTTGCTGGAAGGGGGTGTTTTCTATGACCAGTGCATTCTCTTGGCAAAACTCTATTAGCCTTTTCCCTGCTTCATTTTGTATGCCAAAGGCAAAACTTGACTGTAACTCCAGGTATCTCTTGACTTCCTACTTTTGCATTCCAGTCCCCTATTATGAAAAGGACACCTTTGTTTTTGGTGTTAGTTCTAGAATGTCTTGTAGGTCTTCAAAGAACCTTTCAACTTCAGCTTCTCTGACATAGACTTGGATTACTGTGATATTGAATGGTTTCCCTTGGAAACCATTGAACAGAAATCATTCTATTGTTTTTTAGATTGCAACCAAGATCTGCATTTCAACTCTTTTGTTGACTATGAGGGCTATTCCATTTCTTCTAAGGGATTTTTGCCCATGGTAGTAGATGTAATGGTCATCTGAATTAAATTTGCCTATTCCAGTCCATTTTAGTTCACTGATTCCTAACATGTCGCCATCTTCTTGTTTGACCACTTCCAATTTACCTTGATTCATGGACCTAACATTCCAGGTTCCTAGGTAATATTGTTCTTTAGAGCATCGGGCTTTACTTCCATCACCAGTCACATCCACAACTGAACGATATTTTTGCTTTGGCTCCGTCTCTTCATTCTTTATGGAGTTATTTCTCCAGGAATTTCTTCAGTAGCATATTGGGCACCTACTTACCTGGGAAGCTCACCTTTCAGTGTCGTATCTTTCTGCCTGTTCATACTGTTCATGCATTCTCAAGGCAACAATACAGAAGTGGTTTGCTATTCCCTTCTCCAGTGGACCACATTTTGTCAGAATTCTCCACTATGACCCATCTACCTTGGGTGGCCCTACATGGCATGGCTAACAGTTTCACTGAATTAGACAAGTCTGTGGTCCATGTGATCAGTTTGATTAGTTTTTGTGATTGCGGTTTTCATTCTGTCTGCCCTCTGATGGATAAGGATAAGAAGCTTATGGAAGCTTTCTGATGGAAGTAAAGCCCCATGCTGTAAAGAACAATATTACCTAGGAATCTGGACTGACTAAGGGGGAAACTGGGTCTTGCTCTGACAGGCAGAGCTATACTCAGTAAATCCTTAATCCAATTTTCTCTTGATGGGTGGGGTTGTGTTCCCTCCCTGTTGTTTGACCTGAGACCAAACTATGGTAAGGATGATGAAGATAATAGGGACCTCTTCAAAAGGACTTGCGCATGCACTGTTGTAAATTTACTTATAAGAAATGAACTAGACAGTTTACAGATATTGTCCTAATCATACTACTCTTTAGTTGTGGATGTTCGCTAAGATTCCATATGTTTTTGACTACTATGTCATTGTTCTCATTGTAACATATTTCTTTAATAATAATAATTTGATGGTCATTTTGTAGTTTTTCGACACTTAACTTTATACAGATTTTATATTAACACAGACAAAAAAGTCCAAATAAATTCTTATAAGTCTCTAGATTATCAAAGCAGTACCTTTTTAATCTATTGCATTATTCATTTATCACTGTGTGTATATTTTAGTTATCTAACAGATTATGTAGTAGAGTGTGGCATACATGAGTAAATTCTGTGTTGAATAAGCATACAGTAGCTTCTCATATGGAGATGGCAATGGCACCCCACTCCAGTACTCTTGCCTGGAGAATCCCATGGATGGAGGACCCTGGTAGGCTGCAGTCCATGGGGTCCCTAAGAGTTGGACACGACTGAGCGACTTCACTTTCACTTTTCACTTTCATGCATTGGAGAAGGAAATGGCAAGCCATTCCAGTATTTTTGCTTGGAGAATCCCAGGGACGGGAGAGCCTGGTGGGCTGCCATCTATAGGGTGGCACAGAGTTGGACACGACTGCAGCGACTTAGCAGCAGCAGCAGCAGCAAGAGCATCCCATATAGAGAGACGATTTGGAGCAAACTGTGGCACACTCTTACTTACCTACTCCCCTCTTCCTTCCTTGAATCCTGGAAACTTGATTACATTGTGGACAGTAATATCCAGCCCCTGGCAGTTGTGATTAATCCAAACCAGTCATAATATCCCTGCTCCTTATTGCCAGACACCTGACTTGCCCACTTTCATTACAGCTCTAAGTGGTAATATATATAATTCAGTTCTAGCCAGTAAGGCATAAGGAAAAGTCTGATATGGATGTTTCTTAGAAGCCTCTAATTTTCCTGGTAAAAGTGATAGATATGGCTGGAGACATTTGCCTCGCCCTCTCTATACTTTAAATACAGCATGATTCCTAGATCTGAAGGAGCCATTTTGCCATAAAAAGGGAAAGACAATGAGAATGGCAGAGATATCTATCCCGATGAGATTGTGTCTATGACCAACAGTGTCATATCCAGATTCCAATAATGCCACCATCATGTCCTCAGCTACGTACGCAAAACTCAGATTAAGACTAAATTATTTGACTAGTTTAGACTGGATTTAATTCACTATTCAGTGACTATTCTGGGGAAAAGCATGGTCTTAGGTTCTGTTCAGGATTCCATGATAGGAACTTCTAGTGTGTTCAGCAATGTCTGGATATCCTATCCTTCTAGGCAAATGAAAAGTGATTGAGGTGTGAAGGGACTGACTTCTGGAATGAGGCATTCAATTACCAAGCATAACCTATGAACCAACATCAGAACTTCTATTTCCAGATTTAAAAGGTACATGAAAAAATATGAGCATAAACTCTCCTTGTGTAAATAATCATAAATCAGGATTACTGTTATTTTTATCTGAATGCATTTCTAATTGTTGTACACGCAGTTGTAAATGCTGTTGTACATAAAATGAAAATATTATCATCATTAGGAAGGTTTACTGTTAAAATGCTCCCATCCACTAGTAGATGTTCAATACATATCATTTGGTTGACTCTTAAAAATTACTCTGATTTATAGAAAGCATCACAATTGATAAAGTATCTCTAATCACTCTAATCATAAAGTAACTGCATTTCTGTTTTTCCTATATCATACAGACAATCCTTATGGAATTATTATTACTGTGTTTGAATTTACTGATCGTTGTATTTGTCATAAAAACTATTCTGAAGTTGTAGAACAGGCCATACTACCAAGAAATCACTGACATTTTTTATTTTGAATGCCAAATATTGAACTTGGCCTTTAAACTTTTTTGGTTTTTCAAGAAAGACTATAAGCACTGAGACTGTAGCAATTGAGAGGTCCACTATTCAATAAAGCTTCTCTTCCTAAGACCTCCTTAATGCCCAAAGGTGCCCTGGGCAGAAGCCATGGGCCCTCTGATTGACATATGAGCCCTGTGATCCCACATGGTATCTCCTTATTTGAGGCTCTCTTTTCAGAGGTAGGCTGCTCTCAGAAACCTCTAACCATAAGAAATCCAAGAAATGCATCCATTAGGCTGGAACTCAGTTCACCTAAGGTAGAGTACCCACTCCACTGACTAAATCTACAGATTTAGTCCCTAAAGAGCATCCTCCTGACCACCTTCTTAGACACCTGTGGGTGAAGCTACAGTGTCCAGCTTAGGCGATTTCCTTCATTTTCTAAATTTATTTCTACCTATGAATCTACCTCCACTTTGATTTACTCTAAACTCTGCGGTCATAGTACAGCCCCATGCAGTCTGAGCTCATGGAAACAAGCTGAAATAAATGCCTAGGGTATCTTTTTCCTGGATTGGGAAGAAGCATAGGATTTTCTAAGATTAGCTGAAAATGTAAATTCCAAAAGGCAAACAGATTAGTTTTCCTGACCGGGCTCTTATGAAAGTGCCACGTGACACAGTGGAGGGGGAAAAAAAAATCTATAATAAATGATGAGTTGAACAACTCAAAAAAAAAAAAATCACCTAGATTAATAGTATGGTATGTTTTTAAGACAAATACATTGTATTAATCTGTGCTACTATCACACGTAAGAAGCACTTAATAAACACTTTTTGGTATAGAAATTTCAAAAAATTAAAAACCAAATAATAATATCCTATAAAATTTTACTTGTTCATATATATACATATATATATATTAGCTTTAATGTGATCAATACTAAAAATTCTGAACCCTTACTAAGTATTTGTTCATTTTAGTATTTATATAGAATGTAGAATACTGTCAAACAATTCTGAAAACTGTCCAAGTAAAAATATTTTTTTAAGGGGCATGAAGAAATTTTTGGAGAAGGTGGATATAGCTTATTGCAGTAACTGTTTCAAATATTATATATTTGGTTAATATTTGCAGTTTTTATATATCAAATATATCTCAATAATGCCATCAAAAGAAGAAACATTTTTTTTAATGCCAACAAAGTTTTATGTCAATATACACAAAACCACTTGCTACTAGAACAGTAACTTCAGTTTCCCTGAAAATTCTTTCCCAGGCTATGAAAATCTGAATTTCTAGGAGAGTATTTTTTAAAGCCAAAGTTGACAGAAATTTAATTTGTGGCATACTAAATATAACTATTTTCTATTCCTCTTAGAAAAGTCAAAGGGTGATGCGGCCATATGGGTTACAAATACATCAACAGACTAAATCTATTCCTGGAGCTCATTCATCATTATAACACCCCCTTGACATGGGAGGGTGACAAGGATTATTGTTCTTATTTTAAATCAGATTGAAAAGCCCTGACTGAACTTGGTTTGAGGGTGAGAAAGAAACAACTAGGCCCGTGGCTTTACTTGAATGCAGCTCTCTTAACACTGAGCTAAGTGTTCATTGCTACTAGAGCTAGTACTCTGTGGAATAAATGTGAGGCCCATTTTCATTTGAAAAATTCTACATAATTAAATATTTCATAAAAGACAATCATGTTCTTTTAAATTTATTGTGAAAACTTTCAAAAAATCAGCTAAGAAATATATAATAAAACCATATAATTAAAGGGGCAACTTAATAAATAGTAAACATTGTGCCATATTTGCTTCATAATTCAATCTAATCTATTCATATTTTTTCTTTTGCTTACATATTTTATAGTAAATTACATTCATAATGAGTTTATCTTTCAGTAATAAAGTATATTATCTTTAGAAATTAAGATATTTTCCTATACAACCAGGATATTTTATCAGATGCAGTAAAATTATAATAATTCTCGAGTATCATCTAATACCCTGTGTATATTTAAATTTCCCTAAGTGTAGCAGAGCTATGTTTTATAGCTAGTTTATTCAAACTAGAATCAGCCAAGGATATATATTTCACAAGGTTGTTTTCTCTCTAAAATTTCTTTTAATGTGCTATAGGTTCCTTTCCTCTAGCTCTGCTGTTTCTAAAGACATCAGCTTCTTTAAGAGAATGAGAAAGTATTCCTATATATGGTCTTATTTGGGGGATTCTTTTGATTGGTTGCTCCTTCTGTTATTTGACTTGATCTTCCCTACCTTGTATTCACTGTCCAGGGAAATGACAGATTAAACATTTTTGGCAAATGTACTTATTTAGTGACACTGGAAAGTCCCCAATTATAATGGAAAAATAGTAGAATAAACGTAAGGTTTTAATTTGTTTTTATAGGGATAATATAATCATTCCGGATTTTATGGCAACTAATGGCTTGAAATACTCAGGACTTTGGAAGATTTTCTTATTCATTAGGTGACAATCTGGACCAACCTCTAGGTATTTAAAAGCTTTCAGAGGCTGGGATACGGAATAAACTTTGCAAAAGTTCTGATGTCAAGAGGTTTCCATCTCAGTTAATAAAATTAAAAGGATCAAAAAGAGGTTTTGAAATATCTACAAAACCAGACTTGGAAAACATGCTTCTCACTCTGGATGACGCATACATTCAATGGAAGTTTCATGACTAAGAGACAGAGTCTGGCAAAAAAAAAAAAATCTGCTTAGTTTGGATATCTTATGGGCTTATTCTCCTTGGTACAGCTACATGTATTCAAGGCAACAAGAAAGTAACCTCAGGGTCCTCTCCTTCTTCAAATTATGCATCTGTTCCCAAAATTATGGTTGTCATGACTCAATTATTAGAAAATCTTAATTTAGTTGATTTAGAGGCATATAGTGGAATAGTTTCTCCACTTTCAGTTCTTTGATTCTAAATAAAATGGATAAAAAGGAAGAATAGAATAATTTTATTCTCATGATGGACAATAGAAGAAATTATCAACAAGCAAAACAGTACAGAAGCGGGGAAGAAGTATTGTTATTCCTCTAAGCTCTATGTGATATTTTTGCATTTTTTATTCTTACTGTTTAATTCACATTATAGTTTGCTACCATGCTAATATACAATTAATAAAATATTTGTAAAGCCAAGAACTCATCCTTGAGAAATGACAAGTCTTTTGAGCATTTTATTTCCTCCAGACCACACAAGACTACATTTTAATCATGCTCTTCATATGCTCTTTTAAATCATCTGCACAGGCATATTTTTAAAGCTAACACTGATGCAGAGTTTATTTATTGTTGTTTCCAATTACTCCCTCAAGGTATTAACAAAATGATGACATCTGCTTTAAAAACTTGCTTCATTATTTTCTTTTTTCAAAAGTAAAGGTAGACTTATGGAAAATTACTGGGAACTTAGTTTAATTCTTGTTTGAATTTCCGTTCTATAGACAACCTGTACATACATCTGCAACATAGAGAAGAGTTGAGGAATTTTACTACCTGTCTCCAAAATTCTTTCTCATTCCACCAGGACCTCCTGCTTTCATCATTTTTATTTAGATGCAGAGTCACAGAAGAGGCATCTGCCAATGTAAGGGTAAAAAGTGCTTTTTCTTTGCGAGTTATACCAGACCCAGCCTAATAAGTAATTTGTATTAGCCTAATGACAACTGGATGTTACACTATATTTTATCTGTCTGTGCAGAGAGGTATGTTAAATTCTTAAAGGGAAATGGACCAATACTTACTAAAATTAGCAACATAGATACAAACATAATTATTCATTTGTGCTTAACTTTTGTCATGAAAAATATAACAAACATTAAGAAGACAGTTTATTTGAGGGTGCTTGTATAAGCTATTGCTACGTAAATTCTGTAGACAAATTATATAAATTAAAATAGGCGTTTCAACTAAGCACACATATTCCTGTTTGTCATTCATTTTTAAAACTTTTTTTTTTTTTTTAGCACCTATCACTATGCCAGGTTCATGGTAAAGATTCTCTGACTTTAGTGTTTGTATGGAAACTTGCTAAGGAAGGAAATTTCCAGCCACATCCTTGAAGAGTCTTTCAAGAAGCCCTGGGGTGAGTCCAAACATCTGCATTTCAAACAAACACTTCACTTGTTTCTGGCACATGTGGTCATTGATCTGCAGAGAAGCACAGTCTATACATATACAAGGATGTTAGATGCAAAATATAAAAAATAAAAAGAAATGTACATCAGGTAAATAGGCGACACACAAGACACTATGGGACAATGCCATGTTAATGGTAGAAAGTGTGATAGTATTTCAAGAATATTCCAATTGTATATTATGTCCAATTCTGTTACACAATATGCTACTATTCAATAAAATGACAAATTAAAAAATACTGTGATATACAAATATATAAAGACCTTCAATGCTTTATACAAATATACTTAATACTTCTATACTGCCTCTAAAAGTGTGATTATCTAACTCAAACCTGAAGATATTAAATTATACCATGTTTAAACTTATATAGAAGTACTGCAAGATTCTATTTATTTTCCATCAGGTCCTCTTCAGCTAAGTACTTCATCACACTTGGAACTTCAACTAGTACTCTGAGAAATATACATTTTATTCGCTGGACCTAAGGGATTTAACCTCTATTTTTGTCAAAAATAATTGAAATAGTATTATCCCAATCTGTCATTTTTTCCTGTTTATAACTGTTTATTCCTTTTGTATCAGTGAGCCTGGATATAAAGAATGCTATTTAGTGACATGAATCAAAACCATTTATTTAGCTCAGAATCCTGTGGGTTGGTCTGAGATGCATATGCTGTTCTCCAGGGGCTCACTCAAATATCTGACCAGCCAGCTGCTGGCTAGAGATTAGATAAGCCAGAGACCTGGGGAGCAGTATCTTGTCAGATAGAGTGAAGGAGTCAACTAGGAGTCATGTGGTCTGTGCTAACTGGAACATACAGAAAAGACTATTTTGAGAAAGTAGTTCAGCATAGCCAGGCTGACACTTTATATAGTACCACAATGCAACAAAGCTACTAAACAGTTATTAGTGTGCACAGTACAGCAATTAGAAATTTGGGGCCCTAGCTTGAAACACTTATAAGTCCCAAGTGTTAAATGCCTACAAACATTGTATAGAACAGGTATAGCCTCTTAATTGAGCTTCTTGATTCTGGCATAGGTTGATGTTCTTTTCTATTAGGGTCTGCACTCATAAAAATTAATGCCAGTAGCATCTTCCTACAATTTAGTAAAAAAAAAAATACAGTCTATGGGTAAATGAATGGACAGATGAGTTAGAAATATGGATAGAACTAGAACTGAAAGAGAATGAGACAATGGGGGGCCAAGATAAACATGAAACATAACATAATACTTATTCTCTAGATGTGTTTTAATATTTACCCTTAAAATAAGCGTTGAGATAACATATGTGTTGTTTCTTATGCAATTAAAATTTAAATCTTTATGTATTCTCTCCCTTTCATTGACTCTGAGATGGCCCATATTGTATATTACAATAACTGACTTACTTCTACAACACACAGTTCTTTGAACAGTGCCTGATCCATATTAATAACAATGATTCATGAACAAATTAATTCCTTTTTTGGAAGCTTTTTTAGAGCAAAAATGAAATTGCTATATAGGGGAAATATGTGCAAGCAATAACATTTGCAAAGAAAAAAATTAAAAGATTTTTGGATACTCTACCACAAGAATTAACTTGGTTCTCATCTATACTACTTTTCTTTGCTGAACTATTTTATTTCCCAGTAATTGTCATTTGGCCATTGGTAGAAATGACTATGACTGGACAGGGTCTTTTTATTTCTGCCTATGTTTGAAAGGATTTCTGTTTCAGCCAACATAATAATAAGAAAAAAGTATCAAGAGATTCATAAAATTTAAGTTCTCTAATTTTGAAACGTATCAAGCAAATTATTACCTACTACAACCAAAAGTATTATGACCTGCCTTATTACAAAAGGTGTTTCAGAAATGGGAATCTGGCAGATCTACCCCTATATTGCTTTCAGGCATTCTTCAAATGTCATCATGTGACATGTCAACTGGATGACCAAAAAATTAGCTTCAAACTTCATAGGTCCTGGGAACAATCAGAAACCAGGCCTCAACAGAATTGTTCCATTTAGCATTCTGAAGATAGAATTTTTAGCAAAGGCTAAAGGAAAATTCTTTGAAGATGGACTTCAAAACTCTTCACTCCTTTCCTCTGATTAAAATACAACCTGACTTCACAAAACTTCCATTACCTAACCCTGATACTGATGCAAGCACATATCATGAGTAGCTTTTTACTATAAAAATCAAGAAAGACCTTGCTGGTGATAGGGTATTATTTCTCCAAAACAAAAACTGCATACACTCCTACACTTGCACACACACACACACAAAAAATTGAGCATGTGATTTAATGGCATCTTACAAGTAGATGGTAGTCACACACTAGTTGAGAGTAGTCACAGGTTAATAGCATTTATTGAACAATCATAAGGTGAGAATTATTCCACATATCTTGGGACATTATGGTGAAAATGAAGTCTAATAATCAAATGAAGGAGGAAGAATAAATTTCAAAATACACGCAAAAAAAGAACTGGACAGATAACACATTCATGCCCCTTTTCCTAAGAATTACTAGAATAATTGTATAAACAGCATGAAGAGAAAGAGGTCAGAAAAGTTTGTCAAAAATTCATAATGAAGTTTGAACGAAGAAAGGTGTCTAAGTGACATAACTGACAGTAGTGTTACAAGAGACAGAGGGAAGAAATAGGATTTTTTTTATTACAAGGTATTATACTTGTACCGGTGTTAATTGGTATAGAGTTATTTGAAAGCAGACTTGAATTAGTTGTAAAGGTGTATTGCAACTCTAGAACAATGACTGAAAAAAGCGAAACAGGAACTATAAGTGATGTATTAAGAAAAGAGATAAAATGGAATCATAAAAAAATGTTTATATGAACTATAAAAGGCAGAAAATGTGTGGAAAACAAAAACAGGAACAAAGAATGAGGGGAAAATATAGAAAATAGTAACAAATATGGTGGATATTAATCAATTGTATCAATAATTACCTTAAACATCAATGATCTAAATATGCCATTTAAAAGATAGACTGTCAGCATGGACCAAAAAACAAGACCCAAACCTATATTATATACAAGAAGTTCACCTGACATATGAAAACAAATATATATTAAAACTAAAGGGCTGGAGAAAGATATACCACAATAGCATTAACCTAAGAAAGTAAGAGTACCTATATTAATTACAGAGCAAGGAAAGGTATCAGGGGTGAAGAAGAGATTAGTAATCAAACACCTAACAATTTTTAATGTGCATGTGCTTACGAACAGAGCAGCAAACTACATGAGGCAAAATCTGACAGAACTGCAAGCAGAAACACATGAATACATTAGTATAGTGAAGACCTTAATACCTCTGTCAGAAATAGACAGAGCAGGCATAAAGTCAATAAGAACACAGTTAACCTCAATAATACCATCAATCTACAGGGTATAATTGGCATCTACAAACTACTTCATCCAACAACAGCAGAAAAACATTCTTCTCAAGATCACAAGATAGATCACAGATTGAACCATAAAACCCAGCTTAAAATTTTAAAGTAGAAATCACACAATGCTTTCTCCCATACCACAACCGAGTTAAACTACAAATCAATAAGAAAAAGACAACCGGAAAATCTCTGAATAGTTGATGATTAAAAAACTTACCTCTCATTGCAGCCATGAAATTAAAAGGTGCTTACTCCTTGGAAGGAAAGTTATGACAAACCTAGATAGTATATTAAAAAGCAGAGACATTACTTTGCCAACAAAGGTCCGTCTAGTCAAGGCTATGGTTTTTCCTGTGGTCATGGATGGATGTGAGAGTTGGACTGTGAAGAAGGCTGAGCACCGAAGAATTGATGCTTTTGAACTGTGGTGTTGGAGAAGACTCTTGAGGGTCCCATGGACTGCAAGGACATCCAACCAGTCCATTCTGAAGGAGATCAGTCCTGGGATTTCTTTGGAAGGAATGATGCTAAAACTGAAACTCTAGTCCTTTGGCCACCTCATGCGAAGAGTTGACTCACTGGAAAAGACTCTGATGCTGGGAGGGGTTGGGGGCAGGAGGAGAAGGGGACGACAGAGGATGAGATGGCTGGATGGCATCACCGACTCAATGGATGTGAGTTTGAGTGAATTCCGGGAGTTGGTGATGGACAAGGAAGCCTGGCGTGCTGCAATTCATGGGATCGCAAAGAGTTGGATACGACAGAGCAACTGAACTGAACTGAACTGAAACAATTTACCTCTAAAGAACACATGAGTCAAAAAAAAATCTCAAGAGAAATATTTTAAAATACTTTTTGAAAAATATTAATATTAATATTTAAGCAAAAAAGTATAAAACATCAAAATTTGTGTAATATATCACAGGCAGTGGTTAGCAGGAGATCTATAGCATTGAATGCACAACCTAGAGGGGTGAGATGGGGTGGGAGGTAGAGGAAGGTAGAGGGAGGTTCAAGAGGGAGGGGAGTATGTATACCTATGGTTGATTCATGTTGATATATGACAGAAGCTAACACAATATTGTAAACCAGTTATCCTCCAATTAAAAAAAAAGGAAGTATCTAAAATCAGCAATTTAAGCCACTATCTCAGGAAATTAGAAACTAAATGCAAATTAAATTCAAAATAACCAAAAGAAGTAAATAATAAAAATTAGAGTAGAAACCATTGAAACCAGGACAGGAAACCATTAAAGAAAAATCAATAAACCGAAAATCTGGCTCTGAAAAGATTCATAAAATCAATAAGCCTTTAGCCAAGTTAAAGAAGAAAAAAAAAAAGACAAATTATGAATACAGAAATGAAAGAAGGGACCTTATTACAGATCTGGCAGGCATTAAAAGGGTAATGAAATAATATTATGAACAACGCATGCCTCCAAATGTGATAACACAGATGAAACAGATCAATTCTTTGAAAAACACAATATACCAAAAGTCACCTAAGAAAAAGACATCCAAATAAAACTATATCTATTAAAGAGGTTAATCAATAAGTAATAATCATCCAAAACAGAAAGCACCAGGCTGCAGTGAGTACACTGGTGAATGCTACCAAATATCTAAGGGAGAAATTATACAAATTCTCTACAACCTCTTCTAGAAGATAGACTTAAAGGGAATACTTCCTAACTCATTCTATGAGGCCAGAATTACCCTGATACAAAAAAAAAAAAAAAAAGGCACTATAGGAAAACTACAGATTAATATTTCTTATTAATATAGATGCAGAAGACTCAACATATTAGTAAATCAAATCCAACCTTATATAGAAATAATTATAAACCACAATCAAATGGGATTTATCTCAGATATGCCAGTTTGGTTGAACATTCAATCAATTGAGTTCAACATTAAGAAAACTAAGATCATGGCATCTGGTCCCATCACTTCATGGTAAACAGATGGGGATACAGTGGAAATAGTGTCAGACTTTATTTTGGGGGGCTCCAAAATCACTGCAGATGGTGATTGCAGCCATGATATTAAAAGATGGTTACTCCTGGGAAGAAAAGTTATGACCAACCTAGATGGCATATTAAAAACCAGAGATATTACTTTGCCAACAAAGGTCCATCTAGTCAAGGCTACGGTTTTTCCAGTGGTCATGTATGGATGTGAGAATTGGACTGTGAAGAAGGCTGAGCACCGAAGAATTGATGCTTTTGAACTGTGGTGTTGGAGAAGACCCTTGAGAGTCTGTTGGACTGCAAGGAGATCCAACCAGTCCATCCTAAAGGAGACCAGTCCTGGGTGTTCATTGGAAGGACTGATGCTAAAGCTGAAACTCCAGTACTTTGGCCACCTCATGCGAAGAGTTGACTCATTGGAAAAGACTCTGATGCTGGGAGGGATTGGGGGCAGGAGGAGAAGGGGACAACAGAGGATGAGATGGCTGGATGGCATCACCAACTCGATGCACATGAGTCTGGGTGAACTCCGGGAGCTGGTGATGGACAGGGAGGCCTGGTGTGCTGCGATTCATGGGGTTGCAAAGAGTCGGACACGACTGAGTGACTGAACTGAACTGAACATATTGATAGACTAAAAAAAGAAATTTCACATGATCATATCAATAGATGCCGAAAAATGAATTTTACAAGATCAAACATCTATTCATGGTAAAAGCTCTCAGCAAACAAATAAGGGGGAACTTCCTGGCCTTAAAACGAAGGTGAAAAAACCCTGCAGCTAAAATCATGAAAATCTCAAAACTTTTCTGCTAAGATCAGGAACAAAGAAATGATGTTCCCTCTCAAAACTGCTTTTCAAAATTGTACTGGAAGTCTTAGATAATATATTAACCAAGAAAAGGAAATTAAAGGTATACAGATTGAGAAGAAAGAAATAAAACTGTCTTTGTTCGCAGAAGACATGATCATTGAGGTAGAAATCTGAAAAGCTCTAGACAAAATCTCCTGAAACTAATAAGCAATAATTGCATGACTGCAAGATACAAGGTTAATATACAAGCAAATATGATATATGACAAAATAGTAATATATAAACTAAATGTACAGATGACCTCCCCAAGGAAAGGAGAAGAGAAAAAGTTAATAGAGAACTCCAGTACTGCTCGTTAGTAAACACAATAATGGAAGAAAGAAAGATAGTACAGGAAAATCAAAACTCTTTTCAATATTTTCATCTCAAATAATTAATATAAAAAGGCCACATTCTCCATTGTCCTCATGAGTTTTTCTTTCTAGTTGAACTGAGGAATTCCTAAGACTTTATGTAATGATGCAGAGCAATGAAACTGCTATATATTTTGGTGGTCACTAGCCTGATTAAGAAAAATTTCCTCTTTATTTTCAGATCTAGGCAAAATGATTAATTATTACATGGAATCTATAATATATTTAGGTTCAAATATCTTATTGTTATGAAAATACGCATTGAAATAGAAGAATCTTTTCCTTCATTTTGGAAACCCACTTTTGCCATAGTTCTTTCAAGATTTAGTTATATGGTCAAGTCCTCCAAGGAACTTCCCAAACCAACAGTGGCCAATCATTTATTTAAAATTTTTTCAAGGTCTGGTGAACCTTTTGTACTATGTCACTCAGCATTTTTATCAGATGGTAAGGAAGAGCATGGTCTTTGGGGACAAAGGCTTCAATTTGAATCCTGGCTCTGTTTGACCCAAGTAGGATAGCTTGGGGAAAGAATTTATACTCTTCAAGCTTCAGTTTTGTCATCCAAAACAATGAGGATAAAATATGTCTTCCTGGAGGTTTGTTATTATAATTAGATTAGATATTTATGCAGTGTTTATCCCAATATCTAGGATATATAGTAAACATTTAATATGCCAGAACTATGATTATTTAAGTCACATTGATAGTTCCAATATCATAAATTCAATCTCAATGTGATTAAGACCAAGGTTTATATCTGCTACTTATTAACAATAATAGCTATTGAGTATTGACCACTTTACATGAAATGTCTCATTAAAATTAGCAACAGTCCTATGATGTAGTTATTATAACCCCAGTTAATAGATGAGAATATCAAGTGGTGAAGGGGTTGAGGAACTTGCTTAAGGTCACAAGCCATTAAACAGAGAAACTGCATTAAATTCTAAAGCATGTATAACAAACTACAAAACATAACATAAAGAGCAGAATCTAAGCTTAGTTGTGCTTAGTTCAAACAGACAGCAATAAATCCTCGGGGGGGGGGAAAGGGTGGATCGACAATGTATGAATATTACTGTTGAAGAAAAAAATGATGTGTGGCAAAGAAGCAAAGCTCGCAAAACTGGCCAATAGACTAGAATCAGAGTCCAGCTGTGCAGTTCCTCTTATCTCATCAACATGAGCGGCCTCGAGCAAGCCCAATAGCCCTCCTTGATCTCAGCAGTAAGAAGAGCAGTAGAACAGTGCTGTCATAATGGAATGAAATACTATCAAACAGAGAATAGTATAAGAACGATATTGTGTGCATGTATTTCATACAGACAATAGTAAATGTCAACCGAAGCACTGTGAAACAAATTCAAGTTAAAGTATAACTAATTAAAGGACATACTATTTATGGGAATGCTATTTAACAAAACTTTGCTTTGTGAAAAATGTGAGAGAATAATATTAACAAAGTATGCTGGAAACAAAATTATGGAGAATGAAAATCTAAGGGGGTACCAGGAGGATCCTGATCTCATAGAAGGCCATGGGGCATTTCCCATTTGCCTGTGCATTGAGAAGTCTAAAATGCGAAGATAATATTATTTGGAGTGCAAGAGCTGAGATGCAGAGAAACTTGAAAAGTGATGAGGAGACCCAAAGGAATTACAGAAATGAAAAATTTGTATGAGGATTTTCCTCTTTATATATTTTGCTAAACTTGTTCATAAAATTTGTGTATTAGTTAAGAGTCTCCTTAAACTTCAGTGGATATATGAATAATAAAGGAGACGATGCAAAAAGAACACTAGAAATATAAACAGGCCTTATTAAAACGTACATGTCCCTGCTTTCTTAAGATAATGACACTCCATCTACTTAATTGTTTGATTAGGAACATCCTTCTGAAAAGATTAGGAAATTGCTGCATCAAATATAATTTTGACTTGTGTCCTAACCTAAGCAAAAAGAAAAATAATGAGGGGGTGGAAAAGGAAATAGAAAGCCAATTATATGCTGATTTGCTAATGTTATTTTTCAGATTAAATGCCACTTCAAATTACAAAACCTCTGATACTTGAAGCTGTCAGTTTTCTAAGAACTTACTTGAGAAGTCTTGTCTTAGTAAAGAGAATGTTGAAACACAGGGCCCCTCAGGGGGCCAACCAAACTCTGACAGAGGTTTAACAGTGCTTGAAATTATATCCCCAAACCTTAGAAAGCCTGCTGATTCAGTGGGAAAAGACATAAGCTGAGCAAGTTATAAATAAACTCTTTTATCAGAGGCGATGGTGTCATGGTGACTTCAAAGACCAAGCCACGGATAGTAAGTTCTCTGATGTTTTGAAGACAGTAAGAACTTTATTATATTGGTCAGGCCATTCTTGGACTTAAGTTGAAACTTGATATATTTCCCTCCTATATGAACAATTTTGAATGAATTTCTAATCAATCAAGTTCACTAATATGTATTGTTAAATTTAAAAGTAACAAGATAGCATATATTTCATGGTATATTATTACCCTTTCTGTTTCACATGAGTCAATATAAAGTGCCATTGTGCATGGTGTTCCCTACAGTAAAAATCTCTTTTGGACAGCAAAGTAAATTCTTAAAAAGGCACAGAACAGATTACCTCTAGACTGACCTGAACTTCTTTGTCCCATAATAACCATGAAGGAAATAAGACATAAGAGGGAATCTTGCTTTTGAGGCTTAGATAATTTAATTCCAGATCAGGTCACTTTAGAGTCTAAGAGAATAATGAAGATAAATGTAATATAGTAATGGTCAACAATTAGTTGGAGGAGGAAATGGCAACCCACTCCAGTATTCTTGCCTGGAGAATCCCAGGGACAAAGGGGCCTGGTAGGCTGCTGTCTATGGGGTCACAGAGTCAGACACAACTGAAGCGACTTAGCAGCAGCAGCAGCAACAAATATATTAATTTCCAAGGTAACTATGGACAGTTATCCTGTGGTCAATATAGAAAGACTTTAACATATTAGCTTCAAAATAATATTTAAAGAACTTTTGGGAAAATATTGAAAGTATAATTTAAAAGTCACTTATATCACAATTTGAAGTCTAGCTACCTCAAAACAAAGTAAGAAAAGTAAAGAATTACACAGAAAGTATGTCATACCGTGCTGAAAATGTTAGCACATAAAGAGATTAATCAGATTTGAGCAATGGTCCTTGTGTATAAACTTAGAGACACTATGAATGTGATGCCAACAACCATTTAAGACGTTAGACTTGAGACTTTTGCATCTATGAACATGTATTAGAGAAAAATTAAGACTACTTTTAATTCTGACATGATGTGGCTGTAGCAATCAGCTACAGTTAAAGATCTGTGTAGCATCTGCTGGTGACTCTTTCACCAGCTAGAGTTACATGAACACTTCCGTGTGGTGTGTGCAAGGATGTACATATGCTATAAAGGAAACTTCATCAGAAAGCTACCCCCAATAGAGGCCAAAAAATGAAGAATACTGTCATTGGCAAAGGAAAGGAAATAAATTGAAGCTTTGCCAGTATCTGAGAAAACAGGTAGAAAGAACTTTACTGCAAAAGATTCAAAACTGCTGGTATTCGGATCATTTATACAAGACAAAGGGGAAAATAAATAAAATGAAAAGTTGCAACTGTGTCTTGTACTAAGTTTGCACAGTGGTTCCTAAGTATTGGGGACATACTCATGGTTGCCTACTCTTACACAAGATTCTAAGGGCAGCATGCTTTCTGCTAAGTCATGAATCACATGTCACAGCATCTCACAAAAAGACAAAATGGATGTAATATTAACACAGAGAAAGCATGCAGTTTTTAAAATTAATATTTGTCATTTTTTAGCAAAATAAAAGAGGTGTGTAAGTCATTTCTTTGCTCTCTAATTTTTTTTTTTTTTTTTGGAGGTGGGGCTTTGCTATGAAGTCGCTTTTCTTTTCATAGGCTATCAATATAGCCTGCTGGAGTTTCTAAGCAGAAGATGCATAATATAAATAAATTAAAAAATGGCAACTGCAATGTTATATGAAGGAAAGTAAACAAGTGATTAAGATTTCTTTAGAAAATTAACAGAACTTAGTTAATAAACATCCTCCTAAAAAAAGTGATAACTTGGGCTGAGACCTTAACATAAAGCAGGTGAGAGGGGAAGCAGTACAATACAAAGAAGGGGGCAAATTCCAAGAAGCAACAAGGCATTTACAGAGCACCCCAGGAGCATTTGGGCTTCCCTGGTGGCTCAGTGGTAAAGAATCCGCCTGCCAGTGCAGGATATGTGGGTTCAGTCTCTGGAGGAGGAAGATCCCCTGGAGAATGAAATGACAACCCACTCCAGTATTTTTGCCTGGTAAATCCCATGGACAGAGGAGCCTGGTGGGCTATAGTCCATGGGGTCATGAAGAGTAGAACATGACTCAGTAACTAAACCACCACCACTGGGAGCATTTACAAAGAGCTGAAGGCAGAAGGACTGAAAAAGTCCTATTTGGCCGGAGTGACGTGAGCTTGAATGAGAGCAGCAGGAGAGCTACACAGGACCCAATTACCCAGTTTTGCAACATATGGTGAAAAGTTAGAACTCTATTCTAGGTGCCAAGGAAAGCCAACGGAGGATTTTACAGAGAGAATGGCATGATCGACTTTACATTTTAAAAATACTTTAATGCTCTCCTGAAACCTGATAAAGAGGAAGTGAAAGAGCTGCAAAATGAACTTGTGAATTGGGAGTCATCCAGGGAAGAGAATGCTTATCTTTTATCCATGTTAGACTATCCTGCACATAAGGGCCAATTTAATCTTTCTAAGAATGGAAATTTCCCTGTGTTTAGCTTTCTTTTGGATTAAGTAGGTCATTAGCCTCAGAGCATCTCAAGGTGGCAACCACATTTGTTGAAATGCTAATTTCTCAAGCCATTCTCTCAGTTCTGGCAACTGAACTTCTCACCATTTCTTAAGACATTCCTTGACTTTGGCTGTCTCCACAATTCTGATGAATTGCTACTAGTATCTTAGAATTCCTTTCTTCATCTCTGTCTCTCAGGGGTTTAACATACTATATAACCCAGGGGGAAAAAAAAAAACCTCTCCTGCATTCAGTTTTTCTAATCTTCTAAACCTGAAGTTTCTTCTCTCTCTGCATTTCTATTCCACATTGATTTTGAGACCATTAAGGTGTACATCATAAATAGACATCTCTTACTCTGAATTTTTTATATAAATGTCATTTTGCTTACTAACATGATGCTATGGGAAAACACACATGCTCTGGGGCCAGAAAGACTGTGGGTCTGTATTCTGGGTCTGCAATTCATGAACCATGTGGCCTTTAGTAGCTTATTAAATTGCATTGTTTTTATCATCTATAAATAAAGTACAATGATCCATTGTTTCTTGAAATTCTACAAACTTAAAGCTGTCATAAACTTTAAAAATACTATGTAAAATGACACAAGGCAAGTGATTTACTCATATTATTTATTCTTCCCTTTTGAGATCTCAGACTGTATCATAAACATTTATTTCCTTGTAGCATTTATTTCATTGCAGGCACATTCTAAGTACCAATTAAATACTACATGGTAAATAATGTGTCCATTTAATGATTCTTACCTATTGCTTCAAACAATTTCGAGCACATATTACACACACATTTTATAATGAATCTGATAACCTACTAACTCAAACAGTTTATTATTAGAACAGAAGACCATTTTTACCAAGGAAAACTTATTAGTGTAATCAGGGAAGGGGTACTAACCTTGGTATCAATAAGTTAATACAATCAACATCAGAGGCCACCTCAGTGGGAGGAGACAGGAAGCTGGATTATTGCCTCAAGTCCTTAAATGATCTAGTCTTACTCCTATATAAAATGAATAAAATAAGGCATGAAAGAATTTCATTCCCAACTGAAAAATGTAAGGTTCTAATTATTCTGTATCTCAATCCAGTATTCTTTTAGTAACACCATGAGATAAGAGGGAAAGCAAAAATAAAAAATTTCCTGTTTGACAATATGTTATGTGAAAAATTTTAAGGAAAATGCCAGATTCTTGGATTTAACTTATCTCAGTCAAAGTTATGGTTTCTCCAGTAGTTATGTTCAGATGTCAGAGTTGGACCATAAAGAAGGCTGAGCACTGAAGAATCAATGCTTTTTTAATTGTGGTACTTGAGAAGACTCCTGAGAATCCCTTGGACTGCAAGATGAAACCAGTCAATCCTAAAGGAAATCTACCCTGAATACTCATTAGAAGGACTGATGCCGAAGCTGAATGTTTTGGCCACCTGATGTGAAGAGCCGACTCATTAGAAAAGACCCTGATGCTGGGAAAGATTGAGGGAAGGAGGAGAAAGAACAGCAGAGGATGAGATGGATGGATGGTATCACTGACTGAATGGACATGAGTTTGAGCAAACTCCAGGAGATAGTGAAGGACAGGGAAGCCTGGCAGGCTGCAGTCCATGGGGTCACAAATAGTTGGACACAACTAAGTGACTGAACAACAACAGCAAAAGATATTATATTTAAAACTGCTTTTATTTCCAATTATAGCTATAAAGATGATATGTCATAAAGCCACATATATTTATGTAAAATAGAGGCAAAAGCTATGGAAAAAATATAAATGCATTGCTGTAATTAAGGAAGCTATGACCTAAACAATCCAAGATTAATTTATACTTCTGGATAAACTTCTTCCTCCACTTTCTCCTACTTCTAAAATCTGAAAGCAACTGGGTTTGTGCCACTGTAGCAACCGTGTCCATGTTTTATGTCCTTTACAATCTCTCAAACTTGAAATAAATTGGGATCAAAAATGTCAGTAAGTTGATTCATAACTATTATTTCATTGGACCATGGTACTATTCCTGGCAAAAATCAGTAAGAGATCAAATGGAAATATTCCAGGAGACTTATTTGAGAAAAATACTTATTTCCATTGAAATTATTCCCTGTGATTATGTTGCAAAGTCAAGATTTTCATTTATCTGTCTCTAAAGATATCATTTTTGATACATTCATGCTTTTGTTGAGCTCAATTTTCTCCTCACCGGAAGCCTCTATATTCCATTTGTGATAGGAGCCCTATCAGCCTTTCTTCTTTTCAACTCAGGTTGCTGAAGGCCTCTTAATTTGATCAATTATCCCAGCTGTCACTTTCTGAACAATACTATTTTTTGTGGCAGTTGTCAACTCCATTTAATGCAACCAAAGGGAAAAAAAAAATCCCTAGAAAAATCTAAGCTGTCACTCAAAGACAACTCCACCACACTTCTGACAGACTACAGAGAAATTATCTAATTTGATAATTTTGAATTGGTAATAAAATGGATAAATTTTAATACCATCATAAGCAATATGAACTCCGGCGATACAGCAGTCCTCTCCTATTGACAGTTTTCACTTTCTGTGGTTTACTTGCAGCCAACCACAGTTTGAAGGTATTAAATAGAAAATTCCAGAAATAAACGATTTATAAGTTTTAAATTGTATGCTGTGAGTAATGTGATGAAATCTCCTGCCATCCTGCTCTGAAATCTCAGGCCAGATAGCTCTATAAATCTTGGTCAAGGTACAAAGTCATCATACATTTTCATAGTTTTCATAGGAGGAAAAGCTTTCAAACTGTCCTAAACGGATCTAAACCTCCTAGAGTTCAGGCTAAAATATACCACCTTTCACAGTCAAATTAAATAGAATCACAAACATTCAAATTGTTCCTTTTTTTAAATTTCTCTGCAATACAATCAATGCTGATGAAAACATCTATTTAACTGGCTCAAAAATGAACCTAGAGCCAAGAGTGAAGTCAGAGAAAAACAAATATTGTATATTAATGCACATATATGGAATCTAGAAAAATGGTACTGATGAATCTATTTGCAGGGCAGGAATAGAGACACAGACACAGAGGACAGACTTGTGGACATAGTGGGGGAAGGAGAGGGTGGGACAAACTGATAGAGAAGCATTGACACATACAAACTGCTGCTGCTGCTCAGTCGCTTCAGTCGTGTCTGACTCTGTGCGACCCCACAGACGGCAGCCCACCAGGCTCCCCCGTCCCTGGGATTCTCCAGGCAAGAACTCTGGAGTGGGTTGCCATTTCCTCCTCCAATGCATGAAAGTGAAAAGTGAAAGGGAAGTTGCTCAGTCGTGCCCGACTCTTAGCGACCCCAAGGACTGCAGCCCACAAGGCTCCTCTGTCCATGGGGTTTTGCAGACAAGAGTACTGGAGTGGGGTGCCATTGCCTTCTCCGCACATACACACTACCATATGTTAAACAGATAGCAAGTGAGAAGCTACTCTGAAACAAAGGCAGCTCAACCTGGTGTTCTTCCACAACCTGGAGGGGTGGGATGGAGTGGGGTGTGAGAAGGAGGTCCAAGAGGGAAGGGACATGTATATTTGTGGCTGATTCACATTGTTGTACAGCAGAAACCAACACAACATTGTAAAGCAACTATCCTCCAATTAAAAGTAAATTTAAAAATACAGCATTATAAAGTAATATAAAGTAAAAATAAAAAGTTTAAAAAAAAATAAAAAACACCACAGGATATGTGCCAATTAACAACTGTTACATAAATTTTAGAGAAAACAATTTACTTGAGAGAAAACAATTTATTTCGTTTTATTTATTTATTTATTTATTTCAGTTTTCTATGTATTTTGGATGGACTTCCCAGGAGGCTCAGTGGTAAAGGATATGCCTGCCACTGCAGGAGACACAGGAGAGGTGGGTTTGACCCCAGGGTTAAGACTCCTGGAGAAGGGTTTGTCAACTGACTTCATTATTTTTGCCTGGAAAATCTCACGGACAGAGAAGCTTGGTGGGTTACAGTCTGAGGAGGTCACAAAGAGTCAAACATGACTGAGCAACTGAGCATGCACACGTATACTTTGGGTAACAGTTTTTTATCAGATGTGTCTTTTGAAACTATTTTCTCCAAACTGTGGCTTGTCTTCTCAGTCTCTTGACTTTGCCTTTCACAGAGGAGTTGTTAATATTAATGTAGTCCAGTTTATCAATTATTCCTTTCATGAATCTTGCTATTGGCATTGTATCTAAATAGTCATTGTCTTACCCAAGATTATCTAGGTTTTCTTCTATATTATCTTCTGGGAGTTTTATAGCTTTTCATTTAACATTTTGGTCTGTGATCCATTTTGAGTCTATTTTGAAGGTTTAGTAGGTAATTTGTGATGATCGTCCCATGACTGTCATTCATAAACCAGTGAGTCCTTAAGAATGTGAAATGACTTCCCCAAGGATTTGCTGTGACTTTTGCAAGTTCATTTTCGTTTTCTTTTTTTTTTTTGCATTGGATATCCAGTTGTTCTAGCATCATTTGTTGAAGAGACCTATCCTTACTCTGTTATGTTGTTTTTGTTCCCTTATCAAAAATCAATTTTGTATCTTAATAGAGGTCTATTTCTGGGCTATTTCTGATATCAATCTATTTGTCTATTCTTTTGCCAATACCACACCTTCTTGATTACATTTTTATAGTAAGCTTATAATAAGTCTTGAAGTTAGACAATGCCATCTTCCAGCTTCAATCTTCCCTTTCAATATTATGTTGGCTATTCTGGGTCTTTTGCCTTTTCATATAAACTTGAGAATTGTTTGTTGAAATCCATGAAATAACTTGGTGAGAGTTTGATTAAGATTGCACTGAACCTATAGATTGTTGAGAAGAACTAACATCTTCATAATATTGTCTTCCTATCCATGATTACAGAATACCTCTCCAATTATTTAGTTCTTTTCTATCTCATTTAATTCACTTTTATTTTCTAAGTTTTCTTTAAAATTATTTATGCTGTGTCCATTTATAGGATTAATGGCTTAGTCATTCAATTATCCATTCGTTCTGTTAGAGAGGCAGATAATGCCTATTGAAATGCCAGAATGTAGTTTATTCATCATTATTTTTCTAAAAAATTAAGTAAAAGAGCTACTCATGAATGTATTTCTGTTTTAGTCTTCTTTGATAATAAAATAAATATTTCTTAACTATGTAGAACTCAGGATTTATATAAAGGTACACATAAGAATCAATAGAAAAAGAATGAAATGCTTTGTTCTAATTTTTCAGAAATAAAGACAAAGTTAAATTTATATTAAGTAGGAAAAAAAATCTTCCACTCTGGTGTTCCAGGGCTGGGTATCATAGTCCAGGCTCTTCATTCAGTAAAGAAAATCAATGAAGTCTTCCTAGTATCATTATCTATAAAACAAGCTCAAGTTTTACTGTATCTTCAACACTAATTGGGCTCTGTCACTGTAATTGTTAGATAATTGAGGTAAAAATTTGAATTTTAGGTAACTGGCATAAATTTAACAATTTTGGAATACCAATTATAGTTGCTAGCTTGCAATGATCATCCTAGAGTTGTCATTCATACACCAGTGAGTCTCTTAAGAATATGAAACTATTTCCCCAAGGATTTGCTGTGATTTTTGCAAATTCACAATCACAGGAACTTCTAGGATATAGAGCAGTCACATTCTGTAACAAATGTCCACAGTTCCTCACCATAGCGTACATTGAAAACAGAAGATTTCAACCACCCCACACCTATTAGGATGGCTACAATGAAGGAAACGAACAGAAAACAACAAATGTTGATGAGAATATTGAGAAATTTTCAATGGCTGGTGGGAGTGTAAAATGGTTCAACCACTATGAAAAACAATATGGTAATTCCTCAAAAGATTAAACACAGAATATCTTGGTATAGCATTTCTGGCTACATATCCAAAAGAACTGAAAGCAGGGTCTCAAAGAGACCCAGGTTCATAGCAGCATTACAACAGCCAATAGGTGGAAACAACTCAAGTATACATAAGTGAATGAATGCATAAGCAAAATGTGGTGCTTATGCGAAGGAAAATTATTCAGACTTAAAAAGGAAGGATATTCTGACACAAGCTACAACAAAAAGGAATCTTGAGGACATCATGTTGAAACAGCCCAGTAACAGAAAAGACAAAGAATGTATAATTCCACTAATATAAGGTACCTGGAGTAGTAAAATTCATAAAGACAGAAAGAATGGTGGCTGTCAGGGGCTGGGTTGGGATGGAGGATAACAGAGCTGTTGTTTACTAGATATAGAGTTTTAGTTTTGCAAAATGAAAAGACCTCGAGATGAGTGCTGGCAATGGCTATACAGCATTGTAAATGTACTTAATACCTCTGAATTGTACACTTAGAAATGGTTAAGATAATAAATCCTACATTGTATTTTAACAATCAAAAATAAAAGTACTTTGAGGAGGCCCTGACGGACGACCCCTCCCTGGTGTTCGTCCGCCCCCGCTGCATCTACAGTTGCAATGAGAAGCAGAAGCTACTTCCCCACCAGCTCTACGGGGTGGTGCCCCAGGCGTGAAATGTGTGTGGACACACATGGACGCATACACACACATGTGCACACATGTGCACGCATACACACACCCACACGAGTTTAATAAAGGAGACTTGGCTTGTAAAAACAAAAACAAAAACAAAAATAAAAGTAAACTAAAAAAGAGACTTCCTAATTCAGGACTATTTCGTACACCATACCTCACTCTGCAGTGATGGGAATATAAAATAATTGGTAGATGAGTCTATATTTTAAGGTTGCTAATAATAGTGATCATTATTTGAGTGATTTCTATGTTCAGCACTTAAATGATCATGTCCTTTAGTTCTCATTCCAGAAGAAGTGAGGACTATTAGTACCCAAAGTTTACAGATAGAGAACCTAAATTATAGAGCACTGATGTACCTACCTAAAATCCTACAGTTCAGTGGTTGAAAATGATTTTGCACTGAAGTCTATTTGTCTCTCCAATCCATAAGCAAATTATGATTACTCAAGCAATCATTTTTCCAAAGTATAAAATGATACATGCAATTATTTAACAAAATATTGTAATAAACTTTGCATGAAAGGCTTTGTGTATTTAGTTATTAACAAGTATAATAAAATCTTGCTCACTGTTATGCCTGACCCTGACGAGTGGATATTTGAAAGTGTAAGCATTGTTAATCTAGTATTGGGACCAGCAATCTGACAGCTTGAGCAACTGATATTTCTGCTTCTTTTGCTGACAGTGTAGTTTTGGACATCGAGTCAAACTTTTCACTAGTAATATTGTATAACTTTTTCTTTTCACTCACAGTGTAGTATATTGGAAAGCGGTTTGCAATGGGGCTTGGTTTTAATTTTAACAGGTGACCATGCTATGCGACTTGGGAAATATTACTTCTTTAAGTCTAGTTTTCTTACTATACACAGAGAATTGTGCATCATTCAGAGAGCAGATTCACAACTCTATTTCAGTGAAAAAACATAAGAGTTAACAATGCAGCTATTTATCTTGAGTTCTAAGGATCAACATTACAGATTGATCTAAATTAGTATTCAATATTTTCCAAAACAAACTTTAAGTTGTAAGGTTTTAAGTCATATAAGCATGTATAACTGAACAATTATTGCTCTCCCAAATAAAAATAACTAAATAGAATTTATAAGAAAACATTTGAACCATACTGTTTGTCAAGAGAAGTTTTACATTCTATTTGTATTTATTTCTATCTTTAGGAATATCACTGGGAAAGACAAAGAATTCACAACCACAATGTTTACTTTCTTCCCTGTCCTCTTGCACATTGCATTAACCCTCCCCACTCCATCATTCTATCATCATCTTGACAGCTTCCAAGCTATATTTCATCCTTTCCTTTTCATCACCATCCTTATTTTCTACATTCCTTCAAGAAGCAAAAACAACTCTCTCTTCTCAATCACAAATAATTTAAGAAATCCCTATACATATACCTGTTCCTTAAGTCAAGCATCTTGATTTGACTTAAAAAATATATAAACAAAAAATTAGCCTTAAAATATCCACTCTTTAAAACCACTGTATATAATTTGTTATCAAATTTAACATGTTAATTTTATATTAACATCTATTTACACAAATTCAAAAGTTCATTTTGAGGGGAAATTTTAAATGTGAATAGACCCAGTGCAAACTGAGGACACACTTTGGTGACTCCTAATCAGAAAAAGTTACCAATTTGTGGAGTTAGCTATTGTAACAATATTATTTGGCCCATGCACCTCTGCAAAAAGGGGACCCATGGCATTCTTATTCTTGTGATCTTCCCTCCTACAAAAGAAAGAGGTGGGCAGAAATTATCTTTCTTCAAGATAGGAAATGTTAGACCTATGGCTTCAGTTCAGTTCAGTTCAGTTCACTCGCTCAGTCGTGTCCAACTCTTTGCGACCCCATGAATCACAGCATGCCAGGCCTCCCTGTCCATCACCAACTCCTGGAGCTCACTCAGACTCACCTCCATCGAGTCAGTGATGCCATCCAGCCATCTCATCCTCTGTCGTCCCCTTCTCCTGCCCCCAATCCCTCCCAGCATCAGAGTCTTTTCCAGTAAGTCAACTCTTCGCATCAGGTGGCCAAAGTACTGAAGCTTCAGCTTTAGCATCATTCCTTCCAAAGAAATCCCAGGGTTGATCTCCTTCAGAATGGACTGGATGGATCTCCTTGCAGTCCAAGGGACTCTCAAGAGTCTTCTCCAACACCACAGTTCAAAAGCATCAATTCTTTGGCGCTCAGCCTTCTTCACAGTCCAACTCTCACATCCATACATGACTACTGGAAAAACCATAGCCTTGACTAGACAGACCTTAGTCGGCAAAATAATGTCTCTGCTTTTGAATATGCTATCTAGGTTGCTCATAACTTTTCTTCCAAGGAGTAAGCGTCTTTTAATTTCATGGCTGCAATCACCATCTGCAGTGATTTTGGCATCCCCCAAAATAAAGTCTGACACTGTTTCCACTGTTTCCCCATCTATTTCCCATGAAGTGATGGGACTGGATGCCATGATCTTCGTTTTCTGAATCTTGAGCTTTAAGCCAACTTTTTCACTCTCCTCTTTCACTTTCATCAAGAGGCTTTTTAATTCCTCTTCACTTTCTGCCATAAGGGTGGTGTCATCTGCATATCTGAGGTGATTGATATTTCTCCCGGCAATCTTGATTCCAGCTTGTGTTTCTTCCAGTCCAGCGTTTCTCATGATGTACTCTGCATAGAAGTTAAATAAGCAGGGTGACAATATACAGCCTTGACGTACTCCTTTTCCCATTTGAAACCAGTCTGTTTTCCATGTCCAGTTCTAACTGTTGCTTCCTGACCTGTATACAGATTTCTCAAGAGGCAGGTCAGGTGGTCTGGCTTCAACTACTCTACAAATCCTTTTCCTAGGCTTCCTATAATGAAATTCTCCTAACCACATGCATACAGGTAGATGTCAGAGAATTAATTACATAAAGCAAAATAGGAAGAAGCCTTTGGAAAGTGTTTGATAAAATTTTCTATTATAGATGGAAATATTTTTATATTATATCAAAAATCTATTGAACTAAGTATTGATTATAAGACCTGAACAAAGTGAACTCTAATATTTTTTCATCTTTGAAGAGTTAGCTAAGCATATCAGTGAAAGTGCCAGAATCTTATAAGGATGTTCTTTGATCTCTGTATAAAAGAGCAGAGATAAATATATAAAAAATGACTATGATATCATCTATGTGAGAGATCAGAAAAAAGAAAATTCCAGCCACTTAGAAACTGGAACACTGGTCTTTAAGAAGTGCTACGCTATTAAGTTTCCTTCATTTCATTGTACATTTTCACTTGGAAGACTTTATAAAAGATATGTGTGAATAATCCACAGGTATGTTCAATAAATACATAAACCTTAATAAAAAGAAATAAAGACATCTATCTTGTAATAGCCTGCAGATTGTCTCCAATTAGGCAAATCCTCTCATTACAATTCTATTCTTTATAATCTGTTACACAGTGTTAGAAATTTTTATCAAAACAGGTCTCCTGATTGATTTATCTAGAAGAGTGGTTCTTATCCTCTTTTGGAAACATAATACTTCATATTTTAACTTTCCTCTAGGACCTTAATTGTCAGCAATTTTTTATTAAATCAACTGCAAATGATATTAGAAAAAAATTTATAGAGGACTTTTAGGCAGATTAGGCATTTTAATCAGTTATTCACTTCTCCTTTCAATGACAACACAGCTAGGAGATATGGCTTCCAACTGTTTTAGTCTTTTGTCCTCAATGTGAAGCTACTTCATGTTGAGAAAAACCAAACAAACAAGCACCTAACACATTAAGGTGCAGAAATGTTTTTTTAAGAAACTATTTCACAATCTGTTTGCTCTAAATCTCACATGGAACTGACAATGTTAAACAATGGTTACAAAACAGAAATTGTTTCTCATACTTCCCCATTTGCAAACCTTTTCCACACCTTAAAGTCTTTGTTGCTTAGTATCATTGATTTTTTTCCCTCCATTCACCTTGGCAGTGACCCCATAAGCAATCCGAAGATCCATCATTAGTGTTTTTCTAACTGATACTCAGTTTCACAGTTAGGCTTAGAAAATCATGAATAAAAAAGTCATAATTCCCTACAAAATCCAAGTGATATTTAACACAGAATCCTGTGGAAAAAGTAT
Source organism: Capricornis sumatraensis (assembly GCF_032405125.1). Lineage (NCBI taxonomy): Eukaryota > Metazoa > Chordata > Mammalia > Artiodactyla > Bovidae > Capricornis > Capricornis sumatraensis. Next base: position 32,759,357 of record NC_091073.1, on the reverse strand, counting down.
TTGTTTTCTTGTTATATAAATAACTTGAGAACAAAAAATGCAATGTATTACATAAACAAAGATGGCTTGGCTTAAGAGCAATTATTTTCTAAGAACACATTGTATCTTATATAAATTCTGTGATGGCCACCAGTGTGTCAGTCTTGGGTGGGTTGCATTTCACTGCTGATGTATTTAAGTTTTTTATTTAATTCAAATATGACCATTAGGGATGTTGGTTTTTCAATGTTTTAGTCTTGGAGGCCCAACAAATCTGCAGCCAATGAAAACTCATTCTTTTAGTTTCATGCCCAAAATATATCATCATGTAACTTTAAAAGATCATACTTTTTATTGCAATATCAGATGGGCTACGTTTGTTACCTCCCAGCAGATTAACCTCCAAGGCTGTACCAATTCATTAAACATGCACATCAGTCACCAGACTGCAGTATAATTTATTGCAATTAAGCACTTCTGTGTTGGGGGACCAAAATAAGATTGTCCATTATCAGTGCTGTTAATGGTTTTCTGAACAGTTGCCAGTTCATTCACCCCACCCACCCTTCAATAATAAAATAATTTTGACAAAGGACCCATGTTTCAACATTTTTAATAAAAACAAAATAGAAAAACCATCAGTAACTGAGCAGTAAAGTTTCCTTTCTCTTTCTTCTTTGCCAAAACTAACAGAAAGGAAAATGTCAGTCTGGATTCTTGCCAAAAAAAGAGGAAATTGAATGGTCTCAGTTTTGATTCTTTGACTAGTAGCTTTGTATACATAGAATGCTTGGCTCTTGGGCTCATTTTGACAGAACTGAAACAGATAAGAGGTTTTGAGGACTACATTCTGCAATTTATAGACCTTGATTCTGTTTAAGATCTTTCAATACCACATAACAAATCAATGTGATTTAGAAAATAACGTTGTTTCTGCCATTGACATAAGCCATATGTGAACTGCTAAGCTACTACACAAGCCACAGCCATAAATTTTGGTCACTTGCAGGAGATTCCTTATTATTTGGAGGCTCAAAATAACTCAAACCATTATCATCTTGAGTGATGTCTCACTAAACTGCTGCCTGGTAATGGGCTGAAAGGTCTCTCACACTACAGGCAGATAGAGCTATCCTTAAATAAATTTCCCAGGTAATTCATTTAAAATAATAGGACAGTAGCCTGTTTTAAATATAACAGATTTTGATATATCAAATCATTAAACGTCCCTTTCACAGACACTATGAATGTAATCTACACAAGTCATATATCTGACATAGACAATGTTTGATCCAGATAGCAGAGTGATTAATCACACACACAAAATTAACAACTAAAGTAAGTGTGGCAATTTGTCTTTCTGCAGAAAACAAAATGTGCTCATGCTGTTCTATTAAACTTTGGATGTCTCACTAAGAAGGAAGGGGAATGCTCACTATTTCTGTTGGAAACAGCTGGATTAGCATATGTGGTAAAAAGGATAGCTGAAATGGTAAATTTGTCCACTGGGTGGAAATTTTTCTATTTTTTAGCCTCTTTTTACAGTATATACAATGTATAGGAGAGAGATTGTTTACTCAGTATGAACCTAATTTCAGATAAAAAATAAATCTAAATCATTAAAACCCTCTTCAGACTCAACCAATTTTTTGTTTCAAATATACATATACATGTAGAAAAAATTTTTTCAGAATCAGTATTTTTAACATCAAAATCACTATTAAGTTTCTCTTGTAATTGTAGAGGGAAGCACTTATCTGACAAACAAAATGAGATTAGATTATGTTAAGAACAAGTTTCCAAAGACTACTCAGAAGCTACTACTCAAAAAGTAGTCTTCAAAGGAATTCTAGTCTCTACATTTTTTTCTTTTCTCTTAAATGTTCATTTTTATCCAAATCTAGTCTCTTATTTTATATTTACAAAGCACCATTCAACTCCTTAGCCAATTTCTGAAATCACTTCAAATCCTCCTTCAAAATAATTACATGAGATATACTTAATCACTTTAGAGAACTTTAATCCACTCATATTCTAGAAAGTTGGTTTCAAAATGCATATCCAGTTAACCCTAAATATTCATATAATATTCACTAAAGCTAAGAACAACCATATCATTGCTATCGTTAATAATGCTAATTGTTAAGCTAAACAAATTAATTATTTTTTAAAACATATTAATTCTTCAAAGTTAAATATTTTGAGATAATTAGTTATTTTAAAAGATCTGCTTTATTAAAAAATGATACCATGTGAAAACTACAAGAAAGTCTTGGATTTTTGGTGTGAAAAGTAAATACTTTTAAATGTTAACCATTCAAAATACAAAATATTTATTAAACTAGGATTTGAAATCAACATCTATCCTGTTATCTAAAATATTATTTTTCAAATTTAAGAAGTGCACACAAACACAACTCAAAAATATCAGTTGCTGAAGTTTGAAAATAAGAAAAAAATATTTTTCATTTTATAAACGTAACATAAAAGACATATATGCAGATGACACCACTCTTATGGAAGAAAGCAAAGAACTAAAAGCCTCTTGATGAAAGTGAAAGAGAAGAGTAAAGAAATTGGCTTAAAACTCAACATTCAGAAAACTAAGACCATGGCATATGGTGCCATCACTTCATGGCAAATAGATGGGGAAACAGTGGAAACAATGACAGATGTTATTTATTTATTTATTTATTTATTTATTTATTTATTTTAGACTCCAAAATCACTGCAGATGGTGCCTGCAGCCATGAAATTAAAAGATGCTTGCTCCTTGGAAGAAAAGTTATGATCAACCTGCTGCTGTTGCTGCTGCTGCTAAGTCACTTCAGTCGTGTCCGACTCTGTGTGACCCCATGAACAGCAGCCCACCAGGCTCCTCTGTCCACAGGATTCTCTAGGCAAGAATACTGCAGTGGGTTGCCATTTCCTTCTCCACATGACCAACCTAGACAGCATATTAAAAAACAGAGACATTACTTTGCCAACAAAGGTCCGTCTATTCAAGGCTATGGTTTTTCCAGTAGTCATGTATGGATGTGAGAGTTGGACTGTGAAGAAAACTGAGCACCGAAGAATTGATGCTTTTGAACTGTGGTGCTGCAGAAGACTCTTGAGAGTCCCTTGGACTGCAAGGAGATTGAACTAGTCCATCCTCAAGGAAATCAGTCCTGGATATTCACTGGAAGGACTGATGCTCAAGCTGAAACTTCAATACTTTGGCCGCATGATGCGAAGAACTGACTCAATTGTAAAGACCCTGATGCTGAGAAGATTGAAGGTGGGAGGAGAAGGGGACGACAAAGGATGAGATGGTTGGATGGCATCACTGACTCAACGGGCATGAGTTTGAATAAACTTCTGGAGTTCGTGATGGACAGGGAAACTTGGCGTGCTGCAGTCCATGGGGTCACAATGAGTCGGACATGACTGAGCAACTGAACTGAACTGACTGAAAAGATATATAACCTACTATATATGTGTGTATACATTTAAACTTGTATATAATACTTTGGGCTTCCCTGGTGACTCAGATGGTAGAGAATCTGCTTGCAATATGGGAATCCCAAGTTTAATCTCTGGGTTTGGAAGATCCCCTGGAGAAAGGAATAGCTACCCACTCCAGTACTCTTGCCTGGAGAATTCCATGGACAGAAGAGCCTGGTGGGCTACAGTCTATGGAGTTGCAAAGACATGACAAGTTGTCTGACAAGTTGTCAGATGTGACAGGGCTAAGGGAGAAATAAAATCTAAGATACAGATCCCAGGACAAAGAATTTACAACATCATTCAGAAAATAAAAGAAATATTCATTAAGGCCTCTGTCCAGTGGGAAACGGTTTTGGTTTGTTAAGGATTACATTTGTTATGGACCGAGTTTGAAAGAAAATAATTTGACTGTCCAAGGTGGAGCAGTTTCCTGGAGTGAAACGTATAGAGTAAAAGCAGGGGGGATGAAGGTTCACCCCATAGGTGAAAGGGAGAGAAGCCAGACAGAGTAGTCAGTAAGGTGAAAACTGGGTCAAGTCACCGATAAAGAAAAGCTGAAATGAAACCTCAGTGTGAAGCCATCATTTCCTAATTAGAAGTATGCTTGGCTAGGATGTAGAGGATGAAGTGGCAGAGAAAGGCTAACACTAATTTTGGCGGATGTGTTGTAATGAGTAGTAGTCTTAAGGGAGTTTAGAAAGTCACTATACATTAGAATTATATAAATATATAATGTAACCAATTAAAGATGTGGAGGTGGTACGTGATTACTGAGATTTATATTATCATCTTATTTTCAAATGAATGGTCCAATGTTAATGTTACGTTTGGAAATCAAGGAGGAAAGTGGATACCGTGCTTTGTTCATTTCTACTCTGGAGAAAATATAAAGGACGCTGAGGTTATGCTTCTTACACAGCACTGAATAGGATGTACTCAGAAAATAGCTCCCCAAAACTAAGTCCCTTTAATATACAGATGACAGCTTATTACCTAAAGGATAGGTAGTGATTACCTAAAGGATAGATGTGTGTGTGGTGTGTAGCAATGGAGTGTTTTAAATGAGATACTACTACTGATTGAGAGATTACATTAACATAAGGCAAACACTATTCTGATTAGGCAGGGCCTTGCACAACATTCATCTTTACCCTTTTATGCCTCTGGAAACAGAGCTGGGTTCCCTAAACTCTGGGTGTCTGACCTTAGCAGACAAGCATAAGAGTAATATACTATAAATTCCAGGCAAATAGGGTTTGCAAGACCTGCTTGAGAGTTGGGGTGAGGAGCTGGCATGTTGGAATGGCTTCTAGAATGTGAACTTTGCTGGATGGTATGTCTGCAAGTTGGCTGACAGATGGAAAGAGGACTTTCCAGAGGAACAGAAACATGCAGAGAAAATTAAATAGGTGCTTCCTTCTTTTCTTTCCTTCCTTCCTTTTTTCCTTTCTCCCTCCCTCCCTCCTTTCCACTATACCGGGTACATATAATTTTCAAGAAATTGTCAGGAAAGGACTTGGAGCTGCTGGCATTGAAACACCCTGAGGAGAAACTGAACTGACTAACATTTTCACCATGATCAAATGAGGAAACCCAACTAATACCAAAGTCACTGTGATTTTACCTTTTCACTGTCTTTTAACATATCCCCAACACAAGTGAGACAAGGTAGACAGAAGTTCTGTTTCCACCAACCTGTAACTAACCTGAGATTTTAGCATTCCCTTGTCCTAAGGCTGCCTCTCAGAGGTTCAGGCCAAGGACACCAGGGTGGATCTGTGGACTTCACAACATCTATGAACTCATTCAAACACTGTAGCACCAATGAGATCTCAAAAACGGAACGGTGCAGAACTTAATTTATATGCCTCAGAGGGATTAAGAATAGAGTTCAGTCTGCCAGCATTCGGGACTCTGGTTCCGTACAGTCTAGGTACTAAAGACCTGGGGCTGAACTGTCTCCCCAGCTATAATTATGGAAGTCGTGTATGGCAGAAAAATGCTATAATTAAAGTCACAAAATGTTTTTTATCGTAATTTTCTTTTATTGGTGTATAACTTTGTGAAAAAATATGCTCTGGTTTGTCTGAAATTTTCTTCTCTGGCATTATACATTTCTTTAAAAAGACTTGTATAAATAGTGGGTCAAGTCCTCTGGAACTAAGAAGGTATGAAAAAAATTACAAAATAATTAGAGGAGTGAATGCTTTTATTTTCAAGCTGAACTTTGTCTTACCAAAACATCTCACGTCTTCCCGTGATATTTCCTGTTGTTAGGTGAGTTCCCTTGAAAAGTTACCACAATGTTTTCTTGTTGTTAGACTATAATAACTAAAAAATGGTGTTTAAGAATTTTAAAAAAGAATGTAGAGGAGAACAACAGACTGTTAACATGAACACTTTCCTCCAAAGAAGCATTCTGTCTTGCATTCCATAAATTCTGAATGTGCATGTTTTCTTTCTCCAATTTAACTGTAATTCCACGATGCTAAGGTTGATGTGAAAAGTGTCCTCTTTGAACCTATGACACCTGGAACAATACCCTACATCTGATAGGTCCTCGAACAAATATTATTGATCCCCTCAATCCAGGAAGATGTCTAACTTCCCTGAAAATTCTTATTATTTGTAAGTTAACTGCAATTTTCATAAGCTAAATAATATTCATGGATCTGAAAATATAAACTTAAATAACTTAGAGCACATGGGAAATATGACACTGGGATTTTTGTTGTCAACCTTGTTTGCAGAAATCAATCAAATAAAATCACCTAATTAATTAAAGGGAAAAATTATAATGTTTCAATAACTATAAATAACTGTCAGTCATTTGTATTAATAGAAGGAAACGGAAGGATGAACAATCCAAGCTGACAGATTCTCCCAGGACAGCTTGCCCTCTGAATCAAGTGATTTTGTTTTTATACTGACATTTGACTAAGATGGAATCTGCTCCTCTGGGGATCCCCTGCAAGGCAAATAATAACATCCTACTGTAACAACACTACACAGGAGGCTCAATAAAGTTGTTGAGTTTCTTCAACCCTTTTCCGTCTTCATATCCCACCCCATGCTGGGCATATATCATTGTGGGACATGTTTTGTAAAATTTTCTCTCTTTCACTTCTCCCCAAAGTACTGCAAGTAGTTGTTTTCAATTTTAAAAGAAAAAAAATTTTTAAGTTAAAGGTGGAAATGACAACAAGAATGCCAAACACAAGATATATGTAGTTAATGATTTTTCCTTGAGGAGTCACATAGTGAATCTAGTGGCTAGCTGTGACTGTAACGCAGGTATTTATTCCAGATAAAAAGATATGAGTATGTGGCCTAGACTTGGATATTCACTAGAGTGAACGTGTTTTTTCCCTAGACCCTATTATGGAAAGAGCATTTTATGATCCTACAAATTAAAAAGAAAATCTTAACAGTTTTACTTATATTAGTGGAGCTAATAATCACAGAAGTTGTAATTTAAAATATTTTTCTCAATAAAACTAAACTGTGCTCCAAGAGCTTTCTGGCAGACTCTGAAATATAACAAAGAAGCTTTGTTCATCTCAATGTGCTCAGAAAAATAGAAATTTAATCCCATAGAAATATGATTACATTTTAAATTTGACATTTCAACCTGTAATATTTAGACCAATAAGGGTATGTGCTCAGTCACTTCAGTCGTGTACAACTCTGTGACCCCATGGACTATAACTGGCCAGGTTCCTCTACCCATGGGGATTCTTCAGGCAAGAATACTGGAGTGGGTTGTTATTTGCTCCTCCAGAGGATCTTCACGACCCAGGGATCAAACCCACATCTCTTGCAACTTCTGCATTGGCAGGTTGGTTCTTTAGCACTACACCACCCATATGTCATGGCCTAAATTTGAAATCAGAATGAATCAATAAAGTAGAGGGTACAAATATCAAGAAGACAAAATGACATGTCTGTTTAGTTCTCCTCTCCTTCTCAGTGCCTAGAGTGATGTCTAATGTGCAGAGTAGCTCTTTAAAAGATATTTATGAAATGAATGAATATTCTACAATACAGCAACAGGCTTTTCATTTAGAAAAAGGAATAAGTTGAAGGGAATTAAAAATCAAGATCCTCTCCCAATATTAAATTCTTCTGCCAGTCACTGAAGTCAACCTCTGAAATTCTGAACTATCTGCATCTGAGTGCATGTCAAGGGAGGTTAGGCGGGGCTGGGTAGGGGGGCAACATGTGTGCACATGAATTAATGATGTCAGTCAGGTTGATTGTGACCCAGTTACAACTTCTGACCCTTACGAGCAAAGAATACATGTTATTCCACTATTGGATATATTTTTCTCCTCACTACATACAAACACACACTGTAATACTGACGATCTTATAAAATAAACAAGCAAAAAAATTCTCTAGATCTTAAATGGTCCCCATAGAAAACTTTCCATTTCTCTGTTTCCCTTTCCAGCAAAGCTCCTCAAAATACCTCCTCCTTACTCTCTCCAGTTTCTCACCTTTCACTTTTCATTCACTCGTCAGCAGCATTTGACATGATGACCACCCCTACTCCCCACTTTTTGAAACCCTTTTCTCCAAGGGCTCACAGCCCTTCTACCTCAATGGCTACTCCTTCTCATTTGCATATGCTGTGTCCTCCTCATTGGAGGCGACTGTCTCACATCAGAGCAGAACTGCTGAGTTGAACAGACAACTCCTTTCTATTTCATTCACAAACACTTACCACAGTGGCCTTTTTGCTCATTCTTGAACTGGTCAAGTTCATTCTAGACTCAGAACCTTGTATCTGCTATCCTATCAGCTTAGAACACTATTCTTATAAGTAGCCCTCACCCTCTGTGTATCTCTACTTAAATATCACTATCATGGAGAGATCTTTTCTCATCATTATTTTATGGAGCCTTTTTCTTCATATTCACTGCTAAACCATGACCCTGCTTTATTTTCTTCCTAATATTTGCTGAAAATAATGTTATTTTCATATATTTATCTATCAGTTTGTATACTGTCTCTCTCCCAGATTAGAATGTAATAACTATGAAGTTAGAAGTCTGTTTTGTTCACTTTCACTGTTTTGGTGCCTAGAACAGTGCTTGTCCTACTATGCTGCTGCTAAGTCGCTTCAGTCGTGTCTGACTCTGTGCGACCCAGTAGATGGCAGCCCACCAGTCTCCCCCATCCCTGGGATTCTCTAGGCCAGAATACTGGAGTGGGTTGCCATTTCCTTCTCCAATGCATAAAAGCGAAAAGTGAAACTGAAGTTGCTCAGTCGTGTCCGACTCTTAGCGACCCCATGGACTGCAGCCTACCAGGCTCCTCCATCCATGGGATTTTCCAAGCAAGAGTACTGGAGTGGGGTGCCATTGCCTTCTCCTGGCCTACTATAGGGCTCAATAAATATTTGTTGATGGAATGAATGAGAAGTATTAGCACCATATTCCAGATGTCTATCATTTTGGTTTCCTAAGATCCTACATTTAATTAAATATTAAACAAAAATGTTTTGCTATCTACCACCTACCATGGGAATGGTGTGCATGTGTGTGCATGCACGCATGATGTGGTGGGGACTAGGGAGGGTGTATCCCAACACTGGAGTAGAAAATGTCAACCCACTCCAGGATTCTTGCCTGGGAAATCCCATGGACAGAGGAGCTTGGCAGGCCATAGTTCATGGGGTCACAAAAGAATCAGACACAACTTTGCAACTAAACAACAATGCCAACATTATACCCCTCAAAGAACTTAGAGTTTGTATATACATAAAAGTTAATAATAACATAAAGCAGCATATGGAAAATGCAACAAACATATATCTTTGTTCATTCATTCAACAAATATTTGTTACACATCTCCAAAGAGCCTGCACTAAGAAAGGCAACAAAAAGCAGAAAGAAAGAAAACAGGAAGAAGATAAATCATAGGGGATACATGGCAGTAGTCCAGATATATTTAAGACTTATAAGTGGCAGGTTGAATGTGACTAAATAGAGTTAATAATAGGCAAGATAAGAAAGATACTTGGTGCATTTAAAAAAACACAGTAAGAATTAAAAATGTAATGAGTAACATTTCTAAGCAAAAGAACCTGAAAAACTTCAGGCAGTAAAATATCCCATGTAAAGAAGCGCTTGCTTCAGTCACTCCCTAGAGAAGAAAGATATTTTTGTTCTGAATACATAGCATGTAGCAAAGACACAGACTCCAGAAAATTTATTTCAGGCATAAGGGGGAAACAGCCAAATACCAAGAAAAATATGTTCCAGACTATGATGATCAGATCAAATCATATTTTTATGCAATGCTATGTGGGAGCATCCTGCATGGCTTCTTATCCTAAATTTTTTTCAGATATAACGAGCCAAGTTTTCATATGTAATTACTGCCCAGTTTTGAATCTGTAATGGTAGATACTATAGAATTGTCAAAAGAGGTTAACTTCAATTTTTGGCCATTTACATTCTTAGGCATTTTAAGAATCACTCTCTGGGAATATTTGACATTAACTTTGAAAAGCGTTTCACTGTGAGAAAAGTGTTAGATAGCTTACAAAACCACATGGTTTATTATTTGTGAGTGTAATAGAAATGCTGGGTTCAATATCTATTTTTCATGAGGAATATCTGTTTGCTTGTTTGATTAAATACTAAATTAAAAGGTTCCGAGCATGGTTACCATATGGCTCTGGGATAATACTTACTGTTTAACTGCATGTGAAGATTTTAGATCAATATTAGTGTTTAAAAATAAATGTGTAGACAATTATTAAGACAATGGACTGGTTCAAAATACACTAAAACATTCAGAGGGAAAAAATGTAAGGAAACAGTGTGTCCCTTTTTAAAGTCCTTGCACAGATAAAATGTCATGGTAGCAAGCTCTGAGAGATTGTTCAGTTTGGGCTTTGGTTCTTCCTAATTCACGTGAGCACTGATGTAGCCTCATCAGCTTGCTACAATCTTTTTACAATCTCTAAATAAATTCTCATATTCATTAACTACAAAAATGAAGAAGAGCAGTTCTCCACAGTGGTAAAGGATCAGGAAGGGCTGGTCCTGAGCAGACACAAGGAGTGGGCTGAGAAGCAGAACACCTATAAATTCTCATTTTATTAGCCTGGTTCACATCCTGCTCGACTCCTCTCTCACCCCACAAGAGAAAATTCCTGTTTACACGTACAGTCTCCTTGGGACCATGGAGGAGCATGAACTGTGCTGTATGAAAAAACAGTCATATGTGGGCAAAGTAAGCTTAATAAGACCTGTGAGAGCTGTACATCTCCCAATCTAAATTCCTCTTAAGAGATCGACCATTGCAGTCCAATGAACTCAAACAGGAAACTCCTGCAAGCATCAGTACCTTTAAAAAGTTCTACAGTTAATAAACCAATAAAACTGACAGTTGAGTATAACTGACATTCTTAACAATGAAGATAGACTACCATGACTGAATGAACGTAGCTCTGTATTCTGAGTATAGCTGTATCGTTTAAAATAGACATTGTTTGATACCTATTTTGTTATATAAGGAAACATTTCTATTCTTAATTCTGTTCTATAGAAGACTGAGATTAAATGACTTTTCAAAGTTCACCTAATGGAAAACACATAAAGAAGCCCAAGTGTTGAAATACTCTATCCAGTCTGTCACCTGGAATAAAGGTTATTTAACTGAATTACAAAAATATAAGGATCTTAAAGATGAAGTTGGAAATCAAATAAGATACTACAAACATGCCATGCAACTCTGTATTTAGTGGCTTAGCTTCTGGTTTTAGGTGAATTGTTTTGCTTGAACCACTCTATTGAGACATGAGAAGCTTTGAGAACAGCAAACTATGGGGGCAGGGAGCTGGACTCTAAACATGGTTCAAAAGGGGTTTTCTGGAGTCTGTTCTGAAGAGCTTTAAAGAAAAGTTTAGGCAGCCATTTACCTTACAGAGTTAGTAATAAATTTGTTTTGACTTTAAGGCAAAGAGCTTATTTTCCTTCTCTAAATTTCTCACAGCTCTTACTATTATATTTATTTCATTAAGAAATATATAACCTGTCTTGCTCCCAAAAGTACTTTCAGTTGCTTATAAAAATCTGCATGATAAAACTCTAAATCTTTGATTTCTTTGAAATCAAGTAATAGAGAAAATTTGGCTTATATATTGCAAAGAAACTGCAAAAGGATTAAAGGTGGGCCATAAATATAGTTCTGAGTACTCTATCAGACAAACTGAAGTGAGAATATAGTTAGTTATAAAATAATAATTCTGCATAAGATTAAAATATACCTGCTATTTCAGAGAAACACACATTTTCCTACAGTGAAGTCTGCATAAAATTCTTAACACAGCAAAAATTTCCCCACAGTTCCTCAGAGAGGGGACACTGAGGAGCTTTGGGGATGTCATCTTCAGTCATATCCCTATAACACACGGAGAGCTCCATAAAGCTGTTCCTTTCTGCGGTTGTCCCACCATGTTCAACAGGGAATTCATGCCAAAACACAATTTAGTAAGTGCAGTTTGAAAGGACAGCCAAAACCACACCATCTATGCACACAGCTTTCTGATTGGCTAACTTTATCCAGGGATAAATTTTCATGCTATTTAGCAGACTAAATGCCCTAGGATGTATATCCTTCAGTCAATATTTTTAAATATTATTTATCAGAAATGAAGTTTTGATAACAGTTAGGTCATCAAGGTTATCCTTCATAACATCCAGGAGTGTAGGGATTGCATATGGCTAATCCTGATTGACAGCTTGTCCAATCCATTTCCAAACCTGCTTCTACTGGAAACCTATGAGATTCAAGTCTGAATTGTCTCCCACTCCAACTCCACCAAAAAGTGTACCAAGGCAACATCTTTAGTTTAGATAGTGACAAGATTACTTTACAAAACAATTCTCATTGTACTAAAAACACATACATTGTATAATGCGGCCCACATAACATTAGAGTTTAAGCTCTTCAAAAGTGGGTGTACTAGTTTGCATCCCCAGCAACAGTGTAAGAGGGTTCCTTTTTCTCCACACCCTCTCCAGCATTTATTGCTTGTAGACTTTTGGATCGCAGACATTCTGACTGGCGTGAAATGGTACATTATTGTGGTTTTGATTTGCATTTCTCTGATAATGAGTGATGTTGAGCATCTTTTCATGTGTTTGTTAGTCATCTGTATGTCTTCTTTGGAGAAATGTCTATTTAGTTCTTTGGCCCATTTTTTGATTGGGTCGTTTATTTCTTGAAGAACAGTGTGGAGATTCCTTAAAAAACTGGAAATAGAACTGCCTTATGACCCAGCAATCCCACTGCTGGGCATACACACTGAGGAAACCAGAATTGAAAGAGACACGTGTATCCCAAGGTTCATCGCAGCACTGTTTATAATAGCCAGGACATGGAAGCAACCTAGATGTCCATCAGCAGATGAATGGATAAGAAAGCTGTGGTACATATACACAATGGAGTATTACTCAGCCATTAAAAATAATGCATTTGAATCAGTTCTAATGAGGTGGATGAAACTGGAGCCTATTATACAGAGTGAAGTAAGCCTGAAAGAAAAACACCAATACAGTATACCAACACATATATATGGAATTTAGAAAGATAGTAACGATAACCCTGTATGCGAGAGAGCAAAAGAGACACAGAGGTATAGAACAGTCTTTTGGACTCTGTGGAAGAGGGAGAGGGTAGGATGATTTGGGAGAATGGCATTGAAACATGTATAATATCATATATGAAACGAATCGCCAGTCCAGGTTCAATGCATGATACTGGATGCTTGGGGCTGGTGCACTGGGACGACCCAGAGGGATGGTATGGGGAGGGAAGAGGAAGGGGGGTTCAGGATGGGGAGCACATGTATACCTGTGGTGGATTCATGTTGATGTATGGCAAAACCAATACAATATTGTAAAGTAATCAACCTCCAATTAAAATAAATAAATTTATATTTTTTAAAAAGTGGGGATCTTTGTCCATTTTCTTTATTGCTATTTTCCCAACGACTAGAAATAGTGTCTGGCATATAGTTGATATTTAACAAAAAAATGGTAATAATTGGCTAGAAGAGTGATAAAGAATAAAGCTTTTAAGAATCATTGGTGATTAAAAATTGAACTTATATTTTATTATTAACAATGCAAATATTTATATTTAATAAATGGTAGTATGCAACATTTTTAGTGTCTACAAATAATGTTTTCTGAATATGTGAACTCAAGAATGTCTTATACTAACTTGGATGTCCCCCAGGAACCCATGATCCATTGGTTGGGCAGTACTGAATAAAAGTTTTGTTTTTATTATTTTGGCCTTGAAATTTGTCTCAGAGGATATCTGAAATTACCTACCAAGTTGCTGAGAAATGGTGTGATTAAGTACATGGGATATATACTCTGCTGAGCTACATTTCACTCATGGATCCACTGTTCTAGCTGGATGCCCTTAGGAAATATACTTAACTTCTCTGAAGTTTTTGAAAAAAGCATAATTATATCTGTACATCTAAGTGTTGTGAGGACAAATGAAATAATATATGTAAAGAGTTTCACACATACTGAGAGCTGTATAAAGTGCTCCTATTTTTACAAGAGATTCTAGGTGGATAACAAAATTTGTCATAAGACCAATTTTGGTTCCTTACAAGAAATCCGTTTCATTGACATCTTTTTCTGTGTCCTATATCAAGAGGACTGACAGCCAGAGGATTTGAAAATATTACCTGATCTGCCAGATATTCAATAGGGAATAGGGATATTCAAAATGCAATAGGGAATTTTCTACTAACACAAATTCTTGCCATGGCATGAAGCTTCAGGTTCAGAATAAATGTAATATCTGCATTTCTCAAATGATGCTCATGAAGCTCATTGTATAAGCAATACCCTGAAGTTGGAAGTAGAAAGCAAAGGAAGTCATTTTTTTAAAAAGGGCTAATAATTTCTACAGTTGTCACATTTCTCCATAATATTAAGTATTTAATACTTGGTGGACTTCATCCATATCAGGCCACATGAATAAATAGCAGGCTTGATAGTTTCCTGGTGAATCACTGACAAGCAACATGATACTAATAAATGAGCATTGTTTTAATATTTTTTTACTTAATATTTTGTTTAGGGTAATCCAAAAAAACAAAAGCTAAATAATCAATGACCCTTTAGTGTGTCTATAACAAGGATTATGGGGATCTCTTTCATCTTTTCTCTTTTTTGCAACACGAGACAATAGTCTCTTTATTGAAGTTATTACTGACATTGATGCAAATATTTCTGACAAGTGGAAAATCTCCTTGTAATTAAATTTCTGTTGTACTTTAATGTTTGTTCCTTAGAAAGTCCCTGTTAACAGATTTCGAGCTGTGATAAAAATATTTTCTTCATATGTTATCAAAAGTTGTAATCTGTTTTCTTTCCTGGAAGTCATTCAAAATAGCAATAATGGAAAAACATTTTTTTTTCAACATTAGGGTAAATTGTTCTTGAATGTCAACTTAAAGTTTCAATAAAATGAAGAACTGAAAAGAATAAATTTATTTGGAAATTAAAGTCTCAGCAAATGTCACAGTCTAGAAAGTACTGACTTTGCAGAGGTGAATAGGGACACAAGGAGAGAGGTACATTGAAGAATCAGAATTTACAGGCGCTTTTAGAGCTGTAGTCTTTGTTAATTAAGTTGTAATGTTTGAATATGATACAAAGAGATTCTGAAAATAATCTCTCATTGAGCTCAACTTCTCTTTCAGCTTTTGACTAATTTACTTAAACAGAAATGGCCTATCTTAGCTTAAATTTGCAGTAACTAACAGATTTGGGAAAATGAAATTTCAGTTTTCCCAGATAATTACTTCTAAGCAAACTATGATACCAAATTTCTTCACAAATAACACTAAGTTCAAACAGACAGAAATCTGTTTTAAATCTTTATATTTGGTGTTCTCACACATCTATTTTGAGCTTTTTATTACTTACATTTTTTTAAAAAGGGAGGCTCTCAAACAAAATCACCTTTTTTTAACAAATGAAAAAAAAAAACTGCCCCAGAGAATTAAATAACTTAATTAAAGTATTAGGCTAGTTTGTCACTGCCCTAGAACAACTTAATGAAGGTTGTTGATTCCCATCTAATAGTCTTTACTCCACACTGTTCCTCAGTAGAGAACTCATGGTAGAACATTTTTATTCATAGATGTCTTACAGCTATGTGAATGGAGAATCCACATTTCCCAGATGGAAATCTTTTTTTTTTTTTAAGTTTTAGCAATTCTTTCTCCTACTATATCTGCAGAACTAAATCATGGCCCCTGCAGAGATAAGCTATCAACTCACTGTGGACATTAGGAAAATGTATCTTTAGAACATTTGATGAAAGGAGGATTTATAGTTTATCACAAGCCACTTAGATGCACAAGTGGTAGGATGGTTGAGAGACTTCTGGTTTTCATTAATAGATAAAGTTATAAAACTTGCTCCCATTTCAAAGATGAACTGCTTATTTGTAAATCCTTAAACAAATAAAAATAACTATTTAAAAGACTCAGAGGTTCAACAGACTTCAAATGGACTTGTTTGGGTTATTCGTACTTTAGGCAACAGATGGCCCCCTTCAATGAAGACAGGAAATGAATATCATGGGAGTTCCTGATAAAGGTAAAGGTGAAACAAGAATCAGCGTCTTGTGTCTTTGGGTCTTGTGTCTTGTGTCTTAAAGAATTTGTGTCTTTACCACAAATATTTGATAAATTTTAGTTTTGCCCCCACAATTATTAATAATCAATTTATCAAAGAAATAGTGACATGTACTCACCACTAACATTTCACTCTAACATTTCACTCTAACATTTCACTCTCATTCTAGATAGTTAGCAATTCTCTTTTAAACACAACAATTTAAATTCCCAATCTGTTATTGCCATCAGAGAAAGACAGTCCTTTCCTAAGGCAGACTTCAGTGTGCCCCAACCAGTTAATTCCAATCAGAAATCCCAGCTCCTATATCATCACACTGAATGATGATCTAAGCCCAGAGATTTGTCTCTGGTACCATATACTTTCCTCCCCGGAGCTCTCAAGGAATCATTCCCAGGGCAAGGAAACCATATTCAACAGTATTCTGCAACCCCTAGTCTTGAAAATTCACTTTCACTAAAATCCTTTCTCTCTTATCCATCCTACACCCACCCCTCCACGCCCCCCCACCAACACACACACACTGGTGGTTAGTCTTTAGCAAATTTGGAAAAGATGAAGAACAACTGATTTTCAGTGACTTCCAATGG
Organism: Capricornis sumatraensis; assembly: GCF_032405125.1. NCBI lineage: Eukaryota > Metazoa > Chordata > Mammalia > Artiodactyla > Bovidae > Capricornis > Capricornis sumatraensis. Next base: position 32,742,604 of record NC_091073.1, on the reverse strand, counting down.
CACAAAATTAATGTCTCTAACAGAATTAACCAAGAAAGTTGTAAGCCATCAACACTAGAGCTTCATGCCAGATACAAGAAAATTACTTGCTTCCTGAGTGGTTTGTCATATAAAAATGTGAAACTAAAGATTTTTGATTACAATCATATCACTTAATATGTAAATTCAAGATAGTTACTTAAGGTTTTGTAACTCATTTTTCTCATCAGTAAAATGGGGATAAAAATAGTTCCTACCTTTATAAAGTTATTACATGAGCAACTATTCAACTATACAATTATTTACTGTTTAGCACAGTGCTCAGTAAGTAGCATTTCCCTTAGCTCCCTTTCATTTTTTTAAAAAATTCAAACAATTTAAAATGCTGAATTTCGAACACATTCACAGATCAGACTCATGAAAAGAAAAGATATGTGGCTCTCTAAATCACTCTATTTAGAATACATTTTCTTTATGTGGTAGAATATGTTTCTGACATTAAATACACAGTTACCTGTACAAAACTGTTACATAATGTATTCAAAAATATATAATGTAACTAAAGAGTAAGGAAATAGAAAGGTATAGAGAAAAAACTAACATATGAAAAGAAAGCCTTAAATTTTGTAAACATTTCAGAAATGGGTTAAATATTTGGCTTTGAGTTTTCTAGCAGCCAATATAAAGAAGGTAATGTTATTATTACATAAACCACAATGTTTACACAATAGAAACAATAGATATTAAGGATAGCAAAAGTGATTTACACACTAGTGATTACTATAACCATAATAATGTATTGAATCTTAATGGCAAACTGTAAAATTATCTAAGGATAGCAACAAATAATATAAAAGGAATTTACCCAGGGAAGAATGAGACCATATTTAGGGAAAGAAAAGACAGTAAATTATTGAATTTGATAAAGCAATTCATAATATTTCTCAGTATTATTAACTAATAAATATTTAAATCTAATACTAAAGTGGTTATATAGTAATTTAGTATTTTGATAAGTATAGTATTTTATAATAAAGTATCAGATACTTTTATAAGTTTCTTCATTTCTCATAATTAATGTCTAATATTTAACTCATGTTGTATACATTCAATCAGAAAATCAAAGGATTCTAACATTTTTGCAAATCGTGTTTTTAGTCTGGGCATACCATATTATGTCATATGCTTCAGAAACAGCAACTTCTGAGAAGTAAATTATTTAGGGATATCCTTGGGGAAAATCTACTCTTAAATGCTCTCTGTCTCTATCTGTTTCTCTCTCTGTCTCTCTCATTCTAGTTTTCAACTTAAAACTGAGCCCTAAAATCTGAGTTGACTCTGCTGATGCATAAATTTTGAAGATTTATGCTGAAGATTTCTAAAGCCTTTAGGAATGCTATGGCTTTAGAGTATCAAACTATAATGATTACATTATAACAACATGATGATTTAGTATTAAATGTATCTTTTAATATAATATTTCACATAAAAAGAACTAAGCTAAAAAGGTAAGTTATGTATATACTGTTGGTTTCTATCATAGATAAGCTGATCAATAAAACAACCTGTAAATACTTTTCGCTGTGGCTGAGGCAGAGAAATAAGAAGTAAAAATAATTTTCCACAGCATTTGAAATCTAAACTCACAGACTAATTGTCAGGATACATGAGTTGCTTTAACTAAATTCTCTGTTAGTTTAAATAGAACATAACATTGTAGATGTTTACTAAGAATTCATCTTTTCATCATGTAGCTCCTTCTTTAATGCTTGTTTAAGTTTGGACCAATCAGGATAACTTTAGGACATCTCAAAATAGAGATACTGTTCCTTGATCTTTTACTGCCCAAACTCTCCTTTTATTTACTTATTTTGAGTGAAGGGTTTGGAGAAAAGGACTAATCATCCCTAATGAATTTGGTGCTGGTGAAAAATGCCAGATGGGCAGTCACAGAAACTACAGTTCTTTTATTCACAGGCTAAAACAGAACATTTTCCCCTGTACTTTGCTTTCAGATGCAACCTGGAGTACAAAGCTATCTTGCATTCCCAGACCTGTCCAATCTCTTCTTCCTTAATCAGCATTTTCACACTTCATCAAGTATCATTTTTGATAGAAATATCCCAGCGACATGGAAATCACCATTTCTCATTATTCATTTCTCAGACAGCTTTGCAAAAATAGAGGCTTCACATTAGCAATGCCTTTTGACAGGTGGGTTATATACTGCTGAAGGAAAATTAACTTTGGCAAAACAAAATAATATATGTGATGATCTTCTTTGTTCTTTCAGTCATCTAATTTACAACAGATTTATACAAAACAATAGATGATTTTATATGTATTCAGCCAAACTATCCACCGTAGAGCATTCTTGATTAAAAAAAAATAGAAAATTCATATTGGCTTATGATAGTATTCCTAATTATTATCCCAAGGAAAATGTTCAATTAGGATGAAATAGCAAGGAGATGCCACAATTAATTTTTTATAATTGTTATTTTTCTAGAATAATTAACATTTTAATTGTGTCTACAAAGTGCTGGCCCCAAAATTCTGAAAGACAAATTTAAAAATGCTAAGATCCCAAGGACTTACATAAGTTGCTTGAGGTCACCCAGATAATAAAAAAAAGAATCATAATAAACACTGAGTTTGTATGAATATAAAGTCTGCTGCTGCTGCTGCTACTGCTAAGTCGCTCAGTCGTGTCTGACTATGTGTGACCCCACAGACGGCAGCCCACCAGGCTCTGCCGTCCCTGGGATTCTCCAGGCAAGAACATGGGAGTGAGCTGCCATTTCCTTCACCAATGCGTGAAAGAGAAAAGTGAAAGTAAAGTCGCTCAGTCGTGTCGACTCTTAGCGACCCCGTGGACTGCAGCCTACCAGGCTCCTCCGTCCATGGATTTTCCAGGCAAGAGTACTGGAGTGGGGTGCCATTGCCTTCTCCGAATATAAAGTCTACCCCTTACTATTTCTCCACTGTCAAAGCTACATCTCCAGACCAGAATTGTAGTCTCAGGTGTCCAACTGCCTCTGAAATATTTTCAACTTCTATCAGTATATCCAAAATTGAATTTTAATTTTAATATTTACTCACATTCTGCTATTTGTGCCACTGTTACAAATTCTTTTGGGGGGTCACATTTAATTTTTGCATCATTTACATCCCCAGTGTTCGAGTATTGGATGTTCCTTTTTTTCTTCAAAATTTATTTTGGTTCTTAGCAATAATTATAACTTTAAATATATATAGATGTATATACACACACACATAAACACTACACACACACACACTATTACAAGAAAAAAATTATATACCTCTTTTAATACCATTAATGTCCACATACAAATATCCATCAAGACTGGAAGGTCATGCGTAAAAATGAAAATTATTGTATTTGAGTAGAACAATGAAAAGTGATAGTTCTTTTTTCATAATAATCTTTAATATGATTTCATTCCAAAAATATGGAAAAGAAAAAATGGTGTCACAAAAAGGTGTCAGTATTTTCTCCTTCTATTGCCACTAACCTTATGGCCCTAAATCTTTAAGCTCTTGTCATTCAAGTTTGCCACATACTATGTTCCCTCCCCAAGTCATTCTGCAAAACTTTATGCAATTGATCTTCTTCAAACAAACCATGTAAGAATAGCTCCTATCTAGAACACTCCAGGAAGTTGTTCCAAGTCTAAAACACTAGAGGGAAATTAAAGACTCTCCATAACCTTGGCTTAATTTCTATATCCAGTATCACTTCTCTAAAATGAGCACTTCACTCCTGCCAGCCATCACCCATTCATACTTCCATTCTTTATGTCTGAAAAGCAGTTGCCACCTTTCTTCACATATTACCTTTTGCTGAGCATTTAGTTAACATGCCAATTCCTTTATAAATCCTTCTTAAGCCCTATTTTCTGCTTCCTTCATGTCTTGGGAATCAAGTATCTAATATATATTTAAACACTTATTTAATGCTGTGTTATTTAAATTGTTGCTTTATTATCTATTTTTGAGGGTTTTTTTTTTCTGTATTTGTGTTCTTGAGATCAAGAGTTGGGTCTTATCACTCTTCTCTTGAGTATTCAGAGCATACAGTATCAGTATACAGTAAGCAGAAAAAGATTAGTAAACTCTAGCTGATTTATTGATTGGGATTAATGCTAACTTCTACAGGAGACATTTATTTCAAAACACAAAAAAGGCGACTTTTTTAAGACCTTGTGAATTTAGTTTGAACTCAAATATTAGCATATTAGAAAATTTAAAAGATACTCAGGAATGAATAAAGAGCAAATTCTTAAGCTTGGTAAATTAGGTTTTGGATTTGTGAACATATACAGTAATTTCTTATCCAGACAACTTCTATGGTTGAAAGGAATTATACTTATATTTTAAATTCTTCATTCTTTTTTTTTTTTTTTGAGGGGGGACCAGCTCACAACCTCAGTAATTTAGCTGGTGTTTGGATGGTGCTTTAACTGAACTCAAAACCCTGTCATTAAAATGTATGATTCTGGAATCATACTCTTAGAGACCTTATGTTACCATTTAAAGCAACTGTTAAAGATATTCACTGCATAACAAACACAGGCCCTGTTCTTATATATTTAATTCTACTGAAGTTATTACAAACTATTGACATTACAAAATTTAAACACTTATTACCAAATATTAGCACTCTATATGTGTGTGTGTGTATTAAAGGTTTGCAAAACTTTAAGGAAAAGAAATGTGAAAACAGAAAAACATGAAAAATGAACAAAACCAACTCTAACCTTTGACAAATGTTATCAAAAGTAACAAAGCTTTATAACTCATTACCTGACTTTCTATTCTGGACTATAAATATTTTAATGGAATAATATATAAAACAATGATACAAATCCCTGGCATTTATCCAAGCAAATAGTTCAAATCTATTACTACTGTTAATAGGCATGTACCTACTCTACTGTCATAGGTATGGGCAAGTTTATTAACATCACTGAATTTCCAGTTTCTTCTTCATCTGAAAAATCTGAATAATAATTATCTCTAATTAAGATGAGAATTAAATGTGACAATGCACATGAACTGGAACAGTGAATCAATGTACATGAATCGTTAATATTCTTATTGTCTTTACCTGATCAGTGAGATTCTGGAATAACCAGTGACTGAAAACTGAGGCTGACTTTTAACTTCTCAGTCTTCCTTTTCAGATATTTTTATACACTTCCCTGATTTTATTGTTCAGCTCTGCATACTTACCTAGACCCTACATGAAGCATGAACATCATTTCTTGGTGGTCAGAACAAAGCCGCTTTTTCCAGGTTACTCTTCATCTAAGTCAACCTCCTTGCTCCTTAGCATGGCTTCCTCATCTGCGATGACCTTACCAGCCTCTAGATTCTTCAGTCCTAAGAGCTTAACTCTCCTGTTTCTCAAACTCTATTTGTTTGTTTGTATTTGTTTTCTCTCCAGTGTGGTAAGGCATCTCCCTCTATCTTCCCTTGGATTCCTTAGAACCAGAACCCAACTTGACCTTTATCCATACAATTCTTTAGCCATACAAATACCAAGTTTTATGATCTGCACTGCAATTTACCACTTTCAAGTGACCAGTTCAATAGAATTTAGAGTTCATTTTCTCCCTTATCTACTGTGGCATAGCTGCAGGGATTAACAGGCAAAATCAGAGTGACCAGATTCCGGAGGTATCCAGGAGGTTTAATGAATTATTTATGTCTTAAGAGGTACAAACATTCTGATCTCTGTCTACTTGAGAAAAACAGTCACTTCAGTAGATGAAATATCACCTTAACAACTAGAAGTAGGTAAAAGATGCTAAAACACATCATTGTGGACATGAGATTCACCTAGGGAGATTTTATAAAATGCTTCTGATTGATCTTAGCCCAGACAGTTAAGTAAGAATGAGTTGGGACCCAGGGCCCTGAAGAGCACACGAACATGTGCACCTCCTCAGGGAGGCATTCGTGCATTCTTACTGACGTGGCCACCTGACTGGCTTCCATCTAAGCAGACTAAGGTTTCAGGTCCTCGGTTAACAGACTTAAAAGTTCCTGGGCAATACCATTATATATGCCTGTTTTCTGTGCTATGAAGGAAACTTCTTGGCAATGACTTTGCCACATGCTAGGCCAATAGATAATGTAACACTCTGCACTTTTGAATGACTTTATTTCAAGACAAAGTGACTCAAGAAAATGCATTTTGGAAGATTAATCCATGTTTTGTTCATTGTGAAAATAAAACCTTATCTGAGAATTGCTGTGAAAATTTTGTGGGTTCCTCTGATCATTTTGAAACTTCAGTAAAGTAGAAAACGACACCGCTTATTTACCAGAGTGATAAAACAGCCAAGCTTCACGTGTAGTCTCTATATAGTTTTTATTTAAACAACCTAATGGTTTCTTTAAGTTGCAATTTAAGGAACTGATATCAATTCATGTTACTTGAGCTGTGTTTACATTAAGATTTAGTTTCCTTTCTTAAGTACTTTAAACATAGTAGGTTCAGTGATGCTCAGGACAACCAGACACTCAATAAATGCTTTTTGATGATAATGATGAAGTTATTTTAACGTGGGTGTTCTTTCTCTTTACTTACATTCAATATCTTACTGAAATTCAGACCATAGTTTGTCTTACTGATTTTTTTCCTTAAAATTACATAATGTGGGTGGTATTGAAGTCTTTTTCTTCTAGGCTTCATTTTAAGTTTTTTTTTCCTTTTTTTAAACCAAAAAAAAAAGACTGCATTTTCTAAAACCAAGCTGAGGTCTTCTATCAGTAAGACAGGTAACACAGAGAAACTTCACCTTGCTGTTTTATGTCCTATGTCTTGTTTTTCTTTGCCTCACTCCCCTAACCTTCCTAAATAGTTGCAAATAGTTGCTCTTCTGGTTGAGACAGCGTTCCCACAGGTAGTGCTATGAAGTGGGGGTTTGGGATCAGAGGTCAATGAGCTTGCTTTCCTGTATATGGCTCTACTGTAACCCAATGCATCCCTTTCCCCTGAGCAAAGCATTTGTCTTCTCAGCATGAACTGTCTACATGCAGAGCAGGGTGGGCCCTTGCAGACTGACTGAGGACTGACCTTCAAAGAGTTAAAACTCACAATAGGGGTTTAACTGTAATACAGTTGATGACAAAAGAAATGTTGAACCACAGCTCCCACCTCATGATACTTGGGAAAATCTGAAAAGACTAATTGTCTTCATTTCCCAAAAGTAGATCTCAAACATCTTTCTTGACTACAGCCTGCATGCAAGAACGAGTCTTGCAAAGCTATTTGTTGCAGTGGCTTCCCCATAAAACAAAGAATAGCCTAAAACACTACACAGACCCTTTCCAATCAAAGAGACTGAGCTTTAAAAGTTAACTTTACTGCCTGATTCTGAAGTTTTCATTTTCCTTGCCAGACAGGTTCAAAAAGAATGTCTGTTTTCATTTCATCAAGCTTAATCCATACATAACATCCTTTCCCACTATTTACTAGACTACAGCTATCAAATGAAGATATGATGTCTGTGTTTGGGTTAGTTACTTTAAATTCTAATGACCATGATGTAATCACTGTAATCAAGAAAAGCTTGTCTGTCTTTAGATTTAGGTCCTTTGCCATTGGCCTGGCACACTTTCCAGTCTTTTCATTAAGCTAACCACAATTTTGCCAAATTTGTAGTTATCAGTGAGTTTGCTTTACACAGCCTTGGGGTGCCAAATTCAAGTTTATTCCACTGGTTTTGTTGTGGTGTTTGTCATTGTTCTAGCAAAACAGTTTACAAATATTTGGATAAGAAAACTTTATCAGCAATATGTTTTTTACTCTACTGATATGTTTGTATATTTGAGTCCTTTTTCCCAAATTATGCAGGTTTTTTTTTTTTTTACATTTATATCTAAAGTGGAGATTGTCCTCTGCCCAAGTAAATGTTTAGAGCAACTTGGAAGTTTAGAAAGAATTACGTTTTTTTTTTAAAGATGAAAACTGTACATGTAGATGTAAATTTTTAAAAAATATTAATTTGTGTTTTGTATAGTAAAAGTTTTCATAAATAAAATGGAAATCATACACAGTTTCCTTGTTTAAGTTTAGCTCTTATAAAAAGAAATGCCACTATATTCCTATACTAGGTACCAACTTTTAAGAATTTTCCTTTTTAACTATTCACTAAAAAGTAGCCACAAGATCCTCTTTCTTCCCCTCCCCTCCAAGGAAAAATACTTCCTAATGAGTCTGGAAATCAAGAAGCATTAAATAATTTTTACAAAAATTACCATTTTGATTGACAGAATTTTGCTAGTCAAACTCACTTAAAGCCCACTTCACCACAGTTACCCTAGATAGCATTCCAATTTATCTACTCTCCGGACATGTCCCTAAACATATGAAATTCCTGTGAATCTGGTTGTCCTATGCTTACTTTGTATATATAGGATAATTTTTTCAGTCTTTCAGGTTGCAAGGTGAGCAGACCAAATGGGAAAGGAGAGGATGATTTAGTTGCTAAGCAAAAGACTGGTAAGGATCAGGCATATCTTAATTAACCTCTGATAAGCTTTCAGTGGTGTCTTGGGAAAGAGATAGAGAAAGGGAACATTCATGAATTTCATGTGCCTTTTTTCCATTTCTTTAAACTGAGAGGGATGATCTATTAAGACAGGAACATGAATCATTTTTGCTTCCCAGTGTGTCAATATTGGAGGAAGACTCTAAACCTTCCACTTCCTAGTAATGCCTTTATTCCTTTGCCTCAGCAATGGCAGAAGTGTAGATCGATGGTCTTAATTAACCCCACAAGATAGCATCCAATAAGATTAATTAATTAACATATTAATTATTCATTTAAATGGCTGAAATAAATGGATTGTCATGTTTTAGTACAATAATCTTTTGGTAGATGCCATTTCATTTGCACCAATTAAAGAAATTCACTGAGACCAATAAAAAAGAGATAGCAGAGTTAATCCCACTTATTTAAATAAATTATCTTAATATCTTGTTACATAATTAAATTTTACATTTCAATTAAATAGTAATTTAAATGTCTGATGTGATTATCATCAATAAAGAGAACTGATTTCAAAATGATAACAGTGACTTAGTTCCAGGAATTTAAAGGAACAACAATTTTCTTAGGCAGGAATGGTGGAAAATGAAATAAAATATAACCAAATATGACAGATACAATAGGGCGTTTAGGTTAATAGGTGCAATGCATGTCTATTATAAAAAGTTGTTGTTGAAGCCATGCCTGTTAACCTTTAACCCTAGAGCTTTATTCAGCAGTTAACTTGCTTACCCACAGGATATCTTTGTGATTTCTTTAACTAGCTCTAAGCATAGAGAAGTAAGTCCTGACAGAGTGACAGGGAAGAAGGAAATAATTCCTCATGTTTCCTAAAAGAACATATTTCTCATATTTCTTTTAGGAGAATTTTGAAACACTAAGAAAAAAATCATGATTTCAACTTTAATAAGTGATAAGAAAACTGTATCTGTTTAACATCAAGTTTTAAAATGCAAAATTTTTGAAGAACCATGGACCAAGAAATTCGAGAATGATGAAATCTACATACATACTGTTAATCTTTATTAACCTCTAACAAATGTTCGTTATGTATTTTTGTGTGTGTTTACATGCCTGAAACTGAGGTGGAAATTGATGTTAACGGCTTTAGTTCTTTGTTTCCAATTTAAATGAATAATTTTTTAATTGAGATTTTAATGACACCCTTGAAACAAATGGAGTTACTTTCCCATGACACAAAACTAGGATCCTAATTCTGTATCTTGAAGAGATACAGATGATGTGGGCAACTCATACAGATCTCCATGGCACCACTGGTTATACTGCTAATGATATCTTTTATATCATTCTAGTGATCTGTTATTTAATGCTCCATATATTTAACTTAACTTTTATGTGTTATACTCTCAAAGACCTTTGTAATGTCCTTATGGAACTGTATCCCAGCAGCATCCAACACAAGGCCCCATATATAGTAGCATCTAAAGGTAATATCTGTGGACTTGGTTTGACTTAACCCTTACTGAGAAGAGGCAATTAGGCTAAAAAGAAACAAGGTGTGTGTGTGTGTGTGTGTGTGTGCTGGCAACCGGGAGAGGTAGGGTTCAAACACCATGAGAAAGGGAATGGAGTCAGGCAAACACAAGTGAAGAATTAGCAGCTGTGCTTGAAGAAGAGGCAACTGATAAGGAGATAATGAAAGGTGAGGCAGAATACAGGTTCAGGAACCACTGAAGTGAGGCTCAGGTACAGAATGAAAGCGCACATTTCCCCTTTGTATGCAGCCTTACAAGACCAATGTGAAAGAGTGCCAGGGAGCAAAAGGGCATTGAGTGAAGCTCACCTAGTGGAGACAGTGGTAGAGCAGAGACAGAATGGAGCACATGGTCCATGAAATGGGCACCTCACACTCAGCTCTAGCAATGAGTGAAGTTTAGGAATCCAGGCCCTGTGCTGGCAGACTGCCAAATCTTTTCAATAACAGCCAAAAACCTATTATTTTCTGAAACACTCTAATTTTAATTACAACATTAAAAAAAATCATATAGGTGTAATAAAATATATATACACGTTTCACTGATAACCTAGAAATCAACAGTCTGTGACTTTTAATATTTGCAAAGAGGAGTTATGGAAAGTTTTATTATTTTGTTTTTTAAAAGCACAAAAAGTGACATTTTTACTGCTGCTTTCCTCTATAGTAAAAGACGTGAGATGACATAACGTGCCACACTTGGGAATTCAGAAGTGGTGATGCTGCTCAATGGACAACTAGCAATTTTAGCAATTTGTACAGAGCACTACTCATACTATGGGTGGGTCAGTGATCCTTAAATATGCTGAGCAAATGTAGTTGCTTTATTCAGCCGATTCTCTTCTTAAACTTCTGCCTAGTAGGTGGCTGGGAAGGAGGGAGGAGATTAGACTCTGGCTTTTTATCCAGTTTAACACTCAGTTTGATGCACACATGTAAACAGTCTCTAGGAAGTAAAGCAGTTCCTATCTCATATGACTCGGGCACCACACCTCTCAGCCCCCATTCCAACCCTCTGCATAAAGTGACTTCCTTACACACAATAGCTGTATCTACTTGTTTCCGGCCCTTGCCCCACTATCCTCAGCCTAGTTTTGTATTTGGAAAAACTTTAGCCAAAGAATAAGTTTAGTTAAAGAAGTGAGAAAATGCAGAAACAAAGGAAAACAATCCAACAAGACTAAATAATAATAGTTATTCAGCAAAGTCAAGGACCTTTAGTTCCTTTTCAGGGGCTATAGATAATATTCTGAGCCATATCCTGTGAGCTGTCCTGTAAATACTGAAACCTCCACCTGGTGGAGGAAGTTAACTACATGATGACCAGACTACAGCCATGACGTAAGCTGCCACAATTCCAAGAATCTGCATCAAAGAATGGAAATGAAAGACTCTGGAACAGAAGACTTACTGTACCTAAAACAATCAAGATGACATTGATCAGATCATCACCTGACCAATGTCAAGATGGCTGTCAGAGCTGACTGTGCTGATTCTACATGAAGTCCTCTCCCTCTGTCTATAAAAGTTCTTGCCCAGGGTATGTCATTGGGAGGGAGGGTGGCAGAGAGTCAGCCTTTGGATGTGAGAGTTGGACTGTGAAGAAAGCTGAGCGCCGAAGAACTGATGCTTTTGAACTGTGGTGTTTGAGAAGATTCTTGAGAGTCCCTTGGACTGCAAGGAGATCCAACCAGTCCATTCTATAGGAGATCAGTCCTGGGTGTTCATTGGAAGGACTGATGCTAAAGCTGAAACTCCAATACTTTGGCCACCTCATGCAAAGAGTTGACTCATTGGAAAAGACTCTGATGCTGGGAGGGATTGGGGGCAGGAAGAGAAGGGGATGACAGAAGATGAGATGGCTGGATGGCATCACCGACTCGTTGGACATGAGTTTGAGTAAACTCAGGGAGTTGGTGATGGCCAGGGAGGCCTGGCGTGCTGCGATTCATGGGTTCACAAACAGTCAGACACGACTGAGTGACTGAACTGAACTGAACTGAACTGCCCTCTCCACCCCAATTGCCAGCATCCAAAATAAAGCAAACTTTCCTTTCCAACTACCTTGTCTCTTTAGTGGCTTTTGAGTGGCAAACAGTCAAACCCCCACATTGGGTTACAATGTGAGCTAAAAACAATCTGGACAGTCCTTTATCTTCCCCCAATCTCAGCTCTCAAGGCTATTATCTTCTTGCAATAATGTAGCTAAATAATGACTAAGCCTCTCTCTTTAGAAATGTGTTGAAACTGCATACCACCCTCCACCTCAAGCCCGGTTTCCAGAGACAGAGAAATGCTCAAATGCAATATGCATAAAAGTCATGCATCCATAAATACAAAAGGGAAAACCAGATCAGAAAACTTAAACTATGACCTGTGCTAGCTAACTTTTGTGGAGAAGAATAAAATCAAAATTAAATGAAGCCACATTATCTTCATCCTAAACTTACTAAAACCCTTTTGCAAATCCCATATCTCCAGTTTAATTTCAAAGCAATATTTAAACACTCAAGGCTTATACACTGCAAGTCTGATATAAATATACCATGAACTTTTTCTGATACCAGGAACATGGATTCTGAAGTTTTTAGACATATTGAACAATTTATCTTTTCACTCTAATTTCTACTCTCTGAATCTAGAAGGTCTTCAAAACACAAAATGATTTAATACAAATGATGTAATGCTGTGTATATATTTTAGGCTTTTCCGTGCCAAAGTTCCATTCAAAAAAAAAAGGAAGAAGAAAGAAAAAGAAATTACTCTCAGAAGACACTGCACACGATGTAAGCTATTTATATCCTACCATCCCTCCATTGTTCAAAATGAAACCTCCTCTTAAAAGCTTGTCAACAAATGTTCCAGTATGGCATAATAAAGAATCCTTGTTTTTAATGTGTCACAGTTAATAACAATGCTTGAATTTATTGCCTTCATAAAAAAACAAATATTCTTTGATTATGTAAACCAAATAAAAATTTGAACCCCAGTGTTTTCTGTTGTCTCAGGAATATACCAGCAAACCAAGATTATATGTTGAAGGATTTGAAGTTAATGTACTTCATTCAAGTCCGTTCAAGTATAGATTTTGATTAGGTGGAAAATTAGTGTATAATCTGTACTAATTTAAGGATGTAGATTCATCTGCACAGTGGTATGTAAAATCAGTTTTACTTTTAAAGGAGGAAAGGAAACACAATTTCAATACTCATTCCCCCAAACTTAACAAACTGCTGTTGAAATGAAAACTGTGATGTTATGAAGAACTGTAACTATTGAATGAACATAAAAATAGAAAATAGCAATGTTTAAGACATTTTCTGTTCTTATTTTGGAAGATGACTACACAAAGCCAACCCAAAGAGGGGGATAAGATTTCACATTTTATTGGCGTTCAGGGAAACGTTATACCCTGTCTCTGGAAAATCAGAAAGGGAAGTGGTTATAAGGAATCCACATAATAATGTATGGGAAAGCCAACTAGAATTTACAAGGGAGGGGACTCCACTGGTGAATCGAAGAGCTGCCAAGTCACATGTTGCACAATTTATTAATCGTGAGCTGTTTCACCAGCCAGCAGTTTCTCCATTTTCTCCTCATTTATGACTCTATTCCCACTAAGCCACTAAATTATTTTTGGTGCAAAATATGTGTTATGAGTAAAAACACAACACAGGACCGAATGAGAAGAAAGTAAACATTTGGCAGCTTACAAAAGCAGGTGGAATGGGTCCAGACTGTACATTGTCTACATTTTGAGACTCAGATTTGGCCAGGGAGTATTACTTTGTTAAATGCTACAAAAGCCCCAGTTTGGTCTTCAAGGAACATGGACTCAGCACCATTTGAAGTCCAAATACTGGGGATTCACTGGCACTAAGAAATGGTAGGGGCCCTTGATCCTGCTCCAAGTAAAGGAAGTTTATAGTAGTCACTGAAAGGATGCTTTTAAGAGAGCTCTTAAAAGACTTCACTCACTTTGAAAAAGGCTAAATGTTGCATGTTATACCTGCGCATGAAATTTCTAATTTAAAAAATATATATAAAGTTACCTATGTAATCTCCATGTTTGAGGAAAAAATATCTTTCTTTGTGGCCAATATTTTAAGATATTTCATCTCTTAAATGCAGGAGAGTCTATCAGTTCAGTCGCTCAGTTGTGTTCAACTCTTTGCCACACCATGGACTGCAGCACGCCAGGCCTCCCCGTCCATCACCAAGTCCTAGAGCCTGCTCAAACTCATGTCCATCGAGTTGGGGATGAGAGTCTATAAACCTGGATAATGAAAGAGGCTTGCCTTGGGGCATCTCACCAGCATGTTAAGGTGCTGCTGACTATGGTAATTTGGGCTATGATGATGGTGGTAAGGAAAATCCTAATAACTTATCTATATGTGCTCCTCTAAATGAAATGCAATAGATCACAGAAACATTATTTTCCTTCCAAGAGATATCAAATACCTTCTGCCCCATGACAAGCTTGCAGGACACTGTGCTCTTTAGCCTTAATGAAGAGAGCTATGGAAAGAGATGTCCACCTATCCCTACACTCAGCAGAAATAGTATTTTTAAACAGTTTGAGCTTTCACCATCTGCCTAAGTGAAAACATAATATAGACAGCTCACGCAGGCAAACACAAATGCAGACACAAAGTAATCTACGCCTTCACGGCTGTGTGGCAAATTTCACTACATCTCTCTCTGCTGCATTTCTTAGCAGTACTTGTAGATATTATTCAGTTCCCTCTAGTTTCCTCTCCACATCCCTTCATTTCCAGAAGAGGAACCTCACTTGTTTCCTGCAGTGTCTGAGCCCAGCCAAATACACTACTCAAAGACCTTCTATAACTCTCCTTACCTTTATCCATCTTCTTCCCTCACTGCTACCTACCATGCCAACTTACCATAGCAAATGTCCCTATCTCTGCTTTACCGTACATCACTTCCTCCATCTGAAGGAGTCCCGAACCATCATCACTTCTGTTTTACCTCGTCACTATCTCTTCTCCTGTTGACCAAAGGCCTATATTCACAAATGCCATCAAGTCATCCTCATATACAACACCTCTATAAAGTTACTCAACTAATCTCTTGAGTTTTTAAGATTCACAGAATTTTAGACTTCAAGAACATTAAAATAAGAAACGTAAAAATATTTGTTCTAACTAAATCATGTTACAATTAAAGGGAAAATCTCATGTCCTTTTTCAGTTCAGTTCAGTCGCTCAGTCATGTCTGACTCTTTGTGACCCCATGAATTGCAGCACACCAGGCCTCCCTGTCCATCAGCAACTCCTGGAGTTCACTCAAACTCACATCCATCGAGTCGGTGATGCAATCCAGCCATCTCATCCTCTGTCATCGCCCTCTCCTTCTGCCCTCAATCCCTGTGAGCATCAGGGTCTTTCCCAATGAGCCAACTCTTTGCATGAGGTGGCCAAAGTATTGGAGTTTCAGGTTTAGCATCAGTCCTTCCAAAGAACGCCCAGGACTGATCTCCTTTAGGATGGACTGGCTGGATCTCCGTGCAGTCCAAGGGACTCTCAAGTCTTCTCCAATACCACAGTTCAAAAGCATCAATTCTTCGGCATTCAGCTTTCTTCACAGTCCAACTCTCACATTCATACATGACTACTGGAAAAATCATAGCCTTGACTAGATAGATCTTTGTTGGCAAAGTAATGTCTCTGCTTTTGAATATGCTATCTAGGCTGGTCATAACTTTCCTTCCAAGGAGAAAGCGTCTTTTAATTTCATGGCTGCAATCAACATCTGCAGTGATTTTGGAGCCCCCCAAAATAAAGTCTGACATTGTTTCCACTGTTTCCCCATCTATTTCCCATGAAGTGATGGGACCAGATGCCATGATCTTTGTTTTCTGAGTGTTGAGCTTTAAGCCAACTTTTTCACTCTTCTCTTTCACTTTCATCAAGAGGCTTTTGAGTTCATCTTCACTTTCTGCCATAAGGGTGGTGTCATTTGCATATCTGAGGTTATTGATATTTCTCCTGGCAATCTTGATTCCAGCTTGTGTTTCTTCCAGCCCAGCATTTCTCATGATGTACTCTGCATAGAAGTTAAATAAGCAGGGTGACAATATACAGCCTTGACGTACTCCTTTCCCGATTTGGAACCAGTCTGTTGCTCCATGTCCAGTTCTAACTGTTGCATCCTGACCTGCATATAGGTTTCTCAAGAGGCAGGTCAAGTGGTCTGGTATTCCCATCTCTTTCAGAATCTTCCATAGTTGATTGTGATCCACACAGTCAAAGGCTTTGGCATAGTCAGTAAAGCAGAAATAGATGTTTTTCTGGAACTCTCTTGCTGTTTCGATGATCCAGGGATGTTGGCAATTTGATCTCTGGTTCCTCTACCTTTTCTAAAATCAGCTTGAACATCAGGAAGTTCATGGTTCATGTACTGCTGAAGCCTGACTTGGAGAATTTTAAGCATTACTTTGCTAGCGTATGAGATGAGAGCAATTGTGCAGTAGTTTGAACATCCTTTCACATTGCCTTTCTTTGGGATTGGAATGAAAACTGACCTTTTCCAGTCCTGTGGCCACTGCAAGGTTTTCCAAATTTGCTGGCATATTGAGTGAAGCACTTTCACAGCATCATCTTTCAGGATTTGAAATAGCTCAACTGGAATCCATCACCTCCACTAGCTTTGTTCGTAGTGATGCTTTCTAAGGCCCACTTGACTTCACATTCCAGCATGTCTGGCTCTAGGTGAGTGATCACACCATCATGATTATCTTGGTCATGAAGATCTTTTTTGTACAGTTCTGTGTATTCTTGCCACCTCTTCTTAATATCTTCTGCTTCCGTTAGGTCCATACCATTTCTGTCCTTTATCGAGCCCATCATTGCATGAAATGTTCCCTTGGTATCTTTAATTTTCTTAAAGAGATCTCTAGTCTTTCCCATTCTGTTGTTTGCCTCTATTTCTTTGCATTGATTGCCAAGGAAGGCTTTCTTATCTCTCCTTGCTATTCTTTGGAACTCTGCATTCAGATGTTTATATCTTTCCTTTTCTCCTTTGCTTTTCACGTCTCTTCTTCTCATAGCTATTTGTAAGGCCTCCCCAGACAGCCATTTTGCTTTTTTGCATTTCTTTTCCATGGGGATGGTCTTGATCCCTGTCTCCTGTACAATGTCATGAACCTCCGTCCATAGTTCATCAGGCACTCTACCTATCAGATCTAGTCCCTTAAATCTATTTCTCACTTCCACTATATAATCATAAGGGATTTGATTTAGGTCATACCTGAATTGTCCAGTGGTTTTCCCTACTTTCTTCAATTTAAGTCTGAATTCGGCAATAAGGAGTTCATGATTTGAGCCACAGTCAGCTCCCAGTCTTGTTTTTGCTGACTATATAGAGCTTCTCCATCTTTGGCTGCAAAGAATATAATCAATCTGATTTCGATGTTGACCATCTGGTGATGTCCATGTGTAGAGTCTTCTCTTGTGTTGTTGGAAGAGGGTGTTTGCTATGACCAGTGCGTTCTCTTGGCAAAACCCTATTAGCCTTTGCCCTGCTTCATTCCGTATTCCAAGGCCAAATTTACCTGTTACTCCAGGTGTTTCTTGACTTCCTACTTTGGCATTCCAGGCCCCTAAATTGAAAAGGACATCTTTTTTGGGTGCTAGTTCTAAAAGGTCTTGTAGGCCTTCATAGAACCGTTCAACTTCAGCTTCTTCAGCATTACTGGTTGGGGCATAGACTTGGATTACTGTGATATTGAATGATTTGCCTTGGAAACAAACAGAGATCATTCTGTCACTTTTGAGATTATATCCAAGTACTGCATTTCAGACTCTTTTGTTGACCATGATGGCTACTCCATTTCTTCTAAGGGATTCCTGCCCGCAGTAGTAGATATAATGGTCATCTGAGTTAAATTCACCCATTTCAGTCCATTTTAGTTCGCTGATTCCTAGAATGTTGACATTCACTCTTTTTAGTTTTTTCGTTCTTCCTTTTTAGCTCTTCCTCTATGTTCAATACCCATTCATTCAAAGGTAACAAATGACTCAAAATTATTTTTTTCTTAGTCTTTATCTTTTCGGGCTTTGCCATTTGGGGTAACTGCTCCCTGTCAGAAAATTTGTTTCCTGCAAATTACCTACAGCCATAAACTGATTCCAACACACAGTCATTTAGGAACATTGCAGATACACACAGCCTTCCCATCAAGAACCTAACCCAAACTTTTAGAAATATCCTTGACTCCCTTTTCCTTTGATTTTTACCTTAAAAACCATATGAAATAACACCTGTCCTCTCCCTTTTTCCTATTTCCCCTTTGTGGCTTTCACTTTTTCTTCATGAACTATTACACCAGGCTCTAAAAGAGGATCCTCACAGTCATTTTCTATCCTCCCCAGTGAAATTCTGATATGGTCAGTTCACCCTTAAAACCATTCTTACAGTTAGGGCTCCAATCTCTAAAGTGGTTCCCAACTAAAGAAACTACAACGCCTAGCATTCAAAACTGTTTGGAATCTGGTCCCAATCTTTATTTCAAGTTTCATCATTCACTAGTCTTTTTGGAACCCTAAACTGCAGTCAAAATGAGGGTCTGGATGCTCTCCAAACACATTCCATGCTTCCTGCCTGTATATTATGCCACTATTTGTTATGTTATGTTTCTTATACTTCCCTTCTTCACCAACATCTAAGTCAGCTGAAAGACTCATGATCAAAGTTAACCTCAAGGAACATCTCACTCATGCAGCCTGTTCTAATCAGTCAAACAGAATAGAGACTTCTCTGTTCACTGTATATTCTTCTTCAATGTCACCTAGGATATTGTCTCATTTTAGAGTCTTTGATTCTTGTATCATTCCTTCCCTGAGAGTAAATTTTTTAAGGCTTAGAAATCTTTGATTTTGTTTCTTCCATAGTGCTTTTTATTTTTTAATAGGAGTTCAGCTATAGGTTTAGGTATTGTCTTATAGGTTCTAGAAAACTCAACAGGTTTTAGACTAAACTCCCTTTCCACACCCCAACCCAGTCCCTCACTAAACTTCCTCTATACAAAAATTCTCTAGACTGGGCTAAGGGTTCCACTAGTGATTTTGTAATCCAGTCCCAAAAGCTGTAAGTCTTAAATTTCTTACCTTTTGGTGTAATTTCCACCAGTCATTTACACTGGTAAACAGTCTCATTAATGTTCTCTTCAAAATTCCATATTAATCTCTCCCTTTTTGTCATCAGCCTGCCTCTTAGATCAACTCCTCCACAGTTCTTACCTGGACCACTGCCATAGCCTGGAAACTAAGTCTGACTTCTTTGTAATCTGTCCTCCACATTGCTACCAGGATAATTTCTCTAATGGCAAAAATGATCACTTACCTCCTTTTTAAATCTTCCCCAGACTCCCTAACCTAAATAGGAGTGTCCAAACTCTTTGTATAGTTTGCAAAGTCTTTCACAGTCTGGCCTCGGCCTTCCTTTCCATACTCATTTTATGCTACCAGTTTACCTACATCATGCAAACATATAGAAAAAGCTTGGTATGTCGTTCCCATTTGCTTAAGTAAATCCTGTTCATTCTTTAAGGCTCAACTCAATCCTCCTGCTAGTACATGTCATAAAGCATTGCGTGTCCTTCCCCTGTCAAACTGATAGTAATTATGAGTTTGTCTATATTTACAAAAGAATGAGAAATCCCCCAAACTGAAATATTGCTAGATTTTGGTTCATATTCATAGAGTCTAATGAACTATAATAACACACTCTGACATAAATCAAAGCAGGATCCTCTATGACCCACCTCCCAGAAAACTGGAAATAAAAGCAAAAATAAACTAATGGGACCTAATTAAAATTAAAAGCTTTTGCACAACAAAGGAAAATATAAGCAAGGTGAAAAGACAGCCTTTGGAATGGGAGAAAATAATAGCAAATGAAGCAACTGACAAAGAATTAATCTCAAAAATATACAAGCAGCTCCTGCAGCTCAATTCCAGAAAAATAAATGACCCGATCAAAAAATGGGCCAAAGAACTAAACAGATATGTCTCCAAAGAAGACATACAGATGGCTAACAAACACATGAAAAGATGCTCAACATCACTCATTACCAGAGAAATGCAAATCAAGACCACAGTGAGGTACCATCTCACACCAGTCAGAATGGCTGCTATCCACAAGTCTACAAGCAATAAATGCTGGAGAGGGTGTGGAGAAAGGGAACCCTCTTACACTGTTGGTGGGAGTGCAAACTAGTACAGCCACTATGGAGAACATTGTGGAGATTCCTTAAAAAACTGGAAATAGAACTGCCTTATGACCCAGCACTCCCACTGCTGGACATACACACTGAGCAAACCAGAATTGAAAGAGACACATGTACCCCAATGTTCATCGCAGCACTGTTTATAATAGCCAGGACATGGAAGCAACCTAGATGTCCATCAGCAGATGCATGGATAAGAAAGCTGTGGTACATATCCCCAATGAAGTATTACTCAGCCATGAAAAAGAATACATTTGAATCAGTTCTAATGAGGGGAATGAAACTAGAGCCTATTATACAGAGTGATGTAAGCCAGAAAGAAAAACACCAATACAGTATGCTAAAGCATATATATGGAATCTAGAAAGATAGTAACGATAACCCTGTATGCAAGACAGCAAAAAAGACACAGATGTATAGAACAGTCTTTTGGACTCTGTGGGAGAGGGCAAGGGTGGGATGGTTTGGGAGAATGGCACTGAAACATGTATAATATCATATGTGAAATGAATCACCAGTACAGGTTTGATGCATGATACAGGATGCTTGGGGCTGGTTCACTAGGATGACCCAGAGGGATGGGATGGAAGGGGAGTTCAGGATTAAGAACACATGTACACCCATGGCTGATTCATGTCAATGTATGGGAAACCAATACAATATTGTAAAGTAATTAGCCTCCAAAAAATAAATAATTAAAAAAATAATTGTAGAATTAAAAATACATGAATTTATTACAAGCACACAATAATTTAACTGTGATTTACATCAAATCACATGGTACTTACAATATCCCTTTTACAAATTCAAAGACAAATAAAGCAAAATACTATATTATCTAGGCTTTCATATTTAAAAGTAAAAAATACATAGGGTACATTAAACACTGTTTAAAGATGGCTGTCAATTCTGGTGGAAGGACCAGGAGAGATGGAATAGGGGAGAAATGGAAAAGCAGATAGAGCATACTGTTATGCTACTTCTTTGGTTGGGAAGTAAGTTCACAGGTGTTGCTTTCATGTTGATTAATTATATTTTTTAAAAAGTGGCCATTCGTGGATCAAAAGTAACAGAGTATCATGAACCAAGCATTGTAATTAATCTAATTTAATGGAGTGTTTAGGTCACACTGGACCTGAGATTTATTTGGTTAATAATTAACAACAACAAAAAATCTACAATTGTTATTATTTAGATCTTAGTAGTCATACTTTTATAAAAAGAGAGAGGCAGCTGTACCTTTCCACTATATTCTTTTTCATTTATAATGCCATGGAAATATATAAAAATATGACATAACATAGAGACCACTACAAATGTGAACAGGTAGGCAAATATATCTACCCTAACATTCAAATTTGCATGTGGAGCTTTAATTACAAATGGATCTCTTCCCTGAGGGAAAAAGTACACTAGAGAGCATAATCACAGAATTCTCATTCTCTGGATACACTGATAAGGTTCACTCACTCAGTCATCCAGAATTTACTAAGAAACAGTTTTATTCCACGGTACACTAGATACCATCAGGCCCCCTCCATGGCTTAGCGAGTAAAGAATATGTCTGCAATGCAGGAGACACAGGTATGACCTGGGTCAGGAAGATTCCCAGTAGAAGGAAATGACAACCCACTCCAGTATTCTAGCCTGAAAACTTCCATGGACAGAGGAGCCTGGCAGTCTACAGCCCATAGTGTCGCAAAGAGTTAGACACGACTGAAGTGACTAACCACACATACATACACACACACACACACACACACACACACACACACACACACACACACACACACACACAAGATACCAAGGATACAAAGATAAAACAAGGCTCCTGACAACACGAAGCATATAGAGGCCAAGACTTCCTCCTTGTGTGCAATTTACCCTCTGAAAAACTGACTGATCAGCAACATGATAGAGTACAATTCTTGGAAATAATTTACTCCTCAATCCGGTTCAAACGGAATTATGGAAATTTTGAGAAGTATTTCTTTTATCAATTTTAAAAACATATTATGACACCTCAATTTCCAAGAGATGAAATTCTTTCTTTATTCTCTAACATCAGTCAGTTCAGTCGCTCAGTTGTGTCCAACTCTTTGTGACTCCGTGAATCGCAGCACACCAGGCCTCCCTGTCCATCACCAACTCCCGGAGCTCACTCAAACTCATGCCCATCGAGTCAGTGATGTCATCCAGCCACCTAATCCTCTGTTTTCCCCTTCTCCTCCTGCCCCCAATCCCTCCCAGCATCAGAGTCTTTTCCAATGAGTCAACTCTTCGCATGAGGTGGCCAAAGTATTGGAGTTTCAGCTTCAACATCAGTCCTTCCAATGAACACCCAGGACTGATCTCCTTTAGGATGGACTGGTTGGATCTCCTTGCAGTCCAAGGGACTCTCAGGAGTCTTCTCCAACACCATGGTTCAAAAGCATCAGTTCTTCAGTGCTCAGCTTTATTCACAGTCCAACTCTCACATCCATACGTGACCACTGGAAAAACCATAATTTTTAAACTATAATTATAGATGGATTTTTTGGAAAATAAATACTAATTGCAGCAATAGTAATTAGATTTTAAGTAGATTTTTAAAGCCTTATTATTCAGTAATTCATAAAGGTGGCAGTATATAATTTTATTTAGAATGGAATAATAACTTTAGTCCATTTTATAGTGATTTTGCAAATACTGCTTAATATCATGCCAATCAAACTTTAAATACTTACTCCTTATTTGTATTTAGAATTTTATAGCAAAGATTTATAGACCTTCTGAGATATGTGCTTTTCACATCAGTTAACTATATGGATCACACAGAAGAAACAAAAATAATTCAAATGACAGTAGCATAACATATACATACTTTTGAATATCAGAAATGTGGAAAAAAGTATAAATAAAACTCATTACAGATTTTATACAGAGCAATATTACCATTGAGTAATATGCATGCGGAAAATGTTTTAAGCTCTGTCTAGTACAGTAAAGATTCAGCTCAGCATTGTTTCATGGTAAATAAAGAAACTGAAGGACACAGTGACAAAGTAGAAAGGTAAGACTAAGGTAGGGTTAACGTGCTAATTCTTTTTACTTTCATTTCACTAGCACTCAACACACATCTCACAGTTACCATGCAATTTTCATAGGTGACATGTTGGAGGGGAAATCCATACTTACTAGATGAAAAACTTCTGTATACAAAATTACAAAAACTACTTATATATAACATTACTCTTCAAAGTGGCAGGTGTAGTCTAAGTCATCTAATTAATCAAAACTTCACCGAAGGAAAAGAAAAATAAAAAGAGGAAAGAAAGGAATGGTAGTTGTGATATAAGGATAAGCCTATGAGATTTCAGTGATTTATCATAATAGAAAGGCAGTAAGTAAAGAGAAAAATGAGAGCTTTAGCAGCAAGTACACAGCATAAACTTCAAAGAAACTTGCCATAACGTACGTTATCCTAGTTATTAAGAAAAAAGAAAAGAAAATATCCATCCATTTAAATCTAAAACAAATGGTCACTTAGATGGCATAAGTAACCTTTGTCCAGGCAGGAAGGTCAAACCTTAGAAAAGAAAGAAGATAACAATTCCTTCATTGGGACACGAGGAAAAGTAGACTTCATTATATTTCCTAATGTTAAAAATCTGGGCTTCACAATTCTAAATTCTCTGAATTCTCAGTTTTGAAGAGTGAACAAGCCAAATCTATACACATTCTTACGACTTACATTGATACATTTGTTTCTATTCCCAACCACAATGTATCACTATTTCTAAAAACACAAGGAGATAAGAAAAGATAGTTGTGTTTCCCCTAATATCTTGATGGGTTTATGATAATGATGTGATTTATAAAGAATTAAATACTACTTTTTAAGAGATATTCACTTCAAAATTTTTATTTGTTATTTATTGTTTTTCTATATCTTGACTGAGAGGGTGATTACAAGATAGTGAATATTTTTTTAAAGATCATCAAATTTGTATTTTCATTTCCAGATATGGTGAAATGACATGTTTGTCCGTTTGCCTTTAACTCTCAATAATTCAGGCAAAATATAAGAAGTATAGTTTTCAGACTTGGACCAAATGTAGCATAATTTAATGATTATTGAGAAGACAAAATAAATAAGCACAGGGACCCAAATAGAGCCTGTTAACCTCTCTAAACTGATAACAAAGAATTTAAAATTTGAGGTAGCCAAAGCATCTATAATTCATAGGGCAGAGTACCGGAGGGACATGATCTACATGAAGAGAGAGATCAGGAAATCCACAAAGCATTTCCCCTGAGTCTGCACCTGCACAATGAGTAATGGTGGACACAGCGAAACTATCTAAGACTAGGAACAGAAGCACACGAAAGGCAGAAGCAGCAAAATTGTAGGAACACCATAGGGCCAACTATAATTGATGTTCTCATTAGCCAGAGTTGAGATACCTCCACAACGTGCGGAATAACAAGTAGAGTACTGGAAAAGGAATAACCTCAAAAATGAGGCCAAACTCACTACAGATTATAGGCTGCTCTGGTCCTGCCTAACAAAGCTTAAGCTCAATCTTGAGGACTATAAAATTGTTTCAAGTAACTTAAATAGATGCCACAACCCAGCCCAAACATATTTAAAGAAATATAAAATCAAAACCAGGCTCCAACATAAAAATATCATAAATTTAATGACTAGCATCCAATAAAAAAATTCTAAGCATGGTGATAAGCTGAAAAACATGATCGATAATTAGGAGAAAGCCAATAGATAGTGGTACCTTGAGAAATTACAGAAATGACGGAATTACCTGATAAGCATGCTAAAACAGCTATTACAAATATCTTTCATATATTTAAGAAATTATGGTAGAGGAAAGCATGAGCCTGATAAGGAAAGATATGGATAATATAAAAATACAATGTCTCAGAAAAAAAAAATACACTGGATGGCATTAAGATTAAATACGATGGGAGAAAATGATAGTAAACTTGGAATCATAGCAAATTATAGCAAAAATATTAGAATCTATCAAAATTCATTTTATCTTATTTACTTCTTTTTGTGGGGAGGGATAAATTAGGAATTTGAGATTCATAGATACACACCATTATACATTGGCTTCCCAGGTCGGTCAGCAGTAAAGAATCCACCTGCCAAGCAAGAGATGTGGGTTTTGTCCTTGAGGTAGGGAAGATCCCCTGCAGAAGGAAATGGCAGCCCACTCCAGTACTCTTTCCTGGAAAATCACATGGAAAGAGGAGCTTTGTGGGCTAAGTTCATGGGGTAACAAAAGAGTCAAACATGATTTAGCAACTAAACAACAACACTACTATACATAAAACATAAACAACAAGGACTGACTATCACACAGTAGACTATACTCAGTTTCTTGTAATAACCTCCAATGGAAAAGACTCTCCACACTGTTGAAAACCCAAATATAACATTGTAAACAGCCCCAACCTTAGATCATGAAGTCCTATTAATATAATACTGTGGTACATATCTAATGAAAAAATACATATATTAAATGGACCTGGCAGTTCAGACCCATGTTGTTCAAGGATCAACTGTATTTTGACAATTTCAGCATTAGCGATGTGATACAGTGGGCATGTATAATTCTAGTTGAGTCAATTTCCAAATGTGTCTATCAAGAAAGCATTTTTGAAAAGTGGTCAACCAACATGCTAAATCAAGAATACCCAGTCTAAACACCTCAAACATGCAGTATACTATCAGAATGGGCTGAACTTGAGAGGTGGCTACACAGCCTTCCTAAAATTTCTGTCTTTGATCGCTAATCAATGTTTTGCTAATTAGATTAATGGATACATAAAATAGGTTTTTATTGGTGAAACTAGCAACATATCTTGTTAATTTGAGTGATTAAATGAATACTCACTGCTAAAATTAAAGGTAATTAAAATGAAAGTTAAAAAAAAAAGATGTATGGAGACCCTAAAATAATTTAGAACTTTGAGTAGCAAAATATCAACATTGCCCAGAAGATTATCAGAAACGTAAAATCTCAGGCTCCACTCCAGGCATGCCATATCAGTATCTGCATTTTAACAAAATCCTCAGATGATTCACATGCCCTCCTTTAAAATCTTTCCCCACCTTTTATGAGCAAGTTAAAAAGAATTTGAGCAAAGCTTGTAATTTATATCTTAAAGGAATATTGTCTTAGGTTTAATTCTACGGGGCCTGTCCAATCATAACTTTTGACTCTGTTGGCCAAAAGAATAACACAATGTTGCTCCAAAATTCTGCATCTGTCTTAAGTAAATCTTTCATTCAAAATGCCAAACAGAGTATATAACAGGGCAAAAAGTTTTCATCATACATCCAGGGCAGTCTTTATGTCTACTGTCCCACTATAATTACTAATAATGCTCCATTTCACTTTCTTTTTTTTTTTTTTCCTTTTATTTTGTTTTATTTTTTTATATTGAACTTTATTTTATTTATTTATTTTTTTAATTTTAAAATCTTTAATTCTTACATGTGTCCATTTCACTTTCAAAGGTGATAAATTATAAGGTCAGTCTGAGAATAAGCCATGTGACTTTTTTACTTTTGTGCTTGCCTGCTAATAATAAGGGCTTCCCAGGTGGTGCTAGTGTTAAAGAATCCATCTGCCAATGCAAGAGACACGAGATGAGGGTTTGATACCTGGGTCAGCAAGATGCCCTGGAGGAGGGCATGGCAACCCATTCCAGTATTCTTGCCTGAAGAATCCTATGGACAGAGGAGCCTGGTGGGCTATAGTCCATAGCATTATAAAGAGTTAGACATGACTGAAGCAACTTAGCACACACACATGCTAAACTCCCACACTGATAGTTTTCACAAGGATAAAAGATGGGGAACTTTTCCTTTTGGAAACCTCTAATATCTTTGATATCTCAAAGTCACCATATTATTCTGTCATCTTGATATGTCATCCTATTTAAAAGACTTATCAAACATGGTGAAAACACTATTCATGAACTGAAAGATACAGGAGAAATCAAATGACTTGCCAATGTACAGTTTGCTACCCATTACTCTTTAAGTCAATTTCTCTATAAAAGGTTTTGTCATTTTAAAAATAAGATAGGATAGAAGATTATTCCAGTTCTAAACTGAAAACACTGTTGATGTGGAAGTAAATCAACATTAAATTTTAAAATGCTTTGATCCAAAACCTTAGTATAAAAAAACTCAGTCCAAAAAAAAAAACCCACTTAGTCTTTATCTACTCATATCTATGCAAGTATTAAATCAACCACCAGAATCATATATATTTTAGCCAGTATTAAATCTTAGTGTTTTAAATCCTATCGCAAAACACAATGAAGGTTAAAATGAGAGAAATTTAGTGCTTTCTCAGTGCCAAAAATTGCACCATATCATCTAAATCAAAATGCATTTGTAACAATGCAACTCAAGGCCATCATTCAGTTCTAAGTTACTGTTTTCTGAAAGTAAATAAAATGGTTTGGAGCTCTCATTTAAATAGATTCTAGATTTGTGGTGCAGTTTTGGCAATGATGAGTTTTCTTGGTACATCAATGTTACCATAATGGTTACAGAAGTCTTGAACATAGCATTTGTGGTGACCAGTTTACAATTGAGAATCGAAAGATGCATTTTCAGGATCATAAATAAAGCTAAATACCCTCTTATTCAAAGGAAGGAATATCCAAAACCTGACCAATTGTACAAGGATCCCAATTAACTAAGACATTTCTTACTAGCATGCACGCCAGTGTGTGATTACCCTACAATTGTGGAAGCAGGTCACTGTGGAATTACTATCTGTCTTAGGAAATGCCCTTTAAGTCACAGTGAGTTTCAATGATTCTTACTTTAAACGTGGCAAATCCACTTGAACATTAAGAAATACCCATAAATTTACTTATCAGGAAGGTTTACCAAGAACACAATGCTAAATTGATTAAACTATTGAATTGACAGACCACAGAAGTTTCTAAAAAACATTCTCATTTCTGAGACATTAAGTAATAATAATTTTCTTTTCTTTTCTTTTTTTCTTTGCAAAAGGTGAGGTTGAGGCTGGTCCGGACAGTGTAGCCTGGGGAGGCTGGACCCCTCCATTCTTTTTTTTTTTTAACTTTACAATATTGTATTGGTTTTGCCATACATTGACATGAATCTGCCACGGGTGTACATGAATAATAGTTTTCAATTCTTTTGTTGTCCAGATTCCTTTCTTCCTACATTTTGGTATGACTTCTGAGTTGCTTAGATGGGTTATTTTTGTGGTATTTCATGGCCAAAAGTTTATTCACCTTCCCAGGAATTAAAGCACAATTTAAGAGTTTAAAAATGAATTTAATTCAATTCTCACCATTCCCATCATAATGGCCATATCAACCAAGTTGAAGAGTAAGTTGCTAGGAGTTCCTTCCAAATCCCAAATCTGTGAGTGCAAATTTTGTTCTTTCAGTTTAGCAAAATGAAACTAATGGATATCAATAATCTATATGTGGTATCCACAATCAATTAACACACTGTAAAGCACACTAAATCAGGGGGTAGGAGACATCACAGGAGTCTCATCTCTATTTAACTATTCTTGTTTTATTCTTAACCTGTGAGAGCCCAGGATCTGAGTATGTTCATATGCTAATTTAGCCACTTGGTCATGGTGACCTTGGGCAAGGTACTCACCATTCCCTCTGCCACAAACTGCACATCAGTTATATGGACATAACTTGCAATAGTTGTGTTTGAATGCTAAGCATGTTCATTCGTTCAAAGAGTTTTAAAACAGTGTCTGGAACAGAAATCACTGTATAAATACTTTAAGTGTTTGTTTTACAAAGATTTTAAGACAAGTGCTTTTATGACAAATTCCAGACTAAGTTTCCCCTTCTCCTTACAATTTCACTTGAAGAGATTTATAATTTCTTGGGTCTTTAGACTTCTAAGAATGTGTCAGTTCAGTTCAGTCACTCAGTCATGTACGACTCTTTGTGACCCCATGGACCGCAACATGCCAGGCTTCCCTGTCCATCACCAACTCTCGGAGCCTGCTCAAAGTCACATCCATCGAGTTGATGATGCTATCCAACCATCTCATACTCTATCATCCCCTTCTCCTCCTGCCTTCAATCAAAGAATGTGTACATTCTCCTAAACTTCTAAAAATATACGAATAACTAGGCAGTCATCTTCAAACCTTATATCTTAATATTGCCCTCCTCAAGCAATCAAAAGGTACTCTTACCTAGACTTGTATTTTTCACAATGGACATGTATGTAGAAGGAAATACCAAGGGAATATATGAAGCCACAAAATGGCTATCACACATCTATTAAAAGTATACTCATAGAGGGGACAGACAGAACCAAATAACTAAACGATCTGAACAAAAGGAGCTATGGAGTAGAAAGTAGAAGTCACTACATGTTAAAATATTATAGAGATACTTCTGTAGAATAACTGGAGAATCTCTGTTCACAAGGATAAGAAGTGGGTTTTTTAAAACATTTACATCTGTATGATTTGTGTGAATAAACTTAGATCACATATTCTACCCCACAACAGATTTTCCAACCTGGGGATCCGACAAAGGGACTGAGAACCCACAGGGAATTTGACTTTGAAGACTAGTGGGATTTGAATACAGAAGTTCTACAGAACTGGGGAAACAAGAACTCTTTGAGGGCACAAACAAAATCTTGTGTGCACCAGGACCCAGGAGAAAGGAGCAGTGATCCCATAGAGACTAAACCAGACTTTCTTATGACTGTTCAAGAGTCTCCAGCCAAGGCGTGGGTCAACAATGCCTTGCCACGGGGTCAGGGACACTGACTGCAGCAGTACTGGGAGGCACCACATGCTGGCATATGTCCCCTTGGAAGAAGTGGCCAGTATCTCATAGTTTGGCCTCAGGCCAAACTACAGGGAGGGAACACAGCCCCACCCATCAGCAGAAAATCAAAGATTTACTGAGCATGGCCTTGCCCACCAGAGCAAGTCCCAGTTTTCCCCACAGCCAGTTCCTCCCATCAGAAAGTTTCCACAAGCCTCTTATCCTCATTCGTCAGACAGCAGACAGGATGAAAACCACAACCACAGAAAACTAACCAGACTGATCACATGGATCACAGCCTTGTCTAACTCAATGAAACTATAAGCCAGGCCATGTTGGGCCATCCAAGAGAGACGGGACAAAGTTGAGAGTTCTGACAAAATGTAGTCCACTGGAGAAGGGAACGGCAAACCATGTAGGCATTCTTGTCTTCAGAATCCCATGAACAGTCTGAAAAGGCAAAATGATAAGATACTGAAAGATGACCTCCTCAAGTTGGTAGGGGCCAAATACGCTACTGGATAGCAGCAGAGAAAATGCTCCAGAAGGAATGAAGAGGCTGAGTCAAAGTGGAACAATGCCCAGTTGTGGATGTGTCTGGTGCTGAAAGAAAAGTCTCATGTAAAGAACAATATTGCACAGAAATCTGGAATGTTAGGTCCATGTAACAAGGTAAATTGCAAGCAGTCAAAGAGGAGATGGCAAGAGTGAACATCAATATTTTAGGAATAGGTGGAGGTTCATGACATTTTACAGGAAGAAGTGACAAGACCATCACCAAGAAAAACAAATGCAAAATGGCAAAATGGTTGTCTGAGGAGGCCTTACAAATAACCAAGAAAAGAAAAGAAGCTTAAAGCAAAGGAGAAAGAGGAAAGATATACCCATTTGAGAGTAGAGTCCCAGTGAATAGCAAGAGGAGATAAGAAACCCTGCTTCACTGATCAATGCCGAGAAATAGAGGAAAACAATAGAACGGGAAAGATTAGAGATGTCTTCAAAAAAATTAGAGATACCAAAGGAAAATTTCATGCAAAGATGGGCACAATAAAGGACAGAAGTGATATGGACCTAACAGAAGCAGAAGATATGAGGAACAGGTGGCAAGGATATACAGAACTATACAAAAAAGATCTTCATGATGCAGATGTGATCACTCATCTAGAGCCAGACATCCTGGAATGTGAAGTCAAGTGGGCCTTAGGAAGCATCACTACGAACAAAGCTAGTGGAGGTGATAGAATTCAGTTGAGCTCTTTCAAATCCTGAAAAATGATGCTGTGAAAGTGCTGCACTCAATATGCCAGCAAATTTGGAAAACCTTGCAGTGGCCACAGGACTGGAAAAGGTCAGTTTTCATTCCATTCCCAAAGAAAGGCAATGCCAAAGAATGCTCAAACTACTGCACAATTGCACTCATCTCACACACTACCAAAGTAATGCTTAAAATTCTCCAAGTCAGGCTTCAACAGTACGTGAACCATGAACTTCCAGAAGTTCAAGCTGGACTTAGAAAAGGCAGAGGAACCATAGATCAAATTGCCAACAACCTTTGGATCATCGAAAAAGCAAGAGAGTTCCAGAAAAACATCTATTTCTGCTTTATTGACTATGCCAAAGCCTTTGACTGTATGGATCACTACAAACTGTGGAAATTCTTAAAGAGATGGGAATACCAGACCACCTGACCTGTCTCCTGAGAAATCTGTCTGCAGGTCAGGAAGCAACAGTTAGAACTGGACATAGAACAACAGGCTGATTCCAAATAGAGAAAGGAGTATGTAAAGGCTGCATACTGTCACCCTGCTTATTTAACTTATATGCAGAGCACATCGTGAGAAATGCCAGGCTGGATGAAACACAAGCTGGAATCAGGATTTCCAGGAGAAATATCAATAACTTCAGAAATGCAGATGACACCATCCTTATGGTAGAAATCAAAGAAGAACTAAAGAGCCTCTTAATGAAAGTGAAAGAGGAGAGTGAAAAAGTTGGCAAATAGATGGGGAAGCAATGGAAACAGTGACAGACTTTATTTGGGGAGGCTCAGAAATCACTGCAGATGGTAACTGCAGCCATGAAATTAAAAGATGCTTGCTCCTTGGAAGAAAAGCTATGACCAACCTAGACAGCATATTCAAAAGCAGATACATTACTTTGCCAACAAAGGTCCATCTAGTCAAAGCTATGGTTTTTCCAGTAGTCATGTATGGATGTGAGAGTTGAACTACAAAGAAAGCTGAGTGCTGAAGAACTGATGCTTTTGAACTGCAGTGTCGGAGAAGACTCTTGAGAGTCCCTTGGACTGCAAAGAGATCCAACCAGTCTATCCTCCAGGAAATTAGTCCTGGATATTCATTGGAAGGACTGATGCTGAAGCTGAAACTCCAGTACTTTGGCCAAAAAATGTGAAGAACGAACTCATCTGAAAAGATCCTGATGCTGGGAAAGAATGAAGGCAGGAGGAGAAGGGGACAACAGAGGGTAAGATGGTTGGATGGCATCACCAACTCTATAGATGTGAGTTTGAGTAAGCTCCAGGTGTTGGAGATAGATAGGGAAGCCTGGTGTGCTGCAGTCCACGTAGTTGTAAATTATCAGACATGACTGAGCAACTGAACCAAAATGGACCAGAATGGGTAAATTTAATTCTGGTGATCATTATGTCTTATACTGTGTGCAAGAATCCCTTAGAAGAATTGGAGTTGGCCTCATAGTCAACAAGTGTCCAAAATGCAGTAGTTGGATGCGATCTCAAAAATGACAGAATGATCTCTGTTCATTTCCAAGGCAAGTCATTCAACATGACACTAATCCAAGTCTATGCCCTAACCACTAATGCTGAAAAAGCTGAAGCTGAATGATTATAGGAATACCTACAAGACCTTTTAGAACTAACACCAAAAAAAAAAAAAGATGTTCTTTTCATCATATGGGACCTGAATGCAAAAGTAGAAAGTCAAGAGATACCTGGAAAACAGGCAAGGAGTACAAAATGAAACAGGGCAAAGGCTTTGGAGTACAAAATGAAGCAGGACAAAGGCTAACAGGGTTTGTCAAGAAAACACACTTGTCATAGCAAACACCCTCTTACAGCAACACAAGAGACAGCTCTACACATGGACATTAACTGATGTCAATACTGAAATCATATTGATTATATTCTTTGCAGCCAAAGAAGGAGAAGCTCCATGCTATTGCTGCTGCTACTGCTAAGTCGCTTCAGTCATGTACAACTCTGTGTGACCCCATAGGTGGCAGCCCACCAGGCTCCCTTGTCCCTGGGATTCTCTAGGCAAGAACACTGGAGTGGGTTGCCATTTCCTTCTCCAATGCATGAAAGTGAAAATTGAAGAAGCTCCACAGTGTCAGTAAAAACAAGACCTAAAGCTTACTGCAACTCAGATCATGAATTCATTGACAATTCAGAATTAAACTGAAGAAAGTATGGAAAGCCACTACAACATTCAGGTATGACCTAAATCATATCCCTTGTGTTTATAGAGTACAACAGACAAACAGATTCAAGGGATCAGACCAGATAGACAGAGTGCTTCAAGAACTATGAATGGAGGTTTGTAACACTGTACAGGAAGCAGTGATCAAAACCACCCCCAAGAAAGAGAAATGCATAAGGCAAAATGGTTGTCAATGTAGGCCTTACAAATAGCTGAGAAAAGAAGAGAAGTGAAAGGCAAAGGAGAAACGTGAAGATATACCCATCTGAATGCAGAGTTTCAAAGAAGAGCAAGGAGAGATAACAAAGCCTTTCTAGGTGAATGATACAAAGTAATAGAGGAAAACAATAGAATGGGAAAGACTAGAAATCTCTTCAAGAAAATTGGAGATACCAAGGGAACATTTCATGCAAAGATGGGCACAATAAAGGACAGAAACGATATGGGTCTAGCAGAAGCATAGGAGATTAAGAAGAGGTGGCAGGAATACACAGAAGAACTATGCAAAAACGGTCTTAATGACCTAGATAACCACAATGGTGTGATCGCTCACCTACAGCCAGACATCCTGAGTGTGAAGTCAAGTGGGCCTTAGGAAGCATCAGTACGAACGAAGCTAGAGGAAGTGATGGAATTCCAGCTGAGCCATTTCAAATCTTAAAAAATGATGCTGCTGAGTGATGCATTCAATCAATATGCCAACAAATTTGGAAAACTCAGCAGTGGCCACAAGACAGGAAAAGGTCAGTTTTCATTCCAATCCCAAAGAAAGGCGATGCCAAAGGATGTTCAAACTACAGCACAACTGCACTCATTTCACATGCTAGCAAGGTAATGCTCAAAATCCTTCAAAATAGGCTTCAATAGTAGGTGAACCGAGAACTTCCAGATGTACAAGCTAGATTTCAAAAAGGCAGAGGAACCAGAGATCAAACTGCCAACATCTCTTGGATCATAGAAAAAGAAAGAAAATTCCAGAAAAACATCTACTTCTGTTTCTCTGACTATGCAAAAGCCTTTGACTGTGTGGATCACAACAAACTATAGAAAATTCTTAAAGAGATGGGAATAGAACCACCTTACCTTTCTCCTGAGAAATCTGTATGCAGGTCAAGAAGTAACAGTTAGAACTGGACATGGAACAACAGACTGGTTCCAAATTGGGAAAGGAGTACGTCTAGGCTGTATATTGTCACCCTGCCTATTAAACTTACATGCAGAGTACATCATGCAAAATGCTGGGCTGGATGAAGCATAATCTGGAATCAAGACTGCTGGGAGAAATCTCAATAACCTCAGATATGCAGATATCACCACCCTATGGCAGAAAGTGAGGAGGAACTAAAGAGCCTCTTTTTGAAGGTGAAAGAGGAGAGTGAAAAAGCTGGCTTAGAACTCAACATTCAGAAAACTAAGATCATGGCATCCAGTCCCATCATTTCATGGCAAATAGATGGGAAAACAATGGAAACAGTGACAGACTTTATTTTCTTGGGCTCTAAAATCACTATTGATGATGACTGCAACCATCAAATTAAAAGATGCTGCTTACCTCTTGGATGAAAAGCTATGAGAAATCTAGAGAGCATATTTAAAAGCAGAGACATTACTTTGCTGTAAAAGGTCCGTATAGTCAGTTACTGTTTTCCCTGAATCATGTACCGATGTGAGATTTGGGCCATAAAGAAGACTAAGTGCTGAAGAATTGATATTTTTTGAATCGTGGTACAGTCCAGTTCACTTCAGTCACTCAGTCGTGTCCGACTCTGCAACCCCATGAATCGCAGCACGCCAGGCCTCCCTGTCCATCACCAACTCACGGAGTTCACTCAGATTCACGTCCATTGAGTCAGTGATGCCATCCTGCCATCTCATCCTCGGTCGTCCCCTTCTCCTCCTGCCCCCAATCCCTCCCAATCAGAGTCTTTTCCACTGAGTCAACTCTTCGCATGAGGTGGCCAAAGTACTGGAGTTTCAGCTTTAGCATCATTCCTTCCAAGAAATCCCAGGGCTGATCTCCTTCAGAACTGTGGTACAGGAGAAGACTTTTGAGAGCCTTGGGCTGCAAGGAGACCAAACCAGTCAATCCTAAAGGGAATCAACCCTGAATATTCACTGGAAGGACTGATGCTAAAGCTGAAGCTCCTCCAATGGTTTGGCCCCCAGATGCAAAGAGCCGACTCATTAGAAAAAACCTTGATGCTGGGGAAGACTGAAGGCAGGAGAAGAAGGGGATGACAGAGGATGAGATGGTCAGATGGCATCACCAACTCAATGGGCATGAGTGTGAGCAAGCTCCAAGAGATGGTGAAGGACAGGGACATCTGGTGTGCTACAGTCCATGGGGTTACAAAGTTGAACATGACTGAGAGACTGAACAACAATAATGGATTCTACCACTGACCCGGCTGTTGACTTGTTTTCAGTCAACTCTGTCACTGAAGGCTGAGAAATTCCAGCTATCATTCTTGACAATCTGCTTCTTCATTTGACAGGTTCTTCTTTAAGGTTGCCATTAGACAGCTAGGGCTTCCCTGGTAGCTCAGCTGGTAAAGAATTCACCTGAAATGCAGGAGACCTGGATTTGATCCCTGGGTTGGGAAAAATCCCCTGGAGAAGGGAATGGCTATCCACTCCAGTATTCTTGCCTGGAGAATTCAATGGACAGAGGAGCCTGGCAGGCTACAGTCCACGGGGTTGCAAAAAGTCAGACATGACTGAGCAACTTTCACTTAGATAGCTAAGACATATCAATTTATTATGACTAAAGACTTAAGCACATAAGTTTTTATAAAGCTATCTGAAAGTTGTATATATGAGTTTTATTTTTGTGAAAAAATTACTAATAAAACCATGTACATCTGTATTTGCAGGGTGATTCAGTGGAAAACACTGTTTTTGTCACCACACTGAAAGCAAAAGTACCTTTAAAAAACCTGAAACAAAAAATCATCCATAGAATTCATCTCATTTACATACTTGTCTGGCAGTGTAAACATCTGAACACAGATGAGCTTTTCTCACACTACAACACATACGAATATTGTATACAATATAATTATATTAAAACAAATACATAGTAAGCCATTTAAAAAGAAATCCTAGTTTCCTGAACTATGGAATTAAAAATTATTGAATTATAAATCAAACCTAGAGTGGTAAGCAGAAGAGAGAGCTCAAGGGAGTTTCAACACATGTGGAGTTTCTAAGGTCTGAGGCTTGGAATCCTGCTGCTTACATGGATACAGGAGATGAGAAACACGGCAGGCAGAGCATCTTTAATGGAGCCTGAAAATGTACTTTCTCCTTGAAAAGAAAACACAATCACTGAGCCATATCTAGGGAGGGATTTTAAAAACTAAAATAAAATAGAAAGTAGAGAAATAAAAATTCCAGGAAGGAATCAAGTAATTGCAAAAGGATAGCAAATAACAGGGACAAATACTAAACCACTTCAAGAGCCAAGGTTCTGCAACACGCAGGAGAACAGTACCACGTAACTCAAAAAGAACACTAAAGTCAAGTTAATTTGTTATTTTCTACAAGGTTATCAAGATGCAGAGCAGACAAATGATAAATAACACAGAGCATGAGAATCAGTCGCATGATTTCAACAATAAAAGTTGAAACAAAGATACACACACATACACACACACATATATATACATACACTTACTTACACTTGTGTACATGCATTTGAGCCAGAGTCACTTTGCTCGGATCAACCTTGCAAACTCAGAACAGATATGTCTGATTTGCCTATGAGTGTTGTGTGTGCTGTCCCTCAGTGGTGTCTAACTCTTTTCAACCCCATGGACTGTGCCCACTAGGCTCCTCCGGCCATGGGATTTTCCAGGCAAGAATACTGGAGTGGGTTGCCATTTCCTCCTCCAGGAGATCTTCCTAGCCCAGGCATCAGACCTGGGTTTCCTGTATTGCAGGTGGATCCTCTACCACTGAGTCAGCAGAGAAGCCTATGATTTGCCTATGCTACCTGCTAAGTCACTTCCGTCGTGTCCATCTCTGCAACCCTATGGACTACAGCCTGGCAGGCTCCTCTGCCTATAGGATGTTTCAGGCAAGAATACTGGAATGGAATGCCATA
The DNA here is from genome assembly GCF_032405125.1 of Capricornis sumatraensis. Classification (NCBI taxonomy): domain Eukaryota; kingdom Metazoa; phylum Chordata; class Mammalia; order Artiodactyla; family Bovidae; genus Capricornis; species Capricornis sumatraensis. The sequence continues at coordinate 32,704,908 of NC_091073.1, read as the reverse complement.
TGTATTCATAAATGTTTGCTGAATGAGAAAATAAATATTTACTATAATTTTAAAAATAAATAAATATAAGGGGAAATTAATATATTTGATAAAACGTAAAAGGAAAAATAAGATTGAGGAAAGAGGAGTTAAGGCATTCTTGGGTTATTTTATTGTTCCAGAGAAGAGTCAAAAAGGAAATTAAACTTTGGCTTCTTAATTCAAATGTTTAACTCTCATATCACTAGAGAAAAATTAAAGGCAAGAAGACATGACAAGAGGGGCAGGCAAATAGAAACTGCAAAATAAAATGGTTGAATCTATTCCAAGCATATTAAGAAGTATTAAAAAATCAATCATATATATTGAAATACACATAATTTCAGCCTAGATTTTAAAAAAATCCACACATATTATTTGACAAGAGTATTCCAAAAATGAATAGGAAACATCATAATTAAACTAGATGAGGAAATTAAAGAGAAACTATAAGAAATAGAAAAGAGAAAACTAAAGTTTTACTTTGCATACAAAATGATTTTCTGAATAAATAATGCAAAGCTATCTATAGAAAAGGGCAAAAGTAACCAAGAAAGGCAAAAACAACCACGAAAAGATTAAAGAAGAAGTAAAATAAGAGTGACTTGCCCTACCACGTATCAAATTTCATTGTGAGGCACAAGTCAAATCTAAAGTATGGTAATAATTGATGTTTTATACAAATAAGTCTGAGTAGGGAATGCAGAAAAATACACATATATCCCTTAGAACTTGGTATATTAAGAGGTAACATCATAAGTCAGCATGGAAAGGACAGGACAGAAAATAAGTGGCTGAAGAAATTAAATAGCTATAGGGGAAAAAGGGGATTCCTACTGCATATCATCCATAAAGTAAATTTCAAATGATCTAATTACAAATCTAAATATGGAAAACACAACATTAAAGATTTTTAAAGAAAATATAAGAACACATTTATTATGTTAGTATGCAAAGCATTTCTTTAATGCCACACAAACTGAGATTCATACAGAAATATTTTGAAAATTACAACATCTAATACATAGTGGGTACTTTCTCCATACTGCTATAGAAGTAGGTGTTATTGTTATTCTCATTGTACAGTGAGACCCAGAGAGGCTGAGTTGCCCAAGATCTTAAGACTTATATTTAACAAGGGCTTGATCCAAAGCCCAAGTGTTTGAAATCATTTTATTTTGCCCATTTGATTTTATAAAATGAAGACCTTCAGGATACCACAAACTTAATTTAAACAAGCCAGGAAGTGAGAAGAGATTGTCATCCTCAACCTACAAATGGTTATTATTGAAAAACACTAAAAATCAATTAAAAAAAAAACTCCTGTGAAGATAATGAGATACAGTAACAGTAATCAAAGATATGCAAATTAGAGCTATAATGATACACCCATTTGCATCCACTGGATTGCCAAAATTTTTAAAGTAACAAAACTAAGCATGTGTGGAGAAGTAAAGAAAAGACACTATTAGAAATCAATTTACCACTTCTCTGAAATAACCTATATGTCTAAATTATTCTATACTTCAGTAACTTTTTTGGTTTTGTTTTTTTTTTTAGGTTTTTATTTTATTTTGGAGTATAATTAACAATGTTGTGTTAGTTTTGGGAATACAGCAAAGTGAATTCAGTTATAAATATACATGAATCTATTCTTTTCCTATTTAGGTTGTTATATAATATTGAGCAAAATTCTCTGTGCTATATAGGAGGTCCTTGTTGGTTATTCATTTTAAATATAATAGTGTGTACATATCAATCCTTAACTCCCAATTTAGTTTTAAAAAGAAAGACCAGAAAGAAAAAGAGAAAACAGTAAGCTCCAACGCATGCATGCATGCTCAGTCACAACTGACTCTTTGCAACCTAATGGACTGCAGCCCACCAGGCTCCTCCGTGCATGGAATTTTCCAGACAAAAATGCTGGAATGGGTTTCCATTTCCTTCTCCAGGGGATCTTCCCAACCCAGGGATAGAACCTGCATCTCCTGAGTCTCCTGCATTGGCAGGCAGATTCTTAATCACCCACCACCTGGGAAGCTCCAATGCTGCGGCTGCTGCTAAGTCGCTTCAGTCGTGTCCAACTCTGTGCGACCCCATAGACGGCAGCCCACCAGGCTCCTCTGTCCCAGGGATTCTCCAGGCAAGAATACTGGAATGTGTTGCCATTTCCTTCTCCAATGCATGCATGCATGCGAAGTCGCTTCAGCCGTGTCCAACTCTGCGCAGCTTCATGGACAGCAGCCCACCAGGCTCCTCTGTCCACAGAATTCTCCAGGCAAGAGTACTGGAGTGGGTTGCCATTTCCTTCTCCGGTGGGAAGCTCCAATAAGAGGTAATAAAATTGAAGCAACCCTTTTGAAGTAATGTGGCATGTATTAACAATAAAGATGTAGCTTTTTATAGCCTTAAGAAATTTAGGCTATTTCTTACACAAGGAGACATATATAAGGATTTTGTTAGATCACTAATAATAAAAAATTTTGGAAGTAAAGTCTATCAACACAGGAAAGATTAAAAATTTGGTTTACCACACAATGGAATGCTATATACATGACAGCTGAAAAGAATGTGTAATTTGTCAACATAATTTCATCCAGAGCACATAATGTGGAGTAAAAAGAATGTAGGAAAACGAGTATGATATATCTGCATTAGTTTGTTATAAAAATTAAACTATACAAAATATACTCTATATTTGTAAAGACTCATAGCTTTATGATAAAAAATATAAAAACTAAAAATATGGTCGGGAGAAAGACAAGCAGCTTCAGGATGGTCACTACATGTGGGACGACATGGCAAGAAATGGGTCCAGGTGAAATAAAAGGGGGGCCTCTACCTTATCTCTGATGCTTTGTCCTTTAAGCACAAATGGTCTGAAGCAAATATGACCCACAGTGTTAGCATTTAAGATATGTCTTATAGTGGAATGATGATTTTTTTCATTCTCTGAAATATCTGAAACTTAGTTTTCAAAAAAAGAGGTGCAAAAGGGAAGAAAAAATAGTAAGCTCCAGTAAGAGGGCTGTATGAAGAGATTTTTAAAGTTACAAGAAAGACATTTAAACCACCTATGAAGTTAGAAAAGGAAAATGAATAAATGGCATGTCCTTCAGGTAACTCTCTAAAAATATAATTTTATTTTTCTTGAAACAGCGCTTTTGATTAATATTAGACATCAGGTATCCTATAGTTTTATTTTCTGACAAAGAAGTATAGAACCTGCCAGTTAAAGAAAAATTCCTATGCTTTAAAAGACTAAAAGGTACACAGCCTTCGATCCTCATCAAAGATAACACTCTCAGACATAACCTAAAGTTAATATTAAGCCATGCAACAGTGCTAAATAAAGCATTCAATGTTTTAACTGACAGAATATAGGTAATTAACTTTAGCCTATATAATTCCATAAAAATCAATGTTACCAAACTATCATTGTAGCCATTGTTTCAAATGAACAATCTGAAGAAAATCTGATGAGAGAAATTTGAAAGTAATAATTATTTTAAAATATTTTTTAAATATGGGAACAGAATTAATATTTTGTTCTAGAATATCTACCTTTAAACAAGTTTAAGTCCTCAGATACTCCTTCACACAAATTAACTGTAAAAATGCATTCTCAGATTTTAAAATATCTAGTGAGCCTATTGGCTAGCAGCCAATTCATTTTTTAAGGATATATACTAAGTATGCTGGGGCTTCCCAGGTGGCCCAAGTGGTAAAGAACCCCCCTGCCAATTCAGGAGATGTAAGAGATGCAGGCTCAGTCCCTGGATTGAGAGGAGAATTCCGTGCACAGAAGAGCCTGGCAGGCTATAGTCCATGGGGTCGACTGAGCACCTGAGCATCATCATCATCACTAAGCATAATGGTCTGTGTTTACATTTTGGAAAAGTGGATCTTAAGATATACTTAAGGTAATTTATTTTTTAAGTTACTCCAGGTTCGCTCATAAATCCTTGCTGTCAATGTATATTAGGAAAATTACCTCTTGACTTCTAAAATGTGGACAATGAAGAGAGGAGGAAAGCTTGTATTCAGTTCAACTACAAGCTGGACCAAGTCATTTGGGTAAAAGAGAAGTGGAACTACAACACAGACATATTTAACCCACTGGAAAATATTGCTTTGTTCATCAAAGGTCTCTTCCAACCTATACTATCCATCATTGCAGCACTATGGTGCAGGCTATTGTAAGAATCACTAACCATTGTTCTGTAAAACTCAGAAAGTCTAGCTTAGTGTTTATCAAAGTATTCCAGGACCACAAGCACCAGAAATATCTAGGGAACTTATCAAAAAGGCTGATTCTTCAGCATAACCCCAAATCTACTGAATAAGAGTCTTTATAGAACTTGGGCTGCAGTCCATGGGGTTGCATGAGTGGAAACAACTTAGCAACTAAACCACCATTATTCTTTGTGCTATTATTGTCATATATTTCACTTCCACGTGTTATAATTTTTTAAATATATTATTATTAGTGTTTCTTTGTCAGTTATATTTTAAAGACTTTCTAATATGTGTAGCCAAAATCTTTTATGTGTGTGTGCATGTGCTCAGCATGTCAGACTCTTTTGCGACCCCATGAACAGTAGTCCATCAGGCTTCTCTGTCCATGGAATTTCCCAAGCAACAATACTGGAGTTGGTTGCCATTTCTGTCTCCAGGGGATATTCCTGAGCCCAAAGAATGGAAGGAAGTAAATGGAAGTATATATTTTTTAAGGTTCTCTCAATATATGTGAGGTGTTATATTATTTAATGATAGACTTTGATAAGTTAAATGTATATGAAGTAATCATTAAAGCAACCAATAAAGAAACAAAATAGTTTACACAATAAGCACAGGGTGATGATAAAATAGAATTACATGTAAAAAAATTTTATAAGACATATATATTTTTATATTTAAATAATAAAATCTTTTATATTTAGACACATTTATCATTCCAGTGATTTTTCAGTCCAACATGATACAAATTTCAATTTGTTATCACATTTTGTCTTTAGAACTGCCTTAAACATCTCTTATAGTACAGGTCTGATGGCAATGAGTTCCCTTTGTTTTTATTTATCTGAAAGAGTTTTTGTCTTTCTCTTAATTTTTGGAAGATGTTTTGCAACATATACAATTCTAAGATGATAGATTTTTCTTCATTCAACGCCTTACCATGTTGTTCTACTATCCACTCACTTGCATCTTTCACAACAATATTTTTTTCATGTGTATAATGCCTTTTTCTCTCTGTCTATTCAAAAAACCTTGTCTCTATTACTGCTTTTTAGATATTTGTTTATGATTTGGTGTGATTTTCTTCATATATTTTCTTCTTGGAGTTCACTGAACTTTTTGAATCTCTGGTTTTATAGTATTCAAGAAATTTGGGGAAAATTTGGCCATTATTTATTCCATTACCATTTATGTTCTCCTATCAATTCCTCTGGGTCTTTAATAACAAATGGGTTAGAACAATTTAATATTGTCCCACAAGTCAATTCTGCACTATGTTTTTCCAGTTTTTTTGTCTTGTATTTTATTTTGTATATTTTCCATTCCTATCTATTCCATTTGAAAGAACTTTTTTTGCAATGTTGAACCAGATATTCATTAAAGTATTTGAGAGTATTTGTTATTTCAAATATATTCTTCACCTCTAGAGAATTCATTTTGGTTTTTTTTTAATACCTCTGTTTTTCACTTCTCAATGTTCATTTTTCCTTTACCTTCTTGACTATATGGAATATATAATAGCTGTTTTTACATCCTTTTCAGTAATATCTGTCATCAGCATCATTTCTGGTTTGATTTCTATTGATCAACTCTTCTAATTATTATGAATCATATTTTCCAGCTTATTTATAAATAAGTAATATTTTACTGGGTTTCAGGAATTATGGATTTTATTTGTAGGGATTTTGTTGCATTTCTCTAAATATTGAGTGGCTTTATTTGGGGATGCAGGTAACTTTGATTCTAACTTTGGAGGTTTGCTTTTAATCTTTTTTTAAGAGCAAGTACACAAAAGTCTTTGAGTACAATTCTATTCTGTCATTAAGGCAATACATTTCTGAGAATTCTACTCAATGTTCTATGTATTAGATGTTTCCACTTTGGCTGGTGCCAACCTGGGTTATTCCCAGCCTCAAGTGAGCTCCAGAAATTGCTTTACCTACTCTTGGAAAATTCTTAAAGAGATGTGAATACCAGACCATCTGACCTGTCTCCTGAGAATTCTATATGCAGGTCAAGAAGCAAAAGTTAGAACTGGACATGGATTTGGAACAGACTGGTTCTAAATCAGGAAAGGAGTACATCAAGGCTGTATATTGTCACCCTGCTTATTTAACTTAGATGCATAGTACATCATGCAAAATGCTGGGCTGGACAAAGTACAAGCTGGAGTCATGACTGTCAGGATAAACATCAATAACCTCAGGTACACAGATGACAGCACCCTTATGGCAGAAAGCAAAGAAGAACTAAAAAGCCTCTTGATGAAATTGAAAGAGGAGAGTGAAAAAGCTGACTTTAAAACTCAACATTCAGAAAACTAAGATCATGGCATCTGGTCCCATCACTTCATGGGAAATAGATGGGGAAACAATGGAAACAGTGACAGACTTTATTTGGGGGGGGGGTCCAAAATCACTGCAGATGGTGACTGCAGCCATGAAATTAAAAGACACTTGCTCCTTGGAAGAAAAGTTATGACCAACCTAGACAGGATATTCAAAAGCAGAGACATTACTTTGCCAACAAAGGTTCGTCTAGTCAAAGCTATGGTTTTTCCAGTAGTCATGTATGGATGTGAGAGTTGGACCAAAAGGGAAGCTAAGTGCTGAAGAACTGATGCTTTTGAACTGTGGTTGTTGGAGAAGACTCTTGAGAGTCCCTTGGACTGCAAGGAGATCCAACCAGTCCATCCTCAAAGAAATCAGTCTTGAACATTCACTGGAAGGACTGATACTGAAGCTGAAGCTACGATACTTTGGCCACCTGATGCAAAAAATCAACTCACTGGAAAAGACCCTGATGCTGGGAAAGGCTGAAGGCAGGAGGAGAAGGGAACATCAGAGGATGAGATGGTTGGATGGCATCACCAACTCTATGGACATAAGTTTGAGTAAACCCTGGGATTTGGTGATGGACGGGGAAGCCTGGCATGCTGCAGTCCATTGGGTCGCCAACAGTCAGATGCGACTGAGTGACTGAACTGACTGAACTCTTTGCTATTGGTTCATTTCTCAGTTTCATGTACTTCTCTTACATGTATATGTAGGACAGTACTCAGCCAGAACCTCAAAGTGATCCCATGCAGATATCTGGAGTCTGTGTCCATGCTGTATACTCATATCTCACATCTGATATTTTGCCCTCAAATCCTAGGTGACTTGGTCTCCTCAAACTCTGTCTTCTCAACTTCACAAGGCCTCTGAGCATTGTTGAGGTTTCTCTTCATTACACTACCTCTTGGAAACTCTAGGCCATCAGCTAGAGCAGCTGTAGGAATCATATATTTTTTTTCCTTCCCCCACAAATCGATGTTCTGTGTTACCTTTTGGCCATTGCCTGAAAACCGATGTTTCACAATTATCTTGTATGGTTTTCAGTTGTTTAATGTGAGAGAATAAATCGGGTCCCATTATGCCATCATAGAGAAAAAATAAGTCTACTGTGTTATTTTTTCTATGTAAATTATCAAATGTTCATTAAAAGTTTAACATTAAATTTTAATCCTTTTATGTTTTAAGTTCTTTCAATATACAATGAATTTTCAAATAAAATTTGGTAGAAAAATAAGTGTATTTTGTGGCTTGTTGTCATTGTATACTTTCATGTCTTAATATGTAATGAAATTGTTACACAAAATTATCTCATTTGGAATCAAGTGTTCTTCATTCATAGTTTTCATTTTCAACCAAAATTGAGTCTTTAAAATTCGAAAGATATTTTCAATAATTTTCTTTTCATAAAAAGCAAGAAAAATGGGACATCATGAAGATTTTTACAAAGAACTCCTCTATGTAACATTACATTTTAAAAATTCCGTATCTACTAGAGACTCTTCAAGGTTTCATATTATTTCATTAATTACAGTACTTACTCATGCAATGGCTCTGTGTTGTATCCCTCTGTTGTTGGTTCTTCATGAATAAGAAATAAAATAATTCCCCATTCGTCTCAGAGCCTAGGAGAAGGATAAGCTAAATACCATCAAATGCAAGCCATAGCTTAAAAGGAGTTGCTTTTGTGAAGACAGGTTTATTTTCAAATGTAACTACACATCTGCTTGGGACTTCTCTGTCAATCAGTGAGACTAAAGAGACAGCAATAGAATTTCCAGTTTATTTGAACAGAATATAAAATAAAACCTACTTGTGGTATCCGATTCAAAACACGATCATCTAATTCATGCTTACTTATTTCACCGTTTTTTGTTTTCATTTTGGCTGTTTTTTTTTTTTTTTAAGCAAGCATGAAAGATTTTCTTTGTCCAGAAAACTGGAATGAATCCACTGAGTCAACCAAAAAATTGAAAAAAAGAATTGAACTGAGGTAGACCCAAGATAATTGATCCCTGGATTTTAAATCCCCACAGCTCAATCTAGGTCAGCTAAGCCTTAATCTTTCATTTACAGAGTAAGTGCTTTTGAAACACATGTACTAAGAAAAGATTCTCTGGCAAAGAATGGCGTGTTCAGTGGTTGAGTAATATGCTATAATGACATTTTGATTGTGTGCTACACAAAACTATTATGTCATTATGAAAACACAAGGTAACATTTGTCAAATCTAAGAGAAGGAGAAATTTCAAAGTTGCACCTATAATTAGTGTAGTGTGAATTTTAAAATACTTTCATTTTTTTCTCCCAGAACCAGATTTTAAAAGTGGACGTGTTTCTCTTCCAAGGTTTTGGATTAAATTAGAGGGCACAAACATTTTTTTTTTCCTTGTTCAAAAGAAAGAAAAGGGAACAACTTCTCAATTAGGACAGAATTCAGATATAGACTACTGACAATGGCTCCAAAACTGTTGTTTGCTACTTCCAGTGATTATCAAATCCTTTGATATGGGTCTTAACTAAAATTATAGTAGGCTCACAGCATTTGAGTAACTGTCATTTTCAACTTAAACTATTAGTAAGAAATCTTTTAAAAATTTCTAAAATTCTGTGAAATTAAAGATTATTTTCCTGAGTCAAAAATTTGAATCATGTGGATTCAGAGGCTGCTGTGGTACAGACTTGCTGTCCATCCAAAGTATCAATACCTTACTATAATGCACTGACTTAAAAGTTCTGTTTGTCTCCTTTCCCAATGTTTTAAATAAGTCCTGTGATGTGAAAAAAAAAAACATCATCATGTCGGAAAATCCCAAAGAATGCCAAGAGCTAATCTTGCTGATAGAAATGAAAAGAAAATGGAGCAGTTTTTAAAAGCAACAGTTCCTTAGCCAGAAAATAAAGATTAAAGATAAATGAGAGTACATAAATAAAATATGATGTTTGTATAAATGAGTTCACCATACATTATATGTAAAAAGAAGAAAGTCTAATTAAGGAAACTACTTTAGCAATTACTTCTAGTATAAAAAGTGATAATTAAATGAGATAAAGCTGTAAAAGGAAACTCATGATGTGAGGCTACGTAGATTGTTGTTTAATTAGTAAGTCATGTTTGACTCTTTTGCAACCCCATGGACTGCAGCCCACCAGGCTCCTCTGTCAATGGGATTTCCCAGGCAAGAATACTGGAGTGGGTTGCCATTTCCCTCTCCAAGGGATCTTCCCGACCCCAGATCAAACCCAAGTCTCCTGCATTGACACGCAGATTCTTTACCACTGAGTCACCAGGAAGGTTACATATAGGCCACACATAATTCTAAATGGAAATGTAATCGAGGAAAAAGCCAGAAGCCCATATAAGCACCCTATAAAATAGCAGGTGCCACAGGCACTTCTATAGTTCAGACATATAAAGAACTGGAGTCTGTTCAGTAAAGTTAAGATTAGCTTGATACAGAAATAAAATGTCTTTTCTTACATCAGTCTATCCAGTACTTAATCCCTGAACCATCAACATCCAGAGTTACAATTCTAACTATGCATATTCAGGTATAATCATGGTTAATGTTTCCTCAGAAGTGATGCAGTGTGGGGGTCTACTGTATTGAGATTTATTATAAAAGCACTTATAAATGACGTTAGTACTTTATTTATAGAATCTCTATACATCTGAATAGGATTCTTATATTTTTCAGCTTTACACTGCTGAAAATATATTTTCATTACTTTTTTATATTATAGAGGCAATTATATATACATATTAATGATACTTTCAGATTTTTATTCACTAAAGATGACAGGTTAAGTTCTGTGGAAATAGCTAAGTTTTACAGCACACTTTTCCTAAAGTTTAAAAATAATTTTTAAATAAGATTTTAATATTTACAGCTATGACATACATTAAGTATTCAAGTCCTAAACTTTACATGGAGAGTAAGAAAAATTATATCATTTTTATGATTAAAAACAGTTTTGAAGAAATACAGCAAAATAATCAAAATAAAGACAATACCATTCAAATATGATCAGTTTTACAGAAAGCTGAGGGAGAAATGCTACCTCTGTCTCAATACCCAGGATGCATTAACACCTAGACAGCCATTCAGAGTAATGTCAAATAATAGCTTGTTGATGAGCATCAGTTGTGCAACACATGTTGCCCAGATGTCAACTGGCACCCACTTATGTCTTAAGATCTCAACTAAATTATTTGAGCACTCACTCATTCCATGTCCTGTAGATGAGTAATACCTTCCCAAACCTCTGGTCTAGCTGAGCAGCTGTTTCCACTGAGTGAACTCAGTTTGGGATTATGTGAACATTCTGAGTGGTCTGTCCCTGTCTACACTTCCTCAACCCAGATGGGATACTCAGAACATTCTGTAATTTCTAACAAACCAAAACAAGAACCACTCATTAAAACATGGGCATGAACTGTATACTTTCCTGAAGACAGTGAAACAGTTGCCTCAGTTCAGTCCAGTTCAGTTCAGTCGCTCAGTCGTGTCCGACTCCTGGCGACCCCATGAATCGCAGCACGCCAGGCCTCCCTGTCCATCACCAACTCCCGGAGTTCACTCAGACTCACGTCCATCAAGTCAGTGATGCCATCCAGCCATCTCATCCTCTGTCATCCCCTTCTCCTCCTGCCCCCAATCCCTCCCAGCATCAGAGTCTTTTCCAATGAGTCAACACTTCGCATGAGGTGGCCAAAGGACTGGAGTTTCAGCTTTAGCATCATTCCTTCCAAAGAAATCCCAGGGCTGATCTCCTTCAGAATGGATTGGTTGGATCTCCTTGCAGTCCAAGGGACTCTCAAGAGTCTTCTCCAATACCACAGTTCAAAAGCGTCAATTCTTCGGTGCTCAGCCTTCTTCACAGCCCAACTCTCACATCTATACATGACCACAGGAAAAACTATAGCCTGACGGACCTTAGTCGGCAAAGTAATGTCTCTGCTTTTGAATATGCTATCTAGGTTGCTCATAACTTTTCTTCCAAGGAGTAAGCGTTTTTAATTTCATGGCCGCAATCACCATCTGTAGTGATTTTGGAGCCCCAAAAAAATAAATCTGACACTGTTTCCACTGTATTGCCATCTATTTCCCATGGAGTGATGGGACCAGATGCCATGATCTTCGTTTTCTAAATGTTGAGCTTTAAGCCAACTTTTTCACTCTCCTCTTTCACTTTCATCAAGAGGCTATTTAGTTCCTTTTCACTTTCTGCCATAAGGGTGGTATCATTTGCATATCTGAGGTTATTGATATTTCTCCCGGCAATCTTGATTCCAGCTTGTGTTTCTTCCAGCCCAGTGTTTCTCATGATGCACTCTGCATAGAAGTTAAACAAGCAGGGTGACAATATACAGCCTTGATGTACTCCTTTTCCTATTTGGAACCAGTCTGTTTTTCCATATCCAGTTCTAACCGTTGCTTCCTGACCTGCATACAGATCTCTCAAGAGGCAGGTCAGGTGGTCTGGTATTCCCATCTCTTGAAGAATCTTCCACAGTTTATTGTGCTCAGAGGAGGTTAAAGTTCGTACCACAACCATGTGTGTGCATGCTCAGTTGTGTCCAACTCTTTGCAACCCAATGGACTGTAGCCCACCAGGCTCCTCTGTCCATGGAATTCTCCAGGCAAGAATAGTGGAGTGAGTTGCCATTTCCTTCTCCAGGGGATTTTCCCCACCCAGGGGTCAAACTCCTATCTCCTGCAACTCCTGCATTGGCAGGTGGATTCTTTAGCACTGAGCCACCTGGGAAGTTCCATTTTAATCATGTATACAACTTCAAATACAAAATTAGATACAACTATTTTTAAAATGATCTAATTCTAAGACAGCATTCTGTCAAATGTTTCTCTCTTTTGTAAAACCATGTGAGAACTTGAAATTTAGAAATGTGGAAATGGTTCAGCTGAATGATACTGATGTGGGCTGTGGTTTCAATCAAATAGTAATGGAAATTGCAACAGGTTGGGCCTAGCCATACATCCATGTGTCTTTATAAAGTCTTCAGAGTATTTCCACATGGTCTGTGCATATAGGCTAATTTAGACCTCCTCACAGCATGGCAGCCTCTGGGAAATGGAGATGCTTACACAGTAGCTAAGGGTTTCATTGCAAGTGTTTGAGGCTATACCTTTCAGGACTAGCCTCAGAAGTCACAGAGTGTTGCTTCAGTATAGTCAAAAGTCTAAGTAGGTTCAATATGAAAGGATACAGACACACTTCTAAAAATCACAATGTAAAGCTAAAATATTGAATGGGAGATGTTGTGGCCAGCTTTGGAAAATATGATCTGCCACATATGTTTATTTACCTTATATTTTTACCCCACTTTTCTAGCATATAACATCAGAAAGTAACATAAATAAATTCATTAATTTCACATTTTATTACTATTATTAATACAGTTCTTTAGTCACTAATGGAAATGTATAAAGATCCATAATCAAACAGAAATGTGTGTATTCTACAAAATTAATAGCATCATCAACATGTCTACCAGATAAGATTCATACAGCTGCTAGAGCTTTAGTTAAAGACACATCAATGACACTGAAGGTATAGAATCTGGAAGTGGATCTCCTGGAAGATGATGACCCGAGTTCCACTGTGAGCACTATGTCCTGACAAAGACATTTAAACCTTCTGGGCCTTTTGGTTTGATCATCTATTAAATGTTTTTTTAAAATCTTGCAAGGTTATAATGTTTTTTTTTTCTTTGACTGCATGGTAGGTAACATTCTCTTTTATGGATGAGTCAATAAAAATCAAGGAGATAAAGTATAAATCCAAAGTCTAAAATCAGTGTCAAAGTTAAGAACAAACCTCAGCTCCAAGTTCACTATTCTCAACCACATAAACTAGTTTATCAATACAACAAAATACCAATAGGTGAATGTAATATTTTATCTAGAATACAATTAGAGTGGCTACAAAACTGAATGCAAATTTCCATCTGTTTTATTCATAAAGTCACTGATTACTGCATTTCAGCCATACAGAAGATACTATCAATCCAAGGCCTATCTTCGTCACCTGAGTTCGCCAAGATTCCTGTCTGAACACCGTAGGACTCCTCTAGAAAGTTACATCTATCTCTGGTTTACACAGGAAATGACAAACTAGACTGCACAGTTCACACTGTTGTAACTTTGGCACAGTCCTGTAGGTTTTCTCCTTGCACATTTACTCTGTCCCATCACCCTGAAAATAAATGCATGTATAGTTACAGTCTACTAACTGCACAGATGTTATGTTAATATATTTGGATGATAATATGCTAACAGAGACCTGCTTAAATTACTATTGGCATTGCTGATGTTTTAAATTATTTAACTGGAGACTTGTTACTTTACAATATTATGGTGGGTTTTGCCATACATCATCATGAATCAGCCATGGGTGCACATGTGTCCCCCAATCCTGAACCCTCCTCCCACCTCCTTTCCCACCCATTCCCTCCGGGTTATCCCAGGGCACCAGCTTTTGAGTGTCCTGCTTTATGCATTGAACTTGCACTGGTTATCTATTTTACATATGGTAATATACATGTTTCAATGCTATTCTCTCAAATCATTCACCCTCACCTGCTCCCACATAGTCCAAAAGTCTGTTCTTTACATGTGTGTCTCCTTTGCTGCCTTGCATATAGGATTGTCATTACTGTCTTTCTAAATTATATATATAAGCATTATATACTGTATTGGTGTTTCTCTTTCTGAGGAACTTCACTCTGTATCAGTTTGGTTCAGTCACTCAGTCATGTCCGACTCTTTGCAACCCCATGGACTGCAACACGCCAGGCTTCTCTGTCCGTCACCAACTCCTAGAGCTTGCTCAAACTCATGTCCTTCAAGTTGGTGATGCCATCCAACCATCTCATCCTCTGTTGTCCTCTGCTCCTCCTGCTTTCAATCCTTCCCACCATCGGGGTCTTTTTCAATGAATCAGTTCTTTGCATCAGGTAGCCAAAGTATTGGAGCTTTGTATAATAGGCTCCAAATTCATCCACCTCATTAGAACTGACTCAAATGCATTCTTTTTAATGGCTGAGTAATATTCCATTGAGTATATGTACCACAACTTCTTTATCCGTTTGTCTACTGATGGACATCCAGGTTGCTTCCATATTCTAGCTATTGTAAACAGTGCTGCAATGAACATTGGGGTACGTATGTCTCTTTCAATTCTGATTTCCTTGGTGTACATGCCCTGTAGTGGGATTGCTGGGTCATACGGCAGTTCTATTTCCAGTTTTTTAAGGGATCTCCATACTGTTCTCCATAGTGGATTTACCAGTTTGCATTCCCACAGACAATGTCAGAGGGTTCCCTTTACTCCACACCTTCTCCACCACTTATTGTTTAATAGACTTTTTAATGATGGCCATTCTGACCAGCATACCTCACTGTGGTTTTGATTTGCATTTCTCTAATAATGAGTGATGTTGAGTATATCTTCATGTGTGTATTAGCCATCTGTATGTCTTCTTTGGAGAAATGTCTGCTTAGTTCTTTGGCCCACTTTTTGATTTAGTTGTTTGTTTTTCTCATATTGAGCTGCATGAGCTGCTTGTATATTTTGGCCATTAATTATTTGTCAGTTGTTTTGTTTGCTATTATTTTCTCCCATTCTGAAGGCTGCCTTGATTTTCTAGATATAAAACCCTAAAGATACCAGCAGAAAATTACTAGAGCTAATCAATGAATATAGTAAATTTGCAGGATATAAAATTAATATACAGAAATACCTTGCATCCCTATACACTAACAATGAAAAAATAGAGAAATTAAAAAAAATCATATTCACCATTGTAATGAAAAACATAAAGTACTTAGCAATAAATTTACCTAAAGAAACAAAAGACCTCTCTATAGAAAACTATAAAACACTGATGAAAGAAATCAAAGGTGACACAAATAGATGGAGAAATATGCCATGTTCATGGATTAGAAGAATCAATATAGTGAAAATGAGTGTACTGCCCAAAAATAATCTATAGGATTCAACACAATCCCTATCAAGCTACCAATGGTATTTTTCACAGAACTAGAACAAATAATTTCACAATATGTATGGAAACACAAAAAACCTTGAATAGCCAAGGCAATCTGGAGAAAGAAGAAAGAAACAGGAGGAATCAACCTGCCTGACTTCAGACTATACTACAAAGCTACAGTCTTCAAAACAGTATGATACTGGCAAAAAGACAGAAATATAGATCAGTGGAACAAAATAGAAAGCCCAGAGATAAATCCATACACCTACGGACACTTTTCACTTTCCTGCATTGGAGAAGGAAATGGCAACCCATTCCAGTGTTCTTCCCTGGAGAATCCCAGGGATGGGGGAGCCTGGTGGGCTGCCGTCTATGGGGTTGTACAGAGTCAGACACGACTGAAGTCACTTAGCAGCAGCAGCATGGACACCTTATCTTAAATAAAGGAGGCAAAAATATGCAATGGAGAAAAGATAATCTCTTTAACAAGTGGTGCTGGGAAACTGGTCAACCACATGTAAAAGAATGAAACTAGAACACTTTCTAACACCATACACAAATATAAACTCAAAATGGATTAAAGATCTAAATATAACACCAGAAACTATAAAAGGCTTAGAAGAAAACATAGGCAGAACACTCTCTGACATAAATCACAGGAGGATCCTCTATGACCCACCTCCCAGAATAATGGAAATAAAAACAAAAATAAACTAATGGGACCTAATTAAATTATAAAAGCTTTTGCACAATGAAGGAAACTATAAGCAGTGTTGACTTTTAAAAATTCAAGTTGCAATATTTCGTGTTGTAAAATTGTGCTCAAATGCCCAAAAGGCAACAAAGTTTGCACATAGTTAGTAATGTTTGCATATATTAGCCTTTCTGAATAAGAATAAAGAGGGAAATCCTTTAGGTAAGTGATTTAACAACTGCACACTACTTTGTTTCTTCTCTTCTAAAAAGAGAACCTTGGATATTCCATAGGTGACATAGATCTGTCACACAGGCACTTCACTCTAAGGGAAGAACTATCTGTATGTGACATCACGGCATCTTCTTGTAATCACAAAATTCTATTCAATGCAATCACAAAATTCTCAATTGTATAGAGAATTTTCTAGGAGAAAAAATATCCACCACTCCCAAAAGCATCAAGAAACTTGAACAGGCCATTAACCATGAGGGACGTTACAAAAAGAATTAATTATTTTCAGAAAATCTCCAAAGACAGAAAGTTTTACTAGGAACCACTTACAAGAGCAAAAAAAAAAAAGAAAGAAAGAAGATTTATTTTGTGGTAAAACTCTTGAGTTTTCTCAGTATATAACCACATTTTCAAATAATAAATTTGAAATAATCATTACAAAAATGGTTGCTGAGATCTGACTGGTCTGTTTTTGCATGCTAGTTCCACCATTCATGAGATGTGTGACCTTGGTCAAGTAATCTGATCTCTCTAAGCTGCAGTTCTTCTTTATCAGCAACATTAGAACAACAATAATAGGGGATTAAGTAAGATAATTCACACAAATCTCCAACAGCACCCAACACATGGTGTCAGCTGAGATCAGTTTTTATTCTTGCTCATAAGCACAGCCAATAACATAATCACTGCTTTATTGGAACTTCTAACCAATTCTATAAGACATAATGTGGAAATAAAGGGTATAATTGGAAGGAAAAAGATTAAATGACTATCATTATTGACAAGTTTATAATTTATGTAACTTAAATTCTAAAAGAACTTCTAATTTCTTTAAATTAACATAGATTAGAAAAGTGGCAAGGTATACGATAAAAAAAAAACAAAAAAAGTAGCTTTCTTTAAGAATTTAGAATAGTTATCATAAAACAATTTCATTCTCATGTGAAACAAAATTTTCCTGGAAAAATGAATGGAAGAATGCAAGTATAACAAATTTGAAAAGAAGAGGAAAGAGAAATTAATCCTTTAAGAATCTTATTATAAGAAACAAAAATGGTTATATAAGAATCAACAAGGAAATCAATATATCAGGAAATCTTAGTCCAGAATAACACATTGCATATGTATGAGCTTAATGTATGACAAAGCAAACATTATAGATCAATAATGAAGGCACAGAACATCAATATTTATCATTAGAAAAGCTATTTGGGAAACAATCAAATTAGGCCTTTATCTCTATAAAGACCACTTGCCTATTGTTTGTCTTTCCAGCTCAAAATAGTTCCCCTTTGTAATTATCCTTCCTCTGATTCTTTGATATGGAATCTGATCCACAGATTCTCTGGGATGGGCTCCTAGAATCCAGAGTTCATTCAGTGTGACCTTGTTTCAGGGCAACACGAACCATCGTACCCAAATGAGAAAAACAGGGTCACTTTCCTGGGAACCGGGTTACTTTCCTGGGAACTGGGTTGAAAGTGAAAGCCAGATTTAGCCTTTTTCTGGATGGTTGGATGGTTCCCACTGGGACAAAGAAGAAGGGAAAACAAATGAGAAGGATGAGGAAATTTACTGAGAGCAAAGGCAAGAGAAGAAAAACAGAGACACAGAATCACAGTGGCATGCCCACTTTGGTTCTCTGTCTCTCCTTGAAAAGTGGTGGCACCCTGAGCATGAGAAAGAAACAGCCTACATTTTAAGAGCTCCAGAATTCTGTGACTAGCATTCAAAGATTCCTAAATAAAATTACTTTATCTACCAAAATAAATTCCCAAAAAGTATATACTAAATTTTAAAATGAGGTAAAATGCAACCATTAAAATATTCTCTTGCCTTTAGAGTACTGTAGTGAAAACATTTTATTACATAAATAAATACTTCTTCACATCACAGAAAAAAAAAAAATCTTGAGAAGGTAAAGAACATCCTAAAAGTAAAAACTCTATGATAGGAAAAAAAAAAACAAACTACATACTTAGCAACCCTCATATGCAGGATTGGTACAATTCATACAAAAATAACAAACAAGGAAAACATCCACACAAACATACAAAAGATTTATTTGCATTTTTAATGAAAAAAAAATGCTCTAAAAATGGAGAAATCTGTTAACATCCCAAAATACAATAAAAGCAGGCAAATCACAGAACAGACAAATCTGAGAAGAAACACAAAAGGCCATTAAACACATAAAAAGCAGTGTAAAAATGTAAATAAATGTTTTCAAATTTAAAATACAGAGTACTTGTGCCAATATTGCTACACAGAAATAAGTACTAAATGGCTGGTAGTGCTGTCAGAAATCAATTCTGCAACACATACAAAGACCTTCATCTGCGGTCATACCTTTTAGAGCTTGTGTACTATATCAGCACTTCTGCTTACAAGTGCAGAAACCCCACTCAGAATGTTGTAATGAAGAAAGGAATGCATTGGCTCACAGAGACGAAAAGTCCAGCAGTGTGCATGTCGGATCCCAGTGCTATAACTCGTGCTAATGCATCCCTCTCTCTCCTTGTCTGCTTTCAACTGTGATGGCTTTTCATCCCCCAACTGGCAGGCTCTCCCTCAAGGCGTACTTTAGATTTCTGTTCTACCAACATTACAAGCCAGCAGAATGACTAATCAGGACCTAGCATATAGCACAAGGAACTCTTCTCAGTACTCTGTAATAATCTATATGGGAAAATAATCTAACAATCTAATAATCTTTGTGGATATATGTAAAAGTGATACAATTTGCTATATAACATAAATTAACACAACATTGTAAACCAACTATACCCTAATAAAAATTTATAAAGAGGACTTCAATTTCCCAATGGTTTTCTGCAAAGCCTCAGGATAATGCCTCACTTTATCTCACTGGCATGGCTTGGGTCATACCTGCTCCTCTCTGAAGCAATCACTACAGTCAGGGAATAGGTTTGGCCTCCTGGGACAGGAGCAAAGTGTAAGGTTCATCATGCCTGAATGAGAGCTCTAATTACAGGAGCGGAGTTTGGGTTAGGAGTTAACAAGAAAAAAATTCAGGTGCTATTTCCAGGAGAAGGGATGTTGTACACATAAAGATAACAGGTGTGCATCACAACACTAGACCCTGTCATTTAACTTCTAGGAATCTGGTCTAAAAAAAAGCAATTAGAAGGAAAGAAAAGATTATGGTAGATATTTTAAATTGTATTTCTTATAGCACAGAAATGAAAACAGTAGTAGGAAAATGACTAAATAAACTATAGTATAAATTCACTATAATAAAACTAGATACTGTTACATATATATTTATATATATGAATAAAAGATGACTATGGGAGAAAACACAATAGTATGTGAAAAAGTAATATAAATGATCTATCTATCTATCAATATCTATATAAGTATAACCCAGTTTTGTACATATTTTTGCCTGGAAAATAAACTGAAAAATAATAGACCACAAAGATCACCTAATGTGGTAAACTTTGGGGAGCTTTCTGTGGGCACATATATTACTTTTTAATCAGGTAAATACTCTGCTTAAAAGTTGCAAATAGCAGAAATCTGGTAGATGATTACTGCAGTGCTCAGTACCTATGATGCCCAGGCAGCCTGAAGTCAGGAAACACCTCCCCGCTAGCTGCTGCCTTTACTTCATAAACCTGAAAATCACTTGAACACTCTGAACTTCAGCATATACATAAACAAAATGGGAATAATAATGTCTGCTCTGTACACCTCACATGATTATTCTAAAAATCAACAGCATCAGTAAAAAGACCGTTTAAATTATAAAGTGCTATGAAAGCTGACATCTTGAAATTAGTATGCCAAAGCAATCGTTTGCAACCACCCCCCCACCCAGCATATTAAAGACAAACAAGAGTAACATAACAACATCTCACTAATCCCTGTTTCCTGTTTCCCTTTGAACTTCACTTTTTAAGGTTATAAATGGAGGTAATAATACCTATTTGTTTCATCTTCTGTGAGGTAAATCTTGTTGATATTAGGTGACACTGAATACCTACTAGTGCCTGGCATGTAGAAGGCACTTAGCAAATGTAAATTATCAGCTCACTTTTCTGCTTGTACCCTACCTATTCCCAAATATGCATGGTATAAATATGCAGGGTTGGAGAGAAGTAGGTAGCTGATATTCAAAAATATCCTCTTCAGTTTGGACTTTTCAATGAAAGCCCAATCTCTTTCACAGAGCAGGGTAGTGAATTATGCAGTTGCTGTTGTTTAGTCACTACGTTATGTCCAACTCTTTGCAACCATATGGACTGTAGCCCACCAGGCTCTGCTCTCCATGGGACTTCTGAGGCAAGAATACTGGAATGGGTAACCATTTCCTTCTCCAGGGTATCTTCCCGGCCCAGGGATCAAACCTGTGTCTCCTGCATTTCAGGGGGATTCTTTACCACTGAGCCATCTGGGAAGCCCAAATTATGCACTATAAACAGCCAAATCAGTAGCCTCACAGATTTCAAGGTATCTCTATGTGGGGCCTGCTGGGCAGGCATGAGAGCACACAGTGCTGCTCCAGTTGTGCTCTCAGAAAGTATTCTTACACAAAATACCATTGCAATTTTAGAGCCTCCAACACACCTCTGCCTAACTTCCTCCTCTGAAAAAACTGGGGAAATTAAACATCCATGGGTTTCCTGTGGAGTCTCATGCTATGTCTCTTCCAACATGCCCAATTCTTTGCAACCCTGTGGACTGTAGTCCACCAGGCTCCGCTGTCTATGGGACTTCCCAGGCAAGAACACTGGAGTGGGTTGCCATTTCCTTTTGCAGGGGATCTTCCTGATCCAGGGATCAAACCTGTGTCCCCTGCATTGCAGGTGGATTCTTTACACTAGCATCACCTGGGAAGCCATAGTGAGGGTGTAAGTACCTGCTGCACTCCTCCAGCTTGCCCAACATCCAAGTTTAACTCAAAATAGAATGACTCAAGAATGATAAAGGAAACTATTTGAGAAAGGCATCAGTTCAGTCGCTCAGTCGTGTCCGACTCTTTGCGACCCCATGAATCGCAGCACCCTAGGCCTCCCTGTCCATCACCAACTCCCGGAGTTCACTCAGACTCACATCCATCGAGTCACTGATGCCATCCAGCCATCTCATCCTCTGTCGTCCCCTTCTCCTCCTGCCCCCAATCCCTCCCAGCATCAGAGTCTTTTCCAATGAGTCAACTCTTTGCATGAGGTGGCCAAAGTACTGGAGTTTCAGCTTTAGCATCAGTCCTTCCAAAGAACACCCAGGACTGATCTCCCTTAGGATGGACTGGTTGGATCTCCTTGCAGGCCAAGGGACTCTCAAGAGTCTTCTCCAGCACCACAGTTCAAAAGCATCAATTCTTTGGCACTCAGCTTTCTTCACAGTCCAAATCTCACATCCATACATGACTACTAGAAAAACCATAGCCTTGACTAGACGAACCTTTGTTGGCAAAGTAATGTCTCTGCTTTTGAATATGCTATGTAGGTTGGTTATAACTTTCCTTCCAAGGAGTAAGTGTCTTTTAATTTCATGGCTGCAATCATCATCTGCAGTGATTTTGGACCATCTAAATTTAAGAACTGTAACTTTCCCTCTTCTCTCATAGAATTCAGCCCAGCTCTACAGCCCTGTTGCACTACCCACCACCTGAACTCTGCCCCTCCCTTCTCCTGCAGTCCCCAGGGAAGTGTGTAGAGAACACAAGTTCACCAACGCCCACACTTCCCTTGCTTTGGCCTTGACCCTGTGGCAGTTCTTCAAGACTCAAGACAAGAGCCTGATTCTTTACCCAAATTATTAGAGCTTGCCTAAAATCTGGGACAGCTGAGAATGTAGCCTGTCCCCACAGGGTAGGAATGTATTAACCACCCTATAAAAGTTATTTTTAAAGTTTTATTTAAGGAACAGCAGCTGGAGAATAAAGAAAAGAAAGGCAAAACACAATTCTTTTATACCCACGCTGTCGTCCCCCTCTCACCAATCTCCCAAGGTTTGCTATAGGAACTGCATCCATGTAAATGCCTTAAGTCTGACCTACAAAGCTGGAAACTGAAGAATACAGGGAATAAAACAAACAGGAAATACAAAATAACCTTGTTTGATCAGACCCTTCTAGTTGCCTTGCTTAGTTAGCATTAGGGAAGTTTGACAACAGACTTGGAATTCAATGGATTTGGAGGGAATTGCTAAAAAAAATTAAAGAAACATTAAAATGCCACCACATATAATGAGCTCACTGCCATTTGGAACTGGTTTCTAATCAACACACTGTAAATGTTAGCAACAGAAAGTTTTCTAACAGTCCCTATCCTTGGGATGGGAGAGTAATCAGAAAAGAAATTCAGCAAACTACAAAACCATGACATAAATTTTAATGCAGTCTACATTTCATTAATCTCTATGTTATGATGAAAATTAGTTCTGCTTTTCATTGTTATTTTAGTAATACTGTACTTGAAACATATGATGGCTATATTTGTTGTTTTTAAAAAAGCAATGCACTCCCTACTTGGGGGGGGGGTGTGCTTAGTCATTCAGTTTTGTCTGATTCTTTGCAACCCTTTGGACTGTAGCCCACCAGGCTGTTCATGGGTATTTCAGGCAAGAATACTGGAGTGGGTTGCCATTTCCTCTTTCAGGGCATCTTCTTGACCCAGGGATTGAACTTTCATCTCCTGTACTAAAAGCAGATTCTTTACCTGCTGAGCCATCCGGGAAGTCCATTGGAATTCACTTCAATTCAAAAAGATTTATTGAGAGCACTACTGTGTGTGAAGACAGATTCTACCTCAAATAACTTATGCTATTGTGGGAAGAAAATATACATGTAAATGCGCAAAACTGAATACGCGAGACAGAATGAGCTATGAGCTTGGTAAAGGGGGAAACATCACAACCACTCAAGAGGTTTCAGGAATAGTCTACCAGAGACCACCCTGAGCAGTGACAGAACGGAGGGGACAGCATAAGGGAGCAGGTGGGAAAGCAGTGTGCATGGACAGAGAACAGTCAGGAATCCCTCAGAAGCATGAGAAAGTGAGCAAAGATTTCAGAGCAAAAGGGGCTCCACACCTGGATCTGTACTTTCTAGTTGTTTGACCTTTGGCAAGCTGTACAACTTCTCTAAGTCTCTCTTTCCTTCTGTTTAAAAATGAGTTACTAATAAGTGTGCAATGAAAGTGTGACCGTGCATGTGAAGGACCTGTCATGGTGACTAGCAGCATACAGTGAATGCTCAAAAACTGTTTAAAACAAAAGAGAAACAGAGAGGGAAGAATGAAAGGGAAGTTGAGAGGGCTGTTAGTTGGGACTTTTGAGAGGCTTGGCATAGATATCTATTTTGGAGCTATTTGCATGTAAGCCTAAGACATGAGGACAAACATCACAAACTAAATGGGCAAAGGACACAACTTCAAGGACACATTTTTTGAGTCAGAAGAAGAAAGAGTATACGAGGTCACATGTTACAATGGAATAAAGATAAGGCATGGATTTAGAGCTGGGTTCCACCAAAGTCTGTGTGATTTTGAAAAACATTTCTAGGACTTGAATGGACAAATCTATCTTATTCACAGAATTATTCTGGAGAATAAAGGGATAAGCTATATAAAATCACATAACGTCATGCCATGTACATAGGTAACCATCAAAAACTATTAGGCCCCTCCTCTTCTGCTTGTCTCCCTTGGGGAGAAGAAAAAGAGCAATGAATGTAAAGAAGAGAAATAACCCGATATAAGTAATGACAGAGCTATAACAGACCAGAAGAGGACAGGGAACAAGAAAGAAATTCTGAGAGTTGTTGTATAGAGTTATCATTTATCTTTAAGATTCAGTTTCAACAGAGGGTTTGGTGGGAAAAATCAGATTATAAATTGAAAATGCTGAATGAGTAGTGCATTCCTGGAGCAACTGTTTAGTGATTTACCATTTACCTTATATCTTGGCATGAAGCAAAGAATTAATAAACAATAGTAATATTCATAGATTTCATTAAAAAAAAAAAAAGACAATAGGCCGCAAATGGAGTCTCTTGTGCTAAGTCCATGCCACCAGCCCCAGGCTTAATACTCAGCCTAATCACTGTTACAACCTCCCTCAGGCATGTAGCTTTAACCAACCAGTTTGGAATTTTTTGGTCAGCACCAATGAGGTAATCTGCCGCATAGGCACTTTCCATCCCCCAAAGGAAGATGTGGTAATCTGCTCTCTGTCTACAAAAGCCTTCCATTTGTACAATTCTTTGGAGCTCCCTTCTATTTGCTGGATGGGATGCTGTCCAGTTCATGAATCGTTTTAATAAAGACAAGGAGATCTTCAAATTTTCTCAGCTGACCTTTTGTTATTCAACAGTGTTAAGGTTAAATGAGTTTTATTTAAGTTATTTAGGTTATTTAGGAATGGATAACATGAAACCAAAAAAAAAAGAAGGAAGGAAGAGATTAAAGATAAAGGCAAAAGAAAGGGCATGTATTGGTAGAGATAAATTGAATCTAGAACATGGATAAACATTAGTCTTCATAAAGAGTTATAACTCCTTTTGATTCAAAGGTCCTTGTGGTTGGGAGAGAGAGAAATTTCTTGAGAGAAGAAAATAATGACTGAGAGAGATCATTCCAGAAAGCATCCATCTTCTGAGCAGGGTTCCATAAGTGATTCCTGTTGGTGAGTATGTTGCCAATAGCTGAGGATTCCCCAGCACTCGTGAGATATCTGAAAAGATAACTGACCAGGTGATCAACAGAGCACATGGAGACAAAGCAAAGGTGATGGGTCAGGAGAATTTTAAGGATGTGGGGTAATGCCTTGAAAGACCCATGACTATAACAGAGAAGAGCAAACCTAACACTATATTGAATCTATTCCTTTAGTTCTAACCTCTGTGCTCTGTATATGTAGACTGGCAAGTCAATGGGTCTAGGAGGCGAAAGATTCTGCAAGAATATTACTAAAAGAAAGGTTGATGAGTTCTAATCCAATGACAAAAAATTATTCCCCTCCTGATCTGTTTCATCTTGTCATATAACAAGGTGATGATGTAGCCACAAAAATACCAGGCAAAACCTGCCTTAGATTTGAACATATTACCAGTCACCAACAAAATTCCAATATTTCAATCAGTAGGAGGTCTCTTTTCATGTCTCTTTCAAGTTCAGTGATACCCCTCTCTTTATGCCTTAACACAAGTCTGACCTGTTTTTTCAAATTCTTTTTCCCTCATTCCTCTAATTTTGGCTCAGTTTTACTGATAACCCTCATGTTTTGTATATATTTTCTCTCTCTACTCATTTGACACGTGTTTATGAAGCCGCCAATATGTGCCAGAAATTGGTCAAGGCACAAATATAAACAGAGCATATTTAATCATTGTTGTCATGCACTTGACATTTTAATGAGGGAAGGTGAAAAATTAACCAGTAAATAAATTCATACTAAGTTAATGTAGTGGGTCAAAAAAAAAGGGGGGGTACATACCATTTAAAAAGATATGTCCAGGTCCTAAATCCCAATATCTGTGAATGTGAGGTATTTGTAAAAAGGGTGGGTTGGTGCATGGGGATGACCCACTGAGATGTTATGGGGAGGGAGGTGGGAGGGGGGTTCATGTTTGGGAACACATGTAAGAATTTAAGATTTTAAAATTAAAAAAAAAAGTGTTTAAATTGAAAAAAAAAAGTATTTCAGGCCTCTGGCTATCAGTTTAAAAAAAAAAAGATAAATATATACTAAAGAGGTGATGTACAATACAACAAATATAGTTAACACTGATGTATATTATATATGAAAGTTGTTTGAAGAGTAAATTCCAACAGTTCCCATCACAAGGAAAAATTTTTTCTGTTTCTTTAATTTTTTATATATATGAGATGATGGATGCTTACTAAACATGATTAAAAATTTATTTTGTATGTAAATCAAAAATAAAAAAATAAAACTCGTTGCTTAGGAAAAAAAAAAAAGGGTCTGCAGATAAGAATTTCAAGATGAGGTCACCATGGTCACCACTGTAGGGGAAGATTTTAATCCAGTGATGGGTGTCTTTATAAGAGGGGATGATACAGAGACACAGGAAGAAGACCATGTGAAAAGGGAGGCAGAGACTGGAGTTATATAGCCCCAAACTAAGCAACACCAGTAGCCAGGAGGGAAGCTGGGTGAAGCTAGCCACCAAAAGCTATGAGAGAGGCAGGAAACGGCTCCTCCCATGGGGCCTCCAGACTGAGTGAACTAATTCTGACAATACCTTGATTTTGACCTCATGGCTTCAAGACTTGTTAAAAAAAATAATTTTCGCTGGTTTCTAGGTATCAGGTTTGTGGTAATTTGTTATGGCAGCCCTAGAAAACTAATATAGTCAAGATGCTGAGAAGTACTATTGAAGGAAGTTGGAGACTGTGGTAAGAAATGACAAATTTAGATATATGAGTGAGTTTATGGTATTTGGTCAAAATCTGAAAGAAGTAGAAATACACGTAGAAATCTAGGTGAAGACACTGTCAAATATAGAGAACAAGGGTACAGAACATGGCTATGCATTAAAGGAGCATCAAAGACAGGGTGGGCAAGCGGATGTGAGTGAGGAAAGACAGAGGGAAGCAGGTCAGGAACACAGCCTGAGGCTGCTTCACGGGGTCTCTTGTCGGTAAATGTCATACATAGTGAAGTGTAAGTTTTGGAAGCTTAAGAAGTAAAAGAATGAAACTAGATCACTTTCTAACACCACACACAAAAATAAACTCAAAATGGATTAAAGATCTAAACGTAAGACCAGCAACTATAAAACTCCTAGAGGACAACATAGGCAAAACACACTCTGACATAAATCACAGCAGGATCCTCTATGATCCACCTCCCAGAATTCTGGAAATGAAAGCAAAAATAAACTAATGGGATCTAATTAAAATTAAAAGCTTCTGCACAACAAAGGAAACTATAAGTAAGGTGAAAAGAGCCTTCTGAATGGAAGAAAACAATAGCAAATGAAGCAACTGACAAACAACTAATCTCAAAAATATACAAGCAACTTATGCAGTTCAACTCCAGAAAAATAAATGACCCAATCAAAAAATGGGCCAAAGAACTAAATAGGCATTTCTCCAAAGAAGACATACGGATGGCTAACAAACACATGAAAAGATGCTCAACATCACTCATTATCAGAAAAAATGCAAATCAAGACCACAATGAGGTACCATTTCACACCAGTCAGAATGGCTGCGATCCAAAAGTCTACAAGCAATAAATGCTGGAGAGGATGTGGAGAAAAGGGAACCCTCTTACACTGTTGGTGGGAATGCAAACTAGTACAGCCACTATGGAGAACAGTCTGGAGATTCCTTTAAAAATTGCAAATAGAGCTGCCTTATGACCCAGCAATCCCACTGCTGGGCATACACACCGAGGAAACCAGAACTGAAAGAGACACATGTAACCCAATGTTCACTGCAGCACTGTTTATAATAGCCAGGACATGGAAACAACCTAGATGTCCATCAGCATATGAAAGGATAAGAAAACTGTGGTACATATACATGATGGAGTATTACTCAGCCATTAAAAAGAATACATTTGAATCAGTTCTGATGAGATGGATGAAACTGGAGCCGATTATACAGAGTGAAGTAAGCCAGAAAGAAAAACACCAATGCAGTATACTGACACATATATACGGAATTTAGAAAGATGGTAATGATGACCCTGTATGCGAGACAGCAGAAGAAACACAGATGTGTAGAGCGGACTTTTGGACTCTGAGGGAGAGGGAGAGGGTGGGATGATTTGGGAGAATGGCATTGAAACATGTATACTATCACGTAAGAAACGAAGTGCCAGTCTATGTTCGATACAGGATACAGGATGCTTGGGGCTGGTCCATGGGGATGATCCAGAGAGATGATATGGGGTGGGAGGTGGGAGAGGGATTCAGGATTGGGAGCTTGTATACACCTGTGGTGGATTCATGTCAATGTATGGCAAAACCAATACAGTATTGTAAAGTAAAATAAAGTTAAAAAAAAAAAACAGTGATGTTACGACTTAGGTGCTATGTAGTGAATATTCTAGTTTGAAAGGAGGTAAACTAAGCGACTGAATTGAACTGAAACGTGGTAGTAGGGAAAACAGTTAAAAGGCTGTTATTGATACAGTCACCTAATGAGAATACTGGTGCCTTGCAGCAGAGTCACAGGACCAGGACAGAATCAGTGGAGTGATGAGAAGCGTCAACACTAAGATGTATTCATTTTATTCAGTACTACTAAGACATATTTGACAAAGTTATAATATAAAGTGTACAACATGGTGATTTGACAAACACACTGTGAATGGATTCCATGACTGAATTAGTTACCTCATCATCACCTCACATATTTACCTATTCTCTTTTCTTTTTAATGAGAACATTTAAGTTCTACGCTGTTAGCAAATTTCAGTTATACAATATAGCACTGTCAACTACCATCACCATGCTATCTACATCAGATCCTAAGACCTACTCACTTTACAACTGAGTTTGTATACTTTTTGTATACTTTTACTCTCTCTAGTCCCCCAACTCTTGACGGCACAATTCTACTCTCTATTTTGAGGTCCTCAATTTTTTTTTTTAGGTTTCACATAAAAATGACACCATGGGTATTTGGTCTTTCTCCATCTGTCTTATTTCACTTAGCATAATGCCCTCCAGATTCATCTGATTGTTTTTTAAATTTCCATCTCTCTTCATTTTTGCATACTACGTTTTACATTTTCTGCATACTACAAAACAATGGCTCTTGACAGGCATATATTTTGCTAGGTCAAATTTAACATCTTCCATCTCCCTTGTCACCTTCCACAGGTTTCATATAAATATCGGAGACTTCTAAATACCTGGAACTGGAGAAGCTTTATACTGCAGCACATAGACAATGATGTGACAGTAAGCTGGTTAGATCAATGAGTGACTTGCTCTCTGCCCACCTTCTGTCCAAATTTAAAGCTTGCCTTGTGTGTGCTTAGTCGCTCAGTCATGTCTGACTCTTTACGACCTCATGGACTGCAGCCCACCAGGCTCCTCTGTCTGTGGGGATTCTCCAGGCAAGAATACTGGAGTGGATTGCCATGTCCTCCTCCAGGGGCTCTTCCAAGGATCAAACCCAGGTCTCCTGCATGGCAGGAGAATTCTTTAAGTCTGAGCTACCAGGGAAGCCCAGAATTTGCCTTATCTCACCTTTAATGCATCTATCACATGGGCTCTTCAGGTCCTGGTTTCCATCAGATGCTTCTGAATCCTTCTTGGCAAGCTATTTTGCTGTTCTCCTTGTGTATTAGTTTACTAGGGTTGCCAATACAAAGCACCACAAACTGGGTGGCTTGAGCAATAGAAACTGATTGTCTCACAGTTCTGAAGACTAGAAGTACAAGATCAAGTTGACGAAGAATCTGTCCCATACATCTTCTCTAGCTGCTGCTGGTTTGTTAGCAATTTTTGGTGTTCTTTTGCTTATACACATACCATTCTGATCTCTGCCTTCCTGTTCATATTGCATTCTCCTTGTGTGTGTGTTTGTTGCCAAATTTCCTCTTCATATAAGGGTTAGGGCCCATCCTAATGATGTCATTTTAACTTGTTCCCATAATGACTATTTTGAAAGTGAGCAAGTTACCTTGCTTGAGTAAGAGGTTCAGGTAGCTGGGGATTAGGACTTCAACATATGAATTTGGGGAGGAGGGGGCACAATTCAACTCATACTACTTTGTCATATTATACACAGGAAATCAGGAGGTCATGCCATGACCACGTAACTAGAAATTCACCCATAACCATATTTACACTCCCACCTCATGCTGGGATGTGAGGCTTACTACAGGGGGTTGGTTACTCTCTAGCTTCACCCCAGAAGTTCTTGCTACTTTCAAATCCCCAAATGTTTCTGGAGCTTATGTCTCACAATAGCAGTCAGTCAGGAAGCAGGTCCCCTACTCATACACATACACTGCATGAAATCATTTTGCTTTCTGGGTCAGAAATTTTCATATACTCAGAGGAGGGGAAAAAAAAGTGACTATTAACAACAATGCCCAGTCTCCTATTCATAGCGTAAGTTGGAAAAACTGATGTTTTCAGGAATAAGCACTGACAACTTACAAGTTTTAACTTCTAAAACTGAAAAATCTTTGTTTTCATTTCTGACATTATCATCTCTCTCTGGTGGCAATGAATTACTAATCAAATAGAGGTAAACCTCTGGAACCAAAAGAACTACCAGGCATGAAACATATCAGTTAATGTATGAAAATATCATCTGACTAGATCAACATTCCCCAGAATGTGTTTCTTAAACACTTGTTTCTCAGAGTCAGTATCAGGTTAACAGAAATTGAAGGAAAAAAAAGAAGAAAAAAAAATAAATATTTTATCATCAAATAGATTATGGAAAGGCTGAATTTAAAAAAACTAGATATCTAGTATCATGGAAATGTAGATACAAAAGAGACTTGAGGTCTAGA
Source organism: Capricornis sumatraensis (assembly GCF_032405125.1). Lineage (NCBI taxonomy): Eukaryota > Metazoa > Chordata > Mammalia > Artiodactyla > Bovidae > Capricornis > Capricornis sumatraensis. The sequence goes on along the minus strand of NC_091073.1, from coordinate 32,673,896 downwards.
TTAATTCCATTTTTCATAGATGAAGAATATAGTCCCATAGGGGAAAAATAAGCAATCCAAGACTACACAGTTACTAATACAACTCAATCTTTTGACCTCAATAAAAATTTTTTTCTCTCTCTACTAAATTACCTATTTTACACAAGGATGGAGGGAGAGAAAAAGAACAAGAGAGAAAAGATGTAATATAAAAATAATAATTCAACTAACATCTTTGGGCACCTACTGTATACTGGTACTATCATACAGTAATAGCAAAGCAAAAAATGTGATCGCTGAATTTTAGAAACTCAACAAGTGGACAATGGATAATCCTATGTCCTATTTGGGGGACATTAGTAATTTCTGCACCTTAAAAGAAGACAGCTATGTTATAGGATAGAAATCATTTTCCATTCTCTACCCAATGATGAATTGAAACTCAAGCAAACTAAATAAACTCTATAATGTGAAAGCACATAATTCTGGTCAGTAGAAATTATACCTGATTTACCTATTAATGAGTTCATAAGAATTTTTAGAAAAGAAAGCACATAATTCTGGTCAGTGGAAATTATATCTGATTAACCTATTTATGAATTTATAAGAATTTTTAGAAAAGATGCCAATCCAAAGGACATTTATAAGAAACTTCTTTGTCACATATATGGTATTATTTTTTTTTAAAAAAAGGAAAAAAGAAGGGGGGAGATCAGAATAAATAGACATTTCTCTAGATAAATGCACAGAAATGATTTTTCAGGCAACTTACAATTTCAATTTTGAGGAAACCATATACTTTCAGAGCTGGGTGGTATCTTAGGCATCAACTAGTTCACCCAGCTCTTTTATTGAGGATAAAGAGGCATGAGGAATTAAACTACTTATACATGTTTATAACTTTACTGAGAAAGCAAGAGTAAGTAGTAAGTAGCAAGAGTAAAACTCCAAGTCTGAAGATAAAACTATATAGTAAGAAATAAAACAAAACAGCAGGAAGACAAGGACCAAACTCAAGGAAGGATTCAGTGATATTGTAAGTAGAGCAAATAGCAACAGAAGTATTTCAATGTGATCACATTAGTGCATTTAAGATCAGTAACCCAAGTTATTACTAAAAAGTGTTTGATTCTAAATTCTTGTTTGTGACATGAAGTAAAACCTAGTAGACATTATAGTCTCTTCTTTGCAGCAATTACCATTGCAGTATAAACGGCCTATTAAAGCCAAATGACAAGATTGGTGGACAACAATTATTATTCCTATGGGGAAACAGTGGAAACAGTGTCAGACTTTATTTTTTGGGGGCTCCAAAATCACTGCAGATGGTGACTGCAGCCATAAAATTAAAAGACATTTACTCCTTGGAAGAAAAGTTATGACCAACCTAGATAGTATATTCAAAAGCAGAGACATTACTTTGCTGACTAAGATCCATCTAATCAAGGCTATGGTTTTTCCAGTAGTCATGTATGGATGTGAGAGTTGGACTGTGAAGAAGGCTGAGCGCTGAAGAATTGATGCTTTTGAACTGTGGTGTTGGAGAAGACTCTTGAGAGTCCCTTGGACTGCAAGGAGATCCAACCAGTCCATTCTGAAGGAGATCAACCCTGGAATTTCTTTGGAAGGGATGATGCTAAAGCTGAAACTCCAGTACTTTGGCCACCTGATGCGAAGAGTTGACTCATTAGAAAAGACTCTGATGCTGGGAGGGATTGGGGGCAGGAGGAGAAGGGGCGACAGAGGATGAGATGGCTGGATGGCATCATTGACTCGATGGACGTGAGTCTGGGTGAACTCCAGGAGTTGGTGATGGACAGGGTGGCCTGGCATGCTGCAGTCCATGGGGTTGCAAAGAGTCGGACACGACTGAGTGACTGAACTGAACATAATCTTTTATCAACCCATATGAGACATCTTTACATACGTATTATTTTATGAAATTCAAAGCAACTTAAAAAAAGATAAAACCATCCCCAAAATTACAGATAAAAAATAGAAAAATCAAGAAAGGAAAAAACTGAAAACAAATATAATGTAAGATTATTTTTTCATTTGTATAATGGAATTACATGCATTGACCTGTTTAAATGGTGACATGATGAAAACAGAGAAACTCTTTGCAATTTGATAAGTGTAACTACAAGATAATGTTCTCTGTTCAGCAACTTGTAATATATAAGGTCAATTATCGTAATGTACCATCAGTCTGATGATGCTCAGACTGACTCAGTAGATTGTTTACTGGAAAGGGTAGTTAAAACATGATATTTAATAACATGGTTATTAAAAATGTGGACACATAAATATTTACCACTATGTCATGTCACAATGCTTTTACCACAAAGATGCAGTCCATAAGTAGTAAGAAAAAGCCCATGCTCCTTTATAAGATTCCAAAAATTCTATCACACCTAATTCCAAGATCTAGAACACATGGATCTCTGAAAAAATAATAAAAGGAAAATATTCCCAAACCCTTGTTTCCCTCATATGTACTTAATGAAGGGGCCATGTTCTGAAATGGTGGGCCAATCAAGACAGGGTCAGTTTGAAGGCAACTTCTGCCATCAGGAAATAAGGAGGAATAACTTACTCTCTGTGCCAAGAACACAGAGAGTGCTTGGGAACATATCTAGATATGGTAATAACAGTCATCATTTCCAGTAACAATAATCTTTAAATTTACACCAGACGTTCTGGTAAACTAATAGTATAGCTAGATTGTGGACACCATTTCATTGTAATTGATTGAAAAACAGTGAGAGATTTTAATTTGAAAAAAACCATCTCCTCAGCCAAAATGGGATGAAAATTTCATCGATGATATTTTAACTGAATAGGAGAGAATGAATATTTAAGAGAAATGAATATGAATAAGAGATATTACTGGCACAAAATCTCACCTTTGGCTCTAAAGCCACCAGCATAAAGTTAAAGAATTTAGGACATCATCTTTCAGTTTGAGTGCTCTATTTTATGTCTTAAAGACTTCTATAATTGAATTTAGTTTGACTCTCATCTCAAATGTTATTTTAAAAACTGCTGAAATTAAAAATAGTGGAAAGCTGATGGAAACTCTCCACGGATAAAACATGGAGTTTTATTAAGCTACTTTACTCCTGGCAACTGTTTTCATGGTACAATGGTGGTAGCATTCTTTAAATGCCAACATTCCACTTGTGCTGAACACTGGCACTTTTTTTTACAAATAACTGAGACCTCTGATGGTTAATCCACATGAATTTCCCACCTCATGCCTGGTAGATGGAGACTATCAGGAGAAACTGAATAAAGTGATAGGGTCTCACAATGAACATTCAGATTTAGACATAGATTATCCATATTTAAACAAGTTCCAGGGATGATTCATGCACACATTTGTGAGTGGGAAGCAAAATGTAACATGTCTAAAATCCCTGATTCATTATCCCTTGACATGTAGCAAATCTCAGTTATCACTAATTGACTCATCACCTATGGAATTATATTTCACTAATTATGAAGACTCTCCTTAGTTGATTGAAAATTTAAGACTTTATGAACAAATAATTCATCAAATTAACATATTGACAGGCAAACAGAAGTACTTGCAGGTAACAGAAGGATCTAGCAACTTTACCTTAAATTTTGACATACTCACACACTCAACTAAGCTTACACATTTTTGTCCTTGTTCTTCATGTTTTCTCTAGTATCATTTTTAAAGTATCCTAAGCTCTAGGTTAATTATTTACATTTGATCCGGAAAAGTGATCCTTCAGGGCATTGCCCCAGACTTTAGTTTTAATTTATGAACTGGTTAGAAAGAAGTATTTATTGCTTACTATTCATGTTTCCCTAAGGTGAGATTTCCCCCTGAACACTTGTGATTGACAAGATGTGAACAAGAAACTGACCTTGCATAGTTTAGCTTACTAATTTTTCTTTCTTTTGACTGCCTACATTGAGTGTGCACTCTGCTTTGCTCTTCCACACAAGGAACTGCCCTGAGGTATGCACATGTACTCTGTGCTCGGCCATGTCCGACTCTCTGCAACTCCATGGCCTGTAGCCCGCCAGGCTCCTCTGTCCATGGCACTTTCCAGGCAAGAATACTGGAGTGGGTTCCCATTTCTTCCTCCAGAGGATCTTCCTAACCCTGGGATTGAACCCATGTCTCCTGTACCTCCTACTCTGCAGGTAGATTCTTTTACCACTGCACCACCTGGCTCTTCCAAGTCTTATATTTTATAAGAACTTCCACATGGGAATATCTGGGACTGTTTAAAGCTGTCCATAAAATCTAAATAGATAGTTCTCCACAGAAGACATACAAATGACCAAGAGGCCCATGAAAAGATGCTCAACATCACTAATTATTAAAGAAATGGAAATCAAAACTAAAATGAAGTATATCTCACACTGATCAGAATGGCCAACACCAAAAGTCTACAAAAATGAATGTTGGAGAGGGTGTGAAGAAAAGGGAACCCTCCTACCCACCCACTGCCCCCGCAATAGTGGGAATGTAATCTGGTACAGCTACAGTGGAGAACAGCATGGAGGTTCCTTAAATATCGAGGAACAAAGGTTCCATATGATATGGCAATCTGTATGACTCCATAAGGAGGTTCCATATGAAATGACAAATCCTAAGAGATGATGGTGCAAAGTGCTGCACTCAATATGTCAGCAAATATGGAAAACTCAGCAGTGGCCACAGGACTGGAAAAGGTCAGCTTTCATTCCAATCCCAAAGAGAGGCAACGCCAAAGAATGTTCAAACTGCCACACAACTGCACTCATTTCACACACTAACAAAATAATGCCTCAAATTCTCCAAGCCAAGCTTCAACAGTACATGAACTGAGAACTTCCAGATGTTCAAGCAGAATTTAGAAAAGGCAAAGGAACCAGAGATCAAATTGCCAAAATATGCTGGATCATTCAAAAAACAAGAGAATTACAGAAAAACATCTAATTCTGCTTCATTGACTACGCTAAAGCCTTTGACTGTGTGGATCACAACAAACTGTGGAAAATTCTTCAAGAGACAGGAATACCAGAGCACCTAACCTGCTTCCTGAGAAACCTGTATGCAGGTCAAGAAGCAACAGTTAGAACTGGACATGGAACAATGGACTGGTTCCAAATTGGGGAAGGAGTATGTCAAGGGTGTGTATTGTTACCCCACTTATTTAATTTATATGCAGAGCACATCATGTGAAATGCCAGGTTGAGTGAAGCACAAGGCAGAATCAAGACTGCCAGGAGAAATATCAATAACCTCAAGATATGCAAAAGACACCACTCTTATGGCAGAAAGTGAAGAGGAACTAAAAAGCCTCCTGATGAAGGTGAAAGAGAGAGTGAAAAAGTTGGCTTAAAACTCAACATTCAAAAAACTAAAATCATGGCATCAGGTCCCGTCACTTCAAGGCAAATAGATGGGGAAACAATGGAAACAGTGACAGACTATTTTCTTGGGCTCCAAAATCACTGGAGTTGGTGACTGCAGCCATGAAATTAAAAGATGCTTGCTCCTTGGAAGAAAAGCTATGACCAACCTAGACAGCATACTAAAAAGCAGACACATTACTTTGCCGACAAAGGTCCATATAGTCAAAGCTATGGTTTTTCCAGTAGTCGTGTATGGATGTGAGAGTTGGACTAGAAGGAAGGCTGAGTGCCAAACAATTGATGTTTTTGAACTGTGGTGTTAAGAGAAGACTCTTGAGAGTCCCTTGGACTGTAAGGAGATCAAACCAGTCAGTTTCCTTTGATTTTCTTTATCCTAAAGGAAACCAAACCTGAATATTTATTGTAAGGACTGATGCTATAGCTGAAGCTCCAAGACTTTGGCCACCTGATGCAAAGAGCCAACTCATGGGAAAAGACCCTGATGCTAGGAAATATTGAAGGCAGGAGGAGAAGGGAAAGACAGAAGACAAGATTGTTGGATGGCATCACCGACTCAGTGGACATGAGTCTGAGCAAGCTCTGGGAGATGGTGAAGGACAGGGATGCCTGGCGTGCTGCAGTCCATGGGGTGGCAAAGAATTGGACACAACTGAGTGACTGAACAACAACAAAATACAAACTATTTTCTGAAAAATCTGGGCACACTAGTTAGTTTTGTGCATTTTTAAGGAATCTTTATTAAAATCTGAACTAAATGTTGTGACTAAAGATTAATACACAGAATTGAGGCCAGAAGTCTGCTAAAATGAGCAGACTGATTCCCAGAATGAGAAACCAGTCAGATGTCAGCTGTTTAATGTTACTTAAATAATATTTATTCAGTGACTTCAAAAATATAAAACATTTTATATCTACAAAAACATTGCAATAAAAAGAATGTAAATTTGATTTCTTGATCAATTGAATTACATTCAGTTAATCTGCTGTTGATACTAGTTTTGGGGGCTTCCCTCTTGGTAAAATGGAGATTCTATTTCTTGGTAGTCCATGTAATTATGACATTAAGTTGCTCCTAGAGCCTGTGACTGCATTCAGAATCTGTGCCAAACAGGCCTGATATGGTTCCCACTATAAAAGGGATAGATTACATTTTGCCAGGTATATCCTGCATCCTGGAATAAAAAACTACACCACTAGGTCTTGGAGGCAGCAAGGATCATACAAATATTTGAACAGTTCTGAGATCATCTAGGGACGGTGATCTTCTCAGAGAACACTTCAGTTGTTTTGACTCAAATAAATCCAATCAAATTTATCCTTGGAACACTTGGAGTTAATGGCAGGATGAAAGAAGGCAGGCTCTAAAAACTACTCCTGCAATGGAAGACCGTGTAGAGAACACAGAGAATTTCCCATTCCACCGTCCAGTCCCCATCACAGAGTGTACCCACTGTAGCATTCAAATAGAACACTCTCAAGTGTGGCAAAGCCTGGCGCTGGACAAACTCAGGTCTGTACACTGTGAAATATATGTCATGGTTCTATTTGTTGTCTATGCTACATTGCTAGTTTTCCTTCCAGTTAAAAACTGAAGTAAAATTACAAACTATAGCTCATGCAAAGACATACTATCACCATGTTCAACTATGTTTTTCAAACTCTTCTGTGACCATTCTTTTCTTGCTATACTCTGCCTCTCTCCCAGACTTCTACTTCTCTGAACTAAAGAGTTGGAGAGCATGGATGAGGTGTGTGATGGCCCCTACACCTTTACACCACTCGTGCAGGGACCTAGAAGTGCCAAAAGTGTCACTTAGATATCTGACAAGAAACGCTGGAAAGTTATACAGGGACATGAGAAGCTGGAGGAAGAGATTACATAGATGTTGAACTCAGATTTTTACTCTCAACTCCAAAAGACAGACTGATGGAAAAGGCAAGGAAGCACTGGCCTTAAGCCCAGAGCTGAGCTAAGCTAAAGGGTCCATCAGTGATCTTAAACACACATCTAAAATCATGTGGGCTTGGGTATGGGAAAACAAAAAAAGTTCTTCACCAGGGCTTTATCTTTTCACAAACTGCTAGCAGCACAGTTTCAGTTTATCTTCCTGTCAGCTGCAAATTTCAGGTACATGTAATCGTTAGACAATTTCTTTCAAGGAGTCTATCAAAGAAATAACAAATTACTTTATATGTCACTTTTGGAAAGAAAATAAATATATGCAATTACACAACATCAGTTGTAAAAATTAAAAATAATACAATAAGTTGGAAATGCTAGAAATAAAATTCTTCTATGAAGTTTTATGCCTGTCATGCTTAAAATTACACATTAATCCAATTTGCAGAGTTGGTACTCTGATAAAAATAAACAGAGCTCATATTTTGATATGAACTAAATTCCCCCATCTGCCAGAAAGCAACTACCATTTAAGCTCCTCTTTCACTGAAATGTGTCTCTTTCAGGTCTTGTAACTACTAATGTGCTTGAGTCATAAAATAAAAAAGCTTAAAATTTTGTGTAAGAGGACCTTCCCTTAACATTCAAAATACTTTGCAATGTGATCCTCTCCTTAGTTTAAAATCAAACTTTGGTTTACATCAAATGCACTATGAATAATGATACTGCTGTACAGTAAGCTTGGAAATAGGTCAGAACAGAAGTGGAGGGAGTGAATGGAGGGGTGCCCTAACTCAATCCCTTCAATTTTGTTTCCCAAGTCAAGCTTCATTAGTCTCACAGTCCAGGCACCAAAACCACAGAAGGCATCCTTTCCTTCTGGACTCCTAATCTTTATTCCTTTTTTTTTTTTTTCACCCAGATGCAGTAAAAGTAACTAAAATTCATTTGGTGATTGTTTCATGCAAATCATTATGTTAAATACTAATCATCTAATTTGATTCTCACAAAAGAACCCCATGAGGTAGGTGCAATATCTGCACTTTAAAGATAAGCAAATTAACAGAGCCAGGTTTCTAGCAGCAGGATCCACAAGAGCCAAAAGGTATAAACAACCAGAGTCCATTGGCAGATGAAACAGAGAGACAAAATGTGGTAGACACATACGACAGAGTATTATTTAGCTTAAAAAGAAAGAAATTCTGACACGTAGTAAATGTGTATATTATGGGAAGTGAAATAAGACACAAAAGGTAAATGCTGTATCATCCCACTTATACATAAAGTGCCTAGAAAAGTCAAGTTCAAACAGAAAGTAGAGGCAGAGTGGTTGTTTAAGGGGTACAAAGTTTTAGTTTTGGAGACTGGTTGCACTACAATATGAAGGTACTTAACATTACTAAGCTATATACTTTAAATGGTTATGATAGTCAATTTCATGTGATGTTTGTTTTACCACAATTTTTAAAACATTTTCAAAAGATAAAACTGACACCCAGAGAGGTTAAATCACTGATCAGACTTTACTTAGAAGTGTTGTATTTCTGCAAGTGCCATACTAAGATAATTTTAGTATTTTTAAAAATAAATTTTTAAGAAATATAAAGGAAACACATTTGAACAAAGAACTGTTCCTGTAGGATATACCTTACCATTAACAGAGCAAAGCCATAATCTGGGCATTTATCCTAATATCAGACGTTCTCTCTCTCCTTGTCCAAAATCCAGTCAGTTACTAATTCTTACTGACTCAGCCAATAAAATATCCCTTATTTCTAGCTCTTCTTTCCTTATAACCATGGCCACTGCTTTACTCAAGGTGATCATCACAGGGACTCTGCAATCACTCCCTGCCTTACCTCCTTGTATCCAAAAAGACCATTTATTCTGGACTGATCATCAGTCCCTTGGCTGACATTCTTCAAAACCAAAGCCTTCAAATAAAGCATAAAGTTCTTCATATGACATACAAGGTCCTGCCCAGCATTGCTTTCTTCTCCTCTCCCATTTCACGCTATCTCTGCTCCATAAGCTCAAGACATAAGCGACACTTTGAAGTCCCTACTATGCCAGGTCACTAAAATACTGCTAGAAATGATGCTTCCTTCCCTGTAATTCCTTCCTTCCCTTCTCACTGAAAAACATTCCCACTCATCCATGAAGAATTATTTCACAAATATCTAGCCTGGGAAGCCATTCTTGATACCTAGGGCTGCAAAGGACTCCATCAACATGACTTATTAGTATTTAAAGTTGTCAAAATTTCTTTAACAATTGCCATCTTCCAGCACTGTGACTGCCTTATAGAAATATTCAATCAATGTCTGATTGTATGAATGAATAAATGATTAATGAATCAGTAAATTAGAACTTGTTAAGCATGAGTCCCAGCAAACAGCAGACAAGAGAACCATATCTTACTACTTGGAGATGGAACCCTAATCATGTAGGCTCGTCTCTGCACTGCAGTGGAAAGTGGATGAGTTTGAAAACTGCTTCTATTCTTCCATCCCATTAAGGAGACTGGAGACTTGCTAGATAGCACTGAAGAATTATTTAAACAAAAACGTTAAAGAAACAGATTCTAAGAGATACTTAATTCAGTCAGTCTCAAGCACTAGTCATAGAGAAAGCAATAGCTTAACACAGACCAGGAAAAGACAAACACTTCTATACTGTACCGTTGCAGCAGCTCAGCATATTTGACTCTTTACACAGAGGCTACACTTAGATTCTTTACAATAGGACAAACTGGCACTCCATTTTTCAAGAAATGATTAAAAAATGCTGAGTCCTTGAAAATTCTGAGAACCATTATCAGTCTCAAAAAGATGCACAGCTTCCTGCTGAAAAACACAAGGTCAGGGTAAAGAGAACCGTGGTGTCTAAACAGATGTTTCTAGACCATGTACATGACATGTGAATAAAAGTCAATCTTTGGTTAATGAAGTCCACCAACTACTACCAATTGCTGCTGATGCCTAACATCGGAGGATTTAGCACAAAAGAAATGGGAGATGCACTTCTAATGACTTTGATGTCCTTGTTGAAAAAAACTCAAGCACTTGAGGGCATAAGTGGCATCTTCTTATCTTCCAGCTGAAGATCATGAATTTAGATAGAAAATAATAATGAGGTTAAGAAGTGGGCTGGTGTCAGATCATAGAGCAAAGAATTCTGACAGATTTGGAATTTACCCAATAAGCAATTAGGAGCCACTGAAGTTCTTTGCAGAGGGAAGTAAGTTTGCATTCTAACTCATAAGTTAGATTCATGTAAACTGAATTTATGGAATCAATTAAGTGTGACATAAATGCCTCTAGAATCTACTAAAACTATAACACTTTATAAGACTTGAAGACGGAGTACTAAATCTTAAGTGGCAATAACCCTACTAAGCTTTATTCGGCCTTGGAATCGTGGCTAAATATTCTTCAGTCTCCTATACATAACCTCTTTATTTTTTAATCTGAAATCCTAAGGGTGCTTTTGAACAGTGTACATCAAATTAATAGTCTTGCAAGAGTGTGAGAATGGTGCCCACCCCGCCATCTATAGAGCTACATATAAACCTCCAATACAACGTTCCTACTAATAAAGGATTTTTTTTAAAAAAAGCAGCAATAATAATAGTGTAATGACACATATACACACATGTCTATCTTTCCTGAATTACACTAAAAAAAGGATACAATTTCTCAGATTTGGAGAGTATATTCTGTGTAATGTCAAAAATATGTTTATACCTATAATAAATGTACTTTAAGACACATTTGTACCTTAGGAGGTCCTCAGAGAGGTACCAAGGTATAACAAAAGATATTCCTGTGTCTGCCAACTGGAAAAGATATACAGTATTTAAAGACACTCTAGATATAAATATGAATTTATATTTAAAAGTGAAAGTCTCAACAGTAACCATTCTTAATTATAAGTGTGATATTTAATCAAAGTCCTTTTTTGAATAGTTCTACATAATCTGCTCCAACACTGTGAGAGCAGGATCATTTTTAACACTGTTCTATGATTCTCCAAAGCAACACCAGTGAGATTAAAATGTATTCACACACTGTTTTCAAAAGGGATGCTCGTTATGGGAGCCCTAGATTCTTCGATGATTCAGACCATTGCCCATTGAAGCCAAAGAAACAGAAGACCCAGTCTGTGATATTAAATGAACTGTTTGACAGAAGACGTATTACTGGCCCAACTCTTATCATAGTACCTCCTCAAACACATATAGCACTTGCTATAGCCCAGATACTATTATCGTGTGTGTGTGTAGAGAGACACAGACAGACATAAATTCATTTCATCTCCACTTACAGGAAACATTCCTTATAACATCCTGTAAAATAGGTACTCATTACTCACGTTTTACAGGAAAGGAAACAGAGACACAGAGACATTAGCCAACACTGCACAAGGAGGAAATGGCAAGATTGGTGTTTAATTGTGTGAAGACTAGCTCCAGAGTCCATTCTCAATCACCAAGCCTCCATGCCATTTCTGTACAGTTTAGATTTCAATTTTACCCTCTTCTGTGCTTGCGTAGCGCCTTATACGTGCCTCTGTCTTGGTGCTTCTCAAATTATGCTAAAATATTATTTTATTATACATTACTTATTACTGTATAATATTTTATTTAGAGATAAATATTTTATTTCTAGATTAACATATGTAGTAATATGTTATTATTAATACATATGAATATATTATTATTACATTCTTTATAGAAATAAATCCAAAGTCCTTTGTAATCCTACCTTGGGCAGGAAGGAAAATTATTCCATATCTCTGTGATCCATGTTCCTAACACAGTGAATCAATACACGGTAAACACAGTACGCATGTGCTGATGAAAACCTACCCGACACCAGGGCTGCTCACCATTCTTGGCTAAGCCTGTCTGCTCACCTGGCATTTTTACTGTCTTTTTGATAGCTGACTTTCACCTTCAACTTCTGAACCTTGATCCTTCCCCCAAACTCTTCAGATCACTACCCTTGGAACAAAGGAAGTAAAATATAAAATCTGCCCACTCCAAAAACAATGATAATAGTAGCCACAATAAAGACAGGAGTTAGTACTTACTGAGGATCAGCTAAGATTGCAGCCTTTGTTACCCTGGCTATCATAGCGGCTGGGCTCTATGCAAGATAGAAAGAATTTTGCACTAAGATTGCTCTGCACAAACCATGCAACTGTCCAAAGAACACTTTAAAACTGAATACTCATTCAGAAAAAAAAGGAAATCAAGAAACATCTGAGGAAAACTGTGTTCTTTGCTCTGTGAAGAAATTTACAACATTTTTTTGTTTTAATCAAGCCACAAGTTTTACTTCTGCATCATAGAATTCCAGCTATAGCCACAGAATTCATTAAATCACATCCAAAAGTCTATTGCTTTGAATTTTAGCTAACATTTCAACCTGCCTTAAGAATTCAATTAGAGACTGTAACAATGAGTCACAATTTATCTCAGTATAATGACTTCTGGCTCTTATATAAAAAATTTAAAACTATCAAAGAATGAGAACAAGAGCTTTCTTCTTCACAATTAATATTTACTAAGTCTCCAGGGCTGAAATTACCTCAGTCTTTTTCTCCAAGTCTACAATCACAGCTGCAGTTTTTTTCCATTACTATAGCAACCACAGGAATGCAAGCATTGTGTTTCCTTCTCTGTCCCAAACATATAAAAGGGGCCAAAGTAGCAACAACCACCAGGAGACAGCTAAATACCCTAAAAATGGTCATAATTAAGAATTTACATTTATGGGAATATTTTGAAAGCACATCTGACTTCAGAGTACTTAGATCATTCAACTATGACAAAATACATATTCATTCAAGTTTATTGAATCAAGATTCATTAGTTTCATTTACAGAGACTCTCCACAAAGAAATCCTAAATTTACCAGTTTCGTCTTTTTGTCTAAACAAATGACAGAAAAAAGAATCTCCCCCAATAAGGTTATAGAGAACTTTGCAAATTACATAAAAAAGTGTCTTATTTATACACAAAAGGGAGCTAGAAAAGGACCAAAATGTAACAAGTTTATGGTTTGATCCCCAATTATGTTGTTTATACTTCAAAATCATAGTAATAGTAAGGACATTTCTTCATGCCTACAGTTGTATCTTTAATCTAAGTGCATTATAAAGTAACACAAGCACAGTATTTAAAAAAAGAACTCAGTGGAACTTTCAAACATCTGACTCCTATTCTGTATATCTATGGTTAGGTGGGGGTAAAGAACCTGCCTGCCAATGCAGGAGATATGAGAGACGTGGGTTCAAGCCCTGGGTGGGCAAGATCCCTGGAGGAGGGCATGGCAACCTACTCCGGTATTCTTGCCTGGAGAATCCCATGGAGAGAGGAGCCTGGCTACAGTCCACAGGGTCACAAAGAGTAGGATATGACTGAAGCAACTTAGCATAGCACAGCACATTGTTATATAACTTTAGAAGTTCTCAACCCAGTTTTGCTGTAATACAATAAATTTTAAGGGTAAACATTTGTGGCATAAATAACAGCATTCTTCATTGTAAATACAGTGACTTAGACTTAGACTATATTTAAGTCACTTAGGCTTTAGACTGGGCTTCCCTGGTGGCTCAGATGGTAAAGAATCTGCCTGCAAAACCCGGGTTTCATCCCTGAGTAAGGAAGATCCCCTGGAGAATGGAATGGCTACCCACTCAAGTATTCTTGCCTGGAAATTTCCATGGAACAGAGGAGCCTGGAGGGCTACAATTCATGGAGTTAAAAGAGTTGGACACGACTGAGCAACTAACACTTTCACTTTAGGCTTTAGACATAGGCCCTCTACAGGGTTTATTGCTATGTATATATATTTGGGAAAAGGTAGGAGGAAAAAAGATTTGAAATATCTTTCTCCATCATCTATTCTGACTTCTTTTTTCAGAATAAAGAACTGACATAAAGATAAAATGATAACAGACAGAGAGTACCCCTCCCAGTTCTCACAAAGAAATAGTTTCTATCATTCAGTACTTTTTCTTTTATTTTACAAGGAAGATATCTATCTTAGTAATTTTCTGAAGAAGTACATATTAAACACTTGCACTAGACCTGACAGATTATGCAGAGCTCTTTATGGGAGGGGGCTGGACTCCTACACCATCATGTATAATACACTGAGATAAGTGCTATAATAGACGCATTTACAAAGCATAAAAGAAACACACAGGAGAATTAGCTTTAAGAAAGTCAATGACATGGAAGAAGAATAACTTGAAAGAGAGACTGCAGTGAGGAGAGACTCTAAAACAAGAAAAATGTTCCAGAGAACTAAAGAAGTTAAACAGAGACGTTATAGTGAAATAGAGACTGATTAGACAGAGATTTAGAAGGGAGACTCCACATAACTTAACAACCTTGCATACATCTAGAAGTCAATAAAACAGACTAGTTGAAGATACTATAATTTCTTCTTTATTGAAAAACAACTGATGTATAACATTTTATTAGATTCAAGTTTACAACATAATTAGTAGATTTTTTTTATATACAAGCATATCTCAGAGATACTGAAGGTTCGATTCCCTACCACTACACTAAGGCAAAAGTGTGAAAGTGTTAGTTGCTTAGTCATGTCTCACTCTCTGAGACACTATGGATGGTAGCCTGCCAGGTTCCTCTGCCCATGGAATTCTCCAGGCAAGAATACTGGAATAGGTAGAGATTTCCTTCTCCAGATCTTCCCCACCCAGGGATTGAACCCAGGTCTCCTATATTGCAGGCAGATTCTTTACTGCTTGAGCTATACTAAAGGAAAAATCACAGTAAAGTGAGTCACATGAATTTTTTTGTTTCCCAGTGCATATAAAAATTATGTTTGTAGCCTATTACATGTGTAGTAGCATTGTATCCCCACAAATAGTTTAATTAAAAATACTTCATTGGTTAAAAAAAAAAATGCTAACCATCATCTGAGCCTTTGGCGTGTCACACTTTTTTTTTGCTGGCAGAGGGTCTTACTGATGGTAGCTGACTCATCAGAATGGTGGCTGCTGAAGACTACGTTGGCTGTGGTTATTTCTCAAAACAATAATGAAATTTGCTACACTAATAGACTCTTTCTTTCATGAATGATTTCTCTGTAGTAAGCAACTCTGTTTGACAGCATTTTACCCACAGAACTTCCTTCAAAATTGGAGTTGTCTTCTCAAACCCTGCCACTGCTTTATCAACTAAGTTTAAGCAATATTCTAAGTCTTTCGTTGTCATTTCGACACTGTTCATAACAACTTCATCAGGAGTAGATTCCATCTCAATAAATCATAGTCTTTGCTCAGCCACAAGAAGCAGCTCATCTGTTAAAGTTCTGAATCATGAGACTGTAACATCAGTCACATCTTCAGGCTGCATTTCTAATTTCAGTGCTTAGGCTATTTCCACTACATCTACAGTTACTTTTTCCACTGAAGTCTTAAATCTCTTAAAGTCATCCATGAGGGTTAGAATGAACTTCCTCCAAATTCCTATTAATGTTTATATTCAACTCTTTCCATGAATCATGAATATTCTCAATGGCATCTAGAATGCAAATCCTTTCCAGGATTTCCTTGCAATTAATTTGCTCACTATGGCAACAATAGTCTTACAAAATGTGTTTCTTAAATAGTAAGACTCGAGAGCCAAAATGTACTCCTTGACCCATGGGCTGCAGAATGGATGCTGTGGTGGGAGACGTGAAAACAACGTTAATCTCATTGTACGACTTCATCAGAACTCAGGCAACCAGGTACATTGTCAGTGAACAGTAATATTTTGAAAGGATTTTTTTCTGTAAGCTGTAGGTGGGCTTAACATATTTAGTAAGCCATTTTGTAAACAGATGTGCTAGAGTCCAAGTTTTATCTTTCCTTTTATAGAACATAGACAGAGTAGATTTAGCATGATTCTCATGGGCCCTGGGATTTTCAGAATGGTAAATGAGCACTGGCTTCAACTTAAAGTCACCAGCTGCAGTAACATCTAACAAGAGAGTCAGACTGTCCTTTGAAGCCTTGAAGCCAGGCACTGACTTCTCTCTAGCCATGAAAGTCACAACATTTTCTTCCAATGCAAGGCTGTTTCATCTATATTGAAATTCCTTTGTTTAGCGTAGCCACCTTTATCAGTTATTTGAGTGAGACCTTCTAGATAACTTGCTGCAGCTTCTACACTTGCACTTGCTAATTCCCTTGAAATTTTTGTGTTATAAAGATGGCTTCTTTCCTTAAATCTCAAGAACCAAACTTTTCTTCTGCAGCTTTCTTAGCCTTAATATAGTTGAAAAGCATTAGGGCCTTGCTCTGGATTAGGCTTCGGCTTAAGGGAATGTCGTGGCTGGTTTGATCTTCTGTCCAGACCACTAAAACTTTCTCTATATCAGCAATAAGGCTGTTTCACTTTCTTAACATTTGTGTGTTACCTGGAGTAGTGCTTTTAGTTTCCTCCAAGACCTTTCCCATTGCATTCATAACCTGGCTAATAGGTGCAAGAGGCCTAACTTTGTCATTAAGCTTAATCATTCCTAGCTTCTGATTTTTTAAGTGAGACACATGCAGCTCTTCCTTTCACGTGAATGTTTAAAGGCTACTCTAGGTCTATTAAGTGGTGTAGTTTCAATACTGATGCTTCTGAGGGAGTAGAAAGGCCCAAGGCAGGCAAAGAAATGGGGGAACAGCTGGTTGGTGAAGCAGATAGAACACACACACTATCCATTGTTAAATCTTATATGGGTGTGGTTCATAGTACCCCAAAACAATTCTCAACACAACAGTAACATCACAGATCACCATAGCAAATATGATAGTAATGAAAAAATTTGAAATATGGTGATAATTTTTAACATGTAACACAAAGACTCAACACAAATGTTGCTGGAAAATGATGCCAATAGACATGTTTGACACAGGCTGCCACAATTTTCAATATGTAAAAAAATATATAGTATCTTTCAAGTGCAATAAGGTGAAGCACAGAAAACAACCTGTGTCTATATTGCAAAATCAATGCCACAGTAGGTCATCACACATAACTGCATTTCTTTCTGGTGAGGAAACTTTTAAGATATATTCTCTTAGCAACTCTCAAGTACACAATACAGTATTTTAGTAACTATAGTCATCAGGCTGTACAGCACATCCCCAGGGCTTATTTATTTATAACTAGACATCACTTCATGGGAAATAGATGGGGAAACAGTGGAAACAGTGTCAGACTTTATTTTTTTGGGCTCCAAAATCACTATAGATGGTGATTGCAGCCATGAAATTAAAAAACACTTACTCCTTGGAAAAAAAGTTATGACCAACCTAGACAGCATATTCAAAAGCAGAGACATTACTTTGCCGACTAAGGTCCGTCTAGTCAAGGCTATGGTTTTTCCTGTGGTCATGTATGGATGTGAGAGTTGGACTGTGAAGAAGGCTGAGCGCCGAAGAATTGATGCTTTTGAACTGTGGTGCTGGAGAAGACTCTTGAGAGTCCCTTGGACTGCAAGGAGATCCAACCAGTCCATTCTAAAGATCAGCCCTGGGATTTCTTTGGAAGGAATGATGCTAAAGCTGAAACTCCAGTACTTTGGCCACCTCATGCAAAGAGTTGACTCATTGGAAAAAACTCTGATGCTGGTAGGGATTGGGGGCAGGAGGAGAAGGGGACGATAGAGGATGAGATGGCTGGATGGCATCACTGACTCGATGGACATGAGTCTGGGTGAACTCCGGGAGTTGGTGATGGACAGGGAGTCCTGGCGTGCTGTGATTCATGGGGTCTCAAAGAGTCGGACATGACTGAGCTACTGAACTGAACTGAACTGAGACATCTGTACCCTTGGCCAGCTTCACCAATGATAACTTCCAACTGGAGAAACGTGAAGGGCAGAAACAGTGAATCATATATAAACTTTTAGCTTTGTCCACAAAATCAAATGTCAGCTTCTGTGCTTTGAGATCTCCTCTCTCTATACTCTAATTTTGTCACACAGTTTACCATAATAATAATTATAAAGTAAGTTTAATAAACTTCTCTAAATGATATTTAATGAAAATGGTATCAAAATAATCCATGTAAAAATACGACGAAAAATAAGATAGTTGGTCTTCTGGTTTCTGAAATAAATCAAGAATTTAAAATGTAACTATTTTTCCTTACTTTTGACCTCCATATCTTCTCAGAAAGAAAAAAAATAGTCTTTAAAAAGAAAGTCATATTTGTTGGATTGCTATAACTATTAAGAGTAGCTTTTTCACAGTGATATATGTAAGGGGGGGTCTATCTTATTTCTTTTAAAATTTTTATTTTAATATGTCAATATGTAAGAAATGATTATAGCTTTGGAACATGTTACATAATTATGTAGCTAATAGAAAAGCTTCCACTTTGCTAGCAGAATAAGACAAGACAAAACTGTAACCATATTACCTCAGTGCCATTAAGCATGAGAAAGAAAAGGGCATATTAGAAAGTGTATGTCACATTCTATTTCTTACCTTTTTTCACTCAGTATGTGTTTTTATGATTTATGTTGCTGTATGTCATTAAATCCCCTTGCCTCTATTGCTGGAATGTAATAGGTTGCATCACTCACATTTCTTCCACAGTTTGCTTGTATTAGACATCCAGGCTTCCTTTATCTCCCTGGAACCACAAATAATACTGTAAGAAATATAATAGATTTAACATTTCTTAGTGCTGTGAGATGTCTTTCTGAAATGTCTGTTCGGGTCTACACTTAGACTAGCAATGCACACAAAATTATGCTCTCCCACACTTTTGCAACACTTGGTAATAATCTTTTGCTTAATCTTTGCCATTCTGATTGGAGTAAAATGAATGATGATTATTGACGCAATAATTTGCATCTCTTGCATTACTAGTAGGTTGGAGCATTTCTTCACACATTTGAGAGACATTCATAGTTTCCCTTATGTGAATTTCCCAGTCATACTAGTTACTCATTTTGCTATTTTGCTTTACATACTCATTATATAGTTACAAATGCACATAAATTTCACGTTTTACATGGATACCTAAGAATTTTAAGTATTTGACTATGTATGTATGTACATATCACAACACAAGAAATGACTGTACACATGGACATCACCAGATAGTCAATACTGAAATCAGATTGATTATATTCTTTGCAGCCAACGATAGAGATGCTACAATCAGTAAAAAGCAAGACTGGGAGCTGACTATGGCTCAGATCATGAACGTCTTATTGCAAAATTCAGATTTAAATTGAAGAAAGTAGGGAAAAAACCACTAGGCCATTGAGGTATGACCTAAATCAAATCCCTTATGATTACACAGTGGAAGTGACAGATTCAAGGGATTAGATCTGATAGAGTGCTTGAAGAACTATGAACGGAGGTTTGTAATATTGTACAGAAGGCAGTGATCAAAATCATCCCCAAGAAAAAGAAATGCAAAAAGACAAAATGGTTGTCTGAGAAGGCCTTACAAATAGCTGAGAAAAGAAGAGAAGTGAAAGGCAAAAGAGAAAAGGAAAGATATACCCATCTGAATGCAGGATTCCAGAGAAGAGCAAGGAGAGATAAGAAAGTCTTCGTAAGTGATCAATGCAAAGAAAGAGAGAAAAACAATGGAATGGAAAAGACTGTAGATACCAAGGGAACATTTGATGCAAAAATAAAGTGGAGTCGCTCAGTCGTGTCCAATTCTTTGCGACCCCATGCACTTTAGCCTACCAGGCTCCTCTGTCCATGGGATTTTCCAGGCACTAGTACTGGAGTAGGTTGCCATTTCCTTCTCCAGGGGATCTTTCTGACCCAGGGATTGAACCCAGGTCTCCCGCATTGTAGACAGATGCTTTACCATCTGAGCCACCAGTGAATATATGCAAAGATGGGCACAATAAAGGACAGAAACAGCACAGGCCTAACAAAAGAGGAAGATATTAAGAAGAGGTGGCAAGAATACATGAAGAACTATACAAAAAAGATCTTAATGTCCCAGATAACCATGATGGTGTGATCACTCACCTAGAGCCAGACATCCTGCAGTGTGAAGTGAAGCGGGCCTTAGGAAGCATCACTATGAAAAAAGCTAGTGGAGATGATGGAATTCCAGCTGAGCTATTTCAAATTCTAAAAGATGCTGCTGCTAAAGTGCTGCACTCAGTATGCCAGCTCATGTGGAAAACTCAGCAGTGGCCACAGGCCTGGAAAAGTTCAGTTTTCACTCCAATCCCAAAGAATGTCCAAACTACTGCACAATTCCACTCATTTCACATGCTACCAAGGTGATACTCAAAAGTCTCCAAGCTAGGCTTCAACAGTACATGAACCAAGAACTTCCAGATGTACAAGCTGGATTGAGAAAAGGCAGAGGAACGAGAGATTAAATTGCCAACATCCGTTGGAGCATAGAGAAAGCAAGGGAATTCCAGAAAAGCATCTACTTCTGCTTCATTGACCATGCTAAAGCCTTTGACTGCGTGGATCACAACAAGCTAGAAAATTCTTCAAGAGGAGATGGGGATACCAGACCACCTGACCTGCCTCCTGAAAATTGTGTATGCAGGGCAAGAAGCAACAAGTTAGAACTGCACGTGAAACAATGGACTGGTTCAAAATTGGGAAAGGAGAATGTCAAGACTGTATATTGTCA
Organism: Capricornis sumatraensis; assembly: GCF_032405125.1. Taxonomy (NCBI): domain Eukaryota; kingdom Metazoa; phylum Chordata; class Mammalia; order Artiodactyla; family Bovidae; genus Capricornis; species Capricornis sumatraensis. The sequence continues at coordinate 32,652,957 of NC_091073.1, read as the reverse complement.
TCGTGCTTATTTAAATATATGCAGAGTACATCATGTGAAACGCTGGGCTGGATGAAGCACAGCAGGAATCAAGATTGCTGGGACAAATATCAGTAACCACAGATATGCAGTAGAAACCACCCTGATGGCAGAAAGTGAAGAGGAACTAAAGAGTCTCTTGACAAAGGTGAAAGAGGAGAGTGAAAAAGCTGGCTTAAAATTCACTATTCAAAAATGAAGATCATGGCATCATGCCCCATCACGTCATGGCAAATAGATGGGGAAACAATGGAAACAGTGAAAGACTTTATTTCCTTGGGCTCCAAAATCACTGCAGATGGTGACTGCAGCCATGAAATTAAAAGACGCCTACCCCTTGGAAGAAAAGCTATGACAAACCCAGACAGTGTATTAAAAAGCAGAGACATCACTTTGTCAACAAAAGTCCATATAGCCAAAGCTATGGTTTTTCCAGTAGTCATGTATGGATGTGAGAGTTGGACCAGAAGGAAGGCTGAGTGCCAAAGATCGATGTTTTCAAACTGTGTTGTTGGAGAAGACTCTTTTTTTTTTTTCTTTTTTACTTTATGTTACTTTACAATACTGTATTGGTTTTGCCATACATCAACATGAGTCCACCACGGGTGTACATGAGTTCCCAATCCTGAATCCCCCTCCCACCTCCCTCCCCATACCATCTCTCTGGGTCATCCCAGTGCACCAGCCCCAAGCATGCTGTATCCTGTATCGAACCTAGACTGGCAGTGACTCTTGAGAGTCCCTTGGACTACAAGGAGATCAAACCAGTCAGTTTCCTTTGATTTTCTTTTTCCTAAAGGAAATCAACCCTGAATACTCATTGGAAGGACTGATGCTGTAGCTGAAGCTCCAAGACTTTGGCCACCTGATGCAAAGAGCCAACTCATGGGAAAAGACTCTGATGCTAGGAAATATTGAAGGCAGGAGGAGAAGGGGACGACAAAGGATGAGATGGTTGGATGGCATCACTGACTCAATGGACATAAGTTTGAGCATTCTTAGGAGATGGTGAAGGACAGAGAAGCCTGGTGTGCTGCGGTCCCTGGGATCACAAAGAGTCGGACATGCCTGACTGACTGAACAACATCAACAACAATGTATGTATGTATACAAAGTACCTGCCTGCAAATAGGTTTATAAAAATATTTTTTCTTTCTGATTTAACCTAATAATTGTGAAACATTACATATGGGAAACTATTCTTGAATATTCACAATGCCTGGGAATTGACCATAAGTGAAATATTCAATTGAAAGAAGAATCCACATGCATAATGATCAGTAATCTCCAAAATTCCCACAATAAGAGAACAGTAAAGCAATTTCGAGTAGAGGAATATGGTGGAAAATACTGTTGTCAATGAAATTATAGCTACAAATGTTGTAGAATAATTCATTCCAGAAACATTTATTGAGTGCTTACAGAGTACCAAGGACCCATTAGGTGCAAGAAACGTAGACATTACATTCCAGGCTCCACACAAAGAGCTGATCATCTAGTTTGGAAAAAACATATGCAAACAATTATAACAGATTACCTACATAGTGTATAGATATGCTTACAAGCAATGTGTTGTGAGAGCTCAAATAACAGGAAACCTCTGCCAGGTGAAAGGGAAATGCTTTGAAGAGGAGTCTAACGTTAAGCTGTGTTTTAAGGGATAAGCATTTGCCAAATACCCTAGTGGGGGAGGGAAACTGCCTTATAGGAAGACAAGGAAAGCATACGCAAAGGTCCTGAGGTGTGAAGAGGCTCTGGCCACTTGGGAAATTCCTCATTGTTCTTTATTACTGTACTCCTGGATATGTGTCCAAGTCTTGCCAGTTAGTTTGGAGACATACACAAGAAGCATGTGATGGAAGTTTTTTATGCCCTTCTTCGGAAGCCTCCAGATTCTGGATATACAACTACCAAGGACTTACAAGCACAGATACTAATATCAGGCATCTGCCTGCGAGGGTGGGGATATGGGCAAGAGAGACAAGCCTCAACTGAAGGGTGTGAAGAAGAACTGACGATCCTGCCTGAGGTCTTCAGTGGGTTAGTCTAGATGCAGTGTGGGATAAAGAGCAGGATTTGAGGTGCATAGAGGCTTGTTATGCTGCTATTGCAATAACACAGAGCTGAACGAAAGCAGAAAGTATTGATGGTATCCTCATGAAAAGTAAAACACAGATACAAAGTTATAATAACAAACAATCGTCTTTTGAAGAGTACTTCGCAATATAAAAACTTTCAACAGCTGGACTAATGAACTCTTGGTAGTCTTTGAAAATAATATCATTGCTTCAATTTTGTAGATGGATACAGACCATCATGCCAAAGGATAACAGCCAGGGAATGGAAGAATACTATCACCATTCACTTGATCTGACAGTCATTCATTTATTCACATTCAATAATTAACTTAAATGACATCGTTCTATGAGCTAGGGGTAAGAATCCAACAAAATAAAGCCTTCTTCCTGCAAGAGCTTGCAGTCTAGAAGGAGAGACTAATAAGCAAATAACCAATTATAATGCAGTGTAACTGGTATTCTAATAAAGGCTAAGCCAGAACTCCCTGTACACTCATAAGTGTACAAAGACAAAGTCAAACTAGAAAAGAAAACCCATTGCATGAAGGGTGGCAGGACTGAAATTTATGTGTTTTCTTAAAAGTCAGTTAATGTTATCATGGCACTTTTATAATTTAAAAGACTGAAGACAGATAAAGAAAATAGAATAAGGGCCAAACACAGAGCAAACATGACTTCACAGCAGCCATTTCAATTATTTCTCTTAACAGAACACTCACAAACAACATATGTGTTAATTTATAGGCAAACGTTTGAAAATAATGAGATAGCTAAATAGAATTTCCCCTAATTTAAAGAGCTAAGAGTTTAATAATCAATACCAACAAACAGAATGAAGAGGTGAAGCACAGAAAAACAGCAAGAGCTAAGGGAACTGGATCCGATAACACTGCTTGCATGAAATGATAAACATGTCAAATCAGACTTAATTACCAATGATGCTTTCAGTTTTGCCAGCTGCATTATAATTCAAATCACTCCTCCACTCCTCTGCCAAAACGTGTTTGAGAATTTGTAGTTATATATGAGAATGCCATGTAAAAAAGTACCAATTCTAGATGGAGTTAAAAATAAAATCCACAAATTCAATTGCATGAGCAAAAAAAAATGTTCAAGTAAATTAAGAAGGGTGTTTGCCTACTAAAGAGAAAAAGAAAGTTTAGGGAACTGGAGGTAGAGGTGGTTTGGGAAGATTGTTTGGAAATCAAACCATGGTTTTACTATTCATCTCACTGTGTAGCTTTTCTCTTAGTATAATATATGTTGATTACAAGGCTCATCAGACAGAAATTTCAGGGATCTTGTCTTTTTGTCTTTTGATGAAGTTTTGATGGATTTTAGAAAGGGCACTAGATTGGGAACTGGACTATTCTGATCTACCTCTTACCAGCTTTGTAAACTTCAGCGAGACACTTAATCATGCAACTTCAAACTCCTCAGGAAATTTCACACAAAATTTTTGTGATGTTTAAGTGAGATAGCATGTACCAGCATTTGCAAAATAATAAAATGATGCATAAATATCAGTTATTTATGACTCTATGTATAACCTTAATGGGCATCATAAACTCTAAAAGCAAAATGAAGTTTTTTTAAAAAAATTCTTAACGATAAGTCTCTACCTGCTTTTATTGCCTTGTCACCTCATAATATTCATTCTGACATTTCTTTAAGGGCATCATAATTGATGGGGTCCACTAGAACACAATCCAGAACTTTGTAAAACAAGGGGGAAATAACATTCTTTCAAATACTATGGGGGGTGGGGGCGGGAATAAAGAAAACATTTTCCGAGTATCTTGACACTCAAAATCCTTATCTATCAATGTTCCTCTGTCCCTTCTTGGTTTAGCTTAGTAATATTCTTCTTTACTGAGAAGGAATAAAGGTTAAGTGACTGGCACAAGCTCAGGTTAGTAGCAGATCTAGCTACTAGTTTTGATCTTAGATTGTCAGATTCTGAATTCGTACCTATATTAGCTGTGTCGCTAACAAAACTTTCAGGCTGCCAACTGACTCAAATAAAATCTTCATGTCAGCCTGTTTGTGCCACTGTTCCTTTATCTGTTATACCTACTTGAAATATGACCTTCTTTTGTTAATTTTATTTTACAATACTGTACTGGTTTTGTCATACATCAACATGAATCTACCATGGGTGTACACGTGTTCCCAATCCTGAACCCCCCTCCCACCTCCCTCCCCATACCATCTCTCTGGGTCATCCCAGTGCACCAGCCCCAAGCATCCTGTATCCTGCATCGAACCTAGACTGGTGATTCGTTTCTTATATGATATTATACATGTTTCAATGCCATTCTCCCAAATCATCCCACCCTCTCCCTCTCCCACAGAGTCCAAAAGACTGTTCTATACATCTGTGTCTCTTTTGCTGTCTGGCATACAGGATTATTGTTACCATCTAAAGCAGACACAGATTCTGTCCGCTACCATTTTGTTACTTTGAGAGATACTTTCCACGCCTAAAAAGCTTCAGGAGTTAACATTGTAGCTTGAAACTTACTGCCCCCACATATTCCCAAAACTATCTCCAGGGTACAAAAATCTCCAGGGTACCAATATTTATCCCACTGTTACCCTTTAGGTAACAACAATAATCTTTAGAAAACTGAGCAGTTTGTAATATACAGCTTCCTGGCAGATACACAAAGTTTCAACCTCCTAGCAAAACTATCACCTAGAAAGCAAGTGAAACAATTTTAATCTCCCCTGCTGAAGCCTGGTGGATTTGGTAAGGAGAGGTAGCAGACATTCCAGGAGACAAAAACTTGCAAGGAGCATCAGAAAGAAAATTGTCATCCAGGTAACGTACAAGTATAAGAACCTAACTTTTCTCTGCCTAATTGGAGGGAGGTCAATAAAATTCCATTTTCCCCTAGTGCAGAAGACCTTTTGTACCAAGTTTAAGTTTTTGCTAAGTGTGAGCAAAATAATTCACACTGAAAAAAAAAAACCCTGTTTCCCCCAAATTACACATATCTGTGCCATAGAAAATAGGAAGAGAAATAACTGGAGCCAGTAGAAATACAAGCACAACAGCTCGATGCTTCACAGACGGCATCTGAGCAACTGCAGACATAAACAAAGCTCTCTGAAATGAGGATATGGGCTCGGGTTCAAGGAAGTGATCAGTAGGATACAGGTCTGTACACTGTGTGGGCCAGCACAGATATGGGAAGTGAAGACCCAAACCAGGCTGGTGACTGGAGGCGGGTGTGGGACCCTGTGCTCCACAAATATTCCAGTGAGCGAGGAGGTAACACCAGACTGTTTGGCTGTTTTGTTTGAACTCAGTTCATCTTAAATGAGTCTTTTTGTTCAGTTTACAAAGTCCACTTTCACGTGTCGCCTCTGTGTCTTCTTAGGGAGAAGAGTTCCCCAGTCCGTTGTAACCGACCAAAACGGGCTGCTATCTTGATAGGCCCACACGGATGGGGCAGAGCAGGCAGCAGCCCTTTTCACAAAAATGGTTTCCTTGAACCGGCACAGCCTGCTTGTTTATATCCTGAACATAGAGCATGATGAGAGAGCAGGAAGGATTACCTACACTAACCCCATAACCTTTTACTGAGAAGCAGAGATGACTGCACAAAAAAGAAATGCACAATCACTTGACCTAATTCTGAAGCAGTTTTAATTTTTAAAGTCCTCGTAAACTAAATGTGAAATAGCAACCTGACCTCAACAGAACTTTAACTCAATGCTTTTTTAATCTACAACACTGTGCTGAATCTAAAAATAAAAGGATAGAGGCACGGTTTGCCTTTTAACTAGCTAAATACTGCTGATAAGAGAGTAAAAGAATTCCAAAATAATAGTAAGTAATTATTAAAGGCTGCATCAGAGCATAAAGCTCCCAGCTACTTAATCCCATTAAATATCTACTTTATAACACTAAATGCAAGTGAAGTACATCGCTGTCACTGGATAAACTACGAAGAAACGTTAAGCTCTTCAGAGAATATAAAATAGTGGAGCCAGATTTTCTTATTTATAACTCAGTATGACTATTTCTATAGAATAAAAATCTGGCTTAAGTTGTGTAATCATTTAAAAGGTCCCAAAGTCTCCTTCCTGGCTCTCTTCTCACCTCTCAAATGTCAAAAACACATTTCCTGACACAGTCAAGATGCATGCCAGCTTCCTGTCAATGAGAAGTTAGAATGAGAACTTTGACACAATGACCATCAACAACTCTCCTTGGACTGCCACTGTTTGGAACCTGTTTCTCTCTCTGGTGATGAAACATCGTCTTGGTCCAGTGCCTCTACTCTCAGTTCCACATTATTTTCAAGCAATAGTTTCTTTGTGGGACTTTTCAAGATTCCAAACAAGCCATCCTATCATTTTCTGCTGCTGCTGCTGCTGCTGCTACTAAGTCGCTTCAGTCGTGTCCAACTCTGTGCAACCCCATAGACAGCAGCCCACCAGGCTCCCCTGTTCCTGGGATTCTCCAGGCAAGAACACTGAAGTAGGTTGCCATTTCCTTCTCCAATGCATTAAAGTAAAACATGAACGTGAAGTCTTTCAGATGTGTCCAACTCTTAGAGACCCCATGGACTGCAGCCTACCATGCTCCTCCGTCCATGGGATTTTCCAGGCAAGAGTACTGGAGTGGGTACCATTACCTTCTCCTATCATTCTCTACTCTTGGCCAAACTTGGTTTCAGAACAAAAAATCATCTCTTAAGGTGATCAGACACCAAAAAATCAAACCCTTAATTGTCTAGCATTCTTGTAACTCGTCAGTGACTAGAAACTTAAAGAGAAAATACAAACCTGAGGAAACAATCCAATGTGTAACTGTTAAGCTTAGTGTAAGTTTAGAAACACAATGATAAATAATGGAAAACTGAATTGGGAAAATAGTAATGACAGAGATAATAGGGCTGTACCATTTTGCCTTGTCATTTTTGTTTTTGAACTCAACATTTACTTATAATAACTAGTATATAGACATTCAATAAATACTTGCTGTTAGCCTTTATGAATGGGTTTCCCTGGTTGCTCAGACTTGGTAAAGAATCTACCTGCCAATGCGGGAGACTTGGGTTTGATCTCTGGGTTAGGAAGATCACCTGGAGGAGGAAATAACAACTGACTCCTGTATTCCTGCCCAGGAAATCCCATGGACAGTGAGCGGAGCCTGGCCGGCTACAGTCCACGGGGTTGCAAAGAGTTGTACATTTATGATAATGATTGGGAGTTTGTGTATCTATAAACAAGGTGAAAACAGAAACAAAGGAAGGGAGAAATATATAAAACATATGATATTAACTTAAGAAATAACTATGGCAGAATGATAGTTACTCTCAGGAGATATTCCTTAGAAAAATTATAGTGTCATTGAAGAACTCCATATATAAGAGAATGCATAGAGAAAAGAACCTGCCTTCTTCTTTTCTGCTTGCTGCTGCTGCTGCTAAGTCGCTCCAATCATGTCCAATCCTGTGCGACCCCATGGACGGCAGCCCACCAGGCTCCGCCGTCCCTGGGATTCTCCAGGCAAGAACACTGGAGTGGGTTGCCATTTCCTTCTCCAATGCACGAAAGTGAAAAGTCAAAGTGAAGTCGCTCAGCCGTGTCCAACACTTCGCGACCCCATGGACTGCAGGCTAACAGGCTCCTCCGTCCATGGGATTTTCCAGGCAAGAGTACTGGAGTGGGGTGCCATTGCCTTCTCCGTTTTCTCTGCTTAAGTCTGAATAAATGGAACACTGTCTCCCACACTGAAGACACTAAACATATTTCTTGAATGAATAAATGAATGCAATCACTCATACTATAATTCCTTTGTGGGAATTTACAACACACAAGAGCTAATCAAGGACCCAGAGAAATCCTGTTGTAAAAGAAACCTGCTTACTTTGTCTTTTAACCTAGGATTTTTTTTTTAAGTTTTCAGAAAGTTTGTAGATTTGTCACCAGTTAGTATAAATCCCCACTTAAAATGACAAAAGAAACCGTTGTGGTTTTTTTTTGTTGTTGTTGTTCCTTTGCTAATGTTATACACAATATTGTTCTAAAAAATAATTCAGGAAAGCTTACAAAAACACATACTCTCCAACATGAATAGCTGTTCAAAGGTGAAGCTGAGACATCAAAATTCTAAGCGCCAAGGACTCTTCTCATGCTTATAAAAAGATGTAGCATGTCCCAGTCATTTGCAATTTCTAAAAGTGCTACTGTCTCTCTTTTTTTTTTTTTTTAATACCAGTTTTGGAAATCCTAGTGGAACAGCATCTCAGTCTATAAAACAGAATCATGGCTTAAACTTGGCCAGAAGTGTCAAGCAGAATTCTAGACATGGAAGAAGTAAGCACATAAAGTTAGTTGCTCAGTCGTGTCTGACTCTTTGTGACCCCATGGACTAAAGCCCGTCAGCAGCCTCTGTCCATGGAATTTTCTAGGCAAGAATACCAGAGTGGGTTGCCATTTTCTTCTCCAGGGGATCTTCCTGACTCAGGGATTGAACCCAGGTCTCCAGCATTCCAGGCAGACTCTACCATCTGAGCCAACAGGGAAGCCCAATGGGTAATAATGACAAAGGCCAATTATGAAGTCCATACAGCTTACACAACATCTCCCATACATTACCTCAAATTGTCCTCCAGAAGTCCTCTGCAAGATAGAAGAAAACGGACATTCGTTTACCTGATGAGCACCTATATTCTAGATGGAGTGCCTGAATCTGTACATCCATGATATCATGTACTTGCTTAACTACTGATGAGTCTATATGATATTTTAACTAAAAGTATAATCGTTGGAGGTTTGGAGAATGATGGTGACCATTTCTGAATCTCCTCCTCACTCTTCCAAAACAATAAAATCAACAAGAATAAGAATTAACCCACACAAGACCTACTGCTTCAGCATTAGACAGACAAGGCTCCGAGAAAATTATCCATAAACAAAATAAAGAGAAAAGCATTCTAACAGATCGCCCACTACTCGTCCACTCCTGCTAGCAGCCTGTGGAGACAAAGAGCAATGGAGGAGAGACTGAAAAGGCTCTCTGAAAGAACAGAGGGGATATAGGTGAAATACAAGCAAAACATTCCCACAAAAAGAAAGCAAAACAACAAATGCAAAAGTGAGGTAAGCAGGTCTGAACTTCGTAGTTCACAGCTCTGGCAATGGGAAAGGTGGTTGGAAATGAGGGGGACCAGAAGAGGTGAAACTGTGATATAGTAACATTTCTGATATTCTTTACGTAGAAGATAAGGATGATACTGAAGGATGGAGACTTTGGGCTTGTTGAATTGAATTACATAGTTTGTACCATGAGGCCATCCAAATTGGGGATGTAGTTTTTCCTCTGGCCCCAGTCAGGAGATACAGAACATTCTCACCCTGGGCCCTTTTCAATCACCAGAGGTGTTAAGCAGAGAACATTAATGCCCTGGTTAGAAAGCTGACAGTACTGAACAAGCAGAGCAAAGTCAATGATGAGTAATATTCTGCAGGGTTTACTGAGGGAAGGAAAAAAACTTCCACATTAATGGTATTAATCAGCATTTAAGATCTCAGAGCAATTACAGTAGTATAAAGAATCTTCTGCAGATAGAAACAGCATCATTGAAACAACAAACAAAAAACATGACCAGGCACACAGAACATAAGCTAAGCAAGTTGGGAACACACAGAAAAAGATCATCAATACCTGTGAAAGACCCAAACTAAACAATTACTTTATCCATACTTTTTCTTACATTCATTTTCACCAGTTAAAGGACATGTTTCCTCTGTAAGTTTTTACATAGTAATATTTAGGTTAACTGAATAGAAATCTATCTCATTTACATTATGACAAATCATCATTCTGAACAATTAAGCACATCAACTTCGTAAGTTCTGGATTAGAGAACACTTCCAAGTATTTATGTTCAGATGTTTGGGGCTGTGTGACTTGTACCTTATTACTATAATCATATTTTGGAGCCCAAGGTCAGCAAAACCAGTTAAGTCACATCCTTTAAAAATATAACTTAGCCACATTTATTTGGTTCCATGTGATACATGTGACACCCTGATTTGTTAAGAATTTTAACTGAAATGGAGAGCAGCTAGTTTTGCATCAAAACGAGTCATAATAGTGAATACATTCATTTCCAGGTATTTGTTATGTATCCAATTACAGACACCTATATGAAGTCCATAAGATAAAGATATTCCTTTGTTTTCATCCAATAAAGTTTCATGCCAGGGAATGAATGAAGGGCTTATTTCCAGGAGACTGTTTTTGCCATTGAAAGCTCTGTCTTCTTCAAGCATTTGCTGAATGATGCATTAGCAGGAGCTACAAGGATCACATTGTTTCACACCAAATAGCCTCTATACTTTGATTCATATATCACACATGTTCTGTTTCTTACATTTCTGTTTTCACACCCACTACCTAAGTGCAAAGGGATTTGAAGACAAGTACCCCAGTTTTCTAACTTTCAGCTGCTTTGGTTGTATTGATGGAGGAAGTTATGGAACATGTAGAAAATAGAATCAAAATTAAGGAGATCATATTTCTGTTTTATGCCCTGTGATATAACAAAGTTCACCAAGTAACAATTACTCAAAACATTCATTTTAGATCATTTAGCTTCACTGAAAATCCCTTAAATTGGCAAGTAAAATTTTAAAAGATTATTTATTATAGAGAAGAGAGAGCCAGTGGTATGAATTCAGATAATGTGAGGGGGCTATCAATAATAACAGATGGTTGTTATATAAGAGAAATTGACATGTAACTCTCCTTATCTTCTGAGAAATTCAGAACAAGAAACCGAGTTTAAATGGCTTCAGGAAAGTTTTCTTCTTATAGATACTGAGAATGGTTACATACTATTCACAATGATGTTTCAAAATATCCATTCTATTAATGAATCCTGGAATTTTTGGTACTCACACTGCATGGCAATTCTAGTATTCTTAAAAATTAATAAAACAGATATCCTTAGGGAGTCCTGTCTGATACTATTAACACACATTTTATAAACTGATTTAAGTAGATTCCTAATCCACCAAATAGGTTAGTGAACAGATGTTCAACTCCCTGACTAAGGTTGTATTCTAAAATAATAGAATAAATTTTACAATGGAAGGGACGCTAATGAAACCATTTAACTAAACCTTTCCATTTTACAGAGGATGAAAGTGAGGCTAGAAAATATAAGACTTTTTCAAGACCACACAGCAGTAATACCCAAATCTATATGGCTCAGGAATCTTTATTTCTAAGTCACTGTATCTCATTCGCCACTTTATCTGAAACTCTACACATTGATTATAGGGACATGTTAGTCCATATAGATCGCTAGTCCTCAGATCTACCTGGAAGGCAAGTTTCCTAACCTCCAGAATGCTTGGAAAGGGACGTAAGCACTTGCTCTCCCACCACTGCACACAGTTTCTACATAACTTCTTAATGACCACTATGCAGCATGTTGAGCAAAGCAACAAAAGCAGTACTGAATCAAAGTTAACAAAATAAGAAGGAGGAGAACCAAACAAAAAAATCACATGCATGAAGAAAGAAGTGGGACAGTGATCGTTCCTGACCAGAGAGCACCATGCCTAACACACAGGAAACACTTAATATTGTAAATAAATTAAGAGAGCTGTAGAAGTATCTGTCCATAAGGATAAAGGTGGATCCTTGTCATCCTCCTTTTATCCTTCTATCCTATTTCACATTTCTTCCTCAGGGACACTTTGTCATCCACTGAACATTTATTTGCCTACCACGGAGATGTTCTTTTCTCCAGAAGGTTCCGTTTCCATTTCCTCTCCTTATAAGAAATACTCACGGAAAATAGCTTAGCACTATTATCACTATTTAACTGAATGCTACTTTTCAACTTTATCAAAGGCCTAAAGAACCTATTTGGAGAAAGCAATGGCACCCCCTCCAGTACTCTTGCCTGGAAAATCCTATGGATGGAGGAGCCTGGTGGGCTGCAGTCCATGGGGTCGCTAAGAGTTGGACACAACTGAGCGACTTCACTTTCACTTTTCACTTTCATGCATTGGAGAAGGACATGGCAACCCACTCCAGTGTTCTTGCCTAGAGAATCCCAGGGACGGGGGAGCCTGGTGGGCTGCCGTCTATGGGGTCATACAGGGTCGTACACAACTGAAGCGACTTAGCAGCAGCAGCAAAGAACCTATTAGAAGCACTGTCTAGTAGATCCTAAGACTGTTGAGTCGTCTAAAGGAAAATAATGTCTTGATGTCATACTTACTGTAATATATAAAAACATTTACACACACACACATTCAGTTAAGCAAAGTAGAAGGAGAATAATTATAATATTGTTTAAGGACATTAACATAAAATGAAAATTCTAATTTTTCCAAGCAAGAATTTAATTAAAATAGAAATTTGTTTCTCAAAAGTCACTGGCAGTGTACACTAGGGATTTTGAAGGCTGGAACATATACCCTTTAAAGAAAATGAAATTACACACAGAAACTCTTCATTTTGTCCAAGATTAAAGTCAAAACCCCACTGTTATGATTCATGAAATCCTTACAGCTTTTTCTAGATTTTACTGGTATAGATACCCCTGGTGCTCTCTTCAAGTAATCACTGACCACTAAGCCACCTGAAAAAGGAGGAAGACAATCACTCTTAAAAAGTAAAGGAGTTGGTTGTAAGTGGAAGCTAACTGAGAGCTCCAAAAGAGGGGCATCGGTGAGACTGTCAAGAAGAGAACTCCATCAGTGTGCACATGCCTAAGGTAATCGGATTCAAATCAGCTACACGGATGGTACCTTTCTTCAGCCTCCCATATATTATTAAAATGAAATTTTGAAATTGAATTTCAATGCTGTTCAGAAAAACAGAGCACAGTGCAGTGTTCTTTAGCACTTCCCTACAAACACACACAGGGTTCAGACCAGTCTCTGCATTTGCCCAACACCAAGAGACAAACCTAGACATCAGCAACTACCTATAAAGAAAGGGTCTTCAGCGTTAGGTCTTCTGGGATAACCTGCGTCATCAGAGAGAATTAATATACCAATATCTCTGTTTTCTCCTGTGAAAAGTGACTGAAGGATCTAAGCAAACCTTAAGTCATGTAGCCTCTTTAGATTTATTCATTTTAATTAAAGAGAGATTTATTGGCATCTGAGTCATTTGTATTAATACATATATATATTTATGTTTAATCAAAAAGGCACATAGGTACAAAAAATTCATTCCTGTCACTTGAAATACCTAAAACCATTTGGTTAGAGCCATAAATTTACTTTATATGGGTCTCTATTCAAAATTAGTATTTGATGAAGAATTATAAAGAGACATATCTAGTCTGAAAGGTAACTCTGTGCCGTGGTCTTTCCACATTTCATCTGTCACCATCATTTTTTCTTGTCATAAAATACTTCTATTGCTTTGAAAAAATGATTCAATTCTCATTGTAAAAAAAAAAAATAGTCCAACCTAAAATAGAGATTCGCTATATTAGAAGCTTGTGTAATTCATTTGGTCCATGTAATTTCCAACATATCCACAAACCAGCTGAACATCTGACAAACAGACTACATCACCGAGGTTCTTTATCAAGGGGCTCCTAGTTGATTTTTTTTTTTTGCCTTTCTTTTAATTGGAGGATAACTGCTTTACAGTATTGTGTTGGCTTCTGTCATGTAATAACAGGAATCAGCTGTATATACAGATATGTCCCCTCCCTCTTGAACCTTCCCACCTCCACCTCATGTTCCCAAACCATCTCACAAATAATCTGCTGTATAACAGATACAAAAAATCTTGCTAAATCCTAACTTTAAATCCAATATTTGCATTTGGCACACATCCTTGTAAATGAATGTTCAGTTCCAAGGAACAATATATAAATAGAATTGATACCTGAGGACATATGTTTATGAGGGAATCTGTGTAAATTCAGAGGACTTACAGCAATGCCTTAGAAAGCACCTTAATGCAATCATGGGGATTAATATCATTTTGCTTCAGTAGCATATATGAGATTTTTACAAAATCAGGAAGTAGAGAACAATGACTCATTTAAAAGCTGTGTGCCAATGTCCCTCAGTTGCGTGTGAGAGCCAAGCAAAAGAGAGTTAACAAAATGAGAACGGACAGAATCAAGAAAATGAAGTCTTATTTCTCTCCCTCTAGAATCTAGAATTTTATTTGGTTCCACATCCTCCAGTTTTGTTTTGTTTTGTTTTTTCTCCAGAAAAAGGACTCCACAGACAGTCTCTAAATGCAGGCAGAAAACTGTGACGTTACCATATGATTTAATTAGATTTTCCCTTGATTTGAAGATATCTCACATAAACTCCATAATACTAAATATTTATAGGTATATGCTCTTGAATTTTCTACTGTACTTTTTAGTATCAAGAAAATAACTCTTTGTTTTCGCATTCACATGTAAGGAGTTAGCTTCAGCTACACAGACCTCACAGGACCTCACAGCGGCGGACAGAGCTGGGGCACAGCTGCACCTTTAAGAAAGAACAACTACTTTCCAAATCCAAGATCTCAAAAATCTTGCTTTAAAATATGTAATTACAAATTTACTTACATTTATCTTTTGCTCTACCTGCTTGGTCTGCTTCAGTGTATGACCTCAACAGAGAGGAAAACTAACTTTTTAATAAAATAATCTGGATTCCAGCAGATATATAAGAAACTGGTGAGGGGGTGTGACCTAAAGGCAATAGTGTAACATTTTACTATTGATGAACTCTCGCAAGCCACATCCAATTCCGTATGCCTGCTTCTTCTTTACCCACTGTCATCACTTTAATGTGTTTAGGGGAATTGTATGGCATAGCTCCAACCACAGGTCAGTAGCCACCTCCTCTATGGGTCCTTTAACCCCTCTACCTTGCTTTCTAATCCATGTGTGCTTTCATTCTCTACCTACTCCCTCTTTATAAGAGTTCATCTATCTTTACAATGAACATAGACAAAGAATTACTCAAGAAAGAATGTGAAAAGTGATGCTGATGTAATGTTGGCTACTATTGCAATTTTGAATGTGCCGTTATGGTTTCCTTTATTTTAGACATTTCACACACAAAGAAATTGTAAGTAACTACATGGGAGGACACAAGGGGAAAAAAGGAACCCCAAAATATGACATAGAGCAATTGACGCAAGACTTCATGCTAAAGTAAACAGAGAGTAACCAGATTCTGATGGAACACGTATCTAAATATGAAGTGCAAATAAAATAAACTGGGAGGATCAACACATGTTGGGAACAGTATAAACTGCAGCTTGAACTAATAAGGGTTTGGATCTATTTAGTTATGCCAAATTGAAATGTATCTACAAAGTGAACTCTGGTTTTCTAAAACTGTGGTTTAGATGCACTGAACATTTAAGCAGATCTCACACTTTAATCACTTTAAATCATGCTTTTGTGGCTTAAGGGTACTGATGCTCTTGTGCACATGCACAAAACACTGAAGCCAGGAGTTATATATATATATATATATATATATATATATATATATATATACGTTTACATTTTAAATCATTTTATAATTGGGAAGAATAAATTTTCTGTTATATTTTCCTATAATTTTCTACCATTTTTGTCATTAGTTTCTCTGTCTAAATCATTTAAACTTCAGTGCATTTGGTTTGTACAATTCATTGCCAATAAGGCATAGAAGCAAACCTGATTATTAGACCAAAGGTGTAGTCTGAAGTCACCAAAATACTGTTTATAATATAATGTATCATCCTAAAAGTGATCCAGTTTGTTTTTATGCACCTCACAACCTGTACCATGCTCATTCTTCTGGAGGCAAGTGTTTGGGGCAGAAAGTCCATTGTAACACACAGGTTATTTCCCATAACAATCACTTGTATTTTTGTTAAGAACATTAACATTTCTTTTACAGAAATTTTCTTTTACCAGCTCAATTTCAAGCTGAATATTTCTCTTTTAGAAGATGCTAAATTTCCTCAGAGAGACCTAGTGGTCACATATGAGACTGTTCCTGCAGCCAGAATGATGTGTGGTGTGATTCTCTAACATGCCACGTCACTGCAACTCCACAAGCTAACAGCACTCACTGTTGTCCCTAGAAAACCACAGGTTTTGGAAGCACTGCCTTTGTGTCTGTGCCAGAATGAGTTCCTGTTGTTGGTTCCTGCCACAGATACTCATTCATGAGCCTTAACTTCACTCCTTGAACCTAAACTTCCTTGTAATGTGATGACTGTAAAGCAGAAAATTAAGAGTCTCCAAATGAAGGTCAGCTTGAGCTTACACACAAACATTTCTCCAGTTATCAGAGCTTGCTATTCACACTGGATAACTTCACTTACCCCTAACACTTCACAAGCATTTGCTGAAAGGTTGATAAATTGAAAAGATAGCATCTTCTTCTCTGCGTACTCCTTCACCAGCCTCCCCAAAATTGCCATGCTATATTATATAATACTTCCTTAGCCAGATTCCAAGAATTCTATAGGCTGTAATTTAATCCTAGGAAAACCAGAGGATATTAAATGATCTAAACTGTCTTAGGCAGAAATCTCCGATTTGGCTGCTCTTTGAAGTTTGTATCTGAAACTTTTTGATGTCTTAATATTGTTTTAGAAATTAGGAGGGGGGGAGTTGACTTTGTAAATCATTTTAGGATTGCAAAAATGACATTATGATGATGAATGGCACAAAGCTTTAAAAAAAGTTTCTCTGAATATTAAATTAATCACAAACCAAGGCTGTCTAACATTAGCTCCTGATAACTTTGAGATCCTGTAGCATTCCAGATGCTCTATGAAACAGAAATATTCTGTCTTTATTATGAGCACCTTTCCACATCTGCAATTCCGTTATACAATAAAGTCTTGTTCTTTTGTTGCAAGATTGCCCTGGTTCATTTTTTTATTATTAATTTAAACCATGTGGGTAAAGGGTAATCCAGTAAGCCATAGGATTTCAGATCAGAGCTTTCATACAATCACATGTAACATCAAACATCTGGATATTTAGATGAATAGGGATGGGGGAAAGTTAACAAGACCTAAAGCACTATCTGAATGAATAGTTTTTAATTGTATATCATATTATTCACTTTGAATATAACACTTTCTTAACATACCTTCTTTAAACAATGGCCAGGTTAGAATAGAAATAAAAATTCATAACCCAACTGTATCAGTCATATGTTAAGGCATAATAACCAAATAGTTTTTTAGTAAAAAAGACCTTAGAGTTATTGCTATAAATTGCTTGAGTAACCTAAAATCACTTTTATTATGTATAAAAACAAGCTTAACAATCCATTTAAAGAGAACATGATCTAAAAGTTTTCCAGAAGCACTAAGTCACAGTGTTGTCTATTTAACATAAAACCTGTCCAGTAACATTTTACCTCTGAGGCATACTGCTCAATTATGCACAACAATTAATATTAGCTTTCCTCTTTTTTTTTTTTTTTTTGCCAGTCCCTGCCCTTTTCTAACCCTACTCATTAAACTTTGGGGGGAAATAGTCATAATTGTATACAGTTGGGAAAAAAAATCTGTTGGCTTGTTTCAAATTTTTACATTTTTCCAAGGTACCTAAAACTTGCAAACAATAAATAAGGGAAATGTTTAAGAAGCTTGCCAATGAACGATGCTCTCGAGTTTTAGAAATCTGTTTAAAGCAGAAAATATACCCAGAAATTTAAGCAAAACTAGTAAGTCTTACTAAATACATTAGATTAATATTATTTAGTGCTAAATTGATATTCAGAAGAGTAAAACATTTTATTCAGTACCAAGAGGGAAGACATAATGGGTCCATCCAAAAATTGTTGGAAGTTGACCCCCCAAATCATAATGTGTCCACTCCAGTCCAAATCAATTTCTCAGGCAGATACCACAGCAGCTAGTCTTGAAGGTTTGCCTGAGTGGATGTTATTTGCATTCTGCAATCCAGATGCTGTGTATTTTACTGCAGATGCCAGGTGTGGACATTCAAAAGTAAAAACATAAAGATCAAAGAAACAAAGGCTGATCCTATTGAAATATTTAGCCACAAGTTATTCACATGACTAGAGACTTTTTGTTTCATGAGGTGTTTACATCCTTTGTGGTTAAAGCTATTTATTACCTTTGAAAACAGTTCACCTTCCTTTTTGGAATACCACAGAGTGTGACATGGCCTTAATGTGTGTTAAGGGAACATCCAAGTTTTGCAATGGAAATCAATACCACAATTACTGCAAAAATAAATTCAATCATTTGAAAATATACAAACAGGCTGGGTTAAAATTTCTCATATTCTAACAACATATACATAGTCCCCAAAAGAGAAAGGAATAAAAATATGTCTCACAAAATAAAAACTTTACTCTAGAGTCCCACAGAGAAATGCTCAACATGCTCTGGAGGGTGATGAAAGAATTTCTGGGAAATATACTCTTTAACATTATAAGAATTAAGTCATTTTCAGGTTCATCAAATTTATCTGCAACTGCAAACACATTTGGCTCCTTTTCTTTCAGGTCTTTTTTGACCAACAGATCACTGCAATAATAAGTTTCAAGCTTTGTCCAGAAACTATTCATTATTTCCTGCTTCTTATCCTAATTATCACAGATATTTATAAATCATTTTAGTAAAGAGAGGGCACACACGATCCCATTGAACATTTGATTTTCACACAATTGCCATAACATCCCACAAGCCTGAGAAACAATCAGAAAGTATTCTGATTGTCTAATGCTGCATATCAATCAGCTCAAAAATGTAATGCCTAAAATATTTTTTTATTTGACACAATTTGTGGCTTCCCAGGTGGCACTAGTGGTAAAAATCCACCTGCCAACACAGCAGACATAAGAGACGAGGGGTCAATCTCTGAATGAGGAAGATTCCCTGGAGGAGGGCATGGCAACCCACTCCAGAGTTCTTTCCTGGAGAATCCCACAGACAGAGGAGCCTGGTGGGCTACAGTGCATAGGGTCACACCAAGTTGGACAAAACTGAGCGACTGAACACACATACATATACATACATAAACACACACACACACACTGAATTACATTCAGAGCATCTGAAGACTTCTTCACCATGTTCCTGATGCCTGTGTTAATGTAGCTGGAACAGCTCCGGGTGAACTAAACATTCACTGCGCTCTCCATGTGGTCACCTAGGCTTCTAAGCAAGGCTCACAACACACTTGGTTTTCTTTTTACATGGAAGCTGGCTCCCCTCACAATGAACATTCCAAGAAATTATCATTGGAAACAGCCAGTTACTTAAAAGCTAGGCTTGGAAACAGACACAAGGTCACACTGTCATAATGCATTAATCAAAGAAGTCACAGAGGTGGGGAAAAGATCTTACCTTTCAATAGGAGAAAGGTCAAATCACCTGTGAGCTCCTGGCTGGAAATAAATCCTTAATCTTGAACTTTATTTTTTTTTTAATTACTTTCCAAATTTCTAAAAGAAGAAAAGTTTAAAGGCAGTGAAATTCAATATGCTTAATCATGTTCATGGGCTTCCCTGTGGCTCAGCTGGTAAAGAATCTGCCTGCAATGCAGGAGACCTGGGTTCAATCCCTGGGTTGAGAAGATCCCCTGGAGAAGGGAAAGGCCACCCACTCGAGTTTTCTGGCCTGTAGAATTCCATGGACTGTATAGTCTATGGGGTAGCAAAGAGTCGGACACAACTGAGTGACTTTCACTCACTCACTCACCCAATCATGTTCACAGGAAGAAATTTATTTTCCATTAGAAATTCAAATTTTAATTGAATTTAATTAGAGTACATAATATTGACTAGTGGTCATTTTTTTATGGTAGCCTCTAGTATGAAAATCTGATAGTGGTTATTTATGGATCATAAATTCAACTCAGTCCAGATGAATTGGCAAAGATATCAAGATCAAGCCCAGGTCTCCCGCACTGCAGGTGGATTCTTTACCAGCTGAGCCACCAAGGAAGCCCAAGAATACTGGAGTGGGTAACCTATTCCTTCTCCAGTGGATCATCCCAACCAAGGAATTGAACCAGGGTCTCCTGCACTGCAGGCAGATTCTTTACCAACTGAGCTACCAGGGAAGACCCTAGAGTACATAATGGTGACCAGTGGTCCTTATTTATGTTATTTATGTTAGCCAGTAGTATGAAAATCTGATGGATGGTTTTATTTATGGATCATAACTTCAACTTGGTCCAGATGAATTGGCAATGATACCAGGGTTCAAGACTATAGAGAAGAAAATGTCAGTCTTTCCACAGTACTAAAATTATTCTTTAAAGTAAGATTCTATGATAGCAAGGAAAAAATGCTCCTTTCAAATGACTTTATAATGATAGCAACAATTTTCATATACTTCCATGGGAGAATTTTTCTTTCCATAAGTATTTTTTAATGACTATTTAAACAATACTCAATATTCACACAGAATTTAGACCACACTATAATGGTTTGATTCACTTCATTAACAAGTCTGTGGGAAAATCAGTGGCCCCTTAATTTGGGATTAAAAGGTTTCTTCCTCTGGCCTTTAATTTAAATTCCCAGGGAGAAACATAGGATATGAGTCTTTAAAGTTACATACATGAATGAGGACTATCTCAAATGTAGCATTAACAGTGCTGTTTTATGCTGAATAAATCTATGTCCCAGTCCATAAGGGTAATAGCATGAGGAATGTTTGTGATAAATAGGAGATCTGTTAGCTCACCACTGGGAAAGAGGATCAAGTGCGTAAATGCATACTATAAACTACTGCATGGCAACAGGAAAATTCTGAGTAGATATAAAAAGAGTAACATTGATCTTTTTAAAAATGCTGAATAGAAAAAAAACAAGAAACTAAATTAGATTTATATAATAATATAACATGTAAACCAACAAACCATACAACAATATAGTTTTTACAAGAATAATTACAAACAGAAGGATATACCTCAAACACGCTCTAAGGCTGCCCATAAAGGTGAAGACACAAGAGGGAAACTGCAGATAAAATGGAATAATTTTCATAAGTAGAGAAACTTTGCACAGACCAATGTCAATGATTTGTCATAAACTGACTAGTTATGTTTGACTTGGCTCTCTTCATGAAATAAAATGTCATCCAATTACTGTCAATTATAAAATTAAACACAATTAGATCTTACAGATTCCACTATAGACACTGATGTAGACAACCAGCTATTGATTAAATGTCATGTTGGGCAAATGAAACTATTAGATCCTTGTACATAAAACTAGCTGTATCAGAGTAATTGTTTCTAATAGGGAATCAAAAGCACCTGCTAGTCTTCCATGATTTATTCACCTCTCCAGCTCAAGTTAATGGATGCTTTAAAACGTATTTTAAATATAGACCTAAGTCCAAATGACCACTTCAAGAGATTGATCAAGAAGTCATATTAACTTAGAAAAGATGGTGGGTAGGAAGCATAAGAAATCTGTCTCCTTATCTAGGCAACAATTGCACTAGTAGAATCTGTCTGACATAACTATTCTGAAACTCCAAAATCTAATGAGGGTTTGTAACTCCTAGGAGAAGGGCTGGAGGGTAAATTGTAGTTAATTTTTATTGGTTTCA
Source organism: Capricornis sumatraensis (assembly GCF_032405125.1). NCBI lineage: Eukaryota > Metazoa > Chordata > Mammalia > Artiodactyla > Bovidae > Capricornis > Capricornis sumatraensis. The sequence continues at coordinate 32,631,285 of NC_091073.1, read as the reverse complement.
GCTCTTAGCATAATAGCAGCTACCCGTGCTTACCCAATCCTGCTCCTGAGCTCCATAGCCAACAGCCATGCAGACTTTCCAGAAGCAGCTTGGACACAGTTCGCAGGAACCACAGTGGGTAAAAAAGGACCTTTTCCTGCAAATATTGGGGATCTGTGCTCTGATCACTGATTACTGCTTCTAATCTAAGAGACGCAAAGAGGTGGGTGGTCATTTTGTAGGGTTTCTGCCCATTATTGCATGCCCCGGACCTACAAAACTCTTAGAAGAAACAATGCAAGCTTCATGGCATTGGATTAGGCAATGACTTTTTGGATTTGACACCAAAGGCACAGAGAGCAAAAGGGAAAATGGGCCAACTGGACTTAGTGAAAATTTTAAAATAGTGCACATCAAAAGAAACTATCAGCAGATTAAAAATGAAATTCACAGAATAGGATAAAATATTTGAAAATTACATATCTGATAATTTATTAACACCCAAAATATATACAGAGAAGTCCTAAAACTCAAAACACAAACAAAAAGGTCAATTTGAAGATGGACAAAGGAGTTCAACAGACATGTCACTAAAGATATACAAATGGTGAATAAGCACATTTAAGATACTGAAAATCACTAATGATTAGGAAAATACAAATCAAAACTACTATGAGATGTCACCTCATATGTGTTAGGATGGCTATTATCATAAATACAGAAGATAACAAGTATTGTTAAGGATGTAGAAAAATTGGAATTCCTATACACAGCTGGTGGGAATATAAAATAGAATAGCTGCAGAAAACCATATGGTGGTTCCTCAAAAAATAAAAATTGAATTACCCTTTGATTCAGCCATTCCACTTCTGTGCATGTACTCAAAAGAACTGAAAGCAAGAAATTGAGGAGATAGCCATACATGCATGTTCATAGCAGCATTATGCACAATAGCTTAAACATGGAAACAACGCAAGTATTCATTGGTAGGCCAATGAGTAAATAAAATGTGGTACATACATACAATGGAATATTATTCAGCCTTCCTATATGGGAAGAAAATTCTTATATATGCTAAAATATGGGTGGACCTTGAGAACATCAAGTGAAGTGAAATAGTCAGTTCAGTTCAGTCGCTCAGTCATGTCCGACTCTTTGTGACCCCATGAATCGCAGCACCCTAGGCCTCCCTGTTCATCACCATCTCCCGGAGTTCACTCAGACTCATGTCCATCGAGTCCATGATGCCATCCAGCCATCTCATCCTCGGTCGTCCCCTTCTCCTCCTGCCCCCAATCCCTCCCAGCATCAGAGTTTTTTCCAATGAGGCAACTCTTCGCATCAGGTGGCCAAAGTACTGGAGTTTCAGCTTTAGCATCATTCCTTCCAAAGAAATCCCAGGGCTGATCTCCTTCAGAATGGACTGGTTGGATCTCCTTGCAGTCCAAGGGACTCTCAAGAGTCTTCTCCAACACCACAGTTCAAAAGCATCAATTCTTCAGCGCTCAGCCTTCATCACAGTCCAACTCTCACATCCATACATGACCACAGGAAAAACCATAGCCTTGACTAGACAGATCTTAGTCGGCAAAGTAATGTCTCTGCTTTTGAATATGCTATCTAGGTTGGTCACAACTTTTCTTCCAAGGAGTAAGCGTCTTTTAATTTCATGGCTGCAGTCACCATCTGCAGTGATTTTGGAGCCCCAAAAAATAAAGTCTGACACTGTTTCCACTGTTTCCCCATCTATCTGCCATGAAGTGATGGGACCGGATGTCATGATCTTCATTTTCTGAATGTTGAGCTTTAAGCCAACTTTTTCGCTCTCCTCTTTCACTTTCATCAAGAGGTTTTTTTTAGCTCCTCTTCACTTTCTGCCATAAGGGTGGTGTCAAAACCAGTCACAAAAGACAAACGCTATACAGTTCCACTTATATGAAGTACTTTGAGTAGTCAAAATCCTAGAGACACAAAGTATAATAGTAGTTACCATGAGCTTGTTGGTGGAATGGAATAAGGAATCATTGTTTAACAGGTATAGAGCTTTAGTTCTGCAAGATGCAAAGACTTCTGGAGGTACTGGTGATGGGTGCACAAAAATGGGAACATAGCACGGGACTGTATATTTTAAGTGGTTAAGATGGTAATTTTTATGTTATGTGCATTGCATCACAATAAAAAAAAATTGAGGAAAGGAAGGGAGAAGGGGGAAAGAAAAGCTCATGGAAGTCCCAGATCTATTACAATTCTAAAATACAGCTAATAATATAGCATATTTCCAATTCCTTGATAAAACTGAGACCAGTTGACTGAGAGTGATTTACTGTGACCATTGGCTCCGCCTTCTGGCTTGTGTTTAGAGCTGAAGAACTTTCTGTCTGATTGAAGTCTACAGAAGGCTGAAGACCCAGAGAACTCCTTTCACTACAAGATAACTGTTTCTTAAATTCAAGTTAGTACAGTATCTTTAAAATTCTAGTGGGTTTCTTTCTTATCAAATTACAATCCATATCACACTGTATATGAATGAATGAGAGCTGAATTACCAAGGAAAGGAAAACCTTATTCATGATCTAACTAGACAAGTATGAGAATATTTGAAAACTGAATAATTCAATCACTAACAATGCTTTTATACAGTTTTCTAAATGCAGAAAATTTTCAATCATTTTGACAGTATTATGTAAATTGGCTGCATATCTATAAGAAAATTTGAAGAACATTTTGTTGATAGTGATAAATTTAGAGATAATTTTCAATTTTGTAATACTCCTTTGAATTCAATATTGATAAGTCTGAGTTAACACAACAATTAGTGAACTTAACTTAGACATGGGTTTGAAACCTCTGTGTGTTCCTATCAATTTCTCTAAAACAGATGAGTTTCACAAATGTGAATGTTAAAGGAAAATGATTTGGGGTTCTCAAGCTTTTTTGAAAACATAAGTATATCTGGAACAATTTGGTTATATGAATTCTTTTTCAACTATAGATTTTATGAAAGTTAGATATGGATCAAATTCATTCAGTGAAAATTTAGTACCCAAATTGAGATGCCCTGTGAGTGCAAAATATACATTGGATTTTGAATACTTAGCATTAAAGTAATATAAAAGTTCATTAATTTTTATATTAACTGTTAAAATGGTAATATTTTGATATATCACATTCAATACATTATTTAAACTAGTTTCACCTTTCTTTCTATATGTGGCTAGGTGTCAGTTATCAGCTTAATGTTTCTGAGCTCCAAATTCACTCTCAGTACTTGCTCTGTGATACTGGACTGAACTTTTAGAGTATTTTGTCTTTCCTGTCCACATACTTTTAAGTTGAGGGTGTTGGACACTGCAGGATGAAGGGAACTGCCTCTTGATTCTGATTGCTGAGATTTTGGTTTTCATCTTGCTCTCGCTGAACAGTAAAGGGCTGCAGGAGACCCAGGTTCCATCCTTGGGTTGGCAACATCCTCTGCAGAAGGGAATAGCAACTCACTCTAGTATTCTTGCCTGGAGAACTCACAGACAGAAGAGCCTGGAGGGCTAAAGTCCATGAACAGTCATCAGCAAAGTGGATGTTTGAGGACATCTGGTGGCACTCTGCTCTAGCCAGATATTCAGAGCACAGTCCCTGAACACACAGCCCCACCCCCGGCCAAGCAATCATCTTCCCTTCAGATACTGTGTGCGTGCGTGGGTGCTAAGCCGCTTCAGCCGTGTCTGACTCTTTGAGACCCTATGGACTCAGCCCACCAGGCTTCTCTGTCCTTGGGATTCTCCAGGTAAGAAGACTGGAGTGGGTTGTCCCTGCTCTCCTCCAGGGGATCTTCCCCATCCAGGTATGAACCCGGGTCTCCTGCATTGCAGGTGGATTCTTTACCGCTGAACCATGGGAAGAAGCCCCTCCTTTCGGATAGAGACACTGCATACTTCCGGTCTCACAACTGTTAAGAGCGCCTCAACCTTTTCTGAGTATCTGCCTACCAACCGTGGCTCCATCACACTTCCAAGGATTGTTTCTTGCTGCTCAGGAACACTGGACCATCTCTGATGCAGGCAACCCAGGAAACTTCTCGGCCATCCAGTGGCTGAAACCACACAGCTCCAGAGGAGTCTGAAACTCACTCTTGGAATAGGGCTCCCCTTCCAAAGTTATCCTTCCTTGAGTACTCTCTCAGCTCTAGGATACCTTTTAAAGTTCTTTATACCTTCATATTTACTCTCCTTTCTTAGTTTGACAATTATTTATATTAAATTTTCCCTGTTTAAATCACTATGTGATTTTTATCTCCTGTTTGGACTCAAACTGTTATAGGTAAAAATATGGCTTGCATTACATTGATTTTATGGCAACCCACTCCAGTACACTCGCCTGGAAAATCCCATGGACGGAGGAGCCTGGTAGGCTGCAGTCCATGTGGTCGCTAAGAGTCAGAGACCTGAGCGACTTCACTTTCACTTTTCACTTTCATGCATTGGAGAAGGAAATGACAACCCACTCCAGTGTTCTTGCCTGGAGAATCCCAGGGACGCCGAGCCTGGTGGGCTGCCGTCTATGGGGTTGCATAGAGTCGGACACGACTGAAGCGACTTAGCAGCAGCAGAGCATACAACTAGCAAAGACAAGGAGAGAGCAAGTAGTATAAAAATCCTGAAAACAATTATTAAAATTTAAATAAAATTAAGAATTGAAAGCAATTTCAAGTTTAAAGATGAAATGCTTAAACTGGAAATTCTGGATGATAATGAAATATGATTTACTTACTAAGATCCAAAATTTTTGTTGGAAAATTCTGGGAAGTCTTACTAGATTGATTATAGTATTTATTCCACTGAAAGGTGATTTAATTTCTACACCTCAACTGAAGAGAAGAATGAAGATAAAGAGGTAGATATGCCCCCCAAAAAAATTGAGAGTAAAACTGACAAGTTAGTCTTTATCCAAAACAAATATGCTTGAACAGGCCAATGTAATACTGAAAATTATACCAATTTGTACAAGTAAGCTGCTGCTGCTGCTAAGTCACTTCAGTCGTGTCCGACTCTGTGCGACCCCAGAGATGGCAGCCCACCAGGCTCCCCTGTCCCTGGGATTCTCCAGGCAAGAACACTGGAGTGGGTTGCCATTTCCTTCTCCAATGCGTGAAAGTGAAGTCGCTCAGTCATGTCTGACCCTCAGCGACCCCATGGACTGCAGCCTTCCAGGCTCCTCTGTCCATGGGATTTTCCAGGCAAGAGTACTGGAGTGGGGTGCCATTGCCTTCTCCAGTACAAGTAAGCAGTTATGCTCAAATACGAATATTTGGATGGGAAAATGGTTTATTTGTTTACTCCTTACAAACTGCTAGTCATGGATTCAAGTAACATAAATGAGCACAAGTTAAACCATAAAATAAAACCATATTTTAACTTTATAATGTGAATTTAGGTAAGCAACCTAAACCTTCAGATAAAAAAATGCACTGCTTAGAAATCTATTATACTCCTTAGAAAAAGAACTAATCATTATAGCCTATCAAGAATGACCCCCACCAAATAATTAAAAGTTAGAAAGAATCTCATTTTTTTAATTTAATTTTTATTTTATTTTGGAGTATAGCTGATTGACCATGCTGCATTAGCTTTAGGTGCCCAGCTAAATGGTTTGGTTATACATATATTCATTCCTTTTCAGATTCTTTTCCCACATAGGTTAGTACAGAATACTGAGTAGAGTTCCCTGTGCTATATAGCAGTTAGTTTCTGCTGTACAGAAAAGTGAATCAGATACACACACATCCCTTCTTTTTGGACTTCCTCCCCATTTTGGTCACCACAGAGCACTGACTAGAGTTCCTTGTGCTATACAGTAGGTTCTCATGATTCTCTAGTTTAAACATAGTATCAGCAGTACATATGTGTTAATCCCAATCTCTCAATTCTTTCCAACCTCCCCTTTCCACTGGTATCCATACTTTCATTCTCTACAAAGAACACCTCATTATTGTTAAGACAATATCTAACACTGCCTAAATGATTAATGTTATAATAATGTTGATTTCATGTTTTATGGGAAACAATGATATCACTGTCAAAAAATACTAATTAATTTTCTTCTATGTGTCTAAAAATGCAATTATTTTGATTTTTCCACATCAATAATAATGATCTCCCTAACATGCAAATAGATTAAAGACCATCATATTAATCAAAAACAATACTCATTGACTAGAAAAGGAAAGGACTTTCACAGAAATGTCAATTTCAACAAACTCCAACTATAATTTCCGTCACGTAAGGACCAGGATATTAAACCATCAAAAAATAATCCATGAGAAAACTGCTGATTCCATGCTTTGGGGACTGAATATAGCCTGAAAAAATACATTTCAGAAAGTTTATTTAGTATTATATAACTACTTCGGTTATGTGGTTTTCATATTTTTTAGTCTATTTACTAAAACCACTGTTCCTACACTTCATTGCTCACCACATAGAGATGTTTTCCAAGCTTTAAAAATAATAGAATCAACATTAAATTTCGTCAAAGTGCAGAATAAGAATTGCATTAGGTTATATACTGAAGATAAATGTAACCAAGACATTTTTAAAGGCATGCTCAGTATGTGTAATCCTTTAAAATTATGATATGAAGACCTTTTCCAGAGTTACTAAATTTTTAGTAGCATTTGTAATATTTTCTGTATTATGCAAATCATTTCTGACTACATTTAGCATTATTTCAGCCCATATAATTTTAATTAAGTTTAGCATTTTGATTATAAAAACCATACCTATCTATTGATTTCTATCCTAGCCTGTTTAAGTATTTAATAGATTAATGGCAATAAAAAGATTAGTAGTCAAATTAACATTTTCATGACTATCATTATTTATCAATAAAGGCAGGATGATAAGAGTGATGTATGTGCATTTCCCCTTCCATTTATAGAAAACATTCTTAGGAAATTAAGCTCTGAAATGAAGAAAATATATGTGCTATAATTTCAGATTTGGTTTTAGCCACTTGTTCAAAAAACTGTATTATAGAAATGACTATCAATTTTCCCTCTAAACTGTCTAAATTATCATTATTGTTTTCAAAACCAAAAAGCTAAAACACATCAATGAAATGAATACTCAGGTTCAATGAAATGAATACTCTGGTTCAATGAAATTATCATCATAGACTTAAAATTCATAAAAGACGATTCAGTAACTGTATAAGTAAATATATCAATACATTCTTCAGCACAGTGTGTGTGGATGTGTGTGAATGTGCATATATGTGTGAGAGACGACTGCAGCTAGAATCCATTAAGAAATAATGCACCAATACACTGAGGAAACCATAACTGAAAAAGACAGTGCACCCCAGTGTTCAGTGCAGCACAATTTACAACAGCTAGGACTTGGAAGCGACCTGTCCATTGACAGGTGAATGGATAAGGAACTTTTGGTACATATAAATAATGGAATATTAAAAGTGAAAGTGAAATGAAAGTGTTTATCGCTCAGTCATGACTGACTCTGCGACCCCATGGACTGTGGCCCGCCAGGCTCCTCTGTCCATGGAATTTTCCAGGCAAGAATGCTGGAATGGGTAGATATTTCCTTCTCCATTTCTTTCTGACCCAGGGATTGAACCCAGGACTCCTACATTGCTGGCAGATTCTTTACCATTTGAGCCACCAGGGAAGCCCAATGGAATATTACTCAGCTATAAAGAGAAATGCATTTGAGTCAGTTCTAATGAGATGGATGAACCTAGAGCCTATTATACAGAGGGAAGTAAGTCAGAATAAGAAAGACAAACATTTATATTAAGGTATATATATATATATATATATATATATATGTATGGAATCTAGAAAGATAGTACCGATGATCCTACTTGCAGGGCAGCAAAGGAGATACAGACATAAAGAACAGATTTTTAGACACCGTGGGGGAAGGAGAGGGTGGAATGATTTGAGAGAAAAGCACTGAAACATACATATTACCATATATAAAACAGATAACCAGTGAGAGTTTGCTGTACGATACAGGGAACCCAAAGCCAGTGGTCTGTGACAACCTAGAGGGGTGGAGTGGGGAGAGAGGTGGGAGGAGGGTTCAGGAGGGATGAGACATATGTATATCTGTGGCCAATTCATGATGATGTATGGCGGAAAGCATGATAATATTGTAAAGTAATTATCCTCTAATTTAAAAAAAAAGAATAAAAAAATAAATAAATGATGCACCATATCTCAGAACCTCAGAAGTCATTTAGGAGATCACCTATACACAAACTTAGAACACAGTTCTCAGCATTGACTATATCCTGACAACATCAGGGTGCTAAGAAAACATTCAACATCAGCTGCAGTAATCAGACCTGTACACATCAGATTTCCATCACTTGCCACAATATGAATTTCCATAATACAGAGAAGATGGATAGAAAAGATTTTTCTTTTCAATGAAAGTGATACTTTAATCATTATCTTTCAAAACTCAGGGAGCAATCTTTGGTGAAATATGTTTAAAAATCTATTCCATTTTCTAGTATAAAATTTATCCAACTTCAATATCACCATGTTTTTATTTTTATAGTTTATATAAAACAAAGTTTCACAGGCTAATAGAGTAACACATCTTTCATCTTTGATTCTATGGAATCTAACTTTGTTTAAACAACATACTATAAGGTTAGAAAGAAAGCAAAATCAAAGTAAAAGTTTACTATTTAGGCAATATCACTCTCCTAATTAATAAGTTTCTACTGTAATTGCACACTAGAGTCACTTGACAAATTCAACTTAAATGCTGATTTAGTTTTTTTGTACTATTATACCACTATCAAGAGTTTTTCAACTCACAGATAATTCTAATACACAGCCAGATTTAAACCATGAATCAAAATATTTAGCATACACAGTATCCTGGATAGGGTACCCTTAGTCTACTACCCTCAGATATTCTGATTCCATAATTCTAGGAATGGTCTAAGAATCTACCTTTTAGCCAAGAGGTCATTCTGAGATAGGTGTTTTACAGGTCAAATGAGAATGGCTGTCCTAAATTTAAGACCAAGCTTTGCATTTTTTCCAATCTCTGTTTATCAAGGCTTATCTAAAGTACACCATTCCCCCACTCCAGAAACAGAGGGGTAAAAAGAGAGAGTCAGGAAGGAGAGGGAGATCAGAGAGGGGTTGACATGGGAGGACTCCAGCACTCTCGTAACTTTCATATAACCTAACGAAGAGAAATAAGAAAGGAAGATACCCAGATGAGCAGAAGATCCACCTGTGCAAGTTTTACCCACTGGGACTGTAGTCCAATAAAATGTCCTAGAACCGTTGCACCAGAAATTACTTCTCATAGGCTATGAAATAAGAGGAGGACTGAAGAGAGGCCCTGTGTACTTCTAAAGGCCAGTGTAATTACTGTAACTGAAAAAATAAAATCTCAGTTGATTTCTTCAGAACTGTAGTAGCAAGCCATGAACTTTAATTCTTCATAAATTTAAATTAAAATCCTAAAGGTGACATATTTTAGGATGTAAAATGTAAAACTTCATCCCACAGTGATTACAACATTCATCAAAATCAACCTGCTCTCCTTAGAAAACTGTGAAATGAAACATTCCAGGCCAATATTTTACTGAGATAATACAAGTAAACCACTGCTTTAGTCAGATATTAACCATAACCACATCCTATTGGACAAAGGAGTGACTCCTTCTGGGTATTCATGATAAGAAGTAAAACTGGTTATTTCAATGCAACAAAATGTCTTGGTCTGGCCCGAGACATACTAAAAGAAATATTTGGTCTGAAATAGATGCCTGTGGGTAGGACAGACAGCAAAGAGGTAATACTACAGCCACTCCACCTGACTCAGACCCTGTCAGTGCCTGTCGCTCCCAGCACCACAGACATGGAGGGCTTTGGGGTCCCTCGTCACGACCAGTGGACAACCTCCACAAGTCCCACCACGTGCTCCTGCTGCCCACTCCACCCAGCATGTGCATATGGTGGCCCTCAAAATGTTGCCAATCACACCGCCCCACGGACAGGCCCCACTAATGGAAGGCCTCAGTCTTCCAGTTCAGTTCAGTCCAGTCCTCACTCATGTCCGACTCTCTGCAACCCCATGGACTGCAGCATGTCAGGCCTCCCTGTCCATCACCCACTCCCCGAGTTTACCCACACTCATGTCTATTGAGTCAGTGATACCATTCAACCATCTCATCCTCTGTCATCCCCTTCTTCTTCCACCTTCAGTCTTTCCCAGCATCAGGCTCTTTTCAAATGAGTCAGCTCTTCGCATCAGGTGGCCAAAGTATTGGAGTTTCAGCTTCAAAATTAGTCCTTCCAATGAACACTCAGGACTGATCTCCTTTAGGATAGACTGGTTGGATTCCCTTGCAGTCCAAGGGACTCTCAAGAGGCTTCTCCATCCCTTTGGGTCGTCTCAGTGCACCAGCCCCAAGCATTAGTAATTAACCTCCAATTAAAATAAATAAATTTATATTTAAAAATAAAAATTAAAAAAAGAGGCTTCTCCAACACCACAATTCAAAAGCATCAGTTCTTTGGGGCTCAGCAGATGGTGACTGCAGCCATGAAATTAAAAGACGCTTGCTCTTTGGAAGAAAAGCTATGACCAACCTAGGCAGCACACTAAAAGCAGAGACATTTCTTTGCCAACAAAAAAGGTCCGTCTAGTCAAAGCTATGGTTTATTCCAGGAGTCATGTATAGATGCGAGAGTTGTATCATAAGGAAAGGCCTTCCGGGCCTGCCTGAATCCCAGCACTACCAACCCCAAAGCCACTCCGGAGACTGAGGCCAAAACCAAGGGGCAAACCGGCGGGGCTGACCCAGTCAGCCACTCAGCGCCCAGAGCGAGCCAGGTGATGAGGGACGTCCGATGGCCCTGTTTAGAAACTCCTTAATCCCCAAGAAGGCCACTGGAGACCTATCCGGGTCAACCTACAGCCAGCCAGGTGGGCCGGCCTTCGACCCGCCTCCCGCCGGTACCTGCAGCCACTTGCCTACCTGTACCGCGAGAGCTCTGCACCCGGCGGAAGAGGAGCTCTTCACGCGGGATCATGGGTGTGGGCGAGAGCGCCGCTGTTATCAAGGGCTAGAGGAGCTCCAGGAAGAAAGCATGCGTAGTGCGGCCGAACTTGCTGCCGGCCCGCAAGCAATTGTGGGCTGTAATCTCCAAGTGGCCCCCTTTAAAGCTTAATATTATAGCAACAGTTAGGATAGAGCCATGGCTTTTTGAAAAGGAGATTATTATGAGATCTGAGGGTCAATGAATAAACTATGGCAAGAAGATGAAAACAAAATAAGCAAGAGAAAAGCCCAGTGTGGAACTCTGAAAAAGGCTAAGCCCCAGAGGCCCAGTCTATTATTATATTGTTTGTGTTTGGGATGTTTATACTTAGATAAGAGAAAGCAAATTGACAATGGCTAACAATGGTGGTAGTGCATTGCTTTAAATGAGGTTCACTATAGTAATTCCGAGGGCAGCACTGAACCAGCTCACAGTTTCCCTGTGAGCTGTTTCCCCAAAACACAGTTTTTGGTTTCCATAGCATGCCAGCTCCAAACCTGATATCCAAACAAGGTCAGAGTCACCAGATTCTAAGCTAGTGTTGCGAGCCTGCATGTTAAGTCGCTTCAGTCGTGTCCGACTCTTTGCGACCCTATGGACTCTGGCCCACCAGGCTCCTCTTTGCATGGGATTCTCCAGGCAAGAATGGAGTGGGTTGCCATCCCCTCCTCCAGGGGATCTTCCCAACCCAGAGAAAGAAACTGTGTCTCTTGCGGCTCCTGCATTGCAGGCGAATTCTTTAGTGCTGAGTCGCCAAAGAAGCCGGTGAGCTAGTGTTAGGACAAAAGAAATCCTACAAGCCTTGTTTTAACTATAAAATGCAGATAAATTCATGGTAAGTTTAATTTAATAATAAATTCAGAACAATAAAGACAAACTTTAAAGACCATTTGACCATTTCTTCTTCTCTAGAATCTTAAAACTATAAGTATAGTATCCAGTCATTTCTGCTATCTTCAATGTGTCTACCATATTGTAACTATACCTTGTAATGAACTGAAAGAAATTTCTCATGTTCTCCCTAGTGAATTTTGACTGAAGATAATAGATCTGGAGACGGTGGTCCCAAGAGCCACCTCAAAGGACCATGGAGAAGAATAACATCATATCCACAGAACATAATCATAAATCCAGGTAGGTATTACAGATACTACATTTTGAAACCTGCAGAGATAGAGAAATAAAATGAGATAGTACTTTTATGGGAAAAAAATGTAGGGAGACTTAAGAATAGTTCTCTTGAGGTAGTGGTTGGTGGGTGTGGCAACTTACATTTAAAGATCCTCTAAGTTAATGCATGTGGGTGAGCCAGCATGGCTCTAAAAGAGGGAAAGAGGATAGGCTCACATTTTGACGGGAAAAGTATGTGATATCCTGAGGAAATGTATTTTAAAAAGTCTAAGAAGAGAAGAGCAAAAGTGTGTAACAAACAACTTTCCCAGATAAAATGTCTGATATAATTGCCACTTGGATGGGATGAGGGGAAACTTGTTTTGAAAATTAGAATTTCGCCGTGGCATGGACCAACACTTGTGAGAGTGCTCTGGAGGGTCATCATCTTTCAGTACCCACAGAGATAATGACAGTAATGGCTTCCACCAAGATGATGGTTTTCTCCATTCATGACACTAACCAATATGGAGATTCCATAATCCTCAAATGATAGCCATAAGAAGCCACAAAGAGGTTAAAGACAGTGGTAGGATAACCAGAAAACTCTGCCCGAGGATGGTTGGTGAGTCAAGAAGCAGGAAAATGATTAGGGAGCCTTTCACTTCAAAGTTGTTGGTTCGGATACAGCCAGCATTTTTAAGCTTAACTAAATCACTTAAATTTAGAAGAGATAATATAGGACAGAAATAAATCTAAATGATACTCTTTGTATCTTTACTTTAAGAAATTTATTTAATGAAAATATCTAGTGAGCTCAATACACTGATCTTCATTGAAGAAAAAAGTGATAAAAAGCTTTCAAACAAAATGCAAATAAAATTAAAGGTGTATATTTCATAGAAAGACTCTGAAAATTGTTGAAGAAATATTAAGTTGGACTCTGCAAGGTGCTGATATCAGAAAGATTGCAACATGAGTTAATGGGAAGTTCTGTAAGTTGATAATCAAACCCTTGGGCTCTGACCTGTGTTTGATGTTGATATAAGCATTCACACATTTGTGATCTCAATAATTTTTAAGACATTTGGAAAATGGAAAAATTGAGAGAATCTTCTGCATAAGGTCATGGTATTAAATGAAATAATACCTGCAGAGCACTTCACACAGAGTATTCAATAAATTTATTATTTGTTATGTATTTATTTGTCTGTATTACATCTTAGTTGCAGCATGCATGCTTTTCCATCTTCATCGTGGCATGCAGGATCTTTAGTTGCAAAATTCTGAATCTTCAGTTGTGTCATGCGAACTCTTAGTTGCAGCATGTGGGATCTAGTTCCCTGAACAGGAATAGAACGCAGGCCCCTGCATTAGAAGTGCTGAGTTTTAGCCACTGGTCTACCAGGGAAGTCTCAACATTTTATTGTTGTTGTTGTTGTCTTGAAGAAGTCCACAGTCTAATGAGAAGAGATAATTATCGTGTGTAATTCAGATGACAGCTTTCAAAATCCTGCTTATGTAATGCCTACAACTTGAAACATACTAATCAAGGCACTGGGGAATTCAGCTGAGAATCAAAAAAAGGTAAGATCCTGTCCTCATGGAATAAGTTGGTTTGGACCCTTCAGGAACAGATGCCCTGAGGCCCAACTGAGAATGAAAGAGGTTAATGTGTGTATGTGCAGGTGTAAGAAGTGTGATGTAATGCCTGTGAAATCGAAGGACAGAGGAGGCAGAACTGTCAAGAAAGCTTTCAGACTGTGTGTGTGACACTGGTGAAAGGAGAGAGGTGAGGAAGCAGAACTGGGTGGAGAGGGCACAGCCTGTGATGCGTGTGTGACAGTGTCTCGGTCAATAGGTGGGAGCTGCAGTGCAAAGGGAGATGGTGAGCTGACTGCGCCCCTCAGAGCTGAATGTGTTCCGTGTGAGCGGTGCATCTCCTCGGATACCACATTTCACTCTGGGCCACATGGATTCACCTCTCCTTACATGTGTTGGGCGGTGGCTCCTCCAGAGTGCCAGTTTTTCTTTTCTGTTTTAAATAGTTAGTTATTTGGTTGCGCTGGGTCTCAGTTACAGCATGTGAGCTCCTTATTGCTTGTATCCCAAACTAGATTGTATGGGGTCTAGTTCCCTGACCAGCAGTTGAACCCTTGATGTGAACATTGGACCCCTGCATTGGATGCGTAGAGTCTTACCCACTGGATCACCAGGGAAGTCCCTAGTTGATCTCTTTTTGAGCATAAATTTGGAAGAGAGAGATTAGTAGAACCAACGATAATTCCATCACTGCAGTTCTTGTGGTTGCAACTGTTACTCTTTTCCTTACTTTACTACTCGCTGTTATAAATTCCTCCCATCCTCAGCTATCATCTCTGCTAGTCTTGGAGGTTTATCTAGTGACATAACTCAAACTCTCTTTTTTTTTTAGCAGTCTGAGTCTGGTAATCTCATCCTCCTCACTCAAAATTATAAGGGTTTGCCAAGAGGTACCAAAGGCTGTCACCTTGATTCCATATATTTTCCTCCTGCTCCTCAAACAACAGTGACTCCTCTTCCTATCCGTTGGTCCCTGAGCACTCCAAAGGTCGGCATGGCACCAAAGCTTGCAGTTCAGTAAGACCTTTGCTGTCTTTGAAGTGCAACAACTCTAAGTATTGAGTGCTAATTTTGTTTTCCAAATTTTCCTGCTCTCCCACTGATGGAGATAAGAAGTTCTTGCCTTTACATTCCATTTTATGTCATGTGTAACCTGCTTGAATTTTTTATTATTCTTTTTTCACTGTAACATCTTTGCAACTTAATAATAGCCAGTCAATTTCATTGTCCTTCAATGTGTTTCATCCTTCATATTTATCAAAAGTTTGCATCATTATCCTACCCAGGGTAATCCCTTCGAGTAGAGTATCCTTCCTACTCTCCACCAGTGAGTTTAAGCACCACTTTTTACAGGAACTGTGGCTCACATACTACTCAGGATGGCAACCGGTCCACTCCTCAGATTCCAATCCCACTTACCAGGTGTTCAGGACACTCTTAGCAACTGCCAGTTTAGATCCTCTAGAAAGGCGATACTGAAATTGAGTTCGAAGTGCAAGAGGGTGGTTGTTGTTGTTGTTGGGTTTTGGAGCAGGAGGGTCGTAACTCCTGTAAAATATAAAGGGGGAATATAAAAATGGTTCTGAGAAAAGCTTAAGACCATAATACTGATCTGTGCATGTGTGTGTGCTAAGTCACTTCGGTTGTGTCTGACTCTGTGTGGAGCCCCATGGCCTGTACACTGCCAGGCTGCTCTGTCCATGGAATTCTCCAGACAAGAGTACTAGAGTGGGTTGCCATGCCCTTCTCCAAGGTATCTTCCCAACCCAGGGATCAAACCTGCGTCTCTACATCTCTTGCATTGGCAGGTGGATTCTTTACCATGAGCGCTGCCTGGGAAGCCCACTGATCTGACATCTATGGAAAAAAGAAGAGGAATGAGGGCTGTACAAGAAGAACTTCAAACTATGGTGTAGGGCTGACAAAAGCTCAGCAAACACAATAGGGATTTCTGGGACAAATAGTTGTCTATTGAAGACATCCCTCATTGGGCGGAAATGGCCAAGCCCTAGTACTCTTTATATGCTGAGGCAGGGCATAAAGAGTATAGCCTCAGCTCGAATGCTACAGTGGATCCGTAAGGCATTGCTTTTGGATAATGTTGGCTAATTGCAACCCCTTAACTTTCAACTAACTTTCAACTCTTGAAAGAGAAATCTAAGCAGTTCGTTTCTCTGGTTACCACTTGGGGTTCATATTCTAAAGAGGGAAACTGAAAATAAAACAAGTGACAAAGAAGACAAGGGCAACTGAAACTAATTATATATATAACTGAAACGGAAACTAAATATATCCTGAATATAGCTACTGCACATTACAGCGACCACTACTAACTAATGAGGGAAACTGAAAATAAAACAAGTGACAAAGTACTGTGTCAGACACTTTGTATACATGGAGATGGGTAAAGCAAGGTGAGAAGGTTAGGGAGTACAACACGTGGGATGGGGGGTACTAGTTTATATAGGGTGGTCAGGGCACACTTCTTGATAAGCTGGCATTACCCAGTGACCTGAATGAAGAGACGGGGTGAGCTGTGCAGATGTCTGAGAAAAGACTTTTGCAGTCAGAGGCAACAGAAATCCAAAGGCACTGAGGCAGATTGTGAGCCTGGATGTGTGAGGAGCAGCAGAGAGACTGGTATAGCTAACTGTGCGAGGGAAGGGGAAATAACAGAAGATGGGTTCTTATAGGTGTTGGGGTGAGACAACAGTATATCATGTAAAATAATGCCTTTTAAGACACAGTGATGACTTTTACCCTGAGAGAGACAGAAATTCCCTCAGTGTCTCCATTTGACTGGCTAATAAATACATTGCATTTAAGATGTTCAAAGCTCATCCCCTGATCTTCACCCTCCCCCAGATCTACTTTTCCTGGAGTCTTTTTCATTTCAGTTATCACGTCACTTTTAGTTGTTCCAGCTAAAACCCTGGGTTCACCCTGACTCTCTTCTTTCCTTCATATTCCGCATACAGTCCATCAGCAAATCTTGTTGAATTTTATTCAAAATATATCCTGAACATAGCTACTGCACATTACAGTGGCCACTACTAACCTGGGCTATTACAAGACTCTCTGATCAGGTCTCCCTGTTTCCTTCTTGTTCTCTGTAGAATTTATCCTCAGCAAATTATCCAAAGGGCTACTCTTTTAAACAGTAAGGAAATCTTGAAAGGCTCTATCAGATACCCATCTTACTCAAAGTAGAAGCCAAGGTCCTTAAATAGTTAAAAAGGTCCTACGTAATACAGCCCTTCCTCATACTACCACACTGACCTCATCTCGTACTTTTCTTCCTTCTCTTGATTCTGTCTAGTGGCCTCTGGGATGTTCCTCCAATACCCTAGGCACCCTTCTACCTTATTGTCTGAAATGTCAGTTCTCTTACTTGATACGCACTTAAGTACCTCCCTAGTACCTTCAAGTATTTATTCAAATATCACCTTCCAGCCAGACTTTTACGTGATAACCATATTTAAAAGAGCAATCTCCCTCTGGTTTTCAGCACTCCTGATCCCACTTATACTAAGCAGTTTGTTCCATGGTACTTGCCGCCTTCAACACAGTAAAGAACATTTTTTTTGTTTCCTATCTTGTTCACTTATGTATTCCAGATCCTTAGATCAGTACCACAAGGATCAGGTGCATCTCAGGCTTTCAAAAAATTTGTTTTGGAAAACATTGTATATAAATTTAGTGTACAGTAAGGTTTAGTACCCAATAAGTTCACAGGTTATAATTTGTATGCACTGATTCAATTAGTACATTTGTATATATTAATATATTTAATTTCATTTTCTTAGTAAGTATGAGTGTCTTTGAATATATCACATTGAACCAACTTAAATTGCCCACATTTTTAGGTAGGTTAAAAATTGTTTGACTTTTGTCAGTTACATATGTTTCAACTTAATGCTAATATTTCCTTGTATCATAAATGAATTGTATAGTGGAAAAAACTGAAAAAGTATTAAAATTGCAAAGCTAACCATACAGTGTTAATCTCCAAATTGCAGAACTTATGGACTTAAGGATGAGTGTCAAACTCCTAACATTTCTTACAAAGGAAAGTCACTATTAAAAATAATGTGTAAAAATACAGTATAGGAAATGGGGGGAAAAGGAAATTATTTGGGGGTAGTATTTTATAACATCCTGAGGGATATTTTTGCCTTCACACCTCTCTAATTTTCCACATGTTTCTCAAAAAGAAGTGAAGAAGTTGGAGAGGGTTCAAACAACAACCAATGTAAGAACTAATATAATAAAAAATCTGGAAAATAGATTTATTCCAATGACTAACTGAAATGGAATTGCTTCCTATGAAGTGGAACAACCTGAGGGAAAAATAATAACTGATTTTAAGCAGTCTTTGTATATATTTTTAAAATAGAGATATCTATCATTTAATAAAGCATGCTACTATAGTGAAGAGATCTGAGATACACTGAAAGTGTACTTTTTTCTCACCTATCAATCCATATTTGAGAGGTTTAGCTCTACTTCACAGAATCTTTTGAAGTCCCAGTTTCCTGTTGCTTTGCCATCCTCTAGGGCAGGAGTCAGCAAACTACAGCCTGAGAATCAAATTCTGCCTGGCACCTACTTTTGTAAATAAAATTCTACGGGACCTCAGCTACCCCCATTCATTTACATGTTATCTATGGTTGTTTTCACCCTATAATGGTAGAGTTGAGTAGTATGACAGAGATCAGCAAAGCCTAAAATATGTACTATCTGGCCTTCTAGAGAAAAAGTTTCCCAACCTCTGTCATAGGGTGATGTTCTCTTCTGTATGGCCAACACTAGTTCATGATCAAAGCACCCCATTCTAGGCTGTGGGAGGAAGGCAAAGGGCCAAGTAGTAAGCTAAGGTTTCGAGAGACCAACTTGAACTTGGACATATCACTTCTCATGTATCCTGTTGGCATAAATTTAGTGGAGCTCAGCTGAAATATGTGTGAATGGGTCTTTTACTAAAAGGAAAAAGGTTACAATGGAGAACAGTGAGTAGTTTCTGCCACAGCAATCTATGGCAAAAAGAGGGTTTGCAGGTAGAAATAAGGATGGAGAGAGTAAGCCTCTTAAAACAGCTGCACTCTTCACTGAATGAATGAATTTTTACAATGAGAAACAATTCACAAAGTAGAAGCCAGGTCTGTCTTGGAAATTTGACTCCTCCTTACTTATTGCTGGTTAAATGTAATTCTCCCAGAGCCTAGTAATACTAATATTTTAAAGAGCATTCATCAGCAGAGCATTTGTTTTCAGTGACTAGAGATAAGCCCTTAGTCACTGTGGTGTGACTTTAATGTGGTATGGATGCTTCCCTTTCAGCCTATTCTGGTTACTCTATAGCACCTCAGTATAATTTCCAAGACAGTAGCTACAAATTCCATTGCTTTGGGAGTATTTTTACTCAGCACATATATGCACACATAAGCAAGGTATGTGCTCAAAAATCTTAGAGTCACTTATATTTCTGAATGCCTTATTGTACCAAGTCTCCATATTAGGAGCCTGAGGGAATATGGAAATAGACTTATTAAATAGAATGAGGATCAGCAAATCGAAGTCCATGGGATAAATCCATCCCACTGCCAAATATTGTACATAAAGTTTTCATATTAGATCCATGAATCAAGGCAAACTGGAAGTGGTCAAACAGAAGATGGCAAGAGTGAACATCAACATTCTGGGAATCAGCGAACTAAATTGGACTGGAATGGGTGAATTTAACTCAGATGACCATTTAATCTACTACTGCAGGCAGGAATCCCTTAGAAGAAATGGAGTAGTCATCATAGTCAACAAAACAGTCCAAAAGGCAGTACTTGGATGCAATCTCAAAAAAGACAGAATGATCTTTGTTCGTTTCCAAGGCAAACCATTCAATAACATGGTAATCCAAATCTATGCCCCGACCAGTAACGCTGAAGAAGCTGAAGTTGAACGGTTCTATGAAGACCTACAAGACCTTTTAGAACTAACACCCCAAAAAGATGTCCTTTTCAATATAGAGGACTGGAATGCAAAAGTAGGAAGTCAGGAAACACCTAGAGTAACAGGCAAATTTGGCCTTGGAATACAGAATGAAGCAGGGCAAAGGCTAATAGAGTTTTGCCAAGAGGACGCACTGGTCATAGCAAACACCCTCTTCCAACAACACAGGAGAAGACTCTACACGTGGACATCACCAGATGGCCAATAGTGAAATCAGATTGATTATATTCTTTGCAGCCAAAATGGAGAAGCTCTATATAGTCAGCAAAAACAAGACTGGGAGCTGACTGTGGCTCAGATCATGAACTCCTTATCACCAAATTCAAACTTAAATTGAAGAAAGTGGGGAAAACCACTAAACCATTCATGTATGACCTAAATCAAATCCCTTATGATTATACAGTGGAAGTGAGAAATAGATTTAAGGGACTAGCTCTGATAGACAGAGTGCCTAAGAAACTATGAATAGAGGTTTGGGACATTATACAGGGGAGAGGGATCAAGACCATCCCCAGGAAAAAGAAATGTAGAAAAGCAAAATGGCTATCTGAGGAGGCCTTACAAATAGCTGTGAAAAGAAGAGAAGTGAAAAGCAAAGGAGAAAAGGAAAGATATATCCATTTGAATGCAGAGTTCCAAAGGATAGCAACGAGAGATAAGAAAGCCTTTCTCAGATATCAATGCAAAAAAATAGAGGAAAACGATAGAATGGGAAAGACTAGAGATATTTTCAAGAAAATTAGAGATACCAAGGGAACATTTCATGCAAAGATGGGCATAATAAAGGACAGAAATGGTATGGATCTGACAGAAGCAGAAGATATTAAGAAGAGTGGCAAGAATACACAGAAGAACTGTACAGAAAGGATCTTCATGACCGTTAATCATGATGGTGTGATCACTCACCTAGAGCCAGACATCCTGGACCGTGAAGTCAAGTGGGCCTTAGGAAGCATCACTACAAACAAAGCTACTGGAGGTGATGAAATTCCAATTGAGCTATTTCAAATCCTGAAAGATGATGCTGTGAAAGTGCTGCACCCAATATGTCAGCAAATTAGGAAAACTCAGCATTGGCCACAGGACTGGAAAAGGTCAATTTTCATTCCAATCCCAAAGAAAAGCAATGCCAAAGAATGCTCAAACTACCACACAATTGCACTCATCTCACACACTAGTAAAGTAATGCTCAAAATTCTCCAAACCAGGCTTGAACAATACATTAACCGTGAACTTCCAGATGTTCGAGTTGGTTTTAGAAAAGGCAGAGGAACCAGAGATCAAATTGCCAACGTCCACTGGATCGTCAAAAAAGCAAGAGAGTTCCAGAAAAACATCTATTTCTGCTTTATTGACTATGCCAAAGCCTTTGACTGTGTGGATCACAATAAACTGTGGAAAATTCTGAAAGAGATGGGAATACCAGACCACCTGACCTGCCTCTTGAGAAACCTGTATGCAGGTCAGGAAGAAACAGTTAAAACTGGACATGGAACAACAGACTGGTTCCAAATAGGAAAAGGAGTGCGTCAAGGCTGTATATTGTCACCCTGCTTATTTAACTTATATGCAGAGTACATCATGAGAAACGCTGGGCTGGAGGAAGCACAAGCTGGAATTAAGATTGCTGGGAGAAATATCAATAACCTCAGATATGCAGATGACACCACCCTTATGGCAGAAAGTGAAGAAAAACTAAAGAGCCTCTTGATGAAAGTGAAAGAGGAGAGTGAAAAAGTTGGCTTAAAGCTCAACATTCAGAAAACGAAGATCATGGCATCTGGTCCCATCACTTCATGGCAAATAGATGGGGAAACAGTGGAAACAGTGGCTGACTTTATTTTGGGGGGGCTCCAAAATCAGTGCAGATGGTGACTGCAACCATGAAATTAAATGATGCTTACTCTTTGGAAGGAAAGTTATGACCAATCTAGACAACATATTAAAAAGCAGAGACATTACTTTGCCAACAAAAGTCCATCTAGTCATGGCTATGGTTTTTCCAGTAGTCACATATGGATGTGAGATTTGGACTATAAAGAAAACTGCACTGAAGAATTGATGCTTTTGAACTGTGCTGTTGGAGAAGACTCTTGAGAGTTCCTTGGACTGTAAGGAGATCCATCCAGTCCATCCTACAGGAGAAGAGTCCTGAGTGTTCATTGGAAGGACTGATGTTGAAGCTGAAACTCCAATACTTTGGCCACTTGATGAGAAGAGTTGACTCATTAAAAAAGACCCTGGTACTAGGAAAGATTGAGGGCAGGAGGAAAAGGGGACGACCGAGGATGAGATGGTTGGATGGCATCACCAACTCAATGGACATGAGTTTGGGAAGGCTCTGGGAGTTGGTGATCAACAGGGAGGCCTGGCGTGCTGCAGCTCATGGGGTCACGAAGAGTTGGATACGACTGAGTGACTGAACTGAACTGAACTGAAAGTTTTAGAGAACATGGTTATTTATATTCATTCACATATTGTCTATGACTACTTTTATGCTATTAAGGTAAAGTTGACTAGTTTAACAGAGACTGTGTGATCTATTAAAATCCTAAACTATTTGTTATCTTTCCATAAATGAGAAAGTTTGCCGATTCCTAAACTACAGCATTCTGAGTATCTTTACTTTCATTTGAACTCAGGATTTTAATTAGAATAGCAAGGTGTTCATTTGAGCGTAAGCAAGACTTTCTTATCTCTAAATATGTCCAAACTATAGAACTGATTTTCTTTTACATTTCTTGAATTTTTTCCTTGAACTTTCCTGAGAAGACAGAAAAGGTATTCACTTTATTTGGAAATATTTTCATATAAAGAATAAGTTTGATGTGGAAAGGGTAGACTTTTCCATAATGTTGCTGTATTAATTAGATATCCAGAAGGAAACCAAATAAATCTTGGCCCCCACCTCTGTTACTCACAACATACAAAAATCACTTCTATGGTGATTAGAGTTCTAAATGTGAGATGAAAACAAATAAGAAGGTTTTCTTCATTTGGAATATATTAAGACTTCTTAAACATGACATAAAGAGTACTATGAAGGAAAAAATGATAATTTACTGGACTATATTAAAGCTAGAAACTTCTGACAAATCCAAACAGTGGTAATACCAAGTGCTGGTGAGGATATGGAGAATAGGAACTTTCATTCATTGTTGATGGGAATGCAAAGTGGTACAGTCACTCTAGAAGACAATTTAGTGGTTACATATAAAGCTAAATATAGGGCTTCCCTGGTGGCTCAGACCGTAAAGCATCTCCCTGCAATGCGGGAGACCCGGGTTCAATTCCTGTGTCGAGAAGATCCCCTGGAGAAGGAAATGGCAATTCACTCCAGCACTCTTGCCTGGAAAATCCCATGGACAGAGGAGCCTGATAGGCTACAGTCCATGGGGTGGCAAAGAGTCGGACACGACTGAGCGACTTCACTTTCACTTTCTATAAAGCTAAATATACTTTTGGCATACAGTGCAATAGTCATGCTCTTTGGTATTTATCCAAAGAAGCTGAAAGAAGTTTTAGCTTACACAAAACCTGCACATGAATATTTATGACAGCTATATTCACAATTGCCAACACTTGGAAGCAGCCAAAATGTCCTTCAGTAGGTGAATGGATAAATAAATATCTAAACGAGGAAATATTTTTCAGTGCTAAAAAGAAATGAGCTTTAAAGCCATGAAAACAAATGGAGGAAATTTAAACATATATTATTAAGTGAAAGAAACCAATCTGAAACAGTTACATACTGTATGATTCCATCTGTATAACATTTTGAAAGGACAAAACTGTGGAGTCAATGAAGAGATCAGTGATTGCTGCAGGTTAAATATGCAGAACATAGAGAAGCTCTAGGGCAGTGAAAATACTCTGTATTATAATCATGGATATAGATCATTACACATTTATTCAAACCCATAAAATTTACACTGAGTTAATCCCCAGATAGAACTGTGGACTTTGGTAATAATATGTCGTATAGATTCATCAGTTGTAACAAAAGTACCACCCTGGTGGGAGGTATTGATAATGAGGAAGGCTATTCATGTGTAGGAGCAGGATGTATATGGGAAATCTTTGTACCTTTTCTTCAGTTTTGCTATAATCCTTAAATGCTCTAAAAAAATTTGTCGTAACAAAAATAAAGTAAAACTTACTTTCATCAAAAGACAATCATTAAGCAAGTGAAAAAGAAAGCCACAGAGTAGGGAGAAAATACTTGTATTACATAAATTGACATAGGACTCATAGCTGAATAGATATACAATAAATTATATAAAGTATATATGTATGTATAATTTACATATATAATTATACATAGATTATAAAAATTAGCAAAACCAGTTAAAGTGAGTACTTTACTAAGGAGCAGTACCCAACTAGCCAAAACAAAATGATTTTCAATATCATTTGTCATCAGGGAAATGCAAATCAAACCCACAGTATGACATGCAGGCACATCTTCAGTAGCTTGAAAATGCCAACTGTTGACAAGGATGTGAAGGAATTGAAATTCTGAGACATCACTGATGACAGCATAAATTGTTACAACCATTTTGGAAAACAATTTATCATTAACTACTAAAGCTGAAAATACAACTTATTCTACTTTGGTGTCTGAAGAAGTGAAAGTTGCTCAGTCGTATCCGACTCTTTGTGACCCCATGGACTATACAGTCCATGGAATTCTCCAGGCCAGAATACTGAAGTGGGTAGCCTTTCCCTTCTCCAGGAGATCTTCCCAACCCAAGGATTGAATCCAGGTCTCCCACATTGCAGGCAGATTCTTTACCAGCTGAGCCACAGGGAAGCCCAAGAAGTAGACTTCCCACTGGAGTGGGTAGCCTATCTCTTCTCCAGTGAATCTTCCCAACCCAGGAATCAAACTAGGGTCTCCTGCATTGCAGCGGATTCTTTACCAACGGAGCTATCAGGGATACCAAAGAGAAAGGCATAAATATTCTCATCAAAGTTATGTACAAAAATATCTATAGCATGGCTGTTTGTAACAGGTAAAAACTAGAAATTACCAAAATGTTTATAGTCAGTAGAAGACATATGCACACAACGGATTACTATTCAGCAACAAAAATAATGTACATGAATCTCATTTTAAAATGTTGAGTGAAAGATACAAAAGAGTACATATAGTTTATTTTTATATACTCCTCAAAAATTAGCAACATTAATCTTAGAAGTCAAGAGTAATACTTTGGAGAGTGTTCTGTGACTGGATATAGTTAGGACATTGTAGGAGTGGTTGAAAATTTTACATAATCTCTAATTTCAGTGATGCATTCTATTGATAGTTCTCAATTCGGGCACTGGTTTCACGAGTATGCTTACTTTGTGAAAATTCATTAAGCTGCACATATACAGCTTGTGAATTTTTAAGTATATGTATTAAACTTCAAAAAAAGTTTACCTAAGATAGAAAATTAAATAGATGCATATACATTCTTCTAACTGTAAAATCAGTGAAGGCCGTAAACCATGCATAATTTGAATGGAGTCAGAAGAGAATACAGGCCCCTTCTCTAGGTCAGCTAAGGAGTGTTTGTTAGACTTTCCTCCCTTCAATCATGACAAACATCGGTCTTTGTTCTATTTTATCATTTCCCCTAAAATTGCTTAATGAATCTGTAATAATAAGAGAAGGGGCATGAAAAAGGGAAGAAAAGGAAGAGTTTTAATACATTTTGGAGAGTTAAGTGTTTTGCCTTTACTCCCTGGATACTTTTTTATCTACTTTTCTCTCCTTAACACCCTTAATCCCACACTCCAGCACCCTTGGCAATTATTGCTCAAGTTATTCTTGGTCATTTGTTTTTCCTGCTTTGATTCTAAATACAATGTAAGAGTACAGCTCTTCTTCAGCTTGTGATGGGGTTACATCTAGATAATATCCAGATATTGAAAATCAAATTATAGGTTAGGCTAGTTTAGCCTAGCCTGCTTTAAATGTGCTCAGAGTTGAGCAAAATCATCCAACACAAAACTCACTTTATAATAAAGTGTTGAATATTTTGTGTAATTTATTTAATTCTGTACTGAGAGTGAGAAACAGAATGATTGTATGGGTACAGAGTGGTTTTTAAATGAGTGGGTTGTATGCCCTCACCATAGCACAGATGATTGGGAGCCATAGCTTGCATCCACTGCCCAGCATTACAAAAGCCATGTCTTACTGCATCTCACTAGCCAGAGAAAAGATCAAAATTCAAAATCTAAAGTATAGTTCCTACTAAATGTATATTGGTTTTGCACCATAGTAGTCAAAAACTCATTTAAGTCGAACCATAGTAAATCAGGGACCATCTGTATACACAAAATGTTTAATGATGGCCAGTAGGTGTAAAGTAGGTAATAAACTAAGCAGAACTGACTGTCATTTCATAACCATTTCCTGAAATGGTCATGAGCAGAATTTGTTGAGGGCTTATCAGACTCTTTCCAAAAGCCTCCATGTAGATCACTGAATAATTTATAAGCTGTCTATAGGCCTAGAACCCAAAGGAATCAAGTTTGAATTGAACTTCCTTTAAGCCTCAGTTGGGGTTTTTAAAAATCTTTCTCTCTTAACTTTCAAATCTAGAGATGAAAATAATGTTTCTTTCCAACGAGATGATCTGTTTGAAACCACATAGTACTCTACAAATTTACTACATTTACTGTTTGTTTGTTGTGGAACCAGATAGCCACAAAACCATTTTTTAAAATAAAGTGGATGTTTCAAAATAAGCAGAGAAAGTGATTTCATTTATTACTGTTCTATAATTAATTTCATTTACAAACAAAAAAGAGTTAATCATGATAACTTAGATTTTAACATTTTTCTCTATGTCACCATGATTAGAACCCTGTAAGATAAACAAATTATTGTGGACAAACAGAATATCACAAATGTTACAGGTATACATAGTAAGACCTTTTATTTTATTTTATTTTTAGTAAGACATTTTAAAAAATTCAGTAGTATCTTAATATTTCAACCAATACTGTGCATTGATTCCTTTCATTTTTCTACACAGTTTTTTGTGATGTGATGGTTGAAATATTCATTCCCTTGGATAAAATCAAAGAATTTTAGTCTGTCTACAGACATACCATCCTGAATGCTTCCAGTCTTATCTGATTTTGGGGAAGTACTTAATCTAAGGAAAGTGTCTTTTAGAGTCTCAGGATAGTTTCTGACATTCATTTCAGTAAATTTAAAATTTAAATTTCTATCATGTTTCCTTTCATTAAATGTCCCAATGTATGTTTGATGTAGAACTAGATTCTCACTAAGTGAGATATTCATTCCACTCATGCATGTGTTTAAAAGGGAAAGAATAAATCATGTGAAACATTCAGTAGCTAAAAATAAACTATAAAATTTACCCTAATGCTTAATAATGCATTAAGTTAAACAGGAGTTAGAAGGCATGTTACTGCTTGTCAAAACAAAAATTAATCCTCTGGTGTACTAATTCTTTAGCCACGGTTGAAATTCCAATTCTTTTTTATTTTTCAGTCTTTGAGAGAAGTTTAGTAAAAGCTAAATAGGTAATCACAGTCGGAGATATTCTCATTTCATCTTTCAGGGACATTAATTTTTTATTCTCTTCTACTTGAGTTATCACAATGTAAATTGGAGAGTGAAAAGTGAACACAAGCAGGGGAAAAGAAAACTAATTAAGGACAAAAGAGCAAGGGAGAGAACCCAGACACAAATTTTTTTTAATAAGAAAAATAGTAGAAAGCCAAAAGAAGACTCCAAGATTATATTGCTTTAATAGGATCTGGGAGTACTCACAGAATGGCAGGCTCGGAAAAGAAAAAAAATTATGCTTACCTGTTAGAAGCGGGCAGTTTCTGGGAGCTGTCCAATGTACTAACTTAAGCATCCCAGTCACTACTTACCTCAATAGGAATTGATGTCTTCGTATTTCTCCCTTGAACCAAGGCGTCTCTGCACTCACCCTTTTTAAGCGTTCTTTTAATACATCTTCAAAGTGATTTTCTTAGGTGTTGTTTTGCCCCACCCTGTCTCTTAAAAATCTTTACATTGAATAATTAAATATAGCTATCGGCAAAAAAGAAAACTGAACTCTTCTATATTAAAAAAAATACATACATGAGATATATTTGAAATCAGTAAAATTTTATTTTTGTTATACCAAATTTATAATCTTTTTTCACCTCAAAAAAAAAAAACAACCCTCTTACAATGCAGTATAGTTTCTAGGCTTAAATCTTGTAGGGCGGTAATGAGGAAATGTAACCAGATAGAAGTGTAAAGATTATTCTTTGTTCAGGAATACCAATCAGCAATTTAAAGTTTGAAAGAATTCTCCGCGGAGGGTGAGCTGATAGACCAATTAGTTTATCGAAAGGTGAATCGCAATTTTGAAAGGAGACTGCAGTTGTTTTGTTTGGGGGGAGGGTTTGCTTTCCTCCCACACGGGGATTATACAGTAAAGCACGCTGGGAGAAACACTCTGAGCTTCTCTTTTTCATGTTATTGCCATCATCACTTTTTGCCCTCTAAGTAAAAT
This sequence comes from Capricornis sumatraensis, assembly GCF_032405125.1. Lineage (NCBI taxonomy): Eukaryota > Metazoa > Chordata > Mammalia > Artiodactyla > Bovidae > Capricornis > Capricornis sumatraensis. The sequence goes on along the minus strand of NC_091073.1, from coordinate 32,602,956 downwards.
CTTTTACGTGGGTGAGGGATAAAGGTTAGGAAAGGAAAGTCAAGTATCTCAATTGTTAGATTGATTATAGCGAAACAGATTTTAGAAGCCAGGGTTCGTAAAGCTGCAGGAGAGCTGTTTACCTTGCAGTGGAAAGAGAAAGAGGATTCCAAGAGCGACTCTGGGGAATGCCCCCTCGCCCCTCCTACGATGCTTACTTAAGCTAATGGAAGATCTTGCCTTTCAGTAGCCGCTGCACTGGGATACCAGACAAACAGCTCCCCTCGACCCTTGGCAGACAGGGCCCCTCTTCTGGACATCATTAAAAGCACATGCACTTGTTTCACACCCATTGGCAGCAGAGAGTGGCAAGATTCGGAACTCCCACCCTGAAGCCAGGGAGAAGCCAGAGCGGTGGAAAACATCCTTGCTTTGAAAACCCAAAGCTAAATTACAGAACTACATGAGACAAGGCGCTTGAAGAATATTAGTTGGCTGCGGGAGTGTGGAGACACACAAAAAGCACAGCAGGTAAGAGCTGGAAGTTGTTGCCAAGAAGGAACTGTCCCAGGTGGCAGGGCGGAAAGGATCGCAGAAGCGGAGGCCTGTTCCTTTGAGTCTTCCCGGCGTTCTCAAGCTTGTCTTCTTCCATCAGTTTCGAGAGGAGGGACTTTGTCAGAGCCTTCCCTATCGGTGCAGCTAATCCTGTTATCGGCTTGGCTATACATGTTAATGTCCCCGACCCTTCGGTGATGGTGACCCGTCAGATTCAGGGCTGCTAGGAAGGCCGTCGCCAGGCTTGGCCCTCCCTTCGAGAAACCTATGAGACGCAGGGCCCGGCAGACTCGATGGCCGCCTTTCCCGAGAGCTGCGTGGGCGCCGCCGTCCTGGACTTCGTCGCAGACCTATCCCTAGCCTCCCCGGGGCACCCTCTCCTCTGCGACTTGACACCGAGGGTCCCCTGTGGGACCCGCCAGGACCTTGTGCTCCGAGATGGAAGGCCCAGGAGTCCGGCGCGGTTTGAGGACGAGGAGGAAGAGGAAGGGGCAGGGGAAGCGGGGGGAAACGAGGAGGAGCAGGAGCACGGGCGGGGCGCCTCCCCGCTGGGCCGCCCCAAGAGGAAGAGGGTGATCACCTCCGCCCAGCGCCGGGCAGCCAACGTCCGCGAGAGGAAGCGGATGTTCAGCCTCAACGAGGCCTTCGACCAGCTGCGGAGGAAGGTGCCCACTTTTGCTTACGAGAAGAGGCTCTCCCGGATCGAGACCCTGCGCCTGGCCATTGTGTACATCTCCTTCATGACTGAGCTCTTGGAGAGCTTGGAGAAGGACACCGACTGAGCCGGGGTGGGGTGGACGTGTCTGCCCACTCCGGGCCTGCGCGCGCGCGGGTTTGAGTGTTTGAAGACCCAGCAGTGGGTGCGACTGGAGGGCCAGGAGGGGCCCTCCCAGACCGAACGGCTGGCCTTCGCAGGAGCTCGGTTCTGGATTATAACACGTCCCCAGTCCTCGAGAGGCGTGGAAGCCGTCGAGTTAATATATATGCGGGCGCTGTCGATGGAGTATGGGGCAGGAGCGGGAGCGGCGAGTGAGGACGAGTCAAAACCGAGTTGGGGCAGTCGAGGCCCACGTCCCAAAGCAGCGTCTGTCGGGCGGGTGGGACGCTAACCCTCCCCGCAGACTGGAGACTTCGGGAGCGTCTGTGCAGTCCTAGCTTTTAACTTTTCTTTCTTTCTTTCTTTCTTAACTATAAGGAGATATGCCTGCTTTTTTTTTTTTTTTTTTTTTTTTTGCCTCTAGAATCGGCGCTAAGGCACCCCTGGCAGGCGCTCCGCCCCGACCCGTGCTCTTGGGGCGGGGGGAAGGGAGAGGGGCGGAGAGGGTGGTCCTAGTCCAGCGAGGAGTGAAGGTTACTGGGTCTTCTGAGAGGCCGAGGGCGCTCTGGCGGTCCTCTTGGTCTTGTCGAGAGGCAGAATGAAGGAGATGAGAAAGCAGGAGACATTATTCTCCTCCCCTCGCCTCCACTCCCTCCCCTTACCTTCCCCTCCGCTTAGGCTCTAAACAGCAACCCTGGGGTGGCCCCTCCCGGAGTAGGATGCTTGAACCGGGAGGGAACTGGGGACAGCTTCAGTTTACGCGCTGGGGGTGCAGCTGGGCTTACAAGGCCCCTCGAGCCCCCGGAGATTTTACCACCTGCAGTTGTTTTCCCTGGTCGCCTACGGGGGAAAATGGCCGGGTCTTCCCAGGGGCAGCCCCTCCAGAGCGCGCACTTTCAAAGTTTTAGCTGTAGGTAGGGAAAGATGGAGAAGGCGATGGCACCCCACTGCAGGACTCTCGCCTGGCAAAACCCATGGACGGAGGAGCCTGGTGGGCTGCAGTCCATGGGGTCGCTGAGGGTCGGACACGACCGAGGGACTTCACTTTCACTTTTCACTTTCATGCACTGGAGAAGGAAATGGCAACCCACTCCAGTGTTCTTGCCTGGAGAATCCCAGGGACGAGGGAGCCTGGTGGGCTGCCGTCTATGGGGTCGCATAGAGTCGGACACGACTGAAGCGACTTAGCAGCAGCAGCAGGGAAAGATAGTTTTCATTCTAGTTGCATCTTGGGATAAGGGAGAGAAAACGTGAGAGGAGGAAATTCATTCTTCCACTTTGCTAGAAAGTGTGCGATGGAGATGAGTTTGAAGCAAGATTGTGCTGAGGGGCTCCCTCCAGTTTGGACGGTCTGCCATTCCACAGTTCTTCCTTTTGTGCTCAGGAAGAACTGCCAACTGAAATGGGGTTCTTAAGATAGCAGTAGGTAAATGAGGAGAGGAATCAGAATGAGTAATCCCCATCTACTGTAAAGTGAATAAATCCTATTGTTCCAACACTATATTTTGCTCTCACCTCGCAAATCCTTGGGCGGATGTGCACAGACACACACAGGTCTCCCTATTAGCCTTTTAGAAATGTGTTTCATTTTATTAAGAAGTAATATATACTCATCCTAAAAAGTTTAGAAAATTAAAATTTAAGAATAAATTTAAATCACTTCATGTTACCACATAGCGTTTTTATCTGTTTCCTTTAGTCTTTTTATACAGATATAAATTCAATGTGTTAAACAAATTTGGGATACTTTTGGAATTTGTCCACTCAGCATTATAGAATGAGCACTCTTTCCTTGACTTTAAGTATTACTCAAACGTAATTTTGATCACTGTATTTTATTATTATATCCATGTATCACAACTTCACTCCAGTCCTTTACAAGTGGATGGCTATTTTCTCTTTTAAAAAATAAATGATGATGCAAGAGTGCTCTTATAAATATCTTCTTTGCCTATGTTTCCTGACGCTAAGTAACTAGAAGTGAAATTTCTGCACCAAGTGAACGTTTAACTTTGTAACTAAGGGCCAGATTGCCTTCCAAGCAGATCTGCCAGTTCACATACCCTCCCACAGCATTATAGGGATTTGCTTGTCTTGTGCCTTCATTTAAAAGTGTTCCTAGTTCTCTTATCTATGGGAACTGAATTAGTTCTGAAATGACCACTTTCCCAAAGATGACTTCTTTTTTTGAGTATTGTTTCTACCTCTACCATTAGAACATTAGGATAAATACGTAACGGAAAAAACGTAACCAACTAAACCAAACAAGAACAAAACCAGGGAGTGGTGCTTTTTTTTTTTTTCCCCTCTAGCACTTTTACTAAAATAAACTGAATTTGGACAGTGACTCCTATATCACTTTTATAAAATAAAATTACTCATTTTCTCTTTTTCTAGATAACTTTTTGGCTACTAAAACTAGCATACCTGTATTTTAAAAGATAAATTTAAAATTGCTCAATTCAGTATGTCAAAAGTAACTGTATCTCAACTCATCATCAGACTGTACTCAGCTTCCCAACTTCTTATGTAGTGCTAGTGGCTCCATCAAGCCCTCATTTATCCAGTTATTTATTTATTCAATTTACAAAGTGTGTTGACATTTTACATATAGGGTGAATGTGTTCAAAATCGAAAGGGCTTACAGAGGCTGTGTTCCTTCTCCCACCTAAAGTTCTCCTGACAACGAAACATCGTTTTTTAAAAAAATCTGCAAGTGATAAACAAATTTTTCTTAAAAAGAGTCAACTTTAGGAATCATTAATATTTTGTTGAAAGAACAGATTTTGAAAATAAGAAATTAAAAAAGAAACTGTGTAGACAAAGTTCCTCAAAATCCTCAGGTCCTGTAGCATAAATACAACCATCTATCATCCTTAGTACTCTCCCTCATATTCTGAACCACTCTGTGATATTCTTAGTAATCTGATGATATCCTACAGTGAATATTTCCTCTGAAGTAAATAACAGCCAAAGAAACTCTAAATACAAAAGGTTTTTCCAATTATTATTAGAATTATTCAACAATTATTAAAACTTTTAAGTTTATAAATGCTTTCTTTGTAAGTTTTTCTATGTCTAGAAGCTATTCTAATGTGAAGTGTCTTAAGGCTTCTTCTTAATCATTGTACTCATAGAATAATATGAAGCCAAATAAGGATCAGAAATACAGAGAAATAGATTGACTTATTCTTTGTATCACATCATCCATAGAGATAAGACCTAATTGTCTGCATTTCAAACATTAATCCATGTACTTCCATATCTCGCCACTCAATTTTTCTAAGCAACGTGATAGTTTTAGTTTTCCCATGTTAGATCTGTAAATCCAGTGTGCTTTTAATGCAAGTATTTTTGGTTTTTTAGTATTATCACATCCTGTGTTAAAATTGTCTTATTCTTGATTATCTTATAAACCAACATTGATAGTAATATCAGTCAATATTGGTTTTTCAATACCTTCCAACAGTAAAAAAAAAAAAAAAGATGCTAAATATATCAAGTACTTCTGGAAAATTGTAATAATCAGTTTTTGAAATCTTAAAGTTATTTGGGCATTTGGAATATTAATACTAGTTTAGACGTTGCTTGGCAGCGATTTATTTACACACTCTTTACTGACTGAAAACTGCCTTTTGGTCTCAAACTAAGTTCCCCATCAGTATCAGGTTACTATTAGAATTCAGACATGTAAACCAAGAAAAGATCTAAATGAAATCATATTTGAAAGACATAATCAGGCTCTCCAGGGAAAGTAAAAATAATCAAAAGCCTTTTCCATCTACAGGCAGTCATTCAGGCCTATCATCTTTTACAGTTGCCCAATATGAAAACAGATTTTGACAAAATTAGCACTGGAAAATGAACCAGATATTATGCTTGTATGTGTAATTCCTGCACGAACATATAATTAAGACCCTAGGATTTTTGTGTTTATTATTGCATTTGTCAGTATTTCCATTATAAAAACACTATTGTGGAATGTTTATAACAACTACCAAAATTCTGAAATAACAGTTGATAAAGCACAGTTCAGTGTAACTTTTTTATAACTTTAAATCTTCAAAGAAAATTCTGAAGTTAATGAAGACATTTAAGTACGCTTCATGTGTGAGTTTCTCAAATGTACCTGCAACTTTACAAGAGATTCTACTTAATACAAAATATAAATTATTTTTATTTTGCTTCTCTGGTGGCTCAGTGGTAAAGAAACCATTTGCAATGCAGGAGTCACAGGTTTGACGCACTCCAGTGTCCTTGCCTGGGAAATCTCATGGACAGAGAAGCCTGGCAAGCCCTAATCTATGGGGTCGAAAGAGTCGAACATGACTTAGTGACAAAACCACCACCATTTTTATTTTTATATATTTTTATCAAAAATAGCTGGCAGATTTTGCTTTGAACATTCTCTGCACCTCTCCTCTCCTGTTAGCTTGCCAGCAACTGTGTCTATACCCATGGAGTAGACATCCCTGTGCAATTGGTGAGACCTTGCTTTTCAGCCCTGAATATAGAATCCCAACCCAATCACGTAGCATTGCTTTCTATTTTGTTTGTGATACATATTGGCATATCTTAGCACAGATTTAACTTTTAGTAATTAAATTCCAGCCAACAGAGGCAAGTTAAAAAATAATTGGCAGATTAATACTGAATTTTAAGTACTAAATCTACTTCTTATTGGGTATTACTTGATTAACTTACAGTTTAAATGATATATCTGTGTCTTGGCCCAAGTTCAGTCACAGGCTCCTGAACTTTGCCAGCATTTTGGGGGAAGTTAGGCCCAGTTTTTTTCTGGTCAGTACCCTCTCTTCCTGTGAATGCTGGACTAAAAGAGGTTACAAAACAAGAGTCAGCAGTTCTGACCATTTTGTTTTGACTTTGGGGTTTCTTTGAATCCAATGCTCAAAACCAAACCTGGCGAAGGAGGAGAAGGAAAGGAAAGAAGCAATGCAAACTGACAGGGATGAAATACCAGAAAGATGGAAAAACTTCTTCAAGTCTCCATAAACCAAAGCCTATAAATTTCCACAACTTTCTCTATGATACCAAATTTCAGTTCTGTGCCTAAAACACATTCCATAAAGAAATGAAAGTAAATGCAAAGAACATTATGCGTGTATTTTTAAATATTCTTTGTGGCTAATATTTCATAGAATTCCACTCAGTTTTACAGAAGGCAAAAAGCATTTGACATTCAGTGAAGCCAAGAGTTTGACAAATAATGCTGTGAATTATCACAATAAAATGTTACTATTATCATAATAAAATGCTTACTTAGTGCATTATTGTATTCACATACTTCTTATGTGAATACACTCTTGACATACTTTCTCTTATTTGATCCTCTGGATTTAAACAAGATCTAGAGTCTCTCAATTAAATTGTCATCAGTTTACCATCTTAAAAATTCATTCACTCATTGAAATCGGCATGATACTGAGATTCCTATAAAGCATCAATGGTCACATATAAGCAACACATTTCTTTGAAAGATATTGCCTTCAAGATCAAAAGCACCTTAACACACTCTGTGGATGATAAATTATACAAAAGGCTGGTGCAGTCTGGCTCCCTCAAAGGCCAAATTTTACAGCCTTCTATCTGGGGCTCTGGGAAAGAGATTTCCACCTGCAGCCAGCAAATGTAGGTGACCTCAAAGCAGCTGTTATGGACAACTTTTTATGATTTCCCATCTTCAAAAGTGAGGAAAACATCTATGAGAATATGGAAATAGAACACACAGTTGGTGAACAATAGAAGACAATAATGTCATATAAATGTATCTGAATTAAGGAATATGATTACACAGTTATTTTACTGCAGATAATTCTGTCACTTCTTCAAAATTTCACAAGCTATATTTATGACTGATCAGATCTGAAACTGGTTGACTATCTTTAGTCTTAGAGTTTAGTTAAGTGTTTGTTACATCTAATCTCATAGTTTAGTGAAATGTTGGAGGAACTGGAAATGGTCTAAAGGAGAACAAGAGAATAATTGGATTCTTAGATCTGAATGAAGTAATAATGTCTATAATAACTAGTAATGTCTTTCATTACTATGTTGCTTACTTATATGACAGCACATGTTAATTACTATTAAAGTTCTCATAATAATTTTAGGCTATCGACACTATTATTACTCTCTTAGGGATGAAGACACTTTGGAATAAAGAAGTTAAATAACTTGCCCAAACTTAATCAGCTAACAATGAGTAATGCCAAGATTTACATTCAGTCAAGGATTTCAGAGGCTGAACTCTCAAGATATAAGTTTATTTGTGAATATGATCATTCTATTTAAGTAGAAATAATGTGGCAAAATGGCTTCCCAGGTGGTGCTAGGTGCCACTTCCCAGGTGGTAGTAAAGAACCCGGCTGCCAATGCAGGAGACATCAGAGACATGGGTTCAATCCCTAGGTTGGGAAGATCCCCTGGAGGAGGGCATGGCAACTCATTCCAGTATTCTTGCCTCGAGAATCACATGGACAGAGGAGACTGATGGGCTACAGTCTATAGGGTCACAAAGAGTGGGACAGGACTGAAACAACTTAGCATGCATGCAATGTGGTAAAAATCAGAAAGTATTCTTCATTGTTACTGATGATCAGAAATGTAAGCATGGGCATATCATGGACATATTTATGCACAGGGATTTAGTCTCTGCAATGGAATAGGGAAGGTGGACTACTGGTAGAAATTTTGGAAGAGGTCCTGAACTAATCTTCTATGGATATTTTAAAGCTACAACTTTCCTCACGTGGCTTTAGTGCAATCTTGCCAAAAATGGAGAAAATAAACTCTTTTGATGAAAATAATGGTTATAAACACAAGCTTTGGAATGTGACAGAGCTGGGTTTGAATCACAAGTACCTAGCATAATGCTGCAAAATCTAGTACAACTTAACCTTGTTGAACCTCAGTTCCTTCATGTTTAAAGTAAAGATTAATAACAATCATCTCATAGGGCTCTTATGAGAGTTGATTGAAATATGTATGCAGAGTAAATGGTGCAGAGTGAGCACTCAGTAGGTGGTAACTACTATTAAAATGCATGTCATCATCACTATAATTATTACACTATATTATATATTATTATATCCCTTCCAATTCTATGGCAATGAAAACACAATGAATAAGACATCAACTTCACCACCCATGTTTTAATGTGAAAGCATAAAATACATAAAGAGCAGGACTCATTATGTAATGCTTTATAGGCTGAAAAAATAAAATAATTGTTTTTAATCCTCCCAAATTTCTTATTCCTAGAATATTTGAATGTCAGCATTTAGCCCTAGACTACACATTTTCCAAGTGGAGCAGTATATCCCAAATATACCCCCAAAACTCCAAAAGTAATCTACTACTGTAATAGAACATATATTTTTTTAAAAGAGTAGGTAAGTGACTTTAAGGCTTCCCTGGTAGCACTAGTGGTAAAGAACCTGCCTGTCAATGCAGGAGACGACGTAATAGCTGTGAGTTCTATCCTTGCATTGGGAAAACCCCCTAAAGGAGGGTAAGGCAACCCACTCCCATATTCTTGCCTGGAGAATCTCATGGACAGAGAAGCCTGGCCGACCACAGTCCGTAGAGTCACAAAGAGTCGGACACGACTGAGCAACTTAGCAAGCAAATAACTTTAAATTTGACAAAAAAATAAAAGATCTACATTTATTGACAAAAGGTCTATTTTATCAGCATCCAAGACATTATAGTAAATATTGCTCTTCAAATCAGTGTGAATTTATTCAAATTAGCTGGTTCCTGGTGGACTAGTTCTGTGTCTTAACTGCAGTGGTGGTTACATTAGTACACATGTGATAGAATGACATAGAACCATAGCAGTTCATATAGTGTCAGCTTCCTGGTTTTGATATTCCACTGTAGTTATATCAGATCTAACTAATGGAGGAAAGTGAGTGAAGGGTACCCAGAACCTCTGTGCCATCTTTGTAATGGCCTGCGAGTCTATAAGTACATATTTCAAATAAAGTGAAAAAAAAATTGATGTTGTTTTCATATATAAAGCACCTCATAAATGTAAATTATCAACAATATAAGGAGATATTCACATTCACTTCATTCACATCATGTTTTACAATTTTTCTTCAAGTGTTTCATAAAGTGAAATCAAGTCTGTGCATGGTACTCTGTGGGTCCTGGAATAAAAATCAGTACTGTATTCCTAAAGGACATCGTCAAGAACTGAGTACATATTTGATTCTATGTCCTTGGTCCATGTTGACATTCTTGGCCCAATAACATTCTCAAGTATGGATTTATAGTAATGAGGAGCTTCACATTTTAATTGTGCTACTTACTAAATTAGATAATTCACTTAGAATTTCTTATTTTGATCTGTAAAGTAGAAATAAGTAACACAAAGTTATTAAAATTGTCATATAACAGATCCTGTAAAGTGCTTAGTAAAATGCCTCATGTACAACAGATATTTAGCCAATATTGTAATTGTTGTTTATGTCCTTTCAATGTTGAATGTGTATGCAGAGCAAAATGACAATTTAGCCTTTTAGAAGGACTCATGAGAACACCTATAAAAGCAGTATTAAACAGTTGCCCAACTCATTGGAAAAGACCCTGATCCTGGGAAAGATTGAGGGCAGGAGGAGAAAGGGGTGACAGAGGAGATGGCTGGACGGCATCCCAGACTCAATGGACATGAGTTTGAGCAGACTCCAGGAGACAGTGAAGGACAGGGAAGCCTGGTGTGCTGCAGTCTGTGGGGTCACAAAGAGTGGAACACCACTGAGTCACAGAACAATAACCTCTCCATGTGAATCAGAGTCTTTTAAGTGGTGTGGCAATTTTGTGCCCAATTTAAATTGCTGCCGTAATAAAGTGTTTTTGTTTAGTTTTGTTTTAAAAACATAACAATTTAAGGATAAGGCTGCTGGTTCATGATATATGTAATCATAATTTTTAGTCTGCCAGGAAGGTCACTGTAAAACTTACATTCCTAAAATAATTTCTAAAATTTGTATAAAAAGCTTTTATGTGAAAAAGCAATAGCTCAGTTGGTAAATCCTCTGGTAATTTATTTTTGAGCAAATTCATCTTGAAAGCTGCTGTATTGGTGAAAGTAATTGAGAAGTAGGACTGTCTCAAGTATTAAGCATTTATGCATGCCTGATGTTGGCTGATGTGAAATCTGAAATCCTGAGACTTGCTCAGGGTAGCCAACCAAAATGAGATGGCATGGCCATGCTTTGTCTTAGGTTTTCTGAGGGACATAGGAGTCCCAGGATGTTAAATGGCTACCATCTGCCACAGAAAGGAATTTGGAAGAAAAAATATCCCTCTTTGGAGCAGTGAAGAGGAACATCAGGTTCCAAAGTGCATCCTTGAACCTCCTGTGTTATTTCTGCCATTTAAAGTCTTTGAAAATGTGGTGCCTGGACTTCTCCTTTTTATTCACATAGGTTCCTTTTTACTCTGACACTAGTAGATTTATAAAAAAAAACTCTGAAAAATTTTGTATTCCTTGGCCTAGATTTATTTGTAATTTAAACATCAGTTTTTGAAAAGATAAAGTTGGCCTTAACTTACACATATTTTCTCAACATTTAAAAATAGTAACTCTTTAATATCTATTTTATATGAAAAAGTTCCTCCTTGCATACAAAGTTAACACAATAATTATTAAATATCTTGTTTCTTTTAAAAGCTTTGATTCAACTTCAAAAGCCTTATTTGGGGGGCCTCCTGAACTTTACTAAAATTTTTCCAACTTGGGAAACATACCCAGTTTCAAATAATCTCACCATGGGGTCATATTTTTGACCTAAAAAATGTGGTGACTATAGTTTACAAGCATTTGACATGTAGTGGTTTTGTTAATTGTAGATCTTATTGAACATGCCACACCATTTCTTTCATCACTATTCATTTGTCTAATCTCACTGAAGCCCATTAAAATTAAAGGAGATGAGCTCATTTAAAATATATATATTGGGTGCCACTTTCTTTCAAGATGACACAACCACATAAATTAAACTTTAGTGTACTATAGTTCATTAAATTCAGTAAACTATACTACTAAAGTTAACATGAAACAGGCTGAAAAATGACCAGAACTCAAAGCATGACACAAGAAAACACAACAAAAATCTTCCAAAATTACATCCACATGAAAATATATAGCATACCTCATGGACCTTACCCTGGACACCTCACAATTTCTACTTCCATACCGATAACTCCTCCTTTCATTGTATCACTCACATACGTAAAAACAGGCATACATGAAAATTATTTTTATCAGAATACCTTCATATGTATTTTAGAATGGATGGTACACATGTAAAATTTTTTTACTCTTAGCTCAAATCTCTAAAAGTTTTTCTTTTCCTCTGTACTTCCATTGTTTAACATTTTTTAATTAATTAGCATCTTTCTTGAATACTTCATGTGTTATAACATTAATGATTGTTTAATGTTTCCATCACTTATCACTAAAACATGTATTTAAATGAGTATCAGTATCTTTGCATATATTGAAAACAAGCCAAGGAATTACTCCAGATTTTGACTGAGCATTGGCCCCCACATAAGACTTTCAGGCCTGAATATAATTACTAAGACCAGCTGCCAGCCAATTGTAGAAAACGAAGTGTCTGGAATTGCCATTCAGGAAACCTACAGACCATTCATTGATTAGATGAGGGTCATTGACTCAATGAGAAAAACAGAATTTTCCCGGGGAGCAGAGCCACTTCCTCTTGGAATGATTCAAGAGTACCTGAAGTTCAGGCAATTTACCATATCAAGAAAGGGGTTAAGAATGATTCAAGAATACTCTCTGAACCTTGGCACTGGTTAGGAAGATCTAAGCCATATTTTACAATATTAGGCCATTTCGTGGATTCTTGTGACTTGCTTACAGAAATTTCATCAGGAAGGAATCAGAAACTATGTACAAATAGGCTTCCCTTGTGGCTCAGCTGGTAAAGAATCCACCTGCAATGCAGAAGACATGGGTTCGAACCCTGGGTTGGGAAGATCCCCTGGAGAAGGGAAAGGCTACCCACTCCAGTATTCTGGCCTGGAGAATTCCATGGACTGTATAGTCTACGGGGTCACAAACAGCTGGACATGACTGAGCAACTTTCACTCACTATGTACAAAGACTAGACTACAAAATATGCATCTCAACATTGTTTTTAGTATCAGAATACAGAAACTAGCCTAGATGTCTAAAAATGTGAGTACTTAAATTATTGCAGTGATTGAAAGGATGATATACAAAATAGTTTGTGCTCTGGAAAGATGATTAAAATTCTGGAATGAATTTTTTTAAAGTATTTTATAAAGAAAGTAATACTTGAGGCATGATTTTTATATGGAAATTTGTGTAAATATATGTGTGTGTATGGATGCTTTTATATATATAATTATGCTGCTGCTGCTAAGTCGCTTCAGTCATATCCGACCCTGTGCAACCCCATAGACAGCAGCCATCCAGGCTCCCCCATCCCTGGGATTCTCCAGGCAAGAACTCTGGAGTGGGTTGCCATTTCCTTCTCCAATGCATGAAAGTAAAAAGTGAAACTGAAGTTGCTCAGTCATGTCTGACTCCTAGTGACCCTATGGACTGCAGCCTACCAGGCTCCTCCATCCATGGGATTTTCCAGGCAAGAATACTGGAGTGGGCTGCCATTGTCTTCTCCATATATAAGTATAAATTTTTTATATATATACTGTAAAAGAACTGGTCGTTTTTATACTTGTTTGTATTTTTGCAGTTTCTATTATTATTTTTTAGACAGAATAAAAACAATAAAATTATTTTAAGACAAGTATGAATACATAAAACTAAAAAACTTCTTCATGGCAAAAGAAACTAAGAAAATGAAAAGGCAGCCTATGGAATGGGAGAAAATATTTGTGAACTGTCTAACCAACAAACGGTTAATATCCAAAATACATAAGGAACTCATACAAGTAGATAGCAAAAATACAAATAATCCAATTTTTAAATGGGCAAAAGACCTGAATAAACATTTTTTCCCAAGAAGACAAGTGGATAGCCAACAGGTACATGGAAAGATGTTCAATATCATTAATCATCAGGCAGTTGCAAATCAAAACCGCAATGAGTTATAATATTCCACCTGTTACAATGGCAAGTGTTGGCAAGGGTGTGAAGAAGAGAACCCTATGCACTGTTGGCAAGAATGTACATAGGTGCAGCCACTATGGAAAACAGTATGAAGCTTCCTCCAAAAAACATCAAAATAATATTACAGTATGATCCAGTAATCCCACTTCTGGGTATATATCTGAAGGAAATTAAATCATTATTTGGAACAGATATCTGCATCCCCCATGTTCATTGCAGCATTATTCACAGTAGCCAAGATGGAAACAAACAAATTTCCATCCACAGATGAATAGATGAAGGAGATGAGGAATATACATAAAATGGAATATTATTCAGCCATAAAAAGAATAAAGTCCTGCCTTTTGTAACAAGGCGGATGGACTTTGAGGGCAACATGCTAAGTAAAATAAGTCAGACAAAGAAAGACAAACATATGTTTTCACTTACGTGTGGAACCAAAAAAAGCCAAACTCATAGAAACAGAGTGGAATGGTGGCTGCCAGAGGCTGTGGGGTGAGGAAATGAAGAACTGTAGATCAAAGAATACAAACTTCCATTTATGAGATGGGTAAGTTCTGAGGATCAAATATATAGCATGATGACTATAGTTTACAATACTGTTTTATGTATTAGAAAGTTGCTGTGTATGTGTGTGTGTGTGTGTTCAGGTGTATCTGACTCTTCGTGACCCCGTGGACAGTAGCCTGCCAGGCTCCTCTGTCCATGGAATTTTCCAGGCAAGCATACTGTAGTGAGTTTCCATTTCCTACTCCAGGGGATCTCCCTAACCCAGAAATCAAACCTGTATCTCTTGGGTCTCCTGTCTTGGCAGGTGGATTCTTTACCACAAGCACCAGCTGGTAATCCCATAGAAAGATTATGGGATCTTTCTAATCCCATAGAATGTTATCACCACAAAGAAATGAAGGAGAAAAATAATACAATTATTTTAGTTAAAAATAGCCACACAACAATACAATTTGTGAATTCTACTTTAATTTGAAGGACAGAATGCTATTACTTACATGAGAATTCTTGCCTTTCTAAACTTAAAACATTTAAACTAGGTACCTGACATGCTTAGGAGTAAAATTCTGTAATAGTTTTCTTTAGATACTAGAGAGCAAAGTATCAGCAGCATATTAGGGTCCCTCTCATGATTCCTTCCAGTTATTGCTCTTCTCTCCCTGCAAGAAAACCAGATCTTGACCTCAAACAACTTCAATTTGCTTCCTCATTTTTGTATTATTTTATGTAAATAAAATCACTGGGTCTTGAGAAATTATTGATTTTCACTTATAAATATTTTTTCAATAGACCAAGTATTCCCAAAGGCTCCTCAAAAGAGAAGTTGAAATTAATTAAATACAAAGTTAAAGTATGAACTTTAATTTCATTGACACTGACATGGAAAATTCAGTCAAAATGTTGAGGTATTCCTTCTTAAACACGGTTGAGTTCTATCATAATTACATGCACACACATAGACACATCCAATTAAAATAGCTATAATAATCTATGCTAATTCTAAGACATTTTTGATTAGTCAGAAATACACTTCAAATATCTAATGAAATTGCTGACTTTTAAACAATTAGTATCATAGCTTTGGAGGCTTCCCTGGTGGCTGAGCAGTAAAGAGTCTGCCTGCCATGCAGGAGAGGCAGGAGATGTTGGTTCCATCCCTGTGTTGGAAAGATCCCCTGGAGGAGGGCATAGCAACCCACTTCAGTATTCTTGCCTGGAGAATCCCATGGACAGAGGAGGCTGGCAGGCTACAGTCGATAGGGTTGCAAAGAGTCAGACATGACTGAAGCGACTGAGCATGCATGCATGCACATCATAGCTTTGCTTCAGTTTAGCCCATGGGAACACAATGTGTGTTTATTTGTGTGCATGAATGTGCATGTGCTCATGTGTGTAAAATGTACAGGGAGATTGTGTAACACTTAATATTTGTTTTTAAAAGGGTATATTATAACCTGAAAATGTGATCTATAAAAGCTTTATATTATCATATTTGCATGTTCATACACATATTCATTTTCACATGCTTTTTATACTAATGGTTTGAAAACTCTATCATATAACTAAAGAAAAAAACTACACTTCTAACATAATTTCAAAATATTTAAAACCTGCACTGCTTTTAATAACTTTTATTGTTTTTAACATGTGACATTTTATCCCCATTAGCAATAACAGATGTATAATGCATTAAAAAGGAAAATCCTGCACATGTGTTGAAATAGAGGACTTTAGTGAAAGGAAAGCATGTGCTTTGATTTATATTAGTCAAAATTTAGATACTGTACTTGGTGCTATTTCAGGAAATGAAAAGGTGAGGAAACAGTTATATACCAGTAAACCAGAGAAAAAGTCTCCATAGAAACCAAAACAGTTTTGGTGGGAGCTACTTAAGCTAATTAATACCTGGAATATGACCCTATTAGCCTCTAGAGAGCCAACTCATATGAAATAAAACCCAGTCTACTGATTCATGCATGTTACATAGCATTTATTGATACAATTCTTCTTCTCATTTAACTGTCAAAAATTAATCAGTCATCAAGACTGATAATTTGGGTGAATTTTAAAGAGAAAAGACCACCCAAAATGACCCTGTTTACTTACTCTTTCCCATCTCCATTATCTTCACTACTGCAGTACTTTGGCCACCTCATGCGAAGAGTTGACTCATTGGAAAAGACTCTGATGCTGGGAGGGATTGAGGGCAGGAGGAGAAGGGGACGACAGAGGATGAGATGGCTGGATGGCATCACTGACTCAATGGACGTGAGTTTGAGTGAACTCTGGGAGTTGGTGATGGACAGGGAGTCCTGGCGTGCTGCAATTCATGGGTCACAAAGAGTCGGACACGACTGAGCGACTGAACTGAACTGAACTGAGTCAAAAGGAACACACAGAGAAAACTGAAAATGAGTGATAAATCCAAATTGATTTGTTTGGCTATTTTTTTTGCCTCAGCTTTCATGAACACCTTCTTTCCTGTGTCCTGCTCAACTAAATTCTGACCCCACTCCCACTGCACTGCAGCCAGTGCTAAGTGAAGAACCACAAGGCCCACCAAGACAGGAGTTAGTTAACTGAACAACTACTACGCACTAGCTGTTCACATAAGCTGTGTCATCCAGTCCTTACAAAATACTACAATGAATATTTATATATACACTTTACAAATTAGCAAACAGGTTCAAATTAGTTAAAATATCTTGTCCAAGCTTAAATTTAACAATGTAGCCAGATACAGAACCAGTTGCCTCCTTCTGTAGAGTTAAGGGTGACAAATGTTGCCATAATGTAGCTCCATGCGTTTATCAATTAGTTGGAGGCTTGCATATGTTCCTTGCAAAGACAGCCCGACATTGTTTAGGTGTTCATCTCAGTAAGGCACTTTTTAAAGCATAAACCAAAGGACTCCTATAAGAGTTTCTGTTAGTTTCTATGGTTTTGATTTATACCATCTTTAAAACAATATACTTGTTGCTACTGGGATGATTTTTATTTCATGCCATCTGGATATGTTCTGATACTGTCACTTTCTATATTATTACTTTATGTTCATAGCATGTGAAAGAAATAATTCCTTGCGTCTAAATTGGGCTATTTTCTAAATGATTCAGAAATACATGTCTCAGTGTGTGTGTGTGTGTGTGTGCGTGTGTGTGTGTGTAAGAGAGAGAGAGAGAGAGACATACATTATAGCTTCCTACTGCCAGATGCTATAATAAAAAGGATACCACCTCAAGAAACCATGTAATCTTTGGTATGTCTGTCAGGCAATGCATTTCATTAGAGTCTCTGTTTTATAATTAATCATAATGTATTCTGTCAGCTCAAGACCCTATGTGATATTTACCATATTTATGATGCCTGAATCAGCAAAGTAAAAGTGGGGAGGTGAGAAAAATATGTAACTATTAGATATATCTATCCTGTGTTTTGGCCAAGTCCATCCTACTAGTCAAATGGGATATAACTATACTTGGGTTACTGGTTAAATTTACTTTCAGGGTTTCTTTTTTTTTTTTTCTTTTTACTCACTTTATTTTCCTGCTCTTTAACAAAATTAAAATTAAATTGAGATGAACTTCTAAATGTGAAACGTTAACATTAAAACAGAGAAAAATTTTTTTCTAAAGATGTTTATTTTATTATCTCAAAAAAAAAAAAAAAAAAAACAACAACACAGCACAACTTTTGGACCCAACTGGTTGGAGCAATGCTAGTAGAGGAAATAATGCAGTTATAATGTCACAGCCAAAGAACCCAAAACAATGTCAAAAGCAGCACTGAGATCAGACATGCTATGAGTCTTAGCTTCAAAAGGAAAAATGTAGACAAACTTCAAGGAAACATCTTTTACGAGAAAAGAGTGCTACTCAGACTAACCTTAGCTATGAATCTGAAGGCGGCTGGAAACTTTTCATGGAGGCTTACCATAAATTTAGTACCAAACGGATCAAGTGACAAAAGTGAATACAATTCTCAGATTTATGGCATTTAATTCAGAAATAAAGGTCCTCTTGAAATAATATTCCAACCATTGGGGGAATTTCCAAGTCAGAGATATGATTTATAACATTTTCTTCATCAGCTTAAAGTATAATGCTATTATTATGTCTCTGATTTGGTGGATGTTCTTTAGACTACTTCAGTCTTTCATAAATCTAATGTTTTTCCTTCATACTCTGATTTTCTATGATTTAGTCGTAGTTGCCTTTTAATGCTCGTGTATCATTAGCAATTGACTTCCAATGTATTGTACTGTATTACAGTTGTACTAGTTGCTCATTTATCATTCATGTCACAGGATAAGTGGCTTTATATAACAAAGTCATCAGCATAATAATTATTACAGATCTCTCCTGCTTCCTTTCCCCTCTCTTTTCCTCCTGTCTTTTTTTTCCATTAATGCTGTCACTGTCTGTTGGATTAATTGACTATATTTTATACAGTAGCATATAAAAGTTTCTTTTTAAGATCCTTTTGTAAAATGCATGCAAATTATATGTTTTCTACAGAATTTACAGAGAAAGAAAACAAGAAGATATATTTTATTACAGTTTAGTGAAGTTTTTGGGCTACCTAAATATCTCCTTAGGGAAAGAGGGGTTGACAAGATGATCAAGATGGTGAACAATTTCCTGACTCCCTTTCCCGAGTCAAATGTTCATGATTATTCTTATGTGTAGCCCTAAACAGAACAAGCATATAAATGTCATAGTGAGGAGAGAGTGAAAAGTAGCTCAGTTTACATTTAAATTGAGCTGGATCAGATTGAGTTTTCTTTCTCCGATCAGCATCCAGTTCTCATGCTAACTTTCATTACCAATTCAACAGAAATCTATCAAATATTTATTGGATGCTTACCATGGACTTGGCTCTGTTCTCAACATAATTTTCTAGTTTAAGATATCTTGCCTATGAAGAGTTCACAGAAGAAATGAGGGACATGCACTTTACCAAACTGTGCATCCCATTCTGGATCAGATATGTGGAGGCATTAGAAATAGTAGCTATTGGGATGAATTAGAAGAAATATAGTTAATATATTGTAAGTTCCATGTTATTCTGTATATAAATGGTCTTGAGTTGAGGCCCCTGGAAGAAAAAACAGTGTTGGCATAATGTGTGAAATAGCCTTTTACCTAACATGCAGACGATGAGTACATCTAGATCCAAAGGAAGAAATTCTAAGCTCAGAGCCAGCTTGAAGCCAAAGATCATGACTGTTTGGGTCACTGCTTGATAAAGGACCTAGTTATCTAACAATATCCATGCTCCCATCCTTCCTTTAACAGTAGTACCCAACCTAGTTATCTAACAATATCCATGCTCCCATCCTTCCTTTAACAGTAGTACCCAGGAAGCCCTGACTACACTTCACAGTTTCACTTGCAGTTAGTTATGGTTATGTGACTAAGGTCTAGGAATGAAACATTAGTAGAAGTCACAAATAATTTCGAGATGGGGCCATTAAAAGAGGAATATGTCTTCCCCTTGCTTTTCTCCTTTTCCATTGACTGGAATGCACAGTGGAAACAAGACCTGGAGTAACTCTTTGGTCCATGAAATGAAAGGTCACATTTTGAGGATAGTAAAGTAAGAAATTAAATCTCCAATTTGGCTGAGGTACTGAGCCACACCTGTAACATCTGTCCAAAACCTTTATAAAACAAACTGCCTTATTTAATCTACTGTCTTTCTGATCACTTGATTATAGTGCCATATCCCATTTAATATATCTCCTCCTCCCAGCTGCATTAGGACAGTTCCTGATACATAATAAGATCTTATTAATATTGTGGACTACCACGAAGGGACAGAATGACCTTAGATTGCACAGAAGGTATTTAAACCTAAAGCCAGAGTAGATAGGCAGAGGCCAAACTGAAATTGTTGTGAGCATATTAGTTTGACCTGAGGGAGGACGAGCTGCAAACTATGCCTTTTCCCCATCCCAGTTTAAAACATACCTCAATTTTGCATACTCTAGCCTCATCTCACAAGGTACAATTCTAACATTTCAGAAGGCGTGTGTGCTTAGTCGCTCAGTCGTGTCCCAACTATTGGCAACCCTATGGGAGCCGACCTGGCTCCTCTGTCTATGGGATTTCCCAGGCAAGAATGCTGGAGTGGTTTGCCATTTCCTTTTCCAGGGAATCTGCCCAACCCAGGGATCAAACTCACTGTGTCTCCTGCATTGGCAGCCAGATTCTTTACCACTGAGTCACCTGGGAAGCCCTTCAGGGGATAAAACAGTCTAACTATACAAAATGAAAGAGAACGTGAAATGTGATAAAATAAAAATCAGCTGTATATATTATAAAACAGAACTCAAAGTTATTTTTGTTCTATGACAGTATAAACAATCTAAATTTGAATGCAATAATAGTTTTCAAAAAACAGTTCAAATGTATCTAATCTAAATTCAAAATTTTTAATTATAAGAAATTTCGCATATTTTTAGTTCATCTGCTGCTATGACTTTCTCTTTGACAATATAAGGCTAACAGCACCAAAGCACAAAATTTATCACTTTTAATTGCTATTCTGTTGCCTCCTACTAGGGGTAAAAAAGCTTTCAGATTAAGTGAATATCTTTCACTTAAGATTTGTTTGGCTCAATGGTTTTCTTGAGAAAATATTACTTCACTGGTAAGCTGTATTACCACATTTTAGTACCAAATTTCAGGGAGCACAATCTCAAAATCATTTCTCAATAACTTTCAATATATTGGCTAAAAAGACAATATTTACTGAAGATAGCCAGAAGTATATGTAGTATTTAAGGTCCCTAAAATTAGTAAAAGGTTTAAACCATACAGTCAGAAAGATATTATTAGCCTTTGCAAAAATTACTTTTAGTAAATCACTTTTGCCACCATAACATCATAAAACCTATTTGAAATGATATTAAAAAAAAAAAAAAAGAAAGAACAGTTCTATGAAATTTGTTGAGTTTAATATACAGATGTTGTCAAGGATATTGTCCTTTATGATACCAAATACTTTCTTCTCCAGTGAATTTAAGTGGAAAAAACACCTTTTAGGTCACAGTACCAGGAATAGTTGGACTTCTGGACTCTTGTGTGTGTGTGTGTCTGTGTTTTCTCATGGACCCTGTAGACCTACAATTGTTTGTGATACCTGGTCACATTGTATACTAATCTTAGAGCCAACTATCTAACCCACCATTAAAAATACCATAGAACAGAAAGATAGCTAGCTTCCTCGAGTCCCAGGCCTCTTAAATATAAGCTATAAATGTTCCAAAAAAAAAAAAAAAAGAATAGGATATGAAATATACATTCTGCTGCTAACTTAACTAAGTTTTCCTTTATATATCTTGTTTTCTTTTTTTTTTTCCCTTTGATTCATTTATCTTATTTTTAACATATTTCATCTTGCTGTTTTTTTAAATATGTCATTTACCTCAAATATTTTTCTGGAATTAATTGTATATTTATAAGTACATAATATGTTTTATTAGAAGTTCTCCTTTAAGAAATTTTTGTTTACTTTTGTTGTTTTTTTTATAACAATTGATTATGCTCAAATTGCTTGGTTTCCTTATATCACCGTTCACCACAGTTCTTGTGTCATTCTCAGTAAGCTAAGAGTATACTTGACTTTTGGTTGTTTTTAAGAAGACAAAATGCTATTTTCCGAGTGCTTCTATATGTGTTTTTGTGTGTAAATGTGACTTTGACCAAGTATGAATTTCTTGGACTACAATATATTTTGGCATGTGTTCTTATGGAGAACACCTAAGTAGTCCAATTTTTACTCCTATATAAGTAATCCATGTTCCCTTCCTGGATGCCTACAGGATAATTTCTGTATCTTCAATATTTAAAATTTGTCTATGAACATTTTTGGGTATGAACCCACTTTCATTCACTTTGCCTGGAATATGGTTTGCCATTCCAGTCTATGAATTCTGTTAATTTGTTTTCCTACTCTAGAGAACTATTTTCTTTACATCTTGTATTATTTTTAAACTATCTATTTATTTATTTGGCTGTGCTGGGTCTTAGTTGTGGCATGCAAACTCTTAGTGGAGGCATCTTGGGATCTAGTTCCCTGACCAGGGATTGAACCCAGGCCCCCTGCATTGGGAGTGCAGAGTCTTAGCCACTATACACCAGAGAAATCCCTATGTGTTTTATTATTGATTATTACTTCTTCTCAATTTGTCATAGCACCTTCTTAGGAGAATAAATTATCTCTAATTTCACAAATATTATACCCTTCCCATCAATTTCTATACCCCTTCTCTGATTTATTTTTTTCCTGTGGCACAGTGATCACCATGTCCCAGTGATCACCATCTCCCCCGTGCCTCCACTTTGCTTTCAGTCTTCACCTCTTCCTCACACACACTTACTTTCATAGTGATCTCCTTCAGTTACATACTTTTAAAGGCTGCCTATATGCTGATACATTTGTCTCCATCACAGACCTCTCTCAAAAGCTGCAGACTCACATTGTCCAAATGCCTGCCCAGTAGTTCCACTTGAATTTCTAACAGACATCTCAAATTCAACATGTCTGAAATTGAACTCTATATCTCCCTGGAAATATGCTCCACCACAGCCTTCTCCATCTCAGTGATTGCCTACTCTCCATTCCTTTTGCTCAAATAAAAAGCCTTAGACTCATTCTTGATTTCTCTCTCACATACCTCATATCTTAAGTGAATCCTGTTAGCTCTACCTTCTAAATATATCTATAATGTGACCACTTTTATTTTCCCACTTTAACTTCCATGGCTACCACCCCAGGTTAGGTCACAGTCATCTCTCACTAGATTTTTATAATAGCCTCTTTACTAGTCTCTCTTCCCCCGAAGAGAAGTCCATATGCCATTGGCCTTGCCACATTACTGGGTCAGCACTATTTTTGCTACACAGAGGTGTTGTCAAGTGAATACTTTTGAGTTCTGACACATATGGTGGAGTCACATTTTCATATCATAACCAGAATGGATCACTCCTGAAGTGGTTGGGCCATCCTACAAAATCAAGAAAAGGACAGGGTTGACAATTCAGTAGTCAGAGAACTAACAACCCTTCCTATTCTAACTGTCACAGCCTCAGATTGGGTACTTTCCTTAGTACTTCCTCCCATGTACACATACCTCTGGCTCTTTGAAATTATATAGCTATAAGGCATTCCTTCTCTTTCAGCTCAGGGTCATCTGCTTCAGTTTCTTCAAGAAAACAAAATGGAGAATTTACAGACAATTTTTGCTTTATTATAGTTTCTTTTTCCCCTCCAAACCAATATTTGTACATGTCTTGCTGGTGCTCCTTTACAAAATGAACCGTTGTCCTAACTATTAGCTACAGCATTTGGGTGAGCAGGACCAGATATGTTTATTTAATCATTTTAGAATCAAGTTAGTAGTGATATTTGATTGAATATTTGTGGGAGGAAACAGTCTCCAAATTAATATTTTTAAAGTGTTTTTAATCTCTTGAATTTTAAATAATACATATGACTCCATTTCACCGTCATTCAAGTATATTCATGAAAATGTACAGTTAGTATAACACTGAGGATTGATAAATTTCCACAGGACTGAAAAAGGTCAATTTTCATTCCAATCCCAAAGAAAGGCAATGCCAAAGGGTGTTCAAACTACCACACAATTGCACTCATCTCACACTAGGAAAGTAATGCTCAAAACTCTCCAAGTGAAGCTTCAACAGTATGTGAACCGAGCACTTCCAGATGTTTAAGCTGGATTTATAAAAGGCAGAGGAACCAGAGATCAAATTGCCAGCATCCATTTCTCGTTGGATCAGATAAAAAGCAAGAAAGTTCCAGAAAAACATCTACTTCAGCTTTATTGACTACACCAAAGCCTTTGACTGTGTGGGTCACAGCAAACTGTGGAAAATTCTTCAAGAGATGAGAATACCAGACCATCTTACTTGCCTTCTGAGAAATCTGTATGCAGGTAAAAAAGCAACAGTTAGAACCAGACATGGAACAATGTACTGATTCCAAATTGGGAATGGAGTACATCAAGACTGTATATTGTCACCTTGCTTATTTAACCTATATGCAGAGTACATCATGCAAAATGCCAGACTGGATGAAGCACAAGCTGGAATCAAGACTGCTGGGAAAAATATCAATAACCTCAGATATGCAGATGTCACCACCCTAATGGCAGAAAGTGAAGAGGAACTAAAGAGCCTCTTGATGAAAGTGAAAGAGGAGAGTGAAAACACTGGCTTAAAACTCAACATTCAAGAAACTAAAATCATGGCATCTGGTCCCATCACTTCATGGCAAATAGATGGGGAAACAAAAGAAACAGTGACAGACTTTATTTTCTTGGGATCCAAAATCACTACAGATGGTGACTGCAGTCATGCAATTAAAAGACACTTGCTCCTTGGAAGAAAAGCTATGACCAACCTAGACAGCATATTAAAAAGCAGAGACATTACTTTACTGACAAAGGACCATATAGTCAAAGCTGTGGTTTTTCTAGTAGTCATGTATAGATGTGGGAGTTGGGCACTAAAGAAAGCTGAGCACTGAAGAATTGATGCTTTGAACTGTGGTGTTGGAGAAGGCTCTTGAGAGTCCCTTGGACGGCAAAGAGATCAAAGCAGTCAATCCTAAAGGAAATCAGTCCTGAATATTCACTGGAAGGACGGATACTGAAGCTGAAGCTCCAATACTTTGGCCACCTAATGGGAAGAATTAACTCACTGGAAAAGACCCTGATGCTGGAAAGATTGAAGGCAGGAGGAGAAGAGGACGACTGAGGTTGAGTTGGTTTAATGGCATCGCCAACTTGATGGACATGAGTTTGAACAAGATTTGGGAGTTGGTGATGGACAGGGAAACCTGGCATGCTGCAGTCTGTGGGGCTTTAAAGAGTCTGACATGACTGAGCAACTGAACTGAACTGAGGTAAATTGAGCAAGATTTGACCTATAATAGTACTTGTACTTTTTATACATTTTTAAAAGAATATAAATAAACATTTATGAAGTACCTATCTTGTACACTAAGGAGGCCATGAGGAATATGAGGAAAGGTTGGCTTCTTATGCCAATTAGACCACTTGGGAAGAAAATACTAAATACAAATAAAACAGACTTCAGAATGAGTCTTCTGACTCATGTGTGATGATACCTCATTGTAGTTTTGATTTACATTTCTCTAATAATGGGCAATGTTGAGCATCTCTTTATGTGTTTGTTAGCCATCTGTATTTCTTCTTTGGACAAATTATCTATTTAGATATTCTGCCTACTTTTTTATTGTATTGTTTGTTTTTCTGGTATTGAGCTGAATAAGCTGTGTGTATAATTTGGAGATTAACCCTACATTTGCTATTATTTTCTTCCATTCATAGGAATGTCTTTTCACCTTACACTTTCTTTCATTGTGCAAAAGCTTTCACTTTTCAGTTTCGTGCATTGGAGAAGGAAATGGCAACCCACTCCGGTGTTCTTGCCTGGAGAATCCCAGGGACAGGGAAACCTGGTGGGCTGCCGTCTCTGGAGTCGCACAGAGTTGGACACGACTGAAGCGACTTTGCAGCGTTTGTTTTGTTCTTATTTCCATTACTCCAGGAGGTGGATCATAGAGAATCTTGCTGTGATTTATGTCAAAGAATGTTCTGCCTATGTTTTCCTCTAAGTTTTATAATTTCTAGTCTCACATGTAGATCTCTAATGCATTTTGAGTTGATTTTTTTGTGTATGGTGTTAATAATCATATCAAATACATATCAAGTGCAAGGCACCACTTAAAATGGTTTGGACTTGTGGCTTTATTATCACAGTAACCTAGTGATATGCATCTCCCTTGCACAAGAAATACAGAGGGATAAGAAACACATCGAAGGAACATAGGTATTGAGAAGTTGAGTCATATTGGAGCCTAGGCTGACTGGCTCCAGAATCTGGGCCATCATTCACTCTCCTGGTCTCTTTGGCCACTCTATCTTTTCAGAAAAGGAAGAAGTGCTCTGGACTTCTAAAACTTCATTTAGCCCTAGTGGTCTGATTTTTATTGAAGTTATTATTATTTTTTTAGAAACCATTTCTCTGCTTCTGCAGCTGTACTGTTTTAAGAATTTTATAATAAATTTAAGTAAAATCAACTAATTTAATCTAGGAAAATTACCTAGATTTCTATTTTTATTCTACCTTCATTCTATGAAATTACTCCATTTATTTCTATTGACATGATCCTCTGCCATACCTATTAACTCACAGAAATAACAAAAGCTAAATGGAATGATTTAGCTTTTGTCATTGTGATTCAGTTTCAGTCATTGATGTATTCACATGATAAATCCAGTAGTCATTCTGTTTTACTGAAGTGAAAAGAAAGTGAAGTCACTCAGTCGTGTCCGACTCTTTGCAACCCCATGGACTGTAGCCTAAGAGGCTCCTCCATCCATGGAATTTTCCAGGCAAGAATACTGGAGCGGGTTGCCATTTCCGTCTCCAGGGGATCTTCCTGACCCAGGGATCAAACCTGGATCGCCCGCATTGCAAGTAGAGCAGATGCTTTTACCATCTGAGCCACCATAGAAGTTTTACTGAAGCTTGTGATGAAATTCTCTCTCACTCTCCCATTTAAATTTAAAAAAAAAATACTGTAAAATATTTTAATGAATTTATGTAAAATATCTCAATATTATGAAAATAAGTTTTCATATAAGAATCAATATAATGAATGTTAATGTTATATAAATCTAGAAGTACAGTTTATTTTTCCTAATAATTATATCAGACTATAGTCTATTTTGAAAAATTATTCACTTAAAAATAAATTAAATCAAATTCATTTGCTCCTCAGATGGTCCAAGCCTACTGATATGCTTCAGTGTAAACATCTTTGTCTTTCTCTTCTGTGCATTTTAAAACATTGTTTTTAATATTTATTTATTTATTTAATTTTTGACTGAAGTGGGTCTGAATTGTGGGATCTTTTGTTTTGATGCCAGGAGTTCTCTGTAGGTGCCCCAGGGCATGTAAGATCTTATTTCCCCTACCAGAGATGCAACCTGTCCCCTGTATTACTGGAAGGCAGACTCCCAGCCACTGGACCACCAGGGAAGTCCTTTTCAGTGTGTTATCGACAATTGTTTCTTCTCAGACCCAAACACTAGTCTGTGAAATTAACATTGTCATTAAGGTTGCTGCTAACCATTACTAGATTTTTTTGTTTTCTCAGTCATTACATACATTTCCTATTCCCTGGAAATGTTTCTACTCTTGAATACAACCATATTTAAATGGACTGATTATCTGTAATTAAAACAAATAGATCATGGATTACTGTTTGCTCTTAACACATTTTTGACAGTGAAGTAGAAAAGTTCAAGGTGCTGAGACCTTTAATAGACTAAAGACCTGGACAGAAAAGGAGGTGATGAGTCAAAGCCTTTAGGCTCTGGTTTCACCACTATCTCATTGTACTCTAGTTAGATAGATGGAGTAGAATCCAAAAGACAGAGGTGGATAGCTTCAGTCACACTGAATAACAGGCATGGAATGCTAGGGCAAGTCCATGGTGTCAGGCCAAGGCCCACACTCGGAAAAATCGCAAAAGCCTTAGTGCCACAACTTTCCTTTTTTCACAATTTTCTCGTTTCATTCTGTCCTGTCCAGTATGTCCAGTGTCCTTCTGCTACCCTGAACCTCGCCCTTCTTGAGAAAAACATCATACAATATAATTCACTCGAAAGTGTTAGTGATCTAATGAGTTACCTCACTTTGGGGACTTTGCCAATTAAAAGAGGAGCCTGGAGAGGACAATGCCAGGCCCCAATTTAATGAGTTACCAGTGATAGATTTAAAGCATGACTATGGGAAACAGAAGGTAGTTTTTGGAGGGCGCTCCTTCTGGCCCCCTACAAACCACTTCACTGCCTATTTTACTCATTTTTGGCACAAAAATTTAGGCCCACAGTTGGCCACAAGTGGTTTCCAGAACTAGAAGGAAATTCCTTCTCATCACTTAGGAAAATGCTTTCAAGTTCCAGATACTGTTGAATAGTAGAGTTATAAGCAGTCACAGAGAAAACTTTCTCATCTGTGATGCTGACTAGTCAGACTAATTTCTAATATCCTTTACATATTTTTCAACTTTTTCAAATTATCTATCCAGTTACTTCATTTTACAGATGAGGAAACTGATGCCTCCAAATCTCCCCAAATCCAGTCATTTTCTCTCAATATCCCATCCACATCCTCCCAGGTACTACAATGGTGTAAGTTCTCATAATAAAATAATGTATTTACATTAGGTATGTTGTGAGTTGATGCAGGAACTTTCTAAATCTAATAACATGACTGTTTATTTCATTCCCTGCATTGTCTACAGACTGATACTTAAAATATACATTTGATCATATCCTCTCGCTGCTTAACATTCTTCAGTTTTCTGGGTTGCATTTAGAATAAAATCCAAATTCCTTAGCATGGCACACAATGTTGCTGTGATCTCAACTTTGTGTCATGTCTGACTGCTTCCACAAGTATCCTGCCTCCAACCACACACAGTTCTTTCCGCGTCCCTGAGAGGGCCATGCATGCCCATGCCTACAGGCTTTGCCCATGCCAGTGCGTCTTTCCTCCTACCCGTTCTACTCCCTTGGATTGCCCCGCCATCCTTCAAGACTAAAGCTAAAATAAAGTGCATTTCAGGAAAAATGTAATATATGCTTGCTGTATTATTTATGAATACCCAATTCTGCTAAAAAGAACAACAGAAACAAGGAGAACTGATAATATTAAGTATGGAATTAAGTAACCCAAGAGACTTCTTAGACATCACTAAAGGATGTAGGAAGGGACAGAAAGACTATTTAAGCATCAGATTGTCATGAAGCTCTCAGGTCTTAAATAGGCTCCATTTGGTGATGTCCAATATTTACCCCTATTTTATGTCTCATTAGACTGTGAACATGTTTGATGTCAAGGACTAAAATTTTCTTATTCAGCACACCTAAAATAGAGCCTCTGATGCATTTTGGTTAAATTATGAAAGAATCAATAAATGTGTTGCAATTAATTAGGGTCAGTTGAAACCAGAATTCAAGTGTCCCAAATGGATTATTAGGCAGAGCCAGAACCTTACAATTTCTCAAAGTCTTGAGTGGTGGTGAGTGAAAATAAGACTTCATCACTTAGAGCTATATCTTTCCCTAAGCTATCTGAGGTGGGGAGGGCAAAGGCATTGATCCTGGATAACCACAGGGGAAAACACCCAGTTTGATATTCATTGTGGAAGGTCAAATGGAAAAATAACTAAAGAGCTAGGAACCTTAGCAAGCATGTAAGATTTCTGAAATCCTGTCAAGGTTCATAGCATGTTTCAAGGAGTAACAGCTCCAGTATTCCCCCAAACACCTTCCTGCCACCATCGTGAGATTCATGGTCACAGGATGTTACTATCTTTATTGTCATTCTAAATAGATGAGCATTCACCTATCAGATGAACAACAACTTTAATTAAAAGTGTCATGCCCTCCACCCTATTTCTTACTTTTTGTCCTTAGTGGGTTGAAAATGACAGAGATTTTTTAAAACAAAATGCCTATACAAAGGGACAGGCAACCACCTGCAACAGTCTCTTTGAGCAGAAACCAAGGCAAATAATCCCAGTGCTTTTCTGTCTCCCGGGAAGGGCACTAATTTCTTTCTTTCTCTTGTCTTGTATGCCTGTTAGTCCCCCCATACGCTGCTCCTGGTTCTCTCGTTTTCTCTCTCGTTCTTATTCGCATGGCCCAGTGCCTCTTTCACCTCGCTCCACACTCTGCTCTGTCTCTCTTGATCTCCTTATTTTCACTCTGTTCCTTCTCTCTTGTGTTTCCTTCTTCTTCCTTTTCCAGGTCTTTTGGTCCATTCCTCAGTCCCTCCGCTGGGATCTCAGAGACTGTGACTGGGAATTATCTACCAAAAGACACCAATGAAAAGCAAAAGCACTGAGTTCTAACCGAAGCAGGGATTTATCCACCTGGTTGTCATGGCACTTCACCAGATACAAAATTCATCCAGAAAAATATCAGAACATAACTTATTTGAATTTACCTTAACTTAGCAAGTAATCAAATACTCTGAGAACTTGTTTTGATTAAAAAGTAGTAAGAAAGAGCAAGGTGATTTTAAATTACATCAAACATTATATAGCATAATCCTGTGCAAGTGTTATAAGTCAATACATTTAAATATCCTGTTTTGCCATACCTTGGAGAAATAATTTTCAGTCTTAAGCTACATGTGCATTAAAGTATAACTGACAAACCATAAAACAATTTCCATTAATTTTTCTTGTAAAGACATCCCAAGTGCCCAGGCAGAAAATTCAGACTTTCAAAGGCATTTTGGAATAGCAATATATTTAAAAAATTGTTTTGCACTGTCAAACATGGCTGTAAAACTTTAAAAAGTAGAATTCCATGTCACTGAGAATTTTGTACAAAATTTGCTAATATAAAAATAATTTTACCTTTGAACAAAATTGTTTCATAAAAAATTTTGCTGTAGTAAAGTATTTTCCTTTAGAATGATAGGGTTATAGTGTATTTTCTTAAATGTATGCTTTTCTTGTATGCTCTCCAATAAAGAAAAAAGATAAAATCTTCCTCCAAAATCTAAAAGCTGAATGCCAACTCATTTTTATGCTTTTAAAAATTAATAAAAGTAACGTAAATCAAATAGACATTCCACAAATGACATTCTTTGATGTGTAATATTTTTAGTATTTTGATAGCTTTCCTCTTTTGTAAGTTTCCTTTTCAACAAAGTTCTCTGGGAAATTGTGTCCTCTTGTGGTCACTGGCAAAAACAACATGTTTTTGCAGGAAGAATTAATCCAAACAATGGAAATAGGATTTAAGGCTTCAGGAAAAGCCACTTGTGAAAAAAGGAAATCCCTTAAAGTGAAGAGAGAGATGAAAGTTGTGAGTAATCAGAAAGGGAACTTTAGCAGGAAAAACACAGAATGTAAATCATTCAACTTATATTTAAATTATTTGACCATCAGATGATTAAAAAGAAGAGATAAAAATGATTACTATGTAGGAAAATTGTGGCCATGATAAAAGCCGCTATGGATAACTGTGTATTTCTTACATTATTTCTTCAGTCATTCCAGCAACTCTGAAATAAGTGAGAGCATATTTCAACCAGTTTAAGTAGCAGCAAAGCTGGGACATAAACTTTCTAGCATGCAAACCCAATAAGGTGATAAAAGGGATGAGGGGAGACTCCTCAAGATTCTATACGTTTCCACACTGATCCTTCTCTCCCTACAAGTCTGTTGTATTATGTCTCCGAATCCCATCCTAATTTTCAGTGCAGAATGTCAGATATTTTACAGATTAATATTTACTGAAAATTTGATTTGCTCATTTGAGGTGCTGTTGGCAACTCAATTTCTTGTGCTTTATACTTTTCCATTTTATTTCTTAATTGGAAGCTTCAAATTTCATATTTTTTTATCCTATTCTTAAAGAACATCGAGAAAGAGGTAGAATCAGTCAAATTTATGAATTAAACTGTCATTAAAGGAGAAAGAGAATGACCTCTTTAGGAGAAGGTAAAACATCCTGAAAACTACCAGTGTCACTGAAAAAGAATCTGCTTTCACACAACTATTTAGGTCACTTGTGCTGACACAGACCCTTATATTCCACTTAAAATTTCCTCACTTAAATAGTGAAGTAGGCAATCCCAATCCCTGTGAAGTATTCAAAACAAGATGAAATCTAACGTGTACATTCTCATCTGAGATGTACTCAAATGCAGCCTTTTCCAATCTGCGCCCCCTTCTGTGTGAATGTTTCTGTGCTTCATTCATGCAATCCAGAGAAATTATTTCACAGAACTCTTAAGCCAACAAACAGGTGGTAGGTAGGTCATCCAAAACCTGAGGGGAAAGAGTAGCACCTCAAGTGCTCACCTTTTGTGCAAATCCCAACTCCAAACTGTACCATCTTGCTAATGTTATAGTGTATGTATGTTTCTTTTCTTTCTCTGAAAGTATTTATAAAGGTTGCTAGGAGAATGCCAGTGCAGATTCAAACTTTAAGAATATAGATACATACATATTTTTTGCAGATGCTGAGTATGAGATTCGTAACTCTATTACTTCTAACTGTATTCTTTTTTTCACATTTTAACACAGTACACATTCCTCAGGAAGGACTGTGAACATGCCAAGTCTGCAGTTTGAAAACAAAGCTCATTTTGAATTATCCAATTGCAAAAGAAAAACTTTTTGTTTTCAGTTAATTTTTTAGGGCATTTATTTTAGAAGTAGATTAAATGATTTAATTCCAATGCATTCAGAATTCCCAAAGAAGGTAGTCTTCCACTGACATCCTTGAAGTCAGACTGAGTTCAGCCCCAAAGGGAAATTCCTAAGACCCTTTTTAAATAGCCTGAAATTGGGATTTTAGAACTACATAAGTTTTCATATGGTAAACCAAATATTGTGGAAGTCATCATTATTGTTGCATATACAAAATATCCAGAATTATATTCAACTCTTAAGGACATAAAAAGAGAGTTTGCCTTTATTCTTTCCCCAGCAAGTGTCGATAAGAAATTTGTTACATAAATGTTAAGTAGAATACAGATGGGACAATGGGCCAGGAAAGGTTCCAGTTTGCAAAGTAGGAGCATCAAGCCTCAGACCTTTTGAGAGGTAACTCGTTAGTCAAGCTACAACCTTCTGTTTAAAAACTAACTTTTAAACACTCAAGAACTTTTATCGTCATTTTTCATTCCTTTGAAGAGTAGGAGAGAATGTTTTTTGTTTCTTTTTTTTTCCCCCTAGAACTCAAGTCATTCAGCGTGACTTGGTCAAGAAGACTCCGTGCCTGGGATAGTTCTGGTTTAGTTCATTCATGTTAAACCCTGTTTTAAGCATTCTGGCATCCATAGCATGGCCTCACTCCCCACTCCCGGGGATCCCTGTAGGCAGTGGCTAGGAGCTCTTTATCTCCTGAAGTTGAGTGCCCAGAGAAGGGCTGGGCTCATTTTAAACGGAACTAGTCTTAGAGATTGATGATTTTGCAAATCAGGCCAGCTAATGCTGCGCTGTTGTGGACTTGGTTTCTCCTTCGGCTTCTCTCCCCCTATTTTCATCCCAGTACCCAACCCACCCAGCCAACTCCCCTTGGGCAGGTAAAGTTTCCTTTACCTTGCCCACACTTGCCTGTCTTGCTTACCCATAGCCACAAACGAAAGAGTCCAATTATTTGATCTCTTTATTTTCGAGTATTCTGCTGAAAGGGGGAGAAAATAACACTTGAGATTGATCTTAAAACAACAACCACCACCACCCACAGACATAGGTGATGTTCAAATAAGAACTGCGGAATACTCAGAGATCAAAAGTCAAGAAAACAATTTCTGCCTATTCTCTAACTGCTCCAAGAAATCATATCCTGTAGGCAGAAGATGCACTCACAGGAGTGACTTATCTGAATGTGCTTTGTTTTAAGAAGACCCGGCTGTAAACTATTAAGTGGAGGTCAAGTAGAATCTGATTTTCAGACAGGCATTCATTTAAAAATATGTCAGCGACCCGAGAAGCGGGCATGTTGGCACGCTGTGGTCATTGTCTATGAATATTTGTAAAAAATAGTGATAGACGAACCCTACAGGTCGCCCCTCCCACGAAAGTTTAGCCTCCTTCGGCCTCCGCGGAATGGTTCCTTCTTGTCCTCACTTCCCTAGAAGGCTGAACCCTTCAACCGGTCCCCGGCGCTCCAGACCCCAGGGTTTCTAGGACCGGACTGCAGCCGCGAGCCTCAGCGGGGCACAGCCACGTGGCCTGCCCGCGCCTCGCCCGGGCTCCCGCCTGCTCCTCCGGACACTGTGGGCCGAGACTCTCCGTCTGGCCCAGAAAAGGAAGCTTCTCTGAGTTAATTCGCTGCTTAGAGTCCAGACGATGGAGAGGGTGAGCAGACCTCGGCCTGCACAGGGTACCAGAACAGGGGCACGCAACTTCCGCACCCCCAAATGTGCCCCGAAAACCAACTACTGCTTTTGACTTCTGGTTTGCTTTGCAACTTAAAGAAATGAACATAGAACGGTTATTCTCTCCCGACTCGTTAAAAAAAAAAAAAGCCTAGCATTGCAAAAATGGGCTTCTCTTTCACAGCAGCATCCTTTCCTTTCCAGCTCACCAACTTTTGTTGCTTCCGACTTGCCAGAATCTACATTAACACCTTCTTCTGGGCCTCTTCATTGTGACTTATTAAATAGAAACGCTTAAAATGTTAAAGTGTCCAAATATTTTTGGTGCGTTTGTGGCACGCGGAACAGAATTGCTTACTGAATCTCCTAGGAGTGGAGAATGAGGGTGGGGAAGGGGGCCCTCGCAGCCCTCAGCCTCGCGTGTCCAGGCAATGTTGAGTTCCCATCTCACTCTCTCAGAGCCGACATTTACAGTCATAACGCAGGGCCTTATCTGGGAAGGAGATGAGGCTGAAGTGGCCACAGGCACTCCACCTTGGGCTAGCAGCCCAGGCAATCAGGGCCGCGGCGAAGACACTGCGCTGCCACCTCCTGCCCTGCTGCCTTCTCCAAGAACAGGACTGCTTTCTTCGGGGGAATGAACTTCTGCATTTTTCTAGCACCTTCGGAGGTGTAGTCCTTTGGGTGTTGGGAAACGTCAGATTGGGTCACTGTGGAGGGAAAAGAAAGGCCCAGCTGCTTCTCGAGGAAGGATGAGAGAACAGGCCGAGGAGCAGATCTACAGTCCCTGGCGCGGCCACGTCTTCAGAAACGCCCACGACCTCAGGACCAGCCACGGTGTTTTGGCCCTTGGGACTCCAGGGCCTCGTTTACCTGACCATCGGGTGGGCTCAGCCGTCGCAGGTATTCTTGCCAGTACCCCCGCCCCAGCAATCCCAAACCGCGCCACGGACCTAAAGCGTACTGGGGCGAGCTGAGACTTCCACCCACTGTGTAGAAACTGGTGTCGCCGCTGCTGTCACAGCCGCTCCAGGAGGGACCGACAAGGCGGCGGGTACCGTCCCCTCCGGTCGCTTCCCCGGGCTGCGCCCGGGTGCGGGGGTGCGGCCCGCGCGCTCCGGCGCGGAAGGAAATCGCCCCGCGCCCGCGGGCGGAGGGCGGCGGGGAAGAAAGGGGCAGGGCAGCAAGGAGGCGGGCAGAGGGGCCGGCCGCCTGGGCCAGGTCGTTTTTGAATGGTTTGGGAGGACGAATTGTTAGACCCCGAGGAAGGGGGGTGGGGACGGAGAAAGGGGGGCTGGAAAGCGGAAACTTTCCTATAAAACTTCGAAAAGTCCCTCCTCCCCACGTCAGGCCAATGACACTGCTGCCCCCAAACTTTCCGCTTGCACGGGAGGTATAAGAGCCTCCAAGCCTGCAGCTTTCGCCCAGCTCCCAGACACCTCGCGGGCTCGCCGACACCGGCATCGTTTCCAGGAGGCCGAGCGGGGTGTGCGTGCGGCCGTTGGGCGCCTTCTTTTTGGACCTCGGGGCCATCCACACCGTCCCCTCCCCCTCCCGCCTTCCTCCCCGCCTCCCCCGCGCGCCCTCCCCGCGGAGATCCTCCCTGTCCCTCCTCCCGCTCCCTCCTCCGCGGGCCGCACCGCCCGGGCCGGCGCCGCGCGCGGGGGAAGCTGGCGGGCTGAGGCGCCCCGCTCTCCTCCTCTTCCCCGGGCCGCCCTTCTGCCCCGGGCCCGCGAGGCCGCACGTCGCCGCCCAAGAGATGATGCAGGACGTGTCCAGCTCGCCAGTCTCGCCGGCCGACGACAGCCTGAGCAACAGCGAGGAGGAGCCGGACCGGCAGCAGCCCCCGAGCGGCAAGCGCGGGGGGCGCAAGCGGCGCAGCAGCCGGCGCAGCGCGGGGGGCGGCGCGGGGCCCGGCGGGGCCGCGGGCGGGGGCGTCGGAGGCGGCGAGGAGCCTGGCAGCCCGGCCCAAGGCAAGCGTGGCAAGAAGTCTGCGGGCTGCGGCGGCGGCGGCGCGGGCGGCGGCGGCAGCAGCAGCGGCGGCGGGAGTCCGCAGTCCTACGAGGAGCTGCAGACGCAGCGGGTCATGGCCAATGTGCGGGAGCGCCAGCGCACGCAGTCACTGAACGAGGCGTTCGCCGCGCTGCGGAAGATCATCCCCACGCTGCCCTCTGACAAGCTGAGCAAGATCCAGACCCTCAAGTTGGCGGCCAGGTACATCGACTTCCTCTACCAGGTCCTACAGAGCGACGAGCTGGACTCCAAGATGGCAAGCTGCAGCTATGTGGCCCACGAGCGGCTCAGCTACGCCTTCTCGGTCTGGAGGATGGAGGGGGCCTGGTCCATGTCCGCGTCCCACTAGCAGGCGGAGCTCCCCACCCCCGCGGCAGGGCCGGAGACCTAGGTAAGGACCCGGCGCCTCTGCGCCCCGTCGCCGCTCAGGTGGCAGACAGATTGAAGGCTGGGGTGCGGCTCCCGGTCCACCTGGCCTTCCTCCCCGTCTCCCACTCCCCTTTCACACCCAACCTGGCACCGCCACCTCATCCCCCCGCGCGTTCCTGGAAGGGAGCTCAGTCCCCGCTAGGGAGAGGAGGATGCGCCCTGGTGAGGGGTGTGCGTGTGCGTGAGTGTGCGTGACAGGAGGGAAGACTGAAAAAGATTCGAGGGTCACGGGTAAGGACAGCCTTGCCAGCGCCTCTCTTTCTTTTGGCTTTTAAGTTTTCGTTCTCCTTAAAACAAATGTTTCCAAATTCCACCTCCTCCGTCTTTCCGCCCACCCACTTCCTCTTGCCCTTGGGCTGAAATCCTTCCAGGTTGTTCAGCGCAATTTCTCCGTGGTGGTGATAAGAACAGTGCTCACTAGTTTTACAAAACAGCCACAGAGACCTAAACAATAACCAACTTTCCCCCCCTCTGGGTTTTTGCAGATGTCATTGTTTCCAGAGAAGGAGAAAATGGACAGTCTAGAGACTCTGGAGCTGGATAACTAAAAATAAATATATTTGCCAAACATTTTCTTGGAAATTAGAAGAGCAGAACCCAAATTCAAAGAAACAGGGCGTGGGGCGCACTTTTAAAAGAGAAAGCGAGACAGGCCCGTGGACAGTGATTTCCAGACGGGCAGCGGCACCATCCTCACACCTCTACATTCTGATAGAAGTTTGAACAGTTGTTTGTGTTCCTCCTCTTTTTTTTTTTTTTTGTTTTTTTTTGACGAAGAATGTTTTTATTTTTATTTTTTCATGCATGCATTCTCAAGAGGTCGTGCCAATCAGCCACTGAAAGGAAAGGCATCATTATGGACTTTCTCCATTTTAAAATGGTAACGATCAGAGGAATTTTAAGAACACCTTTAGAAATAAAAATACTGGAATCAAACTGACTCACAAAATCACAGTCAGTTAATTCCTTTTTTCATTCTTCCTCTGAGGGAAAAAAAAAACTTAAAATAACAAAAAACAACATTCTATTTATTTATTGATGACCCACGGTAAAATGCAAATAGATCCGGTGTCTAAATGCATTCATATTTTTATGATTGTTTTGTAAATATCTTTGTACATTATTTTTCTGCAATAAATAAATATGATTGAAAATTGTAAGAACCTTAAAGTTTGGTCTATATTTTTAAAGGACTAAGTTGGCAGTAAATACCTGCTTGTTTAACTCTGGAGACACCCAGGAGGGTGAGAGGGCATTAATATAAACAAAGCAGTGAAAAACTCAAACTAGTTATTGACAGGTAGGGGCATGTTATGTAGAAAGACAGCTTTATCATTATTCCCATTTGGTGTTCAGTGAACTTAGCATCTCTCCTTCATCTCTTATCAGGTCCCCAGACAGCAAAAACTTAATAGTTATTCACCTCTCTTGCTTATATTTTGAGAATGCAGTTGTAAAACAGTTAAGCAAATAAGCAGTAGAAGTCAGCACTATTTTCTCTTGTTACTGTGTGTTTTTGTCATACTCTCCACACTTTATGAGGATTTTTAAGTAATAGGTTTATTTCAGTGAAAGTATGCATAAAGTGTTATCAGAATTACCTGTCTATAGATAGATGTGTATACACACATGTAAATGACTACAAATGTATAGAAAATAAAGTTTAATTCCACATGAAAGAGAATTCCACTTATACTTTGCTTAACTTTCTCTCACGAACAAGAGTGATATTTAATGTTGTTTGCTAAAACAAAAAGTCAAAGTTAATATTTTCCCATATTGATCTCCATTTGGAAAGCAAGCTCCTTATAAACTGCTCTATACAACCACACAGAAAACAATTAAAGAAGCTGAATTTTCAGTATCTTCAGTAATTATGGAACAGTTACAATTTTAAATGCTATAGCTGTTCATTTTCTAGTCAGTTCACTAGCAACTATATTTTGTAAAATTTATCCACAGAATTTTTCCCTGGTTACTTACATGTATACAAAATCTGATTCAGTTAAGTAAAAGAGTTAACGTGGACAAATGGTACTTGACTTTTTATTTCATTCTAGTTATTTCTGGGCCAGAAAAATACTAGCTTTTATAATGAATACCATTAGAAATAGTGAGTTTGTATCACTAAGTTCTTAAGTTATATCCAGCTTATTGCCTTCAAGTATAATTAGGGATGTATTCGAACTGGAAAATAATTTTGCTGCCTAATTCAAATAATGACTATGGCAAATAAAATGTATGACTTGAAACAGTGTTTGCTCAGCTCTGGTTGAGGTTATTATATTACCTGAAGGTTTCCCCTCTTTTTCACACATCATCATAGAATGCTGACATAACAATATTGTAAATTTATTATTGTAAGTTTTTTACACCATGTTTTGCAATAAGGAGCCTGTAGAATTTACTTATACCAAAAGATTAGTGAAAGCTTCAGGAAATGCTTTTTTACATTTTTATAGTTCTTTACAAAATAACAGGACAGAAACTGATTATTTGTGGAGTGCGTGTGCGTGTGTGTGTGTGTGTGTGTGTGTTTGTAAAACAGAAATGTAAAGAGGATGCCCTAGAAAATGAGGGAGGGCATCTAGAAGGTGATTTTCTCTTTTGTGTCATCGAACTACCTCCATTTTCTAAATTGTTCATGGAGGAATCTTGTTACTAGCTTGGTCTGACTATTTGATATTTCAGATTTCTTGACGTACATCAGAATGGAGCTGACCATCCGGCTGAGAAGGTAATTCCGATCTTATCTCTGATGATATAGAAACTAAAAGTTTCAAAAAAAGGTAGCCTTCCATTTTCCTTTTTTCTTTTTTTCTTGTGTGTGTGTGTGTGTGTGAGAGAGAGTTCTCAACTTGGGAGAAAAGCAAATGTCACATTTATATTGAGTAATACTAAATACTAAACAAGCTAATGTTTTTCTTGAGATTTTCAGATAAATGAATGAAAGAAATGTGGTGAATAGTTTTGCTTTGAGTGAGAAGGATTCACAGTGGAAAATATTAACTATAAGAATCCAGTTTTCAGCTTGCCAGACTATTTCTGTATACCCATCTTTCCCCATCCCTTACACACCACAATGCCAATTCTACTTCATAACAGAAATGAAGCACCTGTGTTTCTATCCATATTTCCTATTTTCATCTCATTTCATTTTTATTACCTATTCTTATTTAAAGGGCATTTAGGATGAATTACCTGTTTCAGAAGTGAGAATTTAATGTGGTGTCTGGACCCAGGAGTCTTTACCCTTTAGCCAGAAGACATTCAGTGAAGGCAAAGTATTCTATTAGATTGTCTTGGATGAATTCTAAATAACTGACTAAGAACGTTTCCTCTGCTGTGCACATGATCTTTTAATCATGGTTTTAATTTCCTTGGATTGATACGCTTCAGTCATAAGAAAGCAGTACATTTGTGTTCCCATGACACACATTTCCCCTCTTTATGCACACACTTGCTAACAAACACATGCACAAATGATAATTCATGCACAGTTGCAGGTACCCTCCCCAAAGTGAAACATTTTAATAAACGTTAAAGAGCAGAAACTCTTACAACCTGTGTACTTTTCCCCCACACTCAGCAAGGACACAAGCTTCTTGCTCCTTCGGTCCTCAGGCTCATATTCATAATGGAGCTTTTTAAGGGACATTTGGCCTCTTGCAAAAAAGTCGAGCATTTTGCACATTCCACGGTTTGGCAAACTCAGAACTGGTTATTTTCTCTAGACCGGTATCAAGTTCTTCTCAGGCATATGATTTCACTTGAAGTCCTGCCCAGGAATCCTTCAAAGTGAGCGTTTGTCCCACTCTCATGATGTCAGGCGGTTTTCCCTGCATCTGTAATTTGAAGAAAAACAAACAAACCTGCGGGGAACAAACGCCACGGAAACCCAAACAGAACTCCGTGGGGAGCGGGAGTCTCACCTGCGGCTAGCGCGGGCGGGGGTGGGCCCGGACTCCCCGGCGTGGGTGGCGGGCGGGCCGCACCGTGGGGAGGGCGACAGTGTCCGAGGCCTCCGGGGACCGCGTGGACAGCCCCTGGCCCCGCGTCGGGCCGCTGCGCGCGGAGGAGGCGGCTCCAAGTGTCAGCGGTAGCAAGGGGAGCAGCAGCAAGAGATTCAGGCAAAGGCCCAACTTCGTATTTCCAGAGACAGGCCCGCATCAGCCACAAACAAGGGTCGGGAGAGGGGTTCCCCGGGGGCCACTTTTCCAGATTTTTCTCCTGGTTTGCCCTAAAGCGTGCCCCACCCCCAGCACCAGCAAAAGTGGAAGGAAAGTGTACGGGCAAAGCGGAAAGAGAAATAGGTTTCCTCATAATTTCTGAAAGCCGATCACCCCACTGATTCGCAGGCACCTAGCAACCGAAGCCCTCGAAAACGCAAACGGGATTATTAATAATGCTTACTGAACAGCAAAAGATGGACCCAGTAAACAGGCCATGGGATACATTTTCCATTTGCTTTCGTCCCAAGGCCCCAGAACGTGAGCCCTCCTAATATTTTCTTAGCAAATCAAAGCACGTGTCCTTTGAAGAAGGTGTGTAATTGGAGTTTAAGGCATGTATGGAATTCCCAGATGCCTATAGAGTAAGAAGGAGCATGTGGCAGGTCACTGGAAGGTGGGGCAGGTTAAACTCACTGGCAGGAAAGTTCTCCTTTTCTATTCTCCTTTATGAGGGCCGCGGAGATAAGCCTTTGGGAAAGGATGGGACGGGTCATAATAAATATCCAGCTTCTCCTATCAGAGTCACAGTAACCATGGTAAAAAGCACATGGTCAGAAAACCTCAAAGAAAACACTCAATTATAGCCGGGATTTCGTGGGCGCCCTGCAATGAGATCGTTTGGGGTTTGCTGCAGCTAGGGCCTGGATCCCCCTGCAGCCTTTCTTGTTTACGTGGACTATTTTCTTTTCCTTCTATTTCCGCACCCCCCCGCCCCCGCCCCAGTTTGTGGATGTGTCTTCGTGCTTATGCGGGCCATTTAGGCTGGAGCCAGAGGAACAAAATTCCAGATTAGGAAAAGAAGAAAGCAATTCTAAAAGCATTCATCCCAGAAGGCAGCCTTTGGGGGGACGGGGGGAGGGGAGATTGTGAGCAAATGAAATGAAGTTTCTGTAAAGCGTGCTCTCTACCAGAGACAGCGAATGCTCAATGCAAAGGCAGTAATCAAAATTAGCTGCTCCTTGTCCCTCACTGCGCTGAGGTATATGGATGTGTAAGAGACGGTCGAATTTAGGCGCGAGTTTGCTGCTGCTTAAGCAGGTTTCTTTGCTTTTTGTTTTGTTTTTGGTCTAATGCCGGAATCCGAGAAAATATGACTTTTCTCCTTGGGTTCAAGATGGTGCCGTCACTTACCTGGACAGTGGGACCAGAGGCAGGAGACGTAAGGAACCGGTTTCTGCGGAAGAAACTGGCCTTGGCAAAGGTTGGCGCTAGGAAGGGGGTGAAGTTGGGTCACCTGTGGCTGGGGGGGCAGAGGTTTCCCAGCGAAACTAGCTAGAACAAAACGCGCCACAGACCCCACCACTGAGGCAGGCAGAGAGGGGGAAAGGGACGCGCCTGGCGTGAGGCGAGCGTGACAAGTGAAAAGTTAAGCAGGTACCTGAAGGAAGTTTATCTTGCCCAGATGTTAGGGCTTTTATGAAATGTCACGTGAAGAGAACAGATGTACAACTTGCAAATGGGGCCACGCCTGGAAATATAAGGGAAGCAAATGCTTGGAAGGAAAACCCAGGCATAAATCATCAGCCTCCTCCGCTAGGTATCTGTTCTCTCCTTTAAATATTTGCTTCCGGAAAGGGAAGACACATCTTAAGTGCGTCTTCCAGAAGGGGTCACAGTCCAATCCTCTGGCCAGCGCCACCCTACCCCATCCCTTCCTCATCCCCCCGCCCCACCCCTTCATCTAGGTGGCTTGGGTGTGGGTGGTTTAGGTGGAGGGCGCATTTCTTTCCTGCCCGTGTTTTCTTTCTTCACATTCCCCATCCCCCACGTTAGTCTCTTAGCCTCTCAAAGACGTTTGATCCTGAGAAACATATCAAATCTCGGTTTGGAAAAGCTGAAACTAATCAATTGCCTTTTTGAAGGGGTAGAGAGTGATAAGAAGAGCGAAGGAATGCCAGGCCTGACAGACCCGAAACCTTCAAGATGCTTGAATGAGCTGAAAGACATGCGGGTTATCCCTCCCTCCTGGGGAGGATCCAGAGCGCTGGGGATCCCAGCCGCCCATGGGGTAGGGACTTTACCAAGTTAAATCATTGGTTTGGTTGAAACGTTTGTTTTTTCTTTTTTTAATGACTTGTACAGATAGGACTCCCCCCCCCACCACCCCCACATGTAAGAAGGAAGTTCGCTTTATAAACAAAATTAAAATGAATTAGCAGTTGCCCAGTTGTGGAAGTCTAATTCCTTTCTCTGTATTTC
Source organism: Capricornis sumatraensis (assembly GCF_032405125.1). Lineage (NCBI taxonomy): Eukaryota > Metazoa > Chordata > Mammalia > Artiodactyla > Bovidae > Capricornis > Capricornis sumatraensis. The sequence goes on along the minus strand of NC_091073.1, from coordinate 32,560,092 downwards.
AGAGAGAGGTTCATGGGCGTTATTGTGAATGTTACCTACCATGTGGCACAGGCTTGGTTCTCTGTCCATGTTAAGGTTTTAAATATTTGTCGACAATAACTCTAAGGTTGTATATTAAGTGACCTGTGCTGTGACTCTTCCTTCAAATGCAACACTATTCCCAAGCCTTTGTTAAACCGACATTGCACCTGGCTTACAGTTATTCTTTAGCCACCAGTTCAGCTTTCTTCTTTAAACAGAACTTCAAAGTTGGAGTATTTTTTACACAATATTAAATTAAAATTTACTGTCAGAATTTTTCTGAGTCCTTTCTGGATTTCCAAAGGTGTGATCAGAATTGAAATATATTCGAAGTGATCACATTAGCTTTAAGGGTTAATCATTTTCTTTTTTTTTTTTTTTAATGCACAAGACCAGATGAACAGACATACCTCTTTTCTCCACAGCATGGAATCTAAACACCCATCTAGCCATCCCTGGAGGAACTTAACCTTGCTTTGTCACCTTTGGGTGCAGAACATATCTGGTTGATGATCCGGAAGGGCCTTGGACTAAAATCTCAGATCCTCCCCCTCTGCATTTGCCCAGCCTTGATGAATGTTGGGTTGGACCCTGACTCGCTGACTCTGCTATGTAAAGCTCTCCTCTGAGGCTTCCAGACCTCCATTTCTAAACATAGTACTGGACAAAACAGTCCACATTTCTTTTCCTCTTTTGTTCCTGAAACTTTACACCAAAGAACTGTTAGCATTGTTGAACACCAACATGCAGTGAACGAACACAGAACTTCTCAGTGTTGCAACTTTAGCAATGACAATGAATCCTTCCCAGAGGTCTGCTGATGCACCCCTAAATTCTGGGGTTCCATTCCCAGGGCAGAATCCTTCCTTCCAGATCAGCATTCTTGAAAATGTTCTTATGAAGCCCCTGTTTCACCGCATGGAAGAAGGACATTTCAGTTAGCCTCTTGTTAAGGTTGCCTTTGGCCTCATTCCTCCCTGACTCCTCTTGCTACCCCCTATCAACACACACCTTTTAAAACTTCTAACTCGTAAATGTGTAAAATAGACCTGGGGCAGAGAATCCTTCTTCCTCTTCCTTTTCTCCAGGCCCCGACCGAGTGAAATTTAAAACACATCCCATAGATCGGTTTTCCTTCTCTGAAGTTAGGCATAGTCCACGACCCGGATTTTCAAATGGCCCAGGCTGGAGTCTGCAATATTTAATCCAGTCAGCTATTAAATGTCCTCCAGCTAAATCAAGAGTATAAGGATCCTTACAGGGATAATGACACCAGGAGCAGTCTGGTGAAGGAGTAAGGGGGCTGGGAAGGGGAGAAGACTCCAGGGATTCTTTGATTTGGAAAATCCTGTTTTTGGAACTTCTGTCAGAGTAATAACAAAGCAAAGAAACATGAAAGAAGCAACTCGCTGTCCCAGGATATGGTTTTAATGAAATACTACTACCACACACACAATCTACTATTAATAACCGCTTCCGAGACTCCGCTTTTCCTTTACCTATTAGGGACCAAGAGGCTCCGTAACGTGATCCCCTCTCCTCCTTCTCCCACCGCCTCCTTTCCTCCCCAATTAAGCCAAAGTGGTTGTTCTTCTGAGTCCAGGCCTGCAAACAACTGTGGGCTGACAGTGCCCTCTGCATCCAAGTTTCTGGTCCCTTCTCTTGGCAGAACCGGGTCCCGGGACTGGACTGCGGGGGTTTTTGCCCACGCTCTTCCGAAGGCGGGCTCCTCCGCCCCCCGCACTCAGGGAGCGAGTTCTCCAGGTCCCTGACTGGAAGCCTTCTTAGGACCCCCATACTTGTGGTACCAAGGAGATAGTGTGCCCCAAATATGCCTGTTTTGGCTCCCAGCTGACCCTGCCCGGAGCTTTTTTTGTTGTTGTTGATTTAAAACACCCGGAGGGACTGCAACTAATAGAGCAAATGGGGCTGGGGGGTAGGGCAGGGGAGAGAAGGGGCAGGGGGTGGGGAATCGCCAGAGAAAAATCCACAGTATTTGGGAAGAGGGGGGCGGCAAACTTAGATAGCGAGGAGAAGGCATTTTTAGCAGCCGCGTCTGTCATCTGTAAGTAGTGGACAGATGAAACCGAGCCTGATCAAAGTGGTCCGTTAGTAAATCACGTATAGGAAATGGATTGTGAGGGGTAAAAGACACGTGTCGAATAATCTCAGCCCCGGAGTCCGCTCGCAGCCAGCGAGGTTCACGATGCCCCATCTCGCGGTATCCGCGCGCTCAGCGCATCTCCCAGCAGGGAATGAATGTGGGGGGAGGTCTCTCCTGCAGTTCGGTCCTACCCCACCCCCACCCCTAGCTTCCGCCCTACACGCCTGCCTGGCCATCCATGCTCCGTCCAGACTACAGATTTCATTACGCTCGGTTGACTCTGGACTGATCAGGGAAGTCGTGGGGAAGTTAGGGTCTTTTCATTTCCGAGGCGAGAAAACTGCTGTCTCAGAGTCGAAGACATCTCCGTACCGGGTCCCCTCTTAGTGTTCTCGTCCCTCTGACGATCCCCCTTTAGAGATCTCAGAAATTTGCTAAGCGTTACTGTGCAAATGTAACGCAGCTACCCTGAGAGTTCAGCGAGAGCAGAAATTGTCTGTGATTTCTGCTCGTTTTGTTACGTTTCGTACTCCTAGGTTTGCCGCCCTAGTGTTATGTAAGGAGAGGTTGCAGTCCTCTGAACTAGCACCAAGTGGATTTTCTTTCTCTGCCTCCCACCTCCCAAACCCCGGACTCTCGCACCTGCTTCTGCTGGTTGAAAAAAAACAAGCGAAAACGAATGTCCAGTCCCGGGTGCTAAACGCTCCCGCCAGCTGTTCGGAGGACTCCAGAAACGCGCATTGGGCGAGTTTAGAAGCGCTGTGGTTGGCTGCCTCCAAGAAAGCAGTTGACGATGTTAAAAGATAGACTTCGTGAATTTTGTGCAGGGGATTTACAGCGACAAATGCCCTCTTACCCCGTCTTTTCTCCTCAGTTTTAGCATCCTCCAGATAAGCAGGATTTTGCTTATAATAGGTGTTTATGGTTCCAGGAATTGCACTTTGATCTAGGATTTGGGGGGCGGAGTGTCTAAGGGGTCTCTAGACGCTTGTCTGATTTGAATGCTTTTCAGGATGATTTATGGCAAAAGGCTCCTTTCTGACGCTTCCAGATGCCAAAGCTCTTACCTTCCAGACAGGAGTAGGCGAAATCTGCTTCCAATAGCCGCGCGGATGGAAGCCCGCGCGCCTACCGTGCCTGGCTGCCGGTCACCCTAAACCGAGTGTGTGCACCAGCCTTCTCCCGGACCCGCAGATAACCTTTCCCCGCCTTCCAACTAAGGAGGAAGGAGGGATCTTCTTTTTTATGATGACAAACCTACGGAGGGAAACCAAGTCACCCCTCCTGTAAAGTTACTCTCTTGCTGTTAACTCTGTTTTTTTGCAATTAACCACCTGCTACTGCCCCGTTGGTGGTTTGGTGTTAATGCGATTTGACCCCACATGTGAAGCGGGGAGGGAATAAGCCCTCCGTTGGGACCCCTGGTGGTTTCACCCTCCGGCCTCAGCCTTCTGGCCGAGGCTGAGAGAATCGCTCTCCTGGTTCCCGCGGGGCGGAGGCCCGGGCGGCGCTCAGAAGCTGCCGGGGCGTCGCGGGGTAGGAGGCGATGTCTTCTCGAAAGCTCCCTGCAGTCTCTGGGCCGCGAGGCGAGGCCAGGAAAAATAACCCTGCCGACTCAATTACTGTGAGTTCCACCGGGAAGCTGAAAAGTTGAAATATGCACCGCTGCGGGGATGGGAGGGGGTGAGCAGCGGGCAGCTCAGACCCGGCGAACGCTAGGGCGAGTTTAGGGGACCCCAGGCCCGCGGCACTGAGAACGCGCGAAACACATCTGTCAACCTGAAGCCAAAGGTGGGACCGACCCACCGTGGCCTCCAGCGGACGCTTTTTCCACGAGGAAGGTTTTCCAGCTATTCCTTCTCCTTTCGAATTGTAACCGACTGGGAACTGGAGAGGAAAAACTGTTTTCTTTCTTCTTTCCCAAGGTGAAGGCAAATTAAGGGGGGAATTAGCCATTAGCCAGGGAGGCTTGAAAACCAGCGGTGAGGAGGGGTCGAGGCCAGGGCACCGCTGGCAAATGTCTGCTTACAGATGAAAGGTTGGCCCCGAGTGATATTCTGGTTATTTGCTTAGAATCCCACAAGGCTGGGAATCTATTTGGGGAACCGTGTCTGACCATTTCACTTTTTTTTTTTTTTTGGATGAACCTTCATCCTCTAGCCTTCTGTATCCCTTCGATGTTAGTAGCTTGAAGGTCAGCGGTTTGTTTTCCCAGTGGAACATCAAGCTGATTTCCTGGGTGAAAGAGAACGGATTCACTTGAGGGCCTTTTTGAAAACCTTATTTCCCAATGTATAAGCAGTCTCCGTTCTTCATAACGTTACAAAACAAGAACTCGGTCAGAGTTGATTGGTTTATGGAGAACGGATCCTGATTTGATAAGCTCCATCACATGACACACACTGATCACCCACCGCCTCCTCTCTCTCCAAGGGGAGCTAGAGAGGTTTTGAAAGTTGTTGCCTTTTTCCTAGAGTTCCCATCCCTACATCAAAAGACTTAGGTCACCTCTTGTCTTTTTTTGTATGCATATATCCAAGAGCATAAAAATATTAAATAAAAAACTTTCCCAACTTCAAACCTATCAAATGTTTAACAGCTGAAGGATATTCATCTTTAGGAGGCAGGCCAAAATGTCAATAAAAATTTAATTATTTCTGAAACATATGGGAGCACTTACAAGACCTAAAATGTGATACTAAGTATTGATATTGAGAGGAAACCAAACAATATATTTTCATATTTGCTGGTCAAGACCTTATACCCCCTGCCTAAAGTTCCACAAGCCACAGAAATTTTTATTTTTTCCTGACAGAGTTTCTAAAACTAGCATGAAAGACAGGTTGGTGGTCAAAGGGGTCATCTGTATTCTATGTAAGGAGAAATTAGTGTTGAACTGTGTGTTTGGCATTTATGTTCTGTAGAAGACTGTCTGTGATGTAACCATAGCAAATGTTATTTCAGTGGTGGAGGGGGAGAAGTGTACACTTATGTGGCCATTTTTAGGAAGTAACACAAATTGTCCTCTGAAATGTTTCATCCAAATACTCTTTTCAACCTAGAATTCTGCCATATAGAGAGACGGCCCTTTACACTAGAAGGTGGCACAGGTGGTGTTATTTGTATAGTTAGCTGTGATGAGCAACATTTGTGTGTGACTTGGAATGATCTCTTTTTCCACTTAATGAGCAGCAGCTTCTTTTCCACTCAAAGCTTGCATAGGACTTCTGAGTTCTAGGAAATAACATCAGACTTTTACTGCTGAATTGCAGGTTAATCTCCTGGTTGGCTAAGTCCTTTGATAAATCCTGATCGTGGTAGTTGGTTTGATGTTTGTCATTATTTCCAATTTTCCCTGTGACTCACTTCACAATGCCTTCAAGAGTTGCTGGACACTGCTTATCTGCTTCCTGAGTCAAGAGGTTCTCATTGTCAATTTTAGCTGGATGCTGATTTACATCATAGCTATGAAGTCTCCATTTCTCTCAAGGTTTAGATTCATTGAACTCATCCATTTAATTTACGGCAAAGGACTGTGAGGTCCACAGTGTTTAGGATATTTGCCCAAGACTAATTGGGCTTAGTTCGGTGCTTTTTTTCTTTACTTGGAGGCACGATTTTAAGATTTTCACAGGTTAGTAAACTCCAGAATTGGCCTGAATACTAGAACTACCCATTTTCTTCCAACTGAGCAACTGTTCCCCAAGGCTCATTAACTTTCTCTTTTACTACAAACTTTTGCATAAGCAAAATATACAAGACTACAACTGTCTCTTAATAAGTGAGGCTGTACACTACCCTGCAAACACATAATGCCTGGTAAACTGTAAAGGCCAGAATCCTATTTTGCTGTTTTATCTTTTCGTTTCCTAAGACTGAAAATGAGTATGTCTTTATACTAAAAATTCCAATAGTAGTATTATGAATATGTGCACCTTTAAGAGGACTTTTTATTTTATTTTGATTTTTACAATTACTGATACAAAGCCTTGTTTGTGGAAAAATGCCCTGAGACCATTATTTTTGCTGTTTATAAGATAATTACCACTAAGAATACTCTTATGAACTCAGAACTGATGGAAAAGGAAAGATAATTTAACTAGCATGTGCAGAAACTGTTGGTGGGGTAGACAAACCAGGACTAGAGTCTACCCCATGGGGGGATTATGGAATGAGGCAGAGCCAAAGGAGAGTGACCATAAGTGAGTTTTCCTACTCTTTACAAAGGATCCCAGAGGCATGTTGAATTTGTGATCTATTCTTGTCTGACATGCTTTCCTAGTGGGTTTTTGTTTTCCAGAGTTACTGATGCAAATAACAACTTGAAATCAGACTATAGGCAGCACAATTCTGAAAAATAACAACCAGGGTAAAGACTGTGTGAATTTATTCAAATGTATAGCCACAAGTGACTCTCATTTACTCCTGTGAAATATCTACTCAGCTGTCTAATTGTACAGGAAGAGTTACATATCATGTAGATTTGCAGAAGCAATTTCGAATTGTTCACTCTTCCCAAAACGCTTTTCCCCAAATGACAGACCGTGTGGGTGGCCACTATGACACTGCCTTGCATTAAACAGAGGCATGATTATTCAGTCAACAACATTTCTTGAGGGTCTCTCTAAGGTCTGAAGGCTATGTGGAAGTGACTGCATCATGCCCGTCATAACAAAGTCACCTCTAATCACAGAAGGCTGGTCTCCTCTGGGGGATATTTGCTGCATGTGCACAGTGGCCCTTACAGTAGTTATTTCACCCCAGTTTTTCTCTGCTATTTTAGAATAGTACAGAAAATTAGAACTCCCTAACTGTGGAAGCATATGAGTGGTGAGGTTAGCATTCTAAGAATGGAAACCCAACAACAGAGGGTAGAAGTGAGTCCAAGAACACCTTTTTTTGCCTTTGCTATTTTTATTTCTTTTGAATGCGCATTTATCAGTTTGTAGCAAAATCCTTTCAGAGCTTCCCTCGTAGCTAAGTCAGTAAAGAATCTGCCTGCGATGCAGGAGACCTGGATTCAATCCCTGGGTTGGGAAGATCCCCTGGAGAAGGAAATGGCTTTCTTGCCTGGAGAATCTCGTGGACAAAGGGGCCTGGTAGGCTACAATCCATGGGGTTGCAAGAGTGAGACATGACTTAGTGACTAAGCCACCACCACCTATAGATTAATAGTTGCTTCTTAGACTTTAAGCTTCATGCAGACAAATGCCTATCCAGCTCGCTACTATAATCCCAGCACCTTGTTTAGCACCTGTCACATGGCATTTCTGTTGATTCGAACTGACATCACCATTATATCAATACTAAGAGGGAAACTGAGGTAGAGAGGCAAAATTCAAATCTAAAAGAAAAAAATGACAATATGACAGTCCCATATTGTTAGAGCAGAGGAATTCACGTACTTGTCTCTCAGGTTTATGTTTAGAATGAAACCCCATGTAAGCACAAAATAAGACGTTTGTTGAAACACTGGTAGTCAGACATTTAACTCAGGTGTTTTAGAGTGTCTTTTTGTGTGGAGCCCACAGATGTCATTTGCCTATATGATTTGTGTGAATGAGTACAGGGCATCTGGCTTGCCTGGAAAATCAGTCAGAGCTGCACTGATTTCAGATTCCGTGACCCCGGGGACCTAATGCCTTTGTTCAGTGAACACCCCTCACAACTATGTGTAGCAGTCTTAGCACCCCAAAAGCAGCCATTGTCAAATTTAATAAGGAATCTGGTTGGCTTGTTATCAGTGTGTTTTCATGTCTGTGAAACTATTCCACTTGATTTCTCTGAAAGATTCCCAACTCAGACTCTCCACGTGTGCTTCTTAACCAAACTGGAACAGTCCACCCAGAGGGGTATCTTCTCCTGCTCCTGCCAACTGGGGTTCCATTTCCCCATATTCCTGTGCCCTGTTGCCTCCTAAAACAGCATAATCACTGATAACTAAATAATACATGTCAATCAGTATCTACTGAAAAACTGAAAGTCCAAGTTACCTACTTATTGCATATATGCAATATCTGCACACATATTCCAAACCCAAGAGTGACAGTTTAGAGACTGAAATATAATTGACTGTGAATTGAAAAGAGGCATTCTAAAAATATTTCAAATTTGCTGTGATGAGTATGAATGAAGAAAGCTGCTTCTCCACCCCCATTTTTCTCCTGCCTTCCCCACTTCACTCCAGGGATGTGGTGAATTTGTGTAATTTAAGGCAGGTGGTCCACATAGTAGGCTGACCACAGAGGATGAGAGAGTGTGCATTTGATACCCTGACTGCTGCTCTTTAATAGACTTTAAATATACTTTGACTATTATTTGGCTTTTGGCTATTACATTTATTTTCACTTTCTTTCAAAGGCTTCTCTCTTTCATTTCGTCATTTTCCACATACTGAAATGTAACCCAGGTCCAATGGCACCAAATAGAGGATTTATCTATACTGTCATCAAACTAAATGCAAAGGAAATATCAAAGGGGAGCAAAGGGCACCACTATATTTTGGCTCTTGAATGCTAATAGAAAAATGCAAGCATTTTTCTCTGCCTAGGTAATAACAATACTTTATTTTTATATAAAGCCTTTCATCTGAGAATCTCAAAGACCTTCAAGATGTCATTTGGGTCTGGCATTCTTCAATTGCCTGCCCTTTGTCTCTTTCAGTAAGGAAACATTCCTGTTGGATGTAGTTTCATATCTGAGCTTGCACTTAGGTATGCATATTCAGAGGTCCAAGGGCACTGAGTGTTTCTTGGATAGATCAAACAAATGACCAGTTATGACATTCTCAAAACAGCCCTGAGAGGAAGATGGGTGGCAAAGGTGATTATCTAATTTGCAGGTGGAGCAATTGTGACACAGCAGGTTATGTGACCTACTCGAGGGCACACAGTGGAGTCTTTGTTACTGCTGGAAACAGTAGTAACATCTACCAGACCAATAGCATGGCTGTGTTTCTTCGACATCCCACCTATCTGCTCCTTCTCCTTTCAGCATAAACATCTCTAAGAAAAGGCACCCTTCTGCTTATTAGACAAGACTCCAGTGCAAGAAAGGAGAATAGAGTAGCAGCTTTGGAAATGTTGAAGACAAAGAAGTGTGTAGGCTGGTCTTCCCCAGAAAAGTCACTCAACTTATAGTCAAATTAGTGAGTTAAAAAAAATGAAAGAAAAGAGGAATATCCCTGCACATAGAAGGTGGAAGCTTGATCTTTAAGTTCCATTCCTTTTAAGTAAGAGACCATATGTTGATCTCAGCCAGGAAGTATAGGTATAATGTTTTATGTATTATAAATAAATATATATATAAGAATGAATATACATAGATATATATTTTTAAACTAAGCCATGTGTACATTTTAAAACTTAAAAGCATTTTTCATTTATATCTTATTTATAACTAATTTTCTTTTCTTTCCTGAATTTTTCTTTTGCCTCATTATCTCCAAACATAGTCATTTGTCTCAACATCATAGTTATTAGTCTGAAGAGTCCTGAAGTCTGGGTTATTACTCTTTGGCATCACTGTATGATTTACTGTTAACTCAGTGTTTGACAATTCTAACTGTGACATTCTACTTAACATTAATGTTTGAATATCCTCTTGGGACACCATATCATAATTTACTTTTAATTTAAAAACTCATTGTCAGGTTTGGGGCAGGGAATCTAGCTCTGCTTTTGCAAGTAAAGTAACTTCTGTTTTATTCCAGTAAGGAGAGCTAATGGAAGGAATAAATATATATTTTAAGAGAGGATTTCATAATAAATGAGACTGTACTCTTCATCTGAGAATAATTATACATTTGAAACAAAACATTTAATAAATTATATATTTATTAAACAAAAATTATTTTTTTCTTTATTTAATACTCAATTTGAGTTTCTAAAATGAAAACTATTTTTTATAGTAAAGGATTGTCACAAAAAAGCCCAAGCGAAGTTCTAGAGCAATTCTAGTATCCAATATTCTATAATCTGTCATTAGTCCAGCTTACTGGTAGTTAGTTATATATATTAAAAAAATCGTGGGTCTGTGTCTTCCTATCTTTCTAAGCTAAGAAATTCTCAGATCTAAATATGTAATTTAAAAAGTTTGGTAAAAGCTGTTCCATATATGACATTGATTTTACCATATCAGGGGTAAAAATCTCTAAGTGATATGCCCATTTTCTTTATCTGTACATACCATCTAGGTTCTCAGCTTAGTTTTGATCTGTACCAGAAGAAATATGCAAAAACAATCAGGGGCAATGATGGAAAAAAAATAGCAAACTTGATTATCTTACTTGGCCTGAGTTTGAGAGTCTATGAACTGAATTTTTTCATTATTGATCTCTCTCTTCCACAGTCTCTATTGCTTAGTGCTCTCCTATGAATGAGGCCAAATCTGAGAAAGAAGGTGAAGTTTTAGCAATATGAAACAATGCAAGATGCTTACAATTTTCCTGCTTTGTCATGTAATCTAAGCATGAGTTTTGCTCTCCTCTTTCTTATATAGGGTAATGAAATATTTAGTGCTGTCCTTTTCATTGGCATATGTATCTTTGTTTTAAGGTTATGAGAACTTCTTGCATTATTAATTTTGCCCCAAATAAAAGCTCCACTTGTTAAATTAGTTTAGAATATAAATAGAAAAAAAGAACAAGTCTAAATCTAAGCTCCACCAGTTATTAGCTGTGCTGTTTCGCCAATTAACTGAATTTTCCTGAGTGTATGATTCTCTAAAATTTGGGAGCATAATACTATCACAAGCATTATCATTCTGTCATTCAATGATCTATAATAATATCTCTAATGATGCTTCAATAAAATATAATTTTAAATTACCATTGTCAATTAGGTTGTCAAGAAATTTTCTGTCAGATGCCAAATTTTAAATCCTGTAAGATCAAGTAAAATATATTTTCTAAAACTATAATTTAAAAATTGTGAAGTGAAGCATTATTTTAAAATCCTAAAACTCTTTCTGAAATTCAAACAACTATAATTAAAAAGAGAAATAATAATGAGCTCTGGAAGCCAGTATAAAAGCAGTGATAAATGAGTAACAAATCATTGCTTTAAAAAGATATTTGCAAAAAAAAATAAAATAAAATAAAATAAAAAAATAAAAAGATATTTGCCACTAGTTTTACTTTGCTACTTTCTTGTTTCAAAAAGTATTTGTTATAAATCTTTTAAATTGAGAAGATTGAGTCTATCTTAAATCATAAGATATCTTTACTAGTCAATATTAATCATATTCAACAGCTCATAGCTACGCTATATGCCTATAAAGAACAATGAGTGTGTGTGTTTACCTAACAATTAGCATTACTGGTAATGAAAATGATAGATACAGGAATGTATATTGGTTTCAAGGCTTCTTTAACATACTAATTCATAGTTCTTTATCGAAATTTCCTTTTTCACATATGGCATCAAAGTAAGAGTTTAAAACTTGAAACTTTTCTTAGGATTCATGTTCTGAAGTATTTCTGTTTCTTGTTTTGTTTTGTGGTCATGAACCACAGAGAAATTTGTCTTTTTTTACGTACACTGGAAATAATTTACTGCTTTTAGAAATATTAAACCACAAAAAAACCCCAATGTTAAAGAAACACTATGAGTGTGCTGGAACCCAGAAGGAGCCAGGGAATGGAGAGTTAATGCAGAAGCTCTGATCTGGCTCTGTGTCCAAGGGGCTCCAGGACCTCCCTCTGAAGAGTGGCAGGTAGTACCCAGTCCACATTTGTGTACGAATTTTACAAAGAAAATATTGGCAAGATGGTATTGTAGAGGGCACACATGGTTAGTACAATTCTGAGACACTAATCCCATTTCCTTAAATACGAAATAAGAGTCTTTGTAAACATCAGTTCTTGTCTAACCTTAATACATAGACAAAAGTCACAAATTGTAAAATGACAGTGTAGATTCCAATCTGTGGTATAGATTCATTCAACCATATGTACTTGACAAAAATGACATTCTCAGTTTCTAGAAGCAATATTCATTTGCTTATGGTGTATGGGGCAGCAATACTTTGAAGGCCATCTGTCTTTCTGATCTCTCACTTCAGAGGCCAGAGATTCAGGATATTCATACGCATTAGTCTCAGGGAAAAAAATGTCTCCTTTATGTACATAACACAGAAGGCAAAAGTTCAGTGATTGTAGTGGATATATTTTTATAGTTTTTTCTAACATTATCTCGCAATAATCATTCAAAAACTGAAATTCATAAATCAGTCGAGAGCAAATTTCTATTGATGACACATTTCATCTGCTTTGTTATTCTATTGTATTACATTTAATTAAATTGCATAACACTTTTCCTCAAATGCTTGTTTCCATTATAAAACTCTTTTTTAATGCAGAAAACATTTTGAATTTTTAATAAGGATATCAAGTGGTTTATTTTAAAAGAAATGACTAAATGCAAAATTTATTATTACAATTAACCTTAATCTAGAGCAAAATGTCTTACTGGATTAAGTACAATGGTGCAAATTTTTTAAATCTACAAATGTAGAAAGACTGGAAGTTCTTGAATTATAGATATAACCTTGATGACATTACTCAAGTACATAGTCATAGAATGGTAACAGTACACTTTTAAAAGTATTTCTTTGAACTGGAGTTTTGTCAAAAGAATTAAACAATGACAATTAATTAGTATATTTGTTCATATATAGCCATGTTATTTGCTTTATTTGAATGAAAAAGAAAGGTAGTAAAAACCAAATGTTATCAGTTATTATAAGCAAGCCCATTTGGAATAAGAAAAACAAAGATGAATTTACATAAATTAAAAATCATAGAATACTTCCAGTTTTACTTAAGAAAGAGAATTTTGGGTTTTTGATATAAACATTCCCTCCCAAGTAGAATTTTTATTTTAGAGAGCGACCTGTTTTAAAAACAGATTGACTATAAGAGTGAGATATAATCAGTGATATGTTTAAGAAAACAATTCCATTTACTGAAAATGTAATTTGGTTTTCTTTCCTAGTAATTTCAGAGAATGCTGGTAAAATTGCAAATATTTATTAAGAAATATTTAACAGCCTATAAAACCAGGAATTAAATGATTTTTATACTTGGGAAAGAATTGTTACATCCTTAAAAATATGTTTATTAAATCTTTATATATTGGTTTAGATCTAAAATCTTATTTCCTATATTTGAATATAGAAATCTTTAAAGCATTGTTGAATTGATTATGCAATAAAGCATTTCCAGATTCATGAACATAATTATAATTTTTCATATTACATATTCCAGATCTTAGACTTCATTGGATTGGAGTTCATATGTAAATAAATGAAGTTATTCAAACTACTTTTTAAACATAATTTCCCTCATAAACACAGGAAGCACATCACCAGGGAGGAAAATGAGTACATGAATTAATCTGAAAATTAAACTTTGTAGGCTTAAAAAAAAATCACAGCTTTACAAATGAGAGGCATTTTGCCTTTCTATTCTAGATTTAAAGGAGGACATTTGACACGTTTACATGGCAAACTCAGTCAATGTTTGGAAATGCTTTGTAGTGGCCAAAAGCTGTGCATTTCCTTCTGTTGACCTGATTTTTTTTCTTCCAATAAAGTTAATTAATAGAAGATGCATCAAACAGGATTATTGCAGATGTGCACATACTGCAATGCTAATTGCTCTTATTTTTTACAATCCACCCCTGCACATGCTTTAATTTATATTTGCCTGACTTAGCTTTTTAGTGAATTAGAGGCACTCTGCCACACACTGGATAGCAATGTGCTTGCATCACTCGATTATCTCAGATGCATTATTGTCTAGAATCTATGCTCCTAATTTCCTTACCACCCACACCCATCTCTTTCCTCTGTTTGGAAGGCTGATTTGTGTTAAGAAGGGACCACCAAGCTATTAACTCTAGGAGATAACTAGCATTGTTCATAGAGAGTAGGGCTTATGATCATATCACATTTTAACTCTTCCACCAGCATTATCCTTGTTTCCCCAATGCTTTCAAGAGGCAATAACTCGAAATGCCTCGCATGGAAATGATAAACTGCCTGTTGTGCCTTTTCTTTGAAGGAGTTCTCCTGCAGAGTATCATATTTAAATAAATTGCCATTGAGTTTAGCAAGCAGCACAATCATGCCCATTGAGGTGGAGTCTTTTGATCATATTTTGTAATGCAATCAAGGATCACATGAGGATTCTGGCACAGGCCAGCCTTGCTGTGTGCTAAATAGGCGATGGGAGAAAGAAAGCATTAATTGCCCTGAATCCCCCTGACATAACAAAGCACACCTGTGTCCCAGATACCACAGACCCCAAGGCAATGCTTACATCTATATCCACAGTAATTCTTTCCACTCGATTGATCAGTAGTTTCAAACTATCCAATTTTTTTTTAAAATTTCCAATACATTCACATTGTCCAAGAAGGTCAAACGTGTGTGCATAAGCATAGCTCTTCTGTACTTTTAATGTAGTTGAATGCAATAGATGGGGAACAGGATACCTGAATTCTGAGTACTCTTGTTGAGTCAGTTGACATCTCTACCGTTAGTCTCCCCCTCTCTCATGCCCTCTCAGAAATCAGCAAGACCTGGACAGTAACTTACTGAAACAGTTGTCTTGAGGCTGATATGAGTTTATGGTTAAGAAACACTTAGATATATAAAACACTTTACACATGTGCCGTTCTGAGAACTGCGTGGATGTGTGTGGCACAGACTGTGTATGAATGGCGTTTCATTCTCATCACTTCTTTGCAAGCATTTTGACAGGATTAATCTTTTTGGCAAAAAGGACTTGCAGATCTTTCATCTTCCAAAGAATACGGGGTCACTAGCAGGGAATGGCTGGCTGACAGATGAACTGGGGATACCATTGAACTTTGGTCTGTGGATTTACCAAGAGGCAGAGGACGCTGGAAATGCTGGCTTGTAAGGCATTTTCTGCTCTACTGGTCCAGCATTCTCAACTTTCTGTTAAACTCTGAGGTATCAATGAAAAAGAACTAGCCAATACCATCCCTAGTCACTTCCTGCTGACAGATTTTGTTTAGTAACCAGGTACCCTCACTGCCGGTTTTTGTTTGTTTATGAAAGTAAAAGAGGAGAGTGAAAAAGTTGGCTTAAAGCTCAACATTCAGAAAATGAAGATCATGGCATCCGGTCCCATCACTCCATGGGAAATAGATGGAGAAACAGTGGAAATAGTGTCAGACTTTATTTTTTGGGGCTCCAAAATCACTGCAGATGGTGATTACAGCCATGAAATTAAAAGGCGCTTACTCCTTGGAAGAAAAGTTATGACCAACCTAGATAGCATATTCAAAAGCAGAGACATTACTTTGCCGACTAAGGTCCGTCTAGTCAAGGCTATGGTTTTTCCTGTGGTCATGTATGGATGTGAGAGTTGGACTGTGAAGAAGGCTGAGCGCTGAAGAATTAATGCTTTTCAAGTGTGGTGTTGGAGAAGACTCTTGAGAGTCCCTTGGACTGCAAGGAGATCCAACCAGTCCATTCTGAAGGAGATCAGTCCTGGGTGTTCTTTGGAAGGAATGATGCTAAAGCTGAAGCTCCAGTACTTTGGCCACCTCCTGCGAAGAGTTGACTCATGGAAAAGACTCTGATGCTGGGAGGGATTGGGGGCAGGAGAAGAAGGGGACGACTGAGGATGAGATGGCTGGATGGCATCACTGACTCGATGAATGCGAGTCTGAGTGAACTCCGGGAGTTGGTGATGGACAGGGAGGCCTGGCGTGCTGCGATTCATGGGGTCGCAAAGAGTCGGACACGACTGAGGGACTGAACTTGTGAATAGTACAGAAGAGAGAAATGAGAATTAAGAAATAATTACTGCACATAGATTCCCGACCCCCAGTTTCCACTAGGATAATTTTTACAGTTCAGATTTATCTCTTCCTCCCCAAAACAGAATGTAATTTTTATATTGCATTCCAGTAGGACCTCAAAAATCATAAATGTCATTTTTTTTCTGAATATTTTCTTCTTTTATAAAGAAGAAATGTAGGGGCCTACTCCTAGTCTGATACCTTACCTTTCTACCAAATGGGGGGAAAAACGGGGGGTGGGGATTGGAGTAGGAAAGCACATGATTTGTCCTAGAGAGTGATGACTGAGCCTTTTCATAAATTTTAAGCAACATTTATAATTCTATATCCTTATTATGAGCTAAAGTCAAATGGCCTGAAAAGTAAATGACTGACAAGCCAAATGGACTCATTGGCTTTCATATTATTTCAAAGCTTATATTACTTACCTAAGGCTTCCATAACAAGGACCACAGGGTGGGATTAACAACAAAAACTTATCTTCTCACAACCCTGGAGGATAGAAGTACAAGATCCAGTTGGGGTAGAGTTGGTTTCTTTTGAGGCATCTCTCGTTGCCATGTCAACAGCCATCCTCCCCCGTGTCTTCACATAGGCTCTCTTCTGTGTGTTTCTGTGTCCTAATCTCCTCTTCCTATTTATTTATTCATTTATATTTGAGGTATAATTGGCATTAACATTATATTTGTTTTAAGTACACAACACAATGTTTGCATATTTGTATACACAGCAAATGAACACCATGCCATGTATAGTTAACATCCTTTAGCCTACATAGTTATAAGTAATTTTTCTTGTAATGATGACTTTTCAAGATATATTTGTAGCAACTTTCAAATATGGCATACAGTTTTATAAACAATAGTCACCATCCTGTATATTATATCCTAATGACATTTATTTTATAACTGGAACTTTATACCTTTTGACCCCCTTCACTGATTTCTCCCACCTGCCATCTCCCATCTTTGGCGACCACCAGTCTGGTATTTGTATTTATGGACTTGGTTTTGGGTATGGGTTTCTTTTAAATAATTCCATGAATAAATGGAATGCATATTTTCTTTCTCTCTCTGATTTACTTCACTTAGTATAATGGCTTTGGAGTTTATCCATGTTGTTTTCAAATAGCAAGATTCCATTCTTCTTTATGGCTGAATAATTTTCTAGTATATATCTACCTACATACCAACCTGGCACTCTGTATTTATACATATCACATTTACTTTATTCATTCATCCATCAGTGGACACTTAGCTTATTTCTAGGCTTCCCTTCTTATAAGGACACTTGTTATATTGAATTAAGGTCCACCCTAATGATTTCATTTAACTTGTAAAAATTCGGTATACAAATGGAGTCACATACTGAGGTACTAGGGGTTAGGGCTTCAACATGTAAATTTTGGGAGGATACAAATCAGCCCATCACAGAGCCCCCCCTTTTTTGAAGGCTATTGAAAAATTCTGCCTCAGATACCTTGAAGAAATATCTTCCATCAACTCCAACCCAAATTGCAGAAAACTTAAAATGTATTTAATTTGCAATGCTGACAATTGCATGTGGGGATTCCTAGGAGATATATTGGCAGGACTTTGGGATTATATAAACTAAGCAAACACTGAAGTAAAATCAGAAGTGACCACTAAAGACATGATAAAATTGAAATAATCTAAAAAACATCTTCATTGTATATTAGGAGAGCTACATCAAACATCTGTTCTTTCTTACATAAATCCACACAAATAATCAATCCATAGCCTCTTCTATAGCTTTGCCTTATATTTCCTTATAGCTTTTGTTTCTTGCCTCTCCAGCTTGGTGGCTCTGACCCTCTCATCCCCACTAAATCCCCATATGTAAATTTTATGTGGATAAAGCATTGTATGTTTTGATTCACTGTGTAATCCTAGTGTTAGCTATAGAATGCAAGCTAAGTAAATATTCCATAAATATGTAGCAAGGTTGTTGTGAGATAATAGGGGCTAGGAATTTAGGGGTCCAAGTTACTCTCTATTGCATCTCATATTTTGTATATTGCAGGAGCAACACAAAATATCTGGTTTCTCCCAGAAGTCCAGAGTTTAGCTAAAGCAGTTCTTTATGAAGGACTTCAAAAACTCTGGTAGCTACCAGTCTCAGTCAGGTCAAAGATCACCTTGATTAGCAGACAGACGTGTGAGTCAGTCAGTTCATCAGACAACTGATCGGTTGTTGATAACATGAGTTAGAGCATATACCAGGCATGTTTACATTAATCCTTAGAGTAATTCACAGTGTGATATATATATATAAAACTCTATTTTATAAATAAGGTTATAAAGTTCAGAGAAGTTGAGTAACTTACCCAGGATTTCACAGCCATTAACTGACCGAACCAGGATTTGAATTTAAGTTTGACAGATTCAAAGCCCCATGACCTCACCTCCACCCAACTTTGTCTCTAGTCAGAATAGTCATTCTAATGGAGCTGGGGACTCATGGCTAATTACAGCCCAATCATACTTTAAAATATCTTGTTTTTTTGAAAAGGATGAAAAATTTGTCAAAATTCTACTTTCCTTTTCATTAAAGTCCAACAAAATATTGGCCTGTTGTTGTAAATACAGCATGTGTAATTAAAAGCTGGGTGGTATCTTCTGAAGAGAAAAAAATCATCCATCTTTTCTCAACTGATTTTCTCATAACTTGACTTCAGCTAAACTTATTAATCAGAACAATGAAGAAAAATTCACAAGGCCCATGAGTCAGTCCATTTCAGATTCTCAGTGCCAGCAAATGGCCTCAAAACCCAAATACAGTCTTTTCACACGATGCATCTTGGACGGTTTATTACAGAGGAAGTAGAGGAAGAAGAAAACAGTCTGCTTTGTGATCCATCCACGGTTGTAGTTAAATGTCTCTATCCCCAAAGGCAATTTGGCAGCTTTGGGCTTGGTGCCCACGTTGTTAAAGCTGTGTCTATTCTCGTCTCTAGAATTGTTTTTATTTAATATTTTAAATATTTCTGTTTCTTCATGTCCCCTTCCCATTCTATAGAGGAACTGTTTAAATCATATGATTTATCTAATTCGGGGCAGCAACTCTACTATGCCAATACTTCAGCAGGGAGACTTGTCTTTTTTGTAACTTTATATACAACCTGCTAGTCATTTTAATATCATTTCTATCTATCTGCAATTCCAGTCTGCAATTCTAGTGACTGGAGTTTAATATGGGGTAGAACAAGTATGTTCAGGGTGCATGTATATAATTATTATGTATCAGGAGGCTTTCAGTAAGTGATTGCTGATTGGAACTAATATGCAGCCATATGTCTTGTTCATTTGCCTCTGATCCCCTGTTCTCTGTCACTTATTGGTGAGACCTCCGAAGTCTGTTCCTTTGATTCAAATCTCCCTAGAGGCTGCTCCACAAGATGACATTTTGCAAGGTACTCAAGCTCCACATTCAGTTTTCATGTTTTTTATGTGGGTAATACTGGTATGTGTCTCAAGAAGCGTGCAAGTTGAATAGGAAAATCCATGTAAAGGACTTGAACCGGTGTCTGTGACATCATACTGCCTAATCACTATTCCATCTTGTTATTATTGTGGCTATTATTATCATCATAGAAAACATAAAAAAAGATACTCTTAGCTTTTGAGGAAAGGAGAAAAACCATGTCTCTGAACTTTTCTCCTTCCAGTTCTGTGCACATCTGGAGCTGAGAATCACTGAAATTTGTACTGCCAGCATGGCTGCAGCAAGGTGAATAGTACAAACTTGCTACCCCAAATCTGAATTTGTTATTAGCTTTTGCCACACTTCAAATCCTTTCTCAGCCATGCTCACAGACACAAAAGTACATACAAGATTGTATGTGTGTAGTGAGGGTGAGAGGCTTCCTTTGCGGCTCAGATGGTAAAGAATCTGCCTGCAATACAGGAGACCCAGGTTCGATCCCTGGGTAGGGAAGATCCGCTAGAGAAGGGAGTTGCCAATGCACTCCAGTATTCTTGTTTGGGAAATCCCATGGACCGAAGAGGCTAGCAGGCTATAATCCATGGGGTTGAAAGAGTTGGACATGATGGAGCAACTAACACACACATGCAGTGAGGAAGACAAGCTGGACCTCCACTCCTAAATATTGAATAGCACTAGGTCACTGGGATGAGTGGTTCTCTCCCTAACCTCTTCACCTTCCCTCAGTAAATCCGATTTACTTACTGTCACTCAGGAGCAGGGGAGGAAAGGATGACTACCTCTCTGCAATGAGAAAGACTGTACTGGAAAATACAATGGGTCAGAGGAGGAGCTATGCTATGGGTCAGAGGATCTATGGGTCTGTGGGTCCATGGAGGAGCTAGGCTAGGTCACCAGCCTGACATCTAGGACCAAGCATTATACTACAAGTTTTTTATGTGGTTGGTTATTTTCCAATATTTAAAACAAAAACAACAGAAATAACAAACAAAAAAACCCACCTGCTGACTACTTAAGGTTTTAAGGCTAACAGAATAACCCCCCTTGGTTACTGACCACACAGCCACTAACAAGTCGGCTCCTGATTTGATTTAAAAATGAAACACTGAGGCAAGGTTTTGCAAAGAGTTTTGAAACTGTTGCCATTGAGTATAGACACAGGGTTATAGAAAAATCGAAGGATATGAAATATATACAAGCCATATTGTTGTCATCGTTGTTGTTCAGTGACAAAGTTGTGTCCAACTCTGCAACCCCATGGACTGCAGCATGCCAGGCTTCCCTATCTCTCACCATCTCCCAGAGTTTGCCCAGGTTCAGGCTCACTGGGTCGGTGATGTCATCCAATCATCTCATCCTCTGCCACCCTCTTCTCCTTTACGCAGCCATACTACTTCTTTTGACAATACCCCTATCTCCTATATGCATTCAAACACAATCAGCAAGAAGAAAAACCTAGTGAACTTTTCAGGTTGAGGGCAAGTAGCGTATCAGTTGATGCCTTCAGGGTCATACCATGCTTGTTACTCCAAGAAATGTCTGGAGGAGCATCGAGGAGTTATTCCATCTTACATGACCAAGTGCTGTCAGTCCTGTGGATCTGTGGCCTCCGGGAGCTCCTAAACACCCTGGAGTCAGTGTCTCTGCTTCACTTTGGTTCTGCAATTAAACCTGAGATTTATAACATATCATATTTTTTCTCTTTCCCATGGAGTACCAAAATCACTCTCTTCTCCGTAATGCATTTTATTACTCTCCCCCAGACATAAGGCATATAAGGGGGCAGCAGAGAGTCCCTGAGCGAGGGTAAGCCAGCAGAAGCACACACTGTAACTGTCCCTCTTGCCTCTTCTAGGACATACCCATGTGGCAGCCCTTCTCACCTTCCATCACTGCCCCAACCACAGGAAAGAGAACTAGTGCAAAGCATGATTTGGGTACTGTGTATCACTTTGCTGCTGCTGCTAAGTCACCTCAGTCGTGTGCGACTCTGTGCGATCCCATAGATGGCAGCCCACCAGGCTCCCCTGTCCCTGGAATTCTCCAGGCAAGAACACTGGAGTGGGTTGCCATTTCCTTCTCCAATGCATGAAAGTGAAAAGTGAAAGTGAAGTCACTCAGTCATGTTTGACTCTTAGCAACCCCATGGACTGCAGCCCGCCAGGCTCCTCCGTCCATGGGATTTGCCAGGCAAGAGTACTGGAGTGGGGAGTCATTACCTTCTCTGTGTATTACTTTACATACGGCTAAAAACTCCAGGCATTTGAACTCGCTATCTTACTCATCAGTGTCACATGTAATCTTGCTTCATCATTCCAATCAGAGGAAATAACATGTTCCGCATTTTTACAAAATGTAGGACTCCCTCACAATTCCTGAGATCTGAGTTTGAAACTGGAAGTGAACCTTTCCAGAACTAAGTTAAAACTAATGTCGTCAAGCACAACATCATGGTTCAGAGGGAAAAAAGAAAAGCATCCAACCAAGGTTCACCAACTGAAACGTTCTTCAGTCCCCCCAGACATCGAATGCCTCCTTAGAAACCATGTTAATGAATTACATGTAAATAAATCAGAACAGAGGTATTATTCACTCAAGGCTTCAAAGGGAAAAATATTTAGCCATAGGTTCATTCACATTTTCTAAACGTTCTTCAATTCTACAACCAGTATGTTGAAAAGTAGAATTTTTACAGCTTTTTTCAGCTATAGTTCATATACCATACAGTTCAACATCTAAGGTGCACACATCAAAGAGTTTTAATATATTCATACATATATATGCAAGGACTATCATAGTCAATTTTAGAATATTTTCATCATTTCAAAAATAAACTATCATTTAAATACCATTGTCTTATCCCTCTATATTTATCAGCCCTAAGCAACTAACAATCTGGCTGGACATTTCGTGTAAGTGGAACCATGTCATAGGTATTTTTCTGGGATTAGCCTCTTTCATTTAACATAACCTTTTCAGGGTCTCTCAATGTTACCAATGTTCATCAATGTAGCACATAATAGTATTTCACTCATTTTTATGGTCAAATAACATCTCATTGTATGGATATGCCACATTGTATTTATCCACTTATTGCTGACAGATGTTTGGGTTCTTTCCACTTTGTAGCTATTTTAAGTGATGCTGCTATAAAGATTCGCATACAAGTCTTGGTTTGTAAATATGTGTATGTGTGTGTTCATTTCTTTTGGGGATGTTACTAGGAGTAGGATTGATGAGTTATAAATAACTCTATGTTTAATTATTTGAAGAACTGGTCTTGTTTTCCAAAACAGTCTCACCATTTTACATTCCCATCTGCAGTTCATGAGGGTTCCAATTTTCCCACATTCTTGACAATACTTGTTTTTATATGACTTTATGATTCCAGCCATTCTAGTGGGCAAAAAGAGGAATCTCATGGTTTTGATTTGCATTTCCCTGACGGCAAATGATGTCATATATCTTTTTATGTGCTTACTGGCCATTGAAGTATATCTTCTTTGGAGAACTGTATATTTAGATCCTTTGCCCATTTTATTTTTTGCCTGTTTTAAAATTAGGTGATTTGTTTTTCTGTTATTGAGTTGTATGGGTTCTTTGTATATTGTAGACACAAGTCACATATATGTTTTGTAGATACCTTCTCCCATTCTGTTGGTTATCTTTTCCTTTCTTGCTAGGGTCCTTGAGGCTCAAGAATTTTGAATTTTGATGAAGTCCAATTTATCTCTTTTTCCTTTTGTTGCTCAAGTTTTTAGCATCATATATAAGAATTCATTGCTAAATTCCAGATCATGAAGATTTATTCCTGTGTTTTCTTCTAAGGGATTGATATTTTTCAGTTCAGTTCAGTTCAGTCACTCAGTCGTGTCCGACTCTTTGCGACCCCATGAATCGCAGCACGCCAGGCCTCCCTGTCCATCACCAACTCCCGGAATTCACTCAGACTCATATCCATCGAGTCACTGATGCCATCCAGCCATCTCTCTGTCGTCCCTTTCTCCTCCTACCCCCAATCCCTCCCAGCATCACAGTCTTTTCCAATGAGTCAACCCTTCACATGAGGTGGCCAAAGTACTGGAGTTTTAGCTTTAGCATCATTCCTTCCAAAGAACACCCAGGACTGATCTCCTTCAGAATGGACTGGTTGGATCTCCTTGCAGTCCAAGCGACTCTCAAGAGTCTTCTCCAACACCACAGTTCAAAAGCATCAATTCTTTGGTGCTCAGCTTTCTTAACAGTCCAACGCTCACATCTATACATGACTACTGGAAAAACCATAGCCTTGACTAGACGAACCTTTGTTGGCAAAGTAATGTCTCTGCTTTTGAATATGCTATTTAGGTTGGTCAGCTTTTAGTTAATTTTTGACCTCTTTTGAGTTAAATTTTACATATATCATGATTTAAGGGCCCAATCTCATTGTTTTACTTGTGGCTATCAAGTTGTCGTAGTACTGTTTGTCAAAACAATCATTATTTCCCCTCTAAATGGTCTTAGCATCCATGCTAAAAATCAGTTGACCTTAGACACATGGATTTATTTCTGGACTCTCAGTTCTATTAATTTGATCTATGTCTATCCTTATGACAGTACCACACTGCCTTGATTAATGTTACTTGTAGTAAGTTTTGAAATTGAGAAATGTGAACCCTCCTACTTTGATTTTTTTTCCAAGATAGTTTTATCTAGTCTGAATCCCTTGAATTTCCATTTAAATTTTAGAATCAACTTGTCAATTTCTAATAGGGAGGGCATAGAATCTATATATCAATTCAGGGACTATTGTCATGTTAACTATTAAGTCATCCAATACATGAACATGGACAACCCCACATTTATGTAAATATTTTAAATTTCTTTCAATAGTTTCCTAGTTTTCAGAATAAGTTTTGACTTCTTTTATTTAATTTATTCCTAGTTATTTTGAAGTGAAGTGAAAGTCTCTCAATCGTGTCTAACTCTTTGCAACCCCATGGACTGTAGCCTGCCAGGCTCCTCTGTCCATGGGATTCTCCAGGGAAGAGTACTGGAGTGGGTTAGCCATTTCCTTCTCCAGGGGATCTTCCTGACCCAGGGGTTGAACCCAAGTCTCCTGCATTGCAGGCAGACTCTTTACTGACTGAGCTACAAGGGAAGCCCTTGTAGCCCACCCCTAATTATTATTTTTAAAAAAATGTTTTATAAATTTTTATTTACTTTCGTATTTCTGGCTGCCCTGAGTCTTTGTTGCTGCAGGCAGGCTTTCCTCTAGTTGTGGTGAGCAATGCCAACACCCTAATTGTGGTGGGTGGGCTTCCCATTGCAATTGTTCCTCCTGTTGCAGAGCATGTGCTCCAGGGCATGCAGACTTCAGTAGCTGTGAATCCCAGGCTCTAGGCCGTGGGCTCAGTGGTGCATGGCTTAGTTGCTTTGATGCAGGTGGAATCTTCCTGGGCCAGGAGGGAACCTAGGTCCCCTGCATTGGCAGGTGGATTTTTTTTTTTTTTTTAACCACTGGACCACCAGGGAGGTCCCATTTTATTATTTTTGATGCTTCTGTAAATCAAATTTTTCTCCATTCCACTTTCAGATTGTTCAATGCGAGTGTAATAGAAACACTATTGATTTTTGTATATTTACCCTGAAACCTTGCTGAACTCATGTATTAGTTTTTTGTCTGTATGTTTGTTGTTTTAAACTCCTTAGAATTTTCTATAGATAAGATCTGGATGCCTTTTATTTATTTATAGTACCTAGTTTTCCTGGAGCCTTCAGTATAATTTTGAATAGAAGTGGTGAGTGTTGATATCATTGTTCTATCCCTGATCTTAGAGGGAAAGCAACCTGTCTTTTTACCATTAACCGTGGACTTTTTTGTAGATGCCTTTTATCAGGTTCAGAAGAGTCTCTGAGTGATTTTATCATGAAAGGGCGTTGGATTTTGTAAAATACTTTTTTGAGACTATTGAGATGATAATGTGGTTTTCGTTTTCGCTCCTGTTGACATGGTATATTACATGAATCGATTTTCAGATACTAAACTAATTTTGCATTTCTGGGATAAACCCCATGTTGTTACAGTGTATAATTCTTTTTTATGTTGCTAGATGGCCAGTATCTTGTTGAGGACTTTATATACATATCCATAAGAAATATTGGTCTACAGTTTTCTCATTATCTGATTTTTCATATCAGGATAAAAAATAGCCTCACAGATTGCCTTCTTGGACCTCCCTCCCACTCCCTCATCCCACCCCTCTAGGTCAGCACCCAGCACCGGGCTGAGTTCCCCTACGTTACACAGCAGCTTCCCGCTAGCTCTTTTGCCCATGGCAGTGTATCTATGTCAATCATATCTCCCAGTCTGCCTCACCCTCCCCTTCTCCCCTTACTTCGTGTCCACACCTCCATTCTCCACATCTGTACCTCTGTTCCTACCTCTGAAATAGATTCATCTGTACCATTTTTCTAGATTTCACATATATGCATTAATATATGATATTTGGGTCACCATCATCAAAAAATCTACAAACAGTAAATGCTGGAGAGGATGTGGAGAAAAGGAAACCCTCCCATATATTTTAAATTATCTCTAGAGTACTTATGTTACCTAGTACAATGTGAATGTTATGTAAATAGTTTTAATTGCGGTGTAAATACTATGTAATTTGTTGCCAGTGCATGGAAAATCCAAATTTTGCATTTTGGAACTTTATGGAATTAAAAAAATGTATTTTGGATCCACAGTTGGTTTAATCCATGACGCAGAATCCGAGGGTATGTAGATTCAGTGATAATTTGGTTATAGTTTTTGTTCAAGTCTTTTTTTGTCTTGTCCTGCCTAGTTGTTCTATCCATTATTAACATGGGGGGAATGTTGAAGTCTCTGTTATTGTTGAGTTTTCTATTTCTCCCTTCATTTCTGCCAAGTCTTATTTATGTATCTTGGTACAATCTTACCAGGTGCATATTTGCTTATAACTGTTTCACTTTCCTAGTGATTTTACCCTCTTGTGATTATAAAATTTCTCTTTTATCTCGAATAACATCTTTTGTCTTAAAGTTTATTTTGCCTCACATATAGCCACTTCAGTTCTCCCATGGTTACTGTTTGCATAATATATCCTTTCCCAGTATTTCACTTTCAATTTATTTGTGTATCCTGTAGACAGTATGTACTTAGGTTGGGAATTTTTAACAATCTACTCTGACAATTCCTGTCTTTTGGTTGAGTCGCTTAATCCAGTCACATGTAATGCTATTATTAATATAGTTGGATTTATATCTGTCGATTCATTTTTTGTTTCTGTTTCTCTTGTCTCTTTTGTTCTACTATTCCTTCACTGCTTTCTTTTGCATTATTTTCTAATGTACCAATTTAATTAAATCTTTTCATTACATTATCAGTTATTATTTTCTGAATGGTTGCGTAAGGCTTACTTTGTACATCTTATCTCCTCAAAATCAGACTTATACTAAATTTTGCTGAGATATGGAAACATTACTCCTATAGCACTCTATTCTTATTTCCCCTTTTTGTGATATTACTACCCTAGACATTACATGTATAAATGTTACAAATTGAATAATATATTGTTTTAAGTAATGCTTGATATAATCATATGACTGAAGAAGCCTTTTTAAAAGAAGAATTAAAATGTGATACTGTCTTAACAAGGGTTTTAAAGCCTCTTTAGAGATGACTCTTACTGTGGTATTGAACTCTGGTGATGATTTGCAGGGTGCTGTTTTATCCTTTGAGTGGCACTGCTATGGTTGCCTCAATGTTGCTACCATTTAATTGCTTCATATCTCATATTGCGTGACTTGCAATAATAAGACTCGATGGCAAGAACAACTTAAGCTGTTTAAAAGCATCCTAAAATAATGATGGATTCAAATCTATTGTGTACCTAATAATGAAAGGTAACTCAGTCCCTCTACCAGTATCTTTTTTGTGGATAAAAAATATATAATAGAAATTGAAATGTCAGAGGGAGCCTTGAATTTTTGTCTATATTTTAAAATTTGAATGGGAAAGGATATCATGCAAAGTATGAAATAAATCTACGTTGTGCCTTTATGAAATAGTATAAGAGGGTAACAGTGTATGTTCTGTTTTCTGATTTTATCTTTTTCCCTCTTAATTATCTATACAAGTTATGACACTTTCCATGTATTATTGTTTTGAACTTTCCTAATCTTGAGGGATTGTATCTTGTATATCTTGGTTCCTCTAGAACCTAATAACCACTAGCATATAGTAGATCCTCAGAAACTCTGTGTGGAATATTGTAAGTATTTTAAATTGATTGTTAAAGATGTGGCTCTGTTTCCCCTTAAGAGTTTTGTGCATTCTTTAACTTGATGCCAAGGATGATCTTTTTTGAGAAAGTGCAAATACAGTGCTTTTATTTCACATCTTCTATTACTTTCACTCATACGATGATTATTATAATAAAGAAGCCAAGTGTGCCACCACAAAACTGATTCTGCTTAAGCATAAGCCTATGGAGCTGTCTGCTCAGGTTTCACTTTAGATGGAAATAATGTAACAGGTGAATTACTAGGTAGGAAGAATGGTCAAAGGAGGAAAGTGCCCTGGGGTTCTGTAGTCAGGGAAGATAACCAGATAGAATGGTCAGTAACTAAAAGTATGAAGAGTGAAGTGCCAATGGGTGATGATGGGTACAGCTGTGAATAATAGGAGGTGAAGTTCATACCTGGGAGAACTGAGTACCTGCCTTGGTCTGTTCATAAACTATCTACCTCTCCAGGGAACATAAAGAAGTATGAGTTCAGGATCCAGGTTTTAATCAGCATGTGGCATGTGTTTTGAAGACACAGTAGCATAAAGGAACATTTTACATTACAGGCATGACATTTTTATTTTTATATTTCTGATGCATAATGAAATGGTCTTGTTCCGTATTCAGTTTTGTTGGAAGGAGAATGAAAATGGACATTTAGGTGCCTCTTCCAGATATGTTTGTTAACATATTTAACTTAACAAGCATAAGGAACTGGTAGTTTTGGTATTTTCCTGTCCATTTTTTCAGACAAGGAAAGGAAATTCAATGAATTTAAATGAAGTGGTCAAAGTCACATAGCTAGGCAGTAGTAAAATACTCGGATTTACACCACTGTGTTACACTGTGGATGACAGAAAATGGGAAATTCAGGGACTTCAGTTTTTCCCATGAAAAAGTAATCAGCCCCAGTTATGCCTTACTGCTACAAATAACTAGAAAACTGGACAAAATATATGAAACCTCAGGTGTTGGACGGCAGATACTACAGGACCGTGATCTTTAAGAGAAGGGAAACAAAATGAACCTTAGACGGTACCATCCTCCTACCTGAAAAAATTTCCTGGAAGGAAGGAGAAACCCCGGGGAAGTCTTGCTTAGTGGAGGAATAAGAATCAGAGTTCTGCGGCACCAAGGCAACTGAGAATACAAAAATAGCAGAGAGGCTGCGGCTAAATCCAAAAGGAACATAACAGTCTGCATCGAGGTGTCTGGAGTCTGTGACTGATTACTAAACCATGCACGTATAGGATGAAACTTCATGAGGTCATGCTCAAAATGACTGGGAGCTCTAAGCTGAACATCCCTAGAACTCACATGGGAATGGGGGATATCTGAGTTCCAACTAGCCAGAGACCTTGTTGAACACCTGAGACATCAGAAGATATTAAAATACACTGACTTAATAGTAAAGCTAAGCTAGATGCAGAGTAAAGGATACCCGGGACTGTGCTGTGCTTAGTCCCTCAGTTGTGTCTAACTCTTTGTGACCCCATAGCCTGCCAGGCTCCTCCGTCCATGGGGATTCTCCAGGCAAGAATAATGGAATGGATTTTCATGCCCTCCTCCAGGGGATCTTCCCAACCTAGGGATCAAATCCAGGTTTCCCACATTGCAGGCAGATTCTTTACTGTCTGAGGCACCAGGGAAGCCTGAGAATATAGGAGTTGATAGCCTATCCCTTCTCCAGGGGATCTTCCCAACCCAGGAACTGAACTGGGATCTCCTGCAAAGCAGGTAGATTCTTTACCAGCTGAGCTACCAGGGAAGCCCCAAAGGGTACTCTAGACCTGCCCTAATATAACCTAAAACTAAGCTTTGAAATAATCAAGCTGACCTGCAAATAATTTAAGTCCCAAACAAAATGAAGTTCAATACTCTTTAAAGAAAGACACAAAATTCAATCAACAACATGATATTTACAATGAGAGGGCATAGTAGAAGCACAAAGCGGCAAAGCTTTTACTTTTTTACTTGATGTGGTATAATGTTACTTGATGATAGACTGAAATATGTTACAGATGCATATTGTAAACTGTTGAGCAACCATTAAAAAACATCCAAGTAAAACAACATTGGCACCAAATTTAAGCAAAAACAAACCCCCAAACAAAAAATAAAAATATTATTTTGAAAACTATAAGATATCACTTACAAGAGCCTTGCTAGGTAGAAGATGCTTGGTTGTAGGCTCTCCTTTATCTGTTCTCTCCTTTCTGGCCTGCAGAATTTCTGCTGAAAAATCAGCTGATAGCCTTATGGGAGCTAACTTGAATGTTGTTTGTGGCTTTTTCTTTGCTGCTTTAAATTTCTCTCTTTATCTTTAACTGTTGTCATTTCAATTACAGTATATCTTGGTGTGTTCCTTTTTGGTTCACTCCGTGTTGGATTCTTTATGCTTCCTGGACTTGGGTGACTGTTTCCTTTCTCAGATTAGGGAAGTTTTCAGCTACTATGTTTTCAAATACGTTTTCAGCCCGCTTGTTTTTTTCCAATCTCTTGTGGAACTCCTATAATAGGAATAGGACTGTGATTGACGTTATCTCAGAAGTCTTTTAAACTGTCCTCATTTATCTTCATTTCTTTTTATTTAGCAGCAGTGATTTCCACTCCTCTATCTTCCAGCTTACTGATCCTTTCCTCTGTATCATTTAGTGTACTGTTGATTTCTTCTAATGTTTTTCATTTCAGGGATTGTATTCTGCTTTTCTATTTGGTTGTTCTTTGCATTTTCTGACTCTTTGTTTCAAAGTTTCTAACTACTTACTCTGTGCATCCATCCTTCTCTCCTGAGTTCTTTCATCATCTTTACAACTGCTTTCTTGGGCAGATTGCCTAACTTTCATGGGGTTCTATCTTGTTCCTTCATCTGAAGCATGTTCCTCTGCCTCCTCTTTTTGTCTAAACTGCTATGTGTATTTTTACCTACGTGGTAGGTTGGTTATGTTTCTCCGCCTTATAGAAGTGGCCCTCTGTAGGAAAAGTCCTGTCTGTCCCTGCAAGGCACTCCCCTCACATCACCCAAGTTATATGCTCTCAGGGTTCCCCCTAAGAGAACTGTGTGAGTCCTTCTGCTGTGGCAGGCTGAGTACGTGGGTGATCTGATAGGTTTGGTTGGCCCCCAGCCCAGTTGGTTCCCAGGCCTTGCCTTGTGCAGATGCTCCTGGTGCTGATTAGCAGGGCCTGGTCATGAGGTGGCTGATGCAGACCCCCAGGGAAGCCTGAGCCTGGTGCTAGCCCACTGGGGGGCATAGTCGGGGTCCCAGAAGACTCTAGGGCCTTTGCCCCCACACTGGTGGGTGAATCCAGGTTCTGGGGTTAGAACTAACTGACAGGCCAAGCTGGGTCCTAGAGCCTGGCTACAGGGCCCAGGGATCCCAGAGCTGGTGTCAGATTGCTGGCAGGTTGGCGGGCAGGTCCTGACTCAGTCTGAGATGTCCTGGGGCTTGTGTCAGCCTACTAGTGGGCAGGGATGGGACCCAGCTGGTCCCAGGGTAGGATCTGGCCTGCTGGTGTGCAGACTGGGTTCTCGGGCTGTTGGGCTGTGGTTTTCCTTGGTCTGGTGTTTGCTCCTGGTGGATGAAGACTAGACGCTAATACAGGCTTCCTGGAGGGCAGGGCTGTTGTCTGCCCACTTGTGGATGGAAGTAGCTGGGTGTTAGCCTTGTGCTGAGCGGGGCCCTGTGGAGAGGCAGCTGTGAGCTCAAGAAGGCCTTGTGTAACCTGTTTGCTGCTGGGTTAGGCTCTCTTCCTGCCTTGTTAATTGTTTGGCCTGGGGTGTACCAGCACCAGGGTCTACAGGCTATTGAGCAGGACCAGATAAGGACCAGGCGCTAATAAGAGAGAGGAAGGGCCCACCTGATGCTGCCAGCACGGCCTCCGGCTTCCACGCATGCGTGTGGATTCAGCTACCAAACATGGCTTCTCTCAGCATCTGCGTTCCGAGCTACCCGCCCCATCCTCTTCTGGAGAGTCTCCAAGACCAGCAGGTAGGCCTTTCCTAGGTGCTTGTCGAACTTCTATTTTATTCTTTGGGTCCTGCGGGTGAGTTTGTGTGAGGAAGTCTCTATCGCCCACAGGCACGTGGTGCTAACCCCGGGGATCTTCAAAGCCGAGCACTCTTCCCGATGCATTACCCCTGGTCGAGGAGCCTGAAACAGGCCTCAGAATTCTCACTCCTGGGAGAAACTCGCGCTATAATTATTCCCCAGTTTGTGCATAACACAAAGGAGGGTATGGGGGTTGATTATATCATTAATTTGCCCCTCTCGGTTGTCTTGTTGTGGTTCAGTTCAGTCCAGTCGCTCAGTCGTGTCCAACTCTTTGCAACCCCATGGACTGCAGCACGCCAGGCTTCCCTGTCCATCACCAACTCCCGGAGCTTACTTGAACTCATGTCCATCCAGTCAATGATGCCATCTAATGATCTCATCCTCTATGGTCCACTTCTCCTCCTGCCTTCAATCTTTCCCAGCATAGGGGTCTTTTCCAATGAGTCAGTTATTCACATCAGGTGGCCAAAGTATTGGGGCTTCAGCATCAGTCCATGCAATGAATATTCAGGACTGATTTCCTTTAGGATGGACTGATTTAGTCTCCTTGCAGTCCAAGGGACTCTCAAGAGTCTTCTCCAAGGCCACAGTTCAAAAGCATCGATTCTTTGGCGCTTAGCTTTCTTTATAGTCTTTCTCACATCCATACATGACTACTGGAAAAACCATAACTTTGACTAGATGGAGCTTTGTCGGCAAAGTAATGTCTCTGCTTTTTAATATGCTGTCTACGTTGGTCATAGCTTTTCTTTTAAGGAGCAAGCGTCTTTTAATTTCATGGCTGCAGTCATTATATGCAGTGACTTTGGAGCCAAAAATAAAGTCTGTCACTGTTTCCATTGTTTCCGCATCTATTTGCCATGAGGTGATGGGACCAGGTGCCATGATGATAGTTTTCTGAATGCTGAGTTTTAAGCCAACTTTTTCACTTGCCTCTTTCAGTTTCATCAAGAGGCTCTTTAGTTCTTCTTTGCTTTCTGTCATAAGAGTGGTGTCATCTGCATATCTGAGGTTATTGATATTTCTCCTGGAAATCTTGATTCCAGCTTGTGCTTTACCCAGCCTGGCATTTCACATGATGTACTTTGCATATAAGTTAAATAAACAGGGTGATAATATACAGCCTTGATGTGGTTACTCCTTTGTTTTTAGCAGTGGAAGATCTTTTCTGGTAGGTTTGGGTTTTTTTCATGGATGGTTGTTCTGCAGAGAGTGACTGTGGTGTGCTCATGAGAAGAAGTGAGCTCAAGTTCTCTTTACTCTGCCATCTTGACCAGTCTCCTAACCATTCCAATTAAAAGGCAGAGATTGTAAGAATGAATTAAATATATAAACCCAACCATAATGCAGTCCTTAAGAGATGTCTTATAATACATGAAAATAAAATATATGTATTAATATTATTGTATATACTATACATTAGATGTTAAAAGAAATGGGAAAAGGTAGTGCAATTACAAACTAATGATTATGTATATTTAACAATGTAGAGTTAATGACAAATAATGTTAGGAATAAAGAGTTGCTCTTTCATAATAACAAAAGGGTTAAACATAAATAAAACATAAAAATTCAGAATGTTTGCATCTAAAATCACAACTTCAAGTACTGATCAAACACCAAAGGGAAACACACAAATCCAGTTATAGTTGAAAATGTCAGTTATAAAGAGTAAACAACACAGGAAATCAATAAGGATATAGAAAACTTGAAAAGCACTATCAACTAACTGATGATTGAAAAACCTAGCAACAGCAGAATATACATTCTGTTCCAGGATATGGGGCATTCACCAAGATAAACCTTATTCCTAGCCATAAAACAGGTCTCAAAAATGTGAGGGAACTGAGATCATATAGATTGTATATTTAATTCCTACCACAATGGAACTAAATTGGAAATGAATAACAACGTTATTTTAAAATACCTAAATATCTGATAATTAAATAGCCCTCTTCTAAATAACTCCTTGGGTCAAAGAATAGATGACTAGAGAAATTAGAAATATACTATGAATTGAATAACAATGGAAACACATGTAAAATTTGTATTTAAGTAGTGTATAGAGGGAAATTTTATTTTTAAATCCTTACTTTAATGAAGAAGCAAGGACTAAAGTTCATGGTCCAAGCATTCATCTAAAGAAGACAAAGAAATATAGACTAACTCCAAATTAAGAAAAAAACTAGGAAAGAACAGGTGTTAACAATACGGAGGAAATCAATGAGCTAAAAATGCATAGGGTTTTTGATTTTTAGTATTTTCTTTGATACTGTCTTAAATTATCTGTGCTGTTTTATAATTCAAACTCCATGTCATATCTGAGTTGGGTTCTGATGCTTGATTTGTCTCTTCAGACTGGATTTTTAGCCTTTTAGCATGCCCTGTGTTTTGCTGTTGTTGTTGCTGGAACCTGAATATGATATACCCGGTAATAGGAACTAAGGTAAATAGGCTTTCAGCGTGAGGTTTCATGTTAACATTAAACAATAAACACAGCCCAACTAGGCATTGTCCTTTTTTCTTCCTTGTTGATTTTGGGTGTCCTGAAGTACTCCTCCCCAGATAGTCTGTTTTGCTGCTTGTTCAATTGTAATCTGCTGTCATACTGAAGCCCTGTTTTATGGTGGCAAGGTGTAGATAGGAGGGAACATGTTCTATAATTGATTAAATCCATCTGTTAGTGGGCCTGTGACAGTAACTGTTATTATCTTCACAAGCATTTCTTAGGTGTTCCCCTCTCCCTTAGGTTAGACAAGTCTGCGGGCTGCTAAGTCACTTCAGTTGTGTCCGACTCTGTGCAACCCCATAGACGGCAGCCCACCAGGGCCCCCGTCCCTGGGATTCTCCAGGCAAGAATACTGGAGTGGGTTGCCATTTCCTTCTCCAATGCATGAAAGAGAAAAGTGAAAGTGAAGTCGCTCAGTCGTGCCCGACTCTTAGCGACCCCATGGTCTGCAGCCTACCAGGCTCCTCCATCCATGGATTTTCCAGGCAAGAGTATTGGAGTGGGGTGCCATTGCCTTCTCCATAGACAAGTCTAGAGGGGGCTAAAGTGGGAGAAATGCTCTTCACTCAGGTGAGATCTGGTTCTGGTAAAGTCTTGTTCCCTTGAAGAGTAGGGCCAGCAGACCTTTGTTACGGAGAACACTGAGAGTATATTTCACAATGATTATCTTTCACCTTCTCTGCCAGTGCCACAAAGGTATCTTTCTCTGCTCTTCACCATGAGAACTTTGTGGGGTTCTTGGACGTAAGCTCATAGAAGTATGAGAGATCTCCCCCAAAGACTGAAGTCCCCAAGAGTTTCTCATTCTCACACTAGTCCTCCTCACTCAGCCTCTAACAATTCACCAAAATTGTCAATCAGTGTTACCACCAGTTAATGGCTCTACCTGGTTTTGCTTCAGGTAAGTAGATCTTAGCTGTTTCATTCTGGACTTACCTGATTCTCTTCAGATTCAGGGTGGTGATTTATTTTGAGAACTCATTTCTCAGAGTCCAAGAAAAGTCATTGGTTTTCAATTTGTTTGTTTTTTCTTTTTTTAAGGGTGGGAATGATGACTTCCAGACTAATTACATTTTGGATATGAAACCAAATCCATCCACTGAGCGTTTTTTTTTTTTTTTTTGGTTATTTTCATTTTTAATCTCTAAAATCTCCATTTGGTTCTTCTTTATATATATATATTATACTTTTGAGACTGTCTGTATTTCATTTATTTCAGGTGTATTTGTAATTGCTCATTAAACATTTTAATGATGGCTGCTTGAAAATTCTTGTCAGATAATTCCAGCATTTGTGTCATCTGGTGTTGGCTTCTGTTGAATTCTTTGCTCATGCAATTTGAGATGTTTCTGATTCTTTACATGACAAGAGTTTTGATTGAAATCTGGACATTTTGGGTGCTATATTATACTGCACCTTGTTTAAATCTGGCATTTTAGCAGAGCTTCCCTGACACCACTCTACTGAGTGATGAAGGATGCCACATCATTACTACCAGATGGCAGTGAAAGTCCAAATTCCACTGATACCAATGTACAGTGGTAAGGGGTTGCCCAGTGGATTTCAGCTTACACCACTCTGGCCATTCCTTGTGGTCCTAACGTCATCAGTTGGTCTAACTTCTCTCCACCTTCTTATGTTTTATATATAACATCCAGGCTTTTAATAAATGGTTCTTGGTGTGAGGAAAAGTGTATTTATTACATTCCTAAAAACAAACAAACGTAACATTTTTATGAGACCTGTAATACCTTAATGGGTCCTAAGTTGCTTCAGTCATGTCCAACTGTTTGCATATAGACAATAGCCTGCCAGGCTTCTCTGTCCATGGGATTCTCTAGGCAAGAATACTGGAGTGGTTACCATACCCTCCTCCAGGGGATCTTCCCAACCCAGGGACTGAACCAGCTTCTTTTGTGTTTCCTCTCCTGCATGGCAGTTGGATTCTTTATTACTAGCACCACCCAATACCTTAAGACCAGAAACATACAAAGTTATTTTAGGAAAAGAAAACTACAGATAATATTCCTTTTGAACATAGATGCAAAAATCTTTTATAAAATCCTAAGCAATTTGGGAAATTTAGGAAAGCAGTATATAGATACAATATACAGGGAAAACAACATTTGAAAAATTAATGTAACTCACTGTATTACATATGTAACTATAAGAAAAAGAATGATTGT
Organism: Capricornis sumatraensis; assembly: GCF_032405125.1. Taxonomy (NCBI): domain Eukaryota; kingdom Metazoa; phylum Chordata; class Mammalia; order Artiodactyla; family Bovidae; genus Capricornis; species Capricornis sumatraensis. The sequence goes on along the minus strand of NC_091073.1, from coordinate 32,523,623 downwards.
CTCAAAATATGTAAAAAATTCATTTGAAAAAAATTCAACACCACCAAAACTTTAGAAAACTAGAACTAGTCAGGAGCCTCTTAATTCTAATAAAGGACATCTTTTACAAAGCTATAGCTAATCCCATACTTGCTATTCAGTGACTTAATACTTAAGATCAGAAATTAGAGAGAATTTCTGTTCTCACCAATTCTGTTTAATGTTATACTGGATGTCTTAGATATTTTGGCAAAGCAAGAAAAATAAAGAAAAACATACCAATTAGAATAAACACCACCAAGAAAATTAAAAAGCAAGTCACAGACTGAGAGAGAACATTCACTTTACGTATAACCCACAAAGCACTTTGTATTTGGCATATGTTAAAAACTTAAATCAATAATAATAAAAAAAATCAACCTGAAAAAAAGAGCAAAAGATTTAAATGAGTACTTTGCAAAAAATTACAAACGAGAAACATAAAGATACTGAACTTGACTCGTTATCAAGGAAATGCAAATTAAAACTCCAATAAGACACCCTGTATACTCACTAGAATGCTAAAACTAAAAAGAATGGCAGTGCAAAGTGTTGGTAAAAATATGGCACAACTAGAAATCTCATAAACTGCAATTGAGACCACAACTGTTACACTTCAGAAAACATTTTAGATGTTCTTTTAGAGTTCACTATTCTCCTATTATGATTCATCAGTTTTATTTCTGTATTATTTTTTTCCTGAGAATGTCAAAGCATATGTAAACCCAAAGTTTTAAATGTAAATTTTAATAGCAACTTTATTCAAAACAAACTCCTACCAAAGAAACCTGTCTTAGAAATTTTCATCAAGAAGGTGGACTGCTCATACAAAATTGAGTTCAGGTGTTGAGACTGATAATGCCACACACACGAAGAAGTTAGAAAATATAATTCATATAATGAGACTTCCTGGAGCACGTCGGACAAGTGCTCCCTGAAAATGATACATAAACAAGTGAAAAGTGTTCAGTCTTGCAAATTATAAAGGCAATTGAATGTGTGTATATGTGTGAAGAGGTAAAACCTAGAAAAATAGTATGACTCAAAGTCCTTGAATTTAAATCGTGAAAGTACTTACTAGTTAGATTAATTTAGGCAAATTACTTCATCTCTCTGTCCCTCTTTTTCTACTTCAGCAAATAGGTCACATAGTAGTACCTCTCGAGTTACTGAGAAAACTAAATGTGTAGATTTACTATAATGCTTAGAATAGAGTTTGGGAAGAAATAAGCTATTGTTAATATTAGATTTTTTTTTTTTACAAGAATGTAGGGAGTTACTTTCATGCACAATTGCTAAAAATATAAATTATTATATTCTTTTTGATATTGCTACAATAAAATCCCTTTAAAGTATGTATAAATTAGTTCAGGATCATAATCTCTGGGAATGTATGTGCAAAATTAATTTGGTGTATATGCAATTAATTCTTTCCAAGAATATATAACCAATGCTTACAGAAGGAATAAAAACTGAAATAACACAAATACCCAGATTTCCAGTTATAAGGGATTCAGTTTTGGGATAGTTGTATATTATTTCCTTACATTTCCATGAGACTATATAACAGTATGCAACAATGTACACTTTATATTAAGTGTGGAAGGATGTCAGATTGAAGATTAATGATACATTGATGCAAAAAATATGTATACACAAAATCATCAACAACAAAATGGTGGAACCTATATGAGAACTTTCAGGACTCAAAGGAATTGTTTATATAGAAAGAAGGTAGAGCCATATGTAGGTGAAAAATCATATCTGTGTCACATGCTGACTACATAGTAATCATTAACAATGCACTTTTTGAGCCTCAGTTTTCTAAGGATTAAAATGGAAAAATACAGAGGATACATATTAATTGTATGGATTTTTGTGAATATACTGAGATGATCCATATTAATAGAACATTTTAGGTGAATGTATAAATGATTATTCAAATGAAGAGACTTAAATGAGTAGATTAAGAAACCATTTTCTGGGATGGTAAAAGTAAGTGTTATAAAGATGGACAAACTAGCAAAAACTTAAGCTTTGCACATATCTATTCATAACATTACTAGGATATGTAAATACTGTTATCATTCATTTGGCAAAAATAAACTGTAACAATATCTAAGAAAATTCTGAGAAAAGGGAGGAGGGCAAAAGGATGGTATTAAAATATACCATAAAGCTATAATTATTAAAGCAGTGTGATTTCATGGGAAAAAATAGATGTGGAATGGAAAATTATAACAAATATTTTTATCTCCTCTTATTGGTATTGACATATATATATGTATATAAGAGTTTAATATAAAAAGGTACAACTAAAAGCCACTAATGGATTTATTGTTCATCTAATATCAGAAAAAATGAATATATACTTGAAAAAGTTAGTTCCTTACCTCATACCATAGCCAAAAGTTTATTTTAAAGATTAAGAAAATAAATGATAAAAAAGTAAAGGAATATGAATATCTGATTTCTAAAGAGTTTCTTAATGAAAGTAATTACAAAGGAAAATATCATGAACATAATTATATAAAACATATGTCTAAAATAAAAGTAACATTAGGAAACAAAATTTGGGAAATATCTTTAGCAAATATGAGATAGTCTTGAGGGTCTTACTATATGTTATTTTTTGCCTTAAAAATTATTCTTCTGTAACTTTTCAAACTGTCTTTATAACTTTTTTTTTTAAATTTGTTTAATTGGAGGCTAATTACATTACAGTACTGTGGTGGCTTTTATAATACATCAACATAAATCAGTCATGGGTGTACATAGGTCCCACCATCCTGAACATAGATCCCAACCCATTGTCAGGGGCCGTTCAGCTTTAAGGAATCCAATATGTTGCACTTTTCTTCCTTTGTGTGCCATTTCTCAAGAATTCTCTGTTCCTTATCGGTTCCTATTCCAGGAAAAAGTAGAGCTGCATGCAATTCTCAGGACTGAGATCATGAGAAACGGTACCTGCCTGGATTCCTCTCAGTGGCTCCCTTCAATGACTCTTTTCAGCATCAGTGACCTTGTATGTATTAGACTATCCAGTTTGTTGCAATTGATGGGATTTCATCCTTTGTGGCTCAGAGGTTAAAGCGTCTGCCCGCAATGTGGGAGACCTGGGTTCGATCCCTGGGTTGGGAAGATCCCCTGGAGAAGGAAATGACAACCCACTCCAGTGTTCTTGCCTGGAGAATCCCATGGATGGAGGAACCCAGTGGGCTACAGTCCATGGGGTCGCAAAGAGTTGGACATAACTGAGCGAGTAACTCACCATCTTTTGTAATGGCTAAGTAATCATTTTACTAAAATACATAAGCCTGCATTTCTGCTAATAAAATACCCTTGTTTCACTAGAGACTTGGGTCCCCATGTCTGTCTTTCTCTTTCTCTCTGGCTAATTCTCTGGAGCATAGAAACCTGCCAACCTCACTTTCCCCTCCGGACTTTCAAGACCTCTTCGAGAGAACGCCCTGTGCCTCCGTGAGCTGTACAAGCCCTGTCCTAGGGCTCTATTGGTTCTCTGCTTAACCCAGGAAATACTAGCCTCTTTCTCTCTTTTGCTTTCTTATCGTTGACTCTGGACCACAACAACCCATCCCTCTGGGTTGTCCCAGAGCACCAGCTTTGGGTGCCCTGCTTCATGCATCGAATTTGCACTGGTCATCTGTTTTACATATGGTAATATACATGTTTTAATGCTAATCTCTCATATTGTCTCACCTTTGCCTTCTCCCACAGAGTCCAAAAATCTGTTCTTTACGTCTGTGTCTCTTTTGCTGTCTTGCACATAGGGTCATCTTTACCGTCTTTCTGAATACCATATATATACTTTTATATACTGCATTAGTATTTCTCTTTCTGGCTTACTTCACCCTTTATAATAGGCTCCAGTTTCATCCAACTCATTAGAACTGACTCAAATGTGCTCTTCTTTTATAGCTGAGTAATATTCCATTGTGTATATGTACCACAACTTCCTTAAGCATTCATTTGCCAATGGACATCTAGGTTACTTCCATGTCCTAGCTATTGTAAACAGTGCTGCAATGAACATTGGGGTACATGTATCTCTTTCAGGTCTGGTTTCTGCAGTGTGTATGCCCAGCAGTGGGATTGCTGGGTCATATAGCAGTTCTATTTGCAGTTTTTTAAGGAATCATCACGTTATTCTCCATAGTAGCTGTACTAGTTTGCATTCCTACCAACAATATAAGAGTGTTCCCTTTTCTCCACACTGTCTCCAGCATTTATTGTTTGTAGACTTTTTGAGGGAAGCCACTCACCTAGAGCCAGACATCCTGGAATGTGAAGTCAAATGGGCCTTAGAAAGCATCACTATGAACAAAGCTAGTGGAGGTGATGGAACTCCAGTTGAGCTATTTAAAATCCTGGAAGATGATGCTGTGAAAGTGCTGCATTCAATATGCCAGCACATTTGGAAAACTCAGCAGTGGCCACAGAACTGGAAGAGGTCAGTTTTCATTCCAATCCCAAAGAAAGGCAATGCCAAAGAATGCTCAAAGTGAAGTGAAGAAGTGAAGTCACTCAGTCGTGTCCTAATCTTTGCGACCCCATGGACTGTAGCCTACCTGGCTCCTTAGTCCATGGGATTTTCCAGGCAAGAGTACTGGCGTGGGTTGCCATTTCCTTCTCCAGGGGATCTTCCTGACCCAGGGATCGAACCTGGGTCTCCCACATTGTAGGCAGACGCTTTACCATCTGAACAACCAGGGAAGCCCAAACTATCACACAATTGCACTCATCTCACACATTAGCAAATTAATGTTCAAAATTCTCCAAGCCAGGCTTTAGCAGCATGTGAACCGTGAATGTCCAGATGTTCAAGCTGGTTTTAGAAAAGGCAGAGGAACCAGGGATCAAATTGCCCACATCCACTGGATCATCGAAAAAGCAAGAGAGTTCCAGAAAAACATCTATTTCTGCTTTATTGACTATGCCAAAGCCTTTGACTGTGTGGATCACAATAAACTGTGGAAAATTCTGAAAGAGATGGGAATACCAGACCACCTAACCTGCCTCTTGAGAAACCTGTATGCAGTCAGGAAGCAACAGTTAGAAGTGGACATGGAACAACAGACTGGTTCCAAATAGAAAAAGGAGTACGTCAAGGCTGTATATTGTCACCCTGCTTATTTAAATTATATACAGAGTACATCATGGGAAACGCTGGGCTGCAAGAAGCACAAGCTGGAATCAAGACTGCCAGGAGAAATATCAATCACCTCAGATATGCGAATGACACCACCCTTATGGCAGAAAGTGAAGAGGAACTAAAAAGCCTCTTGATGAAAGTGAAAAAGGAGAGTGAAAAAGTTGGCTTAAAGCTCAACATTCAGAAAACGAAGATCATGGCATCCAGTCCCATTACTTCATGGGAAACAGTGGAAACAGTGTCAGACTTTATTTTTTTGGGCTCCAAAATCACTGCAGATGGTGATTGCAGCCAATAAATTAAAAGACGCTTACTCCTTGGAAGGAGATCCAACCAGTCCATTCTAAAGGAGATTGGTCCTGGGTGTTCTTTGGAAGGACTGATGCTGAAGCTGAAACTCCAATACTTTGGCCACCTCATGTGGAGAGTTGACTCATTGGAAAAGACTCTGATGCTGGGAGGGATTGGGGGCAGGAGGAGAAGGGGACAACAGAGGATGAGGTGGTTGAATGGCATCACTGACTCATTGGACATGAGTTTGAGTGAACTCTGGGAGTTAGTGATGGACAGGGAGGCCTGGCGTGCTGCAGTTCATGGGGTGGCAAAAAGTTGGACACGACTGAATGACTGAACTGAATACATATATGCATTAATATATTATATTTGTTTTTCACTTTTTGATTTACTTCACTCTGTATGACAGTCTCTAGGTCCATTCACATCTCTATAAAGGACCCAATTTCATTCCTTTTTGAGGCTGAGTAATATTCCATTGTATATATGTACCACCTCTTTATCCATTCATTTGTTGATGAACACTTAGGTTGTTTCTGTGTCCTGGCTATTGTAGATGGTGCTATGGTTAACGTTGGGGTGTGTATGTTGTTTTGAATGATGATTTTCGCCAAGAGTATGCCAGTGGTAGGATTGTT